>NW_028126427.1:0-1347169 GCF_965194825.1 Balaenoptera physalus
TGCTCCATGATACCTTTAATCAAAATTCTACATGACAACTGTCATCACAATGCAAGATGACCAATGTCATCACAAGGCCCCATGACACGTGTCATCACAATTCGCCTTGGCCCTGGACATCTCAATGCTGTATGAACCGTGTCATCACTAGGTTCCAGGACACTTGTCATCACAATGCTCCATGAACTCTGTTATCTCAATGTTCCATGGCCTTTGTATTCACAATGCTCCATTGTCCTGATAATCGCATTGCTCCATGAACACTTTCATCACAATGCTCCTTGACCACTGTCACCCTAATTCCCCATGACGTCTCGCCTCACTGTCTTCCAAGGCCACTCTCATCAAAATGCTCCATGATCTGTGTCAGCACAATATTGCATGACACTTGTCATCACAATGCTCCATGATGCCTGTCATCACAATGCTCCATGAATTTGTTATCACAATGCTCCAGGACCAGTTTCATCACAATACTCCATCCCCCTTTTCATCACAGTGCACAATGAAACCTTTCATTACAATGCTCCATGACACTTGTCATCACAATGCTCAACGGCCTTTATCGTCACAATGCTCCCAGGCACTTTTCATCACGATGTTCCATGAAAACTTACATCACTTTGCTCCACGACCATTGTCATCACAATAGTCCATACCCTTGTCAACACAATGCTGCATAATCCCTGTCATCACAATTCTCCTTGACTGCTGTCATCACGATAATCCAGGACAATTTTCATAACAATGGTTCATTCCCCCAGTCATCTCAGTGCTCCATGATACCTTTCATCACAATTCCTAGATGATCAATGTCATCACAAGGCCCCATGACACCTGTCATCACAATTCGCTATGACCCTTGTCATCACAATACTCGATGAACCGTGTCATCACAGTGTTCCAGGGCACATGTCATCACAATGATCCATGACGACTTTCATCACAATGCTCCAATACACCTGTCATCACAATGCTCCATGGCCCCTGTTATCATATTGCTCCATGATCACTTTCATCACAATGATCCATGACCAATGTCACCACCATTCCTAATGACGCCTGTCATCTCAATGCTCCATGGCACCTTCATCACAATGCTCCATGAACCCATTCATCACAATGTTCCCTGTCCTTTTCATCACAATGTTCCATGGGCCCTGTCATCACAATGCTCCATGCGCTTGTCATCAAAATGCTCCAGAACTCTTGTCATCATAATGCTCCATGCCAGTCTCATCAAAATGCCCCATGACACTTGTCATCACAATGCTCCACGTCATTTGTCATCACAATGCTCCATGACCCTTGTCATAACAATGGTCCATGGCCTTGTCATCACAATGTTCCATGGCCTCTGACATCACTATGCTCTATGGTTTTTCTCATCACAATGCTCTTTGACCCCTGTCACCACAATGCTTGATGACCATTGTCATCACAATGCTCCAAGAACCCTGTCATCACAATGCTCCATGCCGTTGACATCACAATGCTCCATGGCCCTTGTAATTAGAATGCTCCATGCCCTTGTCATCACAATGCTCCAGAACACTTGTGATCATAATACGCCTTTCCTGTGTCATCCCATTGCTCAATGACCCTTGTCATCAAAATATTCCTTGTCCTTTGTCATCACAGTGCTCCATGATACCTTTAATCAAAATTCTACATGACAACTGTCATCACAATGCAAGATGACCAATGTCATCACAAGGCCCCATGACACGTGTCATCACAATTCGCCTTGGCCCTGGACATCTCAATGCTGTATGAACCGTGTCATCACTAGGTTCCAGGACACTTGTCATCACAATGCTCCATGAACTCTGTTATCTCAATGTTCCATGGCCTTTGTATTCACAATGCTCCATTGTCCTGATAATCGCATTGCTCCATGAACACTTTCATCACAATGCTCCTTGACCACTGTCACCCTAATTCCCCATGACGTCTCGCCTCACTGTCTTCCAAGGCCACTCTCATCAAATGCTCCATGATCTGTGTCAGCACAATATTGCATGACACTTGTCATCACAATGCTCCATGATGCCTGTCATCACAATGCTCCATGAATTTGTTATCACAATGCTCCAGGACCAGTTTCATCACAATACTCCATCCCCCTTTTCATCACAGTGCACAATGAAACCTTTCATTACAATGCTCCATGACACTTGTCATCACAATGCTCAACGGCCTTTATCGTCACAATGCTCCCAGGCACTTTTCATCACGATGTTCCATGAAAACTTACATCACTTTGCTCCACGACCATTGTCATCACAATAGTCCATACCCTTGTCAACACAATGCTGCATAATCCCTGTCATCACAATTCTCCTTGACTGCTGTCATCACGATAATCCAGGACAATTTTCATAACAATGGTTCATTCCCCCAGTCATCTCAGTGCTCCATGATACCTTTCATCACAATTCCTAGATGATCAATGTCATCACAAGGCCCCATGACACCTGTCATCACAATTCGCTATGACCCTTGTCATCACAATACTCGATGAACCGTGTCATCACAGTGTTCCAGGGCACATGTCATCACAATGATCCATGACGACTTTCATCACAATGCTCCAATACACCTGTCATCACAATGCTCCATGGCCCCTGTTATCATATTGCTCCATGATCACTTTCATCACAATGATCCATGACCAATGTCACCACCATTCCTAATGACGCCTGTCATCTCAATGCTCCATGGCACCTTCATCACAATGCTCCATGAACCCATTCATCACAATGTTCCCTGTCCTTTTCATCACAATGTTCCATGGGCCCTGTCATCACAATGCTCCATGCGCTTGTCATCAAAATGCTCCAGAACTCTTGTCATCATAATGCTCCATGCCAGTCTCATCAAAATGCCCCATGACACTTGTCATCACAATGCTCCACGTCATTTGTCATCACAATGCTCCATGACCCTTGTCATAACAATGGTCCATGGCCTTGTCATCACAATGTTCCATGGCCTCTGACATCACTATGCTCTATGGTTTTTCTCATCACAATGCTCTTTGACCCCTGTCACCACAATGCTTGATGACCATTGTCATCACAATGCTCCAAGAACCCTGTCATCACAATGCTCCATGCCGTTGACATCACAATGCTCCATGGCCCTTGTAATTAGAATGCTCCATGCCCTTGTCATCACAATGCTCCAGAACACTTGTGATCATAATACGCCTTTCCTGTGTCATCCCATTGCTCAATGACCCTTGTCATCAAAATATTCCTTGTCCTTTGTCATCACAGTGCTCCATGATACCTTTAATCAAAATTCTACATGACAACTGTCATCACAATGCAAGATGACCAATGTCATCACAAGGCCCCATGACACGTGTCATCACAATTCGCCTTGGCCCTGGACATCTCAATGCTGTATGAACCGTGTCATCACTAGGTTCCAGGACACTTGTCATCACAATGCTCCATGAACTCTGTTATCTCAATGTTCCATGGCCTTTGTATTCACAATGCTCCATTGTCCTGATAATCGCATTGCTCCATGAACACTTTCATCACAATGCTCCTTGACCACTGTCACCCTAATTCCCCATGACGTCTCGCCTCACTGTCTTCCAAGGCCACTCTCATCAAAATGCTCCATGATCTGTGTCAGCACAATATTGCATGACACTTGTCATCACAATGCTCCATGATGCCTGTCATCACAATGCTCCATGAATTTGTTATCACAGTGCTCCAGGACCAGTTTCATCACAATACTCCATCCCCCTTTTCATCACAGTGCACAATGAAACCTTTCATTACAATGCTCCATGACACTTGTCATCACAATGCTCAACGGCCTTTATCGTCACAATGCTCCCAGGCACTTTTCATCACGATGTTCCATGAAAACTTACATCACTTTGCTCCACGACCATTGTCATCACAATAGTCCATACCCTTGTCAACACAATGCTGCATAATCCCTGTCATCACAATTCTCCTTGACTGCTGTCATCACGATAATCCAGGACAATTTTCATAACAATGGTTCATTCCCCCAGTCATCTCAGTGCTCCATGATACCTTTCATCACAATTCCTAGATGATCAATGTCATCACAAGGCCCCATGACACCTGTCATCACAATTCGCTATGACCCTTGTCATCACAATACTCGATGAACCGTGTCATCACAGTGTTCCAGGGCACATGTCATCACAATGATCCATGACGACTTTCATCACAATGCTCCAATACACCTGTCATCACAATGCTCCATGGCCCCTGTTATCATATTGCTCCATGATCACTTTCATCACAATGATCCATGACCAATGTCACCACCATTCCTAATGACGCCTGTCATCTCAATGCTCCATGGCACCTTCATCACAATGCTCCATGAACCCATTCATCACAATGTTCCCTGTCCTTTTCATCACAATGTTCCATGGGCCCTGTCATCACAATGCTCCATGCGCTTGTCATCAAAATGCTCCAGAACTCTTGTCATCATAATGCTCCATGCCAGTCTCATCAAAATGCCCCATGACACTTGTCATCACAATGCTCCACGTCATTTGTCATCACAATGCTCCATGACCCTTGTCATAACAATGGTCCATGGCCTTGTCATCACAATGTTCCATGGCCTCTGACATCACTATGCTCTATGGTTTTTCTCATCACAATGCTCTTTGACCCCTGTCACCACAATGCTTGATGACCATTGTCATCACAATGCTCCAAGAACCCTGTCATCACAATGCTCCATGCCGTTGACATCACAATGCTCCATGGCCCTTGTAATTAGAATGCTCCATGCCCTTGTCATCACAATGCTCCAGAACACTTGTGATCATAATACGCCTTTCCTGTGTCATCCCATTGCTCAATGACCCTTGTCATCAAAATATTCCTTGTCCTTTGTCATCACAGTGCTCCATGATACCTTTAATCAAAATTCTACATGACAACTGTCATCACAATGCAAGATGACCAATGTCATCACAAGGCCCCATGACACGTGTCATCACAATTCGCCTTGGCCCTGGACATCTCAATGCTGTATGAACCGTGTCATCACTAGGTTCCAGGACACTTGTCATCACAATGCTCCATGAACTCTGTTATCTCAATGTTCCATGGCCTTTGTATTCACAATGCTCCATTGTCCTGATAATCGCATTGCTCCATGAACACTTTCATCACAATGCTCCTTGACCACTGTCACCCTAATTCCCCATGACGTCTCGCCTCACTGTCTTCCAAGGCCACTCTCATCAAAATGCTCCATGATCTGTGTCAGCACAATATTGCATGACACTTGTCATCACAATGCTCCATGATGCCTGTCATCACAATGCTCCATGAATTTGTTATCACAGTGCTCCAGGACCAGTTTCATCACAATACTCCATCCCCCTTTTCATCACAGTGCACAATGAAACCTTTCATTACAATGCTCCATGACACTTGTCATCACAATGCTCAACGGCCTTTATCGTCACAATGCTCCCAGGCACTTTTCATCACGATGTTCCATGAAAACTTACATCACTTTGCTCCACGACCATTGTCATCACAATAGTCCATACCCTTGTCAACACAATGCTGCATAATCCCTGTCATCACAATTCTCCTTGACTGCTGTCATCACGATAATCCAGGACAATTTTCATAACAATGGTTCATTCCCCCAGTCATCTCAGTGCTCCATGATACCTTTCATCACAATTCCTAGATGATCAATGTCATCACAAGGCCCCATGACACCTGTCATCACAATTCGCTATGACCCTTGTCATCACAATACTCGATGAACCGTGTCATCACAGTGTTCCAGGGCACATGTCATCACAATGATCCATGACGACTTTCATC
The DNA here is from genome assembly GCF_965194825.1 of Balaenoptera physalus. Taxonomy (NCBI): domain Eukaryota; kingdom Metazoa; phylum Chordata; class Mammalia; order Artiodactyla; family Balaenopteridae; genus Balaenoptera; species Balaenoptera physalus. The sequence goes on from NW_028126427.1 coordinate 5,868, forward strand.
ACAATGCTCCAATACACCTGTCATCACAATGCTCCATGGCCCCTGTTATCATATTGCTCCATGATCACTTTCATCACAATGATCCATGACCAATGTCACCACCATTCCTAATGACGCCTGTCATCTCAATGCTCCATGGCACCTTCATCACAATGCTCCATGAACCCATTCATCACAATGTTCCCTGTCCTTTTCATCACAATGTTCCATGGGCCCTGTCATCACAATGCTCCATGCGCTTGTCATCAAAATGCTCCAGAACTCTTGTCATCATAATGCTCCATGCCAGTCTCATCAAAATGCCCCATGACACTTGTCATCACAATGCTCCACGTCATTTGTCATCACAATGCTCCATGACCCTTGTCATAACAATGGTCCATGGCCTTGTCATCACAATGTTCCATGGCCTCTGACATCACTATGCTCTATGGTTTTTCTCATCACAATGCTCTTTGACCCCTGTCACCACAATGCTTGATGACCATTGTCATCACAATGCTCCAAGAACCCTGTCATCACAATGCTCCATGCCGTTGACATCACAATGCTCCATGGCCCTTGTAATTAGAATGCTCCATGCCCTTGTCATCACAATGCTCCAGAACACTTGTGATCATAATACGCCTTTCCTGTGTCATCCCATTGCTCAATGACCCTTGTCATCAAAATATTCCTTGTCCTTTGTCATCACAGTGCTCCATGATACCTTTAATCAAAATTCTACATGACAACTGTCATCACAATGCAAGATGACCAATGTCATCACAAGGCCCCATGACACGTGTCATCACAATTCGCCTTGGCCCTGGACATCTCAATGCTGTATGAACCGTGTCATCACTAGGTTCCAGGACACTTGTCATCACAATGCTCCATGAACTCTGTTATCTCAATGTTCCATGGCCTTTGTATTCACAATGCTCCATTGTCCTGATAATCGCATTGCTCCATGAACACTTTCATCACAATGCTCCTTGACCACTGTCACCCTAATTCCCCATGACGTCTCGCCTCACTGTCTTCCAAGGCCACTCTCATCAAAATGCTCCATGATCTGTGTCAGCACAATATTGCATGACACTTGTCATCACAATGCTCCATGATGCCTGTCATCACAATGCTCCATGAATTTGTTATCACAATGCTCCAGGACCAGTTTCATCACAATACTCCATCCCCCTTTTCATCACAGTGCACAATGAAACCTTTCATTACAATGCTCCATGACACTTGTCATCACAATGCTCAACGGCCTTTATCGTCACAATGCTCCCAGGCACTTTTCATCACGATGTTCCATGAAAACTTACATCACTTTGCTCCACGACCATTGTCATCACAATAGTCCATACCCTTGTCAACACAATGCTGCATAATCCCTGTCATCACAATTCTCCTTGACTGCTGTCATCACGATAATCCAGGACAATTTTCATAACAATGGTTCATTCCCCCAGTCATCTCAGTGCTCCATGATACCTTTCATCACAATTCCTAGATGATCAATGTCATCACAAGGCCCCATGACACCTGTCATCACAATTCGCTATGACCCTTGTCATCACAATACTCGATGAACCGTGTCATCACAGTGTTCCAGGGCACATGTCATCACAATGATCCATGACGACTTTCATCACAATGCTCCAATACACCTGTCATCACAATGCTCCATGGCCCCTGTTATCATATTGCTCCATGATCACTTTCATCACAATGATCCATGACCAATGTCACCACCATTCCTAATGACGCCTGTCATCTCAATGCTCCATGGCACCTTCATCACAATGCTCCATGAACCCATTCATCACAATGTTCCCTGTCCTTTTCATCACAATGTTCCATGGGCCCTGTCATCACAATGCTCCATGCGCTTGTCATCAAAATGCTCCAGAACTCTTGTCATCATAATGCTCCATGCCAGTCTCATCAAAATGCCCCATGACACTTGTCATCACAATGCTCCACGTCATTTGTCATCACAATGCTCCATGACCCTTGTCATAACAATGGTCCATGGCCTTGTCATCACAATGTTCCATGGCCTCTGACATCACTATGCTCTATGGTTTTTCTCATCACAATGCTCTTTGACCCCTGTCACCACAATGCTTGATGACCATTGTCATCACAATGCTCCAAGAACCCTGTCATCACAATGCTCCATGCCGTTGACATCACAATGCTCCATGGCCCTTGTAATTAGAATGCTCCATGCCCTTGTCATCACAATGCTCCAGAACACTTGTGATCATAATACGCCTTTCCTGTGTCATCCCATTGCTCAATGACCCTTGTCATCAAAATATTCCTTGTCCTTTGTCATCACAGTGCTCCATGATACCTTTAATCAAAATTCTACATGACAACTGTCATCACAATGCAAGATGACCAATGTCATCACAAGGCCCCATGACACGTGTCATCACAATTCGCCTTGGCCCTGGACATCTCAATGCTGTATGAACCGTGTCATCACTAGGTTCCAGGACACTTGTCATCACAATGCTCCATGAACTCTGTTATCTCAATGTTCCATGGCCTTTGTATTCACAATGCTCCATTGTCCTGATAATCGCATTGCTCCATGAACACTTTCATCACAATGCTCCTTGACCACTGTCACCCTAATTCCCCATGACGTCTCGCCTCACTGTCTTCCAAGGCCACTCTCATCAAAATGCTCCATGATCTGTGTCAGCACAATATTGCATGACACTTGTCATCACAATGCTCCATGATGCCTGTCATCACAATGCTCCATGAATTTGTTATCACAGTGCTCCAGGACCAGTTTCATCACAATACTCCATCCCCCTTTTCATCACAGTGCACAATGAAACCTTTCATTACAATGCTCCATGACACTTGTCATCACAATGCTCAACGGCCTTTATCGTCACAATGCTCCCAGGCACTTTTCATCACGATGTTCCATGAAAACTTACATCACTTTGCTCCACGACCATTGTCATCACAATAGTCCATACCCTTGTCAACACAATGCTGCATAATCCCTGTCATCACAATTCTCCTTGACTGCTGTCATCACGATAATCCAGGACAATTTTCATAACAATGGTTCATTCCCCCAGTCATCTCAGTGCTCCATGATACCTTTCATCACAATTCCTAGATGATCAATGTCATCACAAGGCCCCATGACACCTGTCATCACAATTCGCTATGACCCTTGTCATCACAATACTCGATGAACCGTGTCATCACAGTGTTCCAGGGCACATGTCATCACAATGATCCATGACGACTTTCATCACAATGCTCCAATACACCTGTCATCACAATGCTCCATGGCCCCTGTTATCATATTGCTCCATGATCACTTTCATCACAATGATCCATGACCAATGTCACCACCATTCCTAATGACGCCTGTCATCTCAATGCTCCATGGCACCTTCATCACAATGCTCCATGAACCCATTCATCACAATGTTCCCTGTCCTTTTCATCACAATGTTCCATGGGCCCTGTCATCACAATGCTCCATGCGCTTGTCATCAAAATGCTCCAGAACTCTTGTCATCATAATGCTCCATGCCAGTCTCATCAAAATGCCCCATGACACTTGTCATCACAATGCTCCACGTCATTTGTCATCACAATGCTCCATGACCCTTGTCATAACAATGGTCCATGGCCTTGTCATCACAATGTTCCATGGCCTCTGACATCACTATGCTCTATGGTTTTTCTCATCACAATGCTCTTTGACCCCTGTCACCACAATGCTTGATGACCATTGTCATCACAATGCTCCAAGAACCCTGTCATCACAATGCTCCATGCCGTTGACATCACAATGCTCCATGGCCCTTGTAATTAGAATGCTCCATGCCCTTGTCATCACAATGCTCCAGAACACTTGTGATCATAATACGCCTTTCCTGTGTCATCCCATTGCTCAATGACCCTTGTCATCAAAATATTCCTTGTCCTTTGTCATCACAGTGCTCCATGATACCTTTAATCAAAATTCTACATGACAACTGTCATCACAATGCAAGATGACCAATGTCATCACAAGGCCCCATGACACGTGTCATCACAATTCGCCTTGGCCCTGGACATCTCAATGCTGTATGAACCGTGTCATCACTAGGTTCCAGGACACTTGTCATCACAATGCTCCATGAACTCTGTTATCTCAATGTTCCATGGCCTTTGTATTCACAATGCTCCATTGTCCTGATAATCGCATTGCTCCATGAACACTTTCATCACAATGCTCCTTGACCACTGTCACCCTAATTCCCCATGACGTCTCGCCTCACTGTCTTCCAAGGCCACTCTCATCAAAATGCTCCATGATCTGTGTCAGCACAATATTGCATGACACTTGTCATCACAATGCTCCATGATGCCTGTCATCACAATGCTCCATGAATTTGTTATCACAGTGCTCCAGGACCAGTTTCATCACAATACTCCATCCCCCTTTTCATCACAGTGCACAATGAAACCTTTCATTACAATGCTCCATGACACTTGTCATCACAATGCTCAACGGCCTTTATCGTCACAATGCTCCCAGGCACTTTTCATCACGATGTTCCATGAAAACTTACATCACTTTGCTCCACGACCATTGTCATCACAATAGTCCATACCCTTGTCAACACAATGCTGCATAATCCCTGTCATCACAATTCTCCTTGACTGCTGTCATCACGATAATCCAGGACAATTTTCATAACAATGGTTCATTCCCCCAGTCATCTCAGTGCTCCATGATACCTTTCATCACAATTCCTAGATGATCAATGTCATCACAAGGCCCCATGACACCTGTCATCACAATTCGCTATGACCCTTGTCATCACAATACTCGATGAACCGTGTCATCACAGTGTTCCAGGGCACATGTCATCACAATGATCCATGACGACTTTCATCACAATGCTCCAATACACCTGTCATCACAATGCTCCATGGCCCCTGTTATCATATTGCTCCATGATCACTTTCATCACAATGATCCATGACCAATGTCACCACCATTCCTAATGACGCCTGTCATCTCAATGCTCCATGGCACCTTCATCACAATGCTCCATGAACCCATTCATCACAATGTTCCCTGTCCTTTTCATCACAATGTTCCATGGGCCCTGTCATCACAATGCTCCATGCGCTTGTCATCAAAATGCTCCAGAACTCTTGTCATCATAATGCTCCATGCCAGTCTCATCAAAATGCCCCATGACACTTGTCATCACAATGCTCCACGTCATTTGTCATCACAATGCTCCATGACCCTTGTCATAACAATGGTCCATGGCCTTGTCATCACAATGTTCCATGGCCTCTGACATCACTATGCTCTATGGTTTTTCTCATCACAATGCTCTTTGACCCCTGTCACCACAATGCTTGATGACCATTGTCATCACAATGCTCCAAGAACCCTGTCATCACAATGCTCCATGCCGTTGACATCACAATGCTCCATGGCCCTTGTAATTAGAATGCTCCATGCCCTTGTCATCACAATGCTCCAGAACACTTGTGATCATAATACGCCTTTCCTGTGTCATCCCATTGCTCAATGACCCTTGTCATCAAAATATTCCTTGTCCTTTGTCATCACAGTGCTCCATGATACCTTTAATCAAAATTCTACATGACAACTGTCATCACAATGCAAGATGACCAATGTCATCACAAGGCCCCATGACACGTGTCATCACAATTCGCCTTGGCCCTGGACATCTCAATGCTGTATGAACCGTGTCATCACTAGGTTCCAGGACACTTGTCATCACAATGCTCCATGAACTCTGTTATCTCAATGTTCCATGGCCTTTGTATTCACAATGCTCCATTGTCCTGATAATCGCATTGCTCCATGAACACTTTCATCACAATGCTCCTTGACCACTGTCACCCTAATTCCCCATGACGTCTCGCCTCACTGTCTTCCAAGGCCACTCTCATCAAAATGCTCCATGATCTGTGTCAGCACAATATTGCATGACACTTGTCATCACAATGCTCCATGATGCCTGTCATCACAATGCTCCATGAATTTGTTATCACAGTGCTCCAGGACCAGTTTCATCACAATACTCCATCCCCCTTTTCATCACAGTGCACAATGAAACCTTTCATTACAATGCTCCATGACACTTGTCATCACAATGCTCAACGGCCTTTATCGTCACAATGCTCCCAGGCACTTTTCATCACGATGTTCCATGAAAACTTACATCACTTTGCTCCACGACCATTGTCATCACAATAGTCCATACCCTTGTCAACACAATGCTGCATAATCCCTGTCATCACAATTCTCCTTGACTGCTGTCATCACGATAATCCAGGACAATTTTCATAACAATGGTTCATTCCCCCAGTCATCTCAGTGCTCCATGATACCTTTCATCACAATTCCTAGATGATCAATGTCATCACAAGGCCCCATGACACCTGTCATCACAATTCGCTATGACCCTTGTCATCACAATACTCGATGAACCGTGTCATCACAGTGTTCCAGGGCACATGTCATCACAATGATCCATGACGACTTTCATCACAATGCTCCAATACACCTGTCATCACAATGCTCCATGGCCCCTGTTATCATATTGCTCCATGATCACTTTCATCACAATGATCCATGACCAATGTCATCACCATTCCTAATGACGCCTGTCATCTCAATGCTCCATGGCACCTTCATCACAATGCTCCATGAACCCATTCATCACAATGTTCCCTGTCCTTTTCATCACAATGTTCCATGGGCCCTGTCATCACAATGCTCCATGCGCTTGTCATCAAAATGCTCCAGAACTCTTGTCATCATAATGCTCCATGCCAGTCTCATCAAAATGCCCCATGACACTTGTCATCACAATGCTCCACGTCATTTGTCATCACAATGCTCCATGACCCTTGTCATAACAATGGTCCATGGCCTTGTCATCACAATGTTCCATGGCCTCTGACATCACTATGCTCTATGGTTTTTCTCATCACAATGCTCTTTGACCCCTGTCACCACAATGCTTGATGACCATTGTCATCACAATGCTCCAAGAACCCTGTCATCACAATGCTCCATGCCGTTGACATCACAATGCTCCATGGCCCTTGTAATTAGAATGCTCCATGCCCTTGTCATCACAATGCTCCAGAACACTTGTGATCATAATACGCCTTTCCTGTGTCATCCCATTGCTCAATGACCCTTGTCATCAAAATATTCCTTGTCCTTTGTCATCACAGTGCTCCATGATACCTTTAATCAAAATTCTACATGACAACTGTCATCACAATGCAAGATGACCAATGTCATCACAAGGCCCCATGACACGTGTCATCACAATTCGCCTTGGCCCTGGACATCTCAATGCTGTATGAACCGTGTCATCACTAGGTTCCAGGACACTTGTCATCACAATGCTCCATGAACTCTGTTATCTCAATGTTCCATGGCCTTTGTATTCACAATGCTCCATTGTCCTGATAATCGCATTGCTCCATGAACACTTTCATCACAATGCTCCTTGACCACTGTCACCCTAATTCCCCATGACGTCTCGCCTCACTGTCTTCCAAGGCCACTCTCATCAAAATGCTCCATGATCTGTGTCAGCACAATATTGCATGACACTTGTCATCACAATGCTCCATGATGCCTGTCATCACAATGCTCCATGAATTTGTTATCACAATGCTCCAGGACCAGTTTCATCACAATACTCCATCCCCCTTTTCATCACAGTGCACAATGAAACCTTTCATTACAATGCTCCATGACACTTGTCATCACAATGCTCAACGGCCTTTATCGTCACAATGCTCCCAGGCACTTTTCATCACGATGTTCCATGAAAACTTACATCACTTTGCTCCACGACCATTGTCATCACAATAGTCCATACCCTTGTCAACACAATGCTGCATAATCCCTGTCATCACAATTCTCCTTGACTGCTGTCATCACGATAATCCAGGACAATTTTCATAACAATGGTTCATTCCCCCAGTCATCTCAGTGCTCCATGATACCTTTCATCACAATTCCTAGATGATCAATGTCATCACAAGGCCCCATGACACCTGTCATCACAATTCGCTATGACCCTTGTCATCACAATACTCGATGAACCGTGTCATCACAGTGTTCCAGGGCACATGTCATCACAATGATCCATGACGACTTTCATCACAATGCTCCAATACACCTGTCATCACAATGCTCCATGGCCCCTGTTATCATATTGCTCCATGATCACTTTCATCACAATGATCCATGACCAATGTCACCACCATTCCTAATGACGCCTGTCATCTCAATGCTCCATGGCACCTTCATCACAATGCTCCATGAACCCATTCATCACAATGTTCCCTGTCCTTTTCATCACAATGTTCCATGGGCCCTGTCATCACAATGCTCCATGCGCTTGTCATCAAAATGCTCCAGAACTCTTGTCATCATAATGCTCCATGCCAGTCTCATCAAAATGCCCCATGACACTTGTCATCACAATGCTCCACGTCATTTGTCATCACAATGCTCCATGACCCTTGTCATAACAATGGTCCATGGCCTTGTCATCACAATGTTCCATGGCCTCTGACATCACTATGCTCTATGGTTTTTCTCATCACAATGCTCTTTGACCCCTGTCACCACAATGCTTGATGACCATTGTCATCACAATGCTCCAAGAACCCTGTCATCACAATGCTCCATGCCGTTGACATCACAATGCTCCATGGCCCTTGTAATTAGAATGCTCCATGCCCTTGTCATCACAATGCTCCAGAACACTTGTGATCATAATACGCCTTTCCTGTGTCATCCCATTGCTCAACGACCCTTGTCATCAAAATATTCCTTGTCCTTTGTCATCACAGTGCTCCATGATACCTTTAATCAAAATTCTACATGACAACTGTCATCACAATGCAAGATGACCAATGTCATCACAAGGCCCCATGACACGTGTCATCACAATTCGCCTTGGCCCTGGACATCTCAATGCTGTATGAACCGTGTCATCACTAGGTTCCAGGACACTTGTCATCACAATGCTCCATGAACTCTGTTATCTCAATGTTCCATGGCCTTTGTATTCACAATGCTCCATTGTCCTGATAATCGCATTGCTCCATGAACACTTTCATCACAATGCTCCTTGACCACTGTCACCCTAATTCCCCATGACGTCTCGCCTCACTGTCTTCCAAGGCCACTCTCATCAAAATGCTCCATGATCTGTGTCAGCACAATATTGCATGACACTTGTCATCACAATGCTCCATGATGCCTGTCATCACAATGCTCCATGAATTTGTTATCACAATGCTCCAGGACCAGTTTCATCACAATACTCCATCCCCCTTTTCATCACAGTGCACAATGAAACCTTTCATTACAATGCTCCATGACACTTGTCATCACAATGCTCAACGGCCTTTATCGTCACAATGCTCCCAGGCACTTTTCATCACGATGTTCCATGAAAACTTACATCACTTTGCTCCACGACCATTGTCATCACAATAGTCCATACCCTTGTCAACACAATGCTGCATAATCCCTGTCATCACAATTCTCCTTGACTGCTGTCATCACGATAATCCAGGACAATTTTCATAAAAATGGTTCATTCCCCCAGTCATCTCAGTGCTCCATGATACCTTTCATCACAATTCCTAGATGATCAATGTCATCACAAGGCCCCATGACACCTGTCATCACAATTCGCTATGACCCTTGTCATCACAATACTCGATGAACCGTGTCATCACAGTGTTCCAGGGCACATGTCATCACAATGATCCATGACGACTTTCATCACAATGCTCCAATACACCTGTCATCACAATGCTCCATGGCCCCTGTTATCATATTGCTCCATGATCACTTTCATCACAATGATCCATGACCAATGTCACCACCATTCCTAATGACGCCTGTCATCTCAATGCTCCATGGCACCTTCATCACAATGCTCCATGAACCCATTCATCACAATGTTCCCTGTCCTTTTCATCACAATGTTCCATGGGCCCTGTCATCACAATGCTCCATGCGCTTGTCATCAAAATGCTCCAGAACTCTTGTCATCATAATGCTCCATGCCAGTCTCATCAAAATGCCCCATGACACTTGTCATCACAATGCTCCACGTCATTTGTCATCACAATGATCCATGACCCTTGTCATAACAATGGTCCATGGCCTTGTCATCACAATGTTCCATGGCCTCTGACATCACTATGCTCTATGGTTTTTCTCATCACAATGCTCTTTGACCCCTGTCACCACAATGCTTGATGACCATTGTCATCACAATGCTCCAAGAACCCTGTCATCACAATGCTCCATGCCGTTGACATCACAATGCTCCATGGCCCTTGTAATTAGAATGCTCCATGCCCTTGTCATCACAATGCTCCAGAACACTTGTGATCATAATACGCCTTTCCTGTGTCATCCCATTGCTCAATGACCCTTGTCATCAAAATATTCCTTGTCCTTTGTCATCACAGTGCTCCATGATACCTTTAATCAAAATTCTACATGACAACTGTCATCACAATGCAAGATGACCAATGTCATCACAAGGCCCCATGACACGTGTCATCACAATTCGCCTTGGCCCTGGACATCTCAATGCTGTATGAACCGTGTCATCACTAGGTTCCAGGACACTTGTCATCACAATGCTCCATGAACTCTGTTATCTCAATGTTCCATGGCCTTTGTATTCACAATGCTCCATTGTCCTGATAATCGCATTGCTCCATGAACACTTTCATCACAATGCTCCTTGACCACTGTCACCCTAATTCCCCATGACGTCTCGCCTCACTGTCTTCCAAGGCCACTCTCATCAAAATGCTCCATGATCTGTGTCAGCACAATATTGCATGACACTTGTCATCACAATGCTCCATGATGCCTGTCATCACAATGCTCCATGAATTTGTTATCACAGTGCTCCAGGACCAGTTTCATCACAATACTCCATCCCCCTTTTCATCACAGTGCACAATGAAACCTTTCATTACAATGCTCCATGACACTTGTCATCACAATGCTCAACGGCCTTTATCGTCACAATGCTCCCAGGCACTTTTCATCACGATGTTCCATGAAAACTTACATCACTTTGCTCCACGACCATTGTCATCACAATAGTCCATACCCTTGTCAACACAATGCTGCATAATCCCTGTCATCACAATTCTCCTTGACTGCTGTCATCACGATAATCCAGGACAATTTTCATAACAATGGTTCATTCCCCCAGTCATCTCAGTGCTCCATGATACCTTTCATCACAATTCCTAGATGATCAATGTCATCACAAGGCCCCATGACACCTGTCATCACAATTCGCTATGACCCTTGTCATCACAATACTCGATGAACCGTGTCATCACAGTGTTCCAGGGCACATGTCATCACAATGATCCATGACGACTTTCATCACAATGCTCCAATACACCTGTCATCACAATGCTCCATGGCCCCTGTTATCATATTGCTCCATGATCACTTTCATCACAATGATCCATGACCAATGTCACCACCATTCCTAATGACGCCTGTCATCTCAATGCTCCATGGCACCTTCATCACAATGCTCCATGAACCCATTCATCACAATGTTCCCTGTCCTTTTCATCACAATGTTCCATGGGCCCTGTCATCACAATGCTCCATGCGCTTGTCATCAAAATGCTCCAGAACTCTTGTCATCATAATGCTCCATGCCAGTCTCATCAAAATGCCCCATGACACTTGTCATCACAATGCTCCACGTCATTTGTCATCACAATGCTCCATGACCCTTGTCATAACAATGGTCCATGGCCTTGTCATCACAATGTTCCATGGCCTCTGACATCACTATGCTCTATGGTTTTTCTCATCACAATGCTCTTTGACCCCTGTCACCACAATGCTTGATGACCATTGTCATCACAATGCTCCAAGAACCCTGTCATCACAATGCTCCATGCCGTTGACATCACAATGCTCCATGGCCCTTGTAATTAGAATGCTCCATGCCCTTGTCATCACAATGCTCCAGAACACTTGTGATCATAATACGCCTTTCCTGTGTCATCCCATTGCTCAATGACCCTTGTCATCAAAATATTCCTTGTCCTTTGTCATCACAGTGCTCCATGATACCTTTAATCAAAATTCTACATGACAACTGTCATCACAATGCAAGATGACCAATGTCATCACAAGGCCCCATGACACGTGTCATCACAATTCGCCTTGGCCCTGGACATCTCAATGCTGTATGAACCGTGTCATCACTAGGTTCCAGGACACTTGTCATCACAATGCTCCATGAACTCTGTTATCTCAATGTTCCATGGCCTTTGTATTCACAATGCTCCATTGTCCTGATAATCGCATTGCTCCATGAACACTTTCATCACAATGCTCCTTGACCACTGTCACCCTAATTCCCCATGACGTCTCGCCTCACTGTCTTCCAAGGCCACTCTCATCAAAATGCTCCATGATCTGTGTCAGCACAATATTGCATGACACTTGTCATCACAATGCTCCATGATGCCTGTCATCACAATGCTCCATGAATTTGTTATCACAGTGCTCCAGGACCAGTTTCATCACAATACTCCATCCCCCTTTTCATCACAGTGCACAATGAAACCTTTCATTACAATGCTCCATGACACTTGTCATCACAATGCTCAACGGCCTTTATCGTCACAATGCTCCCAGGCACTTTTCATCACGATGTTCCATGAAAACTTACATCACTTTGCTCCACGACCATTGTCATCACAATAGTCCATACCCTTGTCAACACAATGCTGCATAATCCCTGTCATCACAATTCTCCTTGACTGCTGTCATCACGATAATCCAGGACAATTTTCATAACAATGGTTCATTCCCCCAGTCATCTCAGTGCTCCATGATACCTTTCATCACAATTCCTAGATGATCAATGTCATCACAAGGCCCCATGACACCTGTCATCACAATTCGCTATGACCCTTGTCATCACAATACTCGATGAACCGTGTCATCACAGTGTTCCAGGGCACATGTCATCACAATGATCCATGACGACTTTCATCACAATGCTCCAATACACCTGTCATCACAATGCTCCATGGCCCCTGTTATCATATTGCTCCATGATCACTTTCATCACAATGATCCATGACCAATGTCACCACCATTCCTAATGACGCCTGTCATCTCAATGCTCCATGGCACCTTCATCACAATGCTCCATGAACCCATTCATCACAATGTTCCCTGTCCTTTTCATCACAATGTTCCATGGGCCCTGTCATCACAATGCTCCATGCGCTTGTCATCAAAATGCTCCAGAACTCTTGTCATCATAATGCTCCATGCCAGTCTCATCAAAATGCCCCATGACACTTGTCATCACAATGCTCCACGTCATTTGTCATCACAATGCTCCATGACCCTTGTCATAACAATGGTCCATGGCCTTGTCATCACAATGTTCCATGGCCTCTGACATCACTATGCTCTATGGTTTTTCTCATCACAATGCTCTTTGACCCCTGTCACCACAATGCTTGATGACCATTGTCATCACAATGCTCCAAGAACCCTGTCATCACAATGCTCCATGCCGTTGACATCACAATGCTCCATGGCCCTTGTAATTAGAATGCTCCATGCCCTTGTCATCACAATGCTCCAGAACACTTGTGATCATAATACGCCTTTCCTGTGTCATCCCATTGCTCAATGACCCTTGTCATCAAAATATTCCTTGTCCTTTGTCATCACAGTGCTCCATGATACCTTTAATCAAAATTCTACATGACAACTGTCATCACAATGCAAGATGACCAATGTCATCACAAGGCCCCATGGCCCGTGTCATCACAATTCGCCTTGGCCCTGGACATCTCAATGCTGTATGAACCGTGTCATCACTAGGTTCCAGGACACTTGTCATCACAATGCTCCATGAACTCTGTTATCTCAATGTTCCATGGCCTTTGTATTCACAATGCTCCATTGTCCTGATAATCGCATTGCTCCATGAACACTTTCATCGCAATGCTCCTTGACCACTGTCACCCTAATTCCCCATGACGTCTCGCCTCACTGTCTTCCAAGGCCACTCTCATCAAAATGCTCCATGATCTGTGTCAGCACAATATTGCATGACACTTGTCATCACAATGCTCCATGATGCCTGTCATCACAATGCTCCATGAATTTGTTATCACAGTGCTCCAGGACCAGTTTCATCACAATACTCCATCCCCCTTTTCATCACAGTGCACAATGAAACCTTTCATTACAATGCTCCATGACACTTGTCATCACAATGCTCAACGGCCTTTATCGTCACAATGCTCCCAGGCACTTTTCATCACGATGTTCCATGAAAACTTACATCACTTTGCTCCACGACCATTGTCATCACAATAGTCCATACCCTTGTCAACACAATGCTGCATAATCCCTGTCATCACAATTCTCCTTGACTGCTGTCATCACGATAATCCAGGACAATTTTCATAACAATGGTTCATTCCCCCAGTCATCTCAGTGCTCCATGATACCTTTCATCACAATTCCTAGATGATCAATGTCATCACAAGGCCCCATGACACTTGTCATCACAATGCTCCACGTCATTTGTCATCACAATGCTCCATGACCCTTGTCATAACAATGGTCCATGGCCTTGTCATCACAATGTTCCATGGCCTCTGACATCACTATGCTCTATGGTTTTTCTCATCACAATGCTCTTTGACCCCTGTCATCACAATGCTTGATGACCATTGTCATCACAATGCTCCAAGAACCCTGTCATCACAATGCTCCATGCCGTTGACATCACAATGCTCCATGGCCCTTGTAATTAGAATGCTCCATGCCCTTGTCATCACAATGCTCCAGAACACTTGTGATCATAATACGCCTTTCCTGTGTCATCCCATTGCTCAACGACCCTTGTCATCAAAATATTCCTTGTCCTTTGTCATCACAGTGCTCCATGATACCTTTAATCAAAATTCTACATGACAACTGTCATCACAATGCAAGATGACCAATGTCATCACAAGGCCCCATGACACGTGTCATCACAATTCGCCTTGGCCCTTGACATCTCAATGCTGTATGAACCGTGTCATCACTAGGTTCCAGGACACTTGTCATCACAATGCTCCATGAACTCTGTTATCTCAATGTTCCATGGCCTTTGTATTCACAATGCTCCATTGTCCTGATAATCGCATTGCTCCATGAACACTTTCATCACAATGCTCCTTGACCACTGTCACCCTAATTCCCCATGACGTCTCGCCTCACTGTCTTCCAAGGCCACTCTCATCAAAATGCTCCATGATCTGTGTCAGCACAATATTGCATGACACTTGTCATCACAATGCTCCATGATGCCTGTCATCACAATGCTCCATGAATTTGTTATCACAGTGCTCCAGGACCAGTTTCATCACAATACTCCATCCCCCTTTTCATCACAGTGCACAATGAAACCTTTCATTACAATGCTCCATGACACTTGTCATCACAATGCTCAACGGCCTTTATCGTCAAAATGCTCCCAGGCACTTTTCATCACGATGTTCCATGAAAACTTACATCACTTTGCTCCACGACCATTGTCATCACAATAGTCCATACCCTTGTCAACACAATGCTGCATAATCCCTGTCATCACAATTCTCCTTGACTGCTGACATCACGATAATCCAGGACAATTTTCATAACAATGGTTCATTCCCCCAGTCATCTCAGTGCTCCATGATACCTTTCATCACAATTCCTAGATGATCAATGTCATCACAAGGCCCCATGACACCTGTCATCACAATTCGCTATGACCCTTGTCATCACAATACTCGATGAACCGTGTCATCACAGTGTTCCAGGGCACATGTCATCACAATGATCCATGACGACTTTCATCACAATGCTCCAATACACCTGTCATCACAATGCTCCATGGCCCCTGTTATCATATTGCTCCATGATCACTTTCATCACAATGATCCATGACCAATGTCACCACCATTCCTAATGACGCCTGTCATCTCAATGCTCCATGGCACCTTCATCACAATGCTCCATGAACCCATTCATCACAATGCTCCCTGTCCTTTTCATCACAATGTTCCATGGGCCCTGTCATCACAATGCTCCATGCGCTTGTCATCAAAATGCTCCAGAACTCTTGTCATCATAATGCTCCATGCCAGTCTCATCAAAATGCCCCATGACACTTGTCATCACAATGCTCCACGTCATTTGTCATCACAATGATCCATGACCCTTGTCATAACAATGGTCCATGGCCTTGTCATCACAATGTTCCATGGCCTCTGACATCACTATGCTCTATGGTTTTTCTCATCACAATGCTCTTTGACCCCTGTCACCACAATGCTTGATGACCATTGTCATCACAATGCTCCAAGAACCCTGTCATCACAATGCTCCATGCCGTTGACATCACAATGCTCCATGGCCCTTGTAATTAGAATGCTCCATGCCCTTGTCATCACAATGCTCCAGAACACTTGTGATCATAATACGCCTTTCCTGTGTCATCCCATTGCTCAATGACCCTTGTCATCAAAATATTCCTTGTCCTTTGTCATCACAGTGCTCCATGATACCTTTAATCAAAATTCTACATGACAACTGTCATCACAATGCAAGATGACCAATGTCATCACAAGGCCCCATGACACGTGTCATCACAATTCGCCTTGGCCCTGGACATCTCAATGCTGTATGAACCGTGTCATCACTAGGTTCCAGGACACTTGTCATCACAATGCTCCATGAACTCTGTTATCTCAATGTTCCATGGCCTTTGTATTCACAATGCTCCATTGTCCTGATAATCGCATTGCTCCATGAACACTTTCATCGCAATGCTCCTTGACCACTGTCACCCTAATTCCCCATGACGTCTCGCCTCACTGTCTTCCAAGGCCACTCTCATCAAAATGCTCCATGATCTGTGTCAGCACAATATTGCATGACACTTGTCATCACAATGCTCCATGATGCCTGTCATCACAATGCTCCATGAATTTGTTATCACAGTGCTCCAGGACCAGTTTCATCACAATACTCCATCCCCCTTTTCATCACAGTGCACAATGAAACCTTTCATTACAATGCTCCATGACACTTGTCATCACAATGCTCAACGGCCTTTATCGTCACAATGCTCCCAGGCACTTTTCATCACGATGTTCCATGAAAACTTACATCACTTTGCTCCACGACCATTGTCATCACAATAGTCCATACCCTTGTCAACACAATGCTGCATAATCCCTGTCATCACAATTCTCCTTGACTGCTGTCATCACGATAATCCAGGACAATTTTCATAACAATGGTTCATTCCCCCAGTCATCTCAGTGCTCCATGATACCTTTCATCACAATTCCTAGATGATCAATGTCATCACAAGGCCCCATGACACCTGTCATCACAATTCGCTATGACCCTTGTCATCACAATACTCGATGAACCGTGTCATCACAGTGTTCCAGGGCACATGTCATCACAATGATCCATGACGACTTTCATCACAATGCTCCAATACACCTGTCATCACAATGCTCCATGGCCCCTGTTATCATATTGCTCCATGATCACTTTCATCACAATGATCCATGACCAATGTCACCACCATTCCTAATGACGCCTGTCATCTCAATGCTCCATGGCACCTTCATCACAATGCTCCATGAACCCATTCATCACAATGTTCCCTGTCCTTTTCATCACAATGTTCCATGGGCCCTGTCATCACAATGCTCCATGCGCTTGTCATCAAAATGCTCCAGAACTCTTGTCATCATAATGCTCCATGCCAGTCTCATCAAAATGCCCCATGACACTTGTCATCACAATGCTCCACGTCATTTGTCATCACAATGCTCCATGACCCTTGTCATAACAATGGTCCATGGCCTTGTCATCACAATGTTCCATGGCCTCTGACATCACTATGCTCTATGGTTTTTCTCATCACAATGCTCTTTGACCCCTGTCACCACAATGCTTGATGACCATTGTCATCACAATGCTCCAAGAACCCTGTCATCACAATGCTCCATGCCGTTGACATCACAATGCTCCATGGCCCTTGTAATTAGAATGCTCCATGCCCTTGTCATCACAATGCTCCAGAACACTTGTGATCATAATACGCCTTTCCTGTGTCATCCCATTGCTCAATGACCCTTGTCATCAAAATATTCCTTGTCCTTTGTCATCACAGTGCTCCATGATACCTTTAATCAAAATTCTACATGACAACTGTCATCACAATGCAAGATGACCAATGTCATCACAAGGCCCCATGACACGTGTCATCACAATTCGCCTTGGCCCTGGACATCTCAATGCTGTATGAACCGTGTCATCACTAGGTTCCAGGACACTTGTCATCACAATGCTCCATGAACTCTGTTATCTCAATGTTCCATGGCCTTTGTATTCACAATGCTCCATTGTCCTGATAATCGCATTGCTCCATGAACACTTTCATCACAATGCTCCTTGACCACTGTCACCCTAATTCCCCATGACGTCTCGCCTCACTGTCTCCCAAGGCCACTCTCATCAAAATGCTCCATGATCTGTGTCAGCACAATATTGCATGACACTTGTCATCACAATGCTCCATGATGCCTGTCATCACAATGCTCCATGAATTTGTTATCACAGTGCTCCAGGACCAGTTTCATCACAATACTCCATCCCCCTTTTCATCACAGTGCACAATGAAACCTTTCATTACAATGCTCCATGACACTTGTCATCACAATGCTCAACGGCCTTTATCGTCACAATGCTCCCAGGCACTTTTCATCACGATGTTCCATGAAAACTTACATCACTTTGCTCCACGACCATTGTCATCACAATAGTCCATACCCTTGTCAACACAATGCTGCATAATCCCTGTCATCACAATTCTCCTTGACTGCTGTCATCACGATAATCCAGGACAATTTTCATAACAATGGTTCATTCCCCCAGTCATCTCAGTGCTCCATGATACCTTTCATCAAAATTCCTAGATGATCAATGTCATCACAAGGCCCCATGACACCTGTCATCACAATTCGCTATGACCCTTGTCATCACAATACTCGATGAACCGTGTCATCACAGTGTTCCAGGGCACATGTCATCACAATGATCCATGACGACTTTCATCACAATGCTCCAATACACCTGTCATCACAATGCTCCATGGCCCCTGTTATCATATTGCTCCATGATCACTTTCATCACAATGATCCATGACCAATGTCACCACCATTCCTAATGACGCCTGTCATCTCAATGCTCCATGGCACCTTCATCACAATGCTCCATGAACCCTTTCATCACAATGTTCCCTGTCCTTTTCATCACAATGTTCCATGGGCCCTGTCATCACAATGCTCCATGCGCTTGTCATCAAAATGCTCCAGAACTCTTGTCATCATAATGCTCCATGCCAGTCTCATCAAAATGCCCCATGACACTTGTCATCACAATGCTCCACGTCATTTGTCATCACAATGCTCCATGACCCTTGTCATAACAATGGTCCATGGCCTTGTCATCACAATGTTCCATGGCCTCTGACATCACTATGCTCTATGGTTTTTCTCATCACAATGCTCTTTGACCCCTGTCACCACAATGCTTGATGACCATTGTCATCACAATGCTCCAAGAACCCTGTCATCACAATGCTCCATGCCGTTGACATCACAATGCTCCATGGCCCTTGTAATTAGAATGCTCCATGCCCTTGTCATCACAATGCTCCAGAACACTTGTGATCATAATACGCCTTTCCTGTGTCATCCCATTGCTCAACGACCCTTGTCATCAAAATATTCCTTGTCCTTTGTCATCACAGTGCTCCATGATACCTTTAATCAAAATTCTACATGACAACTGTCATCACAATGCAAGATGACCAATGTCATCACAAGGCCCCATGACACGTGTCATCACAATTCGCCTTGGCCCTGGACATCTCAATGCTGTATGAACCGTGTCATCACTAGGTTCCAGGAAACTTGTCATCACAAGGCTCCATGAACTCTGTTATCTCAATGTTCCATGGCCTTTGTATTCACAATGCTCCATTGTCCTGATAATCGCATTGCTCCATGAACACTTTCATCGCAATGCTCCTTGACCACTGTCACCCTAATTCCCCATGACGTCTCGCCTCACTGTCTCCCAAGGCCACTCTCATCAAAATGCTCCATGATCTGTGTCAGCACAATATTGCATGACACTTGTCATCACAATGCTCCATGATGCCTGTCATCACAATGCTCCATGAATTTGTTATCACAGTGCTCCAGGACCAGTTTCATCACAATACTCCATCCCCCTTTTCATCACAGTGCACAATGAAACCTTTCATTACAATGCTCCATGACACTTGTCATCACAATGCTCAACGGCCTTTATCGTCACAATGCTCCCAGGCACTTTTCATCACGATGTTCCATGAAAACTTACATCACTTTGCTCCACGACCATTGTCATCAAAATAGTCCATACCCTTGTCAACACAATGCTGCATAATCCCTGTCATCACAATTCTCCTTGACTGCTGTCATCACGATAATCCAGGACAATTTTCATAACAATGGTTCATTCCCCCAGTCATCTCAGTGCTCCATGATACCTTTCATCAAAATTCCTAGATGATCAATGTCATCACAAGGCCCCATGACACCTGTCATCACAATTCGCTATGACCCTTGTCATCACAATACTCGATGAACCGTGTCATCACAGTGTTCCAGGGCACATGTCATCACAATGATCCATGACGACTTTCATCACAATGCTCCAATACACCTGTCATCACAATGCTCCATGGCCCCTGTTATCATATTGCTCCATGATCACTTTCATCACAATGATCCATGACCAATGTCACCACCATTCCTAATGACGCCTGTCATCTCAATGCTCCATGGCACCTTCATCACAATGCTCCATGAACCCTTTCATCACAATGTTCCCTGTCCTTTTCATCACAATGTTCCATGGGCCCTGTCATCACAATGCTCCATGCGCTTGTCATCAAAATGCTCCAGAACTCTTGTCATCATAATGCTCCATGCCAGTCTCATCAAAATGCCCCATGACACTTGTCATCACAATGCTCCACGTCATTTGTCATCACAATGCTCCATGACCCTTGTCATAACAATGGTCCATGGCCTTGTCATCACAATGTTCCATGGCCTCTGACATCACTATGCTCTATGGTTTTTCTCATCACAATGCTCTTTGACCCCTGTCATCACAATGCTTGATGACCATTGTCATCACAATGCTCCAAGAACCCTGTCATCACAATGCTCCATGCCGTTGACATCACAATGCTCCATGGCCCTTGTAATTAGAATGCTCCATGCCCTTGTCATCACAATGCTCCAGAACACTTGTGATCATAATACGCCTTTCCTGTGTCATCCCATTGCTCAACGACCCTTGTCATCAAAATATTCCTTGTCCTTTGTCATCACAGTGCTCCATGATACCTTTAATCAAAATTCTACATGACAACTGTCATCACAATGCAAGATGACCAATGTCATCACAAGGCCCCATGACACGTGTCATCACAATTCGCCTTGGCCCTGGACATCTCAATGCTGTATGAACCGTGTCATCACTAGGTTCCAGGACACTTGTCATCACAAGGCTCCATGAACTCTGTTATCTCAATGTTCCATGGCCTTTGTATTCACAATGCTCCATTGTCCTGATAATCGCATTGCTCCATGAACACTTTCATCGCAATGCTCCTTGACCACTGTCACCCTAATTCCCCATGACGTCTCGCCTCACTGTCTTCCAAGGCCACTCTCATCAAAATGCTCCATGATCTGTGTCAGCACAATATTGCATGACACTTGTCATCACAATGCTCCATGATGCCTGTCATCACAATGCTCCATGAATTTGTTATCACAGTGCTCCAGGACCAGTTTCATCACAATACTCCATCCCCCTTTTCATCACAGTGCACAATGAAACCTTTCATTACAATGCTCCATGACACTTGTCATCACAATGCTCAACGGCCTTTATCGTCACAATGCTCCCAGGCACTTTTCATCACGATGTTCCATGAAAACTTACATCACTTTGCTCCACGACCATTGTCATCACAATAGTCCATACCCTTGTCAACACAATGCTGCATAATCCCTGTCATCACAATTCTCCTTGACTGCTGTCATCACGATAATCCAGGACAATTTTCATAACAATGGTTCATTCCCCCAGTCATCTCAGTGCTCCATGATACCTTTCATCACAATTCCTAGATGATCAATGTCATCACAAGGCCCCATGACACCTGTCATCACAATTCGCTATGACCCTTGTCATCACAATACTCGATGAACCGTGTCATCACAGTGTTCCAGGGCACATGTCATCACAATGATCCATGACGACTTTCATCACAATGCTCCAATACACCTGTCATCACAATGCTCCATGGCCCCTGTTATCATATTGCTCCATGATCACTTTCATCACAATGATCCATGACCAATGTCACCACCATTCCTAATGATGCCTGTCATCTCAATGCTCCATGGCACCTTCATCACAATGCTCCATGAACCCTTTCATCACAATGTTCCCTGTCCTTTTCATCACAATGTTCCATGGGCCCTGTCATCACAATGCTCCATGCGCTTGTCATCAAAATGCTCCAGAACTCTTGTCATCATAATGCTCCATTCCAGTCTCATCAAAATGCCCCATGACACTTGTCATCACAATGCTCCACGTCATTTGTCATCACAATGCTCCATGACCCTTGTCATAACAATGGTCCATGGCCTTGTCATCACAATGTTCCATGGCCTCTGACATCACTATGCTCTATGGTTTTTCTCATCACAATGCTCTTTGACCCCTGTCACCACAATGCTTGATGACCATTGTCATCACAATGCTCCAAGAACCCTGTCATCACAATGCTCCATGCCGTTGACATCACAATGCTCCATGGCCCTTGTAATTAGAATGCTCCATGCCCTTGTCATCACAATGCTCCAGAACACTTGTGATCATAATACGCCTTTCCTGTGTCATCCCATTGCTCAATGACCCTTGTCATCAAAATATTCCTTGTCCTTTGTCATCACAGTGCTCCATGATACCTTTAATCAAAATTCTACATGACAACTGTCATCACAATGCAAGATGACCAATGTCATCACAAGGCCCCATGACACGTGTCATCACAATTCGCCTTGGCCCTGGACATCTCAATGCTGTATGAACCGTGTCATCACTAGGTTCCAGGACACTTGTCATCACAATGCTCCATGAACTCTGTTATCTCAATGTTCCATGGCCTTTGTATTCACAATGCTCCATTGTCCTGATAATCGCATTGCTCCATGAACACTTTCATCACAATGCTCCTTGACCACTGTCACCCTAATTCCCCATGACGTCTCGCCTCACTGTCTTCCAAGGCCACTCTCATCAAAATGCTCCATGATCTGTGTCAGCACAATATTGCATGACACTTGTCATCACAATGCTCCATGATGCCTGTCATCACAACGCTCCATGAATTTGTTATCACAGTGCTCCAGGACCAGTTTCATCACAATACTCCATCCCCCTTTTCATCACAGTGCACAATGAAACCTTTCATTACAATGCTCCATGACACTTGTCATCACAATGCTCAACGGCCTTTATCGTCACAATGCTCCCAGGCACTTTTCATCACGATGTTCCATGAAAACTTACATCACTTTGCTCCACGACCATTGTCATCACAATAGTCCATACCCTTGTCAACACAATGCTGCATAATCCCTGTCATCACAATTCTCCTTGACTGCTGTCATCACGATAATCCAGGACAATTTTCATAACAATGGTTCATTCCCCCAGTCATCTCAGTGCTCCATGATACCTTTCATCAAAATTCCTAGATGATCAATGTCATCACAAGGCCCCATGACACCTGTCATCACAATTCGCTATGACCCTTGTCATCACAATACTCGATGAACCGTGTCATCACAGTGTTCCAGGGCACATGTCATCACAATGATCCATGACGACTTTCATCACAATGCTCCAATACACCTGTCATCACAATGCTCCATGGCCCCTGTTATCATATTGCTCCATGATCACTTTCATCACAATGATCCATGACCAATGTCACCACCATTCCTAATGACGCCTGTCATCTCAATGCTCCATGGCACCTTCATCACAATGCTCCATGAACCCTTTCATCACAATGTTCCCTGTCCTTTTCATCACAATGTTCCATGGGCCCTGTCATCACAATGCTCCATGCGCTTGTCATCAAAATGCTCCAGAACTCTTGTCATCATAATGCTCCATGCCAGTGTCATCAAAATGCCCCATGACACTTGTCATCACAATGCTCCACGTCATTTGTCATCACAATGCTCCATGACCCTTGTCATAACAATGGTCCATGGCCTTGTCATCACAATGTTCCATGGCCTCTGACATCACTATGCTCTATGGTTTTTCTCATCACAATGCTCTTTGACCCCTGTCATCACAATGCTTGATGACCATTGTCATCACAATGCTCCAAGAACCCTGTCATCACAATGCTCCATGCCGTTGACATCACAATGCTCCATGGCCCTTGTAATTAGAATGCTCCATGCCCTTGTCATCACAATGCTCCAGAACACTTGTGATCATAATACGCCTTTCCTGTGTCATCCCATTGCTCAACGACCCTTGTCATCAAAATATTCCTTGTCCTTTGTCATCACAGTGCTCCATGATACCTTTAATCAAAATTCTACATGACAACTGTCATCACAATGCAAGATGACCAATGTCATCACAAGGCCCCATGACACGTGTCATCACAATTCGCCTTGGCCCTTGACATCTCAATGCTGTATGAACCGTGTCATCACTAGGTTCCAGGACACTTGTCATCACAATGCTCCATGAACCCTGTTATCTCAATGTTCCATGGCCTTTGTATTCACAATGCTCCATTGTCCTGATAATCGCATTGCTCCATGAACACTTTCATCACAATGCTCCTTGACCACTGTCACCCTAATTCCCCATGACGTCTCGCCTCACTGTCTTCCAAGGCCACTCTCATCAAAATGCTCCATGATCTGTGTCAGCACAATATTGCATGACACTTGTCATCACAATGCTCCATGATGCCTGTCATCACAATGCTCCATGAATTTGTTATCACAGTGCTCCAGGACCAGTTTCATCACAATACTCCATCCCCCTTTTCATCACAGTGCACAATGAAACCTTTCATTACAATGCTCCATGACACTTGTCATCACAATGCTCAACGGCCTTTATCGTCACAATGCTCCCAGGCACTTTTCATCACGATGTTCCATGAAAACTTACATCACTTTGCTCCACGACCATTGTCATCACAATAGTCCATACCCTTGTCAACACAATGCTGCATAATCCCTGTCATCACAATTCTCCTTGACTGCTGTCATCACGATAATCCAGGACAATTTTCATAACAATGGTTCATTCCCCCAGTCATCTCAGTGCTCCATAATACCTTTCATCACAATTCCTAGATGATCAATGTCATCACAAGGCCCCATGACACCTGTCATCACAATTTGCTATGACCCTTGTCATCACAATACTCGATGAACCGTGTCATCACAGTGTTCCAGGGCACATGTCATCACAATGATCCATGACGACTTTCATCACAATGCTCCAATACACCTGTCATCACAATGCTCCATGGCCCCTGTTATCATATTGCTCCATGATCACTTTCATCACAATGATCCATGACCAATGTCACCACCATTCCTAATGACGCCTGTCATCTCAATGCTCCATGGCACCTTCATCACAATGCTCCATGAACCCTTTCATCACAATGTTCCCTGTCCTTTTCATCACAATGTTCCATGGGCCCTGTCATCACAATGCTCCATGCGCTTGTCATCAAAATGCTCCAGAACTCTTGTCATCATAATGCTCCATGCCAGTGTCATCAAAATGCCCCATGACACTTGTCATCACAATGCTCCACGTCATTTGTCATCACAATGCTCCATGACCCTTGTCATAACAATGGTCCATGGCCTTGTCATCACAATGTTCCATGGCCTCTGACATCACTATGCTCTATGGTTTTTCTCATCACAATGCTCTTTGACCCCTGTCATCACAATGCTTGATGACCATTGTCATCACAATGCTCCAAGAACCCTGTCATCACAATGCTCCATGCCGTTGACATCACAATGCTCCATGGCCCTTGTAATTAGAATGCTCCATGCCCTTGTCATCACAATGCTCCAGAACACTTGTGATCATAATACGCCTTTCCTGTGTCATCCCATTGCTCAATGACCCTTGTCATCAAAATATTCCTTGTCCTTTGTCATCACAGTGCTCCATGATACCTTTAATCAAAATTCTACATGACAACTGTCATCACAATGCAAGATGACCAATGTCATCACAAGGCCCCATGACACGTGTCATCACAATTCGCCTTGGCCCTTGACATCTCAATGCTGTATGAACCGTGTCATCACTAGGTTCCAGGACACTTGTCATCACAATGCTCCATGAACCCTGTTATCTCAATGTTCCATGGCCTTTGTATTCACAATGCTCCATTGTCCTGATAATCGCATTGCTCCATGAACACTTTCATCACAATGCTCCTTGACCACTGTCACCCTAATTCCCCATGACGTCTCGCCTCACTGTCTTCCAAGGCCACTCTCATCAAAATGCTCCATGATCTGTGTCAGCACAATATTGCATGACACTTGTCATCACAATGCTCCATGATGCCTGTATTCACAATGCTCCATGAATTTGTTATCACAGTGCTCCAGGACCAGTTTCATCACAATACTCCATCCCCCTTTTCATCACAGTGCACAATGAAACCTTTCATTACAATGCTCCATGACACTTGTCATCACAATGCTCAACGGCCTTTATCGTCACAATGCTCCCAGGCACTTTTCATCACGATGTTCCATGAAAACTTACATCACTTTGCTCCACGACCATTGTCATCACAATAGTCCATACCCTTGTCAACACAATGCTGCATAATCCCTGTCATCACAATTCTCCTTGACTGCTGTCATCACGATAATCCAGGACAATTTTCATAACAATGGTTCATTCCCCCAGTCATCTCAGTGCTCCATGATACCTTTCATCACAATTCCTAGATGATCAATGTCATCACAAGGCCCCATGACACCTGTCATCACAATTCGCTATGACCCTTGTCATCACAATACTCGATGAACCGTGTCATCACAGTGTTCCAGGGCACATGTCATCACAATGATCCATGACGACTTTCATCACAATGCTCCAATACACCTGTCATCACAATGCTCCATGGCCCCTGTTATCATATTGCTCCATGATCACTTTCATCACAATGATCCATGACCAATGTCATCACCATTCCTAATGACGCCTGTCATCTCAATGCTCCATGGCACCTTCATCACAATGCTCCATGAACCCATTCATCACAATGTTCCCTGTCCTTTTCATCACAATGTTCCATGGGCCCTGTCATCACAATGCTCCATGCGCTTGTCATCAAAATGCTCCAGAACTCTTGTCATCATAATGCTCCATGCCAGTGTCATCAAAATGCCCCATGACACTTGTCATCACAATGCTCCACGTCATTTGTCATCACAATGCTCCATGACCCTTGTCATAACAATGGTCCATGGCCTTGTCATCACAATGTTCCATGGCCTCTGACATCACTATGCTCTATGGTTTTTCTCATCACAATGCTCTTTGACCCCTGTCACCACAATGCTTGATGACCATTGTCATCACAATGCTCCAAGAACCCTGTCATCACAATGCTCCATGCCGTTGACATCACAATGCTCCATGGCCCTTGTAATTAGAATGCTCCATGCCCTTGTCATCACAATGCTCCAGAACACTTGTGATCATAATACGCCTTTCCTGTGTCATCCCATTGCTCAACGACCCTTGTCATCAAAATATTCCTTGTCCTTTGTCATCACAGTGCTCCATGATACCTTTAATCAAAATTCTACATGACAACTGTCATCACAATGCAAGATGACCAATGTCATCACAAGGCCCCATGACACGTGTCATCACAATTCGCCTTGGCCCTGGACATCTCAATGCTGTATGAACCGTGTCATCACTAGGTTCCAGGACACTTGTCATCACAATGCTCCATGAACTCTGTTATCTCAATGTTCCATGGCCTTTGTATTCACAATGCTCCATTGTCCTGATAATCGCATTGCTCCATGAACACTTTCATCACAATGCTCCTTGACCACTGTCACCCTAATTCCCCATGACGTCTCGCCTCACTGTCTTCCAAGGCCACTCTCATCAAAATGCTCCATGATCTGTGTCAGCACAATATTGCATGACACTTGTCATCACAATGCTCCATGATGCCTGTCATCACAATGCTCCATGAATTTGTTATCACAGTGCTCCAGGACCAGTTTCATCACAATACTCCATCCCCCTTTTCATCACAGTGCACAATGAAACCTTTCATTACAATGCTCCATGACACTTGTCATCACAATGCTCAACGGCCTTTATCGTCACAATGCTCCCAGGCACTTTTCATCACGATGTTCCATGAAAACTTACATCACTTTGCTCCACGACCATTGTCATCACAATAGTCCATACCCTTGTCAACACAATGCTGCATAATCCCTGTCATCACAATTCTCCTTGACTGCTGTCATCACGATAATCCAGGACAATTTTCATAACAATGGTTCATTCCCCCAGTCATCTCAGTGCTCCATGATACCTTTCATCACAATTCCTAGATGATCAATGTCATCACAAGGCCCCATGACACTTGTCATCACAATGCTCCACGTCATTTGTCATCACAATGCTCCATGACCCTTGTCATAACAATGGTCCATGGCCTTGTCATCACAATGTTCCATGGCCTCTGACATCACTATGCTCTATGGTTTTTCTCATCACAATGCTCTTTGACCCCTGTCATCACAATGCTTGATGACCATTGTCATCACAATGCTCCAAGAACCCTGTCATCACAATGCTCCATGCCGTTGACATCACAATGCTCCATGGCCCTTGTAATTAGAATGCTCCATGCCCTTGTCATCACAATGCTCCAGAACACTTGTGATCATAATACGCCTTTCCTGTGTCATCCCATTGCTCAACGACCCTTGTCATCAAAATATTCCTTGTCCTTTGTCATCACAGTGCTCCATGATACCTTTAATCAAAATTCTACATGACAACTGTCATCACAATGCAAGATGACCAATGTCATCACAAGGCCCCATGACACGTGTCATCACAATTCGCCTTGGCCCTTGACATCTCAATGCTGTATGAACCGTGTCATCACTAGGTTCCAGGACACTTGTCATCACAATGCTCCATGAACTCTGTTATCTCAATGTTCCATGGCCTTTGTATTCACAATGCTCCATTGTCCTGATAATCGCATTGCTCCATGAACACTTTCATCACAATGCTCCTTGACCACTGTCACCCTAATTCCCCATGACGTCTCGCCTCACTGTCTTCCAAGGCCACTCTCATCAAAATGCTCCATGATCTGTGTCAGCACAATATTGCATGACACTTGTCATCACAATGCTCCATGATGCCTGTCATCACAATGCTCCATGAATTTGTTATCACAGTGCTCCAGGACCAGTTTCATCACAATACTCCATCCCCCTTTTCATCACAGTGCACAATGAAACCTTTCATTACAATGCTCCATGACACTTGTCATCACAATGCTCAACGGCCTTTATCGTCAAAATGCTCCCAGGCACTTTTCATCACGATGTTCCATGAAAACTTACATCACTTTGCTCCACGACCATTGTCATCACAATAGTCCATACCCTTGTCAACACAATGCTGCATAATCCCTGTCATCACAATTCTCCTTGACTGCTGACATCACGATAATCCAGGACAATTTTCATAACAATGGTTCATTCCCCCAGTCATCTCAGTGCTCCATGATACCTTTCATCACAATTCCTAGATGATCAATGTCATCACAAGGCCCCATGACACCTGTCATCACAATTCGCTATGACCCTTGTCATCACAATACTCGATGAACCGTGTCATCACAGTGTTCCAGGGCACATGTCATCACAATGATCCATGACGACTTTCATCACAATGCTCCAATACACCTGTCATCACAATGCTCCATGGCCCCTGTTATCATATTGCTCCATGATCACTTTCATCACAATGATCCATGACCAATGTCACCACCATTCCTAATGACGCCTGTCATCTCAATGCTCCATGGCACCTTCATCACAATGCTCCATGAACCCTTTCATCACAATGTTCCCTGTCCTTTTCATCACAATGTTCCATGGGCCCTGTCATCACAATGCTCCATGCGCTTGTCATCAAAATGCTCCAGAACTCTTGTCATCATAATGCTCCATGCTAGTCTCATCAAAATGCCCCATGACACTTGTCATAACAATGCTCCACGTCATTTGTCATCACAATGCTCCATGACCCTTGTCATAACAATGGTCCATGGCCTTGTCATCACAATGTTCCATGGCCTCTGACATCACTATGCTCTATGGTTTTTCTCATCACAATGCTCTTTGACCCCTGTCATCACAATGCTTGATGACCATTGTCATCACAATGCTCCAAGAACCCTGTCATCACAATGCTCCATGCCGTTGACATCACAATGCTCCATGGCCCTTGTAATTAGAATGCTCCATGCCCTTGTCATCACAATGCTCCAGAACACTTGTGATCATAATACGCCTTTCCTGTGTCATCCCATTGCTCAACGACCCTTGTCATCAAAATATTCCTTGTCCTTTGTCATCACAGTGCTCCATGATACCTTTAATCAAAATTCTACATGACAACTGTCATCACAATGCAAGATGACCAATGTCATCACAAGGCCCCATGACACGTGTCATCACAATTCGCCTTGGCCCTTGACATCTCAATGCTGTATGAACCGTGTCATCACTAGGTTCCAGGACACTTGTCATCACAATGCTCCATGAACCCTGTTATCTCAATGTTCCATGGCCTTTGTATTCACAATGCTCCATTGTCCTGATAATCGCATTGCTCCATGAACACTTTCATCACAATGCTCCTTGACCACTGTCACCCTAATTCCCCATGACGTCTCGCCTCACTGTCTTCCAAGGCCACTCTCATCAAAATGCTCCATGATCTGTGTCAGCACAATATTGCATGACACTTGTCATCACAATGCTCCATGATGCCTGTCATCACAATGCTCCATGAATTTGTTATCACAGTGCTCCAGGACCAGTTTCATCACAATACTCCATCCCCCTTTTCATCACAGTGCACAATGAAACCTTTCATTACAATGCTCCATGACACTTGTCATCACAATGCTCAACGGCCTTTATCGTCACAATGCTCCCAGGCACTTTACATCTCGATGTTCCATGAAAACTTACATCACTTTGCTCCACGACCATTGTCATCACAATAGTCCATACCCTTGTCAACACAATGCTGCATAATCCCTGTCATCACAATTCTCCTTGACTGCTGTCATCACGATAATCCAGGACAATTTTCATAACAATGGTTCATTCCCCCAGTCATCTCAGTGCTCCATGATACCTTTCATCACAATTCCTAGATGATCAATGTCATCACAAGGCCCCATGACACTTGTCATCACAATGCTCCACGTCATTTGTCATCACAATGCTCCATGACCCTTGTCATAACAATGGTCCATGGCCTTGTCATCACAATGTTCCATGGCCTCTGACATCACTATGCTCTATGGTTTTTCTCATCACAATGCTCTTTGACCCCTGTCATCACAATGCTTGATGACCATTGTCATCACAATGCTCCAAGAACCCTGTCATCACAATGCTCCATGCCGTTGACATCACAATGCTCCATGGCCCTTGTAATTAGAATGCTCCATGCCCTTGTCATCACAATGCTCCAGAACACTTGTGATCATAATACGCCTTTCCTGTGTCATCCCATTGCTCAACGACCCTTGTCATCAAAATATTCCTTGTCCTTTGTCATCACAGTGCTCCATGATACCTTTAATCAAAATTCTACATGACAACTGTCATCACAATGCAAGATGACCAATGTCATCACAAGGCCCCATGACACGTGTCATCACAATTCGCCTTGGCCCTTGACATCTCAATGCTGTATGAACCGTGTCATCACTAGGTTCCAGGACACTTGTCATCACAATGCTCCATGAACTCTGTTATCTCAATGTTCCATGGCCTTTGTATTCACAATGCTCCATTGTCCTGATAATCGCATTGCTCCATGAACACTTTCATCACAATGCTCCTTGACCACTGTCACCCTAATTCCCCATGACGTCTCGCCTCACTGTCTTCCAAGGCCACTCTCATCAAAATGCTCCATGATCTGTGTCAGCACAATATTGCATGACACTTGTCATCACAATGCTCCATGATGCCTGTCATCACAATGCTCCATGAATTTGTTATCACAGTGCTCCAGGACCAGTTTCATCACAATACTCCATCCCCCTTTTCATCACAGTGCACAATGAAACCTTTCATTACAATGCTCCATGACACTTGTCATCACAATGCTCAACGGCCTTTATCGTCAAAATGCTCCCAGGCACTTTTCATCACGATGTTCCATGAAAACTTACATCACTTTGCTCCACGACCATTGTCATCACAATAGTCCATACCCTTGTCAACACAATGCTGCATAATCCCTGTCATCACAATTCTCCTTGACTGCTGACATCACGATAATCCAGGACAATTTTCATAACAATGGTTCATTCCCCCAGTCATCTCAGTGCTCCATGATACCTTTCATCACAATTCCTAGATGATCAATGTCATCACAAGGCCCCATGACACCTGTCATCACAATTCGCTATGACCCTTGTCATCACAATACTCGATGAACCGTGTCATCACAGTGTTCCAGGGCACATGTCATCACAATGATCCATGACGACTTTCATCACAATGCTCCAATACACCTGTCATCACAATGCTCCATGGCCCCTGTTATCATATTGCTCCATGATCACTTTCATCACAATGATCCATGACCAATGTCACCACCATTCCTAATGACGCCTGTCATCTCAATGCTCCATGGCACCTTCATCACAATGCTCCATGAACCCTTTCATCACAATGTTCCCTGTCCTTTTCATCACAATGTTCCATGGGCCCTGTCATCACAATGCTCCATGCGCTTGTCATCAAAATGCTCCAGAACTCTTGTCATCATAATGCTCCATGCCAGTCTCATCAAAATGCCCCATGACACTTGTCATCACAATGCTCCACGTCATTTGTCATCACAATGCTCCATGACCCTTGTCATAACAATGGTCCATGGCCTTGTCATCACAATGTTCCATGGCCTCTGACATCACTATGCTCTATGGTTTTTCTCATCACAATGCTCTTTGACCCCTGTCATCACAATGCTTGATGACCATTGTCATCACAATGCTCCAAGAACCCTGTCATCACAATGCTCCATGCCGTTGACATCACAATGCTCCATGGCCCTTGTAATTAGAATGCTCCATGCCCTTGTCATCACAATGCTCCAGAACACTTGTGATCATAATACGCCTTTCCTGTGTCATCCCATTGCTCAACGACCCTTGTCATCAAAATATTCCTTGTCCTTTGTCATCACAGTGCTCCATGATACCTTTAATCAAAATTCTACATGACAACTGTCATCACAATGCAAGATGACCAATGTCATCACAAGGCCCCATGACACGTGTCATCACAATTCGCCTTGGCCCTTGACATCTCAATGCTGTATGAACCGTGTCATCACTAGGTTCCAGGACACTTGTCATCACAATGCTCCATGAACTCTGTTATCTCAATGTTCCATGGCCTTTGTATTCACAATGCTCCATTGTCCTGATAATCGCATTGCTCCATGAACACTTTCATCACAATGCTCCTTGACCACTGTCACCCTAATTTCCCATGACGTCTCGCCTCACTGTCTTCCAAGGCCACTCTCATCAAAATGCTCCATGATCTGTGTCAGCACAATATTGCATGACACTTGTCATCACAATGCTCCATGATGCCTGTCATCACAATGCTCCATGAATTTGTTATCACAGTGCTCCAGGACCAGTTTCATCACAATACTCCATCCCCCTTTTCATCACAGTGCACAATGAAACCTTTCATTACAATGCTCCATGACACTTGTCATCACAATGCTCAACGGCCTTTATCGTCACAATGCTCCCAGGCACTTTACATCTCGATGTTCCATGAAAACTTACATCACTTTGCTCCACGACCATTGTCATCACAATAGTCCATACCCTTGTCAACACAATGCTGCATAATCCCTGTCATCACAATTCTCCTTGACTGCTGTCATCACGATAATCCAGGACAATTTTCATAACAATGGTTCATTCCCCCAGTCATCTCAGTGCTCCATGATACCTTTCATCACAATTCCTAGATGATCAATGTCATCACAAGGCCCCATGACACCTGTCATCACAATTCGCTATGACCCTTGTCATCACAATACTCGATGAACCGTGTCATCACAGTGTTCCAGGGCACATGTCATCACAATGATCCATGACGACTTTCATCACAATGCTCCAATACACCTGTCATCACAATGCTCCATGGCCCCTGTTATCATATTGCTCCATGATCACTTTCATCACAATGATCCATGACCAATGTCACCACCATTCCTAATGACGCCTGTCATCTCAATGCTCCATGGCACCTTCATCACAATGCTCCATGAACCCATTCATCACAATGTTCCCTGTCCTTTTCATCACAATGTTCCATGGGCCCTGTCATCACAATGCTCCATGCGCTTGTCATCAAAATGCTCCAGAACTCTTGTCATCATAATGCTCCATGCCAGTCTCATCAAAATGCCCCATGACACTTGTCATCACAATGCTCCACGTCATTTGTCATCACAATGCTCCATGACCCTTGTCATAACAATGGTCCATGGCCTTGTCATCACAATGTTCCATGGCCTCTGACATCACTATGCTCTATGGTTTTTCTCATCACAATGCTCTTTGACCCCTGTCACCACAATGCTTGATGACCATTGTCATCACAATGCTCCAAGAACCCTGTCATCACAATGCTCCATGCCGTTGACATCACAATGCTCCATGGCCCTTGTAATTAGAATGCTCCATGCCCTTGTCATCACAATGCTCCAGAACACTTGTGATCATAATACGCCTTTCCTGTGTCATCCCATTGCTCAATGACCCTTGTCATCAAAATATTCCTTGTCCTTTGTCATCACAGTGCTCCATGATACCTTTAATCAAAATTCTACATGACAACTGTCATCACAATGCAAGATGACCAATGTCATCACAAGGCCCCATGACACGTGTCATCACAATTCGCCTTGGCCCTGGACATCTCAATGCTGTATGAACCGTGTCATCACTAGGTTCCAGGACACTTGTCATCACAATGCTCCATGAACTCTGTTATCTCAATGTTCCATGGCCTTTGTATTCACAATGCTCCATTGTCCTGATAATCGCATTGCTCCATGAACACTTTCATCACAATGCTCCTTGACCACTGTCACCCTAATTCCCCATGACGTCTCGCCTCACTGTCTTCCAAGGCCACTCTCATCAAAATGCTCCATGATCTGTGTCAGCACAATATTGCATGACACTTGTCATCACAATGCTCCATGATGCCTGTCATCACAATGCTCCATGAATTTGTTATCACAGTGCTCCAGGACCAGTTTCATCACAATACTCCATCCCCCTTTTCATCACAGTGCACAATGAAACCTTTCATTACAATGCTCCATGACACTTGTCATCACAATGCTCAACGGCCTTTATCGTCACAATGCTCCCAGGCACTTTTCATCACGATGTTCCATGAAAACTTACATCACTTTGCTCCACGACCATTGTCATCACAATAGTCCATACCCTTGTCAACACAATGCTGCATAATCCCTGTCATCACAATTCTCCTTGACTGCTGTCATCACGATAATCCAGGACAATTTTCATAACAATGGTTCATTCCCCCAGTCATCTCAGTGCTCCATGATACCTTTCATCACAATTCCTAGATGATCAATGTCATCACAAGGCCCCATGACACCTGTCATCACAATTCGCTATGACCCTTGTCATCACAATACTCGATGAACCGTGTCATCACAGTGTTCCAGGGCACATGTCATCACAATGATCCATGACGACTTTCATCACAATGCTCCAATACACCTGTCATCACAATGCTCCATGGCCCCTGTTATCATATTGCTCCATGATCACTTTCATCACAATGATCCATGACCAATGTCACCACCATTCCTAATGATGCCTGTCATCTCAATGCTCCATGGCACCTTCATCACAATGCTCCATGAACCCTTTCATCACAATGTTCCCTGTCCTTTTCATCACAATGTTCCATGGGCCCTGTCATCACAATGCTCCATGCGCTTGTCATCAAAATGCTCCAGAACTCTTGTCATCATAATGCTCCATTCCAGTCTCATCAAAATGCCCCATGACACTTGTCATCACAATGCTCCACGTCATTTGTCATCACAATGCTCCATGACCCTTGTCATAACAATGGTCCATGGCCTTGTCATCACAATGTTCCATGGCCTCTGACATCACTATGCTCTATGGTTTTTCTCATCACAATGCTCTTTGACCCCTGTCACCACAATGCTTGATGACCATTGTCATCACAATGCTCCAAGAACCCTGTCATCACAATGCTCCATGCCGTTGACATCACAATGCTCCATGGCCCTTGTAATTAGAATGCTCCATGCCCTTGTCATCACAATGCTCCAGAACACTTGTGATCATAATACGCCTTTCCTGTGTCATCCCATTGCTCAATGACCCTTGTCATCAAAATATTCCTTGTCCTTTGTCATCACAGTGCTCCATGATACCTTTAATCAAAATTCTACATGACAACTGTCATCACAATGCAAGATGACCAATGTCATCACAAGGCCCCATGACACGTGTCATCACAATTCGCCTTGGCCCTGGACATCTCAATGCTGTATGAACCGTGTCATCACTAGGTTCCAGGACACTTGTCATCACAATGCTCCATGAACTCTGTTATCTCAATGTTCCATGGCCTTTGTATTCACAATGCTCCATTGTCCTGATAATCGCATTGCTCCATGAACACTTTCATCACAATGCTCCTTGACCACTGTCACCCTAATTCCCCATGACGTCTCGCCTCACTGTCTTCCAAGGCCACTCTCATCAAAATGCTCCATGATCTGTGTCAGCACAATATTGCATGACACTTGTCATCACAATGCTCCATGATGCCTGTCATCACAATGCTCCATGAATTTGTTATCACAGTGCTCCAGGACCAGTTTCATCACAATACTCCATCCCCCTTTTCATCACACTGCACAATGAAACCTTTCATTACAATGCTCCATGACACTTGTCATCACAATGCTCAACGGCCTTTATCGTCACAATGCTCCCAGGCACTTTTCATCACGATGTTCCATGAAAACTTACATCACTTTGCTCCACGACCATTGTTATCACAATAGTCCATACCCTTGTCAACACAATGCTGCATAATCCCTGTCATCACAATTCTCCTTGACTGCTGTCATCACGATAATCCAGGACAATTTTCATAACAATGGTTCATTCCCCCAGTCATCTCAGTGCTCCATGATACCTTTCATCACAATTCCTAGATGATCAATGTCATCACAAGGCCCCATGACACCTGTCATCACAATTCGCTATGACCCTTGTCATCACAATACTCGATGAACCGTGTCATCACAGTGTTCCAGGGCACATGTCATCACAATGATCCATGACGACTTTCATCACAATGCTCCAATACACCTGTCATCACAATGCTCCATGGCCCCTGTTATCATATTGCTGCATGATCACTTTCATCACAATGATCCATGACCAATGTCACCACCATTCCTAATGACGCCTGTCATCTCAATGCTCCATGGCACCTTCATCACAATGCTCCATGAACCCTTTCATCACAATGTTCCCTGTCCTTTTCATCACAATGTTCCATGGGCCCTGTCATCACAATGCTCCATGCGCTTGTCATCAAAATGCTCCAGAACTCTTGTCATCATAATGCTCCATGCCAGTGTCATCAAAATGCCCCATGACACTTGTCATCACAATGCTCCACGTCATTTGTCATCACAATGCTCCATGACCCTTGTCATAACAATGGTCCATGGCCTTGTCATCACAATGTTCCATGGCCTCTGACATCACTATGCTCTATGGTTTTTCTCATCACAATGCTCTTTGACCCCTGTCATCACAATGCTTGATGACCATTGTCATCACAATGCTCCAAGAACCCTGTCATCACAATGCTCCATGCCGTTGACATCACAATGCTCCATGGCCCTTGTAATTAGAATGCTCCATGCCCTTGTCATCACAATGCTCCAGAACACTTGTGATCATAATACGCCTTTCCTGTGTCATCCCATTGCTCAACGACCCTTGTCATCAAAATATTCCTTGTCCTTTGTCATCACAGTGCTCCATGATACCTTTAATCAAAATTCTACATGACAACTGTCATCACAATGCAA
The DNA here is from genome assembly GCF_965194825.1 of Balaenoptera physalus. NCBI lineage: Eukaryota > Metazoa > Chordata > Mammalia > Artiodactyla > Balaenopteridae > Balaenoptera > Balaenoptera physalus. The sequence goes on from NW_028126427.1 coordinate 44,740, forward strand.
GATGACCAATGTCATCACAAGGCCCCATGACACGTGTCATCACAATTCGCCTTGGCCCTTGACATCTCAATGCTGTATGAACCGTGTCATCACTAGGTTCCAGGACACTTGTCATCACAATGCTCCATGAACCCTGTTATCTCAATGTTCCATGGCCTTTGTATTCACAATGCTCCATTGTCCTGATAATCGCATTGCTCCATGAACACTTTCATCACAATGCTCCTTGACCACTGTCACCCTAATTCCCCATGACGTCTCGCCTCACTGTCTTCCAAGGCCACTCTCATCAAAATGCTCCATGATCTGTGTCAGCACAATATTGCATGACACTTGTCATCACAATGCTCCATGATGCCTGTCATCACAATGCTCCATGAATTTGTTATCACAGTGCTCCAGGACCAGTTTCATCACAATACTCCATCCCCCTTTTCATCACAGTGCACAATGAAACCTTTCATTACAATGCTCCATGACACTTGTCATCACAATGCTCAACGGCCTTTATCGTCACAATGCTCCCAGGCACTTTTCATCACGATGTTCCATGAAAACTTACATCACTTTGCTCCACGACCATTGTCATCACAATAGTCCATACCCTTGTCAACACAATGCTGCATAATCCCTGTCATCACAATTCTCCTTGACTGCTGTCATCACGATAATCCAGGACAATTTTCATAACAATGGTTCATTCCCCCAGTCATCTCAGTGCTCCATAATACCTTTCATCACAATTCCTAGATGATCAATGTCATCACAAGGCCCCATGACACCTGTCATCACAATTTGCTATGACCCTTGTCATCACAATACTCGATGAACCGTGTCATCACAGTGTTCCAGGGCACATGTCATCACAATGATCCATGACGACTTTCATCACAATGCTCCAATACACCTGTCATCACAATGCTCCATGGCCCCTGTTATCATATTGCTCCATGATCACTTTCATCACAATGATCCATGACCAATGTCACCACCATTCCTAATGACGCCTGTCATCTCAATGCTCCATGGCACCTTCATCACAATGCTCCATGAACCCTTTCATCACAATGTTCCCTGTCCTTTTCATCACAATGTTCCATGGGCCCTGTCATCACAATGCTCCATGCGCTTGTCATCAAAATGCTCCAGAACTCTTGTCATCATAATGCTCCATGCCAGTGTCATCAAAATGCCCCATGACACTTGTCATCACAATGCTCCACGTCATTTGTCATCACAATGCTCCATGACCCTTGTCATAACAATGGTCCATGGCCTTGTCATCACAATGTTCCATGGCCTCTGACATCACTATGCTCTATGGTTTTTCTCATCACAATGCTCTTTGACCCCTGTCATCACAATGCTTGATGACCATTGTCATCACAATGCTCCAAGAACCCTGTCATCACAATGCTCCATGCCGTTGACATCACAATGCTCCATGGCCCTTGTAATTAGAATGCTCCATGCCCTTGTCATCACAATGCTCCAGAACACTTGTGATCATAATACGCCTTTCCTGTGTCATCCCATTGCTCAATGACCCTTGTCATCAAAATATTCCTTGTCCTTTGTCATCACAGTGCTCCATGATACCTTTAATCAAAATTCTACATGACAACTGTCATCACAATGCAAGATGACCAATGTCATCACAAGGCCCCATGACACGTGTCATCACAATTCGCCTTGGCCCTGGACATCTCAATGCTGTATGAACCGTGTCATCACTAGGTTCCAGGACACTTGTCATCACAATGCTCCATGAACTCTGTTATCTCAATGTTCCATGGCCTTTGTATTCACAATGCTCCATTGTCCTGATAATCGCATTGCTCCATGAACACTTTCATCACAATGCTCCTTGACCACTGTCACCCTAATTCCCCATGACGTCTCGCCTCACTGTCTTCCAAGGCCACTCTCATCAAAATGCTCCATGATCTGTGTCAGCACAATATTGCATGACACTTGTCATCACAATGCTCCATGATGCCTGTCATCACAATGCTCCATGAATTTGTTATCACAGTGCTCCAGGACCAGTTTCATCACAATACTCCATCCCCCTTTTCATCACAGTGCACAATGAAACCTTTCATTACAATGCTCCATGACACTTGTCATCACAATGCTCAACGGCCTTTATCGTCACAATGCTCCCAGGCACTTTTCATCACGATGTTCCATGAAAACTTACATCACTTTGCTCCACGACCATTGTCATCACAATAGTCCATACCCTTGTCAACACAATGCTGCATAATCCCTGTCATCACAATTCTCCTTGACTGCTGTCATCACGATAATCCAGGACAATTTTCATAACAATGGTTCATTCCCCCAGTCATCTCAGTGCTCCATGATACCTTTCATCACAATTCCTAGATGATCAATGTCATCACAAGGCCCCATGACACCTGTCATCACAATTCGCTATGACCCTTGTCATCACAATACTCGATGAACCGTGTCATCACAGTGTTCCAGGGCACATGTCATCACAATGATCCATGACGACTTTCATCACAATGCTCCAATACACCTGTCATCACAATGCTCCATGGCCCCTGTTATCATATTGCTCCATGATCACTTTCATCACAATGATCCATGACCAATGTCACCACCATTCCTAATGATGCCTGTCATCTCAATGCTCCATGGCACCTTCATCACAATGCTCCATGAACCCTTTCATCACAATGTTCCCTGTCCTTTTCATCACAATGTTCCATGGGCCCTGTCATCACAATGCTCCATGCGCTTGTCATCAAAATGCTCCAGAACTCTTGTCATCATAATGCTCCATTCCAGTCTCATCAAAATGCCCCATGACACTTGTCATCACAATGCTCCACGTCATTTGTCATCACAATGCTCCATGACCCTTGTCATAACAATGGTCCATGGCCTTGTCATCACAATGTTCCATGGCCTCTGACATCACTATGCTCTATGGTTTTTCTCATCACAATGCTCTTTGACCCCTGTCACCACAATGCTTGATGACCATTGTCATCACAATGCTCCAAGAACCCTGTCATCACAATGCTCCATGCCGTTGACATCACAATGCTCCATGGCCCTTGTAATTAGAATGCTCCATGCCCTTGTCATCACAATGCTCCAGAACACTTGTGATCATAATACGCCTTTCCTGTGTCATCCCATTGCTCAATGACCCTTGTCATCAAAATATTCCTTGTCCTTTGTCATCACAGTGCTCCATGATACCTTTAATCAAAATTCTACATGACAACTGTCATCACAATGCAAGATGACCAATGTCATCACAAGGCCCCATGACACGTGTCATCACAATTCGCCTTGGCCCTGGACATCTCAATGCTGTATGAACCGTGTCATCACTAGGTTCCAGGACACTTGTCATCACAATGCTCCATGAACTCTGTTATCTCAATGTTCCATGGCCTTTGTATTCACAATGCTCCATTGTCCTGATAATCGCATTGCTCCATGAACACTTTCATCACAATGCTCCTTGACCACTGTCACCCTAATTCCCCATGACGTCTCGCCTCACTGTCTTCCAAGGCCACTCTCATCAAAATGCTCCATGATCTGTGTCAGCACAATATTGCATGACACTTGTCATCACAATGCTCCATGATGCCTGTCATCACAATGCTCCATGAATTTGTTATCACAGTGCTCCAGGACCAGTTTCATCACAATACTCCATCCCCCTTTTCATCACACTGCACAATGAAACCTTTCATTACAATGCTCCATGACACTTGTCATCACAATGCTCAACGGCCTTTATCGTCACAATGCTCCCAGGCACTTTTCATCACGATGTTCCATGAAAACTTACATCACTTTGCTCCACGACCATTGTTATCACAATAGTCCATACCCTTGTCAACACAATGCTGCATAATCCCTGTCATCACAATTCTCCTTGACTGCTGTCATCACGATAATCCAGGACAATTTTCATAACAATGGTTCATTCCCCCAGTCATCTCAGTGCTCCATGATACCTTTCATCACAATTCCTAGATGATCAATGTCATCACAAGGCCCCATGACACCTGTCATCACAATTCGCTATGACCCTTGTCATCACAATACTCGATGAACCGTGTCATCACAGTGTTCCAGGGCACATGTCATCACAATGATCCATGACGACTTTCATCACAATGCTCCAATACACCTGTCATCACAATGCTCCATGGCCCCTGTTATCATATTGCTGCATGATCACTTTCATCACAATGATCCATGACCAATGTCACCACCATTCCTAATGACGCCTGTCATCTCAATGCTCCATGGCACCTTCATCACAATGCTCCATGAACCCTTTCATCACAATGTTCCCTGTCCTTTTCATCACAATGTTCCATGGGCCCTGTCATCACAATGCTCCATGCGCTTGTCATCAAAATGCTCCAGAACTCTTGTCATCATAATGCTCCATGCCAGTGTCATCAAAATGCCCCATGACACTTGTCATCACAATGCTCCACGTCATTTGTCATCACAATGCTCCATGACCCTTGTCATAACAATGGTCCATGGCCTTGTCATCACAATGTTCCATGGCCTCTGACATCACTATGCTCTATGGTTTTTCTCATCACAATGCTCTTTGACCCCTGTCATCACAATGCTTGATGACCATTGTCATCACAATGCTCCAAGAACCCTGTCATCACAATGCTCCATGCCGTTGACATCACAATGCTCCATGGCCCTTGTAATTAGAATGCTCCATGCCCTTGTCATCACAGTGCTCCAGAACACTTGTGATCATAATACGCCTTTCCTGTGTCATCCCATTGCTCAACGACCCTTGTCATCAAAATATTCCTTGTCCTTTGTCATCACAGTGCTCCATGATACCTTTAATCAAAATTCTACATGACAACTGTCATCACAATGCAAGATGACCAATGTCATCACAAGGCCCCATGACACGTGTCATCACAATTCGCCTTGGCCCTTGACATCTCAATGCTGTATGAACCGTGTCATCACTAGGTTCCAGGACACTTGTCATCACAATGCTCCATGAACCCTGTTATCTCAATGTTCCATGGCCTTTGTATTCACAATGCTCCATTGTCCTGATAATCGCATTGCTCCATGAACACTTTCATCACAATGCTCCTTGACCACTGTCACCCTAATTCCCCATGACGTCTCGCCTCACTGTCTTCCAAGGCCACTCTCATCAAAATGCTCCATGATCTGTGTCAGCACAATATTGCATGACACTTGTCATCACAATGCTCCATGATGCCTGTCATCACAATGCTCCATGAATTTGTTATCACAGTGCTCCAGGACCAGTTTCATCACAATACTCCATCCCCCTTTTCATCACAGTGCACAATGAAACCTTTCATTACAATGCTCCATGACACTTGTCATCACAATGCTCAACGGCCTTTATCGTCACAATGCTCCCAGGCACTTTTCATCACGATGTTCCATGAAAACTTACATCACTTTGCTCCACGACCATTGTCATCACAATAGTCCATACCCTTGTCAACACAATGCTGCATAATCCCTGTCATCACAATTCTCCTTGACTGCTGTCATCACGATAATCCAGGACAATTTTCATAACATTGGTTCATTCCCCCAGTCATCTCAGTGCTCCATAATACCTTTCATCACAATTCCTAGATGATCAATGTCATCACAAGGCCCCATGACACCTGTCATCACAATTTGCTATGACCCTTGTCATCACAATACTCGATGAACCGTGTCATCACAGTGTTCCAGGGCACATGTCATCACAATGATCCATGACGACTTTCATCACAATGCTCCAATACACCTGTCATCACAATGCTCCATGGCCCCTGTTATCATATTGCTCCATGATCACTTTCATCACAATGATCCATGACCAATGTCACCACCATTCCTAATGACGCCTGTCATCTCAATGCTCCATGGCACCTTCATCACAATGCTCCATGAACCCTTTCATCACAATGTTCCCTGTCCTTTTCATCACAATGTTCCATGGGCCCTGTCATCACAATGCTCCATGCGCTTGTCATCAAAATGCTCCAGAACTCTTGTCATCATAATGCTCCATGCCAGTGTCATCAAAATGCCCCATGACACTTGTCATCACAATGCTCCACGTCATTTGTCATCACAATGCTCCATGACCCTTGTCATAACAATGGTCCATGGCCTTGTCATCACAATGTTCCATGGCCTCTGACATCACTATGCTCTATGGTTTTTCTCATCACAATGCTCTTTGACCCCTGTCATCACAATGCTTGATGACCATTGTCATCACAATGCTCCAAGAACCCTGTCATCACAATGCTCCATGCCGTTGACATCACAATGCTCCATGGCCCTTGTAATTAGAATGCTCCATGCCCTTGTCATCACAATGCTCCAGAACACTTGTGATCATAATACGCCTTTCCTGTGTCATCCCATTGCTCAATGACCCTTGTCATCAAAATATTCCTTGTCCTTTGTCATCACAGTGCTCCATGATACCTTTAATCAAAATTCTACATGACAACTGTCATCACAATGCAAGATGACCAATGTCATCACAAGGCCCCATGACACGTGTCATCACAATTCGCCTTGGCCCTTGACATCTCAATGCTGTATGAACCGTGTCATCACTAGGTTCCAGGACACTTGTCATCACAATGCTCCATGAACCCTGTTATCTCAATGTTCCATGGCCTTTGTATTCACAATGCTCCATTGTCCTGATAATCGCATTGCTCCATGAACACTTTCATCACAATGCTCCTTGACCACTGTCACCCTAATTCCCCATGACGTCTCGCCTCACTGTCTTCCAAGGCCACTCTCATCAAAATGCTCCATGATCTGTGTCAGCACAATATTGCATGACACTTGTCATCACAATGCTCCATGATGCCTGTATTCACAATGCTCCATGAATTTGTTATCACAGTGCTCCAGGACCAGTTTCATCACAATACTCCATCCCCCTTTTCATCACAGTGCACAATGAAACCTTTCATTACAATGCTCCATGACACTTGTCATCACAATGCTCAACGGCCTTTATCGTCACAATGCTCCCAGGCACTTTTCATCACGATGTTCCATGAAAACTTACATCACTTTGCTCCACGACCATTGTCATCACAATAGTCCATACCCTTGTCAACACAATGCTGCATAATCCCTGTCATCACAATTCTCCTTGACTGCTGTCATCACGATAATCCAGGACAATTTTCATAACAATGGTTCATTCCCCCAGTCATCTCAGTGCTCCATGATACCTTTCATCACAATTCCTAGATGATCAATGTCATCACAAGGCCCCATGACACCTGTCATCACAATTCGCTATGACCCTTGTCATCACAATACTCGATGAACCGTGTCATCACAGTGTTCCAGGGCACATGTCATCACAATGATCCATGACGACTTTCATCACAATGCTCCAATACACCTGTCATCACAATGCTCCATGGCCCCTGTTATCATATTGCTCCATGATCACTTTCATCACAATGATCCATGACCAATGTCATCACCATTCCTAATGACGCCTGTCATCTCAATGCTCCATGGCACCTTCATCACAATGCTCCATGAACCCATTCATCACAATGTTCCCTGTCCTTTTCATCACAATGTTCCATGGGCCCTGTCATCACAATACTCCATGCGCTTGTCATCAAAATGCTCCAGAACTCTTGTCATCATAATGCTCCATGCCAGTGTCATCAAAATGCCCCATGACACTTGTCATCACAATGCTCCACGTCATTTGTCATCACAATGCTCCATGACCCTTGTCATAACAATGGTCCATGGCCTTGTCATCACAATGTTCCATGGCCTCTGACATCACTATGCTCTATGGTTTTTCTCATCACAATGCTCTTTGACCCCTGTCACCACAATGCTTGATGACCATTGTCATCACAATGCTCCAAGAACCCTGTCATCACAATGCTCCATGCCGTTGACATCACAATGCTCCATGGCCCTTGTAATTAGAATGCTCCATGCCCTTGTCATCACAATGCTCCAGAACACTTGTGATCATAATACGCCTTTCCTGTGTCATCCCATTGCTCAACGACCCTTGTCATCAAAATATTCCTTGTCCTTTGTCATCACAGTGCTCCATGATACCTTTAATCAAAATTCTACATGACAACTGTCATCACAATGCAAGATGACCAATGTCATCACAAGGCCCCATGACACGTGTCATCACAATTCGCCTTGGCCCTGGACATCTCAATGCTGTATGAACCGTGTCATCACTAGGTTCCAGGACACTTGTCATCACAATGCTCCATGAACTCTGTTATCTCAATGTTCCATGGCCTTTGTATTCACAATGCTCCATTGTCCTGATAATCGCATTGCTCCATGAACACTTTCATCACAATGCTCCTTGACCACTGTCACCCTAATTCCCCATGACGTCTCGCCTCACTGTCTTCCAAGGCCACTCTCATCAAAATGCTCCATGATCTGTGTCAGCACAATATTGCATGACACTTGTCATCACAATGCTCCATGATGCCTGTCATCACAATGCTCCATGAATTTGTTATCACAGTGCTCCAGGACCAGTTTCATCACAATACTCCATCCCCCTTTTCATCACAGTGCACAATGAAACCTTTCATTACAATGCTCCATGACACTTGTCATCACAATGCTCAACGGCCTTTATCGTCACAATGCTCCCAGGCACTTTTCATCACGATGTTCCATGAAAACTTACATCACTTTGCTCCACGACCATTGTCATCACAATAGTCCATACCCTTGTCAACACAATGCTGCATAATCCCTGTCATCACAATTCTCCTTGACTGCTGTCATCACGATAATCCAGGACAATTTTCATAACAATGGTTCATTCCCCCAGTCATCTCAGTGCTCCATGATACCTTTCATCACAATTCCTAGATGATCAATGTCATCACAAGGCCCCATGACACTTGTCATCACAATGCTCCACGTCATTTGTCATCACAATGCTCCATGACCCTTGTCATAACAATGGTCCATGGCCTTGTCATCACAATGTTCCATGGCCTCTGACATCACTATGCTCTATGGTTTTTCTCATCACAATGCTCTTTGACCCCTGTCATCACAATGCTTGATGACCATTGTCATCACAATGCTCCAAGAACCCTGTCATCACAATGCTCCATGCCGTTGACATCACAATGCTCCATGGCCCTTGTAATTAGAATGCTCCATGCCCTTGTCATCACAATGCTCCAGAACACTTGTGATCATAATACGCCTTTCCTGTGTCATCCCATTGCTCAACGACCCTTGTCATCAAAATATTCCTTGTCCTTTGTCATCACAGTGCTCCATGATACCTTTAATCAAAATTCTACATGACAACTGTCATCACAATGCAAGATGACCAATGTCATCACAAGGCCCCATGACACGTGTCATCACAATTCGCCTTGGCCCTTGACATCTCAATGCTGTATGAACCGTGTCATCACTAGGTTCCAGGACACTTGTCATCACAATGCTCCATGAACTCTGTTATCTCAATGTTCCATGGCCTTTGTATTCACAATGCTCCATTGTCCTGATAATCGCATTGCTCCATGAACACTTTCATCACAATGCTCCTTGACCACTGTCACCCTAATTCCCCATGACGTCTCGCCTCACTGTCTTCCAAGGCCACTCTCATCAAAATGCTCCATGATCTGTGTCAGCACAATATTGCATGACACTTGTCATCACAATGCTCCATGATGCCTGTCATCACAATGCTCCATGAATTTGTTATCACAGTGCTCCAGGACCAGTTTCATCACAATACTCCATCCCCCTTTTCATCACAGTGCACAATGAAACCTTTCATTACAATGCTCCATGACACTTGTCATCACAATGCTCAACGGCCTTTATCGTCAAAATGCTCCCAGGCACTTTTCATCACGATGTTCCATGAAAACTTACATCACTTTGCTCCACGACCATTGTCATCACAATAGTCCATACCCTTGTCAACACAATGCTGCATAATCCCTGTCATCACAATTCTCCTTGACTGCTGACATCACGATAATCCAGGACAATTTTCATAACAATGGTTCATTCCCCCAGTCATCTCAGTGCTCCATGATACCTTTCATCACAATTCCTAGATGATCAATGTCATCACAAGGCCCCATGACACCTGTCATCACAATTCGCTATGACCCTTGTCATCACAATACTCGATGAACCGTGTCATCACAGTGTTCCAGGGCACATGTCATCACAATGATCCATGACGACTTTCATCACAATGCTCCAATACACCTGTCATCACAATGCTCCATGGCCCCTGTTATCATATTGCTCCATGATCACTTTCATCACAATGATCCATGACCAATGTCACCACCATTCCTAATGACGCCTGTCATCTCAATGCTCCATGGCACCTTCATCACAATGCTCCATGAACCCTTTCATCACAATGTTCCCTGTCCTTTTCATCACAATGTTCCATGGGCCCTGTCATCACAATGCTCCATGCGCTTGTCATCAAAATGCTCCAGAACTCTTGTCATCATAATGCTCCATGCCAGTCTCATCAAAATGCCCCATGACACTTGTCATAACAATGCTCCACGTCATTTGTCATCACAATGCTCCATGACCCTTGTCATAACAATGGTCCATGGCCTTGTCATCACAATGTTCCATGGCCTCTGACATCACTATGCTCTATGGTTTTTCTCATCACAATGCTCTTTGACCCCTGTCATCACAATGCTTGATGACCATTGTCATCACAATGCTCCAAGAACCCTGTCATCACAATGCTCCATGCCGTTGACATCACAATGCTCCATGGCCCTTGTAATTAGAATGCTCCATGCCCTTGTCATCACAATGCTCCAGAACACTTGTGATCATAATACGCCTTTCCTGTGTCATCCCATTGCTCAACGACCCTTGTCATCAAAATATTCCTTGTCCTTTGTCATCACAGTGCTCCATGATACCTTTAATCAAAATTCTACATGACAACTGTCATCACAATGCAAGATGACCAATGTCATCACAAGGCCCCATGACACGTGTCATCACAATTCGCCTTGGCCCTTGACATCTCAATGCTGTATGAACCGTGTCATCACTAGGTTCCAGGACACTTGTCATCACAATGCTCCATGAACCCTGTTATCTCAATGTTCCATGGCCTTTGTATTCACAATGCTCCATTGTCCTGATAATCGCATTGCTCCATGAACACTTTCATCACAATGCTCCTTGACCACTGTCACCCTAATTCCCCATGACGTCTCGCCTCACTGTCTTCCAAGGCCACTCTCATCAAAATGCTCCATGATCTGTGTCAGCACAATATTGCATGACACTTGTCATCACAATGCTCCATGATGCCTGTCATCACAATGCTCCATGAATTTGTTATCACAGTGCTCCAGGACCAGTTTCATCACAATACTCCATCCCCCTTTTCATCACAGTGCACAATGAAACCTTTCATTACAATGCTCCATGACACTTGTCATCACAATGCTCAACGGCCTTTATCGTCACAATGCTCCCAGGCACTTTACATCTCGATGTTCCATGAAAACTTACATCACTTTGCTCCACGACCATTGTCATCACAATAGTCCATACCCTTGTCAACACAATGCTGCATAATCCCTGTCATCACAATTCTCCTTGACTGCTGTCATCACGATAATCCAGGACAATTTTCATAACAATGGTTCATTCCCCCAGTCATCTCAGTGCTCCATGATACCTTTCATCACAATTCCTAGATGATCAATGTCATCACAAGGCCCCATGACACTTGTCATCACAATGCTCCACGTCATTTGTCATCACAATGCTCCATGACCCTTGTCATAACAATGGTCCATGGCCTTGTCATCACAATGTTCCATGGCCTCTGACATCACTATGCTCTATGGTTTTTCTCATCACAATGCTCTTTGACCCCTGTCATCACAATGCTTGATGACCATTGTCATCACAATGCTCCAAGAACCCTGTCATCACAATGCTCCATGCCGTTGACATCACAATGCTCCATGGCCCTTGTAATTAGAATGCTCCATGCCCTTGTCATCACAATGCTCCAGAACACTTGTGATCATAATACGCCTTTCCTGTGTCATCCCATTGCTCAACGACCCTTGTCATCAAAATATTCCTTGTCCTTTGTCATCACAGTGCTCCATGATACCTTTAATCAAAATTCTACATGACAACTGTCATCACAATGCAAGATGACCAATGTCATCACAAGGCCCCATGACACGTGTCATCACAATTCGCCTTGGCCCTTGACATCTCAATGCTGTATGAACCGTGTCATCACTAGGTTCCAGGACACTTGTCATCACAATGCTCCATGAACTCTGTTATCTCAATGTTCCATGGCCTTTGTATTCACAATGCTCCATTGTCCTGATAATCGCATTGCTCCATGAACACTTTCATCACAATGCTCCTTGACCACTGTCACCCTAATTCCCCATGACGTCTCGCCTCACTGTCTTCCAAGGCCACTCTCATCAAAATGCTCCATGATCTGTGTCAGCACAATATTGCATGACACTTGTCATCACAATGCTCCATGATGCCTGTCATCACAATGCTCCATGAATTTGTTATCACAGTGCTCCAGGACCAGTTTCATCACAATACTCCATCCCCCTTTTCATCACAGTGCACAATGAAACCTTTCATTACAATGCTCCATGACACTTGTCATCACAATGCTCAACGGCCTTTATCGTCAAAATGCTCCCAGGCACTTTTCATCACGATGTTCCATGAAAACTTACATCACTTTGCTCCACGACCATTGTCATCACAATAGTCCATACCCTTGTCAACACAATGCTGCATAATCCCTGTCATCACAATTCTCCTTGACTGCTGACATCACGATAATCCAGGACAATTTTCATAACAATGGTTCATTCCCCCAGTCATCTCAGTGCTCCATGATACCTTTCATCACAATTCCTAGATGATCAATGTCATCACAAGGCCCCATGACACCTGTCATCACAATTCGCTATGACCCTTGTCATCACAATACTCGATGAACCGTGTCATCACAGTGTTCCAGGGCACATGTCATCACAATGATCCATGACGACTTTCATCACAATGCTCCAATACACCTGTCATCACAATGCTCCATGGCCCCTGTTATCATATTGCTCCATGATCACTTTCATCACAATGATCCATGACCAATGTCACCACCATTCCTAATGACGCCTGTCATCTCAATGCTCCATGGCACCTTCATCACAATGCTCCATGAACCCTTTCATCACAATGTTCCCTGTCCTTTTCATCACAATGTTCCATGGGCCCTGTCATCACAATGCTCCATGCGCTTGTCATCAAAATGCTCCAGAACTCTTGTCATCATAATGCTCCATGCCAGTCTCATCAAAATGCCCCATGACACTTGTCATCACAATGCTCCACGTCATTTGTCATCACAATGCTCCATGACCCTTGTCATAACAATGGTCCATGGCCTTGTCATCACAATGTTCCATGGCCTCTGACATCACTATGCTCTATGGTTTTTCTCATCACAATGCTCTTTGACCCCTGTCATCACAATGCTTGATGACCATTGTCATCACAATGCTCCAAGAACCCTGTCATCACAATGCTCCATGCCGTTGACATCACAATGCTCCATGGCCCTTGTAATTAGAATGCTCCATGCCCTTGTCATCACAATGCTCCAGAACACTTGTGATCATAATACGCCTTTCCTGTGTCATCCCATTGCTCAACGACCCTTGTCATCAAAATATTCCTTGTCCTTTGTCATCACAGTGCTCCATGATACCTTTAATCAAAATTCTACATGACAACTGTCATCACAATGCAAGATGACCAATGTCATCACAAGGCCCCATGACACGTGTCATCACAATTCGCCTTGGCCCTTGACATCTCAATGCTGTATGAACCGTGTCATCACTAGGTTCCAGGACACTTGTCATCACAATGCTCCATGAACTCTGTTATCTCAATGTTCCATGGCCTTTGTATTCACAATGCTCCATTGTCCTGATAATCGCATTGCTCCATGAACACTTTCATCACAATGCTCCTTGACCACTGTCACCCTAATTTCCCATGACGTCTCGCCTCACTGTCTTCCAAGGCCACTCTCATCAAAATGCTCCATGATCTGTGTCAGCACAATATTGCATGACACTTGTCATCACAATGCTCCATGATGCCTGTCATCACAATGCTCCATGAATTTGTTATCACAGTGCTCCAGGACCAGTTTCATCACAATACTCCATCCCCCTTTTCATCACAGTGCACAATGAAACCTTTCATTACAATGCTCCATGACACTTGTCATCACAATGCTCAACGGCCTTTATCGTCACAATGCTCCCAGGCACTTTACATCTCGATGTTCCATGAAAACTTACATCACTTTGCTCCACGACCATTGTCATCACAATAGTCCATACCCTTGTCAACACAATGCTGCATAATCCCTGTCATCACAATTCTCCTTGACTGCTGTCATCACGATAATCCAGGACAATTTTCATAACAATGGTTCATTCCCCCAGTCATCTCAGTGCTCCATGATACCTTTCATCACAATTCCTAGATGATCAATGTCATCACAAGGCCCCATGACACCTGTCATCACAATTCGCTATGACCCTTGTCATCACAATACTCGATGAACCGTGTCATCACAGTGTTCCAGGGCACATGTCATCACAATGATCCATGACGACTTTCATCACAATGCTCCAATACACCTGTCATCACAATGCTCCATGGCCCCTGTTATCATATTGCTCCATGATCACTTTCATCACAATGATCCATGACCAATGTCACCACCATTCCTAATGACGCCTGTCATCTCAATGCTCCATGGCACCTTCATCACAATGCTCCATGAACCCATTCATCACAATGTTCCCTGTCCTTTTCATCACAATGTTCCATGGGCCCTGTCATCACAATGCTCCATGCGCTTGTCATCAAAATGCTCCAGAACTCTTGTCATCATAATGCTCCATGCCAGTCTCATCAAAATGCCCCATGACACTTGTCATCACAATGCTCCACGTCATTTGTCATCACAATGCTCCATGACCCTTGTCATAACAATGGTCCATGGCCTTGTCATCACAATGTTCCATGGCCTCTGACATCACTATGCTCTATGGTTTTTCTCATCACAATGCTCTTTGACCCCTGTCACCACAATGCTTGATGACCATTGTCATCACAATGCTCCAAGAACCCTGTCATCACAATGCTCCATGCCGTTGACATCACAATGCTCCATGGCCCTTGTAATTAGAATGCTCCATGCCCTTGTCATCACAATGCTCCAGAACACTTGTGATCATAATACGCCTTTCCTGTGTCATCCCATTGCTCAATGACCCTTGTCATCAAAATATTCCTTGTCCTTTGTCATCACAGTGCTCCATGATACCTTTAATCAAAATTCTACATGACAACTGTCATCACAATGCAAGATGACCAATGTCATCACAAGGCCCCATGACACGTGTCATCACAATTCGCCTTGGCCCTGGACATCTCAATGCTGTATGAACCGTGTCATCACTAGGTTCCAGGACACTTGTCATCACAATGCTCCATGAACTCTGTTATCTCAATGTTCCATGGCCTTTGTATTCACAATGCTCCATTGTCCTGATAATCGCATTGCTCCATGAACACTTTCATCACAATGCTCCTTGACCACTGTCACCCTAATTCCCCATGACGTCTCGCCTCACTGTCTTCCAAGGCCACTCTCATCAAAATGCTCCATGATCTGTGTCAGCACAATATTGCATGACACTTGTCATCACAATGCTCCATGATGCCTGTCATCACAATGCTCCATGAATTTGTTATCACAGTGCTCCAGGACCAGTTTCATCACAATACTCCATCCCCCTTTTCATCACAGTGCACAATGAAACCTTTCATTACAATGCTCCATGACACTTGTCATCACAATGCTCAACGGCCTTTATCGTCACAATGCTCCCAGGCACTTTTCATCACGATGTTCCATGAAAACTTACATCACTTTGCTCCACGACCATTGTCATCACAATAGTCCATACCCTTGTCAACACAATGCTGCATAATCCCTGTCATCACAATTCTCCTTGACTGCTGTCATCACGATAATCCAGGACAATTTTCATAACAATGGTTCATTCCCCCAGTCATCTCAGTGCTCCATGATACCTTTCATCACAATTCCTAGATGATCAATGTCATCACAAGGCCCCATGACACTTGTCATCACAATGCTCCACGTCATTTGTCATCACAATGCTCCATGACCCTTGTCATAACAATGGTCCATGGCCTTGTCATCACAATGTTCCATGGCCTCTGACATCACTATGCTCTATGGTTTTTCTCATCACAATGCTCTTTGACCCCTGTCATCACAATGCTTGATGACCATTGTCATCACAATGCTCCAAGAACCCTGTCATCACAATGCTCCATGCCGTTGACATCACAATGCTCCATGGCCCTTGTAATTAGAATGCTCCATGCCCTTGTCATCACAATGCTCCAGAACACTTGTGATCATAATACGCCTTTCCTGTGTCATCCCATTGCTCAACGACCCTTGTCATCAAAATATTCCTTGTCCTTTGTCATCACAGTGCTCCATGATACCTTTAATCAAAATTCTACATGACAACTGTCATCACAATGCAAGATGACCAATGTCATCACAAGGCCCCATGACACGTGTCATCACAATTCGCCTTGGCCCTTGACATCTCAATGCTGTATGAACCGTGTCATCACTAGGTTCCAGGACACTTGTCATCACAATGCTCCATGAACTCTGTTATCTCAATGTTCCATGGCCTTTGTATTCACAATGCTCCATTGTCCTGATAATCGCATTGCTCCATGAACACTTTCATCACAATGCTCCTTGACCACTGTCACCCTAATTGCCCATGACGTCTCGCCTCACTGTCTTCCAAGGCCACTCTCATCAAAATGCTCCATGATCTGTGTCAGCACAATATTGCATGACACTTGTCATCACAATGCTCCATGATGCCTGTCATCACAATGCTCCATGAATTTGTTATCACAGTGCTCCAGGACCAGTTTCATCACAATACTCCATCCCCCTTTTCATCACAGTGCACAATGAAACCTTTCATTACAATGCTCCATGACACTTGTCATCACAATGCTCAACGGCCTTTATCGTCACAATGCTCCCAGGCACTTTTCATCACGATGTTCCATGAAAACTTACATCACTTTGCTCCACGACCATTGTCATCACAATAGTCCATACCCTTGTCAACACAATGCTGCATAATCCCTGTCATCACAATTCTCCTTGACTGCTGTCATCACGATAATCCAGGACAATTTTCATAACAATGGTTCATTCCCCCAGTCATCTCAGTGCTCCATGATACCTTTCATCACAATTCCTAGATGATCAATGTCATCACAAGGCTCCATGACACCTGTCATCACAATTCGCTATGACCCTTGTCATCACAATACTCGATGAACCGTGTCATCACAGTGTTCCAGGGCACATGTCATCACAATGATCCATGACGACTTTCATCACAATGCTCCAATACACCTGTCATCACAATGCTCCATGGCCCCTGTTATCATATTGCTCCATGATCACTTTCATCACAATGATCCATGACCAATGTCACCACCATTCCTAATGACGCCTGTCATCTCAATGCTCCATGGCACCTTCATCACAATGCTCCATGAACCCTTTCATCACAATGTTCCCTGTCCTTTTCATCACAATGTTCCATGGGCCCTGTCATCACAATGCTCCATGCGCTTGTCATCAAAATGCTCCAGAACTCTTGTCATCATAATGCTCCATGCCAGTCTCATCAAAATGCCCCATGACACTTGTCATCACAATGCTCCACGTCATTTGTCATCACAATGCTCCATGACCCTTGTCATAACAATGGTCCATGGCCTTGTCATCACAATGTTCCATGGCCTCTGACATCACTATGCTCTATGGTTTTTCTCATCACAATGCTCTTTGACCCCTGTCATCACAATGCTTGATGACCATTGTCATCACAATGCTCCAAGAACCCTGTCATCACAATGCTCCATGCCGTTGACATCACAATGCTCCATGGCCCTTGTAATTAGAATGCTCCATGCCCTTGTCATCACAATGCTCCAGAACACTTGTGATCATAATACGCCTTTCCTGTGTCATCCCATTGCTCAACGACCCTTGTCATCAAAATATTCCTTGTCCTTTGTCATCACAGTGCTCCATGATACCTTTAATCAAAATTCTACATGACAACTGTCATCACAATGCAAGATGACCAATGTCATCACAAGGCCCCATGACACGTGTCATCACAATTCGCCTTGGCCCTTGACATCTCAATGCTGTATGAACCGTGTCATCACTAGGTTCCAGGACACTTGTCATCACAATGCTCCATGAACTCTGTTATCTCAATGTTCCATGGCCTTTGTATTCACAATGCTCCATTGTCCTGATAATCGCATTGCTCCATGAACACTTTCATCACAATGCTCCTTGACCACTGTCACCCTAATTCCCCATGACGTCTCGCCTCACTGTCTTCCAAGGCCACTCTCATCAAAATGCTCCATGATCTGTGTCAGCACAATATTGCATGACACTTGTCATCACAATGCTCCATGATGCCTGTCATCACAATGCTCCATGAATTTGTTATCACAGTGCTCCAGGACCAGTTTCATCACAATACTCCATCCCCCTTTTCATCACAGTGCACAATGAAACCTTTCATTACAATGCTCCATGACACTTGTCATCACAATGCTCAACGGCCTTTATCGTCACAATGCTCCCAGGCACTTTACATCTCGATGTTCCATGAAAACTTACATCACTTTGCTCCACGACCATTGTCATCACAATAGTCCATACCCTTGTCAACACAATGCTGCATAATCCCTGTCATCACAATTCTCCTTGACTGCTGTCATCACGATAATCCAGGACAATTTTCATAACAATGGTTCATTCCCCCAGTCATCTCAGTGCTCCATGATACCTTTCATCACAATTCCTAGATGATCAATGTCATCACAAGGCCCCATGACACCTGTCATCACAATTCGCTATGACCCTTGTCATCACAATACTCGATGAACCGTGTCATCACAGTGTTCCAGGGCACATGTCATCACAATGATCCATGACGACTTTCATCACAATGCTCCAATACACCTGTCATCACAATGCTCCATGGCCCCTGTTATCATATTGCTCCATGATCACTTTCATCACAATGATCCATGACCAATGTCACCACCATTCCTAATGACGCCTGTCATCTCAATGCTCCATGGCACCTTCATCACAATGCTCCATGAACCCATTCATCACAATGTTCCCTGTCCTTTTCATCACAATGTTCCATGGGCCCTGTCATCACAATGCTCCATGTGCTTGTCATCAAAATGCTCCAGAACTCTTGTCATCATAATGCTCCATGCCAGTCTCATCAAAATGCCCCATGACACTTGTCATCACAATGCTCCACGTCATTTGTCATCACAATGCTCCATGACCCTTGTCATAACAATGGTCCATGGCCTTGTCATCACAATGTTCCATGGCCTCTGACATCACTATGCTCTATGGATTTTCTCATCACAATGCTCTTTGACCCCTGTCACCACAATGCTTGATGACCATTGTCATCACAATGCTCCAAGAACCCTGTCATCACAATGCTCCATGCCGTTGACATCACAATGCTCCATGGCCCTTGTAATTAGAATGCTCCATGCCCTTGTCATCACAATGCTCCAGAACACTTGTGATCATAATACGCCTTTCCTGTGTCATCCCATTGCTCAACGACCCTTGTCATCAAAATATTCCTTGTCCTTTGTCATCACAGTGCTCCATGATACCTTTAATCAAAATTCTACATGACAACTGTCATCACAATGCAAGATGACCAATGTCATCACAAGGCCCCATGACACGTGTCATCACAATTCGCCTTGGCCCTGGACATCTCAATGCTGTATGAACCGTGTCATCACTAGGTTCCAGGACACTTGTCATCACAATGCTCCATGAACTCTGTTATCTCAATGTTCCATGGCCTTTGTATTCACAATGCTCCATTGTCCTGATAATCGCATTGCTCCATGAACACTTTCATCACAATGCTCCTTGACCACTGTCACCCTAATTCCCCATGACGTCTCGCCTCACTGTCTTCCAAGGCCACTCTCATCAAAATGCTCCATGATCTGTGTCAGCACAATATTGCATGACACTTGTCATCACAATGCTCCATGATGCCTGTCATCACAACGCTCCATGAATTTGTTATCACAGTGCTCCAGGACCAGTTTCATCACAATACTCCATCCCCCTTTTCATCACAGTGCACAATGAAACCTTTCATTACAATGCTCCATGACACTTGTCATCACAATGCTCAACGGCCTTTATCGTCACAATGCTCCCAGGCACTTTTCATCACGATGTTCCATGAAAACTTACATCACTTTGCTCCACGACCATTGTCATCACAATAGTCCATACCCTTGTCAACACAATGCTGCATAATCCCTGTCATCACAATTCTCCTTGACTGCTGTCATCACGATAATCCAGGACAATTTTCATAACAATGGTTCATTCCCCCAGTCATCTCAGTGCTCCATGATACCTTTCATCACAATTCCTAGATGATCAATGTCATCACAAGGCCCCATGACACCTGTCATCACAATTCGCTATGACCCTTGTCATCACAATACTCGATGAACCGTGTCATCACAGTGTTCCAGGGCACATGTCATCACAATGATCCATGACGACTTTCATCACAATGCTCCAATACACCTGTCATCACAATGCTCCATGGCCCCTGTTATCATATTGCTCCATGATCACTTTCATCACAATGATCCATGACCAATGTCATCACCATTCCTAATGACGCCTGTCATCTCAATGCTCCATGGCACCTTCATCACAATGCTCCATGAACCCATTCATCACAATGTTCCCTGTCCTTTTCATCACAATGTTCCATGGGCCCTGTCATCACAATGCTCCATGCGCTTGTCATCAAAATGCTCCAGAACTCTTGTCATCATAATGCTCCATGCCAGTGTCATCAAAATGCCCCATGACACTTGTCATCACAATGCTCCACGTCATTTGTCATCACAATGCTCCATGACCCTTGTCATAACAATGGTCCATGGCCTTGTCATCACAATGTTCCATGGCCTCTGACATCACTATGCTCTATGGTTTTTCTCATCACAATGCTCTTTGACCCCTGTCACCACAATGCTTGATGACCATTGTCATCACAATGCTCCAAGAACCCTGTCATCACAATGCTCCATGCCGTTGACATCACAATGCTCCATGGCCCTTGTAATTAGAATGCTCCATGCCCTTGTCATCACAATGCTCCAGAACACTTGTGATCATAATACGCCTTTCCTGTGTCATCCCATTGCTCAACGACCCTTGTCATCAAAATATTCCTTGTCCTTTGTCATCACAGTGCTCCATGATACCTTTAATCAAAATTCTACATGACAACTGTCATCACAATGCAAGATGACCAATGTCATCACAAGGCCCCATGACACGTGTCATCACAATTCGCCTTGGCCCTTGACATCTCAATGCTGTATGAACCGTGTCATCACTAGGTTCCAGGACACTTGTCATCACAATGCTCCATGAACTCTGTTATCTCAATGTTCCATGGCCTTTGTATTCACAATGCTCCATTGTCCTGATAACCGCATTGCTCCATGAACACTTTCATCACAATGCTCCTTGACCACTGTCACCCTAATTCCCCATGACGTCTCGCCTCACTGTCTTCCAAGGCCACTCTCATCAAAATGCTCCATGATCTGTGTCAGCACAATATTGCATGACACTTGTCATCACAATGCTCCATGATGCCTGTCATCACAATGCTCCATGAATTTGTTATCACAGTGCTCCAGGACCAGTTTCATCACAATACTCCATCCCCCTTTTCATCACAGTGCACAATGAAACCTTTCATTACAATGCTCCATGACACTTGTCATCACAATGCTCAACGGCCTTTATCGTCACAATGCTCCCAGGCACTTTTCATCACGATGTTCCATGAAAACTTACATCACTTTGCTCCACGACCATTGTCATCACAATAGTCCATACCCTTGTCAACACAATGCTGCATAATCCCTGTCATCACAATTCTCCTTGACTGCTGTCATCACGATAATCCAGGACAATTTTCATAACAATGGTTCATTCCCCCAGTCATCTCAGTGCTCCATGATACCTTTCATCACAATTCCTAGATGATCAATGTCATCACAAGGCCCCATGACACCTGTCATCACAATTCGCTATGACCCTTGTCATCACAATACTCGATGAACCGTGTCATCACAGTGTTCCAGGGCACATGTCATCACAATGATCCATGACGACTTTCATCACAATGCTCCAATACACCTGTCATCACAATGCTCCATGGCCCCTGTTATCATATTGCTCCATGATCACTTTCATCACAATGATCCATGACCAATGTCACCACCATTCCTAATGACGCCTGTCATCTCAATGCTCCATGGCACCTTCATCACAATGCTCCATGAACCCTTTCATCACAATGTTCCCTGTCCTTTTCATCACAATGTTCCATGGGCCCTGTCATCACAATGCTCCATGCGCTTGTCATCAAAATGCTCCAGAACTCTTGTCATCATAATGCTCCATGCCAGTCTCATCAAAATGCCCCATGACACTTGTCATCACAATGCTCCACGTCATTTGTCATCACAATGCTCCATGACCCTTGTCATAACAATGGTCCATGGCCTTGTCATCACAATGTTCCATGGCCTCTGACATCACTATGCTCTATGGTTTTTCTCATCACAATGCTCTTTGACCCCTGTCATCACAATGCTTGATGACCATTGTCATCACAATGCTCCAAGAACCCTGTCATCACAATGCTCCATGCCGTTGACATCACAATGCTCCATGGCCCTTGTAATTAGAATGCTCCATGCCCTTGTCATCACAATGCTCCAGAACACTTGTGATCATAATACGCCTTTCCTGTGTCATCCCATTGCTCAACGACCCTTGTCATCAAAATATTCCTTGTCCTTTGTCATCACAGTGCTCCATGATACCTTTAATCAAAATTCTACATGACAACTGTCATCACAATGCAAGATGACCAATGTCATCACAAGGCCCCATGACACGTGTCATCACAATTCGCCTTGGCCCTTGACATCTCAATGCTGTATGAACCGTGTCATCACTAGGTTCCAGGACACTTGTCATCACAATGCTCCATGAACTCTGTTATCTCAATGTTCCATGGCCTTTGTATTCACAATGCTCCATTGTCCTGATAATCGCATTGCTCCATGAACACTTTCATCACAATGCTCCTTGACCACTGTCACCCTAATTCCCCATGACGTCTCGCCTCACTGTCTTCCAAGGCCACTCTCATCAAAATGCTCCATGATCTGTGTCAGCACAATATTGCATGACACTTGTCATCACAATGCTCCATGATGCCTGTCATCACAATGCTCCATGAATTTGTTATCACAGTGCTCCAGGACCAGTTTCATCACAATACTCCATCCCCCTTTTCATCACAGTGCACAATGAAACCTTTCATTACAATGCTCCATGACACTTGTCATCACAATGCTCAACGGCCTTTATCGTCACAATGCTCCCAGGCACTTTACATCTCGATGTTCCATGAAAACTTACATCACTTTGCTCCACGACCATTGTCATCACAATAGTCCATACCCTTGTCAACACAATGCTGCATAATCCCTGTCATCACAATTCTCCTTGACTGCTGTCATCACGATAATCCAGGACAATTTTCATAACAATGGTTCATTCCCCCAGTCATCTCAGTGCTCCATGATACCTTTCATCACAATTCCTAGATGATCAATGTCATCACAAGGCCCCATGACACCTGTCATCACAATTCGCTATGACCCTTGTCATCACAATACTCGATGAACCGTGTCATCACAGTGTTCCAGGGCACATGTCATCACAATGATCCATGACGACTTTCATCACAATGCTCCAATACACCTGTCATCACAATGCTCCATGGCCCCTGTTATCATATTGCTCCATGATCACTTTCATCACAATGATCCATGACCAATGTCACCACCATTCCTAATGACGCCTGTCATCTCAATGCTCCATGGCACCTTCATCACAATGCTCCATGAACCCATTCATTACAATGTTCCCTGTCCTTTTCATCACAATGTTCCATGGGCCCTGTCATCACAATGCTCCATGCGCTTGTCATCAAAATGCTCCAGAACTCTTGTCATCATAATGCTCCATGCCAGTCTCATCAAAATGCCCCATGACACTTGTCATCACAATGCTCCACGTCATTTGTCATCACAATGCTCCATGACCCTTGTCATAACAATGGTCCATGGCCTTGTCATCACAATGTTCCATGGCCTCTGACATCACTATGCTCTATGGATTTTCTCATCACAATGCTCTTTGACCCCTGTCACCACAATGCTTGATGACCATTGTCATCACAATGCTCCAAGAACCCTGTCATCACAATGCTCCATGCCGTTGACATCACAATGCTCCATGGCCCTTGTAATTAGAATGCTCCATGCCCTTGTCATCACAATGCTCCAGAACACTTGTGATCATAATACGCCTTTCCTGTGTCATCCCATTGCTCAACGACCCTTGTCATCAAAATATTCCTTGTCCTTTGTCATCACAGTGCTCCATGATACCTTTAATCAAAATTCTACATGACAACTGTCATCACAATGCAAGATGACCAATGTCATCACAAGGCCCCATGACACGTGTCATCACAATTCGCCTTGGCCCTGGACATCTCAATGCTGTATGAACCGTGTCATCACTAGGTTCCAGGACACTTGTCATCACAATGCTCCATGAACTCTGTTATCTCAATGTTCCATGGCCTTTGTATTCACAATGCTCCATTGTCCTGATAATCGCATTGCTCCATGAACACTTTCATCACAATGCTCCTTGACCACTGTCACCCTAATTCCCCATGACGTCTCGCCTCACTGTCTTCCAAGGCCACTCTCATCAAAATGCTCCATGATCTGTGTCAGCACAATATTGCATGACACTTGTCATCACAATGCTCCATGATGCCTGTCATCACAACGCTCCATGAATTTGTTATCACAGTGCTCCAGGACCAGTTTCATCACAATACTCCATCCCCCTTTTCATCACAGTGCACAATGAAACCTTTCATTACAATGCTCCATGACACTTGTCATCACAATGCTCAACGGCCTTTATCGTCACAATGCTCCCAGGCACTTTTCATCACGATGTTCCATGAAAACTTACATCACTTTGCTCCACGACCATTGTCATCACAATAGTCCATACCCTTGTCAACACAATGCTGCATAATCCCTGTCATCACAATTCTCCTTGACTGCTGTCATCACGATAATCCAGGACAATTTTCATAACAATGGTTCATTCCCCCAGTCATCTCAGTGCTCCATGATACCTTTCATCACAATTCCTAGATGATCAATGTCATCACAAGGCCCCATGACACCTGTCATCACAATTCGCTATGACCCTTGTCATCACAATACTCGATGAACCGTGTCATCACAGTGTTCCAGGGCACATGTCATCACAATGATCCATGACGACTTTCATCACAATGCTCCAATACACCTGTCATCACAATGCTCCATGGCCCCTGTTATCATATTGCTCCATGATCACTTTCATCACAATGATCCATGACCAATGTCATCACCATTCCTAATGACGCCTGTCATCTCAATGCTCCATGGCACCTTCATCACAATGCTCCATGAACCCATTCATCACAATGTTCCCTGTCCTTTTCATCACAATGTTCCATGGGCCCTGTCATCACAATGCTCCATGCGCTTGTCATCAAAATGCTCCAGAACTCTTGTCATCATAATGCTCCATGCCAGTGTCATCAAAATGCCCCATGACACTTGTCATCACAATGCTCCACGTCATTTGTCATCACAATGCTCCATGACCCTTGTCATAACAATGGTCCATGGCCTTGTCATCACAATGTTCCATGGCCTCTGACATCACTATGCTCTATGGTTTTTCTCATCACAATGCTCTTTGACCCCTGTCATCACAATGCTTGATGACCATTGTCATCACAATGCTCCAAGAACCCTGTCATCACAATGCTCCATGCCGTTGACATCACAATGCTCCATGGCCCTTGTAATTAGAATGCTCCATGCCCTTGTCATCACAATGCTCCAGAACACTTGTGATCATAATACGCCTTTCCTGTGTCATCCCATTGCTCAACGACCCTTGTCATCAAAATATTCCTTGTCCTTTGTCATCACAGTGCTCCATGATACCTTTAATCAAAATTCTACATGACAACTGTCATCACAATGCAAGATGACCAATGTCATCACAAGGCCCCATGACACGTGTCATCACAATTCGCCTTGGCCCTTGACATCTCAATGCTGTATGAACCGTGTCATCACTAGGTTCCAGGACACTTGTCATCACAATGCTCCATGAACTCTGTTATCTCAATGTTCCATGGCCTTTGTATTCACAATGCTCCATTGTCCTGATAATCGCATTGCTCCATGAACACTTTCATCACAATGCTCCTTGACCACTGTCACCCTAATTCCCCATGACGTCTCGCCTCACTGTCTTCCAAGGCCACTCTCATCAAAATGCTCCATGATCTGTGTCAGCACAATATTGCATGACACTTGTCATCACAATGCTCCATGATGCCTGTCATCACAATGCTCCATGAATTTGTTATCACAGTGCTCCAGGACCAGTTTCATCACAATACTCCATCCCCCTTTTCATCACAGTGCACAATGAAACCTTTCATTACAATGCTCCATGACACTTGTCATCACAATGCTCAACGGCCTTTATCGTCACAATGCTCCCAGGCACTTTTCATCACGATGTTCCATGAAAACTTACATCACTTTGCTCCACGACCATTGTCATCACAATAGTCCATACCCTTGTCAACACAATGCTGCATAATCCCTGTCATCACAATTCTCCTTGACTGCTGTCATCACGATAATCCAGGACAATTTTCATAACAATGGTTCATTCCCCCAGTCATCTCAGTGCTCCATGATACCTTTCATCACAATTCCTAGATGATCAATGTCATCACAAGGCCCCATGACACCTGTCATCACAATTCGCTATGACCCTTGTCATCACAATACTCGATGAACCGTGTCATCACAGTGTTCCAGGGCACATGTCATCACAATGATCCATGACGACTTTCATCACAATGCTCCAATACACCTGTCATCACAATGCTCCATGGCCCCTGTTATCATATTGCTCCATGATCACTTTCATCACAATGATCCATGACCAATGTCACCACCATTCCTAATGACGCCTGTCATCTCAATGCTCCATGGCACCTTCATCACAATGCTCCATGAACCCATTCATCACAATGTTCCCTGTCCTTTTCATCACAATGTTCCATGGGCCCTGTCATCACAATGCTCCATGCGCTTGTCATCAAAATGCTCCAGAACTCTTGTCATCATAATGCTCCATGCCAGTCTCATCAAAATGCCCCATGACACTTGTCATCACAATGCTCCACGTCATTTGTCATCACAATGCTCCATGACCCTTGTCATAACAATGGTCCATGGCCTTGTCATCACAATGTTCCATGGCCTCTGACATCACTATGCTCTATGGTTTTTCTCATCACAATGCTCTTTGACCCCTGTCACCACAATGCTTGATGACCATTGTCATCACAATGCTCCAAGAACCCTGTCATCACAATGCTCCATGCCGTTGACATCACAATGCTCCATGGCCCTTGTAATTAGAATGCTCCATGCCCTTGTCATCACAATGCTCCAGAACACTTGTGATCATAATACGCCTTTCCTGTGTCATCCCATTGCTCAATGACCCTTGTCATCAAAATATTCCTTGTCCTTTGTCATCACAGTGCTCCATGATACCTTTAATCAAAATTCTACATGACAACTGTCATCACAATGCAAGATGACCAATGTCATCACAAGGCCCCATGACACGTGTCATCACAATTCGCCTTGGCCCTGGACATCTCAATGCTGTATGAACCGTGTCATCACTAGGTTCCAGGACACTTGTCATCACAATGCTCCATGAACTCTGTTATCTCAATGTTCCATGGCCTTTGTATTCACAATGCTCCATTGTCCTGATAATCGCATTGCTCCATGAACACTTTCATCACAATGCTCCTTGACCACTGTCACCCTAATTCCCCATGACGTCTCGCCTCACTGTCTTCCAAGGCCACTCTCATCAAAATGCTCCATGATCTGTGTCAGCACAATATTGCATGACACTTGTCATCACAATGCTCCATGATGCCTGTCATCACAATGCTCCATGAATTTGTTATCACAATGCTCCAGGACCAGTTTCATCACAATACTCCATCCCCCTTTTCATCACAGTGCACAATGAAACCTTTCATTACAATGCTCCATGACACTTGTCATCACAATGCTCAACGGCCTTTATCGTCACAATGCTCCCAGGCACTTTTCATCACGATGTTCCATGAAAACTTACATCACTTTGCTCCACGACCATTGTCATCACAATAGTCCATACCCTTGTCAACACAATGCTGCATAATCCCTGTCATCACAATTCTCCTTGACTGCTGTCATCACGATAATCCAGGACAATTTTCATAACAATGGTTCATTCCCCCAGTCATCTCAGTGCTCCATGATACCTTTCATCACAATTCCTAGATGATCAATGTCATCACAAGGCCCCATGACACCTGTCATCACAATTCGCTATGACCCTTGTCATCACAATACTCGATGAACCGTGTCATCACAGTGTTCCAGGGCACATGTCATCACAATGATCCATGACGACTTTCATCACAATGCTCCAATACACCTGTCATCACAATGCTCCATGGCCCCTGTTATCATATTGCTCCATGATCACTTTCATCACAATGATCCATGACCAATGTCACCACCATTCCTAATGACGCCTGTCATCTCAATGCTCCATGGCACCTTCATCACAATGCTCCATGAACCCATTCATCACAATGTTCCCTGTCCTTTTCATCACAATGTTCCATGGGCCCTGTCATCACAATGCTCCATGCGCTTGTCATCAAAATGCTCCAGAACTCTTGTCATCATAATGCTCCATGCCAGTCTCATCAAAATGCCCCATGACACTTGTCATCACAATGCTCCACGTCATTTGTCATCACAATGATCCATGACCCTTGTCATAACAATGGTCCATGGCCTTGTCATCACAATGTTCCATGGCCTCTGACATCACTATGCTCTATGGTTTTTCTCATCACAATGCTCTTTGACCCCTGTCACCACAATGCTTGATGACCATTGTCATCACAATGCTCCAAGAACCCTGTCATCACAATGCTCCATGCCGTTGACATCACAATGCTCCATGGCCCTTGTAATTAGAATGCTCCATGCCCTTGTCATCACAATGCTCCAGAACACTTGTGATCATAATACGCCTTTCCTGTGTCATCCCATTGCTCAATGACCCTTGTCATCAAAATATTCCTTGTCCTTTGTCATCACAGTGCTCCATGATACCTTTAATCAAAATTCTACATGACAACTGTCATCACAATGCAAGATGACCAATGTCATCACAAGGCCCCATGACACGTGTCATCACAATTCGCCTTGGCCCTGGACATCTCAATGCTGTATGAACCGTGTCATCACTAGGTTCCAGGACACTTGTCATCACAATGCTCCATGAACTCTGTTATCTCAATGTTCCATGGCCTTTGTATTCACAATGCTCCATTGTCCTGATAATCGCATTGCTCCATGAACACTTTCATCACAATGCTCCTTGACCACTGTCACCCTAATTCCCCATGACGTCTCGCCTCACTGTCTTCCAAGGCCACTCTCATCAAAATGCTCCATGATCTGTGTCAGCACAATATTGCATGACACTTGTCATCACAATGCTCCATGATGCCTGTCATCACAATGCTCCATGAATTTGTTATCACAATGCTCCAGGACCAGTTTCATCACAATACTCCATCCCCCTTTTCATCACAGTGCACAATGAAACCTTTCATTACAATGCTCCATGACACTTGTCATCACAATGCTCAACGGCCTTTATCGTCACAATGCTCCCAGGCACTTTTCATCACGATGTTCCATGAAAACTTACATCACTTTGCTCCACGACCATTGTCATCACAATAGTCCATACCCTTGTCAACACAATGCTGCATAATCCCTGTCATCACAATTCTCCTTGACTGCTGTCATCACGATAATCCAGGACAATTTTCATAACAATGGTTCATTCCCCCAGTCATCTCAGTGCTCCATGATACCTTTCATCACAATTCCTAGATGATCAATGTCATCACAAGGCCCCATGACACCTGTCATCACAATTCGCTATGACCCTTGTCATCACAATACTCGATGAACCGTGTCATCACAGTGTTCCAGGGCACATGTCATCACAATGATCCATGACGACTTTCATCACAATGCTCCAATACACCTGTCATCACAATGCTCCATGGCCCCTGTTATCATATTGCTCCATGATCACTTTCATCACAATGATCCATGACCAATGTCACCACCATTCCTAATGACGCCTGTCATCTCAATGCTCCATGGCACCTTCATCACAATGCTCCATGAACCCATTCATCACAATGTTCCCTGTCCTTTTCATCACAATGTTCCATGGGCCCTGTCATCACAATGCTCCATGCGCTTGTCATCAAAATGCTCCAGAACTCTTGTCATCATAATGCTCCATGCCAGTCTCATCAAAATGCCCCATGACACTTGTCATCACAATGCTCCACGTCATTTGTCATCACAATGCTCCATGACCCTTGTCATAACAATGGTCCATGGCCTTGTCATCACAATGTTCCATGGCCTCTGACATCACTATGCTCTATGGTTTTTCTCATCACAATGCTCTTTGACCCCTGTCACCACAATGCTTGATGACCATTGTCATCACAATGCTCCAAGAACCCTGTCATCACAATGCTCCATGCCGTTGACATCACAATGCTCCATGGCCCTTGTAATTAGAATGCTCCATGCCCTTGTCATCACAATGCTCCAGAACACTTGTGATCATAATACGCCTTTCCTGTGTCATCCCATTGCTCAATGACCCTTGTCATCAAAATATTCCTTGTCCTTTGTCATCACAGTGCTCCATGATACCTTTAATCAAAATTCTACATGACAACTGTCATCACAATGCAAGATGACCAATGTCATCACAAGGCCCCATGACACGTGTCATCACAATTCGCCTTGGCCCTGGACATCTCAATGCTGTATGAACCGTGTCATCACTAGGTTCCAGGACACTTGTCATCACAATGCTCCATGAACTCTGTTATCTCAATGTTCCATGGCCTTTGTATTCACAATGCTCCATTGTCCTGATAATCGCATTGCTCCATGAACACTTTCATCACAATGCTCCTTGACCACTGTCACCCTAATTCCCCATGACGTCTCGCCTCACTGTCTTCCAAGGCCACTCTCATCAAAATGCTCCATGATCTGTGTCAGCACAATATTGCATGACACTTGTCATCACAATGCTCCATGATGCCTGTCATCACAATGCTCCATGAATTTGTTATCACAGTGCTCCAGGACCAGTTTCATCACAATACTCCATCCCCCTTTTCATCACAGTGCACAATGAAACCTTTCATTACAATGCTCCATGACACTTGTCATCACAATGCTCAACGGCCTTTATCGTCACAATGCTCCCAGGCACTTTTCATCACGATGTTCCATGAAAACTTACATCACTTTGCTCCACGACCATTGTCATCACAATAGTCCATACCCTTGTCAACACAATGCTGCATAATCCCTGTCATCACAATTCTCCTTGACTGCTGTCATCACGATAATCCAGGACAATTTTCATAACAATGGTTCATTCCCCCAGTCATCTCAGTGCTCCATGATACCTTTCATCACAATTCCTAGATGATCAATGTCATCACAAGGCCCCATGACACCTGTCATCACAATTCGCTATGACCCTTGTCATCACAATACTCGATGAACCGTGTCATCACAGTGTTCCAGGGCACATGTCATCACAATGATCCATGACGACTTTCATCACAATGCTCCAATACACCTGTCATCACAATGCTCCATGGCCCCTGTTATCATATTGCTCCATGATCACTTTCATCACAATGATCCATGACCAATGTCACCACCATTCCTAATGACGCCTGTCATCTCAATGCTCCATGGCACCTTCATCACAATGCTCCATGAACCCATTCATCACAATGTTCCCTGTCCTTTTCATCACAATGTTCCATGGGCCCTGTCATCACAATGCTCCATGCGCTTGTCATCAAAATGCTCCAGAACTCTTGTCATCATAATGCTCCATGCCAGTGTCATCAAAATGCCCCATGACACTTGTCATCACAATGCTCCACGTCATTTGTCATCACAATGCTCCATGACCCTTGTCATAACAATGGTACATGGCCTTGTCATCACAATGTTCCATGGCCTCTGACATCACTATGCTCTATGGTTTTTCTCATCACAATGCTCTTTGACCCCTGTCACCACAATGCTTGATGACCATTGTCATCACAATGCTCCAAGAACCCTGTCATCACAATGCTCCATGCCGTTGACATCACAATGCTCCATGGCCCTTGTAATTAGAATGCTCCATGCCCTTGTCATCACAATGCTCCAGAACACTTGTGATCATAATACGCCTTTCCTGTGTCATCCCATTGCTCAATGACCCTTGTCATCAAAATATTCCTTGTCCTTTGTCATCACAGTGCTCCATTATACCTTTAATCAAAATTCTACATGACAACTGTCATCACAATGCAAGATGACCAATGTCATCACAAGGCCCCATGACACGTGTCATCACAATTCGCCTTGGCCCTGGACATCTCAATGCTGTATGAACCGTGTCATCACTAGGTTCCAGGACACTTGTCATCACAATGCTCCATGAACTCTGTTATCTCAATGTTCCATGGCCTTTGTATTCACAATGCTCCATTGTCCTGATAATCGCATTGCTCCATGAACACTTTCATCACAATGCTCCTTGACCACTGTCACCCTAATTCCCCATGACGTCTCGCCTCACTGTCTTCCAAGGCCACTCTCATCAAAATGCTCCATGATCTGTGTCAGCACAATATTGCATGACACTTGTCATCACAATGCTCCATGATGCCTGTCATCACAATGCTCCATGAATTTGTTATCACAATGCTCCAGGACCAGTTTCATCACAATACTCCATCCCCCTTTTCATCACAGTGCACAATGAAACCTTTCATTACAATGCTCCATGACACTTGTCATCACAATGCTCAACGGCCTTTATCGTCACAATGCTCCCAGGCACTTTTCATCACGATGTTCCATGAAAACTTACATCACTTTGCTCCACGACCATTGTCATCACAATAGTCCATACCCTTGTCAACACAATGCTGCATAATCCCTGTCATCACAATTCTCCTTGACTGCTGTCATCACGATAATCCAGGACAATTTTCATAACAATGGTTCATTCCCCCAGTCATCTCAGTGCTCCATGATACCTTTCATCACAATTCCTAGATGATCAATGTCATCACAAGGCCCCATGACACCTGTCATCACAATTCGCTATGACCCTTGTCATCACAATACTCGATGAACCGTGTCATCACAGTGTTCCAGGGCACATGTCATCACAATGATCCATGACGACTTTCATCACAATGCTCCAATACACCTGTCATCACAATGCTCCATGGCCCCTGTTATCATATTGCTCCATGATCACTTTCATCACAATGATCCATGACCAATGTCACCACCATTCCTAATGACGCCTGTCATCTCAATGCTCCATGGCACCTTCATCACAATGCTCCATGAACCCATTCATCACAATGTTCCCTGTCCTTTTCATCACAATGTTCCATGGGCCCTGTCATCACAATGCTCCATGCGCTTGTCATCAAAATGCTCCAGAACTCTTGTCATCATAATGCTCCATGCCAGTCTCATCAAAATGCCCCATGACACTTGTCATCACAATGCTCCACGTCATTTGTCATCACAATGCTCCATGACCCTTGTCATAACAATGGTCCATGGCCTTGTCATCACAATGTTCCATGGCCTCTGACATCACTATGCTCTATGGTTTTTCTCATCACAATGCTCTTTGACCCCTGTCACCACAATGCTTGATGACCATTGTCATCACAATGCTCCAAGAACCCTGTCATCACAATGCTCCATGCCGTTGACATCACAATGCTCCATGGCCCTTGTAATTAGAATGCTCCATGCCCTTGTCATCACAATGCTCCAGAACACTTGTGATCATAATACGCCTTTCCTGTGTCATCCCATTGCTCAATGACCCTTGTCATCAAAATATTCCTTGTCCTTTGTCATCACAGTGCTCCATGATACCTTTAATCAAAATTCTACATGACAACTGTCATCACAATGCAAGATGACCAATGTCATCACAAGGCCCCATGACACGTGTCATCACAATTCGCCTTGGCCCTGGACATCTCAATGCTGTATGAACCGTGTCATCACTAGGTTCCAGGACACTTGTCATCACAATGCTCCATGAACTCTGTTATCTCAATGTTCCATGGCCTTTGTATTCACAATGCTCCATTGTCCTGATAATCGCATTGCTCCATGAACACTTTCATCACAATGCTCCTTGACCACTGTCACCCTAATTCCCCATGACGTCTCGCCTCACTGTCTTCCAAGGCCACTCTCATCAAAATGCTCCATGATCTGTGTCAGCACAATATTGCATGACACTTGTCATCACAATGCTCCATGATGCCTGTCATCACAATGCTCCATGAATTTGTTATCACAGTGCTCCAGGACCAGTTTCATCACAATACTCCATCCCCCTTTTCATCACAGTGCACAATGAAACCTTTCATTACAATGCTCCATGACACTTGTCATCACAATGCTCAACGGCCTTTATCGTCACAATGCTCCCAGGCACTTTTCATCACGATGTTCCATGAAAACTTACATCACTTTGCTCCACGACCATTGTCATCACAATAGTCCATACCCTTGTCAACACAATGCTGCATAATCCCTGTCATCACAATTCTCCTTGACTGCTGTCATCACGATAATCCAGGACAATTTTCATAACAATGGTTCATTCCCCCAGTCATCTCAGTGCTCCATGATACCTTTCATCACAATTCCTAGATGATCAATGTCATCACAAGGCCCCATGACACCTGTCATCACAATTCGCTATGACCCTTGTCATCACAATACTCGATGAACCGTGTCATCACAGTGTTCCAGGGCACATGTCATCACAATGATCCATGACGACTTTCATCACAATGCTCCAATACACCTGTCATCACAATGCTCCATGGCCCCTGTTATCATATTGCTCCATGATCACTTTCATCACAATGATCCATGACCAATGTCACCACCATTCCTAATGACGCCTGTCATCTCAATGCTCCATGGCACCTTCATCACAATGCTCCATGAACCCATTCATCACAATGTTCCCTGTCCTTTTCATCACAATGTTCCATGGGCCCTGTCATCACAATGCTCCATGCGCTTGTCATCAAAATGCTCCAGAACTCTTGTCATCATAATGCTCCATGCCAGTGTCATCAAAATGCCCCATGACACTTGTCATCACAATGCTCCACGTCATTTGTCATCACAATGCTCCATGACCCTTGTCATAACAATGGTACATGGCCTTGTCATCACAATGTTCCATGGCCTCTGACATCACTATGCTCTATGGTTTTTCTCATCACAATGCTCTTTGACCCCTGTCACCACAATGCTTGATGACCATTGTCATCACAATGCTCCAAGAACCCTGTCATCACAATGCTCCATGCCGTTGACATCACAATGCTCCATGGCCCTTGTAATTAGAATGCTCCATGCCCTTGTCATCACAATGCTCCAGAACACTTGTGATCATAATACGCCTTTCCTGTGTCATCCCATTGCTCAATGACCCTTGTCATCAAAATATTCCTTGTCCTTTGTCATCACAGTGCTCCATTATACCTTTAATCAAAATTCTACATGACAACTGTCATCACAATGCAAGATGACCAATGTCATCACAAGGCCCCATGACACGTGTCATCACAATTCGCCTTGGCCCTGGACATCTCAATGCTGTATGAACCGTGTCATCACTAGGTTCCAGGACACTTGTCATCACAATGCTCCATGAACTCTGTTATCTCAATGTTCCATGGCCTTTGTATTCACAATGCTCCATTGTCCTGATAATCGCATTGCTCCATGAACACTTTCATCACAATGCTCCTTGACCACTGTCACCCTAATTCCCCATGACGTCTCGCCTCACTGTCTCCCAAGGCCACTCTCATCAAAATGCTCCATGATCTGTGTCAGCACAATATTGCATGACACTTGTCATCACAATGCTCCATGATGCCTGTCATCACAATGCTCCATGAATTTGTTATCACAGTGCTCCAGGACCAGTTTCATCACAATACTCCATCCCCCTTTTCATCACAGTGCACAATGAAACCTTTCATTACAATGCTCCATGACACTTGTCATCACAATGCTCAACGGCCTTTATCGTCACAATGCTCCCAGGCACTTTTCATCACGATGTTCCATGAAAACTTACATCACTTTGCTCCACGACCATTGTCATCACAATAGTCCATACCCTTGTCAACACAATGCTGCATAATCCCTGTCATCACAATTCTCCTTGACTGCTGTCATCACGATAATCCAGGACAATTTTCATAACAATGGTTCATTCCCCCAGTCATCTCAGTGCTCCATGATACCTTTCATCAAAATTCCTAGATGATCAATGTCATCACAAGGCCCCATGACACCTGTCATCACAATTCGCTATGACCCTTGTCATCACAATACTCGATGAACCGTGTCATCACAGTGTTCCAGGGCACATGTCATCACAATGATCCATGACGACTTTCATCACAATGCTCCAATACACCTGTCATCACAATGCTCCATGGCCCCTGTTATCATATTGCTCCATGATCACTTTCATCACAATGATCCATGACCAATGTCACCACCATTCCTAATGACGCCTGTCATCTCAATGCTCCATGGCACCTTCATCACAATGCTCCATGAACCCTTTCATCACAATGTTCCCTGTCCTTTTCATCACAATGTTCCATGGGCCCTGTCATCACAATGCTCCATGCGCTTGTCATCAAAATGCTCCAGAACTCTTGTCATCATAATGCTCCATGCCAGTCTCATCAAAATGCCCCATGACACTTGTCATCACAATGCTCCACGTCATTTGTCATCACAATGCTCCATGACCCTTGTCATAACAATGGTCCATGGCCTTGTTATCACAATGTTCCATGGCCTCTGACATCACTATGCTCTATGGTTTTTCTCATCACAATGCTCTTTGACCCCTGTCACCACAATGCTTGATGACCATTGTCATCACAATGCTCCAAGAACCCTGTCATCACAATGCTCCATGCCGTTGACATCACAATGCTCCATGGCCCTTGTAATTAGAATGCTCCATGCCCTTGTCATCACAATGCTCCAGAACACTTGTGATCATAATACGCCTTTCCTGTGTCATCCCATTGCTCAACGACCCTTGTCATCAAAATATTCCTTGTCCTTTGTCATCACAGTGCTCCATGATACCTTTAATCAAAATTCTACATGACAACTGTCATCACAATGCAAGATGACCAATGTCATCACAAGGCCCCATGACACGTGTCATCACAATTCGCCTTGGCCCTGGACATCTCAATGCTGTATGAACCGTGTCATCACTAGGTTCCAGGACACTTGTCATCACAAGGCTCCATGAACTCTGTTATCTCAATGTTCCATGGCCTTTGTATTCACAATGCTCCATTGTCCTGATAATCGCATTGCTCCATGAACACTTTCATCGCAATGCTCCTTGACCACTGTCACCCTAATTCCCCATGACGTCTCGCCTCACTGTCTCCCAAGGCCACTCTCATCAAAATGCTCCATGATCTGTGTCAGCACAATATTGCATGACACTTGTCATCACAATGCTCCATGATGCCTGTCATCACAATGCTCCATGAATTTGTTATCACAGTGCTCCAGGACCAGTTTCATCACAATACTCCATCCCCCTTTTCATCACAGTGCACAATGAAACCTTTCATTACAATGCTCCATGACACTTGTCATCACAATGCTCAACGGCCTTTATCGTCACAATGCTCCCAGGCACTTTTCATCACGATGTTCCATGAAAACTTACATCACTTTGCTCCACGACCATTGTCATCACAATAGTCCATACCCTTGTCAACACAATGCTGCATAATCCCTGTCATCACAATTCTCCTTGACTGCTGTCATCACGATAATCCAGGACAATTTTCATAACAATGGTTCATTCCCCCAGTCATCTCAGTGCTCCATGATACCTTTCATCAAAATTCCTAGATGATCAATGTCATCACAAGGCCCCATGACACCTGTCATCACAATTCGCTATGACCCTTGTCATCACAATACTCGATGAACCGTGTCATCACAGTGTTCCAGGGCACATGTCATCACAATGATCCATGACGACTTTCATCACAATGCTCCAATACACCTGTCATCACAATGCTCCATGGCCCCTGTTATCATATTGCTCCATGATCACTTTCATCACAATGATCCATGACCAATGTCACCACCATTCCTAATGACGCCTGTCATCTCAATGCTCCATGGCACCTTCATCACAATGCTCCATGAACCCTTTCATCACAATGTTCCCTGTCCTTTTCATCACAATGTTCCATGGGCCCTGTCATCACAATGCTCCATGCGCTTGTCATCAAAATGCTCCAGAACTCTTGTCATCATAATGCTCCATGCCAGTCTCATCAAAATGCCCCATGACACTTGTCATCACAATGCTCCACGTCATTTGTCATCACAATGCTCCATGACCCTTGTCATAACAATGGTCCATGGCCTTGTTATCACAATGTTCCATGGCCTCTGACATCACTATGCTCTATGGTTTTTCTCATCACAATGCTCTTTGACCCCTGTCACCACAATGCTTGATGACCATTGTCATCACAATGCTCCAAGAACCCTGTCATCACAATGCTCCATGCCGTTGACATCACAATGCTCCATGGCCCTTGTAATTAGAATGCTCCATGCCCTTGTCATCACAATGCTCCAGAACACTTGTGATCATAATACGCCTTTCCTGTGTCATCCCATTGCTCAACGACCCTTGTCATCAAAATATTCCTTGTCCTTTGTCATCACAGTGCTCCATGATACCTTTAATCAAAATTCTACATGACAACTGTCATCACAATGCAAGATGACCAATGTCATCACAAGGCCCCATGACACGTGTCATCACAATTCGCCTTGGCCCTGGACATCTCAATGCTGTATGAACCGTGTCATCACTAGGTTCCAGGACACTTGTCATCACAAGGCTCCATGAACTCTGTTATCTCAATGTTCCATGGCCTTTGTATTCACAATGCTCCATTGTCCTGATAATCGCATTGCTCCATGAACACTTTCATCGCAATGCTCCTTGACCACTGTCACCCTAATTCCCCATGACGTCTCGCCTCACTGTCTCCCAAGGCCACTCTCATCAAAATGCTCCATGATCTGTGTCAGCACAATATTGCATGACACTTGTCATCACAATGCTCCATGATGCCTGTCATCACAATGCTCCATGAATTTGTTATCACAGTGCTCCAGGACCAGTTTCATCACAATACTCCATCCCCCTTTTCATCACAGTGCACAATGAAACCTTTCATTACAATGCTCCATGACACTTGTCATCACAATGCTCAACGGCCTTTATCGTCACAATGCTCCCAGGCACTTTTCATCACGATGTTCCATGAAAACTTACATCACTTTGCTCCACGACCATTGTCATCACAATAGTCCATACCCTTGTCAACACAATGCTGCATAATCCCTGTCATCACAATTCTCCTTGACTGCTGTCATCACGATAATCCAGGACAATTTTCATAACAATGGTTCATTCCCCCAGTCATCTCAGTGCTCCATGATACCTTTCATCAAAATTCCTAGATGATCAATGTCATCACAAGGCCCCATGACACCTGTCATCACAATTCGCTATGACCCTTGTCATCACAATACTCGATGAACCGTGTCATCACAGTGTTCCAGGGCACATGTCATCACAATGATCCATGACGACTTTCATCACAATGCTCCAATACACCTGTCATCACAATGCTCCATGGCCCCTGTTATCATATTGCTCCATGATCACTTTCATCACAATGATCCATGACCAATGTCACCACCATTCCTAATGACGCCTGTCATCTCAATGCTCCATGGCACCTTCATCACAATGCTCCATGAACCCTTTCATCACAATGTTCCCTGTCCTTTTCATCACAATGTTCCATGGGCCCTGTCATCACAATGCTCCATGCGCTTGTCATCAAAATGCTCCAGAACTCTTGTCATCATAATGCTCCATGCCAGTCTCATCAAAATGCCCCATGACACTTGTCATCACAATGCTCCACGTCATTTGTCATCACAATGCTCCATGACCCTTGTCATAACAATGGTCCATGGCCTTGTCATCACAATGTTCCATGGCCTCTGACATCACTATGCTCTATGGTTTTTCTCATCACAATGCTCTTTGACCCCTGTCATCACAATGCTTGATGACCA
Source organism: Balaenoptera physalus (assembly GCF_965194825.1). Classification (NCBI taxonomy): domain Eukaryota; kingdom Metazoa; phylum Chordata; class Mammalia; order Artiodactyla; family Balaenopteridae; genus Balaenoptera; species Balaenoptera physalus. The sequence continues at coordinate 85,879 of NW_028126427.1, forward strand.
TTGTCATCACAATGCTCCAAGAACCCTGTCATCACAATGCTCCATGCCGTTGACATCACAATGCTCCATGGCCCTTGTAATTAGAATGCTCCATGCCCTTGTCATCACAATGCTCCAGAACACTTGTGATCATAATACGCCTTTCCTGTGTCATCCCATTGCTCAATGACCCTTGTCATCAAAATATTCCTTGTCCTTTGTCATCACAGTGCTCCATGATACCTTTAATCAAAATTCTACATGACAACTGTCATCACAATGCAAGATGACCAATGTCATCACAAGGCCCCATGACACGTGTCATCACAATTCGCCTTGGCCCTGGACATCTCAATGCTGTATGAACCGTGTCATCACTAGGTTCCAGGACACTTGTCATCACAATGCTCCATGAACTCTGTTATCTCAATGTTCCATGGCCTTTGTATTCACAATGCTCCATTGTCCTGATAATCGCATTGCTCCATGAACACTTTCATCACAATGCTCCTTGACCACTGTCACCCTAATTCCCCATGACGTCTCGCCTCACTGTCTTCCAAGGCCACTCTCATCAAAATGCTCCATGATCTGTGTCAGCACAATATTGCATGACACTTGTCATCACAATGCTCCATGATGCCTGTCATCACAATGCTCCATGAATTTGTTATCACAGTGCTCCAGGACCAGTTTCATCACAATACTCCATCCCCCTTTTCATCACAGTGCACAATGAAACCTTTCATTACAATGCTCCATGACACTTGTCATCACAATGCTCAACGGCCTTTATCGTCACAATGCTCCCAGGCACTTTTCATCACGATGTTCCATGAAAACTTACATCACTTTGCTCCACGACCATTGTTATCACAATAGTCCATACCCTTGTCAACACAATGCTGCATAATCCCTGTCATCACAATTCTCCTTGACTGCTGTCATCACGATAATCCAGGACAATTTTCATAACAATGGTTCATTCCCCCAGTCATCTCAGTGCTCCATGATACCTTTCATCACAATTCCTAGATGATCAATGTCATCACAAGGCCCCATGACACCTGTCATCACAATTCGCTATGACCCTTGTCATCACAATACTCGATGAACCGTGTCATCACAGTGTTCCAGGGCACATGTCATCACAATGATCCATGACGACTTTCATCACAATGCTCCAATACACCTGTCATCACAATGCTCCATGGCCCCTGTTATCATATTGCTGCATGATCACTTTCATCACAATGATCCATGACCAATGTCACCACCATTCCTAATGACGCCTGTCATCTCAATGCTCCATGGCACCTTCATCACAATGCTCCATGAACCCTTTCATCACAATGTTCCCTGTCCTTTTCATCACAATGTTCCATGGGCCCTGTCATCACAATGCTCCATGCGCTTGTCATCAAAATGCTCCAGAACTCTTGTCATCATAATGCTCCATGCCAGTGTCATCAAAATGCCCCATGACACTTGTCATCACAATGCTCCACGTCATTTGTCATCACAATGCTCCATGACCCTTGTCATAACAATGGTCCATGGCCTTGTCATCACAATGTTCCATGGCCTCTGACATCACTATGCTCTATGGTTTTTCTCATCACAATGCTCTTTGACCCCTGTCACCACAATGCTTGATGACCATTGTCATCACAATGCTCCAAGAACCCTGTCATCACAATGCTCCATGCCGTTGACATCACAATGCTCCATGGCCCTTGTAATTAGAATGCTCCATGCCCTTGTCATCACAATGCTCCAGAACACTTGTGATCATAATACGCCTTTCCTGTGTCATCCCATTGCTCAACGACCCTTGTCATCAAAATATTCCTTGTCCTTTGTCATCACAGTGCTCCATGATACCTTTAATCAAAATTCTACATGACAACTGTCATCACAATGCAAGATGACCAATGTCATCACAAGGCCCCATGACACGTGTCATCACAATTCGCCTTGGCCCTGGACATCTCAATGCTGTATGAACCGTGTCATCACTAGGTTCCAGGACACTTGTCATCACAAGGCTCCATGAACTCTGTTATCTCAATGTTCCATGGCCTTTGTATTCACAATGCTCCATTGTCCTGATAATCGCATTGCTCCATGAACACTTTCATCGCAATGCTCCTTGACCACTGTCACCCTAATTCCCCATGACGTCTCGCCTCACTGTCTTCCAAGGCCACTCTCATCAAAATGCTCCATGATCTGTGTCAGCACAATATTGCATGACACTTGTCATCACAATGCTCCATGATGCCTGTCATCACAATGCTCCATGAATTTGTTATCACAGTGCTCCAGGACCAGTTTCATCACAATACTCCATCCCCCTTTTCATCACAGTGCACAATGAAACCTTTCATTACAATGCTCCATGACACTTGTCATCACAATGCTCAACGGCCTTTATCGTCACAATGCTCCCAGGCACTTTTCATCACGATGTTCCATGAAAACTTACATCACTTTGCTCCACGACCATTGTCATCACAATAGTCCATACCCTTGTCAACACAATGCTGCATAATCCCTGTCATCACAATTCTCCTTGACTGCTGTCATCACGATAATCCAGGACAATTTTCATAACAATGGTTCATTCCCCCAGTCATCTCAGTGCTCCATGATACCTTTCATCACAATTCCTAGATGATCAATGTCATCACAAGGCCCCATGACACCTGTCATCACAATTCGCTATGACCCTTGTCATCACAATACTCGATGAACCGTGTCATCACAGTGTTCCAGGGCACATGTCATCACAATGATCCATGACGACTTTCATCACAATGCTCCAATACACCTGTCATCACAATGCTCCATGGCCCCTGTTATCATATTGCTGCATGATCACTTTCATCACAATGATCCATGACCAATGTCACCACCATTCCTAATGACGCCTGTCATCTCAATGCTCCATGGCACCTTCATCACAATGCTCCATGAACCCTTTCATCACAATGTTCCCTGTCCTTTTCATCACAATGTTCCATGGGCCCTGTCATCACAATGCTCCATGCGCTTGTCATCAAAATGCTCCAGAACTCTTGTCATCATAATGCTCCATGCCAGTGTCATCAAAATGCCCCATGACACTTGTCATCACAATGCTCCACGTCATTTGTCATCACAATGCTCCATGACCCTTGTCATAACAATGGTCCATGGCCTTGTCATCACAATGTTCCATGGCCTCTGACATCACTATGCTCTATGGTTTTTCTCATCACAATGCTCTTTGACCCCTGTCACCACAATGCTTGATGACCATTGTCATCACAATGCTCCAAGAACCCTGTCATCACAATGCTCCATGCCGTTGACATCACAATGCTCCATGGCCCTTGTAATTAGAATGCTCCATGCCCTTGTCATCACAATGCTCCAGAACACTTGTGATCATAATACGCCTTTCCTGTGTCATCCCATTGCTCAACGACCCTTGTCATCAAAATATTCCTTGTCCTTTGTCATCACAGTGCTCCATGATACCTTTAATCAAAATTCTACATGACAACTGTCATCACAATGCAAGATGACCAATGTCATCACAAGGCCCCATGACACGTGTCATCACAATTCGCCTTGGCCCTGGACATCTCAATGCTGTATGAACCGTGTCATCACTAGGTTCCAGGACACTTGTCATCACAAGGCTCCATGAACTCTGTTATCTCAATGTTCCATGGCCTTTGTATTCACAATGCTCCATTGTCCTGATAATCGCATTGCTCCATGAACACTTTCATCGCAATGCTCCTTGACCACTGTCACCCTAATTCCCCATGACGTCTCGCCTCACTGTCTTCCAAGGCCACTCTCATCAAAATGCTCCATGATCTGTGTCAGCACAATATTGCATGACACTTGTCATCACAATGCTCCATGATGCCTGTCATCACAATGCTCCATGAATTTGTTATCACAGTGCTCCAGGACCAGTTTCATCACAATACTCCATCCCCCTTTTCATCACAGTGCACAATGAAACCTTTCATTACAATGCTCCATGACACTTGTCATCACAATGCTCAACGGCCTTTATCGTCACAATGCTCCCAGGCACTTTTCATCACGATGTTCCATGAAAACTTACATCACTTTGCTCCACGACCATTGTCATCACAATAGTCCATACCCTTGTCAACACAATGCTGCATAATCCCTGTCATCACAATTCTCCTTGACTGCTGTCATCACGATAATCCAGGACAATTTTCATAACAATGGTTCATTCCCCCAGTCATCTCAGTGCTCCATGATACCTTTCATCACAATTCCTAGATGATCAATGTCATCACAAGGCCCCATGACACCTGTCATCACAATTCGCTATGACCCTTGTCATCACAATACTCGATGAACCGTGTCATCACAGTGTTCCAGGGCACATGTCATCACAATGATCCATGACGACTTTCATCACAATGCTCCAATACACCTGTCATCACAATGCTCCATGGCCCCTGTTATCATATTGCTGCATGATCACTTTCATCACAATGATCCATGACCAATGTCACCACCATTCCTAATGACGCCTGTCATCTCAATGCTCCATGGCACCTTCATCACAATGCTCCATGAACCCTTTCATCACAATGTTCCCTGTCCTTTTCATCACAATGTTCCATGGGCCCTGTCATCACAATGCTCCATGCGCTTGTCATCAAAATGCTCCAGAACTCTTGTCATCATAATGCTCCATGCCAGTCTCATCAAAATGCCCCATGACACTTGTCATCACAATGCTCCACGTCATTTGTCATCACAATGCTCCATGACCCTTGTCATAACAATGGTCCATGGCCTTGTCATCACAATGTTCCATGGCCTCTGACATCACTATGCTCTATGGTTTTTCTCATCACAATGCTCTTTGACCCCTGTCATCACAATGCTTGATGACCATTGTCATCACAATGCTCCAAGAACCCTGTCATCACAATGCTCCATGCCGTTGACATCACAATGCTCCATGGCCCTTGTAATTAGAATGCTCCATGCCCTTGTCATCACAATGCTCCAGAACACTTGTGATCATAATACGCCTTTCCTGTGTCATCCCATTGCTCAACGACCCTTGTCATCAAAATATTCCTTGTCCTTTGTCATCACAGTGCTCCATGATACCTTTAATCAAAATTCTACATGACAACTGTCATCACAATGCAAGATGACCAATGTCATCACAAGGCCCCATGACACGTGTCATCACAATTCGCCTTGGCCCTGGACATCTCAATGCTGTATGAACCGTGTCATCACTAGGTTCCAGGACACTTGTCATCACAAGGCTCCATGAACTCTGTTATCTCAATGTTCCATGGCCTTTGTATTCACAATGCTCCATTGTCCTGATAATCGCATTGCTCCATGAACACTTTCATCGCAATGCTCCTTGACCACTGTCACCCTAATTCCCCATGACGTCTCGCCTCACTGTCTTCCAAGGCCACTCTCATCAAAATGCTCCATGATCTGTGTCAGCACAATATTGCATGACACTTGTCATCACAATGCTCCATGATGCCTGTCATCACAATGCTCCATGAATTTGTTATCACAGTGCTCCAGGACCAGTTTCATCACAATACTCCATCCCCCTTTTCATCACAGTGCACAATGAAACCTTTCATTACAATGCTCCATGACACTTGTCATCACAATGCTCAACGGCCTTTATCGTCACAATGCTCCCAGGCACTTTTCATCACGATGTTCCATGAAAACTTACATCACTTTGCTCCACGACCATTGTCATCACAATAGTCCATACCCTTGTCAACACAATGCTGCATAATCCCTGTCATCACAATTCTCCTTGACTGCTGTCATCACGATAATCCAGGACAATTTTCATAACAATGGTTCATTCCCCCAGTCATCTCAGTGCTCCATGATACCTTTCATCACAATTCCTAGATGATCAATGTCATCACAAGGCCCCATGACACCTGTCATCACAATTCGCTATGACCCTTGTCATCACAATACTCGATGAACCGTGTCATCACAGTGTTCCAGGGCACATGTCATCACAATGATCCATGACGACTTTCATCACAATGCTCCAATACACCTGTCATCACAATGCTCCATGGCCCCTGTTATCATATTGCTGCATGATCACTTTCATCACAATGATCCATGACCAATGTCACCACCATTCCTAATGACGCCTGTCATCTCAATGCTCCATGGCACCTTCATCACAATGCTCCATGAACCCTTTCATCACAATGTTCCCTGTCCTTTTCATCACAATGTTCCATGGGCCCTGTCATCACAATGCTCCATGCGCTTGTCATCAAAATGCTCCAGAACTCTTGTCATCATAATGCTCCATGCCAGTCTCATCAAAATGCCCCATGACACTTGTCATCACAATGCTCCACGTCATTTGTCATCACAATGCTCCATGACCCTTGTCATAACAATGGTCCATGGCCTTGTCATCACAATGTTCCATGGCCTCTGACATCACTATGCTCTATGGTTTTTCTCATCACAATGCTCTTTGACCCCTGTCATCACAATGCTTGATGACCATTGTCATCACAATGCTCCAAGAACCCTGTCATCACAATGCTCCATGCCGTTGACATCACAATGCTCCATGGCCCTTGTAATTAGAATGCTCCATGCCCTTGTCATCACAATGCTCCAGAACACTTGTGATCATAATACGCCTTTCCTGTGTCATCCCATTGCTCAACGACCCTTGTCATCAAAATATTCCTTGTCCTTTGTCATCACAGTGCTCCATGATACCTTTAATCAAAATTCTACATGACAACTGTCATCACAATGCAAGATGACCAATGTCATCACAAGGCCCCATGACACGTGTCATCACAATTCGCCTTGGCCCTGGACATCTCAATGCTGTATGAACCGTGTCATCACTAGGTTCCAGGACACTTGTCATCACAAGGCTCCATGAACTCTGTTATCTCAATGTTCCATGGCCTTTGTATTCACAATGCTCCATTGTCCTGATAATCGCATTGCTCCATGAACACTTTCATCGCAATGCTCCTTGACCACTGTCACCCTAATTCCCCATGACGTCTCGCCTCACTGTCTTCCAAGGCCACTCTCATCAAAATGCTCCATGATCTGTGTCAGCACAATATTGCATGACACTTGTCATCACAATGCTCCATGATGCCTGTCATCACAATGCTCCATGAATTTGTTATCACAGTGCTCCAGGACCAGTTTCATCACAATACTCCATCCCCCTTTTCATCACAGTGCACAATGAAACCTTTCATTACAATGCTCCATGACACTTGTCATCACAATGCTCAACGGCCTTTATCGTCACAATGCTCCCAGGCACTTTTCATCACGATGTTCCATGAAAACTTACATCACTTTGCTCCACGACCATTGTCATCACAATAGTCCATACCCTTGTCAACACAATGCTGCATAATCCCTGTCATCACAATTCTCCTTGACTGCTGTCATCACGATAATCCAGGACAATTTTCATAACAATGGTTCATTCCCCCAGTCATCTCAGTGCTCCATGATACCTTTCATCACAATTCCTAGATGATCAATGTCATCACAAGGCCCCATGACACCTGTCATCACAATTCGCTATGACCCTTGTCATCACAATACTCGATGAACCGTGTCATCACAGTGTTCCAGGGCACATGTCATCACAATGATCCATGACGACTTTCATCACAATGCTCCAATACACCTGTCATCACAATGCTCCATGGCCCCTGTTATCATATTGCTGCATGATCACTTTCATCACAATGATCCATGACCAATGTCACCACCATTCCTAATGACGCCTGTCATCTCAATGCTCCATGGCACCTTCATCACAATGCTCCATGAACCCTTTCATCACAATGTTCCCTGTCCTTTTCATCACAATGTTCCATGGGCCCTGTCATCACAATGCTCCATGCGCTTGTCATCAAAATGCTCCAGAACTCTTGTCATCATAATGCTCCATGCCAGTGTCATCAAAATGCCCCATGACACTTGTCATCACAATGCTCCACGTCATTTGTCATCACAATGCTCCATGACCCTTGTCATAACAATGGTCCATGGCCTTGTCATCACAATGTTCCATGGCCTCTGACATCACTATGCTCTATGGTTTTTCTCATCACAATGCTCTTTGACCCCTGTCATCACAATGCTTGATGACCATTGTCATCACAATGCTCCAAGAACCCTGTCATCACAATGCTCCATGCCGTTGACATCACAATGCTCCATGGCCCTTGTAATTAGAATGCTCCATGCCCTTGTCATCACAATGCTCCAGAACACTTGTGATCATAATACGCCTTTCCTGTGTCATCCCATTGCTCAACGACCCTTGTCATCAAAATATTCCTTGTCCTTTGTCATCACAGTGCTCCATGATACCTTTAATCAAAATTCTACATGACAACTGTCATCACAATGCAAGATGACCAATGTCATCACAAGGCCCCATGACACGTGTCATCACAATTCGCCTTGGCCCTTGACATCTCAATGCTGTATGAACCGTGTCATCACTAGGTTCCAGGACACTTGTCATCACAATGCTCCATGAACCCTGTTATCTCAATGTTCCATGGCCTTTGTATTCACAATGCTCCATTGTCCTGATAATCGCATTGCTCCATGAACACTTTCATCACAATGCTCCTTGACCACTGTCACCCTAATTCCCCATGACGTCTCGCCTCACTGTCTTCCAAGGCCACTCTCATCAAAATGCTCCATGATCTGTGTCAGCACAATATTGCATGACACTTGTCATCACAATGCTCCATGATGCCTGTCATCACAATGCTCCATGAATTTGTTATCACAGTGCTCCAGGACCAGTTTCATCACAATACTCCATCCCCCTTTTCATCACAGTGCACAATGAAACCTTTCATTACAATGCTCCATGACACTTGTCATCACAATGCTCAACGGCCTTTATCGTCACAATGCTCCCAGGCACTTTTCATCACGATGTTCCATGAAAACTTACATCACTTTGCTCCACGACCATTGTCATCACAATAGTCCATACCCTTGTCAACACAATGCTGCATAATCCCTGTCATCACAATTCTCCTTGACTGCTGTCATCACGATAATCCAGGACAATTTTCATAACAATGGTTCATTCCCCCAGTCATCTCAGTGCTCCATAATACCTTTCATCACAATTCCTAGATGATCAATGTCATCACAAGGCCCCATGACACCTGTCATCACAATTTGCTATGACCCTTGTCATCACAATACTCGATGAACCGTGTCATCACAGTGTTCCAGGGCACATGTCATCACAATGATCCATGACGACTTTCATCACAATGCTCCAATACACCTGTCATCACAATGCTCCATGGCCCCTGTTATCATATTGCTCCATGATCACTTTCATCACAATGATCCATGACCAATGTCACCACCATTCCTAATGACGCCTGTCATCTCAATGCTCCATGGCACCTTCATCACAATGCTCCATGAACCCTTTCATCACAATGTTCCCTGTCCTTTTCATCACAATGTTCCATGGGCCCTGTCATCACAATGCTCCATGCGCTTGTCATCAAAATGCTCCAGAACTCTTGTCATCATAATGCTCCATGCCAGTGTCATCAAAATGCCCCATGACACTTGTCATCACAATGCTCCACGTCATTTGTCATCACAATGCTCCATGACCCTTGTCATAACAATGGTCCATGGCCTTGTCATCACAATGTTCCATGGCCTCTGACATCACTATGCTCTATGGTTTTTCTCATCACAATGCTCTTTGACCCCTGTCATCACAATGCTTGATGACCATTGTCATCACAATGCTCCAAGAACCCTGTCATCACAATGCTCCATGCCGTTGACATCACAATGCTCCATGGCCCTTGTAATTAGAATGCTCCATGCCCTTGTCATCACAATGCTCCAGAACACTTGTGATCATAATACGCCTTTCCTGTGTCATCCCATTGCTCAACGACCCTTGTCATCAAAATATTCCTTGTCCTTTGTCATCACAGTGCTCCATGATACCTTTAATCAAAATTCTACATGACAACTGTCATCACAATGCAAGATGACCAATGTCATCACAAGGCCCCATGACACGTGTCATCACAATTCGCCTTGGCCCTTGACATCTCAATGCTGTATGAACCGTGTCATCACTAGGTTCCAGGACACTTGTCATCACAATGCTCCATGAACCCTGTTATCTCAATGTTCCATGGCCTTTGTATTCACAATGCTCCATTGTCCTGATAATCGCATTGCTCCATGAACACTTTCATCACAATGCTCCTTGACCACTGTCACCCTAATTCCCCATGACGTCTCGCCTCACTGTCTTCCAAGGCCACTCTCATCAAAATGCTCCATGATCTGTGTCAGCACAATATTGCATGACACTTGTCATCACAATGCTCCATGATGCCTGTCATCACAATGCTCCATGAATTTGTTATCACAGTGCTCCAGGACCAGTTTCATCACAATACTCCATCCCCCTTTTCATCACAGTGCACAATGAAACCTTTCATTACAATGCTCCATGACACTTGTCATCACAATGCTCAACGGCCTTTATCGTCACAATGCTCCCAGGCACTTTTCATCACGATGTTCCATGAAAACTTACATCACTTTGCTCCACGACCATTGTCATCACAATAGTCCATACCCTTGTCAACACAATGCTGCATAATCCCTGTCATCACAATTCTCCTTGACTGCTGTCATCACGATAATCCAGGACAATTTTCATAACAATGGTTCATTCCCCCAGTCATCTCAGTGCTCCATGATACCTTTCATCACAATTCCTAGATGATCAATGTCATCACAAGGCCCCATGACACCTGTCATCACAATTCGCTATGACCCTTGTCATCACAATACTCGATGAACCGTGTCATCACAGTGTTCCAGGGCACATGTCATCACAATGATCCATGACGACTTTCATCACAATGCTCCAATACACCTGTCATCACAATGCTCCATGGCCCCTGTTATCATATTGCTCCATGATCACTTTCATCACAATGATCCATGACCAATGTCATCACCATTCCTAATGACGCCTGTCATCTCAATGCTCCATGGCACCTTCATCACAATGCTCCATGAACCCATTCATCACAATGTTCCCTGTCCTTTTCATCACAATGTTCCATGGGCCCTGTCATCACAATGCTCCATGCGCTTGTCATCAAAATGCTCCAGAACTCTTGTCATCATAATGCTCCATGCCAGTGTCATCAAAATGCCCCATGACACTTGTCATCACAATGCTCCACGTCATTTGTCATCACAATGCTCCATGACCCTTGTCATAACAATGGTCCATGGCCTTGTCATCACAATGTTCCATGGCCTCTGACATCACTATGCTCTATGGTTTTTCTCATCACAATGCTCTTTGACCCCTGTCACCACAATGCTTGATGACCATTGTCATCACAATGCTCCAAGAACCCTGTCATCACAATGCTCCATGCCGTTGACATCACAATGCTCCATGGCCCTTGTAATTAGAATGCTCCATGCCCTTGTCATCACAATGCTCCAGAACACTTGTGATCATAATACGCCTTTCCTGTGTCATCCCATTGCTCAATGACCCTTGTCATCAAAATATTCCTTGTCCTTTGTCATCACAGTGCTCCATGATACCTTTAATCAAAATTCTACATGACAACTGTCATCACAATGCAAGATGACCAATGTCATCACAAGGCCCCATGACACGTGTCATCACAATTCGCCTTGGCCCTGGACATCTCAATGCTGTATGAACCGTGTCATCACTAGGTTCCAGGACACTTGTCATCACAATGCTCCATGAACTCTGTTATCTCAATGTTCCATGGCCTTTGTATTCACAATGCTCCATTGTCCTGATAATCGCATTGCTCCATGAACACTTTCATCACAATGCTCCTTGACCACTGTCACCCTAATTCCCCATGACGTCTCGCCTCACTGTCTTCCAAGGCCACTCTCATCAAAATGCTCCATGATCTGTGTCAGCACAATATTGCATGACACTTGTCATCACAATGCTCCATGATGCCTGTCATCACAATGCTCCATGAATTTGTTATCACAGTGCTCCAGGACCAGTTTCATCACAATACTCCATCCCCCTTTTCATCACAGTGCACAATGAAACCTTTCATTACAATGCTCCATGACACTTGTCATCACAATGCTCAACGGCCTTTATCGTCACAATGCTCCCAGGCACTTTTCATCACGATGTTCCATGAAAACTTACATCACTTTGCTCCACGACCATTGTCATCACAATAGTCCATACCCTTGTCAACACAATGCTGCATAATCCCTGTCATCACAATTCTCCTTGACTGCTGTCATCACGATAATCCAGGACAATTTTCATAACAATGGTTCATTCCCCCAGTCATCTCAGTGCTCCATGATACCTTTCATCACAATTCCTAGATGATCAATGTCATCACAAGGCCCCATGACACTTGTCATCACAATGCTCCACGTCATTTGTCATCACAATGCTCCATGACCCTTGTCATAACAATGGTCCATGGCCTTGTCATCACAATGTTCCATGGCCTCTGACATCACTATGCTCTATGGTTTTTCTCATCACAATGCTCTTTGACCCCTGTCATCACAATGCTTGATGACCATTGTCATCACAATGCTCCAAGAACCCTGTCATCACAATGCTCCATGCCGTTGACATCACAATGCTCCATGGCCCTTGTAATTAGAATGCTCCATGCCCTTGTCATCACAATGCTCCAGAACACTTGTGATCATAATACGCCTTTCCTGTGTCATCCCATTGCTCAACGACCCTTGTCATCAAAATATTCCTTGTCCTTTGTCATCACAGTGCTCCATGATACCTTTAATCAAAATTCTACATGACAACTGTCATCACAATGCAAGATGACCAATGTCATCACAAGGCCCCATGACACGTGTCATCACAATTCGCCTTGGCCCTTGACATCTCAATGCTGTATGAACCGTGTCATCACTAGGTTCCAGGACACTTGTCATCACAATGCTCCATGAACTCTGTTATCTCAATGTTCCATGGCCTTTGTATTCACAATGCTCCATTGTCCTGATAATCGCATTGCTCCATGAACACTTTCATCACAATGCTCCTTGACCACTGTCACCCTAATTCCCCATGACGTCTCGCCTCACTGTCTTCCAAGGCCACTCTCATCAAAATGCTCCATGATCTGTGTCAGCACAATATTGCATGACACTTGTCATCACAATGCTCCATGATGCCTGTCATCACAATGCTCCATGAATTTGTTATCACAGTGCTCCAGGACCAGTTTCATCACAATACTCCATCCCCCTTTTCATCACAGTGCACAATGAAACCTTTCATTACAATGCTCCATGACACTTGTCATCACAATGCTCAACGGCCTTTATCGTCAAAATGCTCCCAGGCACTTTTCATCACGATGTTCCATGAAAACTTACATCACTTTGCTCCACGACCATTGTCATCACAATAGTCCATACCCTTGTCAACACAATGCTGCATAATCCCTGTCATCACAATTCTCCTTGACTGCTGACATCACGATAATCCAGGACAATTTTCATAACAATGGTTCATTCCCCCAGTCATCTCAGTGCTCCATGATACCTTTCATCACAATTCCTAGATGATCAATGTCATCACAAGGCCCCATGACACCTGTCATCACAATTCGCTATGACCCTTGTCATCACAATACTCGATGAACCGTGTCATCACAGTGTTCCAGGGCACATGTCATCACAATGATCCATGACGACTTTCATCACAATGCTCCAATACACCTGTCATCACAATGCTCCATGGCCCCTGTTATCATATTGCTCCATGATCACTTTCATCACAATGATCCATGACCAATGTCACCACCATTCCTAATGACGCCTGTCATCTCAATGCTCCATGGCACCTTCATCACAATGCTCCATGAACCCTTTCATCACAATGTTCCCTGTCCTTTTCATCACAATGTTCCATGGGCCCTGTCATCACAATGCTCCATGCGCTTGTCATCAAAATGCTCCAGAACTCTTGTCATCATAATGCTCCATGCCAGTCTCATCAAAATGCCCCATGACACTTGTCATCACAATGCTCCACGTCATTTGTCATCACAATGCTCCATGACCCTTGTCATAACAATGGTCCATGGCCTTGTCATCACAATGTTCCATGGCCTCTGACATCACTATGCTCTATGGTTTTTCTCATCACAATGCTCTTTGACCCCTGTCATCACAATGCTTGATGACCATTGTCATCACAATGCTCCAAGAACCCTGTCATCACAATGCTCCATGCCGTTGACATCACAATGCTCCATGGCCCTTGTAATTAGAATGCTCCATGCCCTTGTCATCACAATGCTCCAGAACACTTGTGATCATAATACGCCTTTCCTGTGTCATCCCATTGCTCAACGACCCTTGTCATCAAAATATTCCTTGTCCTTTGTCATCACAGTGCTCCATGATACCTTTAATCAAAATTCTACATGACAACTGTCATCACAATGCAAGATGACCAATGTCATCACAAGGCCCCATGACACGTGTCATCACAATTCGCCTTGGCCCTTGACATCTCAATGCTGTATGAACCGTGTCATCACTAGGTTCCAGGACACTTGTCATCACAATGCTCCATGAACTCTGTTATCTCAATGTTCCATGGCCTTTGTATTCACAATGCTCCATTGTCCTGATAATCGCATTGCTCCATGAACACTTTCATCACAATGCTCCTTGACCACTGTCACCCTAATTCCCCATGACGTCTCGCCTCACTGTCTTCCAAGGCCACTCTCATCAAAATGCTCCATGATCTGTGTCAGCACAATATTGCATGACACTTGTCATCACAATGCTCCATGATGCCTGTCATCACAATGCTCCATGAATTTGTTATCACAGTGCTCCAGGACCAGTTTCATCACAATACTCCATCCCCCTTTTCATCACAGTGCACAATGAAACCTTTCATTACAATGCTCCATGACACTTGTCATCACAATGCTCAACGGCCTTTATCGTCACAATGCTCCCAGGCACTTTACATCTCGATGTTCCATGAAAACTTACATCACTTTGCTCCACGACCATTGTCATCACAATAGTCCATACCCTTGTCAACACAATGCTGCATAATCCCTGTCATCACAATTCTCCTTGACTGCTGTCATCACGATAATCCAGGACAATTTTCATAACAATGGTTCATTCCCCCAGTCATCTCAGTGCTCCATGATACCTTTCATCACAATTCCTAGATGATCAATGTCATCACAAGGCCCCATGACACTTGTCATCACAATGCTCCACGTCATTTGTCATCACAATGCTCCATGACCCTTGTCATAACAATGGTCCATGGCCTTGTCATCACAATGTTCCATGGCCTCTGACATCACTATGCTCTATGGTTTTTCTCATCACAATGCTCTTTGACCCCTGTCATCACAATGCTTGATGACCATTGTCATCACAATGCTCCAAGAACCCTGTCATCACAATGCTCCATGCCGTTGACATCACAATGCTCCATGGCCCTTGTAATTAGAATGCTCCATGCCCTTGTCATCACAATGCTCCAGAACACTTGTGATCATAATACGCCTTTCCTGTGTCATCCCATTGCTCAACGACCCTTGTCATCAAAATATTCCTTGTCCTTTGTCATCACAGTGCTCCATGATACCTTTAATCAAAATTCTACATGACAACTGTCATCACAATGCAAGATGACCAATGTCATCACAAGGCCCCATGACACGTGTCATCACAATTCGCCTTGGCCCTTGACATCTCAATGCTGTATGAACCGTGTCATCACTAGGTTCCAGGACACTTGTCATCACAATGCTCCATGAACTCTGTTATCTCAATGTTCCATGGCCTTTGTATTCACAATGCTCCATTGTCCTGATAATCGCATTGCTCCATGAACACTTTCATCACAATGCTCCTTGACCACTGTCACCCTAATTGCCCATGACGTCTCGCCTCACTGTCTTCCAAGGCCACTCTCATCAAAATGCTCCATGATCTGTGTCAGCACAATATTGCATGACACTTGTCATCACAATGCTCCATGATGCCTGTCATCACAATGCTCCATGAATTTGTTATCACAGTGCTCCAGGACCAGTTTCATCACAATACTCCATCCCCCTTTTCATCACAGTGCACAATGAAACCTTTCATTACAATGCTCCATGACACTTGTCATCACAATGCTCAACGGCCTTTATCGTCACAATGCTCCCAGGCACTTTTCATCACGATGTTCCATGAAAACTTACATCACTTTGCTCCACGACCATTGTCATCACAATAGTCCATACCCTTGTCAACACAATGCTGCATAATCCCTGTCATCACAATTCTCCTTGACTGCTGTCATCACGATAATCCAGGACAATTTTCATAACAATGGTTCATTCCCCCAGTCATCTCAGTGCTCCATGATACCTTTCATCACAATTCCTAGATGATCAATGTCATCACAAGGCCCCATGACACTTGTCATCACAATGCTCCACGTCATTTGTCATCACAATGCTCCATGACCCTTGTCATAACAATGGTCCATGGCCTTGTCATCACAATGTTCCATGGCCTCTGACATCACTATGCTCTATGGTTTTTCTCATCACAATGCTCTTTGACCCCTGTCATCACAATGCTTGATGACCATTGTCATCACAATGCTCCAAGAACCCTGTCATCACAATGCTCCATGCCGTTGACATCACAATGCTCCATGGCCCTTGTAATTAGAATGCTCCATGCCCTTGTCATCACAATGCTCCAGAACACTTGTGATCATAATACGCCTTTCCTGTGTCATCCCATTGCTCAACGACCCTTGTCATCAAAATATTCCTTGTCCTTTGTCATCACAGTGCTCCATGATACCTTTAATCAAAATTCTACATGACAACTGTCATCACAATGCAAGATGACCAATGTCATCACAAGGCCCCATGACACGTGTCATCACAATTCGCCTTGGCCCTTGACATCTCAATGCTGTATGAACCGTGTCATCACTAGGTTCCAGGACACTTGTCATCACAATGCTCCATGAACTCTGTTATCTCAATGTTCCATGGCCTTTGTATTCACAATGCTCCATTGTCCTGATAATCGCATTGCTCCATGAACACTTTCATCACAATGCTCCTTGACCACTGTCACCCTAATTGCCCATGACGTCTCGCCTCACTGTCTTCCAAGGCCACTCTCATCAAAATGCTCCATGATCTGTGTCAGCACAATATTGCATGACACTTGTCATCACAATGCTCCATGATGCCTGTCATCACAATGCTCCATGAATTTGTTATCACAGTGCTCCAGGACCAGTTTCATCACAATACTCCATCCCCCTTTTCATCACAGTGCACAATGAAACCTTTCATTACAATGCTCCATGACACTTGTCATCACAATGCTCAACGGCCTTTATCGTCACAATGCTCCCAGGCACTTTTCATCACGATGTTCCATGAAAACTTACATCACTTTGCTCCACGACCATTGTCATCACAATAGTCCATACCCTTGTCAACACAATGCTGCATAATCCCTGTCATCACAATTCTCCTTGACTGCTGTCATCACGATAATCCAGGACAATTTTCATAACAATGGTTCATTCCCCCAGTCATCTCAGTGCTCCATGATACCTTTCATCACAATTCCTAGATGATCAATGTCATCACAAGGCCCCATGACACCTGTCATCACAATTCGCTATGACCCTTGTCATCACAATACTCGATGAACCGTGTCATCACAGTGTTCCAGGGCACATGTCATCACAATGATCCATGACGACTTTCATCACAATGCTCCAATACACCTGTCATCACAATGCTCCATGGCCCCTGTTATCATATTGCTCCATGATCACTTTCATCACAATGATCCATGACCAATGTCACCACCATTCCTAATGACGCCTGTCATCTCAATGCTCCATGGCACCTTCATCACAATGCTCCATGAACCCTTTCATCACAATGTTCCCTGTCCTTTTCATCACAATGTTCCATGGGCCCTGTCATCACAATGCTCCATGCGCTTGTCATCAAAATGCTCCAGAACTCTTGTCATCATAATGCTCCATGCCAGTCTCATCAAAATGCCCCATGACACTTGTCATCACAATGCTCCACGTCATTTGTCATCACAATGCTCCATGACCCTTGTCATAACAATGGTCCATGGCCTTGTCATCACAATGTTCCATGGCCTCTGACATCACTATGCTCTATGGTTTTTCTCATCACAATGCTCTTTGACCCCTGTCATCACAATGCTTGATGACCATTGTCATCACAATGCTCCAAGAACCCTGTCATCACAATGCTCCATGCCGTTGACATCACAATGCTCCATGGCCCTTGTAATTAGAATGCTCCATGCCCTTGTCATCACAATGCTCCAGAACACTTGTGATCATAATACGCCTTTCCTGTGTCATCCCATTGCTCAACGACCCTTGTCATCAAAATATTCCTTGTCCTTTGTCATCACAGTGCTCCATGATACCTTTAATCAAAATTCTACATGACAACTGTCATCACAATGCAAGATGACCAATGTCATCACAAGGCCCCATGACACGTGTCATCACAATTCGCCTTGGCCCTTGACATCTCAATGCTGTATGAACCGTGTCATCACTAGGTTCCAGGACACTTGTCATCACAATGCTCCATGAACTCTGTTATCTCAATGTTCCATGGCCTTTGTATTCACAATGCTCCATTGTCCTGATAATCGCATTGCTCCATGAACACTTTCATCACAATGCTCCTTGACCACTGTCACCCTAATTCCCCATGACGTCTCGCCTCACTGTCTTCCAAG
This sequence comes from Balaenoptera physalus, assembly GCF_965194825.1. Taxonomy (NCBI): domain Eukaryota; kingdom Metazoa; phylum Chordata; class Mammalia; order Artiodactyla; family Balaenopteridae; genus Balaenoptera; species Balaenoptera physalus. The sequence goes on from NW_028126427.1 coordinate 104,851, forward strand.
GCCACTCTCATCAAAATGCTCCATGATCTGTGTCAGCACAATATTGCATGACACTTGTCATCACAATGCTCCATGATGCCTGTCATCACAATGCTCCATGAATTTGTTATCACAGTGCTCCAGGACCAGTTTCATCACAATACTCCATCCCCCTTTTCATCACAGTGCACAATGAAACCTTTCATTACAATGCTCCATGACACTTGTCATCACAATGCTCAACGGCCTTTATCGTCACAATGCTCCCAGGCACTTTACATCTCGATGTTCCATGAAAACTTACATCACTTTGCTCCACGACCATTGTCATCACAATAGTCCATACCCTTGTCAACACAATGCTGCATAATCCCTGTCATCACAATTCTCCTTGACTGCTGTCATCACGATAATCCAGGACAATTTTCATAACAATGGTTCATTCCCCCAGTCATCTCAGTGCTCCATGATACCTTTCATCACAATTCCTAGATGATCAATGTCATCACAAGGCCCCATGACACCTGTCATCACAATTCGCTATGACCCTTGTCATCACAATACTCGATGAACCGTGTCATCACAGTGTTCCAGGGCACATGTCATCACAATGATCCATGACGACTTTCATCACAATGCTCCAATACACCTGTCATCACAATGCTCCATGGCCCCTGTTATCATATTGCTCCATGATCACTTTCATCACAATGATCCATGACCAATGTCACCACCATTCCTAATGACGCCTGTCATCTCAATGCTCCATGGCACCTTCATCACAATGCTCCATGAACCCATTCATCACAATGTTCCCTGTCCTTTTCATCACAATGTTCCATGGGCCCTGTCATCACAATGCTCCATGCGCTTGTCATCAAAATGCTCCAGAACTCTTGTCATCATAATGCTCCATGCCAGTCTCATCAAAATGCCCCATGACACTTGTCATCACAATGCTCCACGTCATTTGTCATCACAATGCTCCATGACCCTTGTCATAACAATGGTCCATGGCCTTGTCATCACAATGTTCCATGGCCTCTGACATCACTATGCTCTATGGATTTTCTCATCACAATGCTCTTTGACCCCTGTCACCACAATGCTTGATGACCATTGTCATCACAATGCTCCAAGAACCCTGTCATCACAATGCTCCATGCCGTTGACATCACAATGCTCCATGGCCCTTGTAATTAGAATGCTCCATGCCCTTGTCATCACAATGCTCCAGAACACTTGTGATCATAATACGCCTTTCCTGTGTCATCCCATTGCTCAACGACCCTTGTCATCAAAATATTCCTTGTCCTTTGTCATCACAGTGCTCCATGATACCTTTAATCAAAATTCTACATGACAACTGTCATCACAATGCAAGATGACCAATGTCATCACAAGGCCCCATGACACGTGTCATCACAATTCGCCTTGGCCCTGGACATCTCAATGCTGTATGAACCGTGTCATCACTAGGTTCCAGGACACTTGTCATCACAATGCTCCATGAACTCTGTTATCTCAATGTTCCATGGCCTTTGTATTCACAATGCTCCATTGTCCTGATAATCGCATTGCTCCATGAACACTTTCATCACAATGCTCCTTGACCACTGTCACCCTAATTCCCCATGACGTCTCGCCTCACTGTCTTCCAAGGCCACTCTCATCAAAATGCTCCATGATCTGTGTCAGCACAATATTGCATGACACTTGTCATCACAATGCTCCATGATGCCTGTCATCACAACGCTCCATGAATTTGTTATCACAGTGCTCCAGGACCAGTTTCATCACAATACTCCATCCCCCTTTTCATCACAGTGCACAATGAAACCTTTCATTACAATGCTCCATGACACTTGTCATCACAATGCTCAACGGCCTTTATCGTCACAATGCTCCCAGGCACTTTTCATCACGATGTTCCATGAAAACTTACATCACTTTGCTCCACGACCATTGTCATCACAATAGTCCATACCCTTGTCAACACAATGCTGCATAATCCCTGTCATCACAATTCTCCTTGACTGCTGTCATCACGATAATCCAGGACAATTTTCATAACAATGGTTCATTCCCCCAGTCATCTCAGTGCTCCATGATACCTTTCATCACAATTCCTAGATGATCAATGTCATCACAAGGCCCCATGACACCTGTCATCACAATTCGCTATGACCCTTGTCATCACAATACTCGATGAACCGTGTCATCACAGTGTTCCAGGGCACATGTCATCACAATGATCCATGACGACTTTCATCACAATGCTCCAATACACCTGTCATCACAATGCTCCATGGCCCCTGTTATCATATTGCTCCATGATCACTTTCATCACAATGATCCATGACCAATGTCACCACCATTCCTAATGACGCCTGTCATCTCAATGCTCCATGGCACCTTCATCACAATGCTCCATGAACCCATTCATCACAATGTTCCCTGTCCTTTTCATCACAATGTTCCATGGGCCCTGTCATCACAATGCTCCATGCGCTTGTCATCAAAATGCTCCAGAACTCTTGTCATCATAATGCTCCATGCCAGTCTCATCAAAATGCCCCATGACACTTGTCATCACAATGCTCCACGTCATTTGTCATCACAATGCTCCATGACCCTTGTCATAACAATGGTCCATGGCCTTGTCATCACAATGTTCCATGGCCTCTGACATCACTATGCTCTATGGATTTTCTCATCACAATGCTCTTTGACCCCTGTCACCACAATGCTTGATGACCATTGTCATCACAATGCTCCAAGAACCCTGTCATCACAATGCTCCATGCCGTTGACATCACAATGCTCCATGGCCCTTGTAATTAGAATGCTCCATGCCCTTGTCATCACAATGCTCCAGAACACTTGTGATCATAATACGCCTTTCCTGTGTCATCCCATTGCTCAACGACCCTTGTCATCAAAATATTCCTTGTCCTTTGTCATCACAGTGCTCCATGATACCTTTAATCAAAATTCTACATGACAACTGTCATCACAATGCAAGATGACCAATGTCATCACAAGGCCCCATGACACGTGTCATCACAATTCGCCTTGGCCCTGGACATCTCAATGCTGTATGAACCGTGTCATCACTAGGTTCCAGGACACTTGTCATCACAATGCTCCATGAACTCTGTTATCTCAATGTTCCATGGCCTTTGTATTCACAATGCTCCATTGTCCTGATAATCGCATTGCTCCATGAACACTTTCATCACAATGCTCCTTGACCACTGTCACCCTAATTCCCCATGACGTCTCGCCTCACTGTCTTCCAAGGCCACTCTCATCAAAATGCTCCATGATCTGTGTCAGCACAATATTGCATGACACTTGTCATCACAATGCTCCATGATGCCTGTCATCACAATGCTCCATGAATTTGTTATCACAGTGCTCCAGGACCAGTTTCATCACAATACTCCATCCCCCTTTTCATCACAGTGCACAATGAAACCTTTCATTACAATGCTCCATGACACTTGTCATCACAATGCTCAACGGCCTTTATCGTCACAATGCTCCCAGGCACTTTTCATCACGATGTTCCATGAAAACTTACATCACTTTGCTCCACGACCATTGTCATCACAATAGTCCATACCCTTGTCAACACAATGCTGCATAATCCCTGTCATCACAATTCTCCTTGACTGCTGTCATCACGATAATCCAGGACAATTTTCATAACAATGGTTCATTCCCCCAGTCATCTCAGTGCTCCATGATACCTTTCATCACAATTCCTAGATGATCAATGTCATCACAAGGCCCCATGACACTTGTCATCACAATGCTCCACGTCATTTGTCATCACAATGCTCCATGACCCTTGTCATAACAATGGTCCATGGCCTTGTCATCACAATGTTCCATGGCCTCTGACATCACTATGCTCTATGGTTTTTCTCATCACAATGCTCTTTGACCCCTGTCACCACAATGCTTGATGACCATTGTCATCACAATGCTCCAAGAACCCTGTCATCACAATGCTCCATGCCGTTGACATCACAATGCTCCATGGCCCTTGTAATTAGAATGCTCCATGCCCTTGTCATCACAATGCTCCAGAACACTTGTGATCATAATACGCCTTTCCTGTGTCATCCCATTGCTCAACGACCCTTGTCATCAAAATATTCCTTGTCCTTTGTCATCACAGTGCTCCATGATACCTTTAATCAAAATTCTACATGACAACTGTCATCACAATGCAAGATGACCAATGTCATCACAAGGCCCCATGACACGTGTCATCACAATTCGCCTTGGCCCTTGACATCTCAATGCTGTATGAACCGTGTCATCACTAGGTTCCAGGACACTTGTCATCACAATGCTCCATGAACTCTGTTATCTCAATGTTCCATGGCCTTTGTATTCACAATGCTCCATTGTCCTGATAATCGCATTGCTCCATGAACACTTTCATCACAATGCTCCTTGACCACTGTCACCCTAATTCCCCATGACGTCTCGCCTCACTGTCTTCCAAGGCCACTCTCATCAAAATGCTCCATGATCTGTGTCAGCACAATATTGCATGACACTTGTCATCACAATGCTCCATGATGCCTGTCATCACAATGCTCCATGAATTTGTTATCACAGTGCTCCAGGACCAGTTTCATCACAATACTCCATCCCCCTTTTCATCACAGTGCACAATGAAACCTTTCATTACAATGCTCCATGACACTTGTCATCACAATGCTCAACGGCCTTTATCGTCACAATGCTCCCAGGCACTTTTCATCACGATGTTCCATGAAAACTTACATCACTTTGCTCCACGACCATTGTCATCACAATAGTCCATACCCTTGTCAACACAATGCTGCATAATCCCTGTCATCACAATTCTCCTTGACTGCTGTCATCACGATAATCCAGGACAATTTTCATAACAATGATTCATTCCCCCAGTCATCTCAGTGCTCCATGATACCTTTCATCACAATTCCTAGATGATCAATGTCATCACAAGGCCCCATGACACCTGTCATCACAATTCGCTATGACCCTTGTCATCACAATACTCGATGAACCGTGTCATCACAGTGTTCCAGGGCACATGTCATCACAATGATCCATGACGACTTTCATCACAATGCTCCAATACACCTGTCATCACAATGCTCCATGGCCCCTGTTATCATATTGCTCCATGATCACTTTCATCACAATGATCCATGACCAATGTCACCACCATTCCTAATGACGCCTGTCATCTCAATGCTCCATGGCACCTTCATCACAATGCTCCATGAACCCATTCATCACAATGTTCCCTGTCCTTTTCATCACAATGTTCCATGGGACCTGTCATCACAATGCTCCATGCGCTTGTCATCAAAATGCTCCAGAACTCTTGTCATCATAATGCTCCATGCCAGTCTCATCAAAATGCCCCATGACACTTGTCATCACAATGCTCCACGTCATTTGTCATCACAAGGCTCCATGACCCTTGTCATAACAATGGTCCATGGCCTTGTCATCACAATGTTCCATGGCCTCTGACATCACTATCCTCTATGGATTTTCTCATCACAATGCTCTTTGACCCCTGTCACCACAATGCTTGATGACCATTGTCATCACAATGCTCCAAGAACCCTGTCATCACAATGCTCCATGCCGTTGACATCACAATGCTCCATGGCCCTTGTAATTAGAATGCTCCATGCCCTTGTCATCACAATGCTCCAGAACACTTGTGATCATAATACGCCTTTCCTGTGTCATCCCATTGCTCAACGACCCTTGTCATCAAAATATTCCTTGTCCTTTGTCATCACAGTGCTCCATGATACCTTTAATCAAAATTCTACATGACAACTGTCATCACAATGCAAGATGACCAATGTCATCACAAGGCCCCATGACACGTGTCATCACAATTCGCCTTGGCCCTGGACATCTCAATGCTGTATGAACCGTGTCATCACTAGGTTCCAGGACACTTGTCATCACAATGCTCCATGAACTCTGTTATCTCAATGTTCCATGGCCTTTGTATTCACAATGCTCCATTGTCCTGATAATCGCATTGCTCCATGAACACTTTCATCACAATGCTCCTTGACCACTGTCACCCTAATTCCCCATGACGTCTCGCCTCACTGTCTTCCAAGGCCACTCTCATCAAAATGCTCCATGATCTGTGTCAGCACAATATTGCATGACACTTGTCATCACAATGCTCCATGATGCCTGTCATCACAACGCTCCATGAATTTGTTATCACAGTGCTCCAGGACCAGTTTCATCACAATACTCCATCCCCCTTTTCATCACAGTGCACAATGAAACCTTTCATTACAATGCTCCATGACACTTGTCATCACAATGCTCAACGGCCTTTATCGTCACAATGCTCCCAGGCACTTTTCATCACGATGTTCCATGAAAACTTACATCACTTTGCTCCACGACCATTGTCATCACAATAGTCCATACCCTTGTCAACACAATGCTGCATAATCCCTGTCATCACAATTCTCCTTGACTGCTGTCATCACGATAATCCAGGACAATTTTCATAACAATGGTTCATTCCCCCAGTCATCTCAGTGCTCCATGATACCTTTCATCACAATTCCTAGATGATCAATGTCATCACAAGGCCCCATGACACCTGTCATCACAATTCGCTATGACCCTTGTCATCACAATACTCGATGAACCGTGTCATCACAGTGTTCCAGGGCACATGTCATCACAATGATCCATGACGACTTTCATCACAATGCTCCAATACACCTGTCATCACAATGCTCCATGGCCCCTGTTATCATATTGCTCCATGATCACTTTCATCACAATGATCCATGACCAATGTCATCACCATTCCTAATGACGCCTGTCATCTCAATGCTCCATGGCACCTTCATCACAATGCTCCATGAACCCATTCATCACAATGTTCCCTGTCCTTTTCATCACAATGTTCCATGGGCCCTGTCATCACAATGCTCCATGCGCTTGTCATCAAAATGCTCCAGAACTCTTGTCATCATAATGCTCCATGCCAGTGTCATCAAAATGCCCCATGACACTTGTCATCACAATGCTCCACGTCATTTGTCATCACAATGCTCCATGACCCTTGTCATAACAATGGTCCATGGCCTTGTCATCACAATGTTCCATGGCCTCTGACATCACTATGCTCTATGGTTTTTCTCATCACAATGCTCTTTGACCCCTGTCATCACAATGCTTGATGACCATTGTCATCACAATGCTCCAAGAACCCTGTCATCACAATGCTCCATGCCGTTGACATCACAATGCTCCATGGCCCTTGTAATTAGAATGCTCCATGCCCTTGTCATCACAATGCTCCAGAACACTTGTGATCATAATACGCCTTTCCTGTGTCATCCCATTGCTCAACGACCCTTGTCATCAAAATATTCCTTGTCCTTTGTCATCACAGTGCTCCATGATACCTTTAATCAAAATTCTACATGACAACTGTCATCACAATGCAAGATGACCAATGTCATCACAAGGCCCCATGACACGTGTCATCACAATTCGCCTTGGCCCTTGACATCTCAATGCTGTATGAACCGTGTCATCACTAGGTTCCAGGACACTTGTCATCACAATGCTCCATGAACTCTGTTATCTCAATGTTCCATGGCCTTTGTATTCACAATGCTCCATTGTCCTGATAATCGCATTGCTCCATGAACACTTTCATCACAATGCTCCTTGACCACTGTCACCCTAATTCCCCATGACGTCTCGCCTCACTGTCTTCCAAGGCCACTCTCATCAAAATGCTCCATGATCTGTGTCAGCACAATATTGCATGACACTTGTCATCACAATGCTCCATGATGCCTGTCATCACAACGCTCCATGAATTTGTTATCACAGTGCTCCAGGACCAGTTTCATCACAATACTCCATCCCCCTTTTCATCACAGTGCACAATGAAACCTTTCATTACAATGCTCCATGACACTTGTCATCACAATGCTCAACGGCCTTTATCGTCACAATGCTCCCAGGCACTTTTCATCACGATGTTCCATGAAAACTTACATCACTTTGCTCCACGACCATTGTCATCACAATAGTCCATACCCTTGTCAACACAATGCTGCATAATCCCTGTCATCACAATTCTCCTTGACTGCTGTCATCACGATAATCCAGGACAATTTTCATAACAATGGTTCATTCCCCCAGTCATCTCAGTGCTCCATGATACCTTTCATCACAATTCCTAGATGATCAATGTCATCACAAGGCCCCATGACACCTGTCATCACAATTCGCTATGACCCTTGTCATCACAATACTCGATGAACCGTGTCATCACAGTGTTCCAGGGCACATGTCATCACAATGATCCATGACGACTTTCATCACAATGCTCCAATACACCTGTCATCACAATGCTCCATGGCCCCTGTTATCATATTGCTCCATGATCACTTTCATCACAATGATCCATGACCAATGTCATCACCATTCCTAATGACGCCTGTCATCTCAATGCTCCATGGCACCTTCATCACAATGCTCCATGAACCCATTCATCACAATGTTCCCTGTCCTTTTCATCACAATGTTCCATGGGCCCTGTCATCACAATGCTCCATGCGCTTGTCATCAAAATGCTCCAGAACTCTTGTCATCATAATGCTCCATGCCAGTGTCATCAAAATGCCCCATGACACTTGTCATCACAATGCTCCACGTCATTTGTCATCACAATGCTCCATGACCCTTGTCATAACAATGGTCCATGGCCTTGTCATCACAATGTTCCATGGCCTCTGACATCACTATGCTCTATGGTTTTTCTCATCACAATGCTCTTTGACCCCTGTCACCACAATGCTTGATGACCATTGTCATCACAATGCTCCAAGAACCCTGTCATCACAATGCTCCATGCCGTTGACATCACAATGCTCCATGGCCCTTGTAATTAGAATGCTCCATGCCCTTGTCATCACAATGCTCCAGAACACTTGTGATCATAATACGCCTTTCCTGTGTCATCCCATTGCTCAACGACCCTTGTCATCAAAATATTCCTTGTCCTTTGTCATCACAGTGCTCCATGATACCTTTAATCAAAATTCTACATGACAACTGTCATCACAATGCAAGATGACCAATGTCATCACAAGGCCCCATGACACGTGTCATCACAATTCGCCTTGGCCCTGGACATCTCAATGCTGTATGAACCGTGTCATCACTAGGTTCCAGGACACTTGTCATCACAATGCTCCATGAACTCTGTTATCTCAATGTTCCATGGCCTTTGTATTCACAATGCTCCATTGTCCTGATAATCGCATTGCTCCATGAACACTTTCATCACAATGCTCCTTGACCACTGTCACCCTAATTCCCCATGACGTCTCGCCTCACTGTCTTCCAAGGCCACTCTCATCAAAATGCTCCATGATCTGTGTCAGCACAATATTGCATGACACTTGTCATCACAATGCTCCATGATGCCTGTCATCACAACGCTCCATGAATTTGTTATCACAGTGCTCCAGGACCAGTTTCATCACAATACTCCATCCCCCTTTTCATCACAGTGCACAATGAAACCTTTCATTACAATGCTCCATGACACTTGTCATCACAATGCTCAACGGCCTTTATCGTCACAATGCTCCCAGGCACTTTTCATCACGATGTTCCATGAAAACTTACATCACTTTGCTCCACGACCATTGTCATCACAATAGTCCATACCCTTGTCAACACAATGCTGCATAATCCCTGTCATCACAATTCTCCTTGACTGCTGTCATCACGATAATCCAGGACAATTTTCATAACAATGGTTCATTCCCCCAGTCATCTCAGTGCTCCATGATACCTTTCATCACAATTCCTAGATGATCAATGTCATCACAAGGCCCCATGACACCTGTCATCACAATTCGCTATGACCCTTGTCATCACAATACTCGATGAACCGTGTCATCACAGTGTTCCAGGGCACATGTCATCACAATGATCCATGACGACTTTCATCACAATGCTCCAATACACCTGTCATCACAATGCTCCATGGCCCCTGTTATCATATTGCTCCATGATCACTTTCATCACAATGATCCATGACCAATGTCACCACCATTCCTAATGACGCCTGTCATCTCAATGCTCCATGGCACCTTCATCACAATGCTCCATGAACCCTTTCATCACAATGTTCCCTGTCCTTTTCATCACAATGTTCCATGGGCCCTGTCATCACAATGCTCCATGCGCTTGTCATCAAAATGCTCCAGAACTCTTGTCATCATAATGCTCCATGCCAGTCTCATCAAAATGCCCCATGACACTTGTCATCACAATGCTCCACGTCATTTGTCATCACAATGCTCCATGACCCTTGTCATAACAATGGTCCATGGCCTTGTCATCACAATGTTCCATGGCCTCTGACATCACTATGCTCTATGGTTTTTCTCATCACAATGCTCTTTGACCCCTGTCATCACAATGCTTGATGACCATTGTCATCACAATGCTCCAAGAACCCTGTCATCACAATGCTCCATGCCGTTGACATCACAATGCTCCATGGCCCTTGTAATTAGAATGCTCCATGCCCTTGTCATCACAATGCTCCAGAACACTTGTGATCATAATACGCCTTTCCTGTGTCATCCCATTGCTCAACGACCCTTGTCATCAAAATATTCCTTGTCCTTTGTCATCACAGTGCTCCATGATACCTTTAATCAAAATTCTACATGACAACTGTCATCACAATGCAAGATGACCAATGTCATCACAAGGCCCCATGACACGTGTCATCACAATTCGCCTTGGCCCTTGACATCTCAATGCTGTATGAACCGTGTCATCACTAGGTTCCAGGACACTTGTCATCACAATGCTCCATGAACTCTGTTATCTCAATGTTCCATGGCCTTTGTATTCACAATGCTCCATTGTCCTGATAATCGCATTGCTCCATGAACACTTTCATCACAATGCTCCTTGACCACTGTCACCCTAATTCCCCATGACGTCTCGCCTCACTGTCTTCCAAGGCCACTCTCATCAAAATGCTCCATGATCTGTGTCAGCACAATATTGCATGACACTTGTCATCACAATGCTCCATGATGCCTGTCATCACAACGCTCCATGAATTTGTTATCACAGTGCTCCAGGACCAGTTTCATCACAATACTCCATCCCCCTTTTCATCACAGTGCACAATGAAACCTTTCATTACAATGCTCCATGACACTTGTCATCACAATGCTCAACGGCCTTTATCGTCACAATGCTCCCAGGCACTTTTCATCACGATGTTCCATGAAAACTTACATCACTTTGCTCCACGACCATTGTCATCACAATAGTCCATACCCTTGTCAACACAATGCTGCATAATCCCTGTCATCACAATTCTCCTTGACTGCTGTCATCACGATAATCCAGGACAATTTTCATAACAATGGTTCATTCCCCCAGTCATCTCAGTGCTCCATGATACCTTTCATCACAATTCCTAGATGATCAATGTCATCACAAGGCCCCATGACACCTGTCATCACAATTCGCTATGACCCTTGTCATCACAATACTCGATGAACCGTGTCATCACAGTGTTCCAGGGCACATGTCATCACAATGATCCATGACGACTTTCATCACAATGCTCCAATACACCTGTCATCACAATGCTCCATGGCCCCTGTTATCATATTGCTCCATGATCACTTTCATCACAATGATCCATGACCAATGTCACCACCATTCCTAATGACGCCTGTCATCTCAATGCTCCATGGCACCTTCATCACAATGCTCCATGAACCCTTTCATCACAATGTTCCCTGTCCTTTTCATCACAATGTTCCATGGGCCCTGTCATCACAATGCTCCATGCGCTTGTCATCAAAATGCTCCAGAACTCTTGTCATCATAATGCTCCATGCCAGTCTCATCAAAATGCCCCATGACACTTGTCATCACAATGCTCCACGTCATTTGTCATCACAATGCTCCATGACCCTTGTCATAACAATGGTCCATGGCCTTGTCATCACAATGTTCCATGGCCTCTGACATCACTATGCTCTATGGTTTTTCTCATCACAATGCTCTTTGACCCCTGTCACCACAATGCTTGATGACCATTGTCATCACAATGCTCCAAGAACCCTGTCATCACAATGCTCCATGCCGTTGACATCACAATGCTCCATGGCCCTTGTAATTAGAATGCTCCATGCCCTTGTCATCACAATGCTCCAGAACACTTGTGATCATAATACGCCTTTCCTGTGTCATCCCATTGCTCAACGACCCTTGTCATCAAAATATTCCTTGTCCTTTGTCATCACAGTGCTCCATGATACCTTTAATCAAAATTCTACATGACAACTGTCATCACAATGCAAGATGACCAATGTCATCACAAGGCCCCATGACACGTGTCATCACAATTCGCCTTGGCCCTGGACATCTCAATGCTGTATGAACCGTGTCATCACTAGGTTCCAGGACACTTGTCATCACAATGCTCCATGAACTCTGTTATCTCAATGTTCCATGGCCTTTGTATTCACAATGCTCCATTGTCCTGATAATCGCATTGCTCCATGAACACTTTCATCACAATGCTCCTTGACCACTGTCACCCTAATTCCCCATGACGTCTCGCCTCACTGTCTTCCAAGGCCACTCTCATCAAAATGCTCCATGATCTGTGTCAGCACAATATTGCATGACACTTGTCATCACAATGCTCCATGATGCCTGTCATCACAACGCTCCATGAATTTGTTATCACAGTGCTCCAGGACCAGTTTCATCACAATACTCCATCCCCCTTTTCATCACAGTGCACAATGAAACCTTTCATTACAATGCTCCATGACACTTGTCATCACAATGCTCAACGGCCTTTATCGTCACAATGCTCCCAGGCACTTTTCATCACGATGTTCCATGAAAACTTACATCACTTTGCTCCACGACCATTGTCATCACAATAGTCCATACCCTTGTCAACACAATGCTGCATAATCCCTGTCATCACAATTCTCCTTGACTGCTGTCATCACGATAATCCAGGACAATTTTCATAACAATGGTTCATTCCCCCAGTCATCTCAGTGCTCCATGATACCTTTCATCACAATTCCTAGATGATCAATGTCATCACAAGGCCCCATGACACCTGTCATCACAATTCGCTATGACCCTTGTCATCACAATACTCGATGAACCGTGTCATCACAGTGTTCCAGGGCACATGTCATCACAATGATCCATGACGACTTTCATCACAATGCTCCAATACACCTGTCATCACAATGCTCCATGGCCCCTGTTATCATATTGCTCCATGATCACTTTCATCACAATGATCCATGACCAATGTCACCACCATTCCTAATGACGCCTGTCATCTCAATGCTCCATGGCACCTTCATCACAATGCTCCATGAACCCTTTCATCACAATGTTCCCTGTCCTTTTCATCACAATGTTCCATGGGCCCTGTCATCACAATGCTCCATGCGCTTGTCATCAAAATGCTCCAGAACTCTTGTCATCATAATGCTCCATGCCAGTCTCATCAAAATGCCCCATGACACTTGTCATCACAATGCTCCACGTCATTTGTCATCACAATGCTCCATGACCCTTGTCATAACAATGGTCCATGGCCTTGTCATCACAATGTTCCATGGCCTCTGACATCACTATGCTCTATGGTTTTTCTCATCACAATGCTCTTTGACCCCTGTCATCACAATGCTTGATGACCATTGTCATCACAATGCTCCAAGAACCCTGTCATCACAATGCTCCATGCCGTTGACATCACAATGCTCCATGGCCCTTGTAATTAGAATGCTCCATGCCCTTGTCATCACAATGCTCCAGAACACTTGTGATCATAATACGCCTTTCCTGTGTCATCCCATTGCTCAACGACCCTTGTCATCAAAATATTCCTTGTCCTTTGTCATCACAGTGCTCCATGATACCTTTAATCAAAATTCTACATGACAACTGTCATCACAATGCAAGATGACCAATGTCATCACAAGGCCCCATGACACGTGTCATCACAATTCGCCTTGGCCCTTGACATCTCAATGCTGTATGAACCGTGTCATCACTAGGTTCCAGGACACTTGTCATCACAATGCTCCATGAACTCTGTTATCTCAATGTTCCATGGCCTTTGTATTCACAATGCTCCATTGTCCTGATAATCGCATTGCTCCATGAACACTTTCATCACAATGCTCCTTGACCACTGTCACCCTAATTCCCCATGACGTCTCGCCTCACTGTCTTCCAAGGCCACTCTCATCAAAATGCTCCATGATCTGTGTCAGCACAATATTGCATGACACTTGTCATCACAATGCTCCATGATGCCTGTCATCACAACGCTCCATGAATTTGTTATCACAGTGCTCCAGGACCAGTTTCATCACAATACTCCATCCCCCTTTTCATCACAGTGCACAATGAAACCTTTCATTACAATGCTCCATGACACTTGTCATCACAATGCTCAACGGCCTTTATCGTCACAATGCTCCCAGGCACTTTTCATCACGATGTTCCATGAAAACTTACATCACTTTGCTCCACGACCATTGTCATCACAATAGTCCATACCCTTGTCAACACAATGCTGCATAATCCCTGTCATCACAATTCTCCTTGACTGCTGTCATCACGATAATCCAGGACAATTTTCATAACAATGGTTCATTCCCCCAGTCATCTCAGTGCTCCATGATACCTTTCATCACAATTCCTAGATGATCAATGTCATCACAAGGCCCCATGACACCTGTCATCACAATTCGCTATGACCCTTGTCATCACAATACTCGATGAACCGTGTCATCACAGTGTTCCAGGGCACATGTCATCACAATGATCCATGACGACTTTCATCACAATGCTCCAATACACCTGTCATCACAATGCTCCATGGCCCCTGTTATCATATTGCTCCATGATCACTTTCATCACAATGATCCATGACCAATGTCACCACCATTCCTAATGACGCCTGTCATCTCAATGCTCCATGGCACCTTCATCACAATGCTCCATGAACCCTTTCATCACAATGTTCCCTGTCCTTTTCATCACAATGTTCCATGGGCCCTGTCATCACAATGCTCCATGCGCTTGTCATCAAAATGCTCCAGAACTCTTGTCATCATAATGCTCCATGCCAGTCTCATCAAAATGCCCCATGACACTTGTCATCACAATGCTCCACGTCATTTGTCATCACAATGCTCCATGACCCTTGTCATAACAATGGTCCATGGCCTTGTCATCACAATGTTCCATGGCCTCTGACATCACTATGCTCTATGGTTTTTCTCATCACAATGCTCTTTGACCCCTGTCATCACAATGCTTGATGACCATTGTCATCACAATGCTCCAAGAACCCTGTCATCACAATGCTCCATGCCGTTGACATCACAATGCTCCATGGCCCTTGTAATTAGAATGCTCCATGCCCTTGTCATCACAATGCTCCAGAACACTTGTGATCATAATACGCCTTTCCTGTGTCATCCCATTGCTCAACGACCCTTGTCATCAAAATATTCCTTGTCCTTTGTCATCACAGTGCTCCATGATACCTTTAATCAAAATTCTACATGACAACTGTCATCACAATGCAAGATGACCAATGTCATCACAAGGCCCCATGACACGTGTCATCACAATTCGCCTTGGCCCTTGACATCTCAATGCTGTATGAACCGTGTCATCACTAGGTTCCAGGACACTTGTCATCACAATGCTCCATGAACTCTGTTATCTCAATGTTCCATGGCCTTTGTATTCACAATGCTCCATTGTCCTGATAATCGCATTGCTCCATGAACACTTTCATCACAATGCTCCTTGACCACTGTCACCCTAATTCCCCATGACGTCTCGCCTCACTGTCTTCCAAGGCCACTCTCATCAAAATGCTCCATGATCTGTGTCAGCACAATATTGCATGACACTTGTCATCACAATGCTCCATGATGCCTGTCATCACAATGCTCCATGAATTTGTTATCACAGTGCTCCAGGACCAGTTTCATCACAATACTCCATCCCCCTTTTCATCACAGTGCACAATGAAACCTTTCATTACAATGCTCCATGACACTTGTCATCACAATGCTCAACGGCCTTTATCGTCACAATGCTCCCAGGCACTTTTCATCACGATGTTCCATGAAAACTTACATCACTTTGCTCCACGACCATTGTCATCACAATAGTCCATACCCTTGTCAACACAATGCTGCATAATCCCTGTCATCACAATTCTCCTTGACTGCTGTCATCACGATAATCCAGGACAATTTTCATAACAATGGTTCATTCCCCCAGTCATCTCAGTGCTCCATGATACCTTTCATCACAATTCCTAGATGATCAATGTCATCACAAGGCCCCATGACACCTGTCATCACAATTCGCTATGACCCTTGTCATCACAATACTCGATGAACCGTGTCATCACAGTGTTCCAGGGCACATGTCATCACAATGATCCATGACGACTTTCATCACAATGCTCCAATACACCTGTCATCACAATGCTCCATGGCCCCTGTTATCATATTGCTCCATGATCACTTTCATCACAATGATCCATGACCAATGTCACCACCATTCCTAATGACGCCTGTCATCTCAATGCTCCATGGCACCTTCATCACAATGCTCCATGAACCCATTCATCACAATGTTCCCTGTCCTTTTCATCACAATGTTCCATGGGCCCTGTCATCACAATGCTCCATGCGCTTGTCATCAAAATGCTCCAGAACTCTTGTCATCATAATGCTCCATGCCAGTGTCATCAAAATGCCCCATGACACTTGTCATCACAATGCTCCACGTCATTTGTCATCACAATGCTCCATGACCCTTGTCATAACAATGGTCCATGGCCTTGTCATCACAATGTTCCATGGCCTCTGACATCACTATGCTCTATGGTTTTTCTCATCACAATGCTCTTTGACCCCTGTCATCACAATGCTTGATGACCATTGTCATCACAATGCTCCAAGAACCCTGTCATCACAATGCTCCATGCCGTTGACATCACAATGCTCCATGGCCCTTGTAATTAGAATGCTCCATGCCCTTGTCATCACAATGCTCCAGAACACTTGTGATCATAATACGCCTTTCCTGTGTCATCCCATTGCTCAACGACCCTTGTCATCAAAATATTCCTTGTCCTTTGTCATCACAGTGCTCCATGATACCTTTAATCAAAATTCTACATGACAACTGTCATCACAATGCAAGATGACCAATGTCATCACAAGGCCCCATGACACGTGTCATCACAATTCGCCTTGGCCCTTGACATCTCAATGCTGTATGAACCGTGTCATCACTAGGTTCCAGGACACTTGTCATCACAATGCTCCATGAACTCTGTTATCTCAATGTTCCATGGCCTTTGTATTCACAATGCTCCATTGTCCTGATAATCGCATTGCTCCATGAACACTTTCATCACAATGCTCCTTGACCACTGTCACCCTAATTCCCCATGACGTCTCGCCTCACTGTCTTCCAAGGCCACTCTCATCAAAATGCTCCATGATCTGTGTCAGCACAATATTGCATGACACTTGTCATCACAATGCTCCATGATGCCTGTCATCACAATGCTCCATGAATTTGTTATCACAGTGCTCCAGGACCAGTTTCATCACAATACTCCATCCCCCTTTTCATCACAGTGCACAATGAAACCTTTCATTACAATGCTCCATGACACTTGTCATCACAATGCTCAACGGCCTTTATCGTCACAATGCTCCCAGGCACTTTTCATCACGATGTTCCATGAAAACTTACATCACTTTGCTCCACGACCATTGTCATCACAATAGTCCATACCCTTGTCAACACAATGCTGCATAATCCCTGTCATCACAATTCTCCTTGACTGCTGTCATCACGATAATCCAGGACAATTTTCATAACAATGGTTCATTCCCCCAGTCATCTCAGTGCTCCATGATACCTTTCATCACAATTCCTAGATGATCAATGTCATCACAAGGCCCCATGACACCTGTCATCACAATTCGCTATGACCCTTGTCATCACAATACTCGATGAACCGTGTCATCACAGTGTTCCAGGGCACATGTCATCACAATGATCCATGACGACTTTCATCACAATGCTCCAATACACCTGTCATCACAATGCTCCATGGCCCCTGTTATCATATTGCTCCATGATCACTTTCATCACAATGATCCATGACCAATGTCACCACCATTCCTAATGACGCCTGTCATCTCAATGCTCCATGGCACCTTCATCACAATGCTCCATGAACCCATTCATCACAATGTTCCCTGTCCTTTTCATCACAATGTTCCATGGGCCCTGTCATCACAATGCTCCATGCGCTTGTCATCAAAATGCTCCAGAACTCTTGTCATCATAATGCTCCATGCCAGTGTCATCAAAATGCCCCATGACACTTGTCATCACAATGCTCCACGTCATTTGTCATCACAATGCTCCATGACCCTTGTCATAACAATGGTCCATGGCCTTGTCATCACAATGTTCCATGGCCTCTGACATCACTATGCTCTATGGTTTTTCTCATCACAATGCTCTTTGACCCCTGTCATCACAATGCTTGATGACCATTGTCATCACAATGCTCCAAGAACCCTGTCATCACAATGCTCCATGCCGTTGACATCACAATGCTCCATGGCCCTTGTAATTAGAATGCTCCATGCCCTTGTCATCACAATGCTCCAGAACACTTGTGATCATAATACGCCTTTCCTGTGTCATCCCATTGCTCAACGACCCTTGTCATCAAAATATTCCTTGTCCTTTGTCATCACAGTGCTCCATGATACCTTTAATCAAAATTCTACATGACAACTGTCATCACAATGCAAGATGACCAATGTCATCACAAGGCCCCATGACACGTGTCATCACAATTCGCCTTGGCCCTTGACATCTCAATGCTGTATGAACCGTGTCATCACTAGGTTCCAGGACACTTGTCATCACAATGCTCCATGAACTCTGTTATCTCAATGTTCCATGGCCTTTGTATTCACAATGCTCCATTGTCCTGATAATCGCATTGCTCCATGAACACTTTCATCACAATGCTCCTTGACCACTGTCACCCTAATTCCCCATGACGTCTCGCCTCACTGTCTTCCAAGGCCACTCTCATCAAAATGCTCCATGATCTGTGTCAGCACAATATTGCATGACACTTGTCATCACAATGCTCCATGATGCCTGTCATCACAATGCTCCATGAATTTGTTATCACAGTGCTCCAGGACCAGTTTCATCACAATACTCCATCCCCCTTTTCATCACAGTGCACAATGAAACCTTTCATTACAATGCTCCATGACACTTGTCATCACAATGCTCAACGGCCTTTATCGTCACAATGCTCCCAGGCACTTTTCATCACGATGTTCCATGAAAACTTACATCACTTTGCTCCACGACCATTGTCATCACAATAGTCCATACCCTTGTCAACACAATGCTGCATAATCCCTGTCATCACAATTCTCCTTGACTGCTGTCATCACGATAATCCAGGACAATTTTCATAACAATGGTTCATTCCCCCAGTCATCTCAGTGCTCCATGATACCTTTCATCACAATTCCTAGATGATCAATGTCATCACAAGGCCCCATGACACCTGTCATCACAATTCGCTATGACCCTTGTCATCACAATACTCGATGAACCGTGTCATCACAGTGTTCCAGGGCACATGTCATCACAATGATCCATGACGACTTTCATCACAATGCTCCAATACACCTGTCATCACAATGCTCCATGGCCCCTGTTATCATATTGCTCCATGATCACTTTCATCACAATGATCCATGACCAATGTCACCACCATTCCTAATGACGCCTGTCATCTCAATGCTCCATGGCACCTTCATCACAATGCTCCATGAACCCATTCATCACAATGTTCCCTGTCCTTTTCATCACAATGTTCCATGGGCCCTGTCATCACAATGCTCCATGCGCTTGTCATCAAAATGCTCCAGAACTCTTGTCATCATAATGCTCCATGCCAGTGTCATCAAAATGCCCCATGACACTTGTCATCACAATGCTCCACGTCATTTGTCATCACAATGCTCCATGACCCTTGTCATAACAATGGTCCATGGCCTTGTCATCACAATGTTCCATGGCCTCTGACATCACTATGCTCTATGGATTTTCTCATCACAATGCTCTTTGACCCCTGTCACCACAATGCTTGATGACCATTGTCATCACAATGCTCCAAGAACCCTGTCATCACAATGCTCCATGCCGTTGACATCACAATGCTCCATGGCCCTTGTAATTAGAATGCTCCATGCCCTTGTCATCACAATGCTCCAGAACACTTGTGATCATAATACGCCTTTCCTGTGTCATCCCATTGCTCAACGACCCTTGTCATCAAAATATTCCTTGTCCTTTGTCATCACAGTGCTCCATGATACCTTTAATCAAAATTCTACATGACATCTGTCATCACAATGCAAGATGACCAATGTCATCACAAGGCCCCATGACACGTGTCATCACAATTCGCCTTGGCCCTGGACATCTCAATGCTGTATGAACCGTGTCATCACTAGGTTCCAGGACACTTGTCATCACAATGCTCCATGAACTCTGTTATCTCAATGTTCCATGGCCTTTGTATTCACAATGCTCCATTGTCCTGATAATCGCATTGCTCCATGAACACTTTCATCACAATGCTCCTTGACCACTGTCACCCTAATTCCCCATGACGTCTCGCCTCACTGTCTTCCAAGGCCACTCTCATCAAAATGCTCCATGATCTGTGTCAGCACAATATTGCATGACACTTGTCATCACAATGCTCCATGATGCCTGTCATCACAATGCTCCATGAATTTGTTATCACAATGCTCCAGGACCAGTTTCATCACAATACTCCATCCCCCTTTTCATCACAGTGCACAATGAAACCTTTCATTACAATGCTCCATGACACTTGTCATCACAATGCTCAACGGCCTTTATCGTCACAATGCTCCCAGGCACTTTTCATCACGATGTTCCATGAAAACTTACATCACTTTGCTCCACGACCATTGTCATCACAATAGTCCATACCCTTGTCAACACAATGCTGCATAATCCCTGTCATCACAATTCTCCTTGACTGCTGTCATCACGATAATCCAGGACAATTTTCATAACAATGGTTCATTCCCCCAGTCATCTCAGTGCTCCATGATACCTTTCATCACAATTCCTAGATGATCAATGTCATCACAAGGCCCCATGACACCTGTCATCACAATTCGCTATGACCCTTGTCATCACAATACTCGATGAACCGTGTCATCACAGTGTTCCAGGGCACATGTCATCACAATGATCCATGACGACTTTCATCACAATGCTCCAATACACCTGTCATCACAATGCTCCATGGCCCCTGTTATCATATTGCTCCATGATCACTTTCATCACAATGATCCATGACCAATGTCACCACCATTCCTAATGACGCCTGTCATCTCAATGCTCCATGGCACCTTCATCACAATGCTCCATGAACCCATTCATCACAATGTTCCCTGTCCTTTTCATCACAATGTTCCATGGGCCCTGTCATCACAATGCTCCATGCGCTTGTCATCAAAATGCTCCAGAACTCTTGTCATCATAATGCTCCATGCCAGTCTCATCAAAATGCCCCATGACACTTGTCATCACAATGCTCCACGTCATTTGTCATCACAATGCTCCATGACCCTTGTCATAACAATGGTCCATGGCCTTGTCATCACAATGTTCCATGGCCTCTGACTTCACTATGCTCTATGGTTTTTCTCATCACAATGCTCTTTGACCCCTGTCACCACAATGCTTGATGACCATTGTCATCACAATGCTCCAAGAACCCTGTCATCACAATGCTCCATGCCGTTGACATCACAATGCTCCATGGCCCTTGTAATTAGAATGCTCCATGCCCTTGTCATCACAATGCTCCAGAACACTTGTGATCATAATACGCCTTTCCTGTGTCATCCCATTGCTCAACGACCCTTGTCATCAAAATATTCCTTGTCCTTTGTCATCACAGTGCTCCATGATACCTTTAATCAAAATTCTACATGACAACTGTCATCACAATGCAAGATGACCAATGTCATCACAAGGCCCCATGACACGTGTCATCACAATTCGCCTTGGCCCTGGACATCTCAATGCTGTATGAACCGTGTCATCACTAGGTTCCAGGACACTTGTCATCACAATGCTCCATGAACTCTGTTATCTCAATGTTCCATGGCCTTTGTATTCACAATGCTCCATTGTCCTGATAATCGCATTGCTCCATGAACACTTTCATCACAATGCTCCTTGACCACTGTCACCCTAATTCCCCATGACGTCTCGCCTCACTGTCTTCCAAGGCCACTCTCATCAAAATGCTCCATGATCTGTGTCAGCACAATATTGCATGACACTTGTCATCACAATGCTCCATGATGCCTGTCATCACAATGCTCCATGAATTTGTTATCACAATGCTCCAGGACCAGTTTCATCACAATACTCCATCCCCCTTTTCATCACAGTGCACAATGAAACCTTTCATTACAATGCTCCATGACACTTGTCATCACAATGCTCAACGGCCTTTATCGTCACAATGCTCCCAGGCACTTTTCATCACGATGTTCCATGAAAACTTACATCACTTTGCTCCACGACCATTGTCATCACAATAGTCCATACCCTTGTCAACACAATGCTGCATAATCCCTGTCATCACAATTCTCCTTGACTGCTGTCATCACGATAATCCAGGACAATTTTCATAACAATGGTTCATTCCCCCAGTCATCTCAGTGCTCCATGATACCTTTCATCACAATTCCTAGATGATCAATGTCATCACAAGGCCCCATGACACCTGTCATCACAATTCGCTATGACCCTTGTCATCACAATACTCGATGAACCGTGTCATCACAGTGTTCCAGGGCACATGTCATCACAATGATCCATGACGACTTTCATCACAATGCTCCAATACACCTGTCATCACAATGCTCCATGGCCCCTGTTATCATATTGCTCCATGATCACTTTCATCACAATGATCCATGACCAATGTCACCACCATTCCTAATGACGCCTGTCATCTCAATGCTCCATGGCACCTTCATCACAATGCTCCATGAACCCATTCATCACAATGTTCCCTGTCCTTTTCATCACAATGTTCCATGGGCCCTGTCATCACAATGCTCCATGCGCTTGTCATCAAAATGCTCCAGAACTCTTGTCATCATAATGCTCCATGCCAGTCTCATCAAAATGCCCCATGACACTTGTCATCACAATGCTCCACGTCATTTGTCATCACAATGCTCCATGACCCTTGTCATAACAATGGTCCATGGCCTTGTCATCACAATGTTCCATGGCCTCTGACTTCACTATGCTCTATGGTTTTTCTCATCACAATGCTCTTTGACCCCTGTCACCACAATGCTTGATGACCATTGTCATCACAATGCTCCAAGAACCCTGTCATCACAATGCTCCATGCCGTTGACATCACAATGCTCCATGGCCCTTGTAATTAGAATGCTCCATGCCCTTGTCATCACAATGCTCCAGAACACTTGTGATCATAATACGCCTTTCCTGTGTCATCCCATTGCTCAACGACCCTTGTCATCAAAATATTCCTTGTCCTTTGTCATCACAGTGCTCCATGATACCTTTAATCAAAATTCTACATGACAACTGTCATCACAATGCAAGATGACCAATGTCATCACAAGGCCCCATGACACGTGTCATCACAATTCGCCTTGGCCCTGGACATCTCAATGCTGTATGAACCGTGTCATCACTAGGTTCCAGGACACTTGTCATCACAATGCTCCATGAACTCTGTTATCTCAATGTTCCATGGCCTTTGTATTCACAATGCTCCATTGTCCTGATAATCGCATTGCTCCATGAACACTTTCATCACAATGCTCCTTGACCACTGTCACCCTAATTCCCCATGACGTCTCGCCTCACTGTCTTCCAAGGCCACTCTCATCAAAATGCTCCATGATCTGTGTCAGCACAATATTGCATGACACTTGTCATCACAATGCTCCATGATGCCTGTCATCACAATGCTCCATGAATTTGTTATCACAATGCTCCAGGACCAGTTTCATCACAATACTCCATCCCCCTTTTCATCACAGTGCACAATGAAACCTTTCATTACAATGCTCCATGACACTTGTCATCACAATGCTCAACGGCCTTTATCGTCACAATGCTCCCAGGCACTTTTCATCACGATGTTCCATGAAAACTTACATCACTTTGCTCCACGACCATTGTCATCACAATAGTCCATACCCTTGTCAACACAATGCTGCATAATCCCTGTCATCACAATTCTCCTTGACTGCTGTCATCACGATAATCCAGGACAATTTTCATAACAATGGTTCATTCCCCCAGTCATCTCAGTGCTCCATGATACCTTTCATCACAATTCCTAGATGATCAATGTCATCACAAGGCCCCATGACACCTGTCATCACAATTCGCTATGACCCTTGTCATCACAATACTCGATGAACCGTGTCATCACAGTGTTCCAGGGCACATGTCATCACAATGATCCATGACGACTTTCATCACAATGCTCCAATACACCTGTCATCACAATGCTCCATGGCCCCTGTTATCATATTGCTCCATGATCACTTTCATCACAATGATCCATGACCAATGTCACCACCATTCCTAATGACGCCTGTCATCTCAATGCTCCATGGCACCTTCATCACAATGCTCCATGAACCCATTCATCACAATGTTCCCTGTCCTTTTCATCACAATGTTCCATGGGCCCTGTCATCACAATGCTCCATGCGCTTGTCATCAAAATGCTCCAGAACTCTTGTCATCATAATGCTCCATGCCAGTCTCATCAAAATGCCCCATGACACTTGTCATCACAATGCTCCACGTCATTTGTCATCACAATGCTCCATGACCCTTGTCATAACAATGGTCCATGGCCTTGTCATCACAATGTTCCATGGCCTCTGACATCACTATGCTCTATGGTTTTTCTCATCACAATGCTCTTTGACCCCTGTCACCACAATGCTTGATGACCATTGTCATCACAATGCTCCAAGAACCCTGTCATCACAATGCTCCATGCCGTTGACATCACAATGCTCCATGGCCCTTGTAATTAGAATGCTCCATGCCCTTGTCATCACAATGCTCCAGAACACTTGTGATCATAATACGCCTTTCCTGTGTCATCCCATTGCTCAATGACCCTTGTCATCAAAATATTCCTTGTCCTTTGTCATCACAGTGCTCCATGATACCTTTAATCAAAATTCTACATGACAACTGTCATCACAATGCAAGATGACCAATGTCATCACAAGGCCCCATGACACGTGTCATCACAATTCGCCTTGGCCCTGGACATCTCAATGCTGTATGAACCGTGTCATCACTAGGTTCCAGGACACTTGTCATCACAATGCTCCATGAACTCTGTTATCTCAATGTTCCATGGCCTTTGTATTCACAATGCTCCATTGTCCTGATAATCGCATTGCTCCATGAACACTTTCATCACAATGCTCCTTGACCACTGTCACCCTAATTCCCCATGACGTCTCGCCTCACTGTCTTCCAAGGCCACTCTCATCAAAATGCTCCATGATCTGTGTCAGCACAATATTGCATGACACTTGTCATCACAATGCTCCATGATGCCTGTCATCACAATGCTCCATGAATTTGTTATCACAGTGCTCCAGGACCAGTTTCATCACAATACTCCATCCCCCTTTCCATCACAGTGCACAATGAAACCTTTCATTACAATGCTCCATGACACTTGTCATCACAATGCTCAACGGCCTTTATCGTCACAATGCTCCCAGGCACTTTTCATCACGATGTTCCATGAAAACTTACATCACTTTGCTCCACGACCATTTTCATCACAATAGTCCATACCCTTGTCAACACAATGCTGCATAATCCCTGTCATCACAATTCTCCTTGACTGCTGTCATCACGATAATCCAGGACAATTTTCATAACAATGGTTCATTCCCCCAGTCATCTCAGTGCTCCATGATACCTTTCATCACAATTCCTAGATGATCAATGTCATCACAAGGCCCCATGACACCTGTCATCACAATTCGCTATGACCCTTGTCATCACAATACTCGATGAACCGTGTCATCACAGTGTTCCAGGGCACATGTCATCACAATGATCCATGACGACTTTCATCACAATGCTCCAATACACCTGTCATCACAATGCTCCATGGCCCCTGTTATCATATTGCTCCATGATCACTTTCATCACAATGATCCATGACCAATGTCACCACCATTCCTAATGACGCCTGTCATCTCAATGCTCCATGGCACCTTCATCACAATGCTCCATGAACCCATTCATCACAATGTTCCCTGTCCTTTTCATCACAATGTTCCATGGGCCCTGTCATCACAATGCTCCATGCGCATGTCATCAAAATGCTCCAGAACTCTTGTCATCATAATGCTCCATGCCAGTCTCATCAAAATGCCCCATGACACTTGTCATCACAATGCTCCACGTCATTTGTCATCACAATGCTCCATGACCCTTGTCATAACAATGGTCCATGGCCTTGTCATCACAATGTTCCATGGCCTCTGACTTCACTATGCTCTATGGTTTTTCTCATCACAATGCTCTTTGACCCCTGTCACCACAATGCTTGATGACCATTGTCATCACAATGCTCCAAGAACCCTGTCATCACAATGCTCCATGCCGTTGACATCACAATGCTCCATGGCCCTTGTAATTAGAATGCTCCATGCCCTTGTCATCACAATGCTCCAGAACACTTGTGATCATAATACGCCTTTCCTGTGTCATCCCATTGCTCAATGACCCTTGTCATCAAAATATTCCTTGTCCTTTGT
The DNA here is from genome assembly GCF_965194825.1 of Balaenoptera physalus. Classification (NCBI taxonomy): domain Eukaryota; kingdom Metazoa; phylum Chordata; class Mammalia; order Artiodactyla; family Balaenopteridae; genus Balaenoptera; species Balaenoptera physalus. The sequence continues at coordinate 131,985 of NW_028126427.1, forward strand.
CATCACAGTGCTCCATGATACCTTTAATCAAAATTCTACATGACAACTGTCATCACAATGCAAGATGACCAATGTCATCACAAGGCCCCATGACACGTGTCATCACAATTCGCCTTGGCCCTGGACATCTCAATGCTGTATGAACCGTGTCATCACTAGGTTCCAGGACACTTGTCATCACAATGCTCCATGAACTCTGTTATCTCAATGTTCCATGGCCTTTGTATTCACAATGCTCCATTGTCCTGATAATCGCATTGCTCCATGAACACTTTCATCACAATGCTCCTTGACCACTGTCACCCTAATTCCCCATGACGTCTCGCCTCACTGTCTTCCAAGGCCACTCTCATCAAAATGCTCCATGATCTGTGTCAGCACAATATTGCATGACACTTGTCATCACAATGCTCCATGATGCCTGTCATCACAATGCTCCATGAATTTGTTATCACAGTGCTCCAGGACCAGTTTCATCACAATACTCCATCCCCCTTTCCATCACAGTGCACAATGAAACCTTTCATTACAATGCTCCATGACACTTGTCATCACAATGCTCAACGGCCTTTATCGTCACAATGCTCCCAGGCACTTTTCATCACGATGTTCCATGAAAACTTACATCACTTTGCTCCACGACCATTTTCATCACAATAGTCCATACCCTTGTCAACACAATGCTGCATAATCCCTGTCATCACAATTCTCCTTGACTGCTGTCATCACGATAATCCAGGACAATTTTCATAACAATGGTTCATTCCCCCAGTCATCTCAGTGCTCCATGATACCTTTCATCACAATTCCTAGATGATCAATGTCATCACAAGGCCCCATGACACCTGTCATCACAATTCGCTATGACCCTTGTCATCACAATACTCGATGAACCGTGTCATCACAGTGTTCCAGGGCACATGTCATCACAATGATCCATGACGACTTTCATCACAATGCTCCAATACACCTGTCATCACAATGCTCCATGGCCCCTGTTATCATATTGCTCCATGATCACTTTCATCACAATGATCCATGACCAATGTCACCACCATTCCTAATGACGCCTGTCATCTCAATGCTCCATGGCACCTTCATCACAATGCTCCATGAACCCATTCATCACAATGTTCCCTGTCCTTTTCATCACAATGTTCCATGGGCCCTGTCATCACAATGCTCCATGCGCATGTCATCAAAATGCTCCAGAACTCTTGTCATCATAATGCTCCATGCCAGTCTCATCAAAATGCCCCATGACACTTGTCATCACAATGCTCCACGTCATTTGTCATCACAATGCTCCATGACCCTTGTCATAACAATGGTCCATGGCCTTGTCATCACAATGTTCCATGGCCTCTGACTTCACTATGCTCTATGGTTTTTCTCATCACAATGCTCTTTGACCCCTGTCACCACAATGCTTGATGACCATTGTCATCACAATGCTCCAAGAACCCTGTCATCACAATGCTCCATGCCGTTGACATCACAATGCTCCATGGCCCTTGTAATTAGAATGCTCCATGCCCTTGTCATCACAATGCTCCAGAACACTTGTGATCATAATACGCCTTTCCTGTGTCATCCCATTGCTCAACGACCCTTGTCATCAAAATATTCCTTGTCCTTTGTCATCACAGTGCTCCATGATACCTTTAATCAAAATTCTACATGACAACTGTCATCACAATGCAAGATGACCAATGTCATCACAAGGCCCCATGACACGTGTCATCACAATTCGCCTTGGCCCTTGACATCTCAATGCTGTATGAACCGTGTCATCACTAGGTTCCAGGACACTTGTCATCACAATGCTCCATGAACTCTGTTATCTCAATGTTCCATGGCCTTTGTATTCACAATGCTCCATTGTCCTGATAATCGCATTGCTCCATGAACACTTTCATCACAATGCTCCTTGACCACTGTCACCCTAATTCCCCATGACGTCTCGCCTCACTGTCTTCCAAGGCCACTCTCATCAAAATGCTCCATGATCTGTGTCAGCACAATATTGCATGACACTTGTCATCACAATGCTCCATGATGCCTGTCATCACAACGCTCCATGAATTTGTTATCACAGTGCTCCAGGACCAGTTTCATCACAATACTCCATCCCCCTTTTCATCACAGTGCACAATGAAACCTTTCATTACAATGCTCCATGACACTTGTCATCACAATGCTCAACGGCCTTTATCGTCACAATGCTCCCAGGCACTTTTCATCACGATGTTCCATGAAAACTTACATCACTTTGCTCCACGACCATTGTCATCACAATAGTCCATACCCTTGTCAACACAATGCTGCATAATCCCTGTCATCACAATTCTCCTTGACTGCTGTCATCACGATAATCCAGGACAATTTTCATAACAATGGTTCATTCCCCCAGTCATCTCAGTGCTCCATGATACCTTTCATCACAATTCCTAGATGATCAATGTCATCACAAGGCCCCATGACACCTGTCATCACAATTCGCTATGACCCTTGTCATCACAATACTCGATGAACCGTGTCATCACAGTGTTCCAGGGCACATGTCATCACAATGATCCATGACGACTTTCATCACAATGCTCCAATACACCTGTCATCACAATGCTCCATGGCCCCTGTTATCATATTGCTCCATGATCACTTTCATCACAATGATCCATGACCAATGTCACCACCATTCCTAATGACGCCTGTCATCTCAATGCTCCATGGCACCTTCATCACAATGCTCCATGAACCCTTTCATCACAATGTTCCCTGTCCTTTTCATCACAATGTTCCATGGGCCCTGTCATCACAATGCTCCATGCGCTTGTCATCAAAATGCTCCAGAACTCTTGTCATCATAATGCTCCATGCCAGTCTCATCAAAATGCCCCATGACACTTGTCATCACAATGCTCCACGTCATTTGTCATCACAATGCTCCATGACCCTTGTCATAACAATGGTCCATGGCCTTGTCATCACAATGTTCCATGGCCTCTGACATCACTATGCTCTATGGTTTTTCTCATCACAATGCTCTTTGACCCCTGTCATCACAATGCTTGATGACCATTGTCATCACAATGCTCCAAGAACCCTGTCATCACAATGCTCCATGCCGTTGACATCACAATGCTCCATGGCCCTTGTAATTAGAATGCTCCATGCCCTTGTCATCACAATGCTCCAGAACACTTGTGATCATAATACGCCTTTCCTGTGTCATCCCATTGCTCAACGACCCTTGTCATCAAAATATTCCTTGTCCTTTGTCATCACAGTGCTCCATGATACCTTTAATCAAAATTCTACATGACAACTGTCATCACAATGCAAGATGACCAATGTCATCACAAGGCCCCATGACACGTGTCATCACAATTCGCCTTGGCCCTTGACATCTCAATGCTGTATGAACCGTGTCATCACTAGGTTCCAGGACACTTGTCATCACAATGCTCCATGAACTCTGTTATCTCAATGTTCCATGGCCTTTGTATTCACAATGCTCCATTGTCCTGATAATCGCATTGCTCCATGAACACTTTCATCACAATGCTCCTTGACCACTGTCACCCTAATTCCCCATGACGTCTCGCCTCACTGTCTTCCAAGGCCACTCTCATCAAAATGCTCCATGATCTGTGTCAGCACAATATTGCATGACACTTGTCATCACAATGCTCCATGATGCCTGTCATCACAATGCTCCATGAATTTGTTATCACAGTGCTCCAGGACCAGTTTCATCACAATACTCCATCCCCCTTTTCATCACAGTGCACAATGAAACCTTTCATTACAATGCTCCATGACACTTGTCATCACAATGCTCAACGGCCTTTATCGTCACAATGCTCCCAGGCACTTTTCATCACGATGTTCCATGAAAACTTACATCACTTTGCTCCACGACCATTGTCATCACAATAGTCCATACCCTTGTCAACACAATGCTGCATAATCCCTGTCATCACAATTCTCCTTGACTGCTGTCATCACGATAATCCAGGACAATTTTCATAACAATGGTTCATTCCCCCAGTCATCTCAGTGCTCCATGATACCTTTCATCACAATTCCTAGATGATCAATGTCATCACAAGGCCCCATGACACCTGTCATCACAATTTGCTATGACCCTTGTCATCACAATACTCGATGAACCGTGTCATCACAGTGTTCCAGGGCACATGTCATCACAATGATCCATGACGACTTTCATCACAATGCTCCAATACACCTGTCATCACAATGCTCCATGGCCCCTGTTATCATATTGCTCCATGATCACTTTCATCACAATGATCCATGACCAATGTCACCACCATTCCTAATGACGCCTGTCATCTCAATGCTCCATGGCACCTTCATCACAATGCTCCATGAACCCTTTAATCACAATGTTCCCTGTCCTTTTCATCACAATGTTCCATGGGCCCTGTCATCACAATGCTCCATGCGCTTGTCATCAAAATGCTCCAGAACTCTTGTCATCATAATGCTCCATGCCAGTCTCATCAAAATGCCCCATGACACTTGTCATCACAATGCTCCACGTCATTTGTCATCACAATGCTCCATGACCCTTGTCATAACAATGGTCCATGGCCTTGTCATCACAATGTTCCATGGCCTCTGACATCACTATGCTCTATGGTTTTTCTCATCACAATGCTCTTTGACCCCTGTCATCACAATGCTTGATGACCATTGTCATCACAATGCTCCAAGAACCCTGTCATCACAATGCTCCATGCCGTTGACATCACAATGCTCCATGGCCCTTGTAATTAGAATGCTCCATGCCCTTGTCATCACAATGCTCCAGAACACTTGTGATCATAATACGCCTTTCCTGTGTCATCCCATTGCTCAACGACCCTTGTCATCAAAATATTCCTTGTCCTTTGTCATCACAGTGCTCCATGATACCTTTAATCAAAATTCTACATGACAACTGTCATCACAATGCAAGATGACCAATGTCATCACAAGGCCCCATGACACGTGTCATCACAATTCGCCTTGGCCCTTGACATCTCAATGCTGTATGAACCGTGTCATCACTAGGTTCCAGGACACTTGTCATCACAATGCTCCATGAACTCTGTTATCTCAATGTTCCATGGCCTTTGTATTCACAATGCTCCATTGTCCTGATAATCGCATTGCTCCATGAACACTTTCATCACAATGCTCCTTGACCACTGTCACCCTAATTCCCCATGACGTCTCGCCTCACTGTCTTCCAAGGCCACTCTCATCAAAATGCTCCATGATCTGTGTCAGCACAATATTGCATGACACTTGTCATCACAATGCTCCATGATGCCTGTCATCACAATGCTCCATGAATTTGTTATCACAGTGCTCCAGGACCAGTTTCATCACAATACTCCATCCCCCTTTTCATCACAGTGCACAATGAAACCTTTCATTACAATGCTCCATGACACTTGTCATCACAATGCTCAACGGCCTTTATCGTCACAATGCTCCCAGGCACTTTTCATCACGATGTTCCATGAAAACTTACATCACTTTGCTCCACGACCATTGTCATCACAATAGTCCATACCCTTGTCAACACAATGCTGCATAATCCCTGTCATCACAATTCTCCTTGACTGCTGTCATCACGATAATCCAGGACAATTTTCATAACAATGGTTCATTCCCCCAGTCATCTCAGTGCTCCATGATACCTTTCATCACAATTCCTAGATGATCAATGTCATCACAAGGCCCCATGACACCTGTCATCACAATTCGCTATGACCCTTGTCATCACAATACTCGATGAACCGTGTCATCACAGTGTTCCAGGGCACATGTCATCACAATGATCCATGACGACTTTCATCACAATGCTCCAATACACCTGTCATCACAATGCTCCATGGCCCCTGTTATCATATTGCTCCATGATCACTTTCATCACAATGATCCATGACCAATGTCACCACCATTCCTAATGACGCCTGTCATCTCAATGCTCCATGGCACCTTCATCACAATGCTCCATGAACCCTTTCATCACAATGTTCCCTGTCCTTTTCATCACAATGTTCCATGGGCCCTGTCATCACAATGCTCCATGCGCTTGTCATCAAAATGCTCCAGAACTCTTGTCATCATAATGCTCCATGCCAGTCTCATCAAAATGCCCCATGACACTTGTCATCACAATGCTCCACGTCATTTGTCATCACAATGCTCCATGACCCTTGTCATAACAATGGTCCATGGCCTTGTCATCACAATGTTCCATGGCCTCTGACATCACTATGCTCTATGGTTTTTCTCATCACAATGCTCTTTGACCCCTGTCATCACAATGCTTGATGACCATTGTCATCACAATGCTCCAAGAACCCTGTCATCACAATGCTCCATGCCGTTGACATCACAATGCTCCATGGCCCTTGTAATTAGAATGCTCCATGCCCTTGTCATCACAATGCTCCAGAACACTTGTGATCATAATACGCCTTTCCTGTGTCATCCCATTGCTCAACGACCCTTGTCATCAAAATATTCCTTGTCCTTTGTCATCACAGTGCTCCATGATACCTTTAATCAAAATTCTACATGACAACTGTCATCACAATGCAAGATGACCAATGTCATCACAAGGCCCCATGACACGTGTCATCACAATTCGCCTTGGCCCTTGACATCTCAATGCTGTATGAACCGTGTCATCACTAGGTTCCAGGACACTTGTCATCACAATGCTCCATGAACTCTGTTATCTCAATGTTCCATGGCCTTTGTATTCACAATGCTCCATTGTCCTGATAATCGCATTGCTCCATGAACACTTTCATCACAATGCTCCTTGACCACTGTCACCCTAATTCCCCATGACGTCTCGCCTCACTGTCTTCCAAGGCCACTCTCATCAAAATGCTCCATGATCTGTGTCAGCACAATATTGCATGACACTTGTCATCACAATGCTCCATGATGCCTGTCATCACAATGCTCCATGAATTTGTTATCACAGTGCTCCAGGACCAGTTTCATCACAATACTCCATCCCCCTTTTCATCACAGTGCACAATGAAACCTTTCATTACAATGCTCCATGACACTTGTCATCACAATGCTCAACGGCCTTTATCGTCACAATGCTCCCAGGCACTTTTCATCACGATGTTCCATGAAAACTTACATCACTTTGCTCCACGACCATTGTCATCACAATAGTCCATACCCTTGTCAACACAATGCTGCATAATCCCTGTCATCACAATTCTCCTTGACTGCTGTCATCACGATAATCCAGGACAATTTTCATAACAATGGTTCATTCCCCCAGTCATCTCAGTGCTCCATGATACCTTTCATCACAATTCCTAGATGATCAATGTCATCACAAGGCCCCATGACACCTGTCATCACAATTCGCTATGACCCTTGTCATCACAATACTCGATGAACCGTGTCATCACAGTGTTCCAGGGCACATGTCATCACAATGATCCATGACGACTTTCATCACAATGCTCCAATACACCTGTCATCACAATGCTCCATGGCCCCTGTTATCATATTGCTCCATGATCACTTTCATCACAATGATCCATGACCAATGTCACCACCATTCCTAATGACGCCTGTCATCTCAATGCTCCATGGCACCTTCATCACAATGCTCCATGAACCCATTCATCACAATGTTCCCTGTCCTTTTCATCACAATGTTCCATGGGCCCTGTCATCACAATGCTCCATGCGCTTGTCATCAAAATGCTCCAGAACTCTTGTCATCATAATGCTCCATGCCAGTGTCATCAAAATGCCCCATGACACTTGTCATCACAATGCTCCACGTCATTTGTCATCACAATGCTCCATGACCCTTGTCATAACAATGGTCCATGGCCTTGTCATCACAATGTTCCATGGCCTCTGACATCACTATGCTCTATGGTTTTTCTCATCACAATGCTCTTTGACCCCTGTCATCACAATGCTTGATGACCATTGTCATCACAATGCTCCAAGAACCCTGTCATCACAATGCTCCATGCCGTTGACATCACAATGCTCCATGGCCCTTGTAATTAGAATGCTCCATGCCCTTGTCATCACAATGCTCCAGAACACTTGTGATCATAATACGCCTTTCCTGTGTCATCCCATTGCTCAACGACCCTTGTCATCAAAATATTCCTTGTCCTTTGTCATCACAGTGCTCCATGATACCTTTAATCAAAATTCTACATGACAACTGTCATCACAATGCAAGATGACCAATGTCATCACAAGGCCCCATGACACGTGTCATCACAATTCGCCTTGGCCCTTGACATCTCAATGCTGTATGAACCGTGTCATCACTAGGTTCCAGGACACTTGTCATCACAATGCTCCATGAACTCTGTTATCTCAATGTTCCATGGCCTTTGTATTCACAATGCTCCATTGTCCTGATAATCGCATTGCTCCATGAACACTTTCATCACAATGCTCCTTGACCACTGTCACCCTAATTCCCCATGACGTCTCGCCTCACTGTCTTCCAAGGCCACTCTCATCAAAATGCTCCATGATCTGTGTCAGCACAATATTGCATGACACTTGTCATCACAATGCTCCATGATGCCTGTCATCACAATGCTCCATGAATTTGTTATCACAGTGCTCCAGGACCAGTTTCATCACAATACTCCATCCCCCTTTTCATCACAGTGCACAATGAAACCTTTCATTACAATGCTCCATGACACTTGTCATCACAATGCTCAACGGCCTTTATCGTCACAATGCTCCCAGGCACTTTTCATCACGATGTTCCATGAAAACTTACATCACTTTGCTCCACGACCATTGTCATCACAATAGTCCATACCCTTGTCAACACAATGCTGCATAATCCCTGTCATCACAATTCTCCTTGACTGCTGTCATCACGATAATCCAGGACAATTTTCATAACAATGGTTCATTCCCCCAGTCATCTCAGTGCTCCATGATACCTTTCATCACAATTCCTAGATGATCAATGTCATCACAAGGCCCCATGACACCTGTCATCACAATTCGCTATGACCCTTGTCATCACAATACTCGATGAACCGTGTCATCACAGTGTTCCAGGGCACATGTCATCACAATGATCCATGACGACTTTCATCACAATGCTCCAATACACCTGTCATCACAATGCTCCATGGCCCCTGTTATCATATTGCTCCATGATCACTTTCATCACAATGATCCATGACCAATGTCACCACCATTCCTAATGACGCCTGTCATCTCAATGCTCCATGGCACCTTCATCACAATGCTCCATGAACCCATTCATCACAATGTTCCCTGTCCTTTTCATCACAATGTTCCATGGGCCCTGTCATCACAATGCTCCATGCGCTTGTCATCAAAATGCTCCAGAACTCTTGTCATCATAATGCTCCATGCCAGTGTCATCAAAATGCCCCATGACACTTGTCATCACAATGCTCCACGTCATTTGTCATCACAATGCTCCATGACCCTTGTCATAACAATGGTCCATGGCCTTGTCATCACAATGTTCCATGGCCTCTGACATCACTATGCTCTATGGATTTTCTCATCACAATGCTCTTTGACCCCTGTCACCACAATGCTTGATGACCATTGTCATCACAATGCTCCAAGAACCCTGTCATCACAATGCTCCATGCCGTTGACATCACAATGCTCCATGGCCCTTGTAATTAGAATGCTCCATGCCCTTGTCATCACAATGCTCCAGAACACTTGTGATCATAATACGCCTTTCCTGTGTCATCCCATTGCTCAACGACCCTTGTCATCAAAATATTCCTTGTCCTTTGTCATCACAGTGCTCCATGATACCTTTAATCAAAATTCTACATGACATCTGTCATCACAATGCAAGATGACCAATGTCATCACAAGGCCCCATGACACGTGTCATCACAATTCGCCTTGGCCCTGGACATCTCAATGCTGTATGAACCGTGTCATCACTAGGTTCCAGGACACTTGTCATCACAATGCTCCATGAACTCTGTTATCTCAATGTTCCATGGCCTTTGTATTCACAATGCTCCATTGTCCTGATAATCGCATTGCTCCATGAACACTTTCATCACAATGCTCCTTGACCACTGTCACCCTAATTCCCCATGACGTCTCGCCTCACTGTCTTCCAAGGCCACTCTCATCAAAATGCTCCATGATCTGTGTCAGCACAATATTGCATGACACTTGTCATCACAATGCTCCATGATGCCTGTCATCACAATGCTCCATGAATTTGTTATCACAATGCTCCAGGACCAGTTTCATCACAATACTCCATCCCCCTTTTCATCACAGTGCACAATGAAACCTTTCATTACAATGCTCCATGACACTTGTCATCACAATGCTCAACGGCCTTTATCGTCACAATGCTCCCAGGCACTTTTCATCACGATGTTCCATGAAAACTTACATCACTTTGCTCCACGACCATTGTCATCACAATAGTCCATACCCTTGTCAACACAATGCTGCATAATCCCTGTCATCACAATTCTCCTTGACTGCTGTCATCACGATAATCCAGGACAATTTTCATAACAATGGTTCATTCCCCCAGTCATCTCAGTGCTCCATGATACCTTTCATCACAATTCCTAGATGATCAATGTCATCACAAGGCCCCATGACACCTGTCATCACAATTCGCTATGACCCTTGTCATCACAATACTCGATGAACCGTGTCATCACAGTGTTCCAGGGCACATGTCATCACAATGATCCATGACGACTTTCATCACAATGCTCCAATACACCTGTCATCACAATGCTCCATGGCCCCTGTTATCATATTGCTCCATGATCACTTTCATCACAATGATCCATGACCAATGTCACCACCATTCCTAATGACGCCTGTCATCTCAATGCTCCATGGCACCTTCATCACAATGCTCCATGAACCCATTCATCACAATGTTCCCTGTCCTTTTCATCACAATGTTCCATGGGCCCTGTCATCACAATGCTCCATGCGCTTGTCATCAAAATGCTCCAGAACTCTTGTCATCATAATGCTCCATGCCAGTCTCATCAAAATGCCCCATGACACTTGTCATCACAATGCTCCACGTCATTTGTCATCACAATGCTCCATGACCCTTGTCATAACAATGGTCCATGGCCTTGTCATCACAATGTTCCATGGCCTCTGACATCACTATGCTCTATGGTTTTTCTCATCACAATGCTCTTTGACCCCTGTCACCACAATGCTTGATGACCATTGTCATCACAATGCTCCAAGAACCCTGTCATCACAATGCTCCATGCCGTTGACATCACAATGCTCCATGGCCCTTGTAATTAGAATGCTCCATGCCCTTGTCATCACAATGCTCCAGAACACTTGTGATCATAATACGCCTTTCCTGTGTCATCCCATTGCTCAATGACCCTTGTCATCAAAATATTCCTTGTCCTTTGTCATCACAGTGCTCCATGATACCTTTAATCAAAATTCTACATGACAACTGTCATCACAATGCAAGATGACCAATGTCATCACAAGGCCCCATGACACGTGTCATCACAATTCGCCTTGGCCCTGGACATCTCAATGCTGTATGAACCGTGTCATCACTAGGTTCCAGGACACTTGTCATCACAATGCTCCATGAACTCTGTTATCTCAATGTTCCATGGCCTTTGTATTCACAATGCTCCATTGTCCTGATAATCGCATTGCTCCATGAACACTTTCATCACAATGCTCCTTGACCACTGTCACCCTAATTCCCCATGACGTCTCGCCTCACTGTCTTCCAAGGCCACTCTCATCAAAATGCTCCATGATCTGTGTCAGCACAATATTGCATGACACTTGTCATCACAATGCTCCATGATGCCTGTCATCACAATGCTCCATGAATTTGTTATCACAGTGCTCCAGGACCAGTTTCATCACAATACTCCATCCCCCTTTCCATCACAGTGCACAATGAAACCTTTCATTACAATGCTCCATGACACTTGTCATCACAATGCTCAACGGCCTTTATCGTCACAATGCTCCCAGGCACTTTTCATCACGATGTTCCATGAAAACTTACATCACTTTGCTCCACGACCATTGTCATCACAATAGTCCATACCCTTGTCAACACAATGCTGCATAATCCCTGTCATCACAATTCTCCTTGACTGCTGTCATCACGATAATCCAGGACAATTTTCATAACAATGGTTCATTCCCCCAGTCATCTCAGTGCTCCATGATACCTTTCATCACAATTCCTAGATGATCAATGTCATCACAAGGCCCCATGACACCTGTCATCACAATTCGCTATGACCCTTGTCATCACAATACTCGATGAACCGTGTCATCACAGTGTTCCAGGGCACATGTCATCACAATGATCCATGACGACTTTCATCACAATGCTCCAATACACCTGTCATCACAATGCTCCATGGCCCCTGTTATCATATTGCTCCATGATCACTTTCATCACAATGATCCATGACCAATGTCACCACCATTCCTAATGACGCCTGTCATCTCAATGCTCCATGGCACCTTCATCACAATGCTCCATGAACCCATTCATCACAATGTTCCCTGTCCTTTTCATCACAATGTTCCATGGGCCCTGTCATCACAATGCTCCATGCGCTTGTCATCAAAATGCTCCAGAACTCTTGTCATCATAATGCTCCATGCCAGTCTCATCAAAATGCCCCATGACACTTGTCATCACAATGCTCCACGTCATTTGTCATCACAATGCTCCATGACCCTTGTCATAACAATGGTCCATGGCCTTGTCATCACAATGTTCCATGGCCTCTGACTTCACTATGCTCTATGGTTTTTCTCATCACAATGCTCTTTGACCCCTGTCACCACAATGCTTGATGACCATTGTCATCACAATGCTCCAAGAACCCTGTCATCACAATGCTCCATGCCGTTGACATCACAATGCTCCATGGCCCTTGTAATTAGAATGCTCCATGCCCTTGTCATCACAATGCTCCAGAACACTTGTGATCATAATACGCCTTTCCTGTGTCATCCCATTGCTCAACGACCCTTGTCATCAAAATATTCCTTGTCCTTTGTCATCACAGTGCTCCATGATACCTTTAATCAAAATTCTACATGACAACTGTCATCACAATGCAAGATGACCAATGTCATCACAAGGCCCCATGACACGTGTCATCACAATTCGCCTTGGCCCTGGACATCTCAATGCTGTATGAACCGTGTCATCACTAGGTTCCAGGACACTTGTCATCACAATGCTCCATGAACTCTGTTATCTCAATGTTCCATGGCCTTTGTATTCACAATGCTCCATTGTCCTGATAATCGCATTGCTCCATGAACACTTTCATCACAATGCTCCTTGACCACTGTCACCCTAATTCCCCATGACGTCTCGCCTCACTGTCTTCCAAGGCCACTCTCATCAAAATGCTCCATGATCTGTGTCAGCACAATATTGCATGACACTTGTCATCACAATGCTCCATGATGCCTGTCATCACAATGCTCCATGAATTTGTTATCACAATGCTCCAGGACCAGTTTCATCACAATACTCCATCCCCCTTTTCATCACAGTGCACAATGAAACCTTTCATTACAATGCTCCATGACACTTGTCATCACAATGCTCAACGGCCTTTATCGTCACAATGCTCCCAGGCACTTTTCATCACGATGTTCCATGAAAACTTACATCACTTTGCTCCACGACCATTGTCATCACAATAGTCCATACCCTTGTCAACACAATGCTGCATAATCCCTGTCATCACAATTCTCCTTGACTGCTGTCATCACGATAATCCAGGACAATTTTCATAACAATGGTTCATTCCCCCAGTCATCTCAGTGCTCCATGATACCTTTCATCACAATTCCTAGATGATCAATGTCATCACAAGGCCCCATGACACCTGTCATCACAATTCGCTATGACCCTTGTCATCACAATACTCGATGAACCGTGTCATCACAGTGTTCCAGGGCACATGTCATCACAATGATCCATGACGACTTTCATCACAATGCTCCAATACACCTGTCATCACAATGCTCCATGGCCCCTGTTATCATATTGCTCCATGATCACTTTCATCACAATGATCCATGACCAATGTCACCACCATTCCTAATGACGCCTGTCATCTCAATGCTCCATGGCACCTTCATCACAATGCTCCATGAACCCATTCATCACAATGTTCCCTGTCCTTTTCATCACAATGTTCCATGGGCCCTGTCATCACAATGCTCCATGCGCTTGTCATCAAAATGCTCCAGAACTCTTGTCATCATAATGCTCCATGCCAGTCTCATCAAAATGCCCCATGACACTTGTCATCACAATGCTCCACGTCATTTGTCATCACAATGCTCCATGACCCTTGTCATAACAATGGTCCATGGCCTTGTCATCACAATGTTCCATGGCCTCTGACATCACTATGCTCTATGGTTTTTCTCATCACAATGCTCTTTGACCCCTGTCACCACAATGCTTGATGACCATTGTCATCACAATGCTCCAAGAACCCTGTCATCACAATGCTCCATGCCGTTGACATCACAATGCTCCATGGCCCTTGTAATTAGAATGCTCCATGCCCTTGTCATCACAATGCTCCAGAACACTTGTGATCATAATACGCCTTTCCTGTGTCATCCCATTGCTCAATGACCCTTGTCATCAAAATATTCCTTGTCCTTTGTCATCACAGTGCTCCATGATACCTTTAATCAAAATTCTACATGACAACTGTCATCACAATGCAAGATGACCAATGTCATCACAAGGCCCCATGACACGTGTCATCACAATTCGCCTTGGCCCTGGACATCTCAATGCTGTATGAACCGTGTCATCACTAGGTTCCAGGACACTTGTCATCACAATGCTCCATGAACTCTGTTATCTCAATGTTCCATGGCCTTTGTATTCACAATGCTCCATTGTCCTGATAATCGCATTGCTCCATGAACACTTTCATCACAA
This sequence comes from Balaenoptera physalus, assembly GCF_965194825.1. Taxonomy (NCBI): domain Eukaryota; kingdom Metazoa; phylum Chordata; class Mammalia; order Artiodactyla; family Balaenopteridae; genus Balaenoptera; species Balaenoptera physalus. The sequence goes on from NW_028126427.1 coordinate 147,037, forward strand.
TGCTCCTTGACCACTGTCACCCTAATTCCCCATGACGTCTCGCCTCACTGTCTTCCAAGGCCACTCTCATCAAAATGCTCCATGATCTGTGTCAGCACAATATTGCATGACACTTGTCATCACAATGCTCCATGATGCCTGTCATCACAATGCTCCATGAATTTGTTATCACAGTGCTCCAGGACCAGTTTCATCACAATACTCCATCCCCCTTTCCATCACAGTGCACAATGAAACCTTTCATTACAATGCTCCATGACACTTGTCATCACAATGCTCAACGGCCTTTATCGTCACAATGCTCCCAGGCACTTTTCATCACGATGTTCCATGAAAACTTACATCACTTTGCTCCACGACCATTTTCATCACAATAGTCCATACCCTTGTCAACACAATGCTGCATAATCCCTGTCATCACAATTCTCCTTGACTGCTGTCATCACGATAATCCAGGACAATTTTCATAACAATGGTTCATTCCCCCAGTCATCTCAGTGCTCCATGATACCTTTCATCACAATTCCTAGATGATCAATGTCATCACAAGGCCCCATGACACCTGTCATCACAATTCGCTATGACCCTTGTCATCACAATACTCGATGAACCGTGTCATCACAGTGTTCCAGGGCACATGTCATCACAATGATCCATGACGACTTTCATCACAATGCTCCAATACACCTGTCATCACAATGCTCCATGGCCCCTGTTATCATATTGCTCCATGATCACTTTCATCACAATGATCCATGACCAATGTCACCACCATTCCTAATGACGCCTGTCATCTCAATGCTCCATGGCACCTTCATCACAATGCTCCATGAACCCATTCATCACAATGTTCCCTGTCCTTTTCATCACAATGTTCCATGGGCCCTGTCATCACAATGCTCCATGCGCATGTCATCAAAATGCTCCAGAACTCTTGTCATCATAATGCTCCATGCCAGTCTCATCAAAATGCCCCATGACACTTGTCATCACAATGCTCCACGTCATTTGTCATCACAATGCTCCATGACCCTTGTCATAACAATGGTCCATGGCCTTGTCATCACAATGTTCCATGGCCTCTGACTTCACTATGCTCTATGGTTTTTCTCATCACAATGCTCTTTGACCCCTGTCACCACAATGCTTGATGACCATTGTCATCACAATGCTCCAAGAACCCTGTCATCACAATGCTCCATGCCGTTGACATCACAATGCTCCATGGCCCTTGTAATTAGAATGCTCCATGCCCTTGTCATCACAATGCTCCAGAACACTTGTGATCATAATACGCCTTTCCTGTGTCATCCCATTGCTCAACGACCCTTGTCATCAAAATATTCCTTGTCCTTTGTCATCACAGTGCTCCATGATACCTTTAATCAAAATTCTACATGACAACTGTCATCACAATGCAAGATGACCAATGTCATCACAAGGCCCCATGACACGTGTCATCACAATTCGCCTTGGCCCTGGACATCTCAATGCTGTATGAACCGTGTCATCACTAGGTTCCAGGACACTTGTCATCACAATGCTCCATGAACTCTGTTATCTCAATGTTCCATGGCCTTTGTATTCACAATGCTCCATTGTCCTGATAATCGCATTGCTCCATGAACACTTTCATCACAATGCTCCTTGACCACTGTCACCCTAATTCCCCATGACGTCTCGCCTCACTGTCTTCCAAGGCCACTCTCATCAAAATGCTCCATGATCTGTGTCAGCACAATATTGCATGACACTTGTCATCACAATGCTCCATGATGCCTGTCATCACAATGCTCCATGAATTTGTTATCACAATGCTCCAGGACCAGTTTCATCACAATACTCCATCCCCCTTTTCATCACAGTGCACAATGAAACCTTTCATTACAATGCTCCATGACACTTGTCATCACAATGCTCAACGGCCTTTATCGTCACAATGCTCCCAGGCACTTTTCATCACGATGTTCCATGAAAACTTACATCACTTTGCTCCACGACCATTGTCATCACAATAGTCCATACCCTTGTCAACACAATGCTGCATAATCCCTGTCATCACAATTCTCCTTGACTGCTGTCATCACGATAATCCAGGACAATTTTCATAACAATGGTTCATTCCCCCAGTCATCTCAGTGCTCCATGATACCTTTCATCACAATTCCTAGATGATCAATGTCATCACAAGGCCCCATGACACCTGTCATCACAATTCGCTATGACCCTTGTCATCACAATACTCGATGAACCGTGTCATCACAGTGTTCCAGGGCACATGTCATCACAATGATCCATGACGACTTTCATCACAATGCTCCAATACACCTGTCATCACAATGCTCCATGGCCCCTGTTATCATATTGCTCCATGATCACTTTCATCACAATGATCCATGACCAATGTCACCACCATTCCTAATGACGCCTGTCATCTCAATGCTCCATGGCACCTTCATCACAATGCTCCATGAACCCATTCATCACAATGTTCCCTGTCATTTTCATCACAATGTTCCATGGGCCCTGTCATCACAATGCTCCATGCGCTTGTCCTCAAAATGCTCCAGAACTCTTGTCATCATAATGCTCCATGCCAATGTCATCAAAATGCCCCATGACACTTGTCATCACAATGCTCCACGTCATTTGTCATCACAATGCTCCATGACCCTTGTCATAACAATGGTCCATGGCCTTGTCATCACAATGTTCCATGGCCTCTGACATCACTATGCTCTATGGTTTTTCTCATCACAATGCTCTTTGACCCCTGTCATCACAATGCTTGATGACCATTGTCATCACAATGCTCCAAGAACCCTGTCATCACAATGCTCCATGCCGTTGACATCACAATGCTCCATGGCCCTTGTAATTAGAATGCTCCATGCCCTTGTCATCACAATGCTCCAGAACACTTGTGATCATAATACGCCTTTCCTGTGTCATCCCATTGCTCAATGACCCTTGTCATCAAAATATTCCTTGTCCTTTGTCATCACAGTGCTCCATGATACCTTTAATCAAAATTCTACATGACAACTGTCATCACAATGCAAGATGACCAATGTCATCACAAGGCCCCATGACACGTGTCATCACAATTCGCCTTGGCCCTTGACATCTCAGTGCTGTATGAACCGTGTCATCACTAGGTTCCAGGACACTTGTCATCACAATGCTCCATGAACTCTGTTATCTCAATGTTCCATGGCCTTTGTATTCACAATGCTCCATTGTCCTGATAATCGCATTGCTCCATGAACACTTTCATCACAATGCTCCTTGACCACTGTCACCCTAATTCCCCATGACGTCTCGCCTCACTGTCTTCCAAGGCCACTCTCATCAAAATGCTCCATGATCTGTGTCAGCACAATATTGCATGACACTTGTCATCACAATGCTCCATGATGCCTGTCATCACAATGCTCCATGAAATTGTTATCACAATGCTCCAGGACCAGTTTCATCACAATACTCCATCCCACTTTTCATCACAGTGCACAATGAAACCTTTCATTACAATGCTCCATGACACTTGTCATCACAATGCTCAACGGCCTTTATCGTCACAATGCTCCCAGGCACTTTTCATCACGATGTTCCATGAAAACTTACATCACTTTGCTCCACGACCATTGTCATCACAATAGTCCATACCCTTGTCAACACAATGCTGCATAATCCCTGTCATCACAATTCTCCTTGACTGCTGTCATCACGATAATCCAGGACAATTTTCATAACAATGGTTCATTCCCCCAGTCATCTCAGTGCTCCATGATACCTTTCATCACAATTCCTAGATGATCAATGTCATCACAAGGCCCCATGACACCTGTCATCACAATTCGCTATGACCCTTGTCATCACAATACTCGATGAACCGTGTCATCACAGTGTTCCAGGGCACATGTCATCACAATGATCCATGACGACTTTCATCACAATGCTCCAATACACCTGTCATCACAATGCTCCATGGCCCCTGTTATCATATTGCTCCATGATCACTTTCATCACAATGATCCATGACCAATGTCATCACCATTCCTAATGACGCCTGTCATCTCAATGCTCCATGGCACCTTCATCACAATGCTCCATGAACCCATTCATCACAATGTTCCCTGTCCTTTTCATCACAATGTTCCATGGGCCCTGTCATCACAATGCTCCATGCGCTTGTCATCAAAATGCTCCAGAACTCTTGTCATCATAATGCTCCATGCCAATGTCATCAAAATGCCCCATGACACTTGTCATCACAATGCTCCACGTCATTTGTCATCACAATGCTCCATGACCCTTGTCATAAGAATGGTCCATGGCCTTGTCATCACAATGTTCCATGGCCTCTGACATCACTATGCTCTATGGTTTTTCTCATCACAATGCTCTTTGACCCCTGTCATCACAATGCTTGATGACCATTGTCATCACAATGCTCCAAGAACCCTGTCATCACAATGCTCCATGCCGTTGACATCACAATGCTCCATGGCCCTTGTAATTAGAATGCTCCATGCCCTTGTCATCACAATGCTCCAGAACACTTGTGATCATAATACGCCTTTCCTGTGTCATCCCATTGCTCAACGACCCTTGTCATCAAAATATTCCTTGTCCTTTGTCATCACAGTGCTCCATGATACCTTTAATCAAAATTCTACATGACAACTGTCATCACAATGCAAGATGACCAATGTCATCACAAGGCCCCATGACACGTGTCATCACAATTCGCCTTGGCCCTTGACATCTCAGTGCTGTATGAACCGTGTCATCACTAGGTTCCAGGACACTTGTCATCACAATGCTCCATGAACTCTGTTATCTCAATGTTCCATGGCCTTTGTATTCACAATGCTCCATTGTCCTGATAATCGCATTGCTCCATGAACACTTTCATCACAATGCTCCTTGACCACTGTCACCCTAATTCCCCATGACGTCTCGCCTCACTGTCTTCCAAGGCCACTCTCATCAAAATGCTCCATGATCGGTGTCAGCACAATATTGCATGACACTTGTCATCACAATGCTCCATGATGCCTGTCATCACAATGCTCCATGAATTTGTTATCACAATGCTCCAGGACCAGTTTCATCACAATACTCCGTCCCCCTTTTCATCACAGTGCACAATGAAACCTTTCATTACAATGCTCCATGACACTTGTCATCACAATGCTCAACGGCCTTTATCGTCACAATGCTCCCAGGCACTTTTCATCACGATGTTCCATGAAAACTTACATCACTTTGCTCCACGACCATTGTCATCACAATAGTCCATACCCTTGTCAACACAATGCTGCATAATCCCTGCCATCACAATTCTCCTTGACTGCTGTCATCACGATAATCCAGGACAATTTTCATAACAATGGTTCATTCCCCCAGTCATCTCAGTGCTCCATGATACCTTTCATCACAATTCCTAGATGATCAATGTCATCACAAGGCCCCATGACACCTGTCATCACAATTTGCTATGACCCTTGTCATCACAATACTCGATGAACCGTGTCATCACAGTGTTCCAGGGCACATGTCATCACAATGATCCATGACGACTTTCATCACAATGCTCCAATACACCTGTCATCACAATGCTCCATGGCCCCTGTTATCATATTGCTCCATGATCACTTTCATCACAATGATCCATGACCAATGTCATCACCATTCCTAATGACGCCTGTCATCTCAATGCTCCATGGCACCTTCATCACAATGCTCCATGAACCCATTCATCACAATGTTCCCTGTCCTTTTCATCACAATGTTCCATGGGCCCTGTCATCACAATGCTCCATGCGCTTGTCATCAAAATGCTCCAGAACTCTTGTCATCATAATGCTCCATGCCAATGTCATCAAAATGCCCCATGACACTTGTCATCACAATGCTCCACGTCATTTGTCATCACAATGCTCCATGACCCTTGTCATAAGAATGGTCCATGGCCTTGTCATCACAATGTTCCATGGCCTCTGACATCACTATGCTCTATGGTTTTTCTCATCACAATGCTCTTTGACCCCTCTCATCACAATGCTTGATGACCATTGTCATCACAATGCTCCAAGCACCCTGTCATCACAATGCTCCATGCCGTTGACATCACAATGCTCCATGGCCCTTGTAATTAGAATGCTCCATGCCCTTGTCATCACAATGCTCCAGAACACTTGTGATCATAATACGCCTTTCCTGTGTCATCCCATTGCTCAATGACCCTTGTCATCAAAATATTCCTTGTCCTTTGTCATCACAGTGCTCCATGATACCTTTAATCAAAATTCTACATGACAACTGTCATCACAATGCAAGATGACCAATGTCATCACAAGGCCCCATGACACGTGTCATCACAATTCGCCTTGGCCCTGGACATCTCAGTGCTGTATGAACCGTGTCATCACTAGGTTCCAGGACACTTGTCATCACAATGCTCCATGAACTCTGTTATCTCAATGTTCCATGGCCTTTGTATTCACAATGCTCCATTGTCCTGATAATCGCATTGCTCCATGAACACTTTCATCACAATGCTCCTTGACCACTGTCACCCTAATTCCCCATGACGTCTCGCCTCACTGTCTTCCAAGGCCACTCTCATCAAAATGCTCCATGATCTGTGTCAGCACAATATTGCATGACACTTGTCATCACAATGCTCCATGATGCCTGTCATCACAATGCTCCATGAATTTGTTATCACAATGCTCCAGGACCAGTTTCATCACAATACTCCATCCCCCTTTTCATCACAGTGCACAATGAAACCTTTCATTACAATGCTCCATGACACTTGTCATCACAATGTTCAATGGCCTTTATCGTCACAATGCTCCCAGGCACTTTTCATCACGATGTTCCATGAAAACTTACATCACTTTGCTCCACGACCATTGTCATCACAATAGTCCATACCCTTGTCAACACAATGCTGCATAATCCCTGTCATCACAATTCTCCTTGACTGCTGTCATCACGATAATCCAGGACAATTTTCATAACAATGGTTCATTCCCCCAGTCATCTCAGTGCTCCATGATACCTTTCATCACAATTCCTAGATGATCAATAGCATCACAAGGCCCCATGACACCTGTCATCACAATTTGCTATGACCCTTGTCATCACAATACTCGATGAACCGTGTCATCACAGTGTTCCAGGGCACATGTCATCACAATGATCCATGACGACTTTCATCACAATGCTCCAATACACCTGTCATCACAATGCTCCATGGCCCCTGTTATCATATTGCTCCATGATCACTTTCATCACAATGATCCATGACCAATGTCATCACCATTCCTAATGACGCCTGTCATCTCAATGCTCCATGGCACCTTCATCACAATGCTCCATGAACCCATTCATCACAATGTTCCCTGTCCTTTTCATCACAATGTTCCATGGGCCCTGTCATCACAATGCTCCATGCGCTTGTCATCAAAATGCTCCAGAACTCTTGTCATCATAATGCTCCATGCCAGTGTCATCAAAATGCCCCATGACACTTGTCATCACAATGCTCCACGTCATTTGTCATCACAATGCTCCATGACCCTTGTCATAACAATGGTCCATGGCCTTGTCATCACAATGTTCCATGGCCTCTGACATCACTATGCTCTATGGTTTTTCTCATCACAATGCTCTTTGACCCCTGTCATCACAATGCTTGATGACCATTGTCATCACAATGCTCCAAGAACCCTGTCATCACAATGCTCCATGCCGTTGACATCACAATGCTCCATGGCCCTTGTAATTAGAATGCTCCATGCCCTTGTCATCACAATGCTCCAGAACACTTGTGATCATAATACGCCTTTCCTGTGTCATCCCATTGCTCAATGACCCTTGTCATCAAAATATTCCTTGTCCTTTGTCATCACAGTGCTCCATGATACCTTTAATCAAAATTCTACATGACAACTGTCATCACAATGCAAGATGACCAATGTCATCACAAGGCCCCATGACACGTGTCATCACAATTCGCCTTGGCCCTGGACATCTCAGTGCTGTATGAACCGTGTCATCACTAGGTTCCAGGACACTTGTCATCACAATGCTCCATGAACTCTGTTATCTCAATGTTCCATGGCCTTTGTATTCACAATGCTCCATTGTCCTGATAATCGCATTGCTCCATGAACACTTTCATCACAATGCTCCTTGACCACTGTCACCCTAATTCCCCATGACGTCTCGCCTCACTGTCTTCCAAGGCCACTCTCATCAAAATGCTCCATGATCTGTGTCAGCACAATATTGCATGACACTTGTCATCACAATGCTCCATGATGCCTGTCATCACAATGCTCCATGAATTTGTTATCACAATGCTCCAGGACCAGTTTCATCACAATACTCCGTCCCCCTTTTCATCACAGTGCACAATGAAACCTTTCATTACAATGCTCCATGACACTTGTCATCACAATGCTCAATGGCCTTTATCGTCACAATGCTCCCAGGCACTTTTCATCACGATGTTCCATGAAAACTTACATCACTTTGCTCCACGACCATTGTCATCACAATAGTCCATACCCTTGTCAACACAATGCTGCATAATCCCTGCCATCACAATTCTCCTTGACTGCTGTCATCACGATAATCCAGGACAATTTTCATAACAATGGTTCATTCCCCCAGTCATCTCAGTGCTCCATGATACCTTTCATCACAATTCCTAGATGATCAATGTCATCACAAGGCCCCATGACACCTGTCATCACAATTTGCTATGACCCTTGTCATCACAATACTCGATGAACCGTGTCATCACAGTGTTCCAGGGCACATGTCATCACAATGATCCATGACGACTTTCATCACAATGCTCCAATACACCTGTCATCACAATGCTCCATGGCCCCTGTTATCATATTGCTCCATGATCACTTTCATCACAATGATCCATGACCAATGTCATCACCATTCCTAATGACGCCTGTCATCTCAATGCTCCATGGCACCTTCATCACAATGCTCCATGAACCCATTCATCACAATGTTCCCTGTCCTTTTCATCACAATGTTCCATGGGCCCTGTCATCACAATGCTCCATGCGCTTGTCATCAAAATGCTCCAGAACTCTTGTCATCATAATGCTCCATGCCAACGTCATCAAAATGCCCCATGACACTTGTCATCACAATGCTCCACGTCATTTGTCATCACAATGCTCCATGACCCTTGTCATAACAATGGTCCATGGCCTTGTCATCACAATGTTCCATGGCCTCTGACATCACTATGCTCTATGGTTTTTCTCATCACAATGCTCTTTGACCCCTCTCATCACAATGCTTGATGACCATTGTCATCACAATGCTCCAAGCACCCTGTCATCACAATGCTCCATGCCGTTGACATCACAATGCTCCATGGCCCTTGTAATTAGAATGCTCCATGCCCTTGTCATCACAATGCTCCAGAACACTTGTGATCATAATACGCCTTTCCTGTGTCATCCCATTGCTCAATGACCCTTGTCATCAAAATATTCCTTGTCCTTTGTCATCACAGTGCTCCATGATACCTTTAATCAAAATTCTACATGACAACTGTCATCACAATGCAAGATGACCAATGTCATCACAAGGCCCCATGACACGTGTCATCACAATTCGCCTTGGCCCTTGACATCTCAATGCTGTATGAACCGTGTCATCACTAGGTTCCAGGACACTTGTCATCACAATGCTCCATGAACTCTGTTATCTCAATGTTCCATGGCCTTTGTATTCACAATGCTCCATTGTCCTGATAATCGCATTGCTCCATGAACACTTTCATCACAATGCTCCTTGACCACTGTCACCCTAATTCCCCATGACGTCTCGCCTCACTGTCTTCCAAGGCCACTCTCATCAAAATGCTCCATGATCTGTGTCAGCACAATATTGCATGACACTTGTCATCACAATGCTCCATGATGCCTGTCATCACAATGCTCCATGAATTTGTTATCACAATGCTCCAGGACCAGTTTCATCACAATACTCCATCCCCCTTTTCATCACAGTGCACAATGAAACCTTTCATTACAATGCTCCATGACACTTGTCATCACAATGCTCAACGGCCTTTATCGTCACAATGCTCCCAGGCACTTTTCATCACGATGTTCCATGAAAACTTACATCACTTTGCTCCACGACCATTGTCATCACAATAGTCCATACCCTTGTCAACACAATGCTGCATAATCCCTGTCATCACAATTCTCCTTGACTGCTGTCATCACGATAATCCAGGACAATTTTCATAACAATGGTTCATTCCCCCAGTCATCTCAGTGCTCCATGATACCTTTCATCACAATTCCTAGATGATCAATGTCATCACAAGGCCCCATGACACCTGTCATCACAATTCGCTATGACCCTTGTCATCACAATACTCGATGAACCGTGTCATCACAGTGTTCCAGGGCACATGTCATCACAATGATCCATGACGACTTTCATCACAATGCTCCAATACACCTGTCATCACAATGCTCCATGGCCCCTGTTATCATATTGCTCCATGATCACTTTCATCACAATGATCCATGACCAATGTCACCACCATTCCTAATGACGCCTGTCATCTCAATGCTCCATGGCACCTTCATCACAATGCTCCATGAACCCATTCATCACAATGTTCCCTGTCCTTTTCATCACAATGTTCCATGGGCCCTGTCATCACAATGCTCCATGCGCTTGTCATCAAAATGCTCCAGAACTCTTGTCATCATAATGCTCCATGCCAGTCTCATCAAAATGCCCCATGACACTTGTCATCACAATGCTCCACGTCATTTGTCATCACAATGCTCCATGACCCTTGTCATAACAATGGTCCATGGCCTTGTCATCACAATGTTCCATGGCCTCTGACATCACTATGCTCTATGGATTTTCTCATCACAATGCTCTATGAACCCTGTCACCACAATGCTTGATGACCATTGTCATCACAATGCTCCAAGAACCCTGTCATCACAATGCTCCATGCCGTTGACATCACAATGCTCCATGGCCCTTGTAATTAGAATGCTCCATGCCCTTGTCATCACAATGCTCCAGAACACTTGTGATCATAATACGCCTTTCCTGTGTCATCCCATTGCTCAACGACCCTTGTCATCAAAATATTCCTTGTCCTTTGTCATCACAGTGCTCCATGATACCTTTAATCAAAATTCTACATGACAACTGTCATCACAATGCAAGATGACCAATGCCATCACAAGGCCCCATGACACGTGTCATCACAATTCGCCTTGGCCCTGGACATCTCAATGCTGTATGAACCGTGTCATCACTAGGTTCCAGGACACTTGTCATCACAATGCTCCATGAACTCTGTTATCTCAATGTTCCATGGCCTTTGTATTCACAATGCTCCATTGTCCTGATAATCGCATTGCTCCATGAACACTTTCATCACAATGCTCCTTGACCACTGTCACCCTAATTCCCCATGACGTCTCGCCTCACTGTCTTCCAAGGCCACTCTCATCAAAATGCTCCATGATCTGTGTCAGCACAATATTGCATGACACTTGTCATCACAATGCTCCATGATGCCTGTCATCACAATGCTCCATGAATTTGTTATCACAGTGCTCCAGGACCAGTTTCATCACAATACTCCATCCCCCTTTTCATCACAGTGCACAATGAAACCTTTCATTACAATGCTCCATGACACTTGTCATCACAATGCTCAACGGCCTTTATCGTCACAATGCTCCCAGGCACTTTTCATCACGATGTTCCATGAAAACTTACATCACTTTGCTCCACGACCATTGTCATCACAATAGTCCATACCCTTGTCAACACAATGCTGCATAATCCCTGTCATCACAATTCTCCTTGACTGCTGTCATCACGATAATCCAGGACAATTTTCATAACAATGGTTCATTCCCCCAGTCATCTCAGTGCTCCATGATACCTTTCATCACAATTCCTAGATGATCAATGTCATCACAAGGCCCCATGACACCTGTCATCACAATTCGCTATGACCCTTGTCATCACAATACTCGATGAACCGTGTCATCACAGTGTTCCAGGGCACATGTCATCACAATGATCCATGACGACTTTCATCACAATGCTCCAATACACCTGTCATCACAATGCTCCATGGCCCCTGTTATCATATTGCTCCATGATCACTTTCATCACAATGATCCATGACCAATGTCATCACCATTCCTCATGACGCCTGTCATCTCAATGCTCCATGGCACCTTCATCACAATGCTCCATGAACCCATTCATCACAATGTTCCCTGTCCTTTTCATCACAATGTTCCATGGGCCCTGTCATCACAATGCTCCATGCGCTTGTCATCAAAATGCTCCAGAACTCTTGTCATCATAATGCTCCATGCCAGTGTCATCAAAATGCCCCATGACACTTGTCATCACAATGCTCCACGTCATTTGTCATCACAATGCTCCATGACCCTTGTCATAACAATGGTCCATGGCCTTGTCATCACAATGTTCCATGGCCTCTGACATCACTATGCTCTATGGTTTTTCTCATCACAATGCTCTTTGACCCCTGTCACCACAATGCTTGATGACCATTGTCATCACAATGCTCCAAGAACCCTGTCATCACAATGCTCCATGCCGTTGACATCACAATGCTCCATGGCCCTTGTAATTAGAATGCTCCATGCCCTTGTCATCACAATGCTCCAGAACACTTGTGATCATAATACGCCTTTCCTGTGTCATCCCATTGCTCAATGACCCTTGTCATCAAAATATTCCTTGTCCTTTGTCATCACAGTGCTCCATGATACCTTTAATCAAAATTCTACATGACAACTGTCATCACAATGCAAGATGACCAATGTCATCACAAGGCCCCATGACACGTGTCATCACAATTCGCCTTGGCCCTGGACATCTCAATGCTGTATGAACCGTGTCATCACTAGGTTCCAGGACACTTGTCATCACAATGCTCCATGAACTCTGTTATCTCAATGTTCCATGGCCTTTGTATTCACAATGCTCCATTGTCCTGATAATCGCATTGCTCCATGAACACTTTCATCACAATGCTCCTTGACCACTGTCACCCTAATTCCCCATGACGTCTCGCCTCACTGTCTTCCAAGGCCACTCTCATCAAAATGCTCCATGATCTGTGTCAGCACAATATTGCATGACACTTGTCATCACAATGCTCCATGATGCCTGTCATCACAATGCTCCATGAATTTGTTATCACAGTGCTCCAGGACCAGTTTCATCACAATACTCCATCCCCCTTTTCATCACAGTGCACAATGAAACCTTTCATTACAATGCTCCATGACACTTGTCATCACAATGCTCAACGGCCTTTATCGTCACAATGCTCCCAGGCACTTTTCATCACGATGTTCCATGAAAACTTACATCACTTTGCTCCACGACCATTGTCATCACAATAGTCCATACCCTTGTCAACACAATGCTGCATAATCCCTGTCATCACAATTCTCCTTGACTGCTGTCATCACGATAATCCAGGACAATTTTCATAACAATGGTTCATTCCCCCAGTCATCTCAGTGCTCCATGATACCTTTCATCACAATTCCTAGATGATCAATGTCATCACAAGGCCCCATGACACCTGTCATCACAATTCGCTATGACCCTTGTCATCACAATACTCGATGAACCGTGTCATCACAGTGTTCCAGGGCACATGTCATCACAATGATCCATGACGACTTTCATCACAATGCTCCAATACACCTGTCATCACAATGCTCCATGGCCCCTGTTATCATATTGCTCCATGATCACTTTCATCACAATGATCCATGACCAATGTCATCACCATTCCTCATGACGCCTGTCATCTCAATGCTCCATGGCACCTTCATCACAATGCTCCATGAACCCATTCATCACAATGTTCCCTGTCCTTTTCATCACAATGTTCCATGGGCCCTGTCATCACAATGCTCCATGCGCTTGTCATCAAAATGCTCCAGAACTGTTGTCATCATAATGCTCCATGCCAGTGTCATCAAAATGCCCCATGACACTTGTCATCACAATGCTCCACGTCATTTGTCATCACAATGCTCCATGACCCTTGTCATAACAATGGTCCATGGCCTTGTCATCACAATGTTCCATGGCCTCTGACATCACTATGCTCTATGGTTTTTCTCATCACAATGCTCTTTGACCCCTGTCACCACAATGCTTGATGACCATTGTCATCACAATGCTCCAAGAACCCTGTCATCACAATGCTCCATGCCGTTGACATCACAATGCTCCATGGCCCTTGTAATTAGAATGCTCCATGCCCTTGTCATCACAATGCTCCAGAACACTTGTGATCATAATACGCCTTTCCTGTGTCATCCCATTGCTCAATGACCCTTGTCATCAAAATATTCCTTGTCCTTTGTCATCACAGTGCTCCATGATACCTTTAATCAAAATTCTACATGACAACTGTCATCACAATGCAAGATGACCAATGTCATCACAAGGCCCCATGACACGTGTCATCACAATTCGCCTTGGCCCTTGACATCTCAATGCTGTATGAACCGTGTCATCACTAGGTTCCAGGACACTTGTCATCACAATGCTCCATGAACTCTGTTATCTCAATGTTCCATGGCCTTTGTATTCACAATGCTCCATTGTCCTGATAATCGCATTGCTCCATGAACACTTTCATCACAATGCTCCTTGACCACTGTCACCCTAATTCCCCATGACGTCTCGCCTCACTGTCTTCCAAGGCCACTCTCATCAAAATGCTCCATGATCTGTGTCAGCACAATATTGCATGACACTTGTCATCACAATGCTCCATGATGCCTGTCATCACAATGCTCCATGAATTTGTTATCACAGTGCTCCAGGACCAGTTTCATCACAATACTCCATCCCCCTTTTCATCACAGTGCACAATGAAACCTTTCATTACAATGCTCCATGACACTTGTCATCACAATGCTCAACGGCCTTTATCGTCACAATGCTCCCAGGCACTTTTCATCACGATGTTCCATGAAAACTTACATCACTTTGCTCCACGACCATTGTCATCACAATAGTCCATACCCTTGTCAACACAATGCTGCATAATCCCTGTCATCACAATTCTCCTTGACTGCTGTCATCACGATAATCCAGGACAATTTTCATAACAATGGTTCATTCCCCCAGTCATCTCAGTGCTCCATGATACCTTTCATCACAATTCCAAATGATCAATGTCATCACAAGGCCCCATGACACCTGTCATCACAATTTGCTATGACCCTTGTCATCACAATACTCGATGAACCGTGTCATCACAGTGTTCCAGGGCACATGTCATCACAATGATCCATGACGACTTTCATCACAATGCTCCAATACACCTGTCATCACAATGCTCCATGGCCCCTGTTATCATATTGCTCCATGATCACTTTCATCACAATGATCCATGACCAATGTCACCACCATTCCTAATGACGCCTGTCATCTCAATGCTCCATGGCACCTTCATCACAATGCTCCATGAACCCTTTCATCACAATGTTCCCTGTCCTTTTCATCACAATGTTCCATGGGCCCTGTCATCACAATGCTCCATGCGCTTGTCATCAAAATGCTCCAGAACTCTTGTCATCATAATGCTCCATGCCAGTGTCATCAAAATGCCCCATGACACTTGTCATCACAATGCTCCACGTCATTTGTCATCACAATGCTCCATGACCCTTGTCATAACAATGGTCCATGGCCTTGTCATCACAATGTTCCATGGCCTCTGACATCACTATGCTCTATGGTTTTTCTCATCACAATGCTCTTTGACCCCTGTCATCACAATGCTTGATGACCATTGTCATCACAATGCTCCAAGAACCCTGTCATCACAATGCTCCATGCCGTTGACATCACAATGCTCCATGGCCCTTGTAATTAGAATGCTCCATGCCCTTGTCATCACAATGCTCCAGAACACTTGTGATCATAATACGCCTTTCCTGTGTCATCCCATTGCTCAACGACCCTTGTCATCAAAATATTCCTTGTCCTTTGTCATCACAGTGCTCCATGATACCTTTAATCAAAATTCTACATGACAACTGTCATCACAATGCAAGATGACCAATGTCATCACAAGGCCCCATGACACGTGTCATCACAATTCGCCTTGGCCCTTGACATCTCAATGCTGTATGAACCGTGTCATCACTAGGTTCCAGGACACTTGTCATCACAATGCTCCATGAACTCTGTTATCTCAATGTTCCATGGCCTTTGTATTCACAATGCTCCATTGTCCTGATAATCGCATTGCTCCATGAACACTTTCATCACAATGCTCCTTGACCACTGTCACCCTAATTCCCCATGACGTCTCGCCTCACTGTCTTCCAAGGCCACTCTCATCAAAATGCTCCATGATCTGTGTCAGCACAATATTGCATGACACTTGTCATCACAATGCTCCATGATGCCTGTCATCACAATGCTCCATGAATTTGTTATCACAGTGCTCCAGGACCAGTTTCATCACAATACTCCATCCCCCTTTTCATCACAGTGCACAATGAAACCTTTCATTACAATGCTCCATGACACTTGTCATCACAATGCTCAACGGCCTTTATCGTCACAATGCTCCCAGGCACTTTTCATCACGATGTTCCATGAAAACTTACATCACTTTGCTCCACGACCATTGTCATCACAATAGTCCATACCCTTGTCAACACAATGCTGCATAATCCCTGTCATCACAATTCTCCTTGACTGCTGTCATCACGATAATCCAGGACAATTTTCATAACAATGGTTCATTCCCCCAGTCATCTCAGTGCTCCATGATACCTTTCATCACAATTCCTAGATGATCAATGTCATCACAAGGCCCCATGACACCTGTCATCACAATTCGCTATGACCCTTGTCATCACAATACTCGATGAACCGTGTCATCACAGTGTTCCAGGGCACATGTCATCACAATGATCCATGACGACTTTCATCACAATGCTCCAATACACCTGTCATCACAATGCTCCATGGCCCCTGTTATCATATTGCTCCATGATCACTTTCATCACAATGATCCATGACCAATGTCATCACCATTCCTAATGACGCCTGTCATCTCAATGCTCCATGGCACCTTCATCACAATGCTCCATGAACCCATTCATCACAATGTTCCCTGTCCTTTTCATCACAATGTTCCATGGGCCCTGTCATCACAATGCTCCATGCGCTTGTCATCAAAATGCTCCAGAACTCTTGTCATCATAATGCTCCATGCCAATGTCATCAAAATGCCCCATGACACTTGTCATCACAATGCTCCACGTCATTTGTCATCACAATGCTCCATGACCCTTGTCATAACAATGGTCCATGGCCTTGTCATCACAATGTTCCATGGCCTCTGACATCACTATGCTCTATGGTTTTTCTCATCACAATGCTCTTTGACCCCTCTCATCACAATGCTTGATGACCATTGTCATCACAATGCTCCAAGCACCCTGTCATCACAATGCTCCATGCCGTTGACATCACAATGCTCCATGGCCCTTGTAATTAGAATGCTCCATGCCCTTGTCATCACAATGCTCCAGAACACTTGTGATCATAATACGCCTTTCCTGTGTCATCCCATTGCTCAATGACCCTTGTCATCAAAATATTCCTTGTCCTTTGTCATCACAGTGCTCCATGATACCTTTAATCAAAATTCTACATGACAACTGTCATCACAATGCAAGATGACCAATGTCATCACAAGGCCCCATGACACGTGTCATCACAATTCGCCTTGGCCCTTGACATCTCAATGCTGTATGAACCGTGTCATCACTAGGTTCCAGGACACTTGTCATCACAATGCTCCATGAACTCTGTTATCTCAATGTTCCATGGCCTTTGTATTCACAATGCTCCATTGTCCTGATAATCGCATTGCTCCATGAACACTTTCATCACAATGCTCCTTGACCACTGTCACCCTAATTCCCCATGACGTCTCGCCTCACTGTCTTCCAAGGCCACTCTCATCAAAATGCTCCATGATCTGTGTCAGCACAATATTGCATGACACTTGTCATCACAATGCTCCATGATGCCTGTCATCACAATGCTCCATGAATTTGTTATCACAATGCTCCAGGACCAGGTTCATCACAATACTCCATCCCCCTTTTCATCACAGTGCACAATGAAACCTTTCATTACAATGCTCCATGACACTTGTCATCACAATGCTCAACGGCCTTTATCGTCACAATGCTCCCAGGCACTTTTCATCACGATGTTCCATGAAAACTTACATCACTTTGCTCCACGACCATTGTCATCACAATAGTCCATATCCTTGTCAACACAATGCTGCATAATCCCTGTCATCACAATTCTCCTTGACTGCTGTCATCACGATAATCCAGGACAATTTTCATAACAATGGTTCATTCCCCCAGTCATCTCAGTGCTCCATGATACCTTTCATCACAATTCCTAGATGATCAATGTCATCACAAGGCCCCATGACACCTGTCATCACAATTCGCTATGACCCTTGTCATCACAATACTCGATGAACCGTGTCATCACAGTGTTCCAGGGCACATGTCATCACAATGATCCATGACGACTTTCATCACAATGCTCCAATACACCTGTCATCACAATGCTCCATGGCCCCTGTTATCATATTGCTCCATGATCACTTTCATCACAATGATCCATGACCAATGTCACCACCATTCCTAATGACGCCTGTCATCTCAATGCTCCATGGCACCTTCATCACAATGCTCCATGAACCCATTCATCACAATGTTCCCTGTCCTTTTCATCACAATGTTCCATGGGCCCTGTCATCACAATGCTCCATGCGCTTGTCATCAAAATGCTCCAGAACTCTTGTCATCATAATGCTCCATGCCAGTCTCATCAAAATGCCCCATGACACTTGTCATCACAATGCTCCACGTCATTTGTCATCACAATGCTCCATGACCCTTGTCATAACAATGGTCCATGGCCTTGTCATCACAATGTTCCATGGCCTCTGACATCACTATGCTCTATGGATTTTCTCATCACAATGCTCTTTGACCCCTGTCACCACAATGCTTGATGACCATTGTCATCACAATGCTCCAAGAACCCTGTCATCACAATGCTCCATGCCGTTGACATCACAATGCTCCATGGCCCTTGTAATTAGAATGCTCCATGCCCTTGTCATCACAATGCTCCAGAACACTTGTGATCATAATACGCCTTTCCTGTGTCATCCCATTGCTCAACGACCCTTGTCATCAAAATATTCCTTGTCCTTTGTCATCACAGTGCTCCATGATACCTTTAATCAAAATTCTACATGACAACTGTCATCACAATGCAAGATGACCAATGTCATCACAAGGCCCCATGACACGTGTCATCACAATTCACCTTGGCCCTGGACATCTCAATGCTGTATGAACCGTGTCATCACTAGGTTCCAGGACACTTGTCATCACAATGCTCCATGAACTCTGTTATCTCAATGTTCCATGGCCTTTGTATTCACAATGCTCCATTGTCCTGATAATCGCATTGCTCCATGAACACTTTCATCACAATGCTCCTTGACCACTGTCACCCTAATTCCCCATGACGTCTCGCCTCACTGTCTTCCAAGGCCACTCTCATCAAAATGCTCCATGATCTGTGTCAGCACAATATTGCATGACACTTGTCATCACAATGCTCCATGATGCCTGTCATCACAATGCTCCATGAATTTGTTATCACAGTGCTCCAGGACCAGTTTCATCACAATACTCCATCCCCCTTTTCATCACAGTGCACAATGAAACCTTTCATTACAATGCTCCATGACACTTGTCATCACAATGCTCAACGGCCTTTATCGTCACAATGCTCCCAGGCACTTTTCATCACGATGTTCCATGAAAACTTATATCACTTTGCTCCACGACCATTGTCATCACAATAGTCCATACCCTTGTCAACACAATGCTGCATAATCCCTGTCATCACAATTCTCCTTGACTGCTGTCATCACGATAATCCAGGACAATTTTCATAACAATGGTTCATTCCCCCAGTCATCTCAGTGCTCCATGATACCTTTCATCACAATTCCTAGATGATCAATGTCATCACAAGGCCCCATGACACCTGTCATCACAATTCGCTATGACCCTTGTCATCACAATACTCGATGAACCGTGTCATCACAGTGTTCCAGGGCACATGTCATCACAATGATCCATGACGACTTTCATCACAATGCTCCAATACACCTGTCATCACAATGCTCCATGGCCCCTGTTATCATATTGCTCCGTGATCACTTTCATCACAATGATCCATGACCAATGTCATCACCATTCCTCATGACGCCTGTCATCTCAATGCTCCATGGCACCTTCATCACAATGCTCCATGAACCCATTCATCACAATGTTCCCTGTCCTTTTCATCACAATGTTCCATGGGCCCTGTCATCACAATGCTCCATGCGCTTGTCATCAAAATGCTCCAGAACTCTTGTCATCATAATGCTCCATGCCAGTGTCATCAAAATGCCCCATGACACATGTCATCACAATGCTCCACGTCATTTGTCATCACAATGCTCCATGACCCTTGTCATAACAATGGTCCATGGCCTTGTCATCACAATGTTCCATGGCCTCTGACATCACTATGCTCTATGGTTTTTCTCATCACAATGCTCTTTGACCCCTGTCACCACAATGCTTGATGACCATTGTCATCACAATGCTCCAAGAACCCTGTCATCACAATGCTCCATGCCGTTGACATCACAATGCTCCATGGCCCTTGTAATTAGAATGCTCCATGCCCTTGTCATCACAATGCTCCAGAACACTTGTGATCATAATACGCCTTTCCTGTGTCATCCCATTGCTCAATGACCCTTGTCATCAAAATATTCCTTGTCCTTTGTCATCACAGTGCTCCATGATACCTTTAATCAAAATTCTACATGACAACTGTCATCACAATGCAAGATGACCAATGTCATCACAAGGCCCCATGACACGTGTCATCACAATTCGCCTTGGCCCTGGACATCTCAATGCTGTATGAACCGTGTCATCACTAGGTTCCAGGACACTTGTCATCACAATGCTCCATGAACTCTGTTATCTCAATGTTCCATGGCCTTTGTATTCACAATGCTCCATTGTCCTGATAATCGCATTGCTCCATGAACACTTTCATCACAATGCTCCTTGACCACTGTCACCCTAATTCCCCATGACGTCTCGCCTCACTGTCTTCCAAGGCCACTCTCATCAAAATGCTCCATGATCTGTGTCAGCACAATATTACATGACACTTGTCATCACAATGCTCCATGATGCCTGTCATCACAATGCTCCATGAATTTGTTATCACAGTGCTCCAGGACCAGTTTCATCACAATACTCCATCCCCCTTTTCATCACAGTGCACAATGAAACCTTTCATTACAATGCTCCATGACACTTGTCATCACAATGCTCAACGGCCTTTATCGTCACAATGCTCCCAGGCACTTTTCATCACGATGTTCCATGAAAACTTACATCACTTTGCTCCACGACCATTGTCATCACAATAGTCCATACCCTTGTCAACACAATGCTGCATAATCCCTGTCATCACAATTCTCCTTGACTGCTGTCATCACGATAATCCAGGACAATTTTCATAACAATGGTTCATTCCCCCAGTCATCTCAGTGCTCCATGATACCTTTCATCACAATTCCTAGATGATCAATGTCATCACAAGGCCCCATGACACCTGTCATCACAATTCGCTATGACCCTTGTCATCACAATACTCGATGAACCGTGTCATCACAGTGTTCCAGGGCACATGTCATCACAATGATCCATGACGACTTTCATCACAATGCTCCAATACACCTGTCATCACAATGCTCCATGGCCCCTGTTATCATATTGCTCCATGATCACTTTCATCACAATGATCCATGACCAATGTCATCACCATTCCTCATGACGCCTGTCATCTCAATGCTCCATGGCACCTTCATCACAATGCTCCATGAACCCATTCATCACAATGTTCCCTGTCCTTTTCATCACAATGTTCCATGGGCCCTGTCATCACAATGCTCCATGCGCTTGTCATCAAAATGCTCCAGAACTCTTGTCATCATAATGCTCCATGCCAGTGTCATCAAAATGCCCCATGACACATGTCATCACAATGCTCCACGTCATTTGTCATCACAATGCTCCATGACCCTTGTCATAACAATGGTCCATGGCCTTGTCATCACAATGTTCCATGGCCTCTGACATCACTATGCTCTATGGTTTTTCTCATCACAATGCTCTTTGACCCCTGTCACCACAATGCTTGATGACCATTGTCATCACAATGCTCCAAGAACCCTGTCATCACAATGCTCCATGCCGTTGACATCACAATGCTCCATGGCCCTTGTAATTAGAATGCTCCATGCCCTTGTCATCACAATGCTCCAGAACACTTGTGATCATAATACGCCTTTCCTGTGTCATCCCATTGCTCAATGACCCTTGTCATCAAAATATTCCTTGTCCTTTGTCATCACAGTGCTCCATGATACCTTTAATCAAAATTCTACATGACAACTGTCATCACAATGCAAGATGACCAATGTCATCACAAGGCCCCATGACACGTGTCATCACAATTCGCCTTGGCCCTGGACATCTCAATGCTGTATGAACCGTGTCATCACTAGGTTCCAGGACACTTGTCATCACAATGCTCCATGAACTCTGTTATCTCAATGTTCCATGGCCTTTGTATTCACAATGCTCCATTGTCCTGATAATCGCATTGCTCCATGAACACTTTCATCACAATGCTCCTTGACCACTGTCACCCTAATTCCCCATGACGTCTCGCCTCACTGTCTTCCAAGGCCACTCTCATCAAAATGCTCCATGATCTGTGTCAGCACAATATTACATGACACTTGTCATCACAATGCTCCATGATGCCTGTCATCACAATGCTCCATGAATTTGTTATCACAGTGCTCCAGGACCAGTTTCATCACAATACTCCATCCCCCTTTTCATCACAGTGCACAATGAAACCTTTCATTACAATGCTCCATGACACTTGTCATCACAATGCTCAACGGCCTTTATCGTCACAATGCTCCCAGGCACTTTTCATCACGATGTTCCATGAAAACTTACATCACTTTGCTCCACGACCATTGTCATCACAATAGTCCATACCCTTGTCAACACAATGCTGCATAATCCCTGTCATCACAATTCTCCTTGACTGCTGTCATCACGATAATCCAGGACAATTTTCATAACAATGGTTCATTCCCCCAGTCATCTCAGTGCTCCATGATACCTTTCATCACAATTCCTAGATGATCAATGTCATCACAAGGCCCCATGACACCTGTCATCACAATTTGCTATGACCCTTGTCATCACAATACTCGATGAACCGTGTCATCACAGTGTTCCAGGGCACATGTCATCACAATGATCCATGACGACTTTCATCACAATGCTCCAATACACCTGTCATCACAATGCTCCATGGCCCCTGTTATCATATTGCTCCATGATCACTTTCATCACAATGATCCATGACCAATGTCACCACCATTCCTAATGACGCCTGTCATCTCAATGCTCCATGGCACCTTCATCACAATGCTCCATGAACCCTTTCATCACAATGTTCCCTGTCCTTTTCATCACAATGTTCCATGGGCCCTGTCATCACAATGCTCCATGCGCTTGTCATCAAAATGCTCCAGAACTCTTGTCATCATAATGCTCCATGCCAGTGTCATCAAAATGCCCCATGACACTTGTCATCACAATGCTCCACGTCATTTGTCATCACAATGCTCCATGACCCTTGTCATAACAATGGTCCATGGCCTTGTCATCACAATGTTCCATGGCCTCTGACATCACTATGCTCTATGGTTTTTCTCATCACAATGCTCTTTGACCCCTGTCATCACAATGCTTGATGACCATTGTCATCACAATGCTCCAAGAACCCTGTCATCACAATGCTCCATGCCGTTGACATCACAATGCTCCATGGCCCTTGTAATTAGAATGCTCCATGCCCTTGTCATCACAATGCTCCAGAACACTTGTGATCATAATACGCCTTTCCTGTGTCATCCCATTGCTCAACGACCCTTGTCATCAAAATATTCCTTGTCCTTTGTCATCACAGTGCTCCATGATACCTTTAATCAAAATTCTACATGACAACTGTCATCACAATGCAAGATGACCAATGTCATCACAAGGCCCCATGACACGTGTCATCACAATTCGCCTTGGCCCTTGACATCTCAATGCTGTATGAACCGTGTCATCACTAGGTTCCAGGACACTTGTCATCACAATGCTCCATGAACTCTGTTATCTCAATGTTCCATGGCCTTTGTATTCACAATGCTCCATTGTCCTGATAATCGCATTGCTCCATGAACACTTTCATCACAATGCTCCTTGACCACTGTCACCCTAATTCCCCATGACGTCTCGCCTCACTGTCTTCCAAGGCCACTCTCATCAAAATGCTCCATGATCTGTGTCAGCACAATATTGCATGACACTTGTCATCACAATGCTCCATGATGCCTGTCATCACAATGCTCCATGAATTTGTTATCACAGTGCTCCAGGACCAGTTTCATCACAATACTCCATCCCCCTTTTCATCACAGTGCACAATGAAACCTTTCATTACAATGCTCCATGACACTTGTCATCACAATGCTCAACGGCCTTTATCGTCACAATGCTCCCAGGCACTTTTCATCACGATGTTCCATGAAAACTTACATCACTTTGCTCCACGACCATTGTCATCACAATAGTCCATACCCTTGTCAACACAATGCTGCATAATCCCTGTCATCACAATTCTCCTTGACTGCTGTCATCACGATAATCCAGGACAATTTTCATAACAATGGTTCATTCCCCCAGTCATCTCAGTGCTCCATGATACCTTTCATCACAATTCCTAGATGATCAATGTCATCACAAGGCCCCATGACACCTGTCATCACAATTCGCTATGACCCTTGTCATCACAATACTCGATGAACCGTGTCATCACAGTGTTCCAGGGCACATGTCATCACAATGATCCATGACGACTTTCATCACAATGCTCCAATACACCTGTCATCACAATGCTCCATGGCCCCTGTTATCATATTGCTCCATGATCACTTTCATCACAATGATCCATGACCAATGTCACCACCATTCCTAATGACGCCTGTCATCTCAATGCTCCATGGCACCTTCATCACAATGCTCCATGAACCCATTCATCACAATGTTCCCTGTCCTTTTCATCACAATGTTCCATGGGCCCTGTCATCACAATGCTCCATGCGCTTGTCATCAAAATGCTCCAGAACTCTTGTCATCATAATGCTCCATGCCAGTCTCATCAAAATGCCCCATGACACTTGTCATCACAATGCTCCACGTCATTTGTCATCACAATGCTCCATGACCCTTGTCATAACAATGGTCCATGGCCTTGTCATCACAATGTTCCATGGCCTCTGACATCACTATGCTCTATGGATTTTCTCATCACAATGCTCTTTGACCCCTGTCACCACAATGCTTGATGACCATTGTCATCACAATGCTCCAAGAACCCTGTCATCACAATGCTCCATGCCGTTGACATCACAATGCTCCATGGCCCTTGTAATTAGAATGCTCCATGCCCTTGTCATCACAATGCTCCAGAACACTTGTGATCATAATACGCCTTTCCTGTGTCATCCCATTGCTCAACGACCCTTGTCATCAAAATATTCCTTGTCCTTTGTCATCACAGTGCTCCGTGATACCTTTAATCAAAATTCTACATGACAACTGTCATCACAATGCAAGATGACCAATGTCATCACAAGGCCCCATGACACGTGTCATCACAATTCGCCTTGGCCCTGGACATCTCAATGCTGTATGAACCGTGTCATCACTAGGTTCCAGGACACTTGTCATCACAATGCTCCATGAACTCTGTTATCTCAATGTTCCATGGCCTTTGTATTCACAATGCTCCATTGTCCTGATAATCGCATTGCTCCATGAACACTTTCATCACAGTGCTCCTTGACCACTGTCACCCTAATTCCCCATGACGTCTCGCCTCACTGTCTTCCAAGGCCACTCTCATCAAAATGCTCCATGATCTGTGTCAGCACAATATTGCATGACACTTGTCATCACAATGCTCCATGATGCCTGTCATCACAATGCTCCATGAATTTGTTATCACAATGCTCCAGGACCAGTCTCATCACAATACTCCATCCCCCTTTTCATCACAGTGCACAATGAAACCTTTCATTACAATGCTCCATGACACTTGTCATCACAATGCTCAACGGCCTTTATCTTCACAATGCTCCCAGGCACTTTTCATCACGATGTTCCATGAAAACTTACATCACTTTGCTCCACGACCATTGTCATCACAATAGTCCATACCCTTGTCAACACAATGCTGCATAATCCCTGTCATCACAATTCTCCTTGACTGCTGTCATCTCGATAATCCAGGACAATTTTCATAACAATGGTTCATTCCCCCAGTCATCTCAGTGCTCCATGATACCTTTCATCACAATTCCTAGATGATCAATGTCATCACAAGGCCCCATGACACCTGTCATCACAATTCGCTATGACCCTTGTCATCACAATACTCGATGAACCGTGTCATCACAGTGTTCCAGGGCACATGTCATCACAATGATCCATGACGACTTTCATCACAATGCTCCAATACACCTGTCATCACAATGCTCCATGGCCCCTGTTATCATATTGCTCCATGATCACTTTCATCACAATGATCCATGACCAATGTCACCACCATTCCTAATGACGCCTGTCATCTCAATGCTCCATGGCACCTTCATCACAATGCTCCATGAACACATTCATCACAATGTTCCCTGTCCTTTTCATCACAATGTTCCATGGGCCCTGTCATCACAATGCTCCATGCGCTTGTCATCAAAATGCTCCAGAACTCTTGTCATCATAATGCTCCATGCCAGTCTCATCAAAATGCCCCATGACACTTGTCATCACAATGCTCCACGTCATTTGTCATCACAATGCTCCATGACCCTTGTCATAACAATGGTCCATGGCCTTGTCATCACAATGTTCCATGGCCTCTGACATCACTATGCTCTATGGTTTTTCTCATCACAATGCTCTTTGACCCCTGTCACCACAATGCTTGATGACCATTGTCATCACAATGCTCCAAGAACCCTGTCATCACAATGCTCCATGCCGTTGACATCACAATGCTCCATGGCCCTTGTAATTAGAATGCTCCATGCCCTTGTCATCACAATGCTCCAGAACACTTGTGATCATAATACGCCTTTCCTGTGTCATCCCATTGCTCAATGACCCTTGTCATCAAAATATTCCTTGTCCTTTGTCATCACAGTGCTCCATGATACCTTTAATCAAAATTCTACATGACAACTGTCATCACAATGCAAGATGACCAATGTCATCACAAGGCCCCATGACACGTGTCATCACAATTCGCCTTGGCCCTGGACATCTCAATGCTGTATGAACCGTGTCATCACTAGGTTCCAGGACACTTGTCATCACAATGCTCCATGAACTCTGTTATCTCAATGTTCCATGGCCTTTGTATTCACAATGCTCCATTGTCCTGATAATCGCATTGCTCCATGAACACTTTCATCACAATGCTCCTTGACCACTGTCACCCTAATTCCCCATGACGTCTCGCCTCACTGTCTTCCAAGGCCACTCTCATCAAAATGCTCCATGATCTGTGTCAGCACAATATTGCATGACACTTGTCATCACAATGCTCCATGATGCCTGTCATCACAATGCTCCATGAATTTGTTATCACAGTGCTCCAGGACCAGTTTCATCACAATACTCCATCCCCCTTTTCATCACAGTGCACAATGAAACCTTTCATTACAATGCTCCATGACACTTGTCATCACAATGCTCAACGGCCTTTATCGTCACAATGCTCCCAGGCACTTTTCATCACGATGTTCCATGAAAACTTACATCACTTTGCTCCACGACCATTGTCATCACAATAGTCCATACCCTTGTCAACACAATGCTGCATAATCCCTGTCATCACAATTCTCCTTGACTGCTGTCATCACGATAATCCAGGACAATTTTCATAACAATGGTTCATTCCCCCAGTCATCTCAGTGCTCCATGATACCTTTCATCACAATTCCTAGATGATCAATGTCATCACAAGGCCCCATGACACCTGTCATCACAATTCGCTATGACCCTTGTCATCACAATACTCGATGAACCGTGTCATCACAGTGTTCCAGGGCACATGTCATCACAATGATCCATGACGACTTTCATCACAATGCTCCAATACACCTGTCATCACAATGCTCCATGGCCCCTGTTATCATATTGCTCCATGATCACTTTCATCACAATGATCCATGACCAATGTCACCACCATTCCTAATGACGCCTGTCATCTCAATGCTCCATGGCACCTTCATCACAATGCTCCATGAACCCATTCATCACAATGTTCCCTGTCCTTTTCATCACAATGTTCCATGGGCCCTGTCATCACAATGCTCCATGCGCTTGTCATCAAAATGCTCCAGAACTCTTGTCATCATAATGCTCCATGCCAGTCTCATCAAAATGCCCCATGACACTTGTCATCACAATGCTCCACGTCATTTGTCATCACAATGCTAGATGACCCTTGTCATAACAATGGTCCATGGCCTTGTCATCACAATGTTCCATGGCCTCTGACATCACTATGCTCTATGGTTTTTCTCATCACAATGCTCTTTGACCCCTGTCACCACAATGCTTGATGACCATTGTCATCACAATGCTCCAAGAACCCTGTCATCACAATGCTCCATGCCGTTGACATCACAATGCTCCATGGCCCTTGTAATTAGAATGCTCCATGCCCTTGTCATCACAATGCTCCAGAACACTTGTGATCATAATACGCCTTTCCTGTGTCATCCCATTGCTCAATGACCCTTGTCATCAAAATATTCCTTGTCCTTTGTCATCACAGTGCTCCATGATACCTTTAATCAAAATTCTACATGACAACTGTCATCACAATGCAAGATGACCAATGTCATCACAAGGCCCCATGACACGTGTCATCACAATTCGCCTTGGCCCTTGACATCTCAATGCTGTATGAACCGTGTCATCACTAGGTTCCAGGACACTTGTCATCACAATGCTCCATGAACTCTGTTATCTCAATGTTCCATGGCCTTTGTATTCACAATGCTCCATTGTCCTGATAATCGCATTGCTCCATGAACACTTTCATCACAATGCTCCTTGACCACTGTCACCCTAATTCCCCATGACGTCTCGCCTCACTGTCTTCCAAGGCCACTCTCATCAAAATGCTCCATGATCTGTGTCAGCACAATATTGCATGACACTTGTCATCACAATGCTCCATGATGCCTGTCATCACAATGCTCCATGAATTTGTTATCACAGTGCTCCAGGACCAGTTTCATCACAATACTCCATCCCCCTTTTCATCACAGTGCACAATGAAACCTTTCATTACAATGCTCCATGACACTTGTCATCACAATGCTCAACGGCCTTTATCGTCACAATGCTCCCAGGCACTTTTCATCACGATGTTCCATGAAAACTTACATCACTTTGCTCCACGACCATTGTCATCACAATAGTCCATACCCTTGTCAACACAATGCTGCATAATCCCTGTCATCACAATTCTCCTTGACTGCTGTCATCACGATAATCCAGGACAATTTTCATAACAATGGTTCATTCCCCCAGTCATCTCAGTGCTCCATGATACCTTTCATCACAATTCCTAGATGATCAATGTCATCACAAGGCCCCATGACACCTGTCATCACAATTCGCTATGACCCTTGTCATCACAATACTCGATGAACCGTGTCATCACAGTGTTCCAGGGCACATGTCATCACAATGATCCATGACGACTTTCATCACAATGCTCCAATACACCTGTCATCACAATGCTCCATGGCCCCTGTTATCATATTGCTCCATGATCACTTTCATCACAATGATCCATGACCAATGTCATCACCATTCCTCATGACGCCTGTCATCTCAATGCTCCATGGCACCTTCATCACAATGCTCCATGAACCCATTCATCACAATGTTCCCTGTCCTTTTCATCACAATGTTCCATGGGCCCTGTCATCACAATGCTCCATGCGCTTGTCATCAAAATGCTCCAGAACTCTTGTCATCATAATGCTCCATGCCAGTGTCATCAAAATGCCCCATGACACTTGTCATCACAATGCTCCACGTCATTTGTCATCACAATGCTCCATGACCCTTGTCATAACAATGGTCCATGGCCTTGTCATCACAATGTTCCATGGCCTCTGACATCACTATGCTCTATGGTTTTTCTCATCACAATGCTCTTTGACCCCTGTCACCACAATGCTTGATGACCATTGTCATCACAATGCTCCAAGAACCCTGTCATCACAATGCTCCATGCCGTTGACATCACAATGCTCCATGGCCCTTGTAATTAGAATGCTCCATGCCCTTGTCATCACAATGCTCCAGAACACTTGTGATCATAATACGCCTTTCCTGTGTCATCCCATTGCTCAATGACCCTTGTCATCAAAATATTCCTTGTCCTTTGTCATCACAGTGCTCCATGATACCTTTAATCAAAATTCTACATGACAACTCTCATCACAATGCAAGATGACCAATGTCATCACAAGGCCCCATGACACGTGTCATCACAATTCGCCTTGGCCCTGGACATCTCAATGCTGTATGAACCGTGTCATCACTAGGTTCCAGGACACTTGTCATCACAATGCTCCATGAACTCTGTTATCTCAATGTTCCATGGCCTTTGTATTCACAATGCTCCATTGTCCTGATAATCGCATTGCTCCATGAACACTTTCATCACAATGCTCCTTGACCACTGTCACCCTAATTCCCCATGACGTCTCGCCTCACTGTCTTCCAAGGCCACTCTCATCAAAATGCTCCATGATCTGTGTCAGCACAATATTGCATGACACTTGTCATCACAATGCTCCATGATGCCTGTCATCACAATGCTCCATGAATTTGTTATCACAATGCTCCAGGACCAGGTTCATCACAATACTCCATCCCCCTTTTCATCACAGTGCACAATGAAACCTTTCATTACAATGCTCCATGACACTTGTCATCACAATGCTCAACGGCCTTTATCGTCACAATGCTCCCAGGCACTTTTCATCACGATGTTCCATGAAAACTTACATCACTTTGCTCCACGACCATTGTCATCACAATAGTCCATACCCTTGTCAACACAATGCTGCATAATCCCTGTCATCACAATTCTCCTTGACTGCTGTCATCACGATAATCCAGGACAATTTTCATAACAATGGTTCATTCCCCCAGTCATCTCAGTGCTCCATGATACCTTTCATCACAATTCCTAGATGATCAATGTCATCACAAGGCCCCATGACACCTGTCATCACAATTTGCTATGACCCTTGTCATCACAATACTCGATGAACCGTGTCATCACAGTGTTCCAGGGCACATGTCATCACAATGATCCATGACGACTTTCATCACAATGCTCCAATACACCTGTCATCACAATGCTCCATGGCCCCTGTTATCATATTGCTCCATGATCACTTTCATCACAATGATCCATGACCAATGTCATCAGCATTCCTAATGACGCCTGTCATCTCAATGCTCCATGGCACCTTCATCACAATGCTCCATGAACCCATTCATCACAATGTTCCCTGTCCTTTTCATCACAATGTTCCATGGGCCCTGTCATCACAATGCTCCATGCGCTTGTCATCAAAATGCTCCAGAACTCTTGTCATCATAATGCTCCATGCCAATGTCATCAAAATGCCCCATGACACTTGTCATCACAATGCTCCACGTCATTTGTCATCACAATGCTCCATGACCCTTGTCATAAGAATGGTCCATGGCCTTGTCATCACAATGTTCCATGGCCTCTGACATCACTATGCTCTATGGTTTTTCTCATCACAATGCTCTTTGACCCCTGTCATCACAATGCTTGATGACCATTGTCATCACAATGCTCCAAGAACCCTGTCATCACAATGCTCCATGCCGTTGACATCACAATGCTCCATGGCCCTTGTAATTAGAATGCTCCATGCCCTTGTCATCACAATGCTCCAGAACACTTGTGATCATAATACGCCTTTCCTGTGTCATCGCATTGCTCAATGACCCTTGTCATCAAAATATTCCTTGTCCTTTGTCATCACAGTGCTCCATGATACCTTTAATCAAAATTCTACATGACAACTGTCATCACAATGCAAGATGACCAATGTCATCACAAGGCCCCATGACACGTGTCATCACAATTCGCCTTGGCCCTTGACATCTCAGTGCTGTATGATCCGTGTCATCACTAGGTTCCAGGACACTTGTCATCACAATGCTCCATGAACTCTGTTATCTCAATGTTCCATGGCCTTTGTATTCACAATGCTCCATTGTCCTGATAATCGCATTGCTCCATGAACACTTTCATCACAATGCTCCTTGACCACTGTCACCCTAATTCCCCATGACGTCTCGCCTCACTGTCTTCCAAGGCCACTCTCATCAAAATGCTCCATGATCTGTGTCAGCACAATATTGCATGACACTTGTCATCCCAATGCTCCATGATGCCTGTCATCACAATGCTCCATGAAATTGTTATCACAATGCTCCAGGACCAGTTTCATCACAATACTCCATCCCACTTTTCATCACAGTGCACAATGAAACCTTTCATTACAATGCTCCATGACACTTGTCATCACAATGCTCAACGGCCTTTATCGTCACAATGCTCCCAGGCACTTTTCATCACGATGTTCCATGAAAACTTACATCACTTTGCTCCACGACCATTGTCATCACAATAGTCCATACCCTTGTCAACACAATGCTGCATAATCCCTGTCATCACAATTCTCCTTGACTGCTGTCATCACGATAATCCAGGACAATTTTCATAACAATGGTTCATTCCCCCAGTCATCTCAGTGCTCCATGATACCTTTCATCACAATTCCTAGATGATCAATGTCATCACAAGGCCCCATGACACCTGTCATCACAATTCGCTATGACCCTTGTCATCACAATACTCGATGAACCGTGTCATCACAGTGTTCCAGGGCACATGTCATCACAATGATCCATGACGACTTTCATCACAATGCTCCAATACACCTGTCATCACAATGCTCCATGGCCCCTGTTATCATATTGCTCCATGATCACTTTCATCACAATGATCCATGACCAATGTCATCACCATTCCTCATGACGCCTGTCATCTCAATGCTCCATGGCACCTTCATCACAATGCTCCATGAACCCATTCATCACAATGTTCCCTGTCCTTTTCATCACAATGTTCCATGGGCCCTGTCATCACAATGCTCCATGCGCTTGTCATCAAAATGCTCCAGAACTCTTGTCATCATAATGCTCCATGCCAGTGTCATCAAAATGCCCCATGACACTTGTCATCACAATGCTCCACGTCATTTGTCATCACAATGCTCCATGACCCTTGTCATAACAATGGTCCATGGCCTTGTCATCACAATGTTCCATGGCCTCTGACATCACTATGCTCTATGGTTTTTCTCATCACAATGCTCTTTGACCCCTGTCACCACAATGCTTGATGACCATTGTCATCACAATGCTCCAAGAACCCTGTCATCACAATGCTCCATGCCGTTGACATCACAATGCTCCATGGCCCTTGTAATTAGAATGCTCCATGCCCTTGTCATCACAATGCTCCAGAACACTTGTGATCATAATACGCCTTTCCTGTGTCATCCCATTGCTCAATGACCCTTGTCATCAAAATATTCCTTGTCCTATGTCATCACAGTGCTCCATGATACCTTTAATCAAAATTCTACATGACAACTGTCATCACAATGCAAGATGACCAATGTCATCACAAGGCCCCATGACACGTGTCATCACAATTCGCCTTGGCCCTGGACATCTCAATGCTGTATGAACCGTGTCATCACTAGGTTCCAGGACACTTGTCATCACAATGCTCCATGAACTCTGTTATCTCAATGTTCCATGGCCTTTGTATTCACAATGCTCCATTGTCCTGATAATCGCATTGCTCCATGAACACTTTCATCACAATGCTCCTTGACCACTGTCACCCTAATTCCCCATGACGTCTCGCCTCACTGTCTTCCAAGGCCACTCTCATCAAAATGCTCCATGATCTGTGTCAGCACAATATTGCATGACACTTGTCATCACAATGCTCCATGATGCCTGTCATCACAATGCTCCATGAATTTGTTATCACAATGCTCCAGGACCAGGTTCATCACAATACTCCATCCCCCTTTTCATCACAGTGCACAATGAAACCTTTCATTACAATGCTCCATGACACTTGTCATCACAATGCTCAACGGCCTTTATCGTCACAATGCTCCCAGGCACTTTTCATCACGATGTTCCATGAAAACTTACATCACTTTGCTCCACGACCATTGTCATCACAATAGTCCATACCCTTGTCAACACAATGCTGCATAATCCCTGTCATCACAATTCTCCTTGACTGCTGTCATCACGATAATCCAGGACAATTTTCATAACAATGGTTCATTCCCCCAGTCATCTCAGTGCTCCATGATACCTTTCATCACAATTCCTAGATGATCAATGTCATCACAAGGCCCCATGACACCTGTCATCACAATTTGCTATGACCCTTGTCATCACAATACTCGATGAACCGTGTCATCACAGTGTTCCAGGGCACATGTCATCACAATGATCCATGACGACTTTCATCACAATGCTCCAATACACCTGTCATCACAATGCTCCATGGCCCCTGTTATCATATTGCTCCATGATCACTTTCATCACAATGATCCATGACCAATGTCATCACCATTCCTAATGACGCCTGTCATCTCAATGCTCCATGGCACCTTCATCACAATGCTCCATGAACCCATTCATCACAATGT
The DNA here is from genome assembly GCF_965194825.1 of Balaenoptera physalus. Taxonomy (NCBI): domain Eukaryota; kingdom Metazoa; phylum Chordata; class Mammalia; order Artiodactyla; family Balaenopteridae; genus Balaenoptera; species Balaenoptera physalus. The sequence continues at coordinate 182,348 of NW_028126427.1, forward strand.
TCCCTGTCCTTTTCATCACAATGTTCCATGGGCCCTGTCATCACAATGCTCCATGCGCTTGTCATCAAAATGCTCCAGAACTCTTGTCATCATAATGCTCCATGCCAATGTCATCAAAATGCCCCATGACACTTGTCATCACAATGCTCCACGTCATTTGTCATCACAATGCTCCATGACCCTTGTCATAAGAATGGTCCATGGCCTTGTCATCACAATGTTCCATGGCCTCTGACATCACTATGCTCTATGGTTTTTCTCATCACAATGCTCTTTGACCCCTGTCATCACAATGCTTGATGACCATTGTCATCACAATGCTCCAAGAACCCTGTCATCACAATGCTCCATGCCGTTGACATCACAATGCTCCATGGCCCTTGTAATTAGAATGCTCCATGCCCTTGTCATCACAATGCTCCAGAACACTTGTGATCATAATACGCCTTTCCTGTGTCATCCCATTGCTCAATGACCCTTGTCATCAAAATATTCCTTGTCCTTTGTCATCACAGTGCTCCATGATACCTTTAATCAAAATTCTACATGACAACTGTCATCACAATGCAAGATGACCAATGTCATCACAAGGCCCCATGACACGTGTCATCACAATTCGCCTTGGCCCTTGACATCTCAGTGCTGTATGAACCGTGTCATCACTAGGTTCCAGGACACTTGTCATCACAATGCTCCATGAACTCTGTTATCTCAATGTTCCATGGCCTTTGTATTCACAATGCTCCATTGTCCTGATAATCGCATTGCTCCATGAACACTTTCATCACAATGCTCCTTGACCACTGTCACCCTAATTCCCCATGACGTCTCGCCTCACTGTCTTCCAAGGCCACTCTCATCAAAATGCTCCATGATCTGTGTCAGCACAATATTGCATGACACTTGTCATCCCAATGCTCCATGATGCCTGTCATCACAATGCTCCATGAAATTGTTATCACAATGCTCCAGGACCAGTTTCATCACAATACTCCATCCCACTTTTCATCACAGTGCACAATGAAACCTTTCATTACAATGCTCCATGACACTTGTCATCACAATGCTCAACGGCCTTTATCGTCACAATGCTCCCAGGCACTTTTCATCACGATGTTCCATGAAAACTTACATCACTTTGCTCCACGACCATTGTCATCACAATAGTCCATACCCTTGTCAACACAATGCTGCATAATCCCTGTCATCACAATTCTCCTTGACTGCTGTCATCACGATAATCCAGGACAATTTTCATAACAATGGTTCATTCCCCCAGTCATCTCAGTGCTCCATGATACCTTTCATCACAATTCCTAGATGATCAATGTCATCACAAGGCCCCATGACACCTGTCATCACAATTCGCTATGACCCTTGTCATCACAATACTCGATGAACCGTGTCATCACAGTGTTCCAGGGCACATGTCATCACAATGATCCATGACGACTTTCATCACAATGCTCCAATACACCTGTCATCACAATGCTCCATGGCCCCTGTTATCATATTGCTCCATGATCACTTTCATCACAATGATCCATGACCAATGTCATCACCATTCCTAATGACGCCTGTCATCTCAATGCTCCATGGCACCTTCATCACAATGCTCCATGAACCCATTCATCACAATGTTCCCTGTCCTTTTCATCACAATGTTCCATGGGCCCTGTCATCACAATGCTCCATGCGCTTGTCATCAAAATGCTCCAGAACTCTTGTCATCATAATGCTCCATGCCAATGTCATCAAAATGCCCCATGACACTTGTCATCACAATGCTCCACGTCATTTGTCATCACAATGCTCCATGACCCTTGTCATAACAATGGTCCATGGCCTTGTCATCACAATGTTCCATGGCCTCTGACATCACTATGCTCTATGGTTTTTCTCATCACAATGCTCTTTGACCCCTCTCATCACAATGCTTGATGACCATTGTCATCACAATGCTCCAAGAACCCTGTCATCACAATGCTCCATGCCGTTGACATCACAATGCTCCATGGCCCTTGTAATTAGAATGCTCCATGCCCTTGTCATCACAATGCTCCAGAACACTTGTGATCATAATACGCCTTTCCTGTGTCATCCCATTGCTCAATGACCCTTGTCATCAAAATATTCCTTGTCCTTTGTCATCACAGTGCTCCATGATACCTTTAATCAAAATTCTACATGACAACTGTCATCACAATGCAAGATGACCAATGTCATCACAAGGCCCCATGACACGTGTCATCACAATTCGCCTTGGCCCTTGACATCTCAGTGCTGTATGAACCGTGTCATCACTAGGTTCCAGGACACTTGTCATCACAATGCTCCATGAACTCTGTTATCTCAATGTTCCATGGCCTTTGTATTCACAATGCTCCATTGTCCTGATAATCGCATTGCTCCATGAACACTTTCATCACAATGCTCCTTGACCACTGTCACCCTAATTCCCCATGACGTCTCGCCTCACTGTCTTCCAAGGCCACTCTCATCAAAATGCTCCATGATCTGTGTCAGCACAATATTGCATGACACTTGTCATCACAATGCTCCATGATGCCTGTCATCACAATGCTCCATGAAATTGTTATCACAATGCTCCAGGACCAGTTTCATCACAATACTCCATCCCACTTTTCATCACAGTGCACAATGAAACCTTTCATTACAATGCTCCATGACACTTGTCATCACAATGCTCAACGGCCTTTATCGTCACAATGCTCCCAGGCACTTTTCATCACGATGTTCCATGAAAACTTACATCACTTTGCTCCACGACCATTGTCATCACAATAGTCCATACCCTTGTCAACACAATGCTGCATAATCCCTGTCATCACAATTCTCCTTGACTGCTGTCATCACGATAATCCAGGACAATTTTCATAACAATGGTTCATTCCCCCAGTCATCTCAGTGCTCCATGATACCTTTCATCACAATTCCTAGATGATCAATGTCATCACAAGGCCCCATGACACCTGTCATCACAATTTGCTATGACCCTTGTCATCACAATACTCGATGAACCGTGTCATCACAGTGTTCCAGGGCACATGTCATCACAATGATCCATGACGACTTTCATCACAATGCTCCAATACACCTGTCATCACAATGCTCCATGGCCCCTGTTATCATATTGCTCCATGATCACTTTCATCACAATGATCCATGACCAATGTCATCACCATTCCTAATGACGCCTGTCATCTCAATGCTCCATGGCACCTTCATCACAATGCTCCATGAACCCATTCATCACAATGTTCCCTGTCCTTTTCATCACAATGTTCCATGGGCCCTGTCATCACAATGCTCCATGCGCTTGTCATCAAAATGCTCCAGAACTCTTGTCATCATAATGCTCCATGCCAATGTCATCAAAATGCCCCATGACACTTGTCATCACAATGCTCCACGTCATTTGTCATCACAATGCTCCATGACCCTTGTCATAACAATGGTCCATGGCCTTGTCATCACAATGTTCCATGGCCTCTGACATCACTATGCTCTATGGTTTTTCTCATCACAATGCTCTTTGACCCCTCTCATCACAATGCTTGATGACCATTGTCATCACAATGCTCCAAGCACCCTGTCATCACAATGCTCCATGCCGTTGACATCACAATGCTCCATGGCCCTTGTAATTAGAATGCTCCATGCCCTTGTCATCACAATGCTCCAGAACACTTGTGATCATAATACGCCTTTCCTGTGTCATCCCATTGCTCAATGACCCTTGTCATCAAAATAGTCCTTGTCCTTTGTCATCACAGTGCTCCATGATACCTTTAATCAAAATTCTACATGACAACTGTCATCACAATGCAAGATGACCAATGTCATCACAAGGCCCCATGACACGTGTCATCACAATTCGCCTTGGCCCTTGACATCTCAATGCTGTATGAACCGTGTCATCACTAGGTTCCAGGACACTTGTCATCACAATGCTCCATGAACTCTGTTATCTCAATGTTCCATGGCCTTTGTATTCACAATGCTCCATTGTCCTGATAATCGCATTGCTCCATGAACACTTTCATCACAATGCTCCTTGACCACTGTCACCCTAATTCCCCATGACGTCTCGCCTCACTGTCTTCCAAGGCCACTCTCATCAAAATGCTCCATGATCTGTGTCAGCACAATATTGCATGACACTTGTCATCACAATGCTCCATGATGCCTGTCATCACAATGCTCCATGAATTTGTTATCACAATGCTCCAGGACCAGGTTCATCACAATACTCCATCCCCCTTTTCATCACAGTGCACAATGAAACCTTTCATTACAATGCTCCATGACACTTGTCATCACAATGCTCAATGGCCTTTATCGTCACAATGCTCCCAGGCACTTTTCATCACGATGTTCCATGAAAACTTACATCACTTTGCTCCACGACCATTGTCATCACAATAGTCCATACCCTTGTCAACACAATGCTGCATAATCCCTGTCATCACAATTCTCCTTGACTGCTGTCATCACGATAATCCAGGACAATTTTCATAACAATGGTTCATTCCCCCAGTCATCTCAGTGCTCCATGATACCTTTCATCACAATTCCTAGATGATCAATGTCATCACAAGGCCCCATGACACCTGTCATCACAATTTGCTATGACCCTTGTCATCACAATACTCGATGAACCGTGTCATCACAGTGTTCCAGGGCACATGTCATCACAATGATCCATGACGACTTTCATCACAATGCTCCAATACACCTGTCATCACAATGCTCCATGGCCCCTGTTATCATATTGCTCCATGATCACTTTCATCACAATGATCCATGACCAATGTCATCACCATTCCTAATGACGCCTGTCATCTCAATGCTCCATGGCACCTTCATCACAATGCTCCATGAACCCATTCATCACAATGTTCCCTGTCCTTTTCATCACAATGTTCCATGGGCCCTGTCATCACAATGCTCCATGCGCTTGTCATCAAAATGCTCCAGAACTCTTGTCATCATAATGCTCCATGCCAATGTCATCAAAATGCCCCATGACACTTGTCATCACAATGCTCCACGTCATTTGTCATCACAATGCTCCATGACCCTTGTCATAACAATGGTCCATGGCCTTGTCATCACAATGTTCCATGGCCTCTGACATCACTATGCTCTATGGTTTTTCTCATCACAATGCTCTTTGACCCCTGTCATCACAATGCTTGATGACCATTGTCATCACAATGCTCCAAGAACCCTGTCATCACAATGCTCCATGCCGTTGACATCACAATGCTCCATGGCCCTTGTAATTAGAATGCTCCATGCCCTTGTCATCACAATGCTCCAGAACACTTGTGATCATAATACGCCTTTCCTGTGTCATCCCATTGCTCAACGACCCTTGTCATCAAAATATTCCTTGTCCTTTGTCATCACAGTGCTCCATGATACCTTTAATCAAAATTCTACATGACAACTGTCATCACAATGCAAGATGACCAATGTCATCACAAGGCCCCATGACACGTGTCATCACAATTCGCCTTGGCCCTTGACATCTCAATGCTGTATGAACCGTGTCATCACTAGGTTCCAGGACACTTGTCATCACAATGCTCCATGAACTCTGTTATCTCAATGTTCCATGGCCTTTGTATTCACAATGCTCCATTGTCCTGATAATCGCATTGCTCCATGAACACTTTCATCACAATGCTCCTTGACCACTGTCACCCTAATTCCCCATGACGTCTCGCCTCACTGTCTTCCAAGGCCACTCTCATCAAAATGCTCCATGATCTGTGTCAGCACAATATTGCATGACACTTGTCATCACAATGCTCCATGATGCCTGTCATCACAATGCTCCATGAATTTGTTATCACAATGCTCCAGGACCAGGTTCATCACAATACTCCATCCCCCTTTTCATCACAGTGCACAATGAAACCTTTCATTACAATGCTCCATGACACTTGTCATCACAATGCTCAATGGCCTTTATCGTCACAATGCTCCCAGGCACTTTTCATCACGATGTTCCATGAAAACTTACATCACTTTGCTCCACGACCATTGTCATCACAATAGTCCATACCCTTGTCAACACAATGCTGCATAATCCCTGTCATCACAATTCTCCTTGACTGCTGTCATCACGATAATCCAGGACAATTTTCATAACAATGGTTCATTCCCCCAGTCATCTCAGTGCTCCATGATACCTTTCATCACAATTCCTAGATGATCAATGTCATCACAAGGCCCCATGACACCTGTCATCACAATTTGCTATGACCCTTGTCATCACAATACTCGATGAACCGTGTCATCACAGTGTTCCAGGGCACATGTCATCACAATGATCCATGACGACTTTCATCACAATGCTCCAATACACCTGTCATCACAATGCTCAATGGCCCCTGTTATCATATTGCTCCATGATCACTTTCATCACAATGATCCATGACCAATGTCATCACCATTCCTAATGACGCCTGTCATCTCAATGCTCCATGGCACCTTCATCACAATGCTCCATGAACCCATTCATCACAATGTTCCCTGTCCTTTTCATCACAATGTTCCATGGGCCCTGTCATCACAATGCTCCATGCGCTTGTCATCAAAATGCTCCAGAACTCTTGTCATCATAATGCTCCATGCCAATGTCATCAAAATGCCCCATGACACTTGTCATCACAATGCTCCACGTCATTTGTCATCACAATGCTCCATGACCCTTGTCATAACAATGGTCCATGGCCTTGTCATCACAATGTTCCATGGCCTCTGACATCACTATGCTCTATGGTTTTTCTCATCACAATGCTCTTTGACCCCTCTCATCACAATGCTTGATGACCATTGTCATCACAATGCTCCAAGCACCCTGTCATCACAATGCTCCATGCCGTTGACATCACAATGCTCCATGGCCCTTGTAATTAGAATGCTCCATGCCCTTGTCATCACAATGCTCCAGAACACTTGTGATCATAATACGCCTTTCTTGTGTCATCCCATTGCTCAATGACCCTTGTCATCAAAATAGTCCTTGTCCTTTGTCATCACAGTGCTCCATGATACCTTTAATCAAAATTCTACATGACAACTGTCATCACAATGCAAGATGACCAATGTCATCACAAGGCCCCATGACACGTGTCATCACAATTCGCCTTGGCCCTGGACATCTCAATGCTGTATGAACCGTGTCATCACTAGGTTCCAGGACACTTGTCATCACAATGCTCCATGAACTCTGTTATCTCAATGTTCCATGGCCTTTGTATTCACAATGCTCCATTGTCCTGATAATCGCATTGCTCCATGAACACTTTCATCACAATGCTCCTTGACCACTGTCACCCTAATTCCCCATGACGTCTCGCCTCACTGTCTTCCAAGGCCACTCTCATCAAAATGCTCCATGATCTGTGTCAGCACAATATTGCATGACACTTGTCATCACAATGCTCCATGATGCCTGTCATCACAATGCTCCATGAATTTGTTATCACAATGCTCCAGGACCAGGTTCATCACAATACTCCATCCCCCTTTTCATCACAGTGCACAATGAAACCTTTCATTACAATGCTCCATGACACTTGTCATCACAATGCTCAATGGCCTTTATCGTCACAATGCTCCCAGGCACTTTTCATCACGATGTTCCATGAAAACTTACATCACTTTGCTCCACGACCATTGTCATCACAATAGTCCATACCCTTGTCAACACAATGCTGCATAATCCCTGTCATCACAATTCTCCTTGACTGCTGTCATCACGATAATCCAGGACAATTTTCATAACAATGGTTCATTCCCCCAGTCATCTCAGTGCTCCATGATACCTTTCATCACAATTCCTAGATGATCAATGTCATCACAAGGCCCCATGACACCTGTCATCACAATTCGCTATGACCCTTGTCATCACAATACTCGATGAACCGTGTCATCACAGTGTTCCAGGGCACATGTCATCACAATGATCCATGACGACTTTCATCACAATGCTCCAATACACCTGTCATCACAATGCTCCATGGCCCCTGTTATCATATTGCTCCATGATCACTTTCATCACAATGATCCATGACCAATGTCATCACCATTCCTAATGACGCCTGTCATCTCAATGCTCCATGGCACCTTCATCACAATGCTCCATGAACCCATTCATCACAATGTTCCCTGTCCTTTTCATCACAATGTTCCATGGGCCCTGTCATCACAATGCTCCATGCGCTTGTCATCAAAATGCTCCAGAACTCTTGTCATCATAATGCTCCATGCCAATGTCATCAAAATGCCCCATGACACTTGTCATCACAATGCTCCACGTCATTTGTCATCACAATGCTCCATGACCCTTGTCATAAGAATGGTCCATGGCCTTGTCATCACAATGTTCCATGGCCTCTGACATCACTATGCTCTATGGTTTTTCTCATCACAATGCTCTTTGACCCCTGTCATCACAATGCTTGATGACCATTGTCATCACAATGCTCCAAGAACCCTGTCATCACAATGCTCCATGCCGTTGACATCACAATGCTCCATGGCCCTTGTAATTAGAATGCTCCATGCCCTTGTCATCACAATGCTCCAGAACACTTGTGATCATAATACGCCTTTCCTGTGTCATCCCATTGCTCAACGACCCTTGTCATCAAAATATTCCTTGTCCTTTGTCATCACAGTGCTCCATGATACCTTTAATCAAAATTCTACATGACAACTGTCATCACAATGCAAGATGACCAATGTCATCACAAGGCCCCATGACACGTGTCATCACAATTCGCCTTGGCCCTTGACATCTCAATGCTGTATGAACCGTGTCATCACTAGGTTCCAGGACACTTGTCATCACAATGCTCCATGAACTCTGTTATCTCAATGTTCCATGGCCTTTGTATTCACAATGCTCCATTGTCCTGATAATCGCATTGCTCCATGAACACTTTCATCACAATGCTCCTTGACCACTGTCACCCTAATTCCCCATGACGTCTCGCCTCACTGTCTTCCAAGGCCACTCTCATCAAAATGCTCCATGATCTGTGTCAGCACAATATTGCATGACACTTGTCATCACAATGCTCCATGATGCCTGTCATCACAATGCTCCATGAATTTGTTATCACAATGCTCCAGGACCAGGTTCATCACAATACTCCATCACCCTTTTCATCACAGTGCACAATGAAACCTTTCATTACAATGCTCCATGACACTTGTCATCACAATGCTCAATGGCCTTTATCGTCACAATGCTCCCAGGCACTTTTCATCACGATGTTCCATGAAAACTTACATCACTTTGCTCCACGACCATTGTCATCACAATAGTCCATACCCTTGTCAACACAATGCTGCATAATCCCTGTCATCACAATTCTCCTTGACTGCTGTCATCACGATAATCCAGGACAATTTTCATAACAATGGTTCATTCCCCCAGTCATCTCAGTGCTCCATGATACCTTTCATCACAATTCCTAGATGATCAATGTCATCACAAGGCCCCATGACACCTGTCATCACAATTCGCTATGACCCTTGTCATCACAATACTCGATGAACCGTGTCATCACAGTGTTCCAGGGCACATGTCATCACAATGATCCATGACGACTTTCATCACAATGCTCCAATACACCTGTCATCACAATGCTCCATGGCCCCTGTTATCATATTGCTCCATGATCACTTTCATCACAATGATCCATGACCAATGTCATCACCATTCCTAATGACGCCTGTCATCTCAATGCTCCATGGCACCTTCATCACAATGCTCCATGAACCCATTCATCACAATGTTCCCTGTCCTTTTCATCACAATGTTCCATGGGCCCTGTCATCACAATGCTCCATGCGCTTGTCATCAAAATGCTCCAGAACTCTTGTCATCATAATGCTCCATGCCAGTCTCATCAAAATGCCCCATGACACTTGTCATCACAATGCTCCACGTCATTTGTCATCACAATGCTCCATGACCCTTGTCATAACAATGGTCCATGGCCTTGTCATCACAATGTTCCATGGCCTCTGACATCACTATGCTCTATGGTTTTTCTCATCACAATGCTCTTTGACCCCTGTCATCACAATGCTTGATGACCATTGTCATCACAATGCTCCAAGAACCCTGTCATCACAATGCTCCATGCCGTTGACATCACAATGCTCCATGGCCCTTGTAATTAGAATGCTCCATGCCCTTGTCATCACAATGCTCCAGAACACTTGTGATCATAATACGCCTTTCCTGTGTCATCCCATTGCTCAACGACCCTTGTCATCAAAATATTCCTTGTCCTTTGTCATCACAGTGCTCCATGATACCTTTAGTCAAAATTCTACATGACAACTGTCATCACAATGCAAGATGACCAATGTCATCACAAGGCCCCATGACACGTGTCATCACAATTCGCCTTGGCCCTGGACATCTCAATGCTGTATGAACCGTGTCATCACTAGGTTCCAGGACACTTGTCATCACAATGCTCCATGAACTCTGTTATCTCAATGTTCCATGGCCTTTGTATTCACAATGCTCCATTGTCCTGATAATCGCATTGCTCCATGAACACTTTCATCACAATGCTCCTTGACCACTGTCACCCTAATTCCCCATGACGTCTCGCCTCACTGTCTTCCAAGGCCACTCTCATCAAAATGCTCCATGATCTGTGTCAGCACAATATTGCATGACACTTGTCATCACAATGCTCCATGATGCCTGTCATCACAATGCTCCATGATTTTGTTATCACAGTGCTCCAGGACCAGTTTCATCACAATACTCCATCCCCCTTTTCATCACAGTGCACAATGAAACCTTTCATTACAATGCTCCATGACACTTGTCATCACAATGCTCAACGGCCTTTATCGTCACAATGCTCCCAGGCACTTTTCATCACGATGTTCCATGAAAACTTACATCACTTTGCTCCACGACCATTGTCATCACAATAGTCCATACCCTTGTCAACACAATGCTGCATAATCCCTGTCATCACAATTCTCCTTGACTGCTGTCATCACGATAATCCAGGACAATTTTCATAACAATGGTTCATTCCCCCAGTCATCTCAGTGCTCCATGATACCTTTCATCACAATTCCTAGATGATCAATGTCATCACAAGGCCCCATGACACCTGTCATCACAATTCGCTATGACCCTTGTCATCACAATACTCGATGAACCGTGTCATCACAGTGTTCCAGGGCACATGTCATCACAATGATCCATGACGACTTTCATCACAATGCTCCAATACACCTGTCATCACAATGCTCCATGGCCCCTGTTATCATATTGCTCCATGATCACTTTCATCACAATGATCCATGACCAATGTCACCACCATTCCTAATGACGCCTGTCATCTCAATGCTCCATGGCACCTTCATCACAATGCTCCATGAACCCATTCATCACAATGTTCCCTGTCCTTTTCATCACAATGTTCCATGGGCCCTGTCATCACAATGCTCCATGCGCTTGTCATCAAAATGCTCCAGAACTCTTGTCATCATAATGCTCCATGCCAGTCTCATCAAAATGCCCCATGACACTTGTCATCACAATGCTCCACGTCATTTGTCATCACAATGCTCCATGACCCTTGTCATAACAATGGTCCATGGCCTTGTCATCACAATGTTCCATGGCCTCTGACTTCACTATGCTCTATGGTTTTTCTCATCACAATGCTCTTTGACCCCTGTCACCACAATGCTTGATGACCATTGTCATCACAATGCTCCAAGAACCCTGTCATCACAATGCTCCATGCCGTTGACATCACAATGCTCCATGGCCCTTGTAATTAGAATGCTCCATGCCCTTGTCATCACAATGCTCCAGAACACTTGTGATCATAATACGCCTTTCCTGTGTCATCCCATTGCTCAACGACCCTTGTCATCAAAATATTCCTTGTCCTTTGTCATCACAGTGCTCCATGATACCTTTAATCAAAATTCTACATGACAACTGTCATCACAATGCAAGATGACCAATGTCATCACAAGGCCCCATGACACGTGTCATCACAATTCGCCTTGGCCCTGGACATCTCAATGCTGTATGAACCGTGTCATCACTAGGTTCCAGGACACTTGTCATCACAATGCTCCATGAACTCTGTTATCTCAATGTTCCATGGCCTTTGTATTCACAATGCTCCATTGTCCTGATAATCGCATTGCTCCATGAACACTTTCATCACAATGCTCCTTGACCACTGTCACCCTAATTCCCCATGACGTCTCGCCTCACTGTCTTCCAAGGCCACTCTCATCAAAATGCTCCATGATCTGTGTCAGCACAATATTGCATGACACTTGTCATCACAATGCTCCATGATGCCTGTCATCACAATGCTCCATGAATTTGTTATCACAGTGCTCCAGGACCAGTTTCATCACAATACTCCATCCCCCTTTTCATCACAGTGCACAATGAAACCTTTCATTACAATGCTCCATGACACTTGTCATCACAATGCTCAACGGCATTTATCGTCACAATGCTCCCAGGCACTTTTCATCACGATGTTCCATGAAAACTTACATCACTTTGCTCCACGACCATTGTCATCACAATAGTCCATACCCTTGTCAACACAATGCTGCATAATCCCTGTTATCACAATTCTCCTTGACTGCTGTCATCACGATAATCCAGGACAATTTTCATAACAATGGTTCATTCCCCCAGTCATCTCAGTGCTCCATGATACCTTTCATCACAATTCCTAGATGATCAATGTCATCACAAGGCCCCATGACACCTGTCATCACAATTCGCTATGACCCTTGTCATCACAATACTCGATGAACCGTGTCATCACAGTGTTCCAGGGCACATGTCATCACAATGATCCATGACGACTTTCATCACAATGCTCCAATACACCTGTCATCACAATGCTCCATGGCCCCTGTTATCATATTGCTCCATGATCACTTTCATCACAATGATCCATGACCAATGTCACCACCATTCCTAATGACGCCTGTCATCTCAATGCTCCATGGCACCTTCATCACAATGCTCCATGAACCCATTCATCACAATGTTCCCTGTCCTTTTCATCACAATGTTCCATGGGCCCTGTCATCACAATGCTCCATGCGCTTGTCATCAAAATGCTCCAGAACTCTTGTCATCATAATGCTCCATGCCAGTCTCATCATAATGCCCCATGACACTTGTCATCACAATGCTCCACGTCATTTGTCATCACAATGCTAGATGACCCTTGTCATAACAATGGTCCATGGCCTTGTCATCACAATGTTCCATGGCCTCTGACTTCACTATGCTCTATGGTTTTTCTCATCACAATGCTCTTTGACCCCTGTCACCACAATGCTTGATGACCATTGTCATCACAATGCTCCAAGAACCCTGTCATCACAATGCTCCATGCCGTTGACATCACAATGCTCCATGGCCCTTGTAATTAGAATGCTCCATGCCCTTGTCATCACAATGCTCCAGAACACTTGTGATCATAATACGCCTTTCCTGTGTCATCCCATTGCTCAATGACCCTTGTCATCAAAATATTCCTTGTCCTTTGTCATCACAGTGCTCCATGATACCTTTAATCAAAATTCTACATGACAACTGTCATCACAATGCAAGATGACCAATGTCATCACAAGGCCCCATGACACGTGTCATCACAATTCGCCTTGGCCCTTGACATCTCAATGCTGTATGAACCGTGTCATCACTAGGTTCCAGGACACTTGTCATCACAATGCTCCATGAACTCTGTTATCTCAATGTTCCATGGCCTTTGTATTCACAATGCTCCATTGTCCTGATAATCGCATTGCTCCATGAACACTTTCATCACAATGCTCCTTGACCACTGTCACCCTAATTCCCCATGACGTCTCGCCTCACTGTCTTCCAAGGCCACTCTCATCAAAATGCTCCATGATCTGTGTCAGCACAATATTGCATGACACTTGTCATCACAATGCTCCATGATGCCTGTCATCACAATGCTCCATGAATTTGTTATCACAATGCTCCAGGACCAGTTTCATCACAATACTCCATCCCCCTTTTCATCACAGTGCACAATGAAACCTTTCATTACAATGCTCCATGACACTTGTCATCACAATGCTCAACGGCCTTTATCGTCACAATGCTCCCAGGCACTTTTCATCACGATGTTCCATGAAAAATTACATCACTTTGCTCCACGACCATTGTCATCACAATAGTCCATACCCTTGTCAACACAATGCTGCATAATCCCTGTCATCACAATTCTCCTTGACTGCTGTCATCACGATAATCCAGGACAATTTTCATAACAATGGTTCATTCCCCCAGTCATCTCAGTGCTCCATGATACCTTTCATCACAATTCCTAGATGATCAATGTCATCATAAGGCCCCATGACACCTGTCATCACAATTCGCTATGACCCTTGTCATCACAATACTCGATGAACCGTGTCATCACAGTGTTCCAGGGCACATGTCATCACAATGATCCATGACGACTTTCATCACAATGCTCCAATACACCTGTCATCACAATGCTCCATGGCCCCTGTTATCATATTGCTCCATGATCACTTTCATCACAATGATCCATGACCAATGTCACCACCATTCCTAATGACGCCTGTCATCTCAATGCTCCATGGCACCTTCATCACAATGCTCCATGAACCCATTCATCACAATGTTCCCTGTCCTTTTCATCACAATGTTCCATGGGCCCTGTCATCACAATGCTCCATGCGCTTGTCATCAAAATGCTCCAGAACTCTTGTCATCATAATGCTCCATGCCAGTCTCATCAAAATGCCCCATGACACTTGTCATCACAATGCTCCACGTCATTTGTCATCACAATGCTCGATGACCCTTGTCATAACAATGGTCCATGGCCTTGTCATCACAATGTTCCATGGCCTCTGACTTCACTATGCTCTATGGTTTTTCTCATCACAATGCTCTTTGACCCCTGTCACCACAATGCTTGATGACCATTGTCATCACAATGCTCCAGAACACTTGTGATCATAATACGCCTTTCCTGTGTCATCCCATTGCTCAACGACCCTTGTCATCAAAATATTCCTTGTCCTTTGTCATCACAGTGCTCCATGATACCTTTATTCAAAATTCTACATGACAACTGTCATCACAATGCAAGATGACCAATGTCATCACAAGGCCCCATGACACGTGTCATCACAATTCGCCTTGGCCCTTGACATCTCAATGCTGTATGAACCGTGTCATCACTAGGTTCCAGGACACTTGTCATCACAATGCTCCATGAACTCTGTTATCTCAATGTTCCATGGCCTTTGTATTCACAATGCTCCATTGTCCTGATAATCGCATTGCTCCATGAACACTTTCATCACAATGCTCCTTGACCACTGTCACCCTAATTCCCCATGACGTCTCGCCTCACTGTCTTCCAAGGCCACTCTCATCAAAATGCTCCATGATCTGTGTCAGCACAATATTGCATGACACTTGTCATCACAATGCTCCATGATGCCTGTCATCACAATGCTCCATGAATTTGTTATCACAATGCTCCAGGACCAGTTTCATCACAATACTCCATCCCCCTTTTCATCACAGTGCACAATGAAACCTTTCATTACAATGCTCCATGACACTTGTCATCACAATGCTCAACGGCCTTTATCGTCACAATGCTCCCAGGCACTTTTCATCACGATGTTCCATGAAAAATTACATCACTTTGCTCCACGACCATTGTCATCACAATAGTCCATACCCTTGTCAACACAATGCTGCATAATCCCTGTCATCACAATTCTCCTTGACTGCTGTCATCACGATAATCCAGGACAATTTTCATAACAATGGTTCATTCCCCCAGTCATCTCAGTGCTCCATGATACCTTTCATCACAATTCCTAGATGATCAATGTCATCACAAGGCCCCATGACACCTGTCATCACAATTCGCTATGACCCTTGTCATCACAATACTCGATGAACCGTGTCATCACAGTGTTCCAGGGCACATGTCATCACAATGATCCATGACGACTTTCATCACAATGCTCCAATACACCTGTCATCACAATGCTCCATGGCCCCTGTTATCATATTGCTCCATGATCACTTTCATCACAATGATCCATGACCAATGTCACCACCATTCCTAATGACGCCTGTCATCTCAATGCTCCATGGCACCTTCATCACAATGCTCCATGAACCCATTCATCACAATGTTCCCTGTCCTTTTCATCACAATGTTCCATGGGCCCTGTCATCACAATGCTCCATGCGCTTGTCATCAAAATGCTCCAGAACTCTTGTCATCATAATGCTCCATGCCAGTCTCATCAAAATGCCCCATGACACTTGTCATCACAATGCTCCACGTCATTTGTCATCACAATGCTCGATGACCCTTGTCATAACAATGGTCCATGGCCTTGTCATCACAATGTTCCATGGCCTCTGACTTCACTATGCTCTATGGTTTTTCTCATCACAATGCTCTTTGACCCCTGTCACCACAATGCTTGATGACCATTGTCATCACAATGCTCCAGAACACTTGTGATCATAATACGCCTTTCCTGTGTCATCCCATTGCTCAACGACCCTTGTCATCAAAATATTCCTTGTCCTTTGTCATCACAGTGCTCCATGATACCTTTATTCAAAATTCTACATGACAACTGTCATCACAATGCAAGATGACCAATGTCATCACAAGGCCCCATGACACGTGTCATCACAATTCGCCTTGGTCCTTGACATCTCAATGCTGTATGAACCGTGTCATCACTAGGTTCCAGGACACTTGTCATCACAATGCTCCATGAACTCTGTTATCTCAATGTTCCATGGCCTTTGTATTCACAATGCTCCATTGTCCTGATAATCGCATTGCTCCATGAACACTTTCATCACAATGCTCCTTGACCACTGTCACCCTAATTCCCCATGACGTCTCGCCTCACTGTCTTCCAAGGCCACTCTCATCAAAATGCTCCATGATCTGTGTCAGCACAATATTGCATGACACTTGTCATCACAATGCTCCATGATGCCTGTCATCACAATGCTCCATGAATTTGTTATCACAATGCTCCAGGACCAGTTTCATCACAATACTCCATCCCCCTTTTCATCACAGTGCACAATGAAACCTTTCATTACAATGCTCCATGACACTTGTCATCACAATGCTCAACGGCCTTTATCGTCACAATGCTCCCAGGCACTTTTCATCACGATGTTCCATGAAAAATTACATCACTTTGCTCCACGACCATTGTCATCACAATAGTCCATACCCTTGTCAACACAATGCTGCATAATCCCTGTCATCACAATTCTCCTTGACTGCTGTCATCACGATAATCCAGGACAATTTTCATAACAATGGTTCATTCCCCCAGTCATCTCAGTGCTCCATGATACCTTTCATCACAATTCCTAGATGATCAATGTCATCACAAGGCCCCATGACACCTGTCATCACAATTCGCTATGACCCTTGTCATCACAATACTCGATGAACCGTGTCATCACAGTGTTCCAGGGCACATGTCATCACAATGATCCATGACGACTTTCATCACAATGCTCCAATACACCTGTCATCACAATGCTCCATGGCCCCTGTTATCATATTGCTCCATGATCACTTTCATCACAATGATCCATGACCAATGTCACCACCATTCCTAATGACGCCTGTCATCTCAATGCTCCATGGCACCTTCATCACAATGCTCCATGAACCCATTCATCACAATGTTCCCTGTCCTTTTCATCACAATGTTCCATGGGCCCTGTCATCACAATGCTCCATGCGCTTGTCATCAAAATGCTCCAGAACTCTTGTCATCATAATGCTCCATGCCAGTCTCATCAAAATGCCCCATGACACTTGTCATCACAATGCTCCACGTCATTTGTCATCACAATGCTCCATGACCCTTGTCATAACAATGGTCCATGGCCTTGTCATCACAATGTTCCATGGCCTCTGACTTCACTATGCTCTATGGTTTTTCTCATCACAATGCTCTTTGACCCCTGTCACCACAATGCTTGATGACCATTGTCATCACAATGCTCCAAGAACCCTGTCATCACAATGCTCCATGCCGTTGACATCACAATGCTCCATGGCCCTTGTAATTAGAATGCTCCATGCCCTTGTCATCACAATGCTCCAGAACACTTGTGATCATAATACGCCTTTCCTGTGTCATCCCATTGCTCAATGACCCTTGTCATCAAAATATTCCTTGTCCTTTGTCATCACAGTGCTCCATGATACCTTTAATCAAAATTCTACATGACAACTGTCATCACAATGCAAGATGACCAATGTCATCACAAGGCCCCATGACACGTGTCATCACAATTCGCCTTGGCCCTTGACATCTCAATGCTGTATGAACCGTGTCATCACTAGGTTCCAGGACACTTGTCATCACAATGCTCCATGAACTCTGTTATCTCAATGTTCCATGGCCTTTGTATTCACAATGCTCCATTGTCCTGATAATCGCATTGCTCCATGAACACTTTCATCACAATGCTCCTTGACCACTGTCACCCTAATTCCCCATGACGTCTCGCCTCACTGTCTTCCAAGGCCACTCTCATCAAAATGCTCCATGATCTGTGTCAGCACAATATTGCATGACACTTGTCATCACAATGCTCCATGATGCCTGTCATCACAATGCTCCATGAATTTGTTATCACAATGCTCCAGGACCAGTTTCATCACAATACTCCATCCCCCTTTTCATCACAGTGCACAATGAAACCTTTCATTACAATGCTCCATGACACTTGTCATCACAATGCTCAACGGCCTTTATCGTCACAATGCTCCCAGGCACTTTTCATCACGATGTTCCATGAAAAATTACATCACTTTGCTCCACGACCATTGTCATCACAATAGTCCATACCCTTGTCAACACAATGCTGCATAATCCCTGTCATCACAATTCTCCTTGACTGCTGTCATCACGATAATCCAGGACAATTTTCATAACAATGGTTCATTCCCCCAGTCATCTCAGTGCTCCATGATACCTTTCATCACAATTCCTAGATGATCAATGTCATCACAAGGCCCCATGACACCTGTCATCACAATTCGCTATGACCCTTGTCATCACAATACTCGATGAACCGTGTCATCACAGTGTTCCAGGGCACATGTCATCACAATGATCCATGACGACTTTCATCACAATGCTCCAATACACCTGTCATCACAATGCTCCATGGCCCCTGTTATCATATTGCTCCATGATCACTTTCATCACAATGATCCATGACCAATGTCACCACCATTCCTAATGACGCCTGTCATCTCAATGCTCCATGGCACCTTCATCACAATGCTCCATGAACCCATTCATCACAATGTTCCCTGTCCTTTTCATCACAATGTTCCATGGGCCCTGTCATCACAATGCTCCATGCGCTTGTCATCAAAATGCTCCAGAACTCTTGTCATCATAATGCTCCATGCCAGTCTCATCAAAATGCCCCATGACACTTGTCATCACAATGCTCCACGTCATTTGTCATCACAATGCTCGATGACCCTTGTCATAACAATGGTCCATGGCCTTGTCATCACAATGTTCCATGGCCTCTGACTTCACTATGCTCTATGGTTTTTCTCATCACAATGCTCTTTGACCCCTGTCACCACAATGCTTGATGACCATTGTCATCACAATGCTCCAGAACACTTGTGATCATAATACGCCTTTCCTGTGTCATCCCATTGCTCAACGACCCTTGTCATCAAAATATTCCTTGTCCTTTGTCATCACAGTGCTCCATGATACCTTTATTCAAAATTCTACATGACAACTGTCATCACAATGCAAGATGACCAATGTCATCACAAGGCCCCATGACACGTGTCATCACAATTCGCCTTGGCCCTTGACATCTCAATGCTGTATGAACCGTGTCATCACTAGGTTCCAGGACACTTGTCATCACAATGCTCCATGAACTCTGTTATCTCAATGTTCCATGGCCTTTGTATTCACAATGCTCCATTGTCCTGATAATCGCATTGCTCCATGAACACTTTCATCACAATGCTCCTTGACCACTGTCACCCTAATTCCCCATGACGTCTCGCCTCACTGTCTTCCAAGGCCACTCTCATCAAAATGCTCCATGATCTGTGTCAGCACAATATTGCATGACACTTGTCATCACAATGCTCCATGATGCCTGTCATCACAATGCTCCATGAATTTGTTATCACAATGCTCCAGGACCAGTTTCATCACAATACTCCATCCCCCTTTTCATCACAGTGCACAATGAAACCTTTCATTACAATGCTCCATGACACTTGTCATCACAATGCTCAACGGCCTTTATCGTCACAATGCTCCCAGGCACTTTTCATCACGATGTTCCATGAAAAATTACATCACTTTGCTCCACGACCATTGTCATCACAATAGTCCATACCCTTGTCAACACAATGCTGCATAATCCCTGTCATCACAATTCTCCTTGACTGCTGTCATCACGATAATCCAGGACAATTTTCATAACAATGGTTCATTCCCCCAGTCATCTCAGTGCTCCATGATACCTTTCATCACAATTCCTAGATGATCAATGTCATCACAAGGCCCCATGACACCTGTCATCACAATTCGCTATGACCCTTGTCATCACAATACTCGATGAACCGTGTCATCACAGTGTTCCAGGGCACATGTCATCACAATGATCCATGACGACTTTCATCACAATGCTCCAATACACCTGTCATCACAATGCTCCATGGCCCCTGTTATCATATTGCTCCATGATCACTTTCATCACAATGATCCATGACCAATGTCACCACCATTCCTAATGACGCCTGTCATCTCAATGCTCCATGGCACCTTCATCACAATGCTCCATGAACCCATTCATCACAATGTTCCCTGTCCTTTTCATCACAATGTTCCATGGGCCCTGTCATCACAATGCTCCATGCGCTTGTCATCAAAATGCTCCAGAACTCTTGTCATCATAATGCTCCATGCCAGTCTCATCAAAATGCCCCATGACACTTGTCATCACAATGCTCCACGTCATTTGTCATCACAATGCTCCATGACCCTTGTCATAACAATGGTCCATGGCCTTGTCATCACAATGTTCCATGGCCTCTGACTTCACTATGCTCTATGGTTTTTCTCATCACAATGCTCTTTGACCCCTGTCACCACAATGCTTGATGACCATTGTCATCACAATGCTCCAAGAACCCTGTCATCACAATGCTCCATGCCGTTGACATCACAATGCTCCATGGCCCTTGTAATTAGAATGCTCCATGCCCTTGTCATCACAATGCTCCAGAACACTTGTGATCATAATACGCCTTTCCTGTGTCATCCCATTGCTCAATGACCCTTGTCATCAAAATATTCCTTGTCCTTTGTCATCACAGTGCTCCATGATACCTTTAATCAAAATTCTACATGACAACTGTCATCACAATGCAAGATGACCAATGTCATCACAAGGCCCCATGACACGTGTCATCACAATTCGCCTTGGCCCTTGACATCTCAATGCTGTATGAACCGTGTCATCACTAGGTTCCAGGACACTTGTCATCACAATGCTCCATGAACTCTGTTATCTCAATGTTCCATGGCCTTTGTATTCACAATGCTCCATTGTCCTGATAATCGCATTGCTCCATGAACACTTTCATCACAATGCTCCTTGACCACTGTCACCCTAATTCCCCATGACGTCTCGCCTCACTGTCTTCCAAGGCCACTCTCATCAAAATGCTCCATGATCTGTGTCAGCACAATATTGCATGACACTTGTCATCACAATGCTCCATGATGCCTGTCATCACAATGCTCCATGAATTTGTTATCACAATGCTCCAGGACCAGTTTCATCACAATACTCCATCCCCCTTTTCATCACAGTGCACAATGAAACCTTTCATTACAATGCTCCATGACACTTGTCATCACAATGCTCAACGGCCTTTATCGTCACAATGCTCCCAGGCACTTTTCATCACGATGTTCCATGAAAAATTACATCACTTTGCTCCACGACCATTGTCATCACAATAGTCCATACCCTTGTCAACACAATGCTGCATAATCCCTGTCATCACAATTCTCCTTGACTGCTGTCATCACGATAATCCAGGACAATTTTCATAACAATGGTTCATTCCCCCAGTCATCTCAGTGCTCCATGATACCTTTCATCACAATTCCTAGATGATCAATGTCATCACAAGGCCCCATGACACCTGTCATCACAATTCGCTATGACCCTTGTCATCACAATACTCGATGAACCGTGTCATCACAGTGTTCCAGGGCACATGTCATCACAATGATCCATGACGACTTTCATCACAATGCTCCAATACACCTGTCATCACAATGCTCCATGGCCCCTGTTATCATATTGCTCCATGATATCTTTCATCACAATGATCCATGACCAATGTCACCACCATTCCTAATGACGCCTGTCATCTCAATGCTCCATGGCACCTTCATCACAATGCTCCATGAACCCATTCATCACAATGTTCCCTGTCCTTTTCATCACAATGTTCCATGGGCCCTGTCATCACAATGCTCCATGCGCTTGTCATCAAAATGCTCCAGAACTCTTGTCATCATAATGCTCCATGCCAGTCTCATCAAAATGCCCCATGACACTTGTCATCACAATGCTCCACGTCATTTGTCATCACAATGCTCCATGACCCTTGTCATAACAATGGTCCATGGCCTTGTCATCACAATGTTCCATGGCCTCTGACTTCACTATGCTCTATGGTTTTTCTCATCACAATGCTCTTTGACCCCTGTCACCACAATGCTTGATGACCATTGTCATCACAATGCTCCAAGAACCCTGTCATCACAATGCTCCATGCCGTTGACATCACAATGCTCCATGGCCCTTGTAATTAGAATGCTCCATGCCCTTGTCATCACAATGCTCCAGAACACTTGTGATCATAATACGCCTTTCCTGTGTCATCCCATTGCTCAATGACCCTTGTCATCAAAATATTCCTTGTCCTTTGTCATCACAGTGCTCCATGATACCTTTAATCAAAATTCTACATGACAACTGTCATCACAATGCAAGATGACCAATGTCATCACAAGGCCCCATGACACGTGTCATCACAATTCGCCTTGGCCCTTGACATCTCAATGCTGTATGAACCGTGTCATCACTAGGTTCCAGGACACTTGTCATCACAATGCTCCATGAACTCTGTTATCTCAATGTTCCATGGCCTTTGTATTCACAATGCTCCATTGTCCTGATAATCGCATTGCTCCATGAACACTTTCATCACAATGCTCCTTGACCACTGTCACCCTAATTCCCCATGACGTCTCGCCTCACTGTCTTCCAAGGCCACTCTCATCAAAATGCTCCATGATCTGTGTCAGCACAATATTGCATGACACTTGTCATCACAATGCTCCATGATGCCTGTCATCACAATGCTCCATGAATTTGTTATCACAATGCTCCAGGACCAGTTTCATCACAATACTCCATCCCCCTTTTCATCACAGTGCACAATGAAACCTTTCATTACAATGCTCCATGACACTTGTCATCACAATGCTCAACGGCCTTTATCGTCACAATGCTCCCAGGCACTTTTCATCACGATGTTCCATGAAAAATTACATCACTTTGCTCCACGACCATTGTCATCACAATAGTCCATACCCTTGTCAACACAATGCTGCATAATCCCTGTCATCACAATTCTCCTTGACTGCTGTCATCACGATAATCCAGGACAATTTTCATAACAATGGTTCATTCCCCCAGTCATCTCAGTGCTCCATGATACCTTTCATCACAATTCCTAGATGATCAATGTCATCACAAGGCCCCATGACACCTGTCATCACAATTCGCTATGACCCTTGTCATCACAATACTCGATGAACCGTGTCATCACAGTGTTCCAGGGCACATGTCATCACAATGATCCATGACGACTTTCATCACAATGCTCCAATACACCTGTCATCACAATGCTCCATGGCCCCTGTTATCATATTGCTCCATGATCACTTTCATCACAATGATCCATGACCAATGTCACCACCATTCCTAATGACGCCTGTCATCTCAATGCTCCATGGCACCTTCATCACAATGCTCCATGAACCCATTCATCACAATGTTCCCTGTCCTTTTCATCACAATGTTCCATGGGCCCTGTCATCACAATGCTCCATGCGCTTGTCATCAAAATGCTCCAGAACTCTTGTCATCATAATGCTCCATGCCAGTCTCATCAAAATGCCCCATGACACTTGTCATCACAATGCTCCACGTCATTTGTCATCACAATGCTCCATGACCCTTGTCATAACAATGGTCCATGGCCTTGTCATCACAATGTTCCATGGCCTCTGACTTCACTATGCTCTATGGTTTTTCTCATCACAATGCTCTTTGACCCCTGTCACCACAATGCTTGATGACCATTGTCATCACAATGCTCCAAGAACCCTGTCATCACAATGCTCCATGCCGTTGACATCACAATGCTCCATGGCCCTTGTAATTAGAATGCTCCATGCCCTTGTCATCACAATGCTCCAGAACACTTGTGATCATAATACGCCTTTCCTGTGTCATCCCATTGCTCAATGACCCTTGTCATCAAAATATTCCTTGTCCTTTGTCATCACAGTGCTCCATGATACCTTTAATCAAAATTCTACATGACAACTGTCATCACAATGCAAGATGACCAATGTCATCACAAGGCCCCATGACACGTGTCATCACAATTCGCCTTGGCCCTTGACATCTCAATGCTGTATGAACCGTGTCATCACTAGGTTCCAGGACACTTGTCATCACAATGCTCCATGAACTCTGTTATCTCAATGTTCCATGGCCTTTGTATTCACAATGCTCCATTGTCCTGATAATCGCATTGCTCCATGAACACTTTCATCACAATGCTCCTTGACCACTGTCACCCTAATTCCCCATGACGTCTCGCCTCACTGTCTTCCAAGGCCACTCTCATCAAAATGCTCCATGATCTGTGTCAGCACAATATTGCATGACACTTGTCATCAAAATGCCCCATGACACTTGTCATCACAATGCTCCACGTCATTTGTCATCACAATGCTCGATGACCCTTGTCATAACAATGGTCCATGGCCTTGTCATCACAATGTTCCATGGCCTCTGACTTCACTATGCTCTATGGTTTTTCTCATCACAATGCTCTTTGACCCCTGTCACCACAATGCTTGATGACCATTGTCATCACAATGCTCCAGAACACTTGTGATCATAATACGCCTTTCCTGTGTCATCCCATTGCTCAACGACCCTTGTCATCAAAATATTCCTTGTCCTTTGTCATCACAGTGCTCCATGATACCTTTATTCAAAATTCTACATGACAACTGTCATCACAATGCAAGATGACCAATGTCATCACAAGGCCCCATGACACGTGTCATCACAATTCGCCTTGGCCCTTGACATCTCAATGCTGTATGAACCGTGTCATCACTAGGTTCCAGGACACTTGTCATCACAATGCTCCATGAACTCTGTTATCTCAATGTTCCATGGCCTTTGTATTCACAATGCTCCATTGTCCTGATAATCGCATTGCTCCATGAACACTTTCATCACAATGCTCCTTGACCACTGTCACCCTAATTCCCCATGACGTCTCGCCTCACTGTCTTCCAAGGCCACTCTCATCAAAATGCTCCATGATCTGTGTCAGCACAATATTGCATGACACTTGTCATCACAATGCTCCATGATGCCTGTCATCACAATGCTCCATGAATTTGTTATCACAATGCTCCAGGACCAGTTTCATCACAATACTCCATCCCCCTTTTCATCACAGTGCACAATGAAACCTTTCATTACAATGCTCCATGACACTTGTCATCACAATGCTCAACGGCCTTTATCGTCACAATGCTCCCAGGCACTTTTCATCACGATGTTCCATGAAAAATTACATCACTTTGCTCCACGACCATTGTCATCACAATAGTCCATACCCTTGTCAACACAATGCTGCATAATCCCTGTCATCACAATTCTCCTTGACTGCTGTCATCACGATAATCCAGGACAATTTTCATAACAATGGTTCATTCCCCCAGTCATCTCAGTGCTCCATGATACCTTTCATCACAATTCCTAGATGATCAATGTCATCACAAGGCCCCATGACACCTGTCATCACAATTCGCTATGACCCTTGTCATCACAATACTCGATGAACCGTGTCATCACAGTGTTCCAGGGCACATGTCATCACAATGATCCATGACGACTTTCATCACAATGCTCCAATACACCTGTCATCACAATGCTCCATGGCCCCTGTTATCATATTGCTCCATGATCACTTTCATCACAATGATCCATGACCAATGTCACCACCATTCCTAATGACGCCTGTCATCTCAATGCTCCATGGCACCTTCATCACAATGCTCCATGAACCCATTCATCACAATGTTCCCTGTCCTTTTCATCACAATGTTCCATGGGCCCTGTCATCACAATGCTCCATGCGCTTGTCATCAAAATGCTCCAGAACTCTTGTCATCATAATGCTCCATGCCAGTCTCATCAAAATGCCCCATGACACTTGTCATCACAATGCTCCACGTCATTTGTCATCACAATGCTCGATGACCCTTGTCATAACAATGGTCCATGGCCTTGTCATCACAATGTTCCATGGCCTCTGACTTCACTATGCTCTATGGTTTTTCTCATCACAATGCTCTTTGACCCCTGTCACCACAATGCTTGATGACCATTGTCATCACAATGCTCCAGAACACTTGTGATCATAATACGCCTTTCCTGTGTCATCCCATTGCTCAACGACCCTTGTCATCAAAATATTCCTTGTCCTTTGTCATCACAGTGCTCCATGATACCTTTATTCAAAATTCTACATGACAACTGTCATCACAATGCAAGATGACCAATGTCATCACAAGGCCCCATGACACGTGTCATCACAATTCGCCTTGGCCCTTGACATCTCAATGCTGTATGAACCGTGTCATCACTAGGTTCCAGGACACTTGTCATCACAATGCTCCATGAACTCTGTTATCTCAATGTTCCATGGCCTTTGTATTCACAATGCTCCATTGTCCTGATAATCGCATTGCTCCATGAACACTTTCATCACAATGCTCCTTGACCACTGTCACCCTAATTCCCCATGACGTCTCGCCTCACTGTCTTCCAAGGCCACTCTCATCAAAATGCTCCATGATCTGTGTCAGCACAATATTGCATGACACTTGTCATCACAATGCTCCATGATGCCTGTCATCACAATGCTCCATGAATTTGTTATCACAATGCTCCAGGACCAGTTTCATCACAATACTCCATCCCCCTTTTCATCACAGTGCACAATGAAACCTTTCATTACAATGCTCCATGACACTTGTCATCACAATGCTCAACGGCCTTTATCGTCACAATGCTCCCAGGCACTTTTCATCACGATGTTCCATGAAAAATTACATCACTTTGCTCCACGACCATTGTCATCACAATAGTCCATACCCTTGTCAACACAATGCTGCATAATCCCTGTCATCACAATTCTCCTTGACTGCTGTCATCACGATAATCCAGGACAATTTTCATAACAATGGTTCATTCCCCCAGTCATCTCAGTGCTCCATGATACCTTTCATCACAATTCCTAGATGATCAATGTCATCACAAGGCCCCATGACACCTGTCATCACAATTCGCTATGACCCTTGTCATCACAATACTCGATGAACCGTGTCATCACAGTGTTCCAGGGCACATGTCATCACAATGATCCATGACGACTTTCATCACAATGCTCCAATACACCTGTCATCACAATGCTCCATGGCCCCTGTTATCATATTGCTCCATGATCACTTTCATCACAATGATCCATGACCAATGTCACCACCATTCCTAATGACGCCTGTCATCTCAATGCTCCATGGCACCTTCATCACAATGCTCCATGAACCCATTCATCACAATGTTCCCTGTCCTTTTCATCACAATGTTCCATGGGCCCTGTCATCACAATGCTCCATGCGCTTGTCATCAAAATGCTCCAGAACTCTTGTCATCATAATGCTCCATGCCAGTCTCATCAAAATGCCCCATGACACTTGTCATCACAATGCTCCACGTCATTTGTCATCACAATGCTCGATGACCCTTGTCATAACAATGGTCCATGGCCTTGTCATCACAATGTTCCATGGCCTCTGACTTCACTATGCTCTATGGTTTTTCTCATCACAATGCTCTTTGACCCCTGTCACCACAATGCTTGATGACCATTGTCATCACAATGCTCCAGAACACTTGTGATCATAATACGCCTTTCCTGTGTCATCCCATTGCTCAACGACCCTTGTCATCAAAATATTCCTTGTCCTTTGTCATCACAGTGCTCCATGATACCTTTATTCAAAATTCTACATGACAACTGTCATCACAATGCAAGATGACCAATGTCATCACAAGGCCCCATGACACGTGTCATCACAATTCGCCTTGGCCCTTGACATCTCAATGCTGTATGAACCGTGTCATCACTAGGTTCCAGGACACTTGTCATCACAATGCTCCATGAACTCTGTTATCTCAATGTTCCATGGCCTTTGTATTCACAATGCTCCATTGTCCTGATAATCGCATTGCTCCATGAACACTTTCATCACAATGCTCCTTGACCACTGTCACCCTAATTCCCCATGACGTCTCGCCTCACTGTCTTCCAAGGCCACTCTCATCAAAATGCTCCATGATCTGTGTCAGCACAATATTGCATGACACTTGTCATCACAATGCTCCATGATGCCTGTCATCACAATGCTCCATGAATTTGTTATCACAATGCTCCAGGACCAGTTTCATCACAATACTCCATCCCCCTTTTCATCACAGTGCACAATGAAACCTTTCATTACAATGCTCCATGACACTTGTCATCACAATGCTCAACGGCCTTTATCGTCACAATGCTCCCAGGCACTTTTCATCACGATGTTCCATGAAAAATTACATCACTTTGCTCCACGACCATTGTCATCACAATAGTCCATACCCTTGTCAACACAATGCTGCATAATCCCTGTCATCACAATTCTCCTTGACTGCTGTCATCACGATAATCCAGGACAATTTTCATAACAATGGTTCATTCCCCCAGTCATCTCAGTGCTCCATGATACCTTTCATCACAATTCCTAGATGATCAATGTCATCACAAGGCCCCATGACACCTGTCATCACAATTCGCTATGACCCTTGTCATCACAATACTCGATGAACCGTGTCATCACAGTGTTCCAGGGCACATGTCATCACAATGATCCATGACGACTTTCATCACAATGCTCCAATACACCTGTCATCACAATGCTCCATGGCCCCTGTTATCATATTGCTCCATGATCACTTTCATCACAATGATCCATGACCAATGTCACCACCATTCCTAATGACGCCTGTCATCTCAATGCTCCATGGCACCTTCATCACAATGCTCCATGAACCCATTCATCACAATGTTCCCTGTCCTTTTCATCACAATGTTCCATGGGCCCTGTCATCACAATGCTCCATGCGCTTGTCATCAAAATGCTCCAGAACTCTTGTCATCATAATGCTCCATGCCAGTCTCATCAAAATGCCCCATGACACTTGTCATCACAATGCTCCACGTCATTTGTCATCACAATGCTCCATGACCCTTGTCATAACAATGGTCCATGGCCTTGTCATCACAATGTTCCATGGCCTCTGACATCACTATGCTCTATGGTTTTTCTCATCACAATGCTCTTTGACCCCTGTCATCACAATGCTTGATGACCATTGTCATCACAATGCTCCAAGAACCCTGTCATCACAATGCTCCATGCCGTTGACATCACAATGCTCCATGGCCCTTGTAATTAGAATGCTCCATGCCCTTGTCATCACAATGCTCCAGAACACTTGTGATCATAATACGCCTTTCCTGTGTCATCCCATTGCTCAACGACCCTTGTCATCAAAATATTCCTTGTCCTTTGTCATCACAGTGCTCCATGATACCTTTAATCAAAATTCTACATGACAACTGTCATCACAATGCAAGATGACCAATGTCATCACAAGGCCCCATGACACGTGTCATCACAATTCGCCTTGGCCCTTGACATCTCAATGCTGTATGAACCGTGTCATCACTAGGTTCCAGGACACTTGTCATCACAATGCTCCATGAACTCTGTTATCTCAATGTTCCATGGCCTTTGTATTCACAATGCTCCATTGTCCTGATAATCGCATTGCTCCATGAACACTTTCATCACAATGCTCCTTGACCACTGTCACCCTAATTCCCCATGACGTCTCGCCTCACTGTCTTCCAAGGCCACTCTCATCAAAATGCTCCATGATCTGTGTCAGCACAATATTGCATGACACTTGTCATCACAATGCTCCATGATGCCTGTCATCACAATGCTCCATGAATTTGTTATCACAATGCTCCAGGACCAGTTTCATCACAATACTCCATCCCCCTTTTCATCACAGTGCACAATGAAACCTTTCATTACAATGCTCCATGACACTTGTCATCACAATGCTCAACGGCCTTTATCGTCACAATGCTCCCAGGCACTTTTCATCACGATGTTCCATGAAAACTTACATCACTTTGCTCCACGACCATTGTCATCACAATAGTCCATACCCTTGTCAACACAATGCTGCATAATCCCTGTCATCACAATTCTCCTTGACTGCTGTCATCACGATAATCCAGGACAATTTTCATAACAATGGTTCATTCCCCCAGTCATCTCAGTGCTCCATGATACCTTTCATCACAATTCCTAGATGATCAATGTCATCACAAGGCCCCATGACACCTGTCATCACAATTCGCTATGACCCTTGTCATCACAATACTCGATGAACCGTGTCATCACAGTGTTCCAGGGCACATGTCATCACAATGATCCATGACGACTTTCATCACAATGCTCCAATACACCTGTCATCACAATGCTCCATGGCCCCTGTTATCATATTGCTCCATGATCACTTTCATCACAATGATCCATGACCAATGTCACCACCATTCCTAATGACGCCTGTCATCTCAATGCTCCATGGCACCTTCATCACAATGCTCCATGAACCCATTCATCACAATGTTCCCTGTCCTTTTCATCACAATGTTCCATGGGCCCTGTCATCACAATGCTCCATGCGCTTGTCATCAAAATGCTCCAGAACTCTTGTCATCATAATGCTCCATGCCAGTCTCATCAAAATGCCCCATGACACTTGTCATCACAATGCTCCACGTCATTTGTCATCACAATGCTCGATGACCCTTGTCATAACAATGGTCCATGGCCTTGTCATCACAATGTTCCATGGCCTCTGACTTCACTATGCTCTATGGTTTTTCTCATCACAATGCTCTTTGACCCCTGTCACCACAATGCTTGATGACCATTGTCATCACAATGCTCCAAGAACCCTGTCATCACAATGCTCCATGCCGTTGACATCACAATGCTCCATGGCCCTTGTAATTAGAATGCTCCATGCCCTTGTCATCACAATGCTCCAGAACACTTGTGATCATAATACGCCTTTCCTGTGTCATCCCATTGCTCAACGACCCTTGTCATCAAAATATTCCTTGTCCTTTGTCATCACAGTGCTCCATGATACCTTTATTCAAAATTCTACATGACAACTGTCATCACAATGCAAGATGACCAATGTCATCACAAGGCCCCATGACACGTGTCATCACAATTCGCCTTGGCCCTTGACATCTCAATGCTGTATGAACCGTGTCATCACTAGGTTCCAGGACACTTGTCATCACAATGCTCCATGAACTCTGTTATCTCAATGTTCCATGGCCTTTGTATTCACAATGCTCCATTGTCCTGATAATCGCATTGCTCCATGAACACTTTCATCACAATGCTCCTTGACCACTGTCACCCTAATTCCCCATGACGTCTCGCCTCACTGTCTTCCAAGGCCACTCTCATCAAAATGCTCCATGATCTGTGTCAGCACAATATTGCATGACACTTGTCATCACAATGCTCCATGATGCCTGTCATCACAATGCTCCATGAATTTGTTATCACAATGCTCCAGGACCAGTTTCATCACAATACTCCATCCCCCTTTTCATCACAGTGCACAATGAAACCTTTCATTACAATGCTCCATGACACTTGTCATCACAATGCTCAACGGCCTTTATCGTCACAATGCTCCCAGGCACTTTTCATCACGATGTTCCATGAAAACTTACATCACTTTGCTCCACGACCATTGTCATCACAATAGTCCATACCCTTGTCAACACAATGCTGCATAATCCCTGTCATCACAATTCTCCTTGACTGCTGTCATCACGATAATCCAGGACAATTTTCATAACAATGGTTCATTCCCCCAGTCATCTCAGTGCTCCATGATACCTTTCATCACAATTCCTAGATGATCAATGTCATCACAAGGCCCCATGACACCTGTCATCACAATTCGCTATGACCCTTGTCATCACAATACTCGATGAACCGTGTCATCACAGTGTTCCAGGGCACAGGTCATCACAATGATCCATGACGACTTTCATCACAATGCTCCAATACACCTGTCATCACAATGCTCCATGGCCCCTGTTATCATATTGCTCCATGATCACTTTCATCACAATGATCCATGACCAATGTCACCACCATTCCTAATGACGCCTGTCATCTCAATGCTCCATGGCACCTTCATCACAATGCTCCATGAACCCATTCATCACAATGTTCCCTGTCCTTTTCATCACAATGTTCCATGGGCCCTGTCATCACAATGCTCCATGCGCTTGTCATCAAAATGCTCCAGAACTCTTGTCATCATAATGCTCCATGCCAGTCTCATCAAAATGCCCCATGACACTTGTCATCACAATGCTCCACGTCATTTGTCATCACAATGCTCCATGACCCTTGTCATAACAATGGTCCATGGCCTTGTCATCACAATGTTCCATGGCCTCTGACATCACTATGCTCTATGGTTTTTCTCATCACAATGCTCTTTGACCCCTGTCATCACAATGCTTGATGACCATTGTCATCACAATGCTCCAAGAACCCTGTCATCACAATGCTCCATGCCGTTGACATCACAATGCTCCATGGCCCTTGTAATTAGAATGCTCCATGCCCTTGTCATCACAATGCTCCAGAACACTTGTGATCATAATACGCCTTTCCTGTGTCATCCCATTGCTCAACGACCCTTGTCATCAAAATATTCCTTGTCCTTTGTCATCACAGTGCTCCATGATACCTTTAATCAAAATTCTACATGACAACTGTCATCACAATGCAAGATGACCAATGTCATCACAAGGCCCCATGACACGTGTCATCACAATTCGCCTTGGCCCTTGACATCTCAATGCTGTATGAACCGTGTCATCACTAGGTTCCAGGACACTTGTCATCACAATGCTCCATGAACTCTGTTATCTCAATGTTCCATGGCCTTTGTATTCACAATGCTCCATTGTCCTGATAATCGCATTGCTCCATGAACACTTTCATCACAATGCTCCTTGACCACTGTCACCCTAATTCCCCATGACGTCTCGCCTCACTGTCTTCCAAGGCCACTCTCATCAAAATGCTCCATGATCTGTGTCAGCACAATATTGCATGACACTTGTCATCACAATGCTCCATGATGCCTGTCATCACAATGCTCCATGAATTTGTTATCACAATGCTCCAGGACCAGTTTCATCACAATACTCCATCCCCCTTTTCATCACAGTGCACAATGAAACCTTTCATTACAATGCTCCATGACACTTGTCATCACAATGCTCAACGGCCTTTATCGTCACAATGCTCCCAGGCACTTTTCATCACGATGTTCCATGAAAACTTACATCACTTTGCTCCACGACCATTGTCATCACAATAGTCCATACCCTTGTCAACACAATGCTGCATAATCCCTGTCATCACAATTCTCCTTGACTGCTGTCATCACGATAATCCAGGACAATTTTCATAACAATGGTTCATTCCCCCAGTCATCTCAGTGCTCCATGATACCTTTCATCACAATTCCTAGATGATCAATGTCATCACAAGGCCCCATGACACCTGTCATCACAATTCGCTATGACCCTTGTCATCACAATACTCGATGAACCGTGTCATCACAGTGTTCCAGGGCACATGTCATCACAATGATCCATGACGACTTTCATCACAATGCTCCAATACACCTGTCATCACAATGCTCCATGGCCCCTGTTATCATATTGCTCCATGATCACTTTCATCACAATGATCCATGACCAATGTCATCACCATTCCTAATGACGCCTGTCATCTCAATGCTCCATGGCACCTTCATCACAATGCTCCATGAACCCATTCATCACAATGTTCCCTGTCCTTTTCATCACAATGTTCCATGGGCCCTGTCATCACAATGCTCCATGCGCTTGTCATCAAAATGCTCCAGAACTCTTGTCATCATAATGCTCCATGCCAATGTCATCAAAATGCCCCATGACACTTGTCATCACAATGCTCCACGTCATTTGTCATCACAATGCTCCATGACCCTTGTCATAAGAATGGTCCATGGCCTTGTCATCACAATGTTCCATGGCCTCTGACATCACTATGCTCTATGGTTTTTCTCATCACAATGCTCTTTGACCCCTGTCATCACAATGCTTGATGACCATTGTCATCACAATGCTCCAAGAACCCTGTCATCACAATGCTCCATGCCGTTGACATCACAATGCTCCATGGCCCTTGTAATTAGAATGCTCCATGCCCTTGTCATCACAATGCTCCAGAACACTTGTGATCATAATACGCCTTTCCTGTGTCATCCCATTGCTCAATGACCCTTGTCATCAAAATATTCCTTGTCCTTTGTCATCACAGTGCTCCATGATACCTTTAATCAAAATTCTACATGACAACTGTCATCACAATGCAAGATGACCAATGTCATCACAAGGCCCCATGACACGTGTCATCACAATTCGCCTTGGCCCTTGACATCTCAATGCTGTATGAACCGTGTCATCACTAGGTTCCAGGACACTTGTCATCACAATGCTCCATGAACTCTGTTATCTCAATGTTCCATGGCCTTTGTATTCACAATGCTCCATTGTCCTGATAATCGCATTGCTCCATGAACACTTTCATCACAATGCTCCTTGACCACTGTCACCCTAATTCCCCATGACGTCTCGCCTCACTGTCTTCCAAGGCCACTCTCATCAAAATGCTCCATGATCTGTGTCAGCACAATATTGCATGACACTTGTCATCACAATGCTCCATGATGCCTGTCATCACAATGCTCCATGAATTTGTTATCACAATGCTCCAGGACCAGGTTCATCACAATACTCCATCCCCCTTTTCATCACAGTGCACAATGAAACCTTTCATTACAATGCTCCATGACACTTGTCATCACAATGCTCAACGGCCTTTATCGTCACAATGCTCCCAGGCACTTTTCATCACGATGTTCCATGAAAACTTACATCACTTTGCTCCACGACCATTGTCATCACAATAGTCCATACCCTTGTCAACACAATGCTGCATAATCCCTGTCATCACAATTCTCCTTGACTGCTGTCATCACGATAATCCAGGACAATTTTCATAACAATGGTTCATTCCCCCAGTCATCTCAGTGCTCCATGATACCTTTCATCACAATTCCTAGATGATCAATGTCATCACAAGGCCCCATGACACCTGTCATCACAATTTGCTATGACCCTTGTCATCACAATACTCGATGAACCGTGTCATCACAGTGTTCCAGGGCACATGTCATCACAATGATCCATGACGACTTTCATCACAATGCTCCAATACACCTGTCATCACAATGCTCCATGGCCCCTGTTATCATATTGCTCCATGATCACTTTCATCACAATGATCCATGACCAATGTCATCACCATTCCTAATGACGCCTGTCATCTCAATGCTCCATGGCACCTTCATCACAATGCTCCATGAACCCATTCATCACAATGTTCCCTGTCCTTTTCATCAC
Source organism: Balaenoptera physalus (assembly GCF_965194825.1). Lineage (NCBI taxonomy): Eukaryota > Metazoa > Chordata > Mammalia > Artiodactyla > Balaenopteridae > Balaenoptera > Balaenoptera physalus. The sequence continues at coordinate 218,677 of NW_028126427.1, forward strand.
AATGTTCCATGGGCCCTGTCATCACAATGCTCCATGCGCTTGTCATCAAAATGCTCCAGAACTCTTGTCATCATAATGCTCCATGCCAATGTCATCAAAATGCCCCATGACACTTGTCATCACAATGCTCCACGTCATTTGTCATCACAATGCTCCATGACCCTTGTCATAACAATGGTCCATGGCCTTGTCATCACAATGTTCCATGGCCTCTGACATCACTATGCTCTATGGTTTTTCTCATCACAATGCTCTTTGACCCCTCTCATCACAATGCTTGATGACCATTGTCATCACAATGCTCCAAGCACCCTGTCATCACAATGCTCCATGCCGTTGACATCACAATGCTCCATGGCCCTTGTAATTAGAATGCTCCATGCCCTTGTCATCACAATTCTCCAGAACACTTGTGATCATAATACGCCTTTCCTGTGTCATCCCACTGCTCAATGACCCTTGTCATCAAAATATTCCTTGTCCTTTGTCATCACAGTGCTCCATGATACCTTTAATCAAAATTCTACATGACAACTGTCATCACAATGCAAGATGACCAATGTCATCACAAGGCCCCATGACACGTGTCATCACAATTCGCCTTGGCCCTTGACATCTCAATGCTGTATGAACCGTGTCATCACTAGGTTCCAGGACACTTGTCATCACAATGCTCCATGAACTCTGTTATCTCAATGTTCCATGGCCTTTGTATTCACAATGCTCCATTGTCCTGATAATCGCATTGCTCCATGAACACTTTCATCACAATGCTCCTTGACCACTGTCACCCTAATTCCCCATGACGTCTCGCCTCACTGTCTTCCAAGGCCACTCTCATCAAAATGCTCCATGATCTGTGTCAGCACAATATTGCATGACACTTGTCATCACAATGCTCCATGATGCCTGTCATCACAATGCTCCATGAATTTGTTATCACAATGCTCCAGGACCAGGTTCATCACAATACTCCATCCCCCTTTTCATCACAGTGCACAATGAAACCTTTCATTACAATGCTCCATGACACTTGTCATCACAATGCTCAATGGCCTTTATCGTCACAATGCTCCCAGGCACTTTTCATCACGATGTTCCATGAAAACTTACATCACTTTGCTCCACGACCATTGTCATCACAATAGTCCATACCCTTGTCAACACAATGCTGCATAATCCCTGTCATCACAATTCTCCTTGACTGCTGTCATCACGATAATCCAGGACAATTTTCATAACAATGGTTCATTCCCCCAGTCATCTCAGTGCTCCATGATACCTTTCATCACAATTCCTAGATGATCAATGTCATCACAAGGCCCCATGACACCTGTCATCACAATTTGCTATGACCCTTGTCATCACAATACTCGATGAACCGTGTCATCACAGTGTTCCAGGGCACATGTCATCACAATGATCCATGACGACTTTCATCACAATGCTCCAATACACCTGTCATCACAATGCTCCATGGCCCCTGTTATCATATTGCTCCATGATCACTTTCATCACAATGATCCATGACCAATGTCATCACCATTCCTAATGACGCCTGTCATCTCAATGCTCCATGGCACCTTCATCACAATGCTCCATGAACCCATTCATCACAATGCTCCCTGTCCTTTTCATCACAATGTTCCATGGGCCCTGTCATCACAATGCTCCATGCGCTTGTCATCAAAATGCTCCAGAACTCTTGTCATCATAATGCTCCATGCCAATGTCATCAAAATGCCCCATGACACTTGTCATCACAATGCTCCACGTCATTTGTCATCACAATGCTCCATGACCCTTGTCATAAGAATGGTCCATGGCCTTGTCATCACAATGTTCCATGGCCTCTGACATCACTATGCTCTATGGTTTTTCTCATCACAATGCTCTTTGACCCCTGTCATCACAATGCTTGATGACCATTGTCATCACAATGCTCCAAGAACCCTGTCATCACAATGCTCCATGCCGTTGACATCACAATGCTCCATGGCCCTTGTAATTAGAATGCTCCATGCCCTTGTCATCACAATGCTCCAGAACACTTGTGATCATAATACGCCTTTCCTGTGTCATCCCATTGCTCAATGACCCTTGTCATCAAAATAGTCCTTGTCCTTTGTCATCACAGTGCTCCATGATACCTTTAATCAAAATTCTACATGACAACTGTCATCACAATGCAAGATGACCAATGTCATCACAAGGCCCCATGACACGTGTCATCACAATTCGCCTTGGCCCTTGACATCTCAATGCTGTATGAACCGTGTCATCACTAGGTTCCAGGACACTTGTCATCACAATGCTCCATGAACTCTGTTATCTCAATGTTCCATGGCCTTTGTATTCACAATGCTCCATTGTCCTGATAATCGCATTGCTCCATGAACACTTTCATCACAATGCTCCTTGACCACTGTCACCCTAATTCCCCATGACGTCTCGCCTCACTGTCTTCCAAGGCCACTCTCATCAAAATGCTCCATGATCTGTGTCAGCACAATATTGCATGACACTTGTCATCACAATGCTCCATGATGCCTGTCATCACAATGCTCCATGAATTTGTTATCACAATGCTCCAGGACCAGTTTCATCACAATACTCCATCCCCCTTTTCATCACAGTGCACAATGAAACCTTTCATTACAATGCTCCATGACACTTGTCATCACAATGCTCAACGGCCTTTATCGTCACAATGCTCCCAGGCACTTTTCATCACGATGTTCCATGAAAACTTACATCACTTTGCTCCACGACCATTGTCATCACAATAGTCCATACCCTTGTCAACACAATGCTGCATAATCCCTGTCATCACAATTCTCCTTGACTGCTGTCATCACGATAATCCAGGACAATTTTCATAACAATGGTTCATTCCCCCAGTCATCTCAGTGCTCCATGATACCTTTCATCACAATTCCTAGATGATCAATGTCATCACAAGGTCCCATGACACCTGTCATCACAATTTGCTATGACCCTTGTCATCACAATACTCGATGAACCGTGTCATCACAGTGTTCCAGGGCACATGTCATCACAATGATCCATGACGACTTTCATCACAATGCTCCAATACACCTGTCATCACAATGCTCCATGGCCCCTGTTATCATATTGCTCCATGATCACTTTCATCACAATGATCCATGACCAATGTCATCACCATTCCTAATGACGCCTGTCATCTCAATGCTCCATGGCACCTTCATCACAATGCTCCATGAACCCATTCATCACAATGTTCCTGTCCTTTTCATCACAATGTTCCATGGGCCCTGTCATCACAATGCTCCATGCGCTTGTCATCAAAATGCTCCAGAACTCTTGTCATCATAATGCTCCATGCCAATGTCATCAAAATGCCCCATGACACTTGTCATCACAATGCTCCACGTCATTTGTCATCACAATGCTCCATGACCCTTGTCATAAGAATGGTCCATGGCCTTGTCATCACAATGTTCCATGGCCTCTGACATCACTATGCTCTATGGTTTTTCTCATCACAATGCTCTTTGACCCCTGTCATCACAATGCTTGATGACCATTGTCATCACAATGCTCCAAGAACCCTGTCATCACAATGCTCCATGCCGTTGACATCACAATGCTCCATGGCCCTTGTAATTAGAATGCTCCATGCCCTTGTCATCACAATGCTCCAGAACACTTGTGATCATAATACGCCTTTCCTGTGTCATCCCATTGCTCAATGACCCTTGTCATCAAAATATTCCTTGTCCTTTGTCATCACAGTGCTCCATGATACCTTTAATCAAAATTCTACATGACAACTGTCATCACAATGCAAGATGACCAATGTCATCACAAGGCCCCATGACACGTGTCATCACAATTCGCCTTGGCCCTTGACATCTCAGTGCTGTATGAACCGTGTCATCACTAGGTTCCAGGACACTTGTCATCACAATGCTCCATGAACTCTGTTATCTCAATGTTCCATGGCCTTTGTATTCACAATGCTCCATTGTCCTGATAATCGCATTGCTCCATGAACACTTTCATCACAATGCTCCTTGACCACTGTCACCCTAATTCCCCATGACGTCTCGCCTCACTGTCTTCCAAGGCCACTCTCATCAAAATGCTCCATGATCTGTGTCAGCACAATATTGCATGACACTTGTCATCACAATGCTCCATGATGCCTGTCATCACAATGCTCCATGAAATTGTTATCACAATGCTCCAGGACCAGTTTCATCACAATACTCCATCCCACTTTTCATCACAGTGCACAATGAAACCTTTCATTACAATGCTCCATGACACTTGTCATCACAATGCTCAACGGCCTTTATCGTCACAATGCTCCCAGGCACTTTTCATCACGATGTTCCATGAAAACTTACATCACTTTGCTCCACGACCATTGTCATCACAATAGTCCATACCCTTGTCAACACAATGCTGCATAATCCCTGTCATCACAATTCTCCTTGACTGCTGTCATCACGATAATCCAGGACAATTTTCATAACAATGGTTCATTCCCCCAGTCATCTCAGTGCTCCATGATACCTTTCATCACAATTCCTAGATGATCAATGTCATCACAAGGCCCCATGACACCTGTCATCACAATTTGCTATGACCCTTGTCATCACAATACTCGATGAACCGTGTCATCACAGTGTTCCAGGGCACATGTCATCACAATGATCCATGACGACTTTCATCACAATGCTCCAATACACCTGTCATCACAATGCTCCATGGCCCCTGTTATCATATTGCTCCATGATCACTTTCATCACAATGATCCATGACCAATGTCATCACCATTCCTAATGACGCCTGTCATCTCAATGCTCCATGGCACCTTCATCACAATGCTCCATGAACCCATTCATCACAATGCTCCCTGTCCTTTTCATCACAATGTTCCATGGGCCCTGTCATCACAATGCTCCATGCGCTTGTCATCAAAATGCTCCAGAACTCTTGTCATCATAATGCTCCATGCCAATGTCATCAAAATGCCCCATGACACTTGTCATCACAATGCTCCACGTCATTTGTCATCACAATGCTCCATGACCCTTGTCATAAGAATGGTCCATGGCCTTGTCATCACAATGTTCCATGGCCTCTGACATCACTATGCTCTATGGTTTTTCTCATCACAATGCTCTTTGACCCCTGTCATCACAATGCTTGATGACCATTGTCATCACAATGCTCCAAGAACCCTGTCATCACAATGCTCCATGCCGTTGACATCACAATGCTCCATGGCCCTTGTAATTAGAATGCTCCATGCCCTTGTCATCACAATGCTCCAGAACACTTGTGATCATAATACGCCTTTCCTGTGTCATCCCATTGCTCAATGACCCTTGTCATCAAAATATTCCTTGTCCTTTGTCATCACAGTGCTCCATGATACCTTTAATCAAAATTCTACATGACAACTGTCATCACAATGCAAGATGACCAATGTCATCACAAGGCCCCATGACACGTGTCATCACAATTCGCCTTGGCCCTTGACATCTCAGTGCTGTATGAACCGTGTCATCACTAGGTTCCAGGACACTTGTCATCACAATGCTCCATGAACTCTGTTATCTCAATGTTCCATGGCCTTTGTATTCACAATGCTCCATTGTCCTGATAATCGCATTGCTCCATGAACACTTTCATCACAATGCTCCTTGACCACTGTCACCCTAATTCCCCATGACGTCTCGCCTCACTGTCTTCCAAGGCCACTCTCATCAAAATGCTCCATGATCTGTGTCAGCACAATATTGCATGACACTTGTCATCACAATGCTCCATGATGCCTGTCATCACAATGCTCCATGAATTTGTTATCACAATGCTCCAGGACCAGTTTCATCACAATACTCCATCCCCCTTTTCATCACAGTGCACAATGAAACCTTTCATTACAATGCTCCATGACACTTGTCATCACAATGCTCAACGGCCTTTATCGTCACAATGCTCCCAGGCACTTTTCATCACGATGTTCCATGAAAACTTACATCACTTTGCTCCACGACCATTGTCATCACAATAGTCCATACCCTTGTCAACACAATGCTGCATAATCCCTGTCATCACAATTCTCCTTGACTGCTGTCATCACGATAATCCAGGACAATTTTCATAACAATGGTTCATTCCCCCAGTCATCTCAGTGCTCCATGATACCTTTCATCACAATTCCTAGATGATCAATATCATCACAAGGCCCCATGACACCTGTCATCACAATTTGCTATGACCCTTGTCATCACAATACTCGATGAACCGTGTCATCACAGTGTTCCAGGGCACATGTCATCACAATGATCCATGACGACTTTCATCACAATGCTCCAATACACCTGTCATCACAATGCTCCATGGCCCCTGTTATCATATTGCTCCATGATCACTTTCATCACAATGATCCATGACCAATGTCATCACCATTCCTAATGACGCCTGTCATCTCAATGCTCCATGGCACCTTCATCACAATGCTCCATGAACCCATTCATCACAATGTTCCCTGTCCTTTTCATCACAATGTTCCATGGGCCCTGTCATCACAATGCTCCATGCGCTTGTCATCAAAATGCTCCAGAACTCTTGTCATCATAATGCTCCATGCCAATGTCATCAAAATGCCCCATGACACTTGTCATCACAATGCTCCACGTCATTTGTCATCACAATGCTCCATGACCCTTGTCATAACAATGGTCCATGGCCTTGTCATCACAATGTTCCATGGCCTCTGACATCACTATGCTCTATGGTTTTTCTCATCACAATGCTCTTTGACCCCTGTCATCACAATGCTTGATGACCATTGTCATCACAATGCTCCAAGAACCCTGTCATCACAATGCTCCATGCCGTTGACATCACAATGCTCCATGGCCCTTGTAATTAGAATGCTCCATGCCCTTGTCATCACAATGCTCCAGAACACTTGTGATCATAATACGCCTTTCCTGTGTCATCCCATTGCTCAATGACCCTTGTCATCAAAATATTCCTTGTCCTTTGTCATCACAGTGCTCCATGATACCTTTAATCAAAATTCTACATGACAACTGTCATCACAATGCAAGATGACCAATGTCATCACAAGGCCCCATGACACGTGTCATCACAATTCGCCTTGGCCCTTGACATCTCAATGCTGTATGAACCGTGTCATCACTAGGTTCCAGGACACTTGTCATCACAATGCTCCATGAACTCTGTTATCTCAATGTTCCATGGCCTTTGTATTCACAATGCTCCATTGTCCTGATAATCGCATTGCTCCATGAACACTTTCATCACAATGCTCCTTGACCACTGTCACCCTAATTCCCCATGACGTCTCGCCTCACTGTCTTCCAAGGCCACTCTCATCAAAATGCTCCATGATCTGTGTCAGCACAATATTGCATGACACTTGTCATCACAATGCTCCATGATGCCTGTCATCACAATGCTCCATGAATTTGTTATCACAATGCTCCAGGACCAGTTTCATCACAATACTCCGTCCCCCTTTTCATCACAGTGCACAATGAAACCTTTCATTACAATGCTCCATGAAACTTGTCATCACAATGCTCAACGGCCTTTATCGTCACAATGCTCCCAGGCACTTTTCATCACGATGTTCCATGAAAACTTACATCACTTTGCTCCACGACCATTGTCATCACAATAGTCCATACCCTTGTCAACACAATGCTGCATAATCCCTGCCATCACAATTCTCCTTGACTGCTGTCATCACGATAATCCAGGACAATTTTCATAACAATGGTTCATTCCCCCAGTCATCTCAGTGCTCCATGATAACTTTCATCACAATTCCTAGATGATCAATGTCATCACAAGGCCCCATGACACCTGTCATCACAATTTGCTATGACCCTTGTCATCACAATACTCGATGAACCGTGTCATCACAGTGTTCCAGGGCACATGTCATCACAATGATCCATGACGACTTTCATCACAATGCTCCAATACACCTGTCATCACAATGCTCCATGGCCCCTGTTATCATATTGCTCCATGATCACATTCATCACAATGATCCATGACCAATGTCATCACCATTCCTAATGATGCCTGTCATCTCAATGCTCCTTGGCACCTTCATCACAATGCTCCATGAACCCATTCATCACAATGTTCCCTGTCCTTTTCATCACAATGTTCCATGGGCCCTGTCATCACAATGCTCCATGCGCTTGTCATCAAAATGCTCCAGAACTCTTGTCATCATAATGCTCCATGCCAATGTCATCAAAATGCCCCATGACACTTGTCATCACAATGCTCCACGTCATTTGTCATCACAATGCTCCATGACCCTTGTCATAACAATGGTCCATGGCCTTGTCATCACAATGTTCCATGGCCTCTGACATCACTATGCTCTATGGTTTTTCTCATCACAATGCTCTTTGACCCCTCTCATCACAATGCTTGATGACCATTGTCATCACAATGCTCCAAGAACCCTGTCATCACAATGCTCCATGCCGTTGACATCACAATGCTCCATGGCCCTTGTAATTAGAATGCTCCATGCCCTTGTCATCACAATGCTCCAGAACACTTGTGATCATAATACGCCTTTCCTGTGTCATCCCATTGCTCAATGACCCTTGTCATCAAAATATTCCTTGTCCTTTGTCATCACAGTGCTCCATGATACCTTTAATCAAAATTCTACATGACAACTGTCATCACAATGCAAGATGACCAATGTCATCACAAGGCCCCATGACACGTGTCATCACAATTCGCCTTGGCCCTTGACATCTCAGTGCTGTATGAACCGTGTCATCACTAGGTTCCAGGACACTTGTCATCACAATGCTCCATGAACTCTGTTATCTCAATGTTCCATGGCCTTTGTATTCACAATGCTCCATTGTCCTGATAATCGCATTGCTCCATGAACACTTTCATCACAATGCTCCTTGACCACTGTCACCCTAATTCCCCATGACGTCTCGCCTCACTGTCTTCCAAGGCCACTCTCATCAAAATGCTCCATGATCTGTGTCAGCACAATATTGCATGACACTTGTCATCACAATGCTCCATGATGCCTGTCATCACAATGCTCCATGAATTTGTTATCACAATGCTCCAGGACCAGTTTCATCACAATACTCCGTCCCCCTTTTCATCACAGTGCACAATGAAACCTTTCATTACAATGCTCCATGAAACTTGTCATCACAATGCTCAACGGCCTTTATCGTCACAATGCTCCCAGGCACTTTTCATCACGATGTTCCATGAAAATTTACATCACTTTGCTCCACGACCATTGTCATCACAATAGTCCATACCCTTGTCAACACAATGCTGCATAATCCCTGCCATCACAATTCTCCTTGACTGCTGTCATCACGATAATCCAGGACAATTTTCATAACAATGGTTCATTCCCCCAGTCATCTCAGTGCTCCATGATAACTTTCATCACAATTCCTAGATGATCAATGTCATCACAAGGCCCCATGACACCTGTCATCACAATTTGCTATGACCCTTGTCATCACAATACTCGATGAACCGTGTCATCACAGTGTTCCAGGGCACATGTCATCACAATGATCCATGACGACTTTCATCACAATGCTCCAATACACCTGTCATCACAATGCTCCATGGCCCCTGTTATCATATTGCTCCATGATCACATTCATCACAATGATCCATGACCAATGTCATCACCATTCCTAATGATGCCTGTCATCTCAATGCTCCTTGGCACCTTCATCACAATGCTCCATGAACCCATTCATCACAATGTTCCCTGTCCTTTTCATCACAATGTTCCATGGGCCCTGTCATCACAATGCTCCATGCGCTTGTCATCAAAATGCTCCAGAACTCTTGTCATCATAATGCTCCATGCCAATGTCATCAAAATGCCCCATGACACTTGTCATCACAATGCTCCACGTCATTTGTCATCACAATGCTCCATGACCCTTGTCATAACAATGGTCCATGGCCTTGTCATCACAATGTTCCATGGCCTCTGACATCACTATGCTCTATGGTTTTTCTCATCACAATGCTCTTTGACCCCTCTCATCACAATGCTTGATGACCATTGTCATCACAATGCTCCAAGAACCCTGTCATCACAATGCTCCATGCCGTTGACATCACAATGCTCCATGGCCCTTGTAATTAGAATGCTCCATGCCCTTGTCATCACAATGCTCCAGAACACTTGTGATCATAATACGCCTTTCCTGTGTCATCCCATTGCTCAATGACCCTTGTCATCAAAATAGTCCTTGTCCTTTGTCATCACAGTGCTCCATGATACCTTTAATCAAAATTCTACATGACAACTGTCATCACAATGCAAGATGACCAATGTCATCACAAGGCCCCATGACACGTGTCATCACAATTCGCCTTGGCCCTTGACATCTCAGTGCTGTATGAACCGTGTCATCACTAGGTTCCAGGACACTTGTCATCACAATGCTCCATGAACTCTGTTATCTCAATGTTCCATGGCCTTTGTATTCACAATGCTCCATTGTCCTGATAATCGCATTGCTCCATGAACACTTTCATCACAATGCTCCTTGACCACTGTCACCCTAATTCCCCATGACGTCTCGCCTCACTGTCTTCCAAGGCCACTCTCATCAAAATGCTCCATGATCTGTGTCAGCACAATATTGCATGACACTTGTCATCACAATGCTCCATGATGCCTGTCATCACAATGCTCCATGAATTTGTTATCACAATGCTCCAGGACCAGGTTCATCACAATACTCCATCCCCCTTTTCATCACAGTGCACAATGAAACCTTTCATTACAATGCTCCATGACACTTGTCATCACAATGCTCAACGGCCTTTATCGTCACAATGCTCCCAGGCACTTTTCATCACGATGTTCCATGAAAACTTACATCACTTTGCTCCACGACCATTGTCATCACAATAGTCCATACCCTTGTCAACACAATGCTGCATAATCCCTGTCATCACAATTCTCCTTGACTGCTGTCATCACGATAATCCAGGACAATTTTCATAACAATGGTTCATTCCCCCAGTCATCTCAGTGCTCCATGATACCTTTCATCACAATTCCTAGATGATCAATGTCATCACAAGGCCCCATGACACCTGTCATCACAATTTGCTATGACCCTTGTCATCACAATACTCGATGAACCGTGTCATCACAGTGTTCCAGGGCACATGTCATCACAATGATCCATGACGACTTTCATCACAATGCTCCAATACACCTGTCATCACAATGCTCCATGGCCCCTGTTATCATATTGCTCCATGATCACTTTCATCACAATGATCCATGACCAATGTCATCACCATTCCTAATGACGCCTGTCATCTCAATGCTCCATGGCACCTTCATCACAATGCTCCATGAACCCATTCATCACAATGTTCCCTGTCCTTTTCATCACAATGTTCCATGGGCCCTGTCATCACAATGCTCCATGCGCTTGTCATCAAAATGCTCCAGAACTCTTGTCATCATAATGCTCCATGCCAATGTCATCAAAATGCCCCATGACACTTGTCATCACAATGCTCCACGTCATTTGTCATCACAATGCTCCATGACCCTTGTCATAACAATGGTCCATGGCCTTGTCATCACAATGTTCCATGGCCTCTGACATCACTATGCTCTATGGTTTTTCTCATCACAATGCTCTTTGACCCCTCTCATCACAATGCTTGATGACCATTGTCATCACAATGCTCCAAGCACCCTGTCATCACAATGCTCCATGCCGTTGACATCACAATGCTCCATGGCCCTTGTAATTAGAATGCTCCATGCCCTTGTCATCACAATGCTCCAGAACACTTGTGATCATAATACGCCTTTCCTGTGTCATCCCATTGCTCAATGACCCTTGTCATCAAAATAGTCCTTGTCCTTTGTCATCACAGTGCTCCATGATACCTTTAATCAAAATTCTACATGACAACTGTCATCACAATGCAAGATGACCAATGTCATCACAAGGCCCCATGACACGTGTCATCACAATTCGCCTTGGCCCTTGACATCTCAATGCTGTATGAACCGTGTCATCACTAGGTTCCAGGACACTTGTCATCACAATGCTCCATGAACTCTGTTATCTCAATGTTCCATGGCCTTTGTATTCACAATGCTCCATTGTCCTGATAATCGCATTGCTCCATGAACACTTTCATCACAATGCTCCTTGACCACTGTCACCCTAATTCCCCATGACGTCTCGCCTCACTGTCTTCCAAGGCCACTCTCATCAAAATGCTCCATGATCTGTGTCAGCACAATATTGCATGACACTTGTCATCACAATGCTCCATGATGCCTGTCATCACAATGCTCCATGAATTTGTTATCACAATGCTCCAGGACCAGGTTCATCACAATACTCCATCCCCCTTTTCATCACAGTGCACAATGAAACCTTTCATTACAATGCTCCATGACACTTGTCATCACAATGCTCAATGGCCTTTATCGTCACAATGCTCCCAGGCACTTTTCATCACGATGTTCCATGAAAACTTACATCACTTTGCTCCACGACCATTGTCATCACAATAGTCCATACCCTTGTCAACACAATGCTGCATAATCCCTGCCATCACAATTCTCCTTGACTGCTGTCATCACGATAATCCAGGACAATTTTCATAACAATGGTTCATTCCCCCAGTCATCTCAGTGCTCCATGATACCTTTCATCACAATTCCTAGATGATCAATGTCATCACAAGGCCCCATGACACCTGTCATCACAATTTGCTATGACCCTTGTCATCACAATACTCGATGAACCGTGTCATCACAGTGTTCCAGGGCACATGTCATCACAATGATCCATGACGACTTTCATCACAATGCTCCAATACACCTGTCATCACAATGCTCCATGGCCCCTGTTATCATATTGCTCCATGATCACTTTCATCACAATGATCCATGACCAATGTCATCACCATTCCTAATGACGCCTGTCATCTCAATGCTCCATGGCACCTTCATCACAATGCTCCATGAACCCATTCATCACAATGTTCCCTGTCCTTTTCATCACAATGTTCCATGGGCCCTGTCATCACAATGCTCCATGCGCTTGTCATCAAAATGCTCCAGAACTCTTGTCATCATAATGCTCCATGCCAATGTCATCAAAATGCCCCATGACACTTGTCATCACAATGCTCCACGTCATTTGTCATCACAATGCTCCATGACCCTTGTCATAACAATGGTCCATGGCCTTGTCATCACAATGTTCCATGGCCTCTGACATCACTATGCTCTATGGTTTTTCTCATCACAATGCTCTTTGACCCCTGTCATCACAATGCTTGATGACCATTGTCATCACAATGCTCCAAGAACCCTGTCATCACAATGCTCCATGCCGTTGACATCACAATGCTCCATGGCCCTTGTAATTAGAATGCTCCATGCCCTTGTCATCACAATGCTCCAGAACACTTGTGATCATAATACGCCTTTCCTGTGTCATCCCATTGCTCAATGACCCTTGTCATCAAAATATTCCTTGTCCTTTGTCATCACAGTGCTCCATGATACCTTTAATCAAAATTCTACATGACAACTGTCATCACAATGCAAGATGACCAATGTCATCACAAGGCCCCATGACACGTGTCATCACAATTCGCCTTGGCCCTTGACATCTCAATGCTGTATGAACCGTGTCATCACTAGGTTCCAGGACACTTGTCATCACAATGCTCCATGAACTCTGTTATCTCAATGTTCCATGGCCTTTGTATTCACAATGCTCCATTGTCCTGATAATCGCATTGCTCCATGAACACTTTCATCACAATGCTCCTTGACCACTGTCACCCTAATTCCCCATGACGTCTCGCCTCACTGTCTTCCAAGGCCACTCTCATCAAAATGCTCCATGATCTGTGTCAGCACAATATTGCATGACACTTGTCATCACAATGCTCCATGATGCCTGTCATCACAATGCTCCATGAATTTGTTATCACAATGCTCCAGGACCAGTTTCATCACAATACTCCATCCCCCTTTTCATCACAGTGCACAATGAAACCTTTCATTACAATGCTCCATGACACTTGTCATCACAATGCTCAATGGCCTTTATCGTCACAATGCTCCCAGGCACTTTTCATCACGATGTTCCATGAAAACTTACATCACTTTGCTCCACGACCATTGTCATCACAATAGTCCATACCCTTGTCAACACAATGCTGCATAATCCCTGCCATCACAATTCTCCTTGACTGCTGTCATCACGATAATCCAGGACAATTTTCATAACAATGGTTCATTCCCCCAGTCATCTCAGTGCTCCATGATACCTTTCATCACAATTCCTAGATGATCAATGTCATCACAAGGCCCCATGACACCTGTCATCACAATTTGCTATGACCCTTGTCATCACAATACTCGATGAACCGTGTCATCACAGTGTTCCAGGGCACATGTCATCACAATGATCCATGACGACTTTCATCACAATGCTCCAATACACCTGTCATCACAATGCTCCATGGCCCCTGTTATCATATTGCTCCATGATCACTTTCATCACAATGATCCATGACCAATGTCATCACCATTCCTAATGACGCCTGTCATCTCAATGCTCCATGGCACCTTCATCACAATGCTCCATGAACCCATTCATCACAATGCTCCCTGTCCTTTTCATCACAATGTTCCATGGGCCCTGTCATCACAATGCTCCATGCGCTTGTCATCAAAATGCTCCAGAACTCTTGTCATCATAATGCTCCATGCCAATGTCATCAAAATGCCCCATGACACTTGTCATCACAATGCTCCACGTCATTTGTCATCACAATGCTCCATGACCCTTGTCATAAGAATGGTCCATGGCCTTGTCATCACAATGTTCCATGGCCTCTGACATCACTATGCTCTATGGTTTTTCTCATCACAATGCTCTTTGACCCCTGTCATCACAATGCTTGATGACCATTGTCATCACAATGCTCCAAGAACCCTGTCATCACAATGCTCCATGCCGTTGACATCACAATGCTCCATGGCCCTTGTAATTAGAATGCTCCATGCCCTTGTCATCACAATGCTCCAGAACACTTGTGATCATAATACGCCTTTCCTGTGTCATCCCATTGCTCAATGACCCTTGTCATCAAAATAGTCCTTGTCCTTTGTCATCACAGTGCTCCATGATACCTTTAATCAAAATTCTACATGACAACTGTCATCACAATGCAAGATGACCAATGTCATCACAAGGCCCCATGACACGTGTCATCACAATTCGCCTTGGCCCTTGACATCTCAATGCTGTATGAACCGTGTCATCACTAGGTTCCAGGACACTTGTCATCACAATGCTCCATGAACTCTGTTATCTCAATGTTCCATGGCCTTTGTATTCACAATGCTCCATTGTCCTGATAATCGCATTGCTCCATGAACACTTTCATCACAATGCTCCTTGACCACTGTCACCCTAATTCCCCATGACGTCTCGCCTCACTGTCTTCCAAGGCCACTCTCATCAAAATGCTCCATGATCTGTGTCAGCACAATATTGCATGACACTTGTCATCACAATGCTCCATGATGCCTGTCATCACAATGCTCCATGAATTTGTTATCACAATGCTCCAGGACCAGTTTCATCACAATACTCCATCCCCCTTTTCATCACAGTGCACAATGAAACCTTTCATTACAATGCTCCATGACACTTGTCATCACAATGCTCAATGGCCTTTATCGTCACAATGCTCCCAGGCACTTTTCATCACGATGTTCCATGAAAACTTACATCACTTTGCTCCACGACCATTGTCATCACAATAGTCCATACCCTTGTCAACACAATGCTGCATAATCCCTGCCATCACAATTCTCCTTGACTGCTGTCATCACGATAATCCAGGACAATTTTCATAACAATGGTTCATTCCCCCAGTCATCTCAGTGCTCCATGATACCTTTCATCACAATTCCTAGATGATCAATGTCATCACAAGGCCCCATGACACCTGTCATCACAATTTGCTATGACCCTTGTCATCACAATACTCGATGAACCGTGTCATCACAGTGTTCCAGGGCACATGTCATCACAATGATCCATGACGACTTTCATCACAATGCTCCAATACACCTGTCATCACAATGCTCCATGGCCCCTGTTATCATATTGCTCCATGATCACTTTCATCACAATGATCCATGACCAATGTCATCACCATTCCTAATGACGCCTGTCATCTCAATGCTCCATGGCACCTTCATCACAATGCTCCATGAACCCATTCATCACAATGCTCCCTGTCCTTTTCATCACAATGTTCCATGGGCCCTGTCATCACAATGCTCCATGCGCTTGTCATCAAAATGCTCCAGAACTCTTGTCATCATAATGCTCCATGCCAATGTCATCAAAATGCCCCATGACACTTGTCATCACAATGCTCCACGTCATTTGTCATCACAATGCTCCATGACCCTTGTCATAAGAATGGTCCATGGCCTTGTCATCACAATGTTCCATGGCCTCTGACATCACTATGC
The DNA here is from genome assembly GCF_965194825.1 of Balaenoptera physalus. Lineage (NCBI taxonomy): Eukaryota > Metazoa > Chordata > Mammalia > Artiodactyla > Balaenopteridae > Balaenoptera > Balaenoptera physalus. Next base: position 235,313 of record NW_028126427.1, read on the forward strand.
TCTATGGTTTTTCTCATCACAATGCTCTTTGACCCCTGTCATCACAATGCTTGATGACCATTGTCATCACAATGCTCCAAGAACCCTGTCATCACAATGCTCCATGCCGTTGACATCACAATGCTCCATGGCCCTTGTAATTAGAATGCTCCATGCCCTTGTCATCACAATGCTCCAGAACACTTGTGATCATAATACGCCTTTCCTGTGTCATCCCATTGCTCAATGACCCTTGTCATCAAAATAGTCCTTGTCCTTTGTCATCACAGTGCTCCATGATACCTTTAATCAAAATTCTACATGACAACTGTCATCACAATGCAAGATGACCAATGTCATCACAAGGCCCCATGACACGTGTCATCACAATTCGCCTTGGCCCTTGACATCTCAATGCTGTATGAACCGTGTCATCACTAGGTTCCAGGACACTTGTCATCACAATGCTCCATGAACTCTGTTATCTCAATGTTCCATGGCCTTTGTATTCACAATGCTCCATTGTCCTGATAATCGCATTGCTCCATGAACACTTTCATCACAATGCTCCTTGACCACTGTCACCCTAATTCCCCATGACGTCTCGCCTCACTGTCTTCCAAGGCCACTCTCATCAAAATGCTCCATGATCTGTGTCAGCACAATATTGCATGACACTTGTCATCACAATGCTCCATGATGCCTGTCATCACAATGCTCCATGAATTTGTTATCACAATGCTCCAGGACCAGTTTCATCACAATACTCCATCCCCCTTTTCATCACAGTGCACAATGAAACCTTTCATTACAATGCTCCATGACACTTGTCATCACAATGCTCAATGGCCTTTATCGTCACAATGCTCCCAGGCACTTTTCATCACGATGTTCCATGAAAACTTACATCACTTTGCTCCACGACCATTGTCATCACAATAGTCCATACCCTTGTCAACACAATGCTGCATAATCCCTGTCATCACAATTCTCCTTGACTGCTGTCATCACGATAATCCAGGACAATTTTCATAACAATGGTTCATTCCCCCAGTCATCTCAGTGCTCCATGATACCTTTCATCACAATTCCTAGATGATCAATGTCATCACAAGGCCCCATGACACCTGTCATCACAATTTGCTATGACCCTTGTCATCACAATACTCGATGAACCGTGTCATCACAGTGTTCCAGGGCACATGTCATCACAATGATCCATGACGACTTTCATCACAATGCTCCAATACACCTGTCATCACAATGCTCCATGGCCCCTGTTATCATATTGCTCCATGATCACTTTCATCACAATGATCCATGACCAATGTCATCACCATTCCTAATGACGCCTGTCATCTCAATGCTCCATGGCACCTTCATCACAATGCTCCATGAACCCATTCATCACAATGTTCCCTGTCCTTTTCATCACAATGTTCCATGGGCCCTGTCATCACAATGCTCCATGCGCTTGTCATCAAAATGCTCCAGAACTCTTGTCATCATAATGCTCCATGCCAATGTCATCAAAATGCCCCATGACACTTGTCATCACAATGCTCCACGTCATTTGTCATCACAATGCTCCATGACCCTTGTCATAACAATGGTCCATGGCCTTGTCATCACAATGTTCCATGGCCTCTGACATCACTATGCTCTATGGTTTTTCTCATCACAATGCTCTTTGACCCCTGTCATCACAATGCTTGATGACCATTGTCATCACAATGCTCCAAGAACCCTGTCATCACAATGCTCCATGCCGTTGACATCACAATGCTCCATGGCCCTTGTAATTAGAATGCTCCATGCCCTTGTCATCACAATGCTCCAGAACACTTGTGATCATAATACGCCTTTCCTGTGTCATCCCATTGCTCAATGACCCTTGTCATCAAAATAGTCCTTGTCCTTTGTCATCACAGTGCTCCATGATACCTTTAATCAAAATTCTACATGACAACTGTCATCACAATGCAAGATGACCAATGTCATCACAAGGCCCCATGACACGTGTCATCACAATTCGCCTTGGCCCTTGACATCTCAATGCTGTATGAACCGTGTCATCACTAGGTTCCAGGACACTTGTCATCACAATGCTCCATGAACTCTGTTATCTCAATGTTCCATGGCCTTTGTATTCACAATGCTCCATTGTCCTGATAATCGCATTGCTCCATGAACACTTTCATCACAATGCTCCTTGACCACTGTCACCCTAATTCCCCATGACGTCTCGCCTCACTGTCTTCCAAGGCCACTCTCATCAAAATGCTCCATGATCTGTGTCAGCACAATATTGCATGACACTTGTCATCACAATGCTCCATGATGCCTGTCATCACAATGCTCCATGAATTTGTTATCACAATGCTCCAGGACCAGTTTCATCACAATACTCCATCCCCCTTTTCATCACAGTGCACAATGAAACCTTTCATTACAATGCTCCATGACACTTGTCATCACAATGCTCAATGGCCTTTATCGTCACAATGCTCCCAGGCACTTTTCATCACGATGTTCCATGAAAACTTACATCACTTTGCTCCACGACCATTGTCATCACAATAGTCCATACCCTTGTCAACACAATGCTGCATAATCCCTGTCATCACAATTCTCCTTGACTGCTGTCATCACGATAATCCAGGACAATTTTCATAACAATGGTTCATTCCCCCAGTCATCTCAGTGCTCCATGATACCTTTCATCACAATTCCTAGATGATCAATGTCATCACAAGGCCCCATGACACCTGTCATCACAATTTGCTATGACCCTTGTCATCACAATACTCGATGAACCGTGTCATCACAGTGTTCCAGGGCACATGTCATCACAATGATCCATGACGACTTTCATCACAATGCTCCAATACACCTGTCATCACAATGCTACATGGCCCCTGTTATCATATTGCTCCATGATCACTTTCATCACAATGATCCATGACCAATGTCATCACCATTCCTAATGACGCCTGTCATCTCAATGCTCCATGGCACCTTCATCACAATGCTCCATGAACCCATTCATCACAATGTTCCCTGTCCTTTTCATCACAATGTTCCATGGGCCCTGTCATCACAATGCTCCATGCGCTTGTCATCAAAATGCTCCAGAACTCTTGTCATCATAATGCTCCATGCCAATGTCATCAAAATGCCCCATGACACTTGTCATCACAATGCTCCACGTCATTTGTCATCACAATGCTCCATGACCCTTGTCATAAGAATGGTCCATGGCCTTGTCATCACAATGTTCCATGGCCTCTGACATCACTATGCTCTATGGTTTTTCTCATCACAATGCTCTTTGACCCCTGTCATCACAATGCTTGATGACCATTGTCATCACAATGCTCCAAGAACCCTGTCATCACAATGCTCCATGCCGTTGACATCACAATGCTCCATGGCCCTTGTAATTAGAATGCTCCATGCCCTTGTCATCACAATGCTCCAGAACACTTGTGATCATAATACGCCTTTCCTGTGTCATCCCATTGCTCAATGACCCTTGTCATCAAAATAGTCCTTGTCCTTTGTCATCACAGTGCTCCATGATACCTTTAATCAAAATTCTACATGACAACTGTCATCACAATGCAAGATGACCAATGTCATCACAAGGCCCCATGACACGTGTCATCACAATTCGCCTTGGCCCTGGACATCTCAATGCTGTATGAACCGTGTCATCACTAGGTTCCAGGACACTTGTCATCACAATGCTCCATGAACTCTGTTATCTCAATGTTCCATGGCCTTTGTATTCACAATGCTCCATTGTCCTGATAATCGCATTGCTCCATGAACACTTTCATCACAATGCTCCTTGACCACTGTCACCCTAATTCCCCATGACGTCTCGCCTCACTGTCTTCCAAGGCCACTCTCATCAAAATGCTCCATGATCTGTGTCAGCACAATATTGCATGACACTTGTCATCACAATGCTCCATGATGCCTGTCATCACAATGCTCCATGAATTTGTTATCACAATGCTCCAGGACCAGTTTCATCACAATACTCCATCCCCCTTTTCATCACAGTGCACAATGAAACCTTTCATTACAATGCTCCATGACACTTGTCATCACAATGCTCAATGGCCTTTATCGTCACAATGCTCCCAGGCACTTTTCATCACGATGTTCCATGAAAACTTACATCACTTTGCTCCACGACCATTGTCATCACAATAGTCCATACCCTTGTCAACACAATGCTGCATAATCCCTGTCATCACAATTCTCCTTGACTGCTGTCATCACGATAATCCAGGACAATTTTCATAACAATGGTTCATTCCCCCAGTCATCTCAGTGCTCCATGATACCTTTCATCACAATTCCTAGATGATCAATGTCATCACAAGGCCCCATGACACCTGTCATCACAATTTGCTATGACCCTTGTCATCACAATACTCGATGAACCGTGTCATCACAGTGTTCCAGGGCACATGTCATCACAATGATCCATGACGACTTTCATCACAATGCTCCAATACACCTGTCATCACAATGCTCCATGGCCCCTGTTATCATATTGCTCCATGATCACTTTCATCACAATGATCCATGACCAATGTCATCACCATTCCTAATGACGCCTGTCATCTCAATGCTCCATGGCACCTTCATCACAATGCTCCATGAACCCATTCATCGCAATGTTCCCTGTCCTTTTCATCACAATGTTCCATGGGCCCTGTCATCACAATGCTCCATGCGCTTGTCATCAAAATGCTCCAGAACTCTTGTCATCATAATGCTCCATGCCAATGTCATCAAAATGCCCCATGACACTTGTCATCACAATGCTCCACGTCATTTGTCATCACAATGCTCCATGACCCTTGTCATAACAATGGTCCATGGCCTTGTCATCACAATGTTCCATGGCCTCTGACATCACTATGCTCTATGGTTTTTCTCATCACAATGCTCTTTGACCCCTGTCATCACAATGCTTGATGACCATTGTCATCACAATGCTCCAAGAACCCTGTCATCACAATGCTCCATGCCGTTGACATCACAATGCTCCATGGCCCTTGTAATTAGAATGCTCCATGCCCTTGTCATCACAATGCTCCAGAACACTTGTGATCATAATACGCCTTTCCTGTGTCATCCCATTGCTCAATGACCCTTGTCATCAAAATATTCCTTGTCCTTTGTCATCACAGTGCTCCATGATACCTTTAATCAAAATTCTACATGACAACTGTCATCACAATGCAAGATGACCAATGTCATCACAAGGCCCCATGACACGTGTCATCACAATTCGCCTTGGCCCTTGACATCTCAATGCTGTATGAACCGTGTCATCACTAGGTTCCAGGACACTTGTCATCACAATGCTCCGTGAACTCTGTTATCTCAATGTTCCATGGCCTTTGTATTCACAATGCTCCATTGTCCTGATAATCGCATTGCTCCATGAACACTTTCATCACAATGCTCCTTGACCACTGTCACCCTAATTCCCCATGACGTCTCGCCTCACTGTCTTCCAAGGCCACTCTCATCAAAATGCTCCATGATCTGTGTCAGCACAATATTGCATGACACTTGTCATCACAATGCTCCATGATGCCTGTCATCACAATGCTCCATGAATTTGTTATCACTATGCTCCAGGACCAGTTTCATCACAATACTCCATCCCCCTTTTCATCACAGTGCACAATGAAACCTTTCATTACAATGCTCCATGACACTTGTCATCACAATGCTCAATGGCCTTTATCGTCACAATGCTCCCAGGCACTTTTCATCACGATGTTCCATGAAAACTTACATCACTTTGCTCCACGACCATTGTCATCACAATAGTCCATACCCTTGTCAACACAATGCTGCATAATCCCTGTCATCACAATTCTCCTTGACTGCTGTCATCACGATAATCCAGGACAATTTTCATAACAATGGTTCATTCCCCCAGTCATCTCAGTGCTCCATGATACCTTTCATCACAATTCCTAGATGATCAATGTCATCACAAGGCCCCATGACACCTGTCATCACAATTTGCTATGACCCTTGTCATCACAATACTCGATGAACCGTGTCATCACAGTGTTCCAGGGCACATGTCATCACAATGATCCATGACGACTTTCATCACAATGCTCCAATACACCTGTCATCACAATGCTCCATGGCCCCTGTTATCATATTGCTCCATGATCACTTTCATCACAATGATCCATGACCAATGTCATCACCATTCCTAATGACGCCTGTCATCTCAATGCTCCATGGCACCTTCATCACAATGCTCCATGAACCCATTCATCGCAATGTTCCCTGTCCTTTTCATCACAATGTTCCATGGGCCCTGTCATCACAATGCTCCATGCGCTTGTCATCAAAATGCTCCAGAACTCTTGTCATCATAATGCTCCATGCCAATGTCATCAAAATGCCCCATGACACTTGTCATCACAATGCTCCACGTCATTTGTCATCACAATGCTCCATGACCCTTGTCATAAGAATGGTCCATGGCCTTGTCATCACAATGTTCCATGGCCTCTGACATCACTATGCTCTATGGTTTTTCTCATCACAATGCTCTTTGACCCCTGTCATCACAATGCTTGATGACCATTGTCATCACAATGCTCCAAGAACCCTGTCATCACAATGCTCCATGCCGTTGACATCACAATGCTCCATGGCCCTTGTAATTAGAATGCTCCATGCCCTTGTCATCACAATGCTCCAGAACACTTGTGATCATAATACGCCTTTCCTGTGTCATCCCATTGCTCAATGACCCTTGTCATCAAAATAGTCCTTGTCCTTTGTCATCACAGTGCTCCATGATACCTTTAATCAAAATTCTACATGACAACTGTCATCACAATGCAAGATGACCAATGTCATCACAAGGCCCCATGACACGTGTCATCACAATTCGCCTTGGCCCTGGACATCTCAATGCTGTATGAACCGTGTCATCACTAGGTTCCAGGACACTTGTCATCACAATGCTCCGTGAACTCTGTTATCTCAATGTTCCATGGCCTTTGTATTCACAATGCTCCATTGTCCTGATAATCGCATTGCTCCATGAACACTTTCATCACAATGCTCCTTGACCACTGTCACCCTAATTCCCCATGACGTCTCGCCTCACTGTCTTCCAAGGCCACTCTCATCAAAATGCTCCATGATCTGTGTCAGCACAATATTGCATGACACTTGTCATCACAATGCTCCATGATGCCTGTCATCACAATGCTCCATGAATTTGTTATCACAATGCTCCAGGACCAGTTTCATCACAATACTCCATCCCCCTTTTCATCACAGTGCACAATGAAACCTTTCATTACAATGCTCCATGACACTTGTCATCACAATGCTCAATGGCCTTTATCGTCACAATGCTCCCAGGCACTTTTCATCACGATGTTCCATGAAAACTTACATACTTTGCTCCACGACCATTGTCATCACAATAGTCCATACCCTTGTCAACACAATGCTGCATAATCCCTGTCATCACAATTCTCCTTGACTGCTGTCATCACGATAATCCAGGACAATTTTCATAACAATGGTTCATTCCCCCAGTCATCTCAGTGCTCCATGATACCTTTCATCACAATTCCTAGATGATCAATGTCATCACAAGGCCCCATGACACCTGTCATCACAATTTGCTATGACCCTTGTCATCACAATACTCGATGAACCGTGTCATCACAGTGTTCCAGGGCACATGTCATCACAATGATCCATGACGACTTTCATCACAATGCTCCAATACACCTGTCATCACAATGCTCCATGGCCCCTGTTATCATATTGCTCCATGATCACTTTCATCACAATGATCCATGACCAATGTCATCACCATTCCTAATGACGCCTGTCATCTCAATGCTCCATGGCACCTTCATCACAATGCTCCATGAACCAATTCATCGCAATGTTCCCTGTCCTTTTCATCACAATGTTCCATGGGCCCTGTCATCACAATGCTCCATGCGCTTGTCATCAAAATGCTCCAGAACTCTTGTCATCATAATGCTCCATGCCAATGTCATCAAAATGCCCCATGACACTTGTCATCACAATGCTCCACGTCATTTGTCATCACAATGCTCCATGACCCTTGTCATAACAATGGTCCATGGCCTTGTCATCACAATGTTCCATGGCCTCTGACATCACTATGCTCTATGGTTTTTCTCATCACAATGCTCTTTGACCCCTGTCATCACAATGCTTGATGACCATTGTCATCACAATGCTCCAAGAACCCTGTCATCACAATGCTCCATGCCGTTGACATCACAATGCTCCATGGCCCTTGTAATTAGAATGCTCCATGCCCTTGTCATCACAATGCTCCAGAACACTTGTGATCATAATACGCCTTTCCTGTGTCATCCCATTGCTCAATGACCCTTGTCATCAAAATATTCCTTGTCCTTTGTCATCACAGTGCTCCATGATACCTTTAATCAAAATTCTACATGACAACTGTCATCACAATGCAAGATGACCAATGTCATCACAAGGCCCCATGACACGTGTCATCACAATTCGCCTTGGCCCTTGACATCTCAATGCTGTATGAACCGTGTCATCACTAGGTTCCAGGACACTTGTCATCACAATGCTCCATGAACTCTGTTATCTCAATGTTCCATGGCCTTTGTATTCACAATGCTCCATTGTCCTGATAATCGCATTGCTCCATGAACACTTTCATCACAATGCTCCTTGACCACTGTCACCCTAATTCCCCATGACGTCTCGCCTCACTGTCTTCCAAGGCCACTCTCATCAAAATGCTCCATGATCTGTGTCAGCACAATATTGCATGACACTTGTCATCACAATGCTCCATGATGCCTGTCATCACAATGCTCCATGAATTTGTTATCACTATGCTCCAGGACCAGTTTCATCACAATACTCCATCCCCCTTTTCATCACAGTGCACAATGAAACCTTTCATTACAATGCTCCATGACACTTGTCATCACAATGCTCAATGGCCTTTATCGTCACAATGCTCCCAGGCACTTTTCATCACGATGTTCCATGAAAACTTACATCACTTTGCTCCACGACCATTGTCATCACAATAGTCCATACCCTTGTCAACACAATGCTGCATAATCCCTGTCATCACAATTCTCCTTGACTGCTGTCATCACGATAATCCAGGACAATTTTCATAACAATGGTTCATTCCCCCAGTCATCTCAGTGCTCCATGATACCTTTCATCACAATTCCTAGATGATCAATGTCATCACAAGGCCCCATGACACCTGTCATCACAATTTGCTATGACCCTTGTCATCACAATACTCGATGAACCGTGTCATCACAGTGTTCCAGGGCACATGTCATCACAATGATCCATGACGACTTTCATCACAATGCTCCAATACACCTGTCATCACAATGCTCCATGGCCCCTGTTATCATATTCCTCCATGATCACTTTCATCACAATGATCCATGACCAATGTCATCACCATTCCTAATGACGCCTGTCATCTCAATGCTCCATGGCACCTTCATCACAATGCTCCATGAACCCATTCATCACAATGTTCCCTGTCCTTTTCATCACAATGTTCCATGGGCCCTGTCATCACAATGCTCCATGCGCTTGTCATCAAAATGCTCCAGAACTCTTGTCATCATAATGCTCCATGCCAATGTCATCAAAATGCCCCATGACACTTGTCATCACAATGCTCCACGTCATTTGTCATCACAATGCTCCATGACCCTTGTCATAACAATGGTCCATGGCCTTGTCATCACAATGTTCCATGGCCTCTGACATCACTATGCTCTATGGTTTTTCTCATCACAATGCTCTTTGACCCCTGTCATCACAATGCTTGATGACCATTGTCATCACAATGCTCCAAGAACCCTGTCATCACAATGCTCCATGCCGTTGACATCACAATGCTCCATGGCCCTTGTAATTAGAATGCTCCATGCCCTTGTCATCACAATGCTCCAGAACACTTGTGATCATAATACGCCTTTCCTGTGTCATCCCATTGCTCAATGACCCTTGTCATCAAAATATTCCTTGTCCTTTGTCATCACAGTGCTCCATGATACCTTTAATCAAAATTCTACATGACAACTGTCATCACAATGCAAGATGACCAATGTCATCACAAGGCCCCATGACACGTGTCATCACAATTCGCCTTGGCCCTGGACATCTCAATGCTGTATGAACCGTGTCATCACTAGGTTCCAGGACACTTGTCATCACAATGCTCCATGAACTCTGTTATCTCAATGTTCCATGGCCTTTGTATTCACAATGCTCCATTGTCCTGATAATCGCATTGCTCCATGAACACTTTCATCACAATGCTCCTTGACCACTGTCACCCTAATTCCCCATGACGTCTCGCCTCACTGTCTTCCAAGGCCACTCTCATCAAAATGCTCCATGATCTGTGTCAGCACAATATTGCATGACACTTGTCATCACAATGCTCCATGATGCCTGTCATCACAATGCTCCATGAATTTGTTATCACAATGCTCCAGGACCAGTTTCATCACAATACTCCATCCCCCTTTTCATCACAGTGCACAATGAAACCTTTCATTACAATGCTCCATGACACTTGTCATCACAATGCTCAATGGCCTTTATCGTCACAATGCTCCCAGGCACTTTTCATCACGATGTTCCATGAAAACTTACATCACTTTGCTCCACGACCATTGTCATCACAATAGTCCATACCCTTGTCAACACAATGCTGCATAATCCCTGCCATCACAATTCTCCTTGACTGCTGTCATCACGATAATCCAGGACAATTTTCATAACAATGGTTCATTCCCCCAGTCATCTCAGTGCTCCATGATACCTTTCATCACAATTCCTAGATGATCAATGTCATCACAAGGCCCCATGACACCTGTCATCACAATTTGCTATGACCCTTGTCATCACAATACTCGATGAACCGTGTCATCACAGTGTTCCAGGGCACATGTCATCACAATGATCCATGACGACTTTCATCACAATGCTCCAATACACCTGTCATCACAATGCTCCATGGCCCCTGTTATCATATTTCTCCATGATCACTTTCATCACAATGATCCATGACCAATGTCATCACCATTCCTAATGACGCCTGTCATCTCAATGCTCCATGGCACCTTCATCACAATGCTCCATGAACCCATTCATCACAATGTTCCCTGTCCTTTTCATCACAATGTTCCATGGGCCCTGTCATCACAATGCTCCATGCGCTTGTCATCAAAATGCTCCAGAACTCTTGTCATCATAATGCTCCATGCCAATGTCATCAAAATGCCCCATGACACTTGTCATCACAATGCTCCACGTCATTTGTCATCACAATGCTCCATGACCCTTGTCATAAGAATGGTCCATGGCCTTGTCATCACAATGTTCCATGGCCTCTGACATCACTATGCTCTATGGTTTTTCTCATCACAATGCTCTTTGACCCCTGTCATCACAATGCTTGATGACCATTGTCATCACAATGCTCCAAGAACCCTGTCATCACAATGCTCCATGCCGTTGACATCACAATGCTCCATGGCCCTTGTAATTAGAATGCTCCATGCCCTTGTCATCACAATGCTCCAGAACACTTGTGATCATAATACGCCTTTCCTGTGTCATCCCATTGCTCAATGACCCTTGTCATCAAAATATTCCTTGTCCTTTGTCATCACAGTGCTCCATGATACCTTTAATCAAAATTCTACATGACAACTGTCATCACAATGCAAGATGACCAATGTCATCAAAAGGCCCCATGACACGTGTCATCACAATTCGCCTTGGCCCTGGACATCTCAATGCTGTATGAACCGTGTCATCACTAGGTTCCAGGACACTTGTCATCACAATGCTCCATGAACTCTGTTATCTCAATGTTCCATGGCCTTTGTATTCACAATGCTCCATTGTCCTGATAATCGCATTGCTCCATGAACACTTTCATCACAATGCTCCTTGACCACTGTCACCCTAATTCCCCATGACGTCTCGCCTCACTGTCTTCCAAGGCCACTCTCATCAAAATGCTCCATGATCTGTGTCAGCACAATATTGCATGACACTTGTCATCACAATGCTCCATGATGCCTGTCATCACAATGCTCCATGAATTTGTTATCACAATGCTCCAGGACCAGTTTCATCACAATACTCCATCCCCCTTTTCATCACAGTGCACAATGAAACCTTTCATTACAATGCTCCATGACACTTGTCATCACAATGCTCAATGGCCTTTATCGTCACAATGCTCCCAGGCACTTTTCATCACGATGTTCCATGAAAACTTACATCACTTTGCTCCACGACCATTGTCATCACAATAGTCCATACCCTTGTCAACACAATGCTGCATAATCCCTGTCATCACAATTCTCCTTGACTGCTGTCATCACGATAATCCAGGACAATTTTCATAACAATGGTTCATTCCCCCAGTCATCTCAGTGCTCCATGATACCTTTCATCACAATTCCTAGATGATCAATGTCATCACAAGGCCCCATGACACCTGTCATCACAATTTGCTATGACCCTTGTCATCACAATACTCGATGAACCGTGTCATCACAGTGTTCCAGGGCACATGTCATCACAATGATCCATGACGACTTTCATCACAATGCTCCAATACACCTGTCATCACAATGCTCCATGGCCCCTGTTATCATATTGCTCCATGATCACTTTCATCACAATGATCCATGACCAATGTCATCACCATTCCTAATGACGCCTGTCATCTCAATGCTCCATGGCACCTTCATCACAATGCTCCATGAACCCATTCATCACAATGTTCCCTGTCCTTTTCATCACAATGTTCCATGGGCCCTGTCATCACAATGCTCCATGCGCTTGTCATCAAAATGCTCCAGAACTCTTGTCATCATAATGCTCCATGCCAATGTCATCAAAATGCCCCATGACACTTGTCATCACAATGCTCCACGTCATTTGTCATCACAATGCTCCATGACCCTTGTCATAAGAATGGTCCATGGCCTTGTCATCACAATGTTCCATGGCCTCTGACATCACTATGCTCTATGGTTTTTCTCATCACAATGCTCTTTGACCCCTGTCATCACAATGCTTGATGACCATTGTCATCACAATGCTCCAAGCACCCTGTCATCACAATGCTCCATGCCGTTGACATCACAATGCTCCATGGCCCTTGTAATTAGAATGCTCCATGCCCTTGTCATCACAATGCTCCAGAACACTTGTGATCATAATACGCCTTTCCTGTGTCATCGCATTGCTCAATGACCCTTGTCATCAAAATATTCCTTGTCCTTTGTCATCACAGTGCTCCATGATACCTTTAATCAAAATTCTACATGACAACTGTCATCACAATGCAAGATGACCAATGTCATCACAAGGCCCCATGACACGTGTCATCACAATTCGCCTTGGCCCTTGACATCTCAATGCTGTATGAACCGTGTCATCACTAGGTTCCAGGACACTTGTCATCACAATGCTCCGTGAACTCTGTTATCTCAATGTTCCATGGCCTTTGTATTCACAATGCTCCATTGTCCTGATAATCGCATTGCTCCATGAACACTTTCATCACAATGCTCCTTGACCACTGTCACCCTAATTCCCCATGACGTCTCGCCTCACTGTCTTCCAAGGCCACTCTCATCAAAATGCTCCATGATCTGTGTCAGCACAATATTGCATGACACTTGTCATCACAATGCTCCATGATGCCTGTCATCACAATGCTCCATGAATTTGTTATCACTATGCTCCAGGACCAGTTTCATCACAATACTCCATCCCCCTTTTCATCACAGTGCACAATGAAACCTTTCATTACAATGCTCCATGACACTTGTCATCACAATGCTCAATGGCCTTTATCGTCACAATGCTCCCAGGCACTTTTCATCACGATGTTCCATGAAAACTTACATCACTTTGCTCCACGACCATTGTCATCACAATAGTCCATACCCTTGTCAACACAATGCTGCATAATCCCTGTCATCACAATTCTCCTTGACTGCTGTCATCACGATAATCCAGGACAATTTTCATAACAATGGTTCATTCCCCCAGTCATCTCAGTGCTCCATGATACCTTTCATCACAATTCCTAGATGATCAATGTCATCACAAGGCCCCATGACACCTGTCATCACAATTTGCTATGACCCTTGTCATCACAATACTCGATGAACCGTGTCATCACAGTGTTCCAGGGCACATGTCATCACAATGATCCATGACGACTTTCATCACAATGCTCCAATACACCTGTCATCACAATGCTCCATGGCCCCTGTTATCATATTGCTCCATGATCACTTTCATCACAATGATCCATGACCAATGTCATCACCATTCCTAATGACGCCTGTCATCTCAATGCTCCATGGCACCTTCATCACAATGCTCCATGAACCCATTCATCGCAATGTTCCCTGTCCTTTTCATCACAATGTTCCATGGGCCCTGTCATCACAATGCTCCATGCGCTTGTCATCAAAATGCTCCAGAACTCTTGTCATCATAATGCTCCATGCCAATGTCATCAAAATGCCCCATGACACTTGTCATCACAATGCTCCACGTCATTTGTCATCACAATGCTCCATGACCCTTGTCATAAGAATGGTCCATGGCCTTGTCATCACAATGTTCCATGGCCTCTGACATCACTATGCTCTATGGTTTTTCTCATCACAATGCTCTTTGACCCCTGTCATCACAATGCTTGATGACCATTGTCATCACAATGCTCCAAGAACCCTGTCATCACAATGCTCCATGCCGTTGACATCACAATGCTCCATGGCCCTTGTAATTAGAATGCTCCATGCCCTTGTCATCACAATGCTCCAGAACACTTGTGATCATAATACGCCTTTCCTGTGTCATCCCATTGCTCAATGACCCTTGTCATCAAAATATTCCTTGTCCTTTGTCATCACAGTGCTCCATGATACCTTTAATCAAAATTCTACATGACAACTGTCATCACAATGCAAGATGACCAATGTCATCACAAGGCCCCATGACACGTGTCATCACAATTCGCCTTGGCCCTGGACATCTCAATGCTGTATGAACCGTGTCATCACTAGGTTCCAGGACACTTGTCATCACAATGCTCCATGAACTCTGTTATCTCAATGTTCCATGGCCTTTGTATTCACAATGCTCCATTGTCCTGATAATCGCATTGCTCCATGAACACTTTCATCACAATGCTCCTTGACCACTGTCACCCTAATTCCCCATGACGTCTCGCCTCACTGTCTTCCAAGGCCACTCTCATCAAAATGCTCCATGATCTGTGTCAGCACAATATTGCATGACACTTGTCATCACAATGCTCCATGATGCCTGTCATCACAATGCTCCATGAATTTGTTATCACAATGCTCCAGGACCAGTTTCATCACAATACTCCATCCCCCTTTTCATCACAGTGCACAATGAAACCTTTCATTACAATGCTCCATGACACTTGTCATCACAATGCTCAATGGCCTTTATCGTCACAATGCTCCCAGGCACTTTTCATCACGATGTTCCATGAAAACTTACATCACTTTGCTCCACGACCATTGTCATCACAATAGTCCATACCCTTGTCAACACAATGCTGCATAATCCCTGTCATCACAATTCTCCTTGACTGCTGTCATCACGATAATCCAGGACAATTTTCATAACAATGGTTCATTCCCCCAGTCATCTCAGTGCTCCATGATACCTTTCATCACAATTCCTAGATGATCAATGTCATCACAAGGCCCCATGACACCTGTCATCACAATTTGCTATGACCCTTGTCATCACAATACTCGATGAACCGTGTCATCACAGTGTTCCAGGGCACATGTCATCACAATGATCCATGACGACTTTCATCACAATGCTCCAATACACCTGTCATCACAATGCTCCATGGCCCCTGTTATCATATTGCTCCATGATCACTTTCATCACAATGATCCATGACCAATGTCATCACCATTCCTAATGACGCCTGTCATCTCAATGCTCCATGGCACCTTCATCACAATGCTCCATGAACCCATTCATCGCAATGTTCCCTGTCCTTTTCATCACAATGTTCCATGGGCCCTGTCATCACAATGCTCCATGCGCTTGTCATCAAAATGCTCCAGAACTCTTGTCATCATAATGCTCCATGCCAATGTCATCAAAATGCCCCATGACACTTGTCATCACAATGCTCCACGTCATTTGTCATCACAATGCTCCATGACCCTTGTCATAAGAATGGTCCATGGCCTTGTCATCACAATGTTCCATGGCCTCTGACATCACTATGCTCTATGGTTTTTCTCATCACAATGCTCTTTGACCCCTGTCATCACAATGCTTGATGACCATTGTCATCACAATGCTCCAAGCACCCTGTCATCACAATGCTCCATGCCGTTGACATCACAATGCTCCATGGCCCTTGTAATTAGAATGCTCCATGCCCTTGTCATCACAATGCTCCAGAACACTTGTGATCATAATACGCCTTTCCTGTGTCATCGCATTGCTCAATGACCCTTGTCATCAAAATATTCCTTGTCCTTTGTCATCACAGTGCTCCATGATACCTTTAATCAAAATTCTACATGACAACTGTCATCACAATGCAAGATGACCAATGTCATCACAAGGCCCCATGACACGTGTCATCACAATTCGCCTTGGCCCTTGACATCTCAATGCTGTATGAACCGTGTCATCACTAGGTTCCAGGACACTTGTCATCACAATGCTCCGTGAACTCTGTTATCTCAATGTTCCATGGCCTTTGTATTCACAATGCTCCATTGTCCTGATAATCGCATTGCTCCATGAACACTTTCATCACAATGCTCCTTGACCACTGTCACCCTAATTCCCCATGACGTCTCGCCTCACTGTCTTCCAAGGCCACTCTCATCAAAATGCTCCATGATCTGTGTCAGCACAATATTGCATGACACTTGTCATCACAATGCTCCATGATGCCTGTCATCACAATGCTCCATGAATTTGTTATCACTATGCTCCAGGACCAGTTTCATCACAATACTCCATCCCCCTTTTCATCACAGTGCACAATGAAACCTTTCATTACAATGCTCCATGACACTTGTCATCACAATGCTCAATGGCCTTTATCGTCACAATGCTCCCAGGCACTTTTCATCACGATGTTCCATGAAAACTTACATCACTTTGCTCCACGACCATTGTCATCACAATAGTCCATACCCTTGTCAACACAATGCTGCATAATCCCTGTCATCACAATTCTCCTTGACTGCTGTCATCACGATAATCCAGGACAATTTTCATAACAATGGTTCATTCCCCCAGTCATCTCAGTGCTCCATGATACCTTTCATCACAATTCCTAGATGATCAATGTCATCACAAGGCCCCATGACACCTGTCATCACAATTTGCTATGACCCTTGTCATCACAATACTCGATGAACCGTGTCATCACAGTGTTCCAGGGCACATGTCATCACAATGATCCATGACGACTTTCATCACAATGCTCCAATACACCTGTCATCACAATGCTCCATGGCCCCTGTTATCATATTGCTCCATGATCACTTTCATCACAATGATCCATGACCAATGTCATCACCATTCCTAATGACGCCTGTCATCTCAATGCTCCATGGCACCTTCATCACAATGCTCCATGAACCCATTCATCGCAATGTTCCCTGTCCTTTTCATCACAATGTTCCATGGGCCCTGTCATCACAATGCTCCATGCGCTTGTCATCAAAATGCTCCAGAACTCTTGTCATCATAATGCTCCATGCCAATGTCATCAAAATGCCCCATGACACTTGTCATCACAATGCTCCACGTCATTTGTCATCACAATGCTCCATGACCCTTGTCATAAGAATGGTCCATGGCCTTGTCATCACAATGTTCCATGGCCTCTGACATCACTATGCTCTATGGTTTTTCTCATCACAATGCTCTTTGACCCCTGTCATCACAATGCTTGATGACCATTGTCATCACAATGCTCCAAGCACCCTGTCATCACAATGCTCCATGCCGTTGACATCACAATGCTCCATGGCCCTTGTAATTAGAATGCTCCATGCCCTTGTCATCACAATGCTCCAGAACACTTGTGATCATAATACGCCTTTCCTGTGTCATCGCATTGCTCAATGACCCTTGTCATCAAAATAGTCCTTGTCCTTTGTCATCACAGTGCTCCATGATACCTTTAATCAAAATTCTACATGACAACTGTCATCACAATGCAAGATGACCAATGTCATCACAAGGCCCCATGACACGTGTCATCACAATTCGCCTTGGCCCTTGACATCTCAATGCTGTATGAACCGTGTCATCACTAGGTTCCAGGACACTTGTCATCACAATGCTCCATGAACTCTGTTATCTCAATGTTCCATGGCCTTTGTATTCACAATGCTCCATTGTCCTGATAATCGCATTGCTGCATGAACACTTTCATCACAATGCTCCTTGACCACTGTCACCCTAATTCCCCATGACGTCTCGCCTCACTGTCTTCCAAGGCCACTCTCATCAAAATGCTCCATGATCTGTGTCAGCACAATATTGCATGACACTTGTCATCACAATGCTCCATGATGCCTGTCATCACAATGCTCCATGAATTTGTTATCACAATGCTCCAGGACCAGGTTCATCACAATACTCCATCCCCCTTTTCATCACAGTGCACAATGAAACCTTTCATTACAATGCTCCATGACACTTGTCATCACAATGCTCAATGGCCTTTATCGTCACAATGCTCCCAGGCACTTTTCATCACGATGTTCCATGAAAACTTACATCACTTTGCTCCACGACCATTGTCATCACAATAGTCCATACCCTTGTCAACACAATGCTGCATAATCCCTGTCATCACAATTCTCCTTGACTGCTGTCATCACGATAATCCAGGACAATTTTCATAACAATGGTTCATTCCCCCAGTCATCTCAGTGCTCCATGATACCTTTCATCACAATTCCTAGATGATCAATGTCATCACAAGGCCCCATGACACCTGTCATCACAATTCGCTATGACCCTTGTCATCACAATACTCGATGAACCGTGTCATCACAGTGTTCCAGGGCACATGTCATCACAATGATCCATGACGACTTTCATCACAATGCTCCAATACACCTGTCATCACAATGCTCCATGGCCCCTGTTATCATATTTCTCCATGATCACTTTCATCACAATGATCCATGACCAATGTCATCACCATTCCTAATGACGCCTGTCATCTCAATGCTCCATGGCACCTTCATCACAATGCTCCATGAACCCATTCATCACAATGTTCCCTGTCCTTTTCATCACAATGTTCCATGGGCCCTGTCATCACAATGCTCCATGCGCTTGTCATCAAAATGCTCCAGAACTCTTGTCATCATAATGCTCCATGCCAATGTCATCAAAATGCCCCATGACACTTGTCATCACAATGCTCCACGTCATTTGTCATCACAATGCTCCATGACCCTTGTCATAAGAATGGTCCATGGCCTTGTCATCACAATGTTCCATGGCCTCTGACATCACTATGCTCTATGGTTTTTCTCATCACAATGCTCTTTGACCCCTGTCATCACAATGCTTGATGACCATTGTCATCACAATGCTCCAAGCACCCTGTCATCACAATGCTCCATGCCGTTGACATCACAATGCTCCATGGCCCTTGTAATTAGAATGCTCCATGCCCTTGTCATCACAATGCTCCAGAACACTTGTGATCATAATACGCCTTTCCTGTGTCATCGCATTGCTCAATGACCCTTGTCATCAAAATAGTCCTTGTCCTTTGTCATCACAGTGCTCCATGATACCTTTAATCAAAATTCTACATGACAACTGTCATCACAATGCAAGATGACCAATGTCATCACAAGGCCCCATGACACGTGTCATCACAATTCGCCTTGGCCCTGGACATCTCAATGCTGTATGAACCGTGTCATCACTAGGTTCCAGGACACTTGTCATCACAATGCTCCATGAACTCTGTTATCTCAATGTTCCATGGCCTTTGTATTCACAATGCTCCATTGTCCTGATAATCGCATTGCTCCATGAACACTTTCATCACAATGCTCCTTGACCACTGTCACCCTAATTCCCCATGACGTCTCGCCTCACTGTCTTCCAAGGCCACTCTCATCAAAATGCTCCATGATCTGTGTCAGCACAATATTGCATGACACTTGTCATCACAATGCTCCATGATGCCTGTCATCACAATGCTCCATGAATTTGTTATCACAATGCTCCAGGACCAGTTTCATCACAATACTCCGTCCCCCTTTTCATCACAGTGCACAATGAAACCTTTCATTACAATGCTCCATGACACTTGTCATCACAATGCTCAATGGCCTTTATCGTCACAATGCTCCCAGGCACTTTTCATCACGATGTTCCATGAAAACTTACATCACTTTGCTCCACGACCATTGTCATCACAATAGTCCATACCCTTGTCAACACAATGCTGCATAATCCCTGTCATCACAATTCTCCTTGACTGCTGTCATCACGATAATCCAGGACAATTTTCATAACAATGGTTCATTCCCCCAGTCATCTCAGTGCTCCATGATACCTTTCATCACAATTCCTAGATGATCAATGTCATCACAAGGCCCCATGACACCTGTCATCACAATTTGCTATGACCCTTGTCATCACAATACTCGATGAACCGTGTCATCACAGTGTTCCAGGGCACATGTCATCACAATGATCCATGACGACTTTCATCACAATGCTCCAATACACCTGTCATCACAATGCTCCATGGCCCCTGTTATCATATTGCTCCATGATCACTTTCATCACAATGATCCATGACCAATGTCATCACCATTCCTAATGACGCCTGTCATCTCAATGCTCCATGGCACCTTCATCACAATGCTCCATGAACCCATTCATCACAATGTTCCCTGTCCTTTTCATCACAATGTTCCATGGGCCCTGTCATCACAATGCTCCATGCGCTTGTCATCAAAATGCTCCAGAACTCTTGTCATCATAATGCTCCATGCCAATGTCATCAAAATGCCCCATGACACTTGTCATCACAATGCTCCACGTCATTTGTCATCACAATGCTCCATGACCCTTGTCATAAGAATGGTCCATGGCCTTGTCATCACAATGTTCCATGGCCTCTGACATCACTATGCTCTATGGTTTTTCTCATCACAATGCTCTTTGACCCCTGTCATCACAATGCTTGATGACCATTGTCATCACAATGCTCCAAGCACCCTGTCATCACAATGCTCCATGCCGTTGACATCACAATGCTCCATGGCCCTTGTAATTAGAATGCTCCATGCCCTTGTCATCACAATGCTCCAGAACACTTGTGATCATAATACGCCTTTCCTGTGTCATCGCATTGCTCAATGACCCTTGTCATCAAAATAGTCCTTGTCCTTTGTCATCACAGTGCTCCATGATACCTTTAATCAAAATTCTACATGACAACTGTCATCACAATGCAAGATGACCAATGTCATCACAAGGCCCCATGACACGTGTCATCACAATTCGCCTTGGCCCTGGACATCTCAATGCTGTATGAACCGTGTCATCACTAGGTTCCAGGACACTTGTCATCACAATGCTCCATGAACTCTGTTATCTCAATGTTCCATGGCCTTTGTATTCACAATGCTCCATTGTCCTGATAATCGCATTGCTCCATGAACACTTTCATCACAATGCTCCTTGACCACTGTCACCCTAATTCCCCATGACGTCTCGCCTCACTGTCTTCCAAGGCCACTCTCATCAAAATGCTCCATGATCTGTGTCAGCACAATATTGCATGACACTTGTCATCACAATGCTCCATGATGCCTGTCATCACAATGCTCCATGAATTTGTTATCACAATGCTCCAGGACCAGTTTCATCACAATACTCCGTCCCCCTTTTCATCACAGTGCACAATGAAACCTTTCATTACAATGCTCCATGACACTTGTCATCACAATGCTCAATGGCCTTTATCGTCACAATGCTCCCAGGCACTTTTCATCACGATGTTCCATGAAAACTTACATCACTTTGCTCCACGACCATTGTCATCACAATAGTCCATACCCTTGTCAACACAATGCTGCATAATCCCTGTCATCACAATTCTCCTTGACTGCTGTCATCACGATAATCCAGGACAATTTTCATAACAATGGTTCATTCCCCCAGTCATCTCAGTGCTCCATGATACCTTTCATCACAATTCCTAGATGATCAATGTCATCACAAGGCCCCATGACACCTGTCATCACAATTTGCTATGACCCTTGTCATCACAATACTCGATGAACCGTGTCATCACAGTGTTCCAGGGCACATGTCATCACAATGATCCATGACGACTTTCATCACAATGCTCCAATACACCTGTCATCACAATGCTCCATGGCCCCTGTTATCATATTGCTCCATGATCACTTTCATCACAATGATCCATGACCAATGTCATCACCATTCCTAATGACGCCTGTCATCTCAATGCTCCATGGCACCTTCATCACAATGCTCCATGAACCCATTCATCGCAATGTTCCCTGTCCTTTTCATCACAATGTTCCATGGGCCCTGTCATCACAATGCTCCATGCGCTTGTCATCAAAATGCTCCAGAACTCTTGTCATCATAATGCTCCATGCCAATGTCATCAAAATGCCCCATGACACTTGTCATCACAATGCTCCACGTCATTTGTCATCACAATGCTCCATGACCCTTGTCATAAGAATGGTCCATGGCCTTGTCATCACAATGTTCCATGGCCTCTGACATCACTATGCTCTATGGTTTTTCTCATCACAATGCTCTTTGACCCCTGTCATCACAATGCTTGATGACCATTGTCATCACAATGCTCCAAGCACCCTGTCATCACAATGCTCCATGCCGTTGACATCACAATGCTCCATGGCCCTTGTAATTAGAATGCTCCATGCCCTTGTCATCACAATGCTCCAGAACACTTGTGATCATAATACGCCTTTCCTGTGTCATCGCATTGCTCAATGACCCTTGTCATCAAAATAGTCCTTGTCCTTTGTCATCACAGTGCTCCATGATACCTTTAATCAAAATTCTACATGACAACTGTCATCACAATGCAAGATGACCAATGTCATCACAAGGCCCCATGACACGTGTCATCACAATTCGCCTTGGCCCTTGACATCTCAATGCTGTATGAACCGTGTCATCACTAGGTTCCAGGACACTTGTCATCACAATGCTCCATGAACTCTGTTATCTCAATGTTCCATGGCCTTTGTATTCACAATGCTCCATTGTCCTGATAATCGCATTGCTCCATGAACACTTTCATCACAATGCTCCTTGACCACTGTCACCCTAATTCCCCATGACGTCTCGCCTCACTGTCTTCCAAGGCCACTCTCATCAAAATGCTCCATGATCTGTGTCAGCACAATATTGCATGACACTTGTCATCACAATGCTCCATGATGCCTGTCATCACAATGCTCCATGAATTTGTTATCACTATGCTCCAGGACCAGTTTCATCACAATACTCCATCCCCCTTTTCATCACAGTGCACAATGAAACCTTTCATTACAATGCTCCATGACACTTGTCATCACAATGCTCAACGGCCTTTATCGTCACAATGCTCCCAGGCACTTTTCATCACGATGTTCCATGAAAACTTACATCACTTTGCTCCACGACCATTGTCATCACAATAGTCCATACCCTTGTCAACACAATGCTGCATAATCCCTGTCATCACAATTCTCCTTGACTGCTGTCATCACGATAATCCAGGACAATTTTCATAACAATGGTTCATTCCCCCAGTCATCTCAGTGCTCCATGATACCTTTCATCACAATTCCTAGATGATCAATGTCATCACAAGGCCCCATGACACCTGTCATCACAATTTGCTATGACCCTTGTCATCACAATACTCGATGAACCGTGTCATCACAGTGTTCCAGGGCACATGTCATCACAATGATCCATGACGACTTTCATCACAATGCTCCAATACACCTGTCATCACAATGCTCCATGGCCCCTGTTATCATATTGCTCCATGATCACTTTCATCACAATGATCCATGACCAATGTCATCACCATTCCTAATGACGCCTGTCATCTCAATGCTCCATGGCACCTTCATCACAATGCTCCATGAACCCATTCATCGCAATGTTCCCTGTCCTTTTCATCACAATGTTCCATGGGCCCTGTCATCACAATGCTCCATGCGCTTGTCATCAAAATGCTCCAGAACCCTTGTCATCATAATGCTCCATGCCAATGTCATCAAAATGCCCCATGACACTTGTCATCACAATGCTCCACGTCATTTGTCATCACAATGCTCCATGACCCTTGTCATAAGAATGGTCCATGGCCTTGTCATCACAATGTTCCATGGCCTCTGACATCACTATGCTCTATGGTTTTTCTCATCACAATGCTCTTTGACCCCTGTCATCACAATGCTTGATGACCATTGTCATCACAATGCTCCAAGCACCCTGTCATCACAATGCTCCATGCCGTTGACATCACAATGCTCCATGGCCCTTGTAATTAGAATGCTCCATGCCCTTGTCATCACAATGCTCCAGAACACTTGTGATCATAATACGCCTTTCCTGTGTCATCGCATTGCTCAATGACCCTTGTCATCAAAATAGTCCTTGTCCTTTGTCATCACAGTGCTCCATGATACCTTTAATCAAAATTCTACATGACAACTGTCATCACAATGCAAGATGACCAATGTCATCACAAGGCCCCATGACACGTGTCATCACAATTCGCCTTGGCCCTTGACATCTCAATGCTGTATGAACCGTGTCATCACTAGGTTCCAGGACACTTGTCATCACAATGCTCCGTGAACTCTGTTATCTCAATGTTCCATGGCCTTTGTATTCACAATGCTCCATTGTCCTGATAATCGCATTGCTCCATGAACACTTTCATCACAATGCTCCTTGACCACTGTCACCCTAATTCCCCATGACGTCTCGCCTCACTGTCTTCCAAGGCCACTCTCATCAAAATGCTCCATGATCTGTGTCAGCACAATATTGCATGACACTTGTCATCACAATGCTCCATGATGCCTGTCATCACAATGCTCCATGAATTTGTTATCACTATGCTCCAGGACCAGTTTCATCACAATACTCCATCCCCCTTTTCATCACAGTGCACAATGAAACCTTTCATTACAATGCTCCATGACACTTGTCATCACAATGCTCAATGGCCTTTATCGTCACAATGCTCCCAGGCACTTTTCATCACGATGTTCCATGAAAACTTACATCACTTTGCTCCACGACCATTGTCATCACAATAGTCCATACCCTTGTCAACACAATGCTGCATAATCCCTGTCATCACAATTCTCCTTGACTGCTGTCATCACGATAATCCAGGACAATTTTCATAACAATGGTTCATTCCCCCAGTCATCTCAGTGCTCCATGATACCTTTCATCACAATTCCTAGATGATCAATGTCATCACAAGGCCCCATGACACCTGTCATCACAATTTGCTATGACCCTTGTCATCACAATACTCGATGAACCGTGTCATCACAGTGTTCCAGGGCACATGTCATCACAATGATCCATGACGAGTTTCATCACAATGCTCCAATACACCTGTCATCACAATGCTCCATGGCCCCTGTTATCATATTGCTCCATGATCACTTTCATCACAATGATCCATGACCAATGTCATCACCATTCCTAATGACGCCTGTCATCTCAATGCTCCATGGCACCTTCATCACAATGCTCCATGAACCCATTCATCGCAATGTTCCCTGTCCTTTTCATCACAATGTTCCATGGGCCCTGTCATCACAATGCTCCATGCGCTTGTCATCAAAATGCTCCAGAACTCTTGTCATCATAATGCTCCATGCCAATGTCATCAAAATGCCCCATGACACTTGTCATCACAATGCTCCACGTCATTTGTCATCACAATGCTCCATGACCCTTGTCATAAGAATGGTCCATGGCCTTGTCATCACAATGTTCCATGGCCTCTGACATCACTATGCTCTATGGTTTTTCTCATCACAATGCTCTTTGACCCCTGTCATCACAATGCTTGATGACCATTGTCATCACAATGCTCCAAGCACCCTGTCATCACAATGCTCCATGCCGTTGACATCACAATGCTCCATGGCCCTTGTAATTAGAATGCTCCATGCCCTTGTCATCACAATGCTCCAGAACACTTGTGATCATAATACGCCTTTCCTGTGTCATCGCATTGCTCAATGACCCTTGTCATCAAAATAGTCCTTGTCCTTTGTCATCACAGTGCTCCATGATACCTTTAATCAAAATTCTACATGACAACTGTCATCACAATGCAAGATGACCAATGTCATCACAAGGCCCCATGACACGTGTCATCACAATTCGCCTTGGCCCTTGACATCTCAATGCTGTATGAACCGTGTCATCACTAGGTTCCAGGACACTTGTCATCACAATGCTCCATGAACTCTGTTATCTCAATGTTCCATGGCCTTTGTATTCACAATGCTCCATTGTCCTGATAATCGCATTGCTCCATGAACACTTTCATCACAATGCTCCTTGACCACTGTCACCCTAATTCCCCATGACGTCTCGCCTCACTGTCTTCCAAGGCCACTCTCATCAAAATGCTCCATGATCTGTGTCAGCACAATATTGCATGACACTTGTCATCACAATGCTCCATGATGCCTGTCATCACAATGCTCCATGAATTTGTTATCACTATGCTCCAGGACCAGTTTCATCACAATACTCCATCCCCCTTTTCATCACAGTGCACAATGAAACCTTTCATTACAATGCTCCATGACACTTGTCATCACAATGCTCAACGGCCTTTATCGTCACAATGCTCCCAGGCACTTTTCATCACGATGTTCCATGAAAACTTACATCACTTTGCTCCACGACCATTGTCATCACAATAGTCCATACCCTTGTCAACACAATGCTGCATAATCCCTGTCATCACAATTCTCCTTGACTGCTGTCATCACGATAATCCAGGACAATTTTCATAACAATGGTTCATTCCCCCAGTCATCTCAGTGCTCCATGATACCTTTCATCACAATTCCTAGATGATCAATGTCATCACAAGGCCCCATGACACCTGTCATCACAATTTGCTATGACCCTTGTCATCACAATACTCGATGAACCGTGTCATCACAGTGTTCCAGGGCACATGTCATCACAATGATCCATGACGACTTTCATCACAATGCTCCAATACACCTGTCATCACAATGCTCCATGGCCCCTGTTATCATATTGCTCCATGATCACTTTCATCACAATGATCCATGACCAATGTCATCACCATTCCTAATGACGCCTGTCATCTCAATGCTCCATGGCACCTTCATCACAATGCTCCATGAACCCATTCATCGCAATGTTCCCTGTCCTTTTCATCACAATGTTCCATGGGCCCTGTCATCACAATGCTCCATGCGCTTGTCATCAAAATGCTCCAGAACCCTTGTCATCATAATGCTCCATGCCAATGTCATCAAAATGCCCCATGACACTTGTCATCACAATGCTCCACGTCATTTGTCATCACAATGCTCCATGACCCTTGTCATAAGAATGGTCCATGGCCTTGTCATCACAATGTTCCATGGCCTCTGACATCACTATGCTCTATGGTTTTTCTCATCACAATGCTCTTTGACCCCTGTCATCACAATGCTTGATGACCATTGTCATCACAATGCTCCAAGCACCCTGTCATCACAATGCTCCATGCCGTTGACATCACAATGCTCCATGGCCCTTGTAATTAGAATGCTCCATGCCCTTGTCATCACAATGCTCCAGAACACTTGTGATCATAATACGCCTTTCCTGTGTCATCGCATTGCTCAATGACCCTTGTCATCAAAATAGTCCTTGTCCTTTGTCATCACAGTGCTCCATGATACCTTTAATCAAAATTCTACATGACAACTGTCATCACAATGCAAGATGACCAATGTCATCACAAGGCCCCATGACACGTGTCATCACAATTCGCCTTGGCCCTTGACATCTCAATGCTGTATGAACCGTGTCATCACTAGGTTCCAGGACACTTGTCATCACAATGCTCCGTGAACTCTGTTATCTCAATGTTCCATGGCCTTTGTATTCACAATGCTCCATTGTCCTGATAATCGCATTGCTCCATGAACACTTTCATCACAATGCTCCTTGACCACTGTCACCCTAATTCCCCATGACGTCTCGCCTCACTGTCTTCCAAGGCCACTCTCATCAAAATGCTCCATGATCTGTGTCAGCACAATATTGCATGACACTTGTCATCACAATGCTCCATGATGCCTGTCATCACAATGCTCCATGAATTTGTTATCACTATGCTCCAGGACCAGTTTCATCACAATACTCCATCCCCCTTTTCATCACAGTGCACAATGAAACCTTTCATTACAATGCTCCATGACACTTGTCATCACAATGCTCAATGGCCTTTATCGTCACAATGCTCCCAGGCACTTTTCATCACGATGTTCCATGAAAACTTACATCACTTTGCTCCACGACCATTGTCATCACAATAGTCCATACCCTTGTCAACACAATGCTGCATAATCCCTGTCATCACAATTCTCCTTGACTGCTGTCATCACGATAATCCAGGACAATTTTCATAACAATGGTTCATTCCCCCAGTCATCTCAGTGCTCCATGATACCTTTCATCACAATTCCTAGATGATCAATGTCATCACAAGGCCCCATGACACCTGTCATCACAATTTGCTATGACCCTTGTCATCACAATACTCGATGAACCGTGTCATCACAGTGTTCCAGGGCACATGTCATCACAATGATCCATGACGAGTTTCATCACAATGCTCCAATACACCTGTCATCACAATGCTCCATGGCCCCTGTTATCATATTGCTCCATGATCACTTTCATCACAATGATCCATGACCAATGTCATCACCATTCCTAATGACGCCTGTCATCTCAATGCTCCATGGCACCTTCATCACAATGCTCCATGAACCCATTCATCGCAATGTTCCCTGTCCTTTTCATCACAATGTTCCATGGGCCCTGTCATCACAATGCTCCATGCGCTTGTCATCAAAATGCTCCAGAACTCTTGTCATCATAATGCTCCATGCCAATGTCATCAAAATGCCCCATGACACTTGTCATCACAATGCTCCACGTCATTTGTCATCACAATGCTCCATGACCCTTGTCATAAGAATGGTCCATGGCCTTGTCATCACAATGTTCCATGGCCTCTGACATCACTATGCTCTATGGTTTTTCTCATCACAATGCTCTTTGACCCCTGTCATCACAATGCTTGATGACCATTGTCATCACAATGCTCCAAGCACCCTGTCATCACAATGCTCCATGCCGTTGACATCACAATGCTCCATGGCCCTTGTAATTAGAATGCTCCATGCCCTTGTCATCACAATGCTCCAGAACACTTGTGATCATAATACGCCTTTCCTGTGTCATCGCATTGCTCAATGACCCTTGTCATCAAAATAGTCCTTGTCCTTTGTCATCACAGTGCTCCATGATACCTTTAATCAAAATTCTACATGACAACTGTCATCACAATGCAAGATGACCAATGTCATCACAAGGCCCCATGACACGTGTCATCACAATTCGCCTTGGCCCTTGACATCTCAATGCTGTATGAACCGTGTCATCACTAGGTTCCAGGACACTTGTCATCACAATGCTCCATGAACTCTGTTATCTCAATGTTCCATGGCCTTTGTATTCACAATGCTCCATTGTCCTGATAATCGCATTGCTCCATGAACACTTTCATCACAATGCTCCTTGACCACTGTCACCCTAATTCCCCATGACGTCTCGCCTCACTGTCTTCCAAGGCCACTCTCATCAAAATGCTCCATGATCTGTGTCAGCACAATATTGCATGACACTTGTCATCACAATGCTCCATGATGCCTGTCATCACAATGCTCCATGAATTTGTTATCACTATGCTCCAGGACCAGTTTCATCACAATACTCCATCCCCCTTTTCATCACAGTGCACAATGAAACCTTTCATTACAATGCTCCATGACACTTGTCATCACAATGCTCAACGGCCTTTATCGTCACAATGCTCCCAGGCACTTTTCATCACGATGTTCCATGAAAACTTACATCACTTTGCTCCACGACCATTGTCATCACAATAGTCCATACCCTTGTCAACACAATGCTGCATAATCCCTGTCATCACAATTCTCCTTGACTGCTGTCATCACGATAATCCAGGACAATTTTCATAACAATGGTTCATTCCCCCAGTCATCTCAGTGCTCCATGATACCTTTCATCACAATTCCTAGATGATCAATGTCATCACAAGGCCCCATGACACCTGTCATCACAATTTGCTATGACCCTTGTCATCACAATACTCGATGAACCGTGTCATCACAGTGTTCCAGGGCACATGTCATCACAATGATCCATGACGACTTTCATCACAATGCTCCAATACACCTGTCATCACAATGCTCCATGGCCCCTGTTATCATATTGCTCCATGATCACTTTCATCACAATGATCCATGACCAATGTCATCACCATTCCTAATGACGCCTGTCATCTCAATGCTCCATGGCACCTTCATCACAATGCTCCATGAACCCATTCATCGCAATGTTCCCTGTCCTTTTCATCACAATGTTCCATGGGCCCTGTCATCACAATGCTCCATGCGCTTGTCATCAAAATGCTCCAGAACCCTTGTCATCATAATGCTCCATGCCAATGTCATCAAAATGCCCCATGACACTTGTCATCACAATGCTCCACGTCATTTGTCATCACAATGCTCCATGACCCTTGTCATAAGAATGGTCCATGGCCTTGTCATCACAATGTTCCATGGCCTCTGACATCACTATGCTCTATGGTTTTTCTCATCACAATGCTCTTTGACCCCTGTCATCACAATGCTTGATGACCATTGTCATCACAATGCTCCAAGCACCCTGTCATCACAATGCTCCATGCCGTTGACATCACAATGCTCCATGGCCCTTGTAATTAGAATGCTCCATGCCCTTGTCATCACAATGCTCCAGAACACTTGTGATCATAATACGCCTTTCCTGTGTCATCGCATTGCTCAATGACCCTTGTCATCAAAATAGTCCTTGTCCTTTGTCATCACAGTGCTCCATGATACCTTTAATCAAAATTCTACATGACAACTGTCATCACAATGCAAGATGACCAATGTCATCACAAGGCCCCATGACACGTGTCATCACAATTCGCCTTGGCCCTTGACATCTCAATGCTGTATGAACCGTGTCATCACTAGGTTCCAGGACACTTGTCATCACAATGCTCCGTGAACTCTGTTATCTCAATGTTCCATGGCCTTTGTATTCACAATGCTCCATTGTCCTGATAATCGCATTGCTCCATGAACACTTTCATCACAATGCTCCTTGACCACTGTCACCCTAATTCCCCATGACGTCTCGCCTCACTGTCTTCCAAGGCCACTCTCATCAAAATGCTCCATGATCTGTGTCAGCACAATATTGCATGACACTTGTCATCACAATGCTCCATGATGCCTGTCATCACAATGCTCCATGAATTTGTTATCACTATGCTCCAGGACCAGTTTCATCACAATACTCCATCCCCCTTTTCATCACAGTGCACAATGAAACCTTTCATTACAATGCTCCATGACACTTGTCATCACAATGCTCAATGGCCTTTATCGTCACAATGCTCCCAGGCACTTTTCATCACGATGTTCCATGAAAACTTACATCACTTTGCTCCACGACCATTGTCATCACAATAGTCCATACCCTTGTCAACACAATGCTGCATAATCCCTGTCATCACAATTCTCCTTGACTGCTGTCATCACGATAATCCAGGACAATTTTCATAACAATGGTTCATTCCCCCAGTCATCTCAGTGCTCCATGATACCTTTCATCACAATTCCTAGATGATCAATGTCATCACAAGGCCCCATG
The DNA here is from genome assembly GCF_965194825.1 of Balaenoptera physalus. NCBI lineage: Eukaryota > Metazoa > Chordata > Mammalia > Artiodactyla > Balaenopteridae > Balaenoptera > Balaenoptera physalus. The sequence goes on from NW_028126427.1 coordinate 267,593, forward strand.
ACACCTGTCATCACAATTTGCTATGACCCTTGTCATCACAATACTCGATGAACCGTGTCATCACAGTGTTCCAGGGCACATGTCATCACAATGATCCATGACGAGTTTCATCACAATGCTCCAATACACCTGTCATCACAATGCTCCATGGCCCCTGTTATCATATTGCTCCATGATCACTTTCATCACAATGATCCATGACCAATGTCATCACCATTCCTAATGACGCCTGTCATCTCAATGCTCCATGGCACCTTCATCACAATGCTCCATGAACCCATTCATCGCAATGTTCCCTGTCCTTTTCATCACAATGTTCCATGGGCCCTGTCATCACAATGCTCCATGCGCTTGTCATCAAAATGCTCCAGAACTCTTGTCATCATAATGCTCCATGCCAATGTCATCAAAATGCCCCATGACACTTGTCATCACAATGCTCCACGTCATTTGTCATCACAATGCTCCATGACCCTTGTCATAAGAATGGTCCATGGCCTTGTCATCACAATGTTCCATGGCCTCTGACATCACTATGCTCTATGGTTTTTCTCATCACAATGCTCTTTGACCCCTGTCATCACAATGCTTGATGACCATTGTCATCACAATGCTCCAAGCACCCTGTCATCACAATGCTCCATGCCGTTGACATCACAATGCTCCATGGCCCTTGTAATTAGAATGCTCCATGCCCTTGTCATCACAATGCTCCAGAACACTTGTGATCATAATACGCCTTTCCTGTGTCATCGCATTGCTCAATGACCCTTGTCATCAAAATAGTCCTTGTCCTTTGTCATCACAGTGCTCCATGATACCTTTAATCAAAATTCTACATGACAACTGTCATCACAATGCAAGATGACCAATGTCATCACAAGGCCCCATGACACGTGTCATCACAATTCGCCTTGGCCCTTGACATCTCAATGCTGTATGAACCGTGTCATCACTAGGTTCCAGGACACTTGTCATCACAATGCTCCATGAACTCTGTTATCTCAATGTTCCATGGCCTTTGTATTCACAATGCTCCATTGTCCTGATAATCGCATTGCTCCATGAACACTTTCATCACAATGCTCCTTGACCACTGTCACCCTAATTCCCCATGACGTCTCGCCTCACTGTCTTCCAAGGCCACTCTCATCAAAATGCTCCATGATCTGTGTCAGCACAATATTGCATGACACTTGTCATCACAATGCTCCATGATGCCTGTCATCACAATGCTCCATGAATTTGTTATCACTATGCTCCAGGACCAGTTTCATCACAATACTCCATCCCCCTTTTCATCACAGTGCACAATGAAACCTTTCATTACAATGCTCCATGACACTTGTCATCACAATGCTCAACGGCCTTTATCGTCACAATGCTCCCAGGCACTTTTCATCACGATGTTCCATGAAAACTTACATCACTTTGCTCCACGACCATTGTCATCACAATAGTCCATACCCTTGTCAACACAATGCTGCATAATCCCTGTCATCACAATTCTCCTTGACTGCTGTCATCACGATAATCCAGGACAATTTTCATAACAATGGTTCATTCCCCCAGTCATCTCAGTGCTCCATGATACCTTTCATCACAATTCCTAGATGATCAATGTCATCACAAGGCCCCATGACACCTGTCATCACAATTTGCTATGACCCTTGTCATCACAATACTCGATGAACCGTGTCATCACAGTGTTCCAGGGCACATGTCATCACAATGATCCATGACGACTTTCATCACAATGCTCCAATACACCTGTCATCACAATGCTCCATGGCCCCTGTTATCATATTGCTCCATGATCACTTTCATCACAATGATCCATGACCAATGTCATCACCATTCCTAATGACGCCTGTCATCTCAATGCTCCATGGCACCTTCATCACAATGCTCCATGAACCCATTCATCGCAATGTTCCCTGTCCTTTTCATCACAATGTTCCATGGGCCCTGTCATCACAATGCTCCATGCGCTTGTCATCAAAATGCTCCAGAACCCTTGTCATCATAATGCTCCATGCCAATGTCATCAAAATGCCCCATGACACTTGTCATCACAATGCTCCACGTCATTTGTCATCACAATGCTCCATGACCCTTGTCATAAGAATGGTCCATGGCCTTGTCATCACAATGTTCCATGGCCTCTGACATCACTATGCTCTATGGTTTTTCTCATCACAATGCTCTTTGACCCCTGTCATCACAATGCTTGATGACCATTGTCATCACAATGCTCCAAGCACCCTGTCATCACAATGCTCCATGCCGTTGACATCACAATGCTCCATGGCCCTTGTAATTAGAATGCTCCATGCCCTTGTCATCACAATGCTCCAGAACACTTGTGATCATAATACGCCTTTCCTGTGTCATCGCATTGCTCAATGACCCTTGTCATCAAAATAGTCCTTGTCCTTTGTCATCACAGTGCTCCATGATACCTTTAATCAAAATTCTACATGACAACTGTCATCACAATGCAAGATGACCAATGTCATCACAAGGCCCCATGACACGTGTCATCACAATTCGCCTTGGCCCTTGACATCTCAATGCTGTATGAACCGTGTCATCACTAGGTTCCAGGACACTTGTCATCACAATGCTCCGTGAACTCTGTTATCTCAATGTTCCATGGCCTTTGTATTCACAATGCTCCATTGTCCTGATAATCGCATTGCTCCATGAACACTTTCATCACAATGCTCCTTGACCACTGTCACCCTAATTCCCCATGACGTCTCGCCTCACTGTCTTCCAAGGCCACTCTCATCAAAATGCTCCATGATCTGTGTCAGCACAATATTGCATGACACTTGTCATCACAATGCTCCATGATGCCTGTCATCACAATGCTCCATGAATTTGTTATCACTATGCTCCAGGACCAGTTTCATCACAATACTCCATCCCCCTTTTCATCACAGTGCACAATGAAACCTTTCATTACAATGCTCCATGACACTTGTCATCACAATGCTCAATGGCCTTTATCGTCACAATGCTCCCAGGCACTTTTCATCACGATGTTCCATGAAAACTTACATCACTTTGCTCCACGACCATTGTCATCACAATAGTCCATACCCTTGTCAACACAATGCTGCATAATCCCTGTCATCACAATTCTCCTTGACTGCTGTCATCACGATAATCCAGGACAATTTTCATAACAATGGTTCATTCCCCCAGTCATCTCAGTGCTCCATGATACCTTTCATCACAATTCCTAGATGATCAATGTCATCACAAGGCCCCATGACACCTGTCATCACAATTTGCTATGACCCTTGTCATCACAATACTCGATGAACCGTGTCATCACAGTGTTCCAGGGCACATGTCATCACAATGATCCATGACGAGTTTCATCACAATGCTCCAATACACCTGTCATCACAATGCTCCATGGCCCCTGTTATCATATTGCTCCATGATCACTTTCATCACAATGATCCATGACCAATGTCATCACCATTCCTAATGACGCCTGTCATCTCAATGCTCCATGGCACCTTCATCACAATGCTCCATGAACCCATTCATCGCAATGTTCCCTGTCCTTTTCATCACAATGTTCCATGGGCCCTGTCATCACAATGCTCCATGCGCTTGTCATCAAAATGCTCCAGAACTCTTGTCATCATAATGCTCCATGCCAATGTCATCAAAATGCCCCATGACACTTGTCATCACAATGCTCCACGTCATTTGTCATCACAATGCTCCATGACCCTTGTCATAAGAATGGTCCATGGCCTTGTCATCACAATGTTCCATGGCCTCTGACATCACTATGCTCTATGGTTTTTCTCATCACAATGCTCTTTGACCCCTGTCATCACAATGCTTGATGACCATTGTCATCACAATGCTCCAAGCACCCTGTCATCACAATGCTCCATGCCGTTGACATCACAATGCTCCATGGCCCTTGTAATTAGAATGCTCCATGCCCTTGTCATCACAATGCTCCAGAACACTTGTGATCATAATACGCCTTTCCTGTGTCATCGCATTGCTCAATGACCCTTGTCATCAAAATAGTCCTTGTCCTTTGTCATCACAGTGCTCCATGATACCTTTAATCAAAATTCTACATGACAACTGTCATCACAATGCAAGATGACCAATGTCATCACAAGGCCCCATGACACGTGTCATCACAATTCGCCTTGGCCCTTGACATCTCAATGCTGTATGAACCGTGTCATCACTAGGTTCCAGGACACTTGTCATCACAATGCTCCATGAACTCTGTTATCTCAATGTTCCATGGCCTTTGTATTCACAATGCTCCATTGTCCTGATAATCGCATTGCTCCATGAACACTTTCATCACAATGCTCCTTGACCACTGTCACCCTAATTCCCCATGACGTCTCGCCTCACTGTCTTCCAAGGCCACTCTCATCAAAATGCTCCATGATCTGTGTCAGCACAATATTGCATGACACTTGTCATCACAATGCTCCATGATGCCTGTCATCACAATGCTCCATGAATTTGTTATCACTATGCTCCAGGACCAGTTTCATCACAATACTCCATCCCCCTTTTCATCACAGTGCACAATGAAACCTTTCATTACAATGCTCCATGACACTTGTCATCACAATGCTCAACGGCCTTTATCGTCACAATGCTCCCAGGCACTTTTCATCACGATGTTCCATGAAAACTTACATCACTTTGCTCCACGACCATTGTCATCACAATAGTCCATACCCTTGTCAACACAATGCTGCATAATCCCTGTCATCACAATTCTCCTTGACTGCTGTCATCACGATAATCCAGGACAATTTTCATAACAATGGTTCATTCCCCCAGTCATCTCAGTGCTCCATGATACCTTTCATCACAATTCCTAGATGATCAATGTCATCACAAGGCCCCATGACACCTGTCATCACAATTTGCTATGACCCTTGTCATCACAATACTCGATGAACCGTGTCATCACAGTGTTCCAGGGCACATGTCATCACAATGATCCATGACGACTTTCATCACAATGCTCCAATACACCTGTCATCACAATGCTCCATGGCCCCTGTTATCATATTGCTCCATGATCACTTTCATCACAATGATCCATGACCAATGTCATCACCATTCCTAATGACGCCTGTCATCTCAATGCTCCATGGCACCTTCATCACAATGCTCCATGAACCCATTCATCGCAATGTTCCCTGTCCTTTTCATCACAATGTTCCATGGGCCCTGTCATCACAATGCTCCATGCGCTTGTCATCAAAATGCTCCAGAACCCTTGTCATCATAATGCTCCATGCCAATGTCATCAAAATGCCCCATGACACTTGTCATCACAATGCTCCACGTCATTTGTCATCACAATGCTCCATGACCCTTGTCATAAGAATGGTCCATGGCCTTGTCATCACAATGTTCCATGGCCTCTGACATCACTATGCTCTATGGTTTTTCTCATCACAATGCTCTTTGACCCCTGTCATCACAATGCTTGATGACCATTGTCATCACAATGCTCCAAGCACCCTGTCATCACAATGCTCCATGCCGTTGACATCACAATGCTCCATGGCCCTTGTAATTAGAATGCTCCATGCCCTTGTCATCACAATGCTCCAGAACACTTGTGATCATAATACGCCTTTCCTGTGTCATCGCATTGCTCAATGACCCTTGTCATCAAAATAGTCCTTGTCCTTTGTCATCACAGTGCTCCATGATACCTTTAATCAAAATTCTACATGACAACTGTCATCACAATGCAAGATGACCAATGTCATCACAAGGCCCCATGACACGTGTCATCACAATTCGCCTTGGCCCTTGACATCTCAATGCTGTATGAACCGTGTCATCACTAGGTTCCAGGACACTTGTCATCACAATGCTCCGTGAACTCTGTTATCTCAATGTTCCATGGCCTTTGTATTCACAATGCTCCATTGTCCTGATAATCGCATTGCTCCATGAACACTTTCATCACAATGCTCCTTGACCACTGTCACCCTAATTCCCCATGACGTCTCGCCTCACTGTCTTCCAAGGCCACTCTCATCAAAATGCTCCATGATCTGTGTCAGCACAATATTGCATGACACTTGTCATCACAATGCTCCATGATGCCTGTCATCACAATGCTCCATGAATTTGTTATCACTATGCTCCAGGACCAGTTTCATCACAATACTCCATCCCCCTTTTCATCACAGTGCACAATGAAACCTTTCATTACAATGCTCCATGACACTTGTCATCACAATGCTCAATGGCCTTTATCGTCACAATGCTCCCAGGCACTTTTCATCACGATGTTCCATGAAAACTTACATCACTTTGCTCCACGACCATTGTCATCACAATAGTCCATACCCTTGTCAACACAATGCTGCATAATCCCTGTCATCACAATTCTCCTTGACTGCTGTCATCACGATAATCCAGGACAATTTTCATAACAATGGTTCATTCCCCCAGTCATCTCAGTGCTCCATGATACCTTTCATCACAATTCCTAGATGATCAATGTCATCACAAGGCCCCATGACACCTGTCATCACAATTTGCTATGACCCTTGTCATCACAATACTCGATGAACCGTGTCATCACAGTGTTCCAGGGCACATGTCATCACAATGATCCATGACGAGTTTCATCACAATGCTCCAATACACCTGTCATCACAATGCTCCATGGCCCCTGTTATCATATTGCTCCATGATCACTTTCATCACAATGATCCATGACCAATGTCATCACCATTCCTAATGACGCCTGTCATCTCAATGCTCCATGGCACCTTCATCACAATGCTCCATGAACCCATTCATCGCAATGTTCCCTGTCCTTTTCATCACAATGTTCCATGGGCCCTGTCATCACAATGCTCCATGCGCTTGTCATCAAAATGCTCCAGAACTCTTGTCATCATAATGCTCCATGCCAATGTCATCAAAATGCCCCATGACACTTGTCATCACAATGCTCCACGTCATTTGTCATCACAATGCTCCATGACCCTTGTCATAAGAATGGTCCATGGCCTTGTCATCACAATGTTCCATGGCCTCTGACATCACTATGCTCTATGGTTTTTCTCATCACAATGCTCTTTGACCCCTGTCATCACAATGCTTGATGACCATTGTCATCACAATGCTCCAAGCACCCTGTCATCACAATGCTCCATGCCGTTGACATCACAATGCTCCATGGCCCTTGTAATTAGAATGCTCCATGCCCTTGTCATCACAATGCTCCAGAACACTTGTGATCATAATACGCCTTTCCTGTGTCATCGCATTGCTCAATGACCCTTGTCATCAAAATAGTCCTTGTCCTTTGTCATCACAGTGCTCCATGATACCTTTAATCAAAATTCTACATGACAACTGTCATCACAATGCAAGATGACCAATGTCATCACAAGGCCCCATGACACGTGTCATCACAATTCGCCTTGGCCCTTGACATCTCAATGCTGTATGAACCGTGTCATCACTAGGTTCCAGGACACTTGTCATCACAATGCTCCATGAACTCTGTTATCTCAATGTTCCATGGCCTTTGTATTCACAATGCTCCATTGTCCTGATAATCGCATTGCTCCATGAACACTTTCATCACAATGCTCCTTGACCACTGTCACCCTAATTCCCCATGACGTCTCGCCTCACTGTCTTCCAAGGCCACTCTCATCAAAATGCTCCATGATCTGTGTCAGCACAATATTGCATGACACTTGTCATCACAATGCTCCATGATGCCTGTCATCACAATGCTCCATGAATTTGTTATCACTATGCTCCAGGACCAGTTTCATCACAATACTCCATCCCCCTTTTCATCACAGTGCACAATGAAACCTTTCATTACAATGCTCCATGACACTTGTCATCACAATGCTCAACGGCCTTTATCGTCACAATGCTCCCAGGCACTTTTCATCACGATGTTCCATGAAAACTTACATCACTTTGCTCCACGACCATTGTCATCACAATAGTCCATACCCTTGTCAACACAATGCTGCATAATCCCTGTCATCACAATTCTCCTTGACTGCTGTCATCACGATAATCCAGGACAATTTTCATAACAATGGTTCATTCCCCCAGTCATCTCAGTGCTCCATGATACCTTTCATCACAATTCCTAGATGATCAATGTCATCACAAGGCCCCATGACACCTGTCATCACAATTTGCTATGACCCTTGTCATCACAATACTCGATGAACCGTGTCATCACAGTGTTCCAGGGCACATGTCATCACAATGATCCATGACGACTTTCATCACAATGCTCCAATACACCTGTCATCACAATGCTCCATGGCCCCTGTTATCATATTGCTCCATGATCACTTTCATCACAATGATCCATGACCAATGTCATCACCATTCCTAATGACGCCTGTCATCTCAATGCTCCATGGCACCTTCATCACAATGCTCCATGAACCCATTCATCGCAATGTTCCCTGTCCTTTTCATCACAATGTTCCATGGGCCCTGTCATCACAATGCTCCATGCGCTTGTCATCAAAATGCTCCAGAACCCTTGTCATCATAATGCTCCATGCCAATGTCATCAAAATGCCCCATGACACTTGTCATCACAATGCTCCACGTCATTTGTCATCACAATGCTCCATGACCCTTGTCATAAGAATGGTCCATGGCCTTGTCATCACAATGTTCCATGGCCTCTGACATCACTATGCTCTATGGTTTTTCTCATCACAATGCTCTTTGACCCCTGTCATCACAATGCTTGATGACCATTGTCATCACAATGCTCCAAGCACCCTGTCATCACAATGCTCCATGCCGTTGACATCACAATGCTCCATGGCCCTTGTAATTAGAATGCTCCATGCCCTTGTCATCACAATGCTCCAGAACACTTGTGATCATAATACGCCTTTCCTGTGTCATCGCATTGCTCAATGACCCTTGTCATCAAAATAGTCCTTGTCCTTTGTCATCACAGTGCTCCATGATACCTTTAATCAAAATTCTACATGACAACTGTCATCACAATGCAAGATGACCAATGTCATCACAAGGCCCCATGACACGTGTCATCACAATTCGCCTTGGCCCTTGACATCTCAATGCTGTATGAACCGTGTCATCACTAGGTTCCAGGACACTTGTCATCACAATGCTCCGTGAACTCTGTTATCTCAATGTTCCATGGCCTTTGTATTCACAATGCTCCATTGTCCTGATAATCGCATTGCTCCATGAACACTTTCATCACAATGCTCCTTGACCACTGTCACCCTAATTCCCCATGACGTCTCGCCTCACTGTCTTCCAAGGCCACTCTCATCAAAATGCTCCATGATCTGTGTCAGCACAATATTGCATGACACTTGTCATCACAATGCTCCATGATGCCTGTCATCACAATGCTCCATGAATTTGTTATCACTATGCTCCAGGACCAGTTTCATCACAATACTCCATCCCCCTTTTCATCACAGTGCACAATGAAACCTTTCATTACAATGCTCCATGACACTTGTCATCACAATGCTCAATGGCCTTTATCGTCACAATGCTCCCAGGCACTTTTCATCACGATGTTCCATGAAAACTTACATCACTTTGCTCCACGACCATTGTCATCACAATAGTCCATACCCTTGTCAACACAATGCTGCATAATCCCTGTCATCACAATTCTCCTTGACTGCTGTCATCACGATAATCCAGGAAAATTTTCATAACAATGGTTCATTCCCCCAGTCATCTCAGTGCTCCATGATACCTTTCATCACAATTCCTAGATGATCAATGTCATCACAAGGCCCCATGACACCTGTCATCACAATTTGCTATGACCCTTGTCATCACAATACTCGATGAACCGTGTCATCACAGTGTTCCAGGGCACATGTCATCACAATGATCCATGACGAGTTTCATCACAATGCTCCAATACACCTGTCATCACAATGCTCCATGGCCCCTGTTATCATATTGCTCCATGATCACTTTCATCACAATGATCCATGACCAATGTCATCACCATTCCTAATGACGCCTGTCATCTCAATGCTCCATGGCACCTTCATCACAATGCTCCATGAACCCATTCATCGCAATGTTCCCTGTCCTTTTCATCACAATGTTCCATGGGCCCTGTCATCACAATGCTCCATGCGCTTGTCATCAAAATGCTCCAGAACTCTTGTCATCATAATGCTCCATGCCAATGTCATCAAAATGCCCCATGACACTTGTCATCACAATGCTCCACGTCATTTGTCATCACAATGCTCCATGACCCTTGTCATAAGAATGGTCCATGGCCTTGTCATCACAATGTTCCATGGCCTCTGACATCACTATGCTCTATGGTTTTTCTCATCACAATGCTCTTTGACCCCTGTCATCACAATGCTTGATGACCATTGTCATCACAATGCTCCAAGCACCCTGTCATCACAATGCTCCATGCCGTTGACATCACAATGCTCCATGGCCCTTGTAATTAGAATGCTCCATGCCCTTGTCATCACAATGCTCCAGAACACTTGTGATCATAATACGCCTTTCCTGTGTCATCGCATTGCTCAATGACCCTTGTCATCAAAATAGTCCTTGTCCTTTGTCATCACAGTGCTCCATGATACCTTTAATCAAAATTCTACATGACAACTGTCATCACAATGCAAGATGACCAATGTCATCACAAGGCCCCATGACACGTGTCATCACAATTCGCCTTGGCCCTTGACATCTCAATGCTGTATGAACCGTGTCATCACTACGTTCCAGGACACTTGTCATCACAATGCTCCATGAACTCTGTTATCTCAATGTTCCATGGCCTTTGTATTCACAATGCTCCATTGTCCTGATAATCGCATTGCTCCATGAACACTTTCATCACAATGCTCCTTGACCACTGTCACCCTAATTCCCCATGACGTCTCGCCTCACTGTCTTCCAAGGCCACTCTCATCAAAATGCTCCATGATCTGTGTCAGCACAATATTGCATGACACTTGTCATCACAATGCTCCATGATGCCTGTCATCACAATGCTCCATGAATTTGTTATCACTATGCTCCAGGACCAGTTTCATCACAATACTCCATCCCCCTTTTCATCACAGTGCACAATGAAACCTTTCATTACAATGCTCCATGACACTTGTCATCACAATGCTCAACGGCCTTTATCGTCACAATGCTCCCAGGCACTTTTCATCACGATGTTCCATGAAAACTTACATCACTTTGCTCCACGACCATTGTCATCACAATAGTCCATACCCTTGTCAACACAATGCTGCATAATCCCTGTCATCACAATTCTCCTTGACTGCTGTCATCACGATAATCCAGGACAATTTTCATAACAATGGTTCATTCCCCCAGTCATCTCAGTGCTCCATGATACCTTTCATCACAATTCCTAGATGATCAATGTCATCACAAGGCCCCATGACACCTGTCATCACAATTTGCTATGACCCTTGTCATCACAATACTCGATGAACCGTGTCATCACAGTGTTCCAGGGCACATGTCATCACAATGATCCATGACGACTTTCATCACAATGCTCCAATACACCTGTCATCACAATGCTCCATGGCCCCTGTTATCATATTGCTCCATGATCACTTTCATCACAATGATCCATGACCAATGTCATCACCATTCCTAATGACGCCTGTCATCTCAATGCTCCATGGCACCTTCATCACAATGCTCCATGAACCCATTCATCGCAATGTTCCCTGTCCTTTTCATCACAATGTTCCATGGGCCCTGTCATCACAATGCTCCATGCGCTTGTCATCAAAATGCTCCAGAACCCTTGTCATCATAATGCTCCATGCCAATGTCATCAAAATGCCCCATGACACTTGTCATCACAATGCTCCACGTCATTTGTCATCACAATGCTCCATGACCCTTGTCATAAGAATGGTCCATGGCCTTGTCATCACAATGTTCCATGGCCTCTGACATCACTATGCTCTATGGTTTTTCTCATCACAATGCTCTTTGACCCCTGTCATCACAATGCTTGATGACCATTGTCATCACAATGCTCCAAGCACCCTGTCATCACAATGCTCCATGCCGTTGACATCACAATGCTCCATGGCCCTTGTAATTAGAATGCTCCATGCCCTTGTCATCACAATGCTCCAGAACACTTGTGATCATAATACGCCTTTCCTGTGTCATCGCATTGCTCAATGACCCTTGTCATCAAAATAGTCCTTGTCCTTTGTCATCACAGTGCTCCATGATACCTTTAATCAAAATTCTACATGACAACTGTCATCACAATGCAAGATGACCAATGTCATCACAAGGCCCCATGACACGTGTCATCACAATTCGCCTTGGCCCTTGACATCTCAATGCTGTATGAACCGTGTCATCACTAGGTTCCAGGACACTTGTCATCACAATGCTCCGTGAACTCTGTTATCTCAATGTTCCATGGCCTTTGTATTCACAATGCTCCATTGTCCTGATAATCGCATTGCTCCATGAACACTTTCATCACAATGCTCCTTGACCACTGTCACCCTAATTCCCCATGACGTCTCGCCTCACTGTCTTCCAAGGCCACTCTCATCAAAATGCTCCATGATCTGTGTCAGCACAATATTGCATGACACTTGTCATCACAATGCTCCATGATGCCTGTCATCACAATGCTCCATGAATTTGTTATCACTATGCTCCAGGACCAGTTTCATCACAATACTCCATCCCCCTTTTCATCACAGTGCACAATGAAACCTTTCATTACAATGCTCCATGACACTTGTCATCACAATGCTCAATGGCCTTTATCGTCACAATGCTCCCAGGCACTTTTCATCACGATGTTCCATGAAAACTTACATCACTTTGCTCCACGACCATTGTCATCACAATAGTCCATACCCTTGTCAACACAATGCTGCATAATCCCTGTCATCACAATTCTCCTTGACTGCTGTCATCACGATAATCCAGGACAATTTTCATAACAATGGTTCATTCCCCCAGTCATCTCAGTGCTCCATGATACCTTTCATCACAATTCCTAGATGATCAATGTCATCACAAGGCCCCATGACACCTGTCATCACAATTTGCTATGACCCTTGTCATCACAATACTCGATGAACCGTGTCATCACAGTGTTCCAGGGCACATGTCATCACAATGATCCATGACGAGTTTCATCACAATGCTCCAATACACCTGTCATCACAATGCTCCATGGCCCCTGTTATCATATTGCTCCATGATCACTTTCATCACAATGATCCATGACCAATGTCATCACCATTCCTAATGACGCCTGTCATCTCAATGCTCCATGGCACCTTCATCACAATGCTCCATGAACCCATTCATCGCAATGTTCCCTGTCCTTTTCATCACAATGTTCCATGGGCCCTGTCATCACAATGCTCCATGCGCTTGTCATCAAAATGCTCCAGAACTCTTGTCATCATAATGCTCCATGCCAATGTCATCAAAATGCCCCATGACACTTGTCATCACAATGCTCCACGTCATTTGTCATCACAATGCTCCATGACCCTTGTCATAACAATGGTCCATGGCCTTGTCATCACAATGTTCCATGGCCTCTGACATCACTATGCTCTATGGTTTTTCTCATCACAATGCTCTTTGACCCCTGTCATCACAATGCTTGATGACCATTGTCATCACAATGCTCCAAGCACCCTGTCATCACAATGCTCCATGCCGTTGACATCACAATGCTCCATGGCCCTTGTAATTAGAATGCTCCATGCCCTTGTCATCACAATGCTCCAGAACACTTTTGATCATAATACGCCTTTCCTGTGTCATCGCATTGCTCAATGACCCTTGTCATCAAAATAGTCCTTGTCCTTTGTCATCACAGTGCTCCATGATACCTTTAATCAAAATTCTACATGACAACTGTCATCACAATGCAAGATGACCAATGTCATCACAAGGCCCCATGACACGTGTCATCACAATTCGCCTTGGCCCTTGACATCTCAATGCTGTATGAACCGTGTCATCACTAGGTTCCAGGACACTTGTCATCACAATGCTCCATGAACTCTGTTATCTCAATGTTCCATGGCCTTTGTATTCACAATGCTCCATTGTCCTGATAATCGCATTGCTCCATGAACACTTTCATCACAATGCTCCTTGACCACTGTCACCCTAATTCCCCATGACGTCTCGCCTCACTGTCTTCCAAGGCCACTCTCATCAAAATGCTCCATGATCTGTGTCAGCACAATATTGCATGACACTTGTCATCACAATGCTCCATGATGCCTGTCATCACAATGCTCCATGAATTTGTTATCACAATGCTCCAGGACCAGGTTCATCACAATACTCCATCCCCCTTTTCATCACAGTGCACAATGAAACCTTTCATTACAATGCTCCATGACACTTGTCATCACAATGCTCAATGGCCTTTATCGTCACAATGCTCCCAGGCACTTTTCATCACGATGTTCCATGAAAACTTACATCACTTTGCTCCACGACCATTGTCATCACAATAGTCCATACCCTTGTCAACACAATGCTGCATAATCCCTGTCATCACAATTCTCCTTGACTGCTGTCATCACGATAATCCAGGACAATTTTCATAACAATGGTTCATTCCCCCAGTCATCTCAGTGCTCCATGATACCTTTCATCACAATTCCTAGATGATCAATGTCATCACAAGGCCCCATGACACCTGTCATCACAATTTGCTATGACCCTTGTCATCACAATACTCGATGAACCGTGTCATCACAGTGTTCCAGGGCACATGTCATCACAATGATCCATGACGACTTTCATCACAATGCTCCAATACACCTGTCATCACAATGCTCCATGGCCCCTGTTATCATATTGCTCCATGGTCACTTTCATCACAATGATCCATGACCAATGTCATCACCATTCCTAATGACGCCTGTCATCTCAATGCTCCATGGCACCTTCATCACAATGCTCCATGAACCCATTCATCACAATGTTCCCTGTCCTTTTCATCACAATGTTCCATGGGCCCTGTCATCACAATGCTCCATGCGCTTGTCATCAAAATGCTCCAGAACTCTTGTCATCATAATGCTCCATGCCAATGTCATCAAAATGCCCCATGACACTTGTCATCACAATGCTCCACGTCATTTGTCATCACAATGCTCCATGACCCTTGTCATAACAATGGTCCATGGCCTTGTCATCACAATGTTCCATGGCCTCTGACATCACTATGCTCTATGGTTTTTCTCATCACAATGCTCTTTGACCCCTGTCATCACAATGCTTGATGACCATTGTCATCACAATGCTCCAAGCACCCTGTCATCACAATGCTCCATGCCGTTGACATCACAATGCTCCATGGCCCTTGTAATTAGAATGCTCCATGCCCTTGTCATCACAATGCTCCAGAACACTTTTGATCATAATACGCCTTTCCTGTGTCATCGCATTGCTCAATGACCCTTGTCATCAAAATATTCCTTGTCCTTTGTCATCACAGTGCTCCATGATACCTTTAATCAAAATTCTACATGACAACTGTCATCACAATGCAAGATGACCAATGTCATCACAAGGCCCCATGACACGTGTCATCACAATTCGCCTTGGCCCTTGACATCTCAATGCTGTATGAACCGTGTCATCACTAGGTTCCAGGACACTTGTCATCACAATGCTCCATGAACTCTGTTATCTCAATGTTCCATGGCCTTTGTATTCACAATGCTCCATTGTCCTGATAATCGCATTGCTCCATGAACACTTTCATCACAATGCTCCTTGACCACTGTCACCCTAATTCCCCATGACGTCTCGCCTCACTGTCTTCCAAGGCCACTCTCATCAAAATGCTCCATGATCTGTGTCAGCACAATATTGCATGACACTTGTCATCACAATGCTCCATGATGCCTGTCATCACAATGCTCCATGAATTTGTTATCACAATGCTCCAGGACCAGTTTCATCACAATACTCCATCCCCCTTTTCATCACAGTGCACAATGAAACCTTTCATTACAATGCTCCATGACACTTGTCATCACAATGCTCAATGGCCTTTATCGTCACAATGCTCCCAGGCACTTTTCATCACGATGTTCCATGAAAACTTACATCACTTTGCTCCACGACCATTGTCATCACAATAGTCCATACCCTTGTCAACACAATGCTGCATAATCCCTGTCATCACAATTCTCCTTGACTGCTGTCATCACGATAATCCAGGACAATTTTCATAACAATGGTTCATTCCCCCAGTCATCTCAGTGCTCCATGATACCTTTCATCACAATTCCTAGATGATCAATGTCATCACAAGGCCCCATGACACCTGTCATCACAATTTGCTATGACCCTTGTCATCACAATACTCGATGAACCGTGTCATCACAGTGTTCCAGGGCACATGTCATCACAATGATCCATGACGACTTTCATCACAATGCTCCAATACACCTGTCATCACAATGCTCCATGGCCCCTGTTATCATATTGCTCCATGATCACTTTCATCACAATGATCCATGACCAATGTCATCACCATTCCTAATGACGCCTGTCATCTCAATGCTCCATGGCACCTTCATCACAATGCTCCATGAACCCATTCATCACAATGTTCCCTGTCCTTTTCATCACAATGTTCCATGGGCCCTGTCATCACAATGCTCCATGCGCTTGTCATCAAAATGCTCCAGAACTCTTGTCATCATAATGCTCCATGCCAATGTCATCAAAATGCCCCATGACACTTGTCATCACAATGCTCCACGTCATTTGTCATCACAATGCTCCATGACCCTTGTCATAACAATGGTCCATGGCCTTGTCATCACAATGTTCCATGGCCTCTGACATCACTATGCTCTATGGTTTTTCTCATCACAATGCTCTTTGACCCCTGTCATCACAATGCTTGATGACCATTGTCATCACAATGCTCCAAGAACCCTGTCATCACAATGCTCCATGCCGTTGACATCACAATGCTCCATGGCCCTTGTAATTAGAATGCTCCATGCCCTTGTCATCACAATGCTCCAGAACACTTGTGATCATAATACGCCTTTCCTGTGTCATCCCATTGCTCAATGACCCTTGTCATCAAAATATTCCTTGTCCTTTGTCATCACAGTGCTCCATGATACCTTTAATCAAAATTCTACATGACAACTGTCATCACAATGCAAGATGACCAATGTCATCACAAGGCCCCATGACACGTGTCATCACAATTCGCCTTGGCCCTGGACATCTCAATGCTGTATGAACCGTGTCATCACTAGGTTCCAGGACACTTGTCATCACAATGCTCCATGAACTCTGTTATCTCAATGTTCCATGGCCTTTGTATTCACAATGCTCCATTGTCCTGATAATCGCATTGCTCCATGAACACTTTCATCACAATGCTCCTTGACCACTGTCACCCTAATTCCCCATGACGTCTCGCCTCACTGTCTTCCAAGGCCACTCTCATCAAAATGCTCCATGATCTGTGTCAGCACAATATTGCATGACACTTGTCATCACAATGCTCCATGATGCCTGTCATCACAATGCTCCATGAATTTGTTATCACAATGCTCCAGGACCAGTTTCATCACAATACTCCATCCCCGTTTTCATCACAGTGCACAATGAAACCTTTCATTACAATGCTCCATGACACTTGTCATCACAATGCTCAATGGCCTTTATCGTCACAATGCTCCCAGGCACTTTTCATCACGATGTTCCATGAAAACTTACATCACTTTGCTCCACGACCATTGTCATCACAATAGTCCATACCCTTGTCAACACAATGCTGCATAATCCCTGTCATCACAATTCTCCTTGACTGCTGTCATCACGATAATCCAGGACAATTTTCATAACAATGGTTCATTCCCCCAGTCATCTCAGTGCTCCATGATACCTTTCATCACAATTCCTAGATGATCAATGTCATCACAAGGCCCCATGACACCTGTCATCACAATTTGCTATGACCCTTGTCATCACAATACTCGATGAACCGTGTCATCACAGTGTTCCAGGGCACATGTCATCACAATGATCCATGACGACTTTCATCACAATGCTCCAATACACCTGTCATCACAATGCTCCATGGCCCCTGTTATCATATTGCTCCATGATCACTTTCATCACAATGATCCATGACCAATGTCATCACCATTCCTAATGACGCCTGTCATCTCAATGCTCCATGGCACCTTCATCACAATGCTCCATGAACCCATTCATCACAATGTTCCCTGTCCTTTTCATCACAATGTTCCATGGGCCCTGTCATCACAATGCTCCATGCGCTTGTCATCAAAATGCTCCAGAACTCTTGTCATCATAATGCTCCATGCCAATGTCATCAAAATGCCCCATGACACTTGTCATCACAATGCTCCACGTCATTTGTCATCACAATGCTCCATGACCCTTGTCATAACAATGGTCCATGGCCTTGTCATCACAATGTTCCATGGCCTCTGACATCACTATGCTCTATGGTTTTTCTCATCACAATGCTCTTTGACCCCTGTCATCACAATGCTTGATGACCATTGTCATCACAATGCTCCAAGAACCCTGTCATCACAATGCTCCATGCCGTTGACATCACAATGCTCCATGGCCCTTGTAATTAGAATGCTCCATGCCCTTGTCATCACAATGCTCCAGAACACTTGTGATCATAATACGCCTTTCCTGTGTCATCCCATTGCTCAATGACCCTTGTCATCAAAATATTCCTTGTCCTTTGTCATCACAGTGCTCCATGATACCTTTAATCAAAATTCTACATGACAACTGTCATCACAATGCAAGATGACCAATGTCATCACAAGGCCCCATGACACGTGTCATCACAATTCGCCTTGGCCCTGGACATCTCAATGCTGTATGAACCGTGTCATCACTAGGTTCCAGGACACTTGTCATCACAATGCTCCATGAACTCTGTTATCTCAATGTTCCATGGCCTTTGTATTCACAATGCTCCATTGTCCTGATAATCGCATTGCTCCATGAACACTTTCATCACAATGCTCCTTGACCACTGTCACCCTAATTCCCCATGACGTCTCGCCTCACTGTCTTCCAAGGCCACTCTCATCAAAATGCTCCATGATCTGTGTCAGCACAATATTGCATGACACTTGTCATCACAATGCTCCATGATGCCTGTCATCACAATGCTCCATGAATTTGTTATCACAATGCTCCAGGACCAGGTTCATCACAATACTCCATCCCCCTTTTCATCACAGTGCACAATGAAACCTTTCATTACAATGCTCCATGACACTTGTCATCACAATGCTCAATGGCCTTTATCGTCACAATGCTCCCAGGCACTTTTCATCACGATGTTCCATGAAAACTTACATCACTTTGCTCCACGACCATTGTCATCACAATAGTCCATACCCTTGTCAACACAATGCTGCATAATCCCTGTCATCACAATTCTCCTTGACTGCTGTCATCACGATAATCCAGGACAATTTTCATAACAATGGTTCATTCCCCCAGTCATCTCAGTGCTCCATGATACCTTTCATCACAATTCCTAGATGATCAATGTCATCACAAGGCCCCATGACACCTGTCATCACAATTTGCTATGACCCTTGTCATCACAATACTCGATGAACCGTGTCATCACAGTGTTCCAGGGCACATGTCATCACAATGATCCATGACGACTTTCATCACAATGCTCCAATACACCTGTCATCACAATGCTCCATGGCCCCTGTTATCATATTGCTCCATGATCACTTTCATCACAATGATCCATGACCAATGTCATCACCATTCCTAATGACGCCTGTCATCTCAATGCTCCATGGCACCTTCATCACAATGCTCCATGAACCCATTCATCGCAATGTTCCCTGTCCTTTTCATCACAATGTTCCATGGGCCCTGTCATCACAATGCTCCATGCGCTTGTCATCAAAATGCTCCAGAACTCTTGTCATCATAATGCTCCATGCCAATGTCATCAAAATGCCCCATGACACTTGTCATCACAATGCTCCACGTCATTTGTCATCACAATGCTCCATGACCCTTGTCATAACAATGGTCCATGGCCTTGTCATCACAATGTTCCATGGCCTCTGACATCACTATGCTCTATGGTTTTTCTCATCACAATGCTCTTTGACCCCTGTCATCACAATGCTTGATGACCATTGTCATCACAATGCTCCAAGCACCCTGTCATCACAATGCTCCATGCCGTTGACATCACAATGCTCCATGGCCCTTGTAATTAGAATGCTCCATGCCCTTGTCATCACAATGCTCCAGAACACTTGTGATCATAATACGCCTTTCCTGTGTCATCGCATTGCTCAATGACCCTTGTCATCAAAATAGTCCTTGTCCTTTGTCATCACAGTGCTCCATGATACCTTTAATCAAAATTCTACATGACAACTGTCATCACAATGCAAGATGACCAATGTCATCACAAGGCCCCATGACACGTGTCATCACAATTCGCCTTGGCCCTTGACATCTCAATGCTGTATGAACCGTGTCATCACTAGGTTCCAGGACACTTGTCATCACAATGCTCCATGAACTCTGTTATCTCAATGTTCCATGGCCTTTGTATTCACAATGCTCCATTGTCCTGATAATCGCATTGCTCCATGAACACTTTCATCACAATGCTCCTTGACCACTGTCACCCTAATTCCCCATGACGTCTCGCCTCACTGTCTTCCAAGGCCACTCTCATCAAAATGCTCCATGATCTGTGTCAGCACAATATTGCATGACACTTGTCATCACAATGCTCCATGATGCCTGTCATCACAATGCTCCATGAATTTGTTATCACTATGCTCCAGGACCAGTTTCATCACAATACTCCATCCCCCTTTTCATCACAGTGCACAATGAAACCTTTCATTACAATGCTCCATGACACTTGTCATCACAATGCTCAACGGCCTTTATCGTCACAATGCTCCCAGGCACTTTTCATCACGATGTTCCATGAAAACTTACATCACTTTGCTCCACGACCATTGTCATCACAATAGTCCATACCCTTGTCAACACAATGCTGCATAATCCCTGTCATCACAATTCTCCTTGACTGCTGTCATCACGATAATCCAGGACAATTTTCATAACAATGGTTCATTCCCCCAGTCATCTCAGTGCTCCATGATACCTTTCATCACAATTCCTAGATGATCAATGTCATCACAAGGCCCCATGACACCTGTCATCACAATTTGCTATGACCCTTGTCATCACAATACTCGATGAACCGTGTCATCACAGTGTTCCAGGGCACATGTCATCACAATGATCCATGACGACTTTCATCACAATGCTCCAATACACCTGTCATCACAATGCTCCATGGCCCCTGTTATCATATTGCTCCATGATCACTTTCATCACAATGATCCATGACCAATGTCATCACCATTCCTAATGACGCCTGTCATCTCAATGCTCCATGGCACCTTCATCACAATGCTCCATGAACCCATTCATCGCAATGTTCCCTGTCCTTTTCATCACAATGTTCCATGGGCCCTGTCATCACAATGCTCCATGCGCTTGTCATCAAAATGCTCCAGAACCCTTGTCATCATAATGCTCCATGCCAATGTCATCAAAATGCCCCATGACACTTGTCATCACAATGCTCCACGTCATTTGTCATCACAATGCTCCATGACCCTTGTCATAAGAATGGTCCATGGCCTTGTCATCACAATGTTCCATGGCCTCTGACATCACTATGCTCTATGGTTTTTCTCATCACAATGCTCTTTGACCCCTGTCATCACAATGCTTGATGACCATTGTCATCACAATGCTCCAAGCACCCTGTCATCACAATGCTCCATGCCGTTGACATCACAATGCTCCATGGCCCTTGTAATTAGAATGCTCCATGCCCTTGTCATCACAATGCTCCAGAACACTTGTGATCATAATACGCCTTTCCTGTGTCATCGCATTGCTCAATGACCCTTGTCATCAAAATAGTCCTTGTCCTTTGTCATCACAGTGCTCCATGATACCTTTAATCAAAATTCTACATGACAACTGTCATCACAATGCAAGATGACCAATGTCATCACAAGGCCCCATGACACGTGTCATCACAATTCGCCTTGGCCCTTGACATCTCAATGCTGTATGAACCGTGTCATCACTAGGTTCCAGGACACTTGTCATCACAATGCTCCGTGAACTCTGTTATCTCAATGTTCCATGGCCTTTGTATTCACAATGCTCCATTGTCCTGATAATCGCATTGCTCCATGAACACTTTCATCACAATGCTCCTTGACCACTGTCACCCTAATTCCCCATGACGTCTCGCCTCACTGTCTTCCAAGGCCACTCTCATCAAAATGCTCCATGATCTGTGTCAGCACAATATTGCATGACACTTGTCATCACAATGCTCCATGATGCCTGTCATCACAATGCTCCATGAATTTGTTATCACTATGCTCCAGGACCAGTTTCATCACAATACTCCATCCCCCTTTTCATCACAGTGCACAATGAAACCTTTCATTACAATGCTCCATGACACTTGTCATCACAATGCTCAATGGCCTTTATCGTCACAATGCTCCCAGGCACTTTTCATCACGATGTTCCATGAAAACTTACATCACTTTGCTCCACGACCATTGTCATCACAATAGTCCATACCCTTGTCAACACAATGCTGCATAATCCCTGTCATCACAATTCTCCTTGACTGCTGTCATCACGATAATCCAGGACAATTTTCATAACAATGGTTCATTCCCCCAGTCATCTCAGTGCTCCATGATACCTTTCATCACAATTCCTAGATGATCAATGTCATCACAAGGCCCCATGACACCTGTCATCACAATTTGCTATGACCCTTGTCATCACAATACTCGATGAACCGTGTCATCACAGTGTTCCAGGGCACATGTCATCACAATGATCCATGACGAGTTTCATCACAATGCTCCAATACACCTGTCATCACAATGCTCCATGGCCCCTGTTATCATATTGCTCCATGATCACTTTCATCACAATGATCCATGACCAATGTCATCACCATTCCTAATGACGCCTGTCATCTCAATGCTCCATGGCACCTTCATCACAATGCTCCATGAACCCATTCATCGCAATGTTCCCTGTCCTTTTCATCACAATGTTCCATGGGCCCTGTCATCACAATGCTCCATGCGCTTGTCATCAAAATGCTCCAGAACTCTTGTCATCATAATGCTCCATGCCAATGTCATCAAAATGCCCCATGACACTTGTCATCACAATGCTCCACGTCATTTGTCATCACAATGCTCCATGACCCTTGTCATAAGAATGGTCCATGGCCTTGTCATCACAATGTTCCATGGCCTCTGACATCACTATGCTCTATGGTTTTTCTCATCACAATGCTCTTTGACCCCTGTCATCACAATGCTTGATGACCATTGTCATCACAATGCTCCAAGCACCCTGTCATCACAATGCTCCATGCCGTTGACATCACAATGCTCCATGGCCCTTGTAATTAGAATGCTCCATGCCCTTGTCATCACAATGCTCCAGAACACTTGTGATGATAATACGCCTTTCCTGTGTCATCGCATTGCTCAATGACCCTTGTCATCAAAATAGTCCTTGTCCTTTGTCATCACAGTGCTCCATGATACTTTTAATCAAAATTCTACATGACAACTGTCATCACAATGCAAGATGACCAATGTCATCACAAGGCCCCATGACACGTGTCATCACAATTCGCCTTGGCCCTTGACATCTCAATGCTGTATGAACCGTGTCATCACTAGGTTCCAGGACACTTGTCATCACAATGCTCCATGAACTCTGTTATCTCAATGTTCCATGGCCTTTGTATTCACAATGCTCCATTGTCCTGATAATCGCATTGCTCCATGAACACTTTCATCACAATGCTCCTTGACCACTGTCACCCTAATTCCCCATGACGTCTCGCCTCACTGTCTTCCAAGGCCACTCTCATCAAAATGCTCCATGATCTGTGTCAGCACAATATTGCATGACACTTGTCATCACAATGCTCCATGATGCCTGTCATCACAATGCTCCATGAATTTGTTATCACTATGCTCCAGGACCAGTTTCATCACAATACTCCATCCCCCTTTTCATCACAGTGCACAATGAAACCTTTCATTACAATGCTCCATGACACTTGTCATCACAATGCTCAACGGCCTTTATCGTCACAATGCTCCCAGGCACTTTTCATCACGATGTTCCATGAAAACTTACATCACTTTGCTCCACGACCATTGTCATCACAATAGTCCATACCCTTGTCAACACAATGCTGCATAATCCCTGTCATCACAATTCTCCTTGACTGCTGTCATCACGATAATCCAGGACAATTTTCATAACAATGGTTCATTCCCCCAGTCATCTCAGTGCTCCATGATACCTTTCATCACAATTCCTAGATGATCAATGTCATCACAAGGCCCCATGACACCTGTCATCACAATTTGCTATGACCCTTGTCATCACAATACTCGATGAACCGTGTCATCACAGTGTTCCAGGGCACATGTCATCACAATGATCCATGACGACTTTCATCACAATGCTCCAATACACCTGTCATCACAATGCTCCATGGCCCCTGTTATCATATTGCTCCATGATCACTTTCATCACAATGATCCATGACCAATGTCATCACCATTCCTAATGACGCCTGTCATCTCAATGCTCCATGGCACCTTCATCACAATGCTCCATGAACCCATTCATCGCAATGTTCCCTGTCCTTTTCATCACAATGTTCCATGGGCCCTGTCATCACAATGCTCCATGCGCTTGTCATCAAAATGCTCCAGAACCCTTGTCATCATAATGCTCCATGCCAATGTCATCAAAATGCCCCATGACACTTGTCATCACAATGCTCCACGTCATTTGTCATCACAATGCTCCATGACCCTTGTCATAAGAATGGTCCATGGCCTTGTCATCACAATGTTCCATGGCCTCTGACATCACTATGCTCTATGGTTTTTCTCATCACAATGCTCTTTGACCCCTGTCATCACAATGCTTGATGACCATTGTCATCACAATGCTCCAAGCACCCTGTCATCACAATGCTCCATGCCGTTGACATCACAATGCTCCATGGCCCTTGTAATTAGAATGCTCCATGCCCTTGTCATCACAATGCTCCAGAACACTTGTGATCATAATACGCCTTTCCTGTGTCATCGCATTGCTCAATGACCCTTGTCATCAAAATAGTCCTTGTCCTTTGTCATCACAGTGCTCCATGATACCTTTAATCAAAATTCTACATGACAACTGTCATCACAATGCAAGATGACCAATGTCATCACAAGGCCCCATGACACGTGTCATCACAATTCGCCTTGGCCCTTGACATCTCAATGCTGTATGAACCGTGTCATCACTAGGTTCCAGGACACTTGTCATCACAATGCTCCGTGAACTCTGTTATCTCAATGTTCCATGGCCTTTGTATTCACAATGCTCCATTGTCCTGATAATCGCATTGCTCCATGAACACTTTCATCACAATGCTCCTTGACCACTGTCACCCTAATTCCCCATGACGTCTCGCCTCACTGTCTTCCAAGGCCACTCTCATCAAAATGCTCCATGATCTGTGTCAGCACAATATTGCATGACACTTGTCATCACAATGCTCCATGATGCCTGTCATCACAATGCTCCATGAATTTGTTATCACTATGCTCCAGGACCAGTTTCATCACAATACTCCATCCCCCTTTTCATCACAGTGCACAATGAAACCTTTCATTACAATGCTCCATGACACTTGTCATCACAATGCTCAATGGCCTTTATCGTCACAATGCTCCCAGGCACTTTTCATCACGATGTTCCATGAAAACTTACATCACTTTGCTCCACGACCATTGTCATCACAATAGTCCATACCCTTGTCAACACAATGCTGCATAATCCCTGTCATCACAATTCTCCTTGACTGCTGTCATCACGATAATCCAGGACAATTTTCATAACAATGGTTCATTCCCCCAGTCATCTCAGTGCTCCATGATACCTTTCATCACAATTCCTAGATGATCAATGTCATCACAAGGCCCCATGACACCTGTCATCACAATTTGCTATGACCCTTGTCATCACAATACTCGATGAACCGTGTCATCACAGTGTTCCAGGGCACATGTCATCACAATGATCCATGACGAGTTTCATCACAATGCTCCAATACACCTGTCATCACAATGCTCCATGGCCCCTGTTATCATATTGCTCCATGATCACTTTCATCACAATGATCCATGACCAATGTCATCACCATTCCTAATGACGCCTGTCATCTCAATGCTCCATGGCACCTTCATCACAATGCTCCATGAACCCATTCATCGCAATGTTCCCTGTCCTTTTCATCACAATGTTCCATGGGCCCTGTCATCACAATGCTCCATGCGCTTGTCATCAAAATGCTCCAGAACTCTTGTCATCATAATGCTCCATGCCAATGTCATCAAAATGCCCCATGACACTTGTCATCACAATGCTCCACGTCATTTGTCATCACAATGCTCCATGACCCTTGTCATAAGAATGGTCCATGGCCTTGTCATCACAATGTTCCATGGCCTCTGACATCACTATGCTCTATGGTTTTTCTCATCACAATGCTCTTTGACCCCTGTCATCACAATGCTTGATGACCATTGTCATCACAATGCTCCAAGCACCCTGTCATCACAATGCTCCATGCCGTTGACATCACAATGCTCCATGGCCCTTGTAATTAGAATGCTCCATGCCCTTGTCATCACAATGCTCCAGAACACTTGTGATCATAATACGCCTTTCCTGTGTCATCGCATTGCTCAATGACCCTTGTCATCAAAATAGTCCTTGTCCTTTGTCATCACAGTGCTCCATGATACCTTTAATCAAAATTCTACATGACAACTGTCATCACAATGCAAGATGACCAATGTCATCACAAGGCCCCATGACACGTGTCATCACAATTCGCCTTGGCCCTTGACATCTCAATGCTGTATGAACCGTGTCATCACTAGGTTCCAGGACACTTGTCATCACAATGCTCCATGAACTCTGTTATCTCAATGTTCCATGGCCTTTGTATTCACAATGCTCCATTGTCCTGATAATCGCATTGCTCCATGAACACTTTCATCACAATGCTCCTTGACCACTGTCACCCTAATTCCCCATGACGTCTCGCCTCACTGTCTTCCAAGGCCACTCTCATCAAAATGCTCCATGATCTGTGTCAGCACAATATTGCATGACACTTGTCATCACAATGCTCCATGATGCCTGTCATCACAATGCTCCATGAATTTGTTATCACTATGCTCCAGGACCAGTTTCATCACAATACTCCATCCCCCTTTTCATCACAGTGCACAATGAAACCTTTCATTACAATGCTCCATGACACTTGTCATCACAATGCTCAACGGCCTTTATCGTCACAATGCTCCCAGGCACTTTTCATCACGATGTTCCATGAAAACTTACATCACTTTGCTCCACGACCATTGTCATCACAATAGTCCATACCCTTGTCAACACAATGCTGCATAATCCCTGTCATCACAATTCTCCTTGACTGCTGTCATCACGATAATCCAGGACAATTTTCATAACAATGGTTCATTCCCCCAGTCATCTCAGTGCTCCATGATACCTTTCATCACAATTCCTAGATGATCAATGTCATCACAAGGCCCCATGACACCTGTCATCACAATTTGCTATGACCCTTGTCATCACAATACTCGATGAACCGTGTCATCACAGTGTTCCAGGGCACATGTCATCACAATGATCCATGACGACTTTCATCACAATGCTCCAATACACCTGTCATCACAATGCTCCATGGCCCCTGTTATCATATTGCTCCATGATCACTTTCATCACAATGATCCATGACCAATGTCATCACCATTCCTAATGACGCCTGTCATCTCAATGCTCCATGGCACCTTCATCACAATGCTCCATGAACCCATTCATCGCAATGTTCCCTGTCCTTTTCATCACAATGTTCCATGGGCCCTGTCATCACAATGCTCCATGCGCTTGTCATCAAAATGCTCCAGAACCCTTGTCATCATAATGCTCCATGCCAATGTCATCAAAATGCCCCATGACACTTGTCATCACAATGCTCCACGTCATTTGTCATCACAATGCTCCATGACCCTTGTCATAAGAATGGTCCATGGCCTTGTCATCACAATGTTCCATGGCCTCTGACATCACTATGCTCTATGGTTTTTCTCATCACAATGCTCTTTGACCCCTGTCATCACAATGCTTGATGACCATTGTCATCACAATGCTCCAAGCACCCTGTCATCACAATGCTCCATGCCGTTGACATCACAATGCTCCATGGCCCTTGTAATTAGAATGCTCCATGCCCTTGTCATCACAATGCTCCAGAACACTTGTGATCATAATACGCCTTTCCTGTGTCATCGCATTGCTCAATGACCCTTGTCATCAAAATAGTCCTTGTCCTTTGTCATCACAGTGCTCCATGATACCTTTAATCAAACTTCTACATGACAACTGTCATCACAATGCAAGATGACCAATGTCATCACAAGGCCCCATGACACGTGTCATCACAATTCGCCTTGGCCCTTGACATCTCAATGCTGTATGAACCGTGTCATCACTAGGTTCCAGGACACTTGTCATCACAATGCTCCGTGAACTCTGTTATCTCAATGTTCCATGGCCTTTGTATTCACAATGCTCCATTGTCCTGATAATCGCATTGCTCCATGAACACTTTCATCACAATGCTCCTTGACCACTGTCACCCTAATTCCCCATGACGTCTCGCCTCACTGTCTTCCAAGGCCACTCTCATCAAAATGCTCCATGATCTGTGTCAGCACAATATTGCATGACACTTGTCATCACAATGCTCCATGATGCCTGTCATCACAATGCTCCATGAATTTGTTATCACTATGCTCCAGGACCAGTTTCATCACAATACTCCATCCCCCTTTTCATCACAGTGCACAATGAAACCTTTCATTACAATGCTCCATGACACTTGTCATCACAATGCTCAATGGCCTTTATCGTCACAATGCTCCCAGGCACTTTTCATCACGATGTTCCATGAAAACTTACATCACTTTGCTCCACGACCATTGTCATCACAATAGTCCATACCCTTGTCAACACAATGCTGCATAATCCCTGTCATCACAATTCTCCTTGACTGCTGTCATCACGATAATCCAGGACAATTTTCATAACAATGGTTCATTCCCCCAGTCATCTCAGTGCTCCATGATACCTTTCATCACAATTCCTAGATGATCAATGTCATCACAAGGCCCCATGACACCTGTCATCACAATTTGCTATGACCCTTGTCATCACAATACTCGATGAACCGTGTCATCACAGTGTTCCAGGGCACATGTCATCACAATGATCCATGACGACTTTCATCACAATGCTCCAATACACCTGTCATCACAATGCTCCATGGCCCCTGTTATCATATTGCTCCATGATCACTTTCATCACAATGATCCATGACCAATGTCATCACCATTCCTAATGACGCCTGTCATCTCAATGCTCCATGGCACCTTCATCACAATGCTCCATGAACCCATTCATCGCAATGTTCCCTGTCCTTTTCATCACAATGTTCCATGGGCCCTGTCATCACAATGCTCCATGCGCTTGTCATCAAAATGCTCCAGAACCCTTGTCATCATAATGCTCCATGCCAATGTCATCAAAATGCCCCATGACACTTGTCATCACAATGCTCCACGTCATTTGTCATCACAATGCTCCATGACCCTTGTCATAAGAATGGTCCATGGCCTTGTCATCACAATGTTCCATGGCCTCTGACATCACTATGCTCTATGGTTTTTCTCATCACAATGCTCTTTGACCCCTGTCATCACAATGCTTGATGACCATTGTCATCACAATGCTCCAAGCACCCTGTCATCACAATGCTCCATGCCGTTGACATCACAATGCTCCATGGCCCTTGTAATTAGAATGCTCCATGCCCTTGTCATCACAATGCTCCAGAACACTTGTGATCATAATACGCCTTTCCTGTGTCATCGCATTGCTCAATGACCCTTGTCATCAAAATAGTCCTTGTCCTTTGTCATCACAGTGCTCCATGATACCTTTAATCAAAATTCTACATGACAACTGTCATCACAATGCAAGATGACCAATGTCATCACAAGGCCCCATGACACGTGTCATCACAATTCGCCTTGGCCCTTGACATCTCAATGCTGTATGAACCGTGTCATCACTAGGTTCCAGGACACTTGTCATCACAATGCTCCGTGAACTCTGTTATCTCAATGTTCCATGGCCTTTGTATTCACAATGCTCCATTGTCCTGATAATCGCATTGCTCCATGAACACTTTCATCACAATGCTCCTTGACCACTGTCACCCTAATTCCCCATGACGTCTCGCCTCACTGTCTTCCAAGGCCACTCTCATCAAAATGCTCCATGATCTGTGTCAGCACAATATTGCATGACACTTGTCATCACAATGCTCCATGATGCCTGTCATCACAATGCTCCATGAATTTGTTATCACTATGCTCCAGGACCAGTTTCATCACAATACTCCATCCCCCTTTTCATCACAGTGCACAATGAAACCTTTCATTACAATGCTCCATGACACTTGTCATCACAATGCTCAATGGCCTTTATCGTCACAATGCTCCCAGGCACTTTTCATCACGATGTTCCATGAAAACTTACATCACTTTGCTCCACGACCATTGTCATCACAATAGTCCATACCCTTGTCAACACAATGCTGCATAATCCCTGTCATCACAATTCTCCTTGACTGCTGTCATCACGATAATCCAGGACAATTTTCATAACAATGGTTCATTCCCCCAGTCATCTCAGTGCTCCATGATACCTTTCATCACAATTCCTAGATGATCAATGTCATCACAAGGCCCCATGACACCTGTCATCACAATTTGCTATGACCCTTGTCATCACAATACTCGATGAACCGTGTCATCACAGTGTTCCAGGGCACATGTCATCACAATGATCCATGACGAGTTTCATCACAATGCTCCAATACACCTGTCATCACAATGCTCCATGGCCCCTGTTATCATATTGCTCCATGATCACTTTCATCACAATGATCCATGACCAATGTCATCACCATTCCTAATGACGCCTGTCATCTCAATGCTCCATGGCACCTTCATCACAATGCTCCATGAACCCATTCATCGCAATGTTCCCTGTCCTTTTCATCACAATGTTCCATGGGCCCTGTCATCACAATGCTCCATGCGCTTGTCATCAAAATGCTCCAGAACTCTTGTCATCATAATGCTCCATGCCAATGTCATCAAAATGCCCCATGACACTTGTCATCACAATGCTCCACGTCATTTGTCATCACAATGCTCCATGACCCTTGTCATAAGAATGGTCCATGGCCTTGTCATCACAATGTTCCATGGCCTCTGACATCACTATGCTCTATGGTTTTTCTCATCACAATGCTCTTTGACCCCTGTCATCACAATGCTTGATGACCATTGTCATCACAATGCTCCAAGCACCCTGTCATCACAATGCTCCATGCCGTTGACATCACAATGCTCCATGGCCCTTGTAATTAGAATGCTCCATGCCCTTGTCATCACAATGCTCCAGAACACTTGTGATCATAATACGCCTTTCCTGTGTCATCGCATTGCTCAATGACCCTTGTCATCAAAATAGTCCTTGTCCTTTGTCATCACAGTGCTCCATGATACCTTTAATCAAAATTCTACATGACAACTGTCATCACAATGCAAGATGACCAATGTCATCACAAGGCCCCATGACACGTGTCATCACAATTCGCCTTGGCCCTTGACATCTCAATGCTGTATGAACCGTGTCATCACTAGGTTCCAGGACACTTGTCATCACAATGCTCCATGAACTCTGTTATCTCAATGTTCCATGGCCTTTGTATTCACAATGCTCCATTGTCCTGATAATCGCATTGCTCCATGAACACTTTCATCACAATGCTCCTTGACCACTGTCACCCTAATTCCCCATGACGTCTCGCCTCACTGTCTTCCAAGGCCACTCTCATCAAAATGCTCCATGATCTGTGTCAGCACAATATTGCATGACACTTGTCATCACAATGCTCCATGATGCCTGTCATCACAATGCTCCATGAATTTGTTATCACTATGCTCCAGGACCAGTTTCATCACAATACTCCATCCCCCTTTTCATCACAGTGCACAATGAAACCTTTCATTACAATGCTCCATGACACTTGTCATCACAATGCTCAACGGCCTTTATCGTCACAATGCTCCCAGGCACTTTTCATCACGATGTTCCATGAAAACTTACATCACTTTGCTCCACGACCATTGTCATCACAATAGTCCATACCCTTGTCAACACAATGCTGCATAATCCCTGTCATCACAATTCTCCTTGACTGCTGTCATCACGATAATCCAGGACAATTTTCATAACAATGGTTCATTCCCCCAGTCATCTCAGTGCTCCATGATACCTTTCATCACAATTCCTAGATGATCAATGTCATCACAAGGCCCCATGACACCTGTCATCACAATTTGCTATGACCCTTGTCATCACAATACTCGATGAACCGTGTCATCACAGTGTTCCAGGGCACATGTCATCACAATGATCCATGACGACTTTCATCACAATGCTCCAATACACCTGTCATCACAATGCTCCATGGCCCCTGTTATCATATTGCTCCATGATCACTTTCATCACAATGATCCATGACCAATGTCATCACCATTCCTAATGACGCCTGTCATCTCAATGCTCCATGGCACCTTCATCACAATGCTCCATGAACCCATTCATCGCAATGTTCCCTGTCCTTTTCATCACAATGTTCCATGGGCCCTGTCATCACAATGCTCCATGCGCTTGTCATCAAAATGCTCCAGAACCCTTGTCATCATAATGCTCCATGCCAATGTCATCAAAATGCCCCATGACACTTGTCAT
Organism: Balaenoptera physalus; assembly: GCF_965194825.1. Lineage (NCBI taxonomy): Eukaryota > Metazoa > Chordata > Mammalia > Artiodactyla > Balaenopteridae > Balaenoptera > Balaenoptera physalus. The sequence goes on from NW_028126427.1 coordinate 300,845, forward strand.
CACAATGCTCCACGTCATTTGTCATCACAATGCTCCATGACCCTTGTCATAAGAATGGTCCATGGCCTTGTCATCACAATGTTCCATGGCCTCTGACATCACTATGCTCTATGGTTTTTCTCATCACAATGCTCTTTGACCCCTGTCATCACAATGCTTGATGACCATTGTCATCACAATGCTCCAAGCACCCTGTCATCACAATGCTCCATGCCGTTGACATCACAATGCTCCATGGCCCTTGTAATTAGAATGCTCCATGCCCTTGTCATCACAATGCTCCAGAACACTTGTGATCATAATACGCCTTTCCTGTGTCATCGCATTGCTCAATGACCCTTGTCATCAAAATAGTCCTTGTCCTTTGTCATCACAGTGCTCCATGATACCTTTAATCAAAATTCTACATGACAACTGTCATCACAATGCAAGATGACCAATGTCATCACAAGGCCCCATGACACGTGTCATCACAATTCGCCTTGGCCCTTGACATCTCAATGCTGTATGAACCGTGTCATCACTAGGTTCCAGGACACTTGTCATCACAATGCTCCGTGAACTCTGTTATCTCAATGTTCCATGGCCTTTGTATTCACAATGCTCCATTGTCCTGATAATCGCATTGCTCCATGAACACTTTCATCACAATGCTCCTTGACCACTGTCACCCTAATTCCCCATGACGTCTCGCCTCACTGTCTTCCAAGGCCACTCTCATCAAAATGCTCCATGATCTGTGTCAGCACAATATTGCATGACACTTGTCATCACAATGCTCCATGATGCCTGTCATCACAATGCTCCATGAATTTGTTATCACTATGCTCCAGGACCAGTTTCATCACAATACTCCATCCCCCTTTTCATCACAGTGCACAATGAAACCTTTCATTACAATGCTCCATGACACTTGTCATCACAATGCTCAATGGCCTTTATCGTCACAATGCTCCCAGGCACTTTTCATCACGATGTTCCATGAAAACTTACATCACTTTGCTCCACGACCATTGTCATCACAATAGTCCATACCCTTGTCAACACAATGCTGCATAATCCCTGTCATCACAATTCTCCTTGACTGCTGTCATCACGATAATCCAGGACAATTTTCATAACAATGGTTCATTCCCCCAGTCATCTCAGTGCTCCATGATACCTTTCATCACAATTCCTAGATGATCAATGTCATCACAAGGCCCCATGACACCTGTCATCACAATTTGCTATGACCCTTGTCATCACAATACTCGATGAACCGTGTCATCACAGTGTTCCAGGGCACATGTCATCACAATGATCCATGACGAGTTTCATCACAATGCTCCAATACACCTGTCATCACAATGCTCCATGGCCCCTGTTATCATATTGCTCCATGATCACTTTCATCACAATGATCCATGACCAATGTCATCACCATTCCTAATGACGCCTGTCATCTCAATGCTCCATGGCACCTTCATCACAATGCTCCATGAACCCATTCATCGCAATGTTCCCTGTCCTTTTCATCACAATGTTCCATGGGCCCTGTCATCACAATGCTCCATGCGCTTGTCATCAAAATGCTCCAGAACTCTTGTCATCATAATGCTCCATGCCAATGTCATCAAAATGCCCCATGACACTTGTCATCACAATGCTCCACGTCATTTGTCATCACAATGCTCCATGACCCTTGTCATAAGAATGGTCCATGGCCTTGTCATCACAATGTTCCATGGCCTCTGACATCACTATGCTCTATGGTTTTTCTCATCACAATGCTCTTTGACCCCTGTCATCACAATGCTTGATGACCATTGTCATCACAATGCTCCAAGCACCCTGTCATCACAATGCTCCATGCCGTTGACATCACAATGCTCCATGGCCCTTGTAATTAGAATGCTCCATGCCCTTGTCATCACAATGCTCCAGAACACTTGTGATCATAATACGCCTTTCCTGTGTCATCGCATTGCTCAATGACCCTTGTCATCAAAATAGTCCTTGTCCTTTGTCATCACAGTGCTCCATGATACCTTTAATCAAAATTCTACATGACAACTGTCATCACAATGCAAGATGACCAATGTCATCACAAGGCCCCATGACACGTGTCATCACAATTCGCCTTGGCCCTTGACATCTCAATGCTGTATGAACCGTGTCATCACTAGGTTCCAGGACACTTGTCATCACAATGCTCCATGAACTCTGTTATCTCAATGTTCCATGGCCTTTGTATTCACAATGCTCCATTGTCCTGATAATCGCATTGCTCCATGAACACTTTCATCACAATGCTCCTTGACCACTGTCACCCTAATTCCCCATGACGTCTCGCCTCACTGTCTTCCAAGGCCACTCTCATCAAAATGCTCCATGATCTGTGTCAGCACAATATTGCATGACACTTGTCATCACAATGCTCCATGATGCCTGTCATCACAATGCTCCATGAATTTGTTATCACTATGCTCCAGGACCAGTTTCATCACAATACTCCATCCCCCTTTTCATCACAGTGCACAATGAAACCTTTCATTACAATGCTCCATGACACTTGTCATCACAATGCTCAACGGCCTTTATCGTCACAATGCTCCCAGGCACTTTTCATCACGATGTTCCATGAAAACTTACATCACTTTGCTCCACGACCATTGTCATCACAATAGTCCATACCCTTGTCAACACAATGCTGCATAATCCCTGTCATCACAATTCTCCTTGACTGCTGTCATCACGATAATCCAGGACAATTTTCATAACAATGGTTCATTCCCCCAGTCATCTCAGTGCTCCATGATACCTTTCATCACAATTCCTAGATGATCAATGTCATCACAAGGCCCCATGACACCTGTCATCACAATTTGCTATGACCCTTGTCATCACAATACTCGATGAACCGTGTCATCACAGTGTTCCAGGGCACATGTCATCACAATGATCCATGACGACTTTCATCACAATGCTCCAATACACCTGTCATCACAATGCTCCATGGCCCCTGTTATCATATTGCTCCATGATCACTTTCATCACAATGATCCATGACCAATGTCATCACCATTCCTAATGACGCCTGTCATCTCAATGCTCCATGGCACCTTCATCACAATGCTCCATGAACCCATTCATCGCAATGTTCCCTGTCCTTTTCATCACAATGTTCCATGGGCCCTGTCATCACAATGCTCCATGCGCTTGTCATCAAAATGCTCCAGAACCCTTGTCATCATAATGCTCCATGCCAATGTCATCAAAATGCCCCATGACACTTGTCATCACAATGCTCCACGTCATTTGTCATCACAATGCTCCATGACCCTTGTCATAAGAATGGTCCATGGCCTTGTCATCACAATGTTCCATGGCCTCTGACATCACTATGCTCTATGGTTTTTCTCATCACAATGCTCTTTGACCCCTGTCATCACAATGCTTGATGACCATTGTCATCACAATGCTCCAAGCACCCTGTCATCACAATGCTCCATGCCGTTGACATCACAATGCTCCATGGCCCTTGTAATTAGAATGCTCCATGCCCTTGTCATCACAATGCTCCAGAACACTTGTGATCATAATACGCCTTTCCTGTGTCATCGCATTGCTCAATGACCCTTGTCATCAAAATAGTCCTTGTCCTTTGTCATCACAGTGCTCCATGATACCTTTAATCAAACTTCTACATGACAACTGTCATCACAATGCAAGATGACCAATGTCATCACAAGGCCCCATGACACGTGTCATCACAATTCGCCTTGGCCCTTGACATCTCAATGCTGTATGAACCGTGTCATCACTAGGTTCCAGGACACTTGTCATCACAATGCTCCGTGAACTCTGTTATCTCAATGTTCCATGGCCTTTGTATTCACAATGCTCCATTGTCCTGATAATCGCATTGCTCCATGAACACTTTCATCACAATGCTCCTTGACCACTGTCACCCTAATTCCCCATGACGTCTCGCCTCACTGTCTTCCAAGGCCACTCTCATCAAAATGCTCCATGATCTGTGTCAGCACAATATTGCATGACACTTGTCATCACAATGCTCCATGATGCCTGTCATCACAATGCTCCATGAATTTGTTATCACTATGCTCCAGGACCAGTTTCATCACAATACTCCATCCCCCTTTTCATCACAGTGCACAATGAAACCTTTCATTACAATGCTCCATGACACTTGTCATCACAATGCTCAATGGCCTTTATCGTCACAATGCTCCCAGGCACTTTTCATCACGATGTTCCATGAAAACTTACATCACTTTGCTCCACGACCATTGTCATCACAATAGTCCATACCCTTGTCAACACAATGCTGCATAATCCCTGTCATCACAATTCTCCTTGACTGCTGTCATCACGATAATCCAGGACAATTTTCATAACAATGGTTCATTCCCCCAGTCATCTCAGTGCTCCATGATACCTTTCATCACAATTCCTAGATGATCAATGTCATCACAAGGCCCCATGACACCTGTCATCACAATTTGCTATGACCCTTGTCATCACAATACTCGATGAACCGTGTCATCACAGTGTTCCAGGGCACATGTCATCACAATGATCCATGACGAGTTTCATCACAATGCTCCAATACACCTGTCATCACAATGCTCCATGGCCCCTGTTATCATATTGCTCCATGATCACTTTCATCACAATGATCCATGACCAATGTCATCACCATTCCTAATGACGCCTGTCATCTCAATGCTCCATGGCACCTTCATCACAATGCTCCATGAACCCATTCATCGCAATGTTCCCTGTCCTTTTCATCACAATGTTCCATGGGCCCTGTCATCACAATGCTCCATGCGCTTGTCATCAAAATGCTCCAGAACTCTTGTCATCATAATGCTCCATGCCAATGTCATCAAAATGCCCCATGACACTTGTCATCACAATGCTCCACGTCATTTGTCATCACAATGCTCCATGACCCTTGTCATAACAATGGTCCATGGCCTTGTCATCACAATGTTCCATGGCCTCTGACATCACTATGCTCTATGGTTTTTCTCATCACAATGCTCTTTGACCCCTGTCATCACAATGCTTGATGACCATTGTCATCACAATGCTCCAAGCACCCTGTCATCACAATGCTCCATGCCGTTGACATCACAATGCTCCATGGCCCTTGTAATTAGAATGCTCCATGCCCTTGTCATCACAATGCTCCAGAACACTTTTGATCATAATACGCCTTTCCTGTGTCATCGCATTGCTCAATGACCCTTGTCATCAAAATAGTCCTTGTCCTTTGTCATCACAGTGCTCCATGATACCTTTAATCAAAATTCTACATGACAACTGTCATCACAATGCAAGATGACCAATGTCATCACAAGGCCCCATGACACGTGTCATCACAATTCGCCTTGGCCCTTGACATCTCAATGCTGTATGAACCGTGTCATCACTAGGTTCCAGGACACTTGTCATCACAATGCTCCATGAACTCTGTTATCTCAATGTTCCATGGCCTTTGTATTCACAATGCTCCATTGTCCTGATAATCGCATTGCTCCATGAACACTTTCATCACAATGCTCCTTGACCACTGTCACCCTAATTCCCCATGACGTCTCGCCTCACTGTCTTCCAAGGCCACTCTCATCAAAATGCTCCATGATCTGTGTCAGCACAATATTGCATGACACTTGTCATCACAATGCTCCATGATGCCTGTCATCACAATGCTCCATGAATTTGTTATCACAATGCTCCAGGACCAGGTTCATCACAATACTCCATCCCCCTTTTCATCACAGTGCACAATGAAACCTTTCATTACAATGCTCCATGACACTTGTCATCACAATGCTCAATGGCCTTTATCGTCACAATGCTCCCAGGCACTTTTCATCACGATGTTCCATGAAAACTTACATCACTTTGCTCCACGACCATTGTCATCACAATAGTCCATACCCTTGTCAACACAATGCTGCATAATCCCTGTCATCACAATTCTCCTTGACTGCTGTCATCACGATAATCCAGGACAATTTTCATAACAATGGTTCATTCCCCCAGTCATCTCAGTGCTCCATGATACCTTTCATCACAATTCCTAGATGATCAATGTCATCACAAGGCCCCATGACACCTGTCATCACAATTTGCTATGACCCTTGTCATCACAATACTCGATGAACCGTGTCATCACAGTGTTCCAGGGCACATGTCATCACAATGATCCATGACGACTTTCATCACAATGCTCCAATACACCTGTCATCACAATGCTCCATGGCCCCTGTTATCATATTGCTCCATGGTCACTTTCATCACAATGATCCATGACCAATGTCATCACCATTCCTAATGACGCCTGTCATCTCAATGCTCCATGGCACCTTCATCACAATGCTCCATGAACCCATTCATCACAATGTTCCCTGTCCTTTTCATCACAATGTTCCATGGGCCCTGTCATCACAATGCTCCATGCGCTTGTCATCAAAATGCTCCAGAACTCTTGTCATCATAATGCTCCATGCCAATGTCATCAAAATGCCCCATGACACTTGTCATCACAATGCTCCACGTCATTTGTCATCACAATGCTCCATGACCCTTGTCATAACAATGGTCCATGGCCTTGTCATCACAATGTTCCATGGCCTCTGACATCACTATGCTCTATGGTTTTTCTCATCACAATGCTCTTTGACCCCTGTCATCACAATGCTTGATGACCATTGTCATCACAATGCTCCAAGCACCCTGTCATCACAATGCTCCATGCCGTTGACATCACAATGCTCCATGGCCCTTGTAATTAGAATGCTCCATGCCCTTGTCATCACAATGCTCCAGAACACTTTTGATCATAATACGCCTTTCCTGTGTCATCGCATTGCTCAATGACCCTTGTCATCAAAATATTCCTTGTCCTTTGTCATCACAGTGCTCCATGATACCTTTAATCAAAATTCTACATGACAACTGTCATCACAATGCAAGATGACCAATGTCATCACAAGGCCCCATGACACGTGTCATCACAATTCGCCTTGGCCCTTGACATCTCAATGCTGTATGAACCGTGTCATCACTAGGTTCCAGGACACTTGTCATCACAATGCTCCATGAACTCTGTTATCTCAATGTTCCATGGCCTTTGTATTCACAATGCTCCATTGTCCTGATAATCGCATTGCTCCATGAACACTTTCATCACAATGCTCCTTGACCACTGTCACCCTAATTCCCCATGACGTCTCGCCTCACTGTCTTCCAAGGCCACTCTCATCAAAATGCTCCATGATCTGTGTCAGCACAATATTGCATGACACTTGTCATCACAATGCTCCATGATGCCTGTCATCACAATGCTCCATGAATTTGTTATCACAATGCTCCAGGACCAGTTTCATCACAATACTCCATCCCCCTTTTCATCACAGTGCACAATGAAACCTTTCATTACAATGCTCCATGACACTTGTCATCACAATGCTCAATGGCCTTTATCGTCACAATGCTCCCAGGCACTTTTCATCACGATGTTCCATGAAAACTTACATCACTTTGCTCCACGACCATTGTCATCACAATAGTCCATACCCTTGTCAACACAATGCTGCATAATCCCTGTCATCACAATTCTCCTTGACTGCTGTCATCACGATAATCCAGGACAATTTTCATAACAATGGTTCATTCCCCCAGTCATCTCAGTGCTCCATGATACCTTTCATCACAATTCCTAGATGATCAATGTCATCACAAGGCCCCATGACACCTGTCATCACAATTTGCTATGACCCTTGTCATCACAATACTCGATGAACCGTGTCATCACAGTGTTCCAGGGCACATGTCATCACAATGATCCATGACGACTTTCATCACAATGCTCCAATACACCTGTCATCACAATGCTCCATGGCCCCTGTTATCATATTGCTCCATGATCACTTTCATCACAATGATCCATGACCAATGTCATCACCATTCCTAATGACGCCTGTCATCTCAATGCTCCATGGCACCTTCATCACAATGCTCCATGAACCCATTCATCACAATGTTCCCTGTCCTTTTCATCACAATGTTCCATGGGCCCTGTCATCACAATGCTCCATGCGCTTGTCATCAAAATGCTCCAGAACTCTTGTCATCATAATGCTCCATGCCAATGTCATCAAAATGCCCCATGACACTTGTCATCACAATGCTCCACGTCATTTGTCATCACAATGCTCCATGACCCTTGTCATAACAATGGTCCATGGCCTTGTCATCACAATGTTCCATGGCCTCTGACATCACTATGCTCTATGGTTTTTCTCATCACAATGCTCTTTGACCCCTGTCATCACAATGCTTGATGACCATTGTCATCACAATGCTCCAAGAACCCTGTCATCACAATGCTCCATGCCGTTGACATCACAATGCTCCATGGCCCTTGTAATTAGAATGCTCCATGCCCTTGTCATCACAATGCTCCAGAACACTTGTGATCATAATACGCCTTTCCTGTGTCATCCCATTGCTCAATGACCCTTGTCATCAAAATATTCCTTGTCCTTTGTCATCACAGTGCTCCATGATACCTTTAATCAAAATTCTACATGACAACTGTCATCACAATGCAAGATGACCAATGTCATCACAAGGCCCCATGACACGTGTCATCACAATTCGCCTTGGCCCTTGACATCTCAATGCTGTATGAACCGTGTCATCACTAGGTTCCAGGACACTTGTCATCACAATGCTCCATGAACTCTGTTATCTCAATGTTCCATGGCCTTTGTATTCACAATGCTCCATTGTCCTGATAATCGCATTGCTCCATGAACACTTTCATCACAATGCTCCTTGACCACTGTCACCCTAATTCCCCATGACGTCTCGCCTCACTGTCTTCCAAGGCCACTCTCATCAAAATGCTCCATGATCTGTGTCAGCACAATATTGCATGACACTTGTCATCACAATGCTCCATGATGCCTGTCATCACAATGCTCCATGAATTTGTTATCACAATGCTCCAGGACCAGTTTCATCACAATACTCCATCCCCGTTTTCATCACAGTGCACAATGAAACCTTTCATTACAATGCTCCATGACACTTGTCATCACAATGCTCAATGGCCTTTATCGTCACAATGCTCCCAGGCACTTTTCATCACGATGTTCCATGAAAACTTACATCACTTTGCTCCACGACCATTGTCATCACAATAGTCCATACCCTTGTCAACACAATGCTGCATAATCCCTGTCATCACAATTCTCCTTGACTGCTGTCATCACGATAATCCAGGACAATTTTCATAACAATGGTTCATTCCCCCAGTCATCTCAGTGCTCCATGATACCTTTCATCACAATTCCTAGATGATCAATGTCATCACAAGGCCCCATGACACCTGTCATCACAATTTGCTATGACCCTTGTCATCACAATACTCGATGAACCGTGTCATCACAGTGTTCCAGGGCACATGTCATCACAATGATCCATGACGACTTTCATCACAATGCTCCAATACACCTGTCATCACAATGCTCCATGGCCCCTGTTATCATATTGCTCCATGATCACTTTCATCACAATGATCCATGACCAATGTCATCACCATTCCTAATGACGCCTGTCATCTCAATGCTCCATGGCACCTTCATCACAATGCTCCATGAACCCATTCATCACAATGTTCCCTGTCCTTTTCATCACAATGTTCCATGGGCCCTGTCATCACAATGCTCCATGCGCTTGTCATCAAAATGCTCCAGAACTCTTGTCATCATAATGCTCCATGCCAATGTCATCAAAATGCCCCATGACACTTGTCATCACAATGCTCCACGTCATTTGTCATCACAATGCTCCATGACCCTTGTCATAACAATGGTCCATGGCCTTGTCATCACAATGTTCCATGGCCTCTGACATCACTATGCTCTATGGTTTTTCTCATCACAATGCTCTTTGACCCCTGTCATCACAATGCTTGATGACCATTGTCATCACAATGCTCCAAGAACCCTGTCATCACAATGCTCCATGCCGTTGACATCACAATGCTCCATGGCCCTTGTAATTAGAATGCTCCATGCCCTTGTCATCACAATGCTCCAGAACACTTGTGATCATAATACGCCTTTCCTGTGTCATCCCATTGCTCAATGACCCTTGTCATCAAAATATTCCTTGTCCTTTGTCATCACAGTGCTCCATGATACCTTTAATCAAAATTCTACATGACAACTGTCATCACAATGCAAGATGACCAATGTCATCACAAGGCCCCATGACACGTGTCATCACAATTCGCCTTGGCCCTGGACATCTCAATGCTGTATGAACCGTGTCATCACTAGGTTCCAGGACACTTGTCATCACAATGCTCCATGAACTCTGTTATCTCAATGTTCCATGGCCTTTGTATTCACAATGCTCCATTGTCCTGATAATCGCATTGCTCCATGAACACTTTCATCACAATGCTCCTTGACCACTGTCACCCTAATTCCCCATGACGTCTCGCCTCACTGTCTTCCAAGGCCACTCTCATCAAAATGCTCCATGATCTGTGTCAGCACAATATTGCATGACACTTGTCATCACAATGCTCCATGATGCCTGTCATCACAATGCTCCATGAATTTGTTATCACAATGCTCCAGGACCAGGTTCATCACAATACTCCATCCCCCTTTTCATCACAGTGCACAATGAAACCTTTCATTACAATGCTCCATGACACTTGTCATCACAATGCTCAATGGCCTTTATCGTCACAATGCTCCCAGGCACTTTTCATCACGATGTTCCATGAAAACTTACATCACTTTGCTCCACGACCATTGTCATCACAATAGTCCATACCCTTGTCAACACAATGCTGCATAATCCCTGTCATCACAATTCTCCTTGACTGCTGTCATCACGATAATCCAGGACAATTTTCATAACAATGGTTCATTCCCCCAGTCATCTCAGTGCTCCATGATACCTTTCATCACAATTCCTAGATGATCAATGTCATCACAAGGCCCCATGACACCTGTCATCACAATTTGCTATGACCCTTGTCATCACAATACTCGATGAACCGTGTCATCACAGTGTTCCAGGGCACATGTCATCACAATGATCCATGACGACTTTCATCACAATGCTCCAATACACCTGTCATCACAATGCTCCATGGCCCCTGTTATCATATTGCTCCATGATCACTTTCATCACAATGATCCATGACCAATGTCATCACCATTCCTAATGACGCCTGTCATCTCAATGCTCCATGGCACCTTCATCACAATGCTCCATGAACCCATTCATCGCAATGTTCCCTGTCCTTTTCATCACAATGTTCCATGGGCCCTGTCATCACAATGCTCCATGCGCTTGTCATCAAAATGCTCCAGAACTCTTGTCATCATAATGCTCCATGCCAATGTCATCAAAATGCCCCATGACACTTGTCATCACAATGCTCCACGTCATTTGTCATCACAATGCTCCATGACCCTTGTCATAACAATGGTCCATGGCCTTGTCATCACAATGTTCCATGGCCTCTGACATCACTATGCTCTATGGTTTTTCTCATCACAATGCTCTTTGACCCCTGTCATCACAATGCTTGATGACCATTGTCATCACAATGCTCCAAGCACCCTGTCATCACAATGCTCCATGCCGTTGACATCACAATGCTCCATGGCCCTTGTAATTAGAATGCTCCATGCCCTTGTCATCACAATGCTCCAGAACACTTGTGATCATAATACGCCTTTCCTGTGTCATCGCATTGCTCAATGACCCTTGTCATCAAAATAGTCCTTGTCCTTTGTCATCACAGTGCTCCATGATACCTTTAATCAAAATTCTACATGACAACTGTCATCACAATGCAAGATGACCAATGTCATCACAAGGCCCCATGACACGTGTCATCACAATTCGCCTTGGCCCTTGACATCTCAATGCTGTATGAACCGTGTCATCACTAGGTTCCAGGACACTTGTCATCACAATGCTCCATGAACTCTGTTATCTCAATGTTCCATGGCCTTTGTATTCACAATGCTCCATTGTCCTGATAATCGCATTGCTCCATGAACACTTTCATCACAATGCTCCTTGACCACTGTCACCCTAATTCCCCATGACGTCTCGCCTCACTGTCTTCCAAGGCCACTCTCATCAAAATGCTCCATGATCTGTGTCAGCACAATATTGCATGACACTTGTCATCACAATGCTCCATGATGCCTGTCATCACAATGCTCCATGAATTTGTTATCACTATGCTCCAGGACCAGTTTCATCACAATACTCCATCCCCCTTTTCATCACAGTGCACAATGAAACCTTTCATTACAATGCTCCATGACACTTGTCATCACAATGCTCAACGGCCTTTATCGTCACAATGCTCCCAGGCACTTTTCATCACGATGTTCCATGAAAACTTACATCACTTTGCTCCACGACCATTGTCATCACAATAGTCCATACCCTTGTCAACACAATGCTGCATAATCCCTGTCATCACAATTCTCCTTGACTGCTGTCATCACGATAATCCAGGACAATTTTCATAACAATGGTTCATTCCCCCAGTCATCTCAGTGCTCCATGATACCTTTCATCACAATTCCTAGATGATCAATGTCATCACAAGGCCCCATGACACCTGTCATCACAATTTGCTATGACCCTTGTCATCACAATACTCGATGAACCGTGTCATCACAGTGTTCCAGGGCACATGTCATCACAATGATCCATGACGACTTTCATCACAATGCTCCAATACACCTGTCATCACAATGCTCCATGGCCCCTGTTATCATATTGCTCCATGATCACTTTCATCACAATGATCCATGACCAATGTCATCACCATTCCTAATGACGCCTGTCATCTCAATGCTCCATGGCACCTTCATCACAATGCTCCATGAACCCATTCATCGCAATGTTCCCTGTCCTTTTCATCACAATGTTCCATGGGCCCTGTCATCACAATGCTCCATGCGCTTGTCATCAAAATGCTCCAGAACCCTTGTCATCATAATGCTCCATGCCAATGTCATCAAAATGCCCCATGACACTTGTCATCACAATGCTCCACGTCATTTGTCATCACAATGCTCCATGACCCTTGTCATAAGAATGGTCCATGGCCTTGTCATCACAATGTTCCATGGCCTCTGACATCACTATGCTCTATGGTTTTTCTCATCACAATGCTCTTTGACCCCTGTCATCACAATGCTTGATGACCATTGTCATCACAATGCTCCAAGCACCCTGTCATCACAATGCTCCATGCCGTTGACATCACAATGCTCCATGGCCCTTGTAATTAGAATGCTCCATGCCCTTGTCATCACAATGCTCCAGAACACTTGTGATCATAATACGCCTTTCCTGTGTCATCGCATTGCTCAATGACCCTTGTCATCAAAATAGTCCTTGTCCTTTGTCATCACAGTGCTCCATGATACCTTTAATCAAAATTCTACATGACAACTGTCATCACAATGCAAGATGACCAATGTCATCACAAGGCCCCATGACACGTGTCATCACAATTCGCCTTGGCCCTTGACATCTCAATGCTGTATGAACCGTGTCATCACTAGGTTCCAGGACACTTGTCATCACAATGCTCCGTGAACTCTGTTATCTCAATGTTCCATGGCCTTTGTATTCACAATGCTCCATTGTCCTGATAATCGCATTGCTCCATGAACACTTTCATCACAATGCTCCTTGACCACTGTCACCCTAATTCCCCATGACGTCTCGCCTCACTGTCTTCCAAGGCCACTCTCATCAAAATGCTCCATGATCTGTGTCAGCACAATATTGCATGACACTTGTCATCACAATGCTCCATGATGCCTGTCATCACAATGCTCCATGAATTTGTTATCACTATGCTCCAGGACCAGTTTCATCACAATACTCCATCCCCCTTTTCATCACAGTGCACAATGAAACCTTTCATTACAATGCTCCATGACACTTGTCATCACAATGCTCAATGGCCTTTATCGTCACAATGCTCCCAGGCACTTTTCATCACGATGTTCCATGAAAACTTACATCACTTTGCTCCACGACCATTGTCATCACAATAGTCCATACCCTTGTCAACACAATGCTGCATAATCCCTGTCATCACAATTCTCCTTGACTGCTGTCATCACGATAATCCAGGACAATTTTCATAACAATGGTTCATTCCCCCAGTCATCTCAGTGCTCCATGATACCTTTCATCACAATTCCTAGATGATCAATGTCATCACAAGGCCCCATGACACCTGTCATCACAATTTGCTATGACCCTTGTCATCACAATACTCGATGAACCGTGTCATCACAGTGTTCCAGGGCACATGTCATCACAATGATCCATGACGAGTTTCATCACAATGCTCCAATACACCTGTCATCACAATGCTCCATGGCCCCTGTTATCATATTGCTCCATGATCACTTTCATCACAATGATCCATGACCAATGTCATCACCATTCCTAATGACGCCTGTCATCTCAATGCTCCATGGCACCTTCATCACAATGCTCCATGAACCCATTCATCGCAATGTTCCCTGTCCTTTTCATCACAATGTTCCATGGGCCCTGTCATCACAATGCTCCATGCGCTTGTCATCAAAATGCTCCAGAACTCTTGTCATCATAATGCTCCATGCCAATGTCATCAAAATGCCCCATGACACTTGTCATCACAATGCTCCACGTCATTTGTCATCACAATGCTCCATGACCCTTGTCATAAGAATGGTCCATGGCCTTGTCATCACAATGTTCCATGGCCTCTGACATCACTATGCTCTATGGTTTTTCTCATCACAATGCTCTTTGACCCCTGTCATCACAATGCTTGATGACCATTGTCATCACAATGCTCCAAGCACCCTGTCATCACAATGCTCCATGCCGTTGACATCACAATGCTCCATGGCCCTTGTAATTAGAATGCTCCATGCCCTTGTCATCACAATGCTCCAGAACACTTGTGATGATAATACGCCTTTCCTGTGTCATCGCATTGCTCAATGACCCTTGTCATCAAAATAGTCCTTGTCCTTTGTCATCACAGTGCTCCATGATACCTTTAATCAAAATTCTACATGACAACTGTCATCACAATGCAAGATGACCAATGTCATCACAAGGCCCCATGACACGTGTCATCACAATTCGCCTTGGCCCTTGACATCTCAATGCTGTATGAACCGTGTCATCACTAGGTTCCAGGACACTTGTCATCACAATGCTCCATGAACTCTGTTATCTCAATGTTCCATGGCCTTTGTATTCACAATGCTCCATTGTCCTGATAATCGCATTGCTCCATGAACACTTTCATCACAATGCTCCTTGACCACTGTCACCCTAATTCCCCATGACGTCTCGCCTCACTGTCTTCCAAGGCCACTCTCATCAAAATGCTCCATGATCTGTGTCAGCACAATATTGCATGACACTTGTCATCACAATGCTCCATGATGCCTGTCATCACAATGCTCCATGAATTTGTTATCACTATGCTCCAGGACCAGTTTCATCACAATACTCCATCCCCCTTTTCATCACAGTGCACAATGAAACCTTTCATTACAATGCTCCATGACACTTGTCATCACAATGCTCAACGGCCTTTATCGTCACAATGCTCCCAGGCACTTTTCATCACGATGTTCCATGAAAACTTACATCACTTTGCTCCACGACCATTGTCATCACAATAGTCCATACCCTTGTCAACACAATGCTGCATAATCCCTGTCATCACAATTCTCCTTGACTGCTGTCATCACGATAATCCAGGACAATTTTCATAACAATGGTTCATTCCCCCAGTCATCTCAGTGCTCCATGATACCTTTCATCACAATTCCTAGATGATCAATGTCATCACAAGGCCCCATGACACCTGTCATCACAATTTGCTATGACCCTTGTCATCACAATACTCGATGAACCGTGTCATCACAGTGTTCCAGGGCACATGTCATCACAATGATCCATGACGACTTTCATCACAATGCTCCAATACACCTGTCATCACAATGCTCCATGGCCCCTGTTATCATATTGCTCCATGATCACTTTCATCACAATGATCCATGACCAATGTCATCACCATTCCTAATGACGCCTGTCATCTCAATGCTCCATGGCACCTTCATCACAATGCTCCATGAACCCATTCATCGCAATGTTCCCTGTCCTTTTCATCACAATGTTCCATGGGCCCTGTCATCACAATGCTCCATGCGCTTGTCATCAAAATGCTCCAGAACCCTTGTCATCATAATGCTCCATGCCAATGTCATCAAAATGCCCCATGACACTTGTCATCACAATGCTCCACGTCATTTGTCATCACAATGCTCCATGACCCTTGTCATAAGAATGGTCCATGGCCTTGTCATCACAATGTTCCATGGCCTCTGACATCACTATGCTCTATGGTTTTTCTCATCACAATGCTCTTTGACCCCTGTCATCACAATGCTTGATGACCATTGTCATCACAATGCTCCAAGCACCCTGTCATCACAATGCTCCATGCCGTTGACATCACAATGCTCCATGGCCCTTGTAATTAGAATGCTCCATGCCCTTGTCATCACAATGCTCCAGAACACTTGTGATCATAATACGCCTTTCCTGTGTCATCGCATTGCTCAATGACCCTTGTCATCAAAATAGTCCTTGTCCTTTGTCATCACAGTGCTCCATGATACCTTTAATCAAAATTCTACATGACAACTGTCATCACAATGCAAGATGACCAATGTCATCACAAGGCCCCATGACACGTGTCATCACAATTCGCCTTGGCCCTTGACATCTCAATGCTGTATGAACCGTGTCATCACTAGGTTCCAGGACACTTGTCATCACAATGCTCCGTGAACTCTGTTATCTCAATGTTCCATGGCCTTTGTATTCACAATGCTCCATTGTCCTGATAATCGCATTGCTCCATGAACACTTTCATCACAATGCTCCTTGACCACTGTCACCCTAATTCCCCATGACGTCTCGCCTCACTGTCTTCCAAGGCCACTCTCATCAAAATGCTCCATGATCTGTGTCAGCACAATATTGCATGACACTTGTCATCACAATGCTCCATGATGCCTGTCATCACAATGCTCCATGAATTTGTTATCACTATGCTCCAGGACCAGTTTCATCACAATACTCCATCCCCCTTTTCATCACAGTGCACAATGAAACCTTTCATTACAATGCTCCATGACACTTGTCATCACAATGCTCAATGGCCTTTATCGTCACAATGCTCCCAGGCACTTTTCATCACGATGTTCCATGAAAACTTACATCACTTTGCTCCACGACCATTGTCATCACAATAGTCCATACCCTTGTCAACACAATGCTGCATAATCCCTGTCATCACAATTCTCCTTGACTGCTGTCATCACGATAATCCAGGACAATTTTCATAACAATGGTTCATTCCCCCAGTCATCTCAGTGCTCCATGATACCTTTCATCACAATTCCTAGATGATCAATGTCATCACAAGGCCCCATGACACCTGTCATCACAATTTGCTATGACCCTTGTCATCACAATACTCGATGAACCGTGTCATCACAGTGTTCCAGGGCACATGTCATCACAATGATCCATGACGAGTTTCATCACAATGCTCCAATACACCTGTCATCACAATGCTCCATGGCCCCTGTTATCATATTGCTCCATGATCACTTTCATCACAATGATCCATGACCAATGTCATCACCATTCCTAATGACGCCTGTCATCTCAATGCTCCATGGCACCTTCATCACAATGCTCCATGAACCCATTCATCGCAATGTTCCCTGTCCTTTTCATCACAATGTTCCATGGGCCCTGTCATCACAATGCTCCATGCGCTTGTCATCAAAATGCTCCAGAACTCTTGTCATCATAATGCTCCATGCCAATGTCATCAAAATGCCCCATGACACTTGTCATCACAATGCTCCACGTCATTTGTCATCACAATGCTCCATGACCCTTGTCATAAGAATGGTCCATGGCCTTGTCATCACAATGTTCCATGGCCTCTGACATCACTATGCTCTATGGTTTTTCTCATCACAATGCTCTTTGACCCCTGTCATCACAATGCTTGATGACCATTGTCATCACAATGCTCCAAGCACCCTGTCATCACAATGCTCCATGCCGTTGACATCACAATGCTCCATGGCCCTTGTAATTAGAATGCTCCATGCCCTTGTCATCACAATGCTCCAGAACACTTGTGATCATAATACGCCTTTCCTGTGTCATCGCATTGCTCAATGACCCTTGTCATCAAAATAGTCCTTGTCCTTTGTCATCACAGTGCTCCATGATACCTTTAATCAAAATTCTACATGACAACTGTCATCACAATGCAAGATGACCAATGTCATCACAAGGCCCCATGACACGTGTCATCACAATTCGCCTTGGCCCTTGACATCTCAATGCTGTATGAACCGTGTCATCACTAGGTTCCAGGACACTTGTCATCACAATGCTCCATGAACTCTGTTATCTCAATGTTCCATGGCCTTTGTATTCACAATGCTCCATTGTCCTGATAATCGCATTGCTCCATGAACACTTTCATCACAATGCTCCTTGACCACTGTCACCCTAATTCCCCATGACGTCTCGCCTCACTGTCTTCCAAGGCCACTCTCATCAAAATGCTCCATGATCTGTGTCAGCACAATATTGCATGACACTTGTCATCACAATGCTCCATGATGCCTGTCATCACAATGCTCCATGAATTTGTTATCACTATGCTCCAGGACCAGTTTCATCACAATACTCCATCCCCCTTTTCATCACAGTGCACAATGAAACCTTTCATTACAATGCTCCATGACACTTGTCATCACAATGCTCAACGGCCTTTATCGTCACAATGCTCCCAGGCACTTTTCATCACGATGTTCCATGAAAACTTACATCACTTTGCTCCACGACCATTGTCATCACAATAGTCCATACCCTTGTCAACACAATGCTGCATAATCCCTGTCATCACAATTCTCCTTGACTGCTGTCATCACGATAATCCAGGACAATTTTCATAACAATGGTTCATTCCCCCAGTCATCTCAGTGCTCCATGATACCTTTCATCACAATTCCTAGATGATCAATGTCATCACAAGGCCCCATGACACCTGTCATCACAATTTGCTATGACCCTTGTCATCACAATACTCGATGAACCGTGTCATCACAGTGTTCCAGGGCACATGTCATCACAATGATCCATGACGACTTTCATCACAATGCTCCAATACACCTGTCATCACAATGCTCCATGGCCCCTGTTATCATATTGCTCCATGATCACTTTCATCACAATGATCCATGACCAATGTCATCACCATTCCTAATGACGCCTGTCATCTCAATGCTCCATGGCACCTTCATCACAATGCTCCATGAACCCATTCATCGCAATGTTCCCTGTCCTTTTCATCACAATGTTCCATGGGCCCTGTCATCACAATGCTCCATGCGCTTGTCATCAAAATGCTCCAGAACCCTTGTCATCATAATGCTCCATGCCAATGTCATCAAAATGCCCCATGACACTTGTCATCACAATGCTCCACGTCATTTGTCATCACAATGCTCCATGACCCTTGTCATAAGAATGGTCCATGGCCTTGTCATCACAATGTTCCATGGCCTCTGACATCACTATGCTCTATGGTTTTTCTCATCACAATGCTCTTTGACCCCTGTCATCACAATGCTTGATGACCATTGTCATCACAATGCTCCAAGCACCCTGTCATCACAATGCTCCATGCCGTTGACATCACAATGCTCCATGGCCCTTGTAATTAGAATGCTCCATGCCCTTGTCATCACAATGCTCCAGAACACTTGTGATCATAATACGCCTTTCCTGTGTCATCGCATTGCTCAATGACCCTTGTCATCAAAATAGTCCTTGTCCTTTGTCATCACAGTGCTCCATGATACCTTTAATCAAAATTCTACATGACAACTGTCATCACAATGCAAGATGACCAATGTCATCACAAGGCCCCATGACACGTGTCATCACAATTCGCCTTGGCCCTTGACATCTCAATGCTGTATGAACCGTGTCATCACTAGGTTCCAGGACACTTGTCATCACAATGCTCCGTGAACTCTGTTATCTCAATGTTCCATGGCCTTTGTATTCACAATGCTCCATTGTCCTGATAATCGCATTGCTCCATGAACACTTTCATCACAATGCTCCTTGACCACTGTCACCCTAATTCCCCATGACGTCTCGCCTCACTGTCTTCCAAGGCCACTCTCATCAAAATGCTCCATGATCTGTGTCAGCACAATATTGCATGACACTTGTCATCACAATGCTCCATGATGCCTGTCATCACAATGCTCCATGAATTTGTTATCACTATGCTCCAGGACCAGTTTCATCACAATACTCCATCCCCCTTTTCATCACAGTGCACAATGAAACCTTTCATTACAATGCTCCATGACACTTGTCATCACAATGCTCAATGGCCTTTATCGTCACAATGCTCCCAGGCACTTTTCATCACGATGTTCCATGAAAACTTACATCACTTTGCTCCACGACCATTGTCATCACAATAGTCCATACCCTTGTCAACACAATGCTGCATAATCCCTGTCATCACAATTCTCCTTGACTGCTGTCATCACGATAATCCAGGACAATTTTCATAACAATGGTTCATTCCCCCAGTCATCTCAGTGCTCCATGATACCTTTCATCACAATTCCTAGATGATCAATGTCATCACAAGGCCCCATGACACCTGTCATCACAATTTGCTATGACCCTTGTCATCACAATACTCGATGAACCGTGTCATCACAGTGTTCCAGGGCACATGTCATCACAATGATCCATGACGAGTTTCATCACAATGCTCCAATACACCTGTCATCACAATGCTCCATGGCCCCTGTTATCATATTGCTCCATGATCACTTTCATCACAATGATCCATGACCAATGTCATCACCATTCCTAATGACGCCTGTCATCTCAATGCTCCATGGCACCTTCATCACAATGCTCCATGAACCCATTCATCGCAATGTTCCCTGTCCTTTTCATCACAATGTTCCATGGGCCCTGTCATCACAATGCTCCATGCGCTTGTCATCAAAATGCTCCAGAACTCTTGTCATCATAATGCTCCATGCCAATGTCATCAAAATGCCCCATGACACTTGTCATCACAATGCTCCACGTCATTTGTCATCACAATGCTCCATGACCCTTGTCATAAGAATGGTCCATGGCCTTGTCATCACAATGTTCCATGGCCTCTGACATCACTATGCTCTATGGTTTTTCTCATCACAATGCTCTTTGACCCCTGTCATCACAATGCTTGATGACCATTGTCATCACAATGCTCCAAGCACCCTGTCATCACAATGCTCCATGCCGTTGACATCACAATGCTCCATGGCCCTTGTAATTAGAATGCTCCATGCCCTTGTCATCACAATGCTCCAGAACACTTGTGATCATAATACGCCTTTCCTGTGTCATCGCATTGCTCAATGACCCTTGTCATCAAAATAGTCCTTGTCCTTTGTCATCACAGTGCTCCATGATACCTTTAATCAAAATTCTACATGACAACTGTCATCACAATGCAAGATGACCAATGTCATCACAAGGCCCCATGACACGTGTCATCACAATTCGCCTTGGCCCTTGACATCTCAATGCTGTATGAACCGTGTCATCACTAGGTTCCAGGACACTTGTCATCACAATGCTCCATGAACTCTGTTATCTCAATGTTCCATGGCCTTTGTATTCACAATGCTCCATTGTCCTGATAATCGCATTGCTCCATGAACACTTTCATCACAATGCTCCTTGACCACTGTCACCCTAATTCCCCATGACGTCTCGCCTCACTGTCTTCCAAGGCCACTCTCATCAAAATGCTCCATGATCTGTGTCAGCACAATATTGCATGACACTTGTCATCACAATGCTCCATGATGCCTGTCATCACAATGCTCCATGAATTTGTTATCACTATGCTCCAGGACCAGTTTCATCACAATACTCCATCCCCCTTTTCATCACAGTGCACAATGAAACCTTTCATTACAGTGCTCCATGACACTTGTCATCACAATGCTCAACGGCCTTTATCGTCACAATGCTCCCAGGCACTTTTCATCACGATGTTCCATGAAAACTTACATCACTTTGCTCCACGACCATTGTCATCACAATAGTCCATACCCTTGTCAACACAATGCTGCATAATCCCTGTCATCACAATTCTCCTTGACTGCTGTCATCACGATAATCCAGGACAATTTTCATAACAATGGTTCATTCCCCCAGTCATCTCAGTGCTCCATGATACCTTTCATCACAATTCCTAGATGATCAATGTCATCACAAGGCCCCATGACACCTGTCATCACAATTTGCTATGACCCTTGTCATCACAATACTCGATGAACCGTGTCATCACAGTGTTCCAGGGCACATGTCATCACAATGATCCATGACGACTTTCATCACAATGCTCCAATACACCTGTCATCACAATGCTCCATGGCCCCTGTTATCATATTGCTCCATGATCACTTTCATCACAATGATCCATGACCAATGTCATCACCATTCCTAATGACGCCTGTCATCTCAATGCTCCATGGCACCTTCATCACAATGCTCCATGAACCCATTCATCGCAATGTTCCCTGTCCTTTTCATCACAATGTTCCATGGGCCCTGTCATCACAATGCTCCATGCGCTTGTCATCAAAATGCTCCAGAACCCTTGTCATCATAATGCTCCATGCCAATGTCATCAAAATGCCCCATGACACTTGTCATCACAATGCTCCACGTCATTTGTCATCACAATGCTCCATGACCCTTGTCATAAGAATGGTCCATGGCCTTGTCATCACAATGTTCCATGGCCTCTGACATCACTATGCTCTATGGTTTTTCTCATCACAATGCTCTTTGACCCCTGTCATCACAATGCTTGATGACCATTGTCATCACAATGCTCCAAGCACCCTGTCATCACAATGCTCCATGCCGTTGACATCACAATGCTCCATGGCCCTTGTAATTAGAATGCTCCATGCCCTTGTCATCACAATGCTCCAGAACACTTGTGATCATAATACGCCTTTCCTGTGTCATCGCATTGCTCAATGACCCTTGTCATCAAAATAGTCCTTGTCCTTTGTCATCACAGTGCTCCATGATACCTTTAATCAAAATTCTACATGACAACTGTCATCACAATGCAAGATGACCAATGTCATCACAAGGCCCCATGACACGTGTCATCACAATTCGCCTTGGCCCTTGACATCTCAATGCTGTATGAACCGTGTCATCACTAGGTTCCAGGACACTTGTCATCACAATGCTCCGTGAACTCTGTTATCTCAATGTTCCATGGCCTTTGTATTCACAATGCTCCATTGTCCTGATAATCGCATTGCTCCATGAACACTTTCATCACAATGCTCCTTGACCACTGTCACCCTAATTCCCCATGACGTCTCGCCTCACTGTCTTCCAAGGCCACTCTCATCAAAATGCTCCATGATCTGTGTCAGCACAATATTGCATGACACTTGTCATCACAATGCTCCATGATGCCTGTCATCACAATGCTCCATGAATTTGTTATCACAATGCTCCAGGACCAGTTTCATCACAATACTCCATCCCCCTTTTCATCACAGTGCACAATGAAACCTTTCATTACAATGCTCCATGACACTTGTCATCACAATGCTCAATGGCCTTTATCGTCACAATGCTCCCAGGCACTTTTCATCACGATGTTCCATGAAAACTTACATCACTTTGCTCCACGACCATTGTCATCACAATAGTCCATACCCTTGTCAACACAATGCTGCATAATCCCTGTCATCACAATTCTCCTTGACTGCTGTCATCACGATAATCCAGGACAATTTTCATAACAATGGTTCATTCCCCCAGTCATCTCAGTGCTCCATGATACCTTTCATCACAATTCCTAGATGATCAATGTCATCACAAGGCCCCATGACACCTGTCATCACAATTTGCTATGACCCTTGTCATCACAATACTCGATGAACCGTGTCATCACAGTGTTCCAGGGCACATGTCATCACAATGATCCATGACGAGTTTCATCACAATGCTCCAATACACCTGTCATCACAATGCTCCATGGCCCCTGTTATCATATTGCTCCATGATCACTTTCATCACAATGATCCATGACCAATGTCATCACCATTCCTAATGACGCCTGTCATCTCAATGCTCCATGGCACCTTCATCACAATGCTCCATGAACCCATTCATCGCAATGTTCCCTGTCCTTTTCATCACAATGTTCCATGGGCCCTGTCATCACAATGCTCCATGCGCTTGTCATCAAAATGCTCCAGAACTCTTGTCATCATAATGCTCCATGCCAATGTCATCAAAATGCCCCATGACACTTGTCATCACAATGCTCCACGTCATTTGTCATCACAATGCTCCATGACTCTTGTCATAAGAATGGTCCATGGCCTTGTCATCACAATGTTCCATGGCCTCTGACATCACTATGCTCTATGGTTTTTCTCATCACAATGCTCTTTGACCCCTGTCATCACAATGCTTGATGACCATTGTCATCACAATGCTCCAAGCACCCTGTCATCACAATGCTCCATGCCGTTGACATCACAATGCTCCATGGCCCTTGTAATTAGAATGCTCCATGCCCTTGTCATCACAATGCTCCAGAACACTTGTGATCATAATACGCCTTTCCTGTGTCATCCCATTGCTCAATGACCCTTGTCATCAAAATATTCCTTGTCCTTTGTCATCACAGTGCTCCATGATACCTTTAATCAAAATTCTACATGACAACTGTCATCACAATGCAAGATGACCAATGTCATCACAAGGCCCCATGACACGTGTCATCACAATTCGCCTTGGCCCTTGACATCTCAATGCTGTATGAACCGTGTCATCACTAGGTTCCAGGACACTTGTCATCACAATGCTCCATGAACTCTGTTATCTCAATGTTCCATGGCCTTTGTATTCACAATGCTCCATTGTCCTGATAATCGCATTGCTCCATGAACACTTTCATCACAATGCTCCTTGACCACTGTCACCCTAATTCCCCATGACGTCTCGCCTCACTGTCTTCCAAGGCCACTCTCATCAAAATGCTCCATGATCTGTGTCAGCACAATATTGCATGACACTTGTCATCACAATGCTCCATGATGCCTGTCATCACAATGCTCCATGAATTTGTTATCACTATGCTCCAGGACCAGTTTCATCACAATACTCCATCCCCCTTTTCATCACAGTGCACAATGAAACCTTTCATTACAATGCTCCATGACACTTGTCATCACAATGCTCAACGGCCTTTATCGTCACAATGCTCCCAGGCACTTTTCATCACGATGTTCCATGAAAACTTACATCACTTTGCTCCACGACCATTGTTATCACAATAGTCCATACCCTTGTCAACACAATGCTGCATAATCCCTGTCATCACAATTCTCCTTGACTGCTGTCATCACGATAATCCAGGACAATTTTCATAACAATGGTTCATTCCCCCAGTCATCTCAGTGCTCCATGATACCTTTCATCACAATTCCTAGATGATCAATGTCATCACAAGGCCCCATGACACCTGTCATCACAATTTGCTATGACCCTTGTCATCACAATACTCGATGAACCGTGTCATCACAGTGTTCCAGGGCACATGTCATCACAATGATCCATGACGACTTTCATCACAATGCTCCAATACACCTGTCATCACAATGCTCCATGGCCCCTGTTATCATATTGCTCCATGATCACTTTCATCACAATGATCCATGACCAATGTCATCACCATTCCTAATGACGCCTGTCATCTCAATGCTCCATGGCACCTTCATCACAATGCTCCATGAACCCATTCATCGCAATGTTCCCTGTCCTTTTCATCACAATGTTCCATGGGCCCTGTCATCACAATGCTCCATGCGCTTGTCATCAAAATGCTCCAGAACCCTTGTCATCATAATGCTCCATGCCAATGTCATCAAAATGCCCCATGACACTTGTCATCACAATGCTCCACGTCATTTGTCATCACAATGCTCCATGACCCTTGTCATAAGAATGGTCCATGGCCTTGTCATCACAATGTTCCATGGCCTCTGACATCACTATGCTCTATGGTTTTTCTCATCACAATGCTCTTTGACCCCTGTCATCACAATGCTTGATGACCATTGTCATCACAATGCTCCAAGCACCCTGTCATCACAATGCTCCATGCCGTTGACATCACAATGCTCCATGGCCCTTGTAATTAGAATGCTCCATGCCCTTGTCATCACAATGCTCCAGAACACTTGTGATCATAATACGCCTTTCCTGTGTCATCGCATTGCTCAATGACCCTTGTCATCAAAATAGTCCTTGTCCTTTGTCATCACAGTGCTCCATGATACCTTTAATCAAAATTCTACATGACAACTGTCATCACAATGCAAGATGACCAATGTCATCACAAGGCCCCATGACACGTGTCATCACAATTCGCCTTGGCCCTTGACATCTCAATGCTGTATGAACCGTGTCATCACTAGGTTCCAGGACACTTGTCATCACAATGCTCCGTGAACTCTGTTATCTCAATGTTCCATGGCCTTTGTATTCACAATGCTCCATTGTCCTGATAATCGCATTGCTCCATGAACACTTTCATCACAATGCTCCTTGACCACTGTCACCCTAATTCCCCATGACGTCTCGCCTCACTGTCTTCCAAGGCCACTCTCATCAAAATGCTCCATGATCTGTGTCAGCACAATATTGCATGACACTTGTCATCACAATGCTCCATGATGCCTGTCATCACAATGCTCCATGAATTTATTATCACTATGCTCCAGGACCAGTTTCATCACAATACTCCATCCCCCTTTTCATCACAGTGCACAATGAAACCTTTCATTACAATGCTCCATGACACTTGTCATCACAATGCTCAATGGCCTTTATCGTCACAATGCTCCCAGGCACTTTTCATCACGATGTTCCATGAAAACTTACATCACTTTGCTCCACGACCATTGTCATCACAATAGTCCATACCCTTGTCAACACAATGCTGCATAATCCCTGTCATCACAATTCTCCTTGACTGCTGTCATCACGATAATCCAGGACAATTTTCATAACAATGGTTCATTCCCCCAGTCATCTCAGTGCTCCATGATACCTTTCATCACAATTCCTAGATGATCAATGTCATCACAAGGCCCCATGACACCTGTCATCACAATTTGCTATGACCCTTGTCATCACAATACTCGATGAACCGTGTCATCACAGTGTTCCAGGGCACATGTCATCACAATGATCCATGACGAGTTTCATCACAATGCTCCAATACACCTGTCATCACAATGCTCCATGGCCCCTGTTATCATATTGCTCCATGATCACTTTCATCACAATGATCCATGACCAATGTCATCACCATTCCTAATGACGCCTGTCATCTCAATGCTCCATGGCACCTTCATCACAATGCTCCATGAACCCATTCATCGCAATGTTCCCTGTCCTTTTCATCACAATGTTCCATGGGCCCTGTCATCACAATGCTCCATGCGCTTGTCATCAAAATGCTCCAGAACTCTTGTCATCATAATGCTCCATGCCAATGTCATCAAAATGCCCCATGACACTTGTCATCACAATGCTCCACGTCATTTGTCATCACAATGCTCCATGACCCTTGTCATAACAATGGTCCATGGCCTTGTCATCACAATGTTCCATGGCCTCTGACATCACTATGCTCTATGGTTTTTCTCATCACAATGCTCTTTGACCCCTGTCATCACAATGCTTGATGACCATTGTCATCACAATGCTCCAAGCACCCTGTCATCACAATGCTCCATGCCGTTGACATCACAATGCTCCATGGCCCTTGTAATTAGAATGCTCCATGCCCTTGTCATCACAATGCTCCAGAACACTTTTGATCATAATACGCCTTTCCTGTGTCATCGCATTGCTCAATGACCCTTGTCATCAAAATAGTCCTTGTCCTTTGTCATCACAGTGCTCCATGATACCTTTAATCAAAATTCTACATGACAACTGTCATCACAATGCAAGATGACCAATGTCATCACAAGGCCCCATGACACGTGTCATCACAATTCGCCTTGGCCCTTGACATCTCAATGCTGTATGAACCGTGTCATCACTAGGTTCCAGGACACTTGTCATCACAATGCTCCATGAACTCTGTTATCTCAATGTTCCATGGCCTTTGTATTCACAATGCTCCATTGTCCTGATAATCGCATTGCTCCATGAACACTTTCATCACAATGCTCCTTGACCACTGTCACCCTAATTCCCCATGACGTCTCGCCTCACTGTCTTCCAAGGCCACTCTCATCAAAATGCTCCATGATCTGTGTCAGCACAATATTGCATGACACTTGTCATCACAATGCTCCATGATGCCTGTCATCACAATGCTCCATGAATTTGTTATCACAATGCTCCAGGACCAGGTTCATCACAATACTCCATCCCCCTTTTCATCACAGTGCACAATGAAACCTTTCATTACAATGCTCCATGACACTTGTCATCACAATGCTCAATGGCCTTTATCGTCACAATGCTCCCAGGCACTTTTCATCACGATGTTCCATGAAAACTTACATCACTTTGCTCCACGACCATTGTCATCACAATAGTCCATACCCTTGTCAACACAATGCTGCATAATCCCTGTCATCACAATTCTCCTTGACTGCTGTCATCACGATAATCCAGGACAATTTTCATAACAATGGTTCATTCCCCCAGTCATCTCAGTGCTCCATGATACCTTTCATCACAATTCCTAGATGATCAATGTCATCACAAGGCCCCATGACACCTGTCATCACAATTTGCTATGACCCTTGTCATCACAATACTCGATGAACCGTGTCATCACAGTGTTCCAGGGCACATGTCATCACAATGATCCATGACGACTTTCATCACAATGCTCCAATACACCTGTCATCACAATGCTCCATGGCCCCTGTTATCATATTGCTCCATGGTCACTTTCATCACAATGATCCATGACCAATGTCATCACCATTCCTAATGACGCCTGTCATCTCAATGCTCCATGGCACCTTCATCACAATGCTCCATGAACCCATTCATCACAATGTTCCCTGTCCTTTTCATCACAATGTTCCATGGGCCCTGTCATCACAATGCTCCATGCGCTTGTCATCAAAATGCTCCAGAACTCTTGTCATCATAATGCTCCATGCCAATGTCATCAAAATGCCCCATGACACTTGTCATCACAATGCTCCACGTCATTTGTCATCACAATGCTCCATGACCCTTGTCATAACAATGGTCCATGGCCTTGTCATCACAATGTTCCATGGCCTCTGACATCACTATGCTCTATGGTTTTTCTCATCACAATGCTCTTTGACCCCTGTCATCACAATGCTTGATGACCATTGTCATCACAATGCTCCAAGCACCCTGTCATCACAATGCTCCATGCCGTTGACATCACAATGCTCCATGGCCCTTGTAATTAGAATGCTCCATGCCCTTGTCATCACAATGCTCCAGAACACTTTTGATCATAATACGCCTTTCCTGTGTCATCGCATTGCTCAATGACCCTTGTCATCAAAATATTCCTTGTCCTTTGTCATCACAGTGCTCCATGATACCTTTAATCAAAATTCTACATGACAACTGTCATCACAATGCAAGATGACCAATGTCATCACAAGGCCCCATGACACGTGTCATCACAATTCGCCTTGGCCCTTGACATCTCAATGCTGTATGAACCGTGTCATCACTAGGTTCCAGGACACTTGTCATCACAATGCTCCATGAACTCTGTTATCTCAATGTTCCATGGCCTTTGTATTCACAATGCTCCATTGTCCTGATAATCGCATTGCTCCATGAACACTTTCATCACAATGCTCCTTGACCACTGTCACCCTAATTCCCCATGACGTCTCGCCTCACTGTCTTCCAAGGCCACTCTCATCAAAATGCTCCATGATCTGTGTCAGCACAATATTGCATGACACTTGTCATCACAATGCTCCATGATGCCTGTCATCACAATGCTCCATGAATTTGTTATCACAATGCTCCAGGACCAGTTTCATCACAATACTCCATCCCCCTTTTCATCACAGTGCACAATGAAACCTTTCATTACAATGCTCCATGACACTTGTCATCACAATGCTCAATGGCCTTTATCGTCACAATGCTCCCAGGCACTTTTCATCACGATGTTCCATGAAAACTTACATCACTTTGCTCCACGACCATTGTCATCACAATAGTCCATACCCTTGTCAACACAATGCTGCATAATCCCTGTCATCACAATTCTCCTTGACTGCTGTCATCACGATAATCCAGGACAATTTTCATAACAATGGTTCATTCCCCCAGTCATCTCAGTGCTCCATGATACCTTTCATCACAATTCCTAGATGATCAATGTCATCACAAGGCCCCATGACACCTGTCATCACAATTTGCTATGACCCTTGTCATCACAATACTCGATGAACCGTGTCATCACAGTGTTCCAGGGCACATGTCATCACAATGATCCATGACGACTTTCATCACAATGCTCCAATACACCTGTCATCACAATGCTCCATGGCCCCTGTTATCATATTGCTCCATGATCACTTTCATCACAATGATCCATGACCAATGTCATCACCATTCCTAATGACGCCTGTCATCTCAATGCTCCATGGCACCTTCATCACAATGCTCCATGAACCCATTCATCACAATGTTCCCTGTCCTTTTCATCACAATGTTCCATGGGCCCTGTCATCACAATGCTCCATGCGCTTGTCATCAAAATGCTCCAGAACTCTTGTCATCATAATGCTCCATGCCAATGTCATCAAAATGCCCCATGACACTTGTCATCACAATGCTCCACGTCATTTGTCATCACAATGCTCCATGACCCTTGTCATAACAATGGTCCATGGCCTTGTCATCACAATGTTCCATGGCCTCTGACATCACTATGCTCTATGGTTTTTCTCATCACAATGCTCTTTGACCCCTGTCATCACAATGCTTGATGACCATTGTCATCACAATGCTCCAAGAACCCTGTCATCACAATGCTCCATGCCGTTGACATCACAATGCTCCATGGCCCTTGTAATTAGAATGCTCCATGCCCTTGTCATCACAATGCTCCAGAACACTTGTGATCATAATACGCCTTTCCTGTGTCATCCCATTGCTCAATGACCCTTGTCATCAAAATATTCCTTGTCCTTTGTCATCACAGTGCTCCATGATACCTTTAATCAAAATTCTACATGACAACTGTCATCACAATGCAAGATGACCAATGTCATCACAAGGCCCCATGACACGTGTCATCACAATTCGCCTTGGCCCTTGACATCTCAATGCTGTATGAACCGTGTCATCACTAGGTTCCAGGACACTTGTCATCACAATGCTCCATGAACTCTGTTATCTCAATGTTCCATGGCCTTTGTATTCACAATGCTCCATTGTCCTGATAATCGCATTGCTCCATGAACACTTTCATCACAATGCTCCTTGACCACTGTCACCCTAATTCCCCATGACGTCTCGCCTCACTGTCTTCCAAGGCCACTCTCATCAAAATGCTCCATGATCTGTGTCAGCACAATATTGCATGACACTTGTCATCACAATGCTCCATGATGCCTGTCATCACAATGCTCCATGAATTTGTTATCACAATGCTCCAGGACCAGTTTCATCACAATACTCCATCCCCGTTTTCATCACAGTGCACAATGAAACCTTTCATTACAATGCTCCATGACACTTGTCATCACAATGCTCAATGGCCTTTATCGTCACAATGCTCCCAGGCACTTTTCATCACGATGTTCCATGAAAACTTACATCACTTTGCTCCACGACCATTGTCATCACAATAGTCCATACCCTTGTCAACACAATGCTGCATAATCCCTGTCATCACAATTCTCCTTGACTGCTGTCATCACGATAATCCAGGACAATTTTCATAACAATGGTTCATTCCCCCAGTCATCTCAGTGCTCCATGATACCTTTCATCACAATTCCTAGATGATCAATGTCATCACAAGGCCCCATGACACCTGTCATCACAATTTGCTATGACCCTTGTCATCACAATACTCGATGAACCGTGTCATCACAGTGTTCCAGGGCACATGTCATCACAATGATCCATGACGACTTTCATCACAATGCTCCAATACACCTGTCATCACAATGCTCCATGGCCCCTGTTATCATATTGCTCCATGATCACTTTCATCACAATGATCCATGACCAATGTCATCACCATTCCTAATGACGCCTGTCATCTCAATGCTCCATGGCACCTTCATCACAATGCTCCATGAACCCATTCATCACAATGTTCCCTGTCCTTTTCATCACAATGTTCCATGGGCCCTGTCATCACAATGCTCCATGCGCTTGTCATCAAAATGCTCCAGAACTCTTGTCATCATAATGCTCCATGCCAATGTCATCAAAATGCCCCATGACACTTGTCATCACAATGCTCCACGTCATTTGTCATCACAATGCTCCATGACCCTTGTCATAACAATGGTCCATGGCCTTGTCATCACAATGTTCCATGGCCTCTGACATCACTATGCTCTATGGTTTTTCTCATCACAATGCTCTTTGACCCCTGTCATCACAATGCTTGATGACCATTGTCATCACAATGCTCCAAGAACCCTGTCATCACAATGCTCCATGCCGTTGACATCACAATGCTCCATGGCCCTTGTAATTAGAATGCTCCATGCCCTTGTCATCACAATGCTCCAGAACACTTGTGATCATAATACGCCTTTCCTGTGTCATCCCATTGCTCAATGACCCTTGTCATCAAAATATTCCTTGTCCTTTGTCATCACAGTGCTCCATGATACCTTTAATCAAAATTCTACATGACAACTGTCATCACAATGCAAGATGACCAATGTCATCACAAGGCCCCATGACACGTGTCATCACAATTCGCCTTGGCCCTGGACATCTCAATGCTGTATGAACCGTGTCATCACTAGGTTCCAGGACACTTGTCATCACAATGCTCCATGAACTCTGTTATCTCAATGTTCCATGGCCTTTGTATTCACAATGCTCCATTGTCCTGATAATCGCATTGCTCCATGAACACTTTCATCACAATGCTCCTTGACCACTGTCACCCTAATTCCCCATGACGTCTCGCCTCACTGTCTTCCAAGGCCACTCTCATCAAAATGCTCCATGATCTGTGTCAGCACAATATTGCATGACACTTGTCATCACAATGCTCCATGATGCCTGTCATCACAATGCTCCATGAATTTGTTATCACAATGCTCCAGGACCAGGTTCATCACAATACTCCATCCCCCTTTTCATCACAGTGCACAATGAAACCTTTCATTACAATGCTCCATGACACTTGTCATCACAATGCTCAATGGCCTTTATCGTCACAATGCTCCCAGGCACTTTTCATCACGATGTTCCATGAAAACTTACATCACTTTGCTCCACGACCATTGTCATCACAATAGTCCATACCCTTGTCAACACAATGCTGCATAATCCCTGTCATCACAATTCTCCTTGACTGCTGTCATCACGATAATCCAGGACAATTTTCATAACAATGGTTCATTCCCCCAGTCATCTCAGTGCTCCATGATACCTTTCATCACAATTCCTAGATGATCAATGTCATCACAAGGCCCCATGACACCTGTCATCACAATTTGCTATGACCCTTGTCATCACAATACTCGATGAACCGTGTCATCACAGTGTTCCAGGGCACATGTCATCACAATGATCCATGACGACTTTCATCACAATGCTCCAATACACCTGTCATCACAATGCTCCATGGCCCCTGTTATCATATTGCTCCATGATCACTTTCATCACAATGATCCATGACCAATGTCATCACCATTCCTAATGACGCCTGTCATCTCAATGCTCCATGGCACCTTCATCACAATGCTCCATGAACCCATTCATCACAATGTTCCCTGTCCTTTTCATCACAATGTTCCATGGGCCCTGTCATCACAATGCTCCATGCGCTTGTCATCAAAATGCTCCAGAACTCTTGTCATCATAATGCTCCATGCCAATGTCATCAAAATGCCCCATGACACTTGTCATCACAATGCTCCACGTCATTTGTCATCACAATGCTCCATGACCCTTGTCATAACAATGGTCCATGGCCTTGTCATCACAATGTTCCATGGCCTCTGACATCACTATGCTCTATGGTTTTTCTCATCACAATGCTCTTTGACCCCTGTCATCACAATGCTTGATGACCATTGTCATCACAATGCTCCAAGAACCCTGTCATCACAATGCTCCATGCCGTTGACATCACAATGCTCCATGGCCCTTGTAATTAGAATGCTCCATGCCCTTGTCATCACAATGCTCCAGAACACTTGTGATCATAATACGCCTTTCCTGTGTCATCCCATTGCTCAATGACCCTTGTCATCAAAATATTCCTTGTCCTTTGTCATCACAGTGCTCCATGATACCTTTAATCAAAATTCTACATGACAACTGTCATCACAATGCAAGATGACCAATGTCATCACAAGGCCCCATGACACGTGTCATCACAATTCGCCTTGGCCCTTGACATCTCAATGCTGTATGAACCGTGTCATCACTAGGTTCCAGGACACTTGTCATCACAATGCTCCATGAACTCTGTTATCTCAATGTTCCATGGCCTTTGTATTCACAATGCTCCATTGTCCTGATAATCGCATTGCTCCATGAACACTTTCATCACAATGCTCCTTGACCACTGTCACCCTAATTCCCCATGACGTCTCGCCTCACTGTCTTCCAAGGCCACTCTCATCAAAATGCTCCATGATCTGTGTCAGCACAATATTGCATGACACTTGTCATCACAATGCTCCATGATGCCTGTCATCACAATGCTCCATGAATTTGTTATCACAATGCTCCAGGACCAGTTTCATCACAATACTCCATCCCCCTTTTCATCACAGTGCACAATGAAACCTTTCATTACAATGCTCCATGACACTTGTCATCACAATGCTCAATGGCCTTTATCGTCACAATGCTCCCAGGCACTTTTCATCACGATGTTCCATGAAAACTTACATCACTTTGCTCCACGACCATTGTCATCACAATAGTCCATACCCTTGTCAACACAATGCTGCATAATCCCTGTCATCACAATTCTCCTTGACTGCTGTCATCACGATAATCCAGGACAATTTTCATAACAATGGTTCATTCCCCCAGTCATCTCAGTGCTCCATGATACCTTTCATCACAATTCCTAGATGATCAATGTCATCACAAGGCCCCATGACACCTGTCATCACAATTTGCTATGACCCTTGTCATCACAATACTCGATGAACCGTGTCATCACAGTGTTCCAGGGCACATGTCATCACAATGATCCATGACGACTTTCATCACAATGCTCCAATACACCTGTCATCACAATGCTCCATGGCCCCTGTTATCATATTGCTCCATGATCACTTTCATCACAATGATCCATGACCAATGTCATCACCATTCCTAATGACGCCTGTCATCTCAATGCTCCATGGCACCTTCATCACAATGCTCCATGAACCCATTCATCACAATGTTCCCTGTCCTTTTCATCACAATGTTCCATGGGCCCTGTCATCACAATGCTCCATGCGCTTGTCATCAAAATGCTCCAGAACTCTTGTCATCATAATGCTCCATGCCAATGTCATCAAAATGCCCCATGACACTTGTCATCACAATGCTCCACGTCATTTGTCATCACAATGCTCCATGACCCTTGTCATAACAATGGTCCATGGCCTTGTCATCACAATGTTCCATGGCCTCTGACATCACTATGCTCTATGGTTTTTCTCATCACAATGCTCTTTGACCCCTGTCATCACAATGCTTGATGACCATTGTCATCACAATGCTCCAAGAACCCTGTCATCACAATGCTCCATGCCGTTGACATCACAATGCTCCATGGCCCTTGTAATTAGAATGCTCCATGCCCTTGTCATCACAATGCTCCAGAACACTTGTGATCATAATACGCCTTTCCTGTGTCATCCCATTGCTCAATGACCCTTGTCATCAAAATATTCCTTGTCCTTTGTCATCACAGTGCTCCATGATACCTTTAATCAAAATTCTACATGACAACTGTCATCACAATGCAAGATGACCAATGTCATCACAAGGCCCCATGACACGTGTCATCACAATTCGCCTTGGCCCTTGACATCTCAATGCTGTATGAACCGTGTCATCACTAGGTTCCAGGACACTTGTCATCACAATGCTCCATGAACTCTGTTATCTCAATGTTCCATGGCCTTTGTATTCACAATGCTCCATTGTCCTGATAATCGCATTGCTCCATGAACACTTTCATCACAATGCTCCTTGACCACTGTCACCCTAATTCCCCATGACGTCTCGCCTCACTGTCTTCCAAGGCCACTCTCATCAAAATGCTCCATGATCTGTGTCAGCACAATATTGCATGACACTTGTCATCACAATGCTCCATGATGCCTGTCATCACAATGCTCCATGAATTTGTTATCACAATGCTCCAGGACCAGGTTCATCACAATACTCCATCCCCCTTTTCATCACAGTGCACAATGAAACCTTTCATTACAATGCTCCATGACACTTGTCATCACAATGCTCAATGGCCTTTATCGTCACAATGCTCCCAGGCACTTTTCATCACGATGTTCCATGAAAACTTACATCACTTTGCTCCACGACCATTGTCATCACAATAGTCCATACCCTTGTCAACACAATGCTGCATAATCCCTGTCATCACAATTCTCCTTGACTGCTGTCATCACGATAATCCAGGACAATTTTCATAACAATGGTTCATTCCCCCAGTCATCTCAGTGCTCCATGATACCTTTCATCACAATTCCTAGATGATCAATGTCATCACAAGGCCCCATGACACCTGTCATCACAATTTGCTATGACCCTTGTCATCACAATACTCGATGAACCGTGTCATCACAGTGTTCCAGGGCACATGTCATCACAATGATCCATGACGACTTTCATCACAATGCTCCAATACACCTGTCATCACAATGCTCCATGGCCCCTGTTATCATATTGCTCCATGATCACTTTCATCACAATGATCCATGACCAATGTCATCACCATTCCTAATGACGCCTGTCATCTCAATGCTCCATGGCACCTTCATCACAATGCTCCATGAACCCATTCATCACAATGTTCCCTGTCCTTTTCATCACAATGTTCCATGGGCCCTGTCATCACAATGCTCCATGCGCTTGTCATCAAAATGCTCCAGAACTCTTGTCATCATAATGCTCCATGCCAATGTCATCAAAATGCCCCATGACACTTGTCATCACAATGCTCCACGTCATTTGTCATCACAATGCTCCATGACCCTTGTCATAACAATGGTCCATGGCCTTGTCATCACAATGTTCCATGGCCTCTGACATCACTATGCTCTATGGTTTTTCTCATCACAATGCTCTTTGACCCCTG
Source organism: Balaenoptera physalus (assembly GCF_965194825.1). NCBI lineage: Eukaryota > Metazoa > Chordata > Mammalia > Artiodactyla > Balaenopteridae > Balaenoptera > Balaenoptera physalus. The sequence continues at coordinate 338,733 of NW_028126427.1, forward strand.
TCATCACAATGCTTGATGACCATTGTCATCACAATGCTCCAAGAACCCTGTCATCACAATGCTCCATGCCGTTGACATCACAATGCTCCATGGCCCTTGTAATTAGAATGCTCCATGCCCTTGTCATCACAATGCTCCAGAACACTTGTGATCATAATACGCCTTTCCTGTGTCATCCCATTGCTCAATGACCCTTGTCATCAAAATATTCCTTGTCCTTTGTCATCACAGTGCTCCATGATACCTTTAATCAAAATTCTACATGACAACTGTCATCACAATGCAAGATGACCAATGTCATCACAAGGCCCCATGACACGTGTCATCACAATTCGCCTTGGCCCTTGACATCTCAATGCTGTATGAACCGTGTCATCACTAGGTTCCAGGACACTTGTCATCACAATGCTCCATGAACTCTGTTATCTCAATGTTCCATGGCCTTTGTATTCACAATGCTCCATTGTCCTGATAATCGCATTGCTCCATGAACACTTTCATCACAATGCTCCTTGACCACTGTCACCCTAATTCCCCATGACGTCTCGCCTCACTGTCTTCCAAGGCCACTCTCATCAAAATGCTCCATGATCTGTGTCAGCACAATATTGCATGACACTTGTCATCACAATGCTCCATGATGCCTGTCATCACAATGCTCCATGAATTTGTTATCACAATGCTCCAGGACCAGTTTCATCACAATACTCCATCCCCCTTTTCATCACAGTGCACAATGAAACCTTTCATTACAATGCTCCATGACACTTGTCATCACAATGCTCAATGGCCTTTATCGTCACAATGCTCCCAGGCACTTTTCATCACGATGTTCCATGAAAACTTACATCACTTTGCTCCACGACCATTGTCATCACAATAGTCCATACCCTTGTCAACACAATGCTGCATAATCCCTGTCATCACAATTCTCCTTGACTGCTGTCATCACGATAATCCAGGACAATTTTCATAACAATGGTTCATTCCCCCAGTCATCTCAGTGCTCCATGATACCTTTCATCACAATTCCTAGATGATCAATGTCATCACAAGGCCCCATGACACCTGTCATCACAATTTGCTATGACCCTTGTCATCACAATACTCGATGAACCGTGTCATCACAGTGTTCCAGGGCACATGTCATCACAATGATCCATGACGACTTTCATCACAATGCTCCAATACACCTGTCATCACAATGCTCCATGGCCCCTGTTATCATATTGCTCCATGATCACTTTCATCACAATGATCCATGACCAATGTCATCACCATTCCTAATGACGCCTGTCATCTCAATGCTCCATGGCACCTTCATCACAATGCTCCATGAACCCATTCATCACAATGTTCCCTGTCCTTTTCATCACAATGTTCCATGGGCCCTGTCATCACAATGCTCCATGCGCTTGTCATCAAAATGCTCCAGAACTCTTGTCATCATAATGCTCCATGCCAATGTCATCAAAATGCCCCATGACACTTGTCATCACAATGCTCCACGTCATTTGTCATCACAATGCTCCATGACCCTTGTCATAACAATGGTCCATGGCCTTGTCATCACAATGTTCCATGGCCTCTGACATCACTATGCTCTATGGTTTTTCTCATCACAATGCTCTTTGACCCCTGTCATCACAATGCTTGATGACCATTGTCATCACAATGCTCCAAGCACCCTGTCATCACAATGCTCCATGCCGTTGACATCACAATGCTCCATGGCCCTTGTAATTAGAATGCTCCATGCCCTTGTCATCACAATGCTCCAGAACACTTTTGATCATAATACGCCTTTCCTGTGTCATCCCATTGCTCAATGACCCTTGTCATCAAAATATTCCTTGTCCTTTGTCATCACAGTGCTCCATGATACCTTTAATCAAAATTCTACATGACAACTGTCATCACAATGCAAGATGACCAATGTCATCACAAGGCCCCATGACACGTGTCATCACAATTCGCCTTGGCCCTTGACATCTCAATGCTGTATGAACCGTGTCATCACTAGGTTCCAGGACACTTGTCATCACAATGCTCCATGAACTCTGTTATCTCAATGTTCCATGGCCTTTGTATTCACAATGCTCCATTGTCCTGATAATCGCATTGCTCCATGAACACTTTCATCACAATGCTCCTTGACCACTGTCACCCTAATTCCCCATGACGTCTCGCCTCACTGTCTTCCAAGGCCACTCTCATCAAAATGCTCCATGATCTGTGTCAGCACAATATTGCATGACACTTGTCATCACAATGCTCCATGATGCCTGTCATCACAATGCTCCATGAATTTGTTATCACAATGCTCCAGGACCAGGTTCATCACAATACTCCATCCCCCTTTTCATCACAGTGCACAATGAAACCTTTCATTACAATGCTCCATGACACTTGTCATCACAATGCTCAATGGCCTTTATCGTCACAATGCTCCCAGGCACTTTTCATCACGATGTTCCATGAAAACTTACATCACTTTGCTCCACGACCATTGTCATCACAATAGTCCATACCCTTGTCAACACAATGCTGCATAATCCCTGTCATCACAATTCTCCTTGACTGCTGTCATCACGATAATCCAGGACAATTTTCATAACAATGGTTCATTCCCCCAGTCATCTCAGTGCTCCATGATACCTTTCATCACAATTCCTAGATGATCAATGTCATCACAAGGCCCCATGACACCTGTCATCACAATTTGCTATGACCCTTGTCATCACAATACTCGATGAACCGTGTCATCACAGTGTTCCAGGGCACATGTCATCACAATGATCCATGACGACTTTCATCACAATGCTCCAATACACCTGTCATCACAATGCTCCATGGCCCCTGTTATCATATTGCTCCATGGTCACTTTCATCACAATGATCCATGACCAATGTCATCACCATTCCTAATGACGCCTGTCATCTCAATGCTCCATGGCACCTTCATCACAATGCTCCATGAACCCATTCATCACAATGTTCCCTGTCCTTTTCATCACAATGTTCCATGGGCCCTGTCATCACAATGCTCCATGCGCTTGTCATCAAAATGCTCCAGAACTCTTGTCATCATAATGCTCCATGCCAATGTCATCAAAATGCCCCATGACACTTGTCATCACAATGCTCCACGTCATTTGTCATCACAATGCTCCATGACCCTTGTCATAACAATGGTCCATGGCCTTGTCATCACAATGTTCCATGGCCTCTGACATCACTATGCTCTATGGTTTTTCTCATCACAATGCTCTTTGACCCCTGTCATCACAATGCTTGATGACCATTGTCATCACAATGCTCCAAGCACCCTGTCATCACAATGCTCCATGCCGTTGACATCACAATGCTCCATGGCCCTTGTAATTAGAATGCTCCATGCCCTTGTCATCACAATGCTCCAGAACACTTTTGATCATAATACGCCTTTCCTGTGTCATCGCATTGCTCAATGACCCTTGTCATCAAAATATTCCTTGTCCTTTGTCATCACAGTGCTCCATGATACCTTTAATCAAAATTCTACATGACAACTGTCATCACAATGCAAGATGACCAATGTCATCACAAGGCCCCATGACACGTGTCATCACAATTCGCCTTGGCCCTTGACATCTCAATGCTGTATGAACCGTGTCATCACTAGGTTCCAGGACACTTGTCATCACAATGCTCCATGAACTCTGTTATCTCAATGTTCCATGGCCTTTGTATTCACAATGCTCCATTGTCCTGATAATCGCATTGCTCCATGAACACTTTCATCACAATGCTCCTTGACCACTGTCACCCTAATTCCCCATGACGTCTCGCCTCACTGTCTTCCAATGCCACTCTCATCAAAATGCTCCATGATCTGTGTCAGCACAATATTGCATGACACTTGTCATCACAATGCTCCATGATGCCTGTCATCACAATGCTCCATGAATTTGTTATCACAATGCTCCAGGACCAGGTTCATCACAATACTCCATCCCCCTTTTCATCACAGTGCACAATGAAACCTTTCATTACAATGCTCCATGACACTTGTCATCACAATGCTCAATGGCCTTTATCGTCACAATGCTCCCAGGCACTTTTCATCACGATGTTCCATGAAAACTTACATCACTTTGCTCCACGACCATTGTCATCACAATAGTCCATACCCTTGTCAACACAATGCTGCATAATCCCTGTCATCACAATTCTCCTTGACTGCTGTCATCACGATAATCCAGGACAATTTTCATAACAATGGTTCATTCCCCCAGTCATCTCAGTGCTCCATGATACCTTTCATCACAATTCCTAGATGATCAATGTCATCACAAGGCCCCATGACACCTGTCATCACAATTTGCTATGACCCTTGTCATCACAATACTCGATGAACCGTGTCATCACAGTGTTCCAGGGCACATGTCATCACAATGATCCATGACGACTTTCATCACAATGCTCCAATACACCTGTCATCACAATGCTCCATGGCCCCTGTTATCATATTGCTCCATGGTCACTTTCATCACAATGATCCATGACCAATGTCATCACCATTCCTAATGACGCCTGTCATCTCAATGCTCCATGGCACCTTCATCACAATGCTCCATGAACCCATTCATCACAATGTTCCCTGTCCTTTTCATCACAATGTTCCATGGGCCCTGTCATCACAATGCTCCATGCGCTTGTCATCAAAATGCTCCAGAACTCTTGTCATCATAATGCTCCATGCCAATGTCATCAAAATGCCCCATGACACTTGTCATCACAATGCTCCACGTCATTTGTCATCACAATGCTCCATGACCCTTGTCATAACAATGGTCCATGGCCTTGTCATCACAATGTTCCATGGCCTCTGACATCACTATGCTCTATGGTTTTTCTCATCACAATGCTCTTTGACCCCTGTCATCACAATGCTTGATGACCATTGTCATCACAATGCTCCAAGCACCCTGTCATCACAATGCTCCATGCCGTTGACATCACAATGCTCCATGGCCCTTGTAATTAGAATGCTCCATGCCCTTGTCATCACAATGCTCCAGAACACTTTTGATCATAATACGCCTTTCCTGTGTCATCGCATTGCTCAATGACCCTTGTCATCAAAATATTCCTTGTCCTTTGTCATCACAGTGCTCCATGATACCTTTAATCAAAATTCTACATGACAACTGTCATCACAATGCAAGATGACCAATGTCATCACAAGGCCCCATGACACGTGTCATCACAATTCGCCTTGGCCCTTGACATCTCAATGCTGTATGAACCGTGTCATCACTAGGTTCCAGGACACTTGTCATCACAATGCTCCATGAACTCTGTTATCTCAATGTTCCATGGCCTTTGTATTCACAATGCTCCATTGTCCTGATAATCGCATTGCTCCATGAACACTTTCATCACAATGCTCCTTGACCACTGTCACCCTAATTCCCCATGACGTCTCGCCTCACTGTCTTCCAAGGCCACTCTCATCAAAATGCTCCATGATCTGTGTCAGCACAATATTGCATGACACTTGTCATCACAATGCTCCATGATGCCTGTCATCACAATGCTCCATGAATTTGTAATCACAATGCTCCAGGACCAGTTTCATCACAATACTCCATCCCCCTTTTCATCACAGTGCACAATGAAACCTTTCATTACAATGCTCCATGACACTTGTCATCACAATGCTCAATGGCCTTTATCGTCACAATGCTCCCAGGCACTTTTCATCACGATGTTCCATGAAAACTTACATCACTTTGCTCCACGACCATTGTCATCACAATAGTCCATACCCTTGTCAACACAATGCTGCATAATCCCTGTCATCACAATTCTCCTTGACTGCTGTCATCACGATAATCCAGGACAATTTTCATAACAATGGTTCATTCCCCCAGTCATCTCAGTGCTCCATGATACCTTTCATCACAATTCCTAGATGATCAATGTCATCACAAGGCCCCATGACACCTGTCATCACAATTTGCTATGACCCTTGTCATCACAATACTCGATGAACCGTGTCATCACAGTGTTCCAGGGCACATGTCATCACAATGATCCATGACGACTTTCATCACAATGCTCCAATACACCTGTCATCACAATGCTCCATGGCCCCTGTTATCATATTGCTCCATGATCACTTTCATCACAATGATCCATGACCAATGTCATCACCATTCCTAATGACGCCTGTCATCTCAATGCTCCATGGCACCTTCATCACAATGCTCCATGAACCCATTCATCACAATGTTCCCTGTCCTTTTCATCACAATGTTCCATGGGCCCTGTCATCACAATGCTCCATGCGCTTGTCATCAAAATGCTCCAGAACTCTTGTCATCATAATGCTCCATGCCAATGTCATCAAAATGCCCCATGACACTTGTCATCACAATGCTCCACGTCATTTGTCATCACAATGCTCCATGACCCTTGTCATAACAATGGTCCATGGCCTTGTCATCACAATGTTCCATGGCCTCTGACATCACTATGCTCTATGGTTTTTCTCATCACAATACTCTTTGACCCCTGTCATCACAATGCTTGATGACCATTGTCATCACAATGCTCCAATAACCCTGTCATCACAATGCTCCATGCCGTTGACATCACAATGCTCCATGGCCCTTGTAATTAGAATGCTCCATGCCCTTGTCATCACAATGCTCCAGAACACTTGTGATCATAATACGCCTTTCCTGTGTCATCCCATTGCTCAATGACCCTTGTCATCAAAATATTCCTTGTCCTTTGTCATCACAGTGCTCCATGATACCTTTAATCAAAATTCTACATGACAACTGTCATCACAATGCAAGATGACCAATGTCATCACAAGGCCCCATGACACGTGTCATCACAATTCGCCTTGGCCCTTGACATCTCAATGCTGTATGAACCGTGTCATCACTAGGTTCCAGGACACTTGTCATCACAATGCTCCATGAACTCTGTTATCTCAATGTTCCATGGCCTTTGTATTCACAATGCTCCATTGTCCTGATAATCGCATTGCTCCATGAACACTTTCATCACAATGCTCCATGATGCCTGTCATCACAATGCTCCATGAATTTGTTATCACAATGCTCCAGGACCAGTTTCATCACAATACTCCATCCCCCTTTTCATCACAGTGCACAATGAAACCTTTCATTACAATGCTCCATGACACTTGTCATCACAATGCTCAATGGCCTTTATCGTCACAATGCTCCCAGGCACTTTTCATCACGATGTTCCATGAAAACTTACATCACTTTGCTCCACGACCATTGTCATCACAATAGTCCATACCCTTGTCAACACAATGCTGCATAATCCCTGTCATCACAATTCTCCTTGACTGCTGTCATCACGATAATCCAGGACAATTTTCATAAAAATGGTTCATTCCCACAGTCATCTCAGTGCTCCATGATACCTTTCATCACAATTCCTAGATGATCAATGTCATCACAAGGCCCCATGACACCTGTCATCACAATTTGCTATGACCCTTGTCATCACAATACTCGATGAACCGTGTCATCACAGTGTTCCAGGGCACATGTCATCACAATGATCCATGACGACTTTCATCACAATGCTCCAATACACCTGTCATCACAATGCTCCATGGCCCCTGTTATCATATTGCTCCATGATCACTTTCATCACAATGATCCATGACCAATGTCATCACCATTCCTAATGACGCCTGTCATCTCAATGCTCCATGGCACCTTCATCACAATGCTCCATGAACCCATTCATCACAATGTTCCCTCTCCTTTTCATCACAATGTTCCATGGGCCCTGTCATCACAATGCTCCATGCGCTTGTCATCAAAATGCTCCAGAACTCTTGTCATCATAATGCTCCATGCCAATGTCATCAAAATGCCCCATGACACTTGTCATCACAATGCTCCACGTCATTTGTCATCACAATGCTCCATGACCCTTGTCATAACAATGGTCCATGGCCTTGTCATCACAATGTTCCATGGCCTCTGACATCACTATGCTCTATGGTTTTTCTCATCACAATGCTCTTTGACCCCTGTCATCACAATGCTTGATGACCATTGTCATCACAATGCTCCAAGAACCCTGTCATCACAATGCTCCATGCCGTTGACATCACAATGCTCCATGGCCCTTGTAATTAGAATGCTCCATGCCCTTGTCATCACAATGCTCCAGAACACTTGTGATCATAATACGCCTTTCCTGTGTCATCCCATTGCTCAATGACCCTTGTCATCAAAATATTCCTTGTCCTTTGTCATCACAGTGCTCCATGATACCTTTAATCAAAATTCTACATGACAACTGTCATCACAATGCAAGATGACCAATGTCATCACAAGGCCCCATGACACGTGTCATCACAATTCGCCTTGGCCCTGGACATCTCAATGCTGTATGAACCGTGTCATCACTAGGTTCCAGGACACTTGTCATCACAATGCTCCATGAACTCTGTTATCTCAATGTTCCATGGCCTTTGTATTCACAATGCTCCATTGTCCTGATAATCGCATTGCTCCATGAACACTTTCATCACAATGCTCCTTGACCACTGTCACCCTAATTCCCCATGACGTCTCGCCTCACTGTCTTCCAAGGCCACTCTCATCAAAATGCTCCATGATCTGTGTCAGCACAATATTGCATGACACTTGTCATCACAATGCTCCATGATGCCTGTCATCACAATGCTCCATGAATTTGTTATCACAATGCTCCAGGACCAGGTTCATCACAATACTCCATCCCCCTTTTCATCACAGTGCACAATGAAACCTTTCATTACAATGCTCCATGACACTTGTCATCACAATGCTCAATGGCCTTTATCGTCACAATGCTCCCAGGCACTTTTCATCACGATGTTCCATGAAAACTTACATCACTTTGCTCCACGACCATTGTCATCACAATAGTCCATACCCTTGTCAACACAATGCTGCATAATCCCTGTCATCACAATTCTCCTTGACTGCTGTCATCACGATAATCCAGGACAATTTTCATAACAATGGTTCATTCCCACAGTCATCTCAGTGCTCCATGATACCTTTCATCACAATTCCTAGATGATCAATGTCATCACAAGGCCCCATGACACCTGTCATCACAATTTGCTATGACCCTTGTCATCACAATACTCGATGAACCGTGTCATCACAGTGTTCCAGGGCACATGTCATCACAATGATCCATGACGACTTTCATCACAATGCTCCAATACACCTGTCATCACAATGCTCCATGGCCCCTGTTATCATATTGCTCCATGATCACTTTCATCACAATGATCCATGACCAATGTCATCACCATTCCTAATGACGCCTGTCATCTCAATGCTCCATGGCACCTTCATCACAATGCTCCATGAACCCATTCATCACAATGTTCCCTGTCCTTTTCATCACAATGTTCCATGGGCCCTGTCATCACAATGCTCCATGCGCTTGTCATCAAAATGCTCCAGAACTCTTGTCATCATAATGCTCCATTCCAATGTCATCAAAATGCCCCATGACACTTGTCATCACAATGCTCCACGTCATTTGTCATCACAATGCTCCATGACCCTTGTCATAACAATGGTCCATGGCCTTGTCATCACAATGTTCCATGGCCTCTGACATCACTATGCTCTATGGTTTTTCTCATCACAATGCTCTTTGACCCCTGTCATCACAATGCTTGATGACCATTGTCATCACAATGCTCCAAGAACCCTGTCATCACAATGCTCCATGCCGTTGACATCACAATGCTCCATGGCCCTTGTAATTAGAATGCTCCATGCCCTTGTCATCACAATGCTCCAGAACACTTGTGATCATAATACGCCTTTCCTGTGTCATCCCATTGCTCAATGACCCTTGTCATCAAAATATTCCTTGTCCTTTGTCATCACAGTGCTCCATGATACCTTTAATCAAAATTCTACATGACAACTGTCATCACAATGCAAGATGACCAATGTCATCACAAGGCCCCATGACACGTGTCATCACAATTCGCCTTGGCCCTTGACATCTCAATGCTGTATGAACCGTGTCATCACTAGGTTCCAGGACACTAGTCATCACAATGCTCCATGAACTCTGTTATCTCAATGTTCCATGGCCTTTGTATTCACAATGCTCCATTGTCCTGATAATCGCATTGCTCCATGAACACTTTCATCACAATGCTCCTTGACCACTGTCACCCTAATTCCCCATGACGTCTCGCCTCACTGTCTTCCAAGGCCACTCTCATCAAAATGCTCCATGATCTGTGTCAGCACAATATTGCATGACACTTGTCATCACAATGCTCCATGATGCCTGTCATCACAATGCTCCATGAATTTGTTATCACAATGCTCCAGGACCAGGTTCATCACAATACTCCATCCCCCTTTTCATCACAGTGCACAATGAAACCTTTCATTACAATGCTCCATGACACTTGTCATCACAATGCTCAATGGCCTTTATCGTCACAATGCTCCCAGGCACTTTTCATCACGATGTTCCATGAAAACTTACATCACTTTGCTCCACGACCATTGTCATCACAATAGTCCATACCCTTGTCAACACAATGCTGCATAATCCCTGTCATCACAATTCTCCTTGACTGCTGTCATCACGATAATCCAGGACAATTTTCATAACAATGGTTCATTCCCCCAGTCATCTCAGTGCTCCATGATACCTTTCATCACAATTCCTAGATGATCAATATCATCACAAGGCCCCATGACACCTGTCATCACAATTTGCTATGACCCTTGTCATCACAATACTCGATGAACCGTGTCATCACAGTGTTCCAGGGCACATGTCATCACAATGATCCATGACGACTTTCATCACAATGCTCCAATACACCTGTCATCACAATGCTCCATGGCCCCTGTTATCATATTGCTCCATGATCACTTTCATCACAATGATCCATGACCAATGTCATCACCATTCCTAATGACGCCTGTCATCTCAATGCTCCATGGCACCTTCATCACAATGCTCCATGAACCCATTCATCACAATGTTCCCTGTCCTTTTCATCACAATGTTCCATGGGCCCTGTCATCACAATGCTCCATGCGCTTGTCATCAAAATGCTCCAGAACTCTTGTCATCATAATGCTCCATGCCAATGTCATCAAAATGCCCCATGACACTTGTCATCACAATGCTCCACGTCATTTGTCATCACAATGCTCCATGACCCTTGTCATAAGAATGGTCCATGGCCTTGTCATCACAATGTTCCATGGCCTCTGACATCACTATGCTCTATGGTTTTTCTCATCACAATGCTCTTTGACCCCTGTCATCACAATGCTTGATGACCATTGTCATCACAATGCTCCAAGAACCCTGTCATCACAATGCTCCATGCCGTTGACATCACAATGCTCCATGGCCCTTGTAATTAGAATGCTCCATGCCCTTGTCATCACAATGCTCCAGAACACTTGTGATCATAATACGCCTTTCCTGTGTCATCCCATTGCTCAATGACCCTTGTCATCAAAATATTCCTTGTCCTTTGTCATCACAGTGCTCCATGATACCTTTAATCAAAATTCTACATGACAACTGTCATCACAATGCAAGATGACCAATGTCATCACAAGGCCCCATGACACGTGTCATCACAATTCGCCTTGGCCCTTGACATCTCAATGCTGTATGAACCGTGTCATCACTAGGTTCCAGGACACTTGTCATCACAATGCTCCATGAACTCTGTTATCTCAATGTTCCATGGCCTTTGTATTCACAATGCTCCATTGTCCTGATAATCGCATTGCTCCATGAACACTTTCATCACAATGCTCCTTGACCACTGTCACCCTAATTCCCCATGACGTCTCGCCTCACTGTCTTCCAAGGCCACTCTCATCAAAATGCTCCATGATCTGTGTCAGCACAATATTGCATGACACTTGTCATCACAATGCTCCATGATGCCTGTCATCACAATGCTCCATGAATTTGTTATCACAATGCTCCAGGACCAGTTTCATCACAATACTCCATCCCCCTTTTCATCACAGTGCACAATGAAACCTTTCATTACAATGCTCCATGACACTTGTCATCACAATGCTCAATGGCCTTTATCGTCACAATGCTCCCAGGCACTTTTCATCACGATGTTCCATGAAAACTTACATCACTTTGCTCCACGACCATTGTCATCACAATAGTCCATACCCTTGTCAACACAATGCTGCATAATCCCTGTCATCACAATTCTCCTTGACTGCTGTCATCACGATAATCCAGGACAATTTTCATAACAATGGTTCATTCCCCCAGTCATCTCAGTGCTCCATGATACCTTTCATCACAATTCCTAGATGATCAATATCATCACAAGGCCCCATGACACCTGTCATCACAATTTGCTATGACCCTTGTCATCACAATACTCGATGAACCGTGTCATCACAGTGTTCCAGGGCACATGTCATCACAATGATCCATGACGACTTTCATCACAATGCTCCAATACACCTGTCATCACAATGCTCCATGGCCCCTGTTATCATATTGCTCCATGATCACTTTCATCACAATGATCCATGACCAATGTCATCACCATTCCTAATGACGCCTGTCATCTCAATGCTCCATGGCACCTTCATCACAATGCTCCATGAACCCATTCATCACAATGTTCCCTGTCCTTTTCATCACAATGTTCCATGGGCCCTGTCATCACAATGCTCCATGCGCTTGTCATCAAAATGCTCCAGAACTCTTGTCATCATAATGCTCCATGCCAATGTCATCAAAATGCCCCATGACACTTGTCATCACAATGCTCCACGTCATTTGTCATCACAATGCTCCATGACCCTTGTCATAACAATGGTCCATGGCCTTGTCATCACAATGTTCCATGGCCTCTGACATCACTATGCTCTATGGTTTTTCTCATCACAATGCTCTTTGACCCCTGTCATCACAATGCTTGATGACCATTGTCATCACAATGCTCCAAGAACCCTGTCATCACAATGCTCCATGCCGTTGACATCACAATGCTCCATGGCCCTTGTAATTAGAATGCTCCATGCCCTTGTCATCACAATGCTCCAGAACACTTGTGATCATAATACGCCTTTCCTGTGTCATCCCATTGCTCAATGACCCTTGTCATCAAAATATTCCTTGTCCTTTGTCATCACAGTGCTCCATGATACCTTTAATCAAAATTCTACATGACAACTGTCATCACAATGCAAGATGACCAATGTCATCACAAGGCCCCATGACACGTGTCATCACAATTCGCCTTGGCCCTTGACATCTCAATGCTGTATGAACCGTGTCATCACTAGGTTCCAGGACACTAGTCATCACAATGCTCCATGAACTCTGTTATCTCAATGTTCCATGGCCTTTGTATTCACAATGCTCCATTGTCCTGATAATCGCATTGCTCCATGAACACTTTCATCACAATGCTCCTTGACCACTGTCACCCTAATTCCCCATGACGTCTCGCCTCACTGTCTTCCAAGGCCACTCTCATCAAAATGCTCCATGATCTGTGTCAGCACAATATTGCATGACACTTGTCATCACAATGCTCCATGATGCCTGTCATCACAATGCTCCATGAATTTGTTATCACAATGCTCCAGGACCAGGTTCATCACAATACTCCATCCCCCTTTTCATCACAGTGCACAATGAAACCTTTCATTACAATGCTCCATGACACTTGTCATCACAATGCTCAATGGCCTTTATCGTCACAATGCTCCCAGGCACTTTTCATCACGATGTTCCATGAAAACTTACATCACTTTGCTCCACGACCATTGTCATCACAATAGTCCATACCCTTGTCAACACAATGCTGCATAATCCCTGTCATCACAATTCTCCTTGACTGCTGTCATCACGATAATCCAGGACAATTTTCATAACAATGGTTCATTCCCCCAGTCATCTCAGTGCTCCATGATACCTTTCATCACAATTCCTAGATGATCAATATCATCACAAGGCCCCATGACACCTGTCATCACAATTTGCTATGACCCTTGTCATCACAATACTCGATGAACCGTGTCATCACAGTGTTCCAGGGCACATGTCATCACAATGATCCATGACGACTTTCATCACAATGCTCCAATACACCTGTCATCACAATGCTCCATGGCCCCTGTTATCATATTGCTCCATGATCACTTTCATCACAATGATCCATGACCAATGTCATCACCATTCCTAATGACGCCTGTCATCTCAATGCTCCATGGCACCTTCATCACAATGCTCCATGAACCCATTCATCACAATGTTCCCTGTCCTTTTCATCACAATGTTCCATGGGCCCTGTCATCACAATGCTCCATGCGCTTGTCATCAAAATGCTCCAGAACTCTTGTCATCATAATGCTCCATGCCAATGTCATCAAAATGCCCCATGACACTTGTCATCACAATGCTCCACGTCATTTGTCATCACAATGCTCCATGACCCTTGTCATAAGAATGGTCCATGGCCTTGTCATCACAATGTTCCATGGCCTCTGACATCACTATGCTCTATGGTTTTTCTCATCACAATGCTCTTTGACCCCTGTCATCACAATGCTTGATGACCATTGTCATCACAATGCTCCAAGAACCCTGTCATCACAATGCTCCATGCCGTTGACATCACAATGCTCCATGGCCCTTGTAATTAGAATGCTCCATGCCCTTGTCATCACAATGCTCCAGAACACTTGTGATCATAATACGCCTTTCCTGTGTCATCCCATTGCTCAATGACCCTTGTCATCAAAATATTCCTTGTCCTTTGTCATCACAGTGCTCCATGATACCTTTAATCAAAATTCTACATGACAACTGTCATCACAATGCAAGATGACCAATGTCATCACAAGGCCCCATGACACGTGTCATCACAATTCGCCTTGGCCCTTGACATCTCAATGCTGTATGAACCGTGTCATCACTAGGTTCCAGGACACTTGTCATCACAATGCTCCATGAACTCTGTTATCTCAATGTTCCATGGCCTTTGTATTCACAATGCTCCATTGTCCTGATAATCGCATTGCTCCATGAACACTTTCATCACAATGCTCCTTGACCACTGTCACCCTAATTCCCCATGACGTCTCGCCTCACTGTCTTCCAAGGCCACTCTCATCAAAATGCTCCATGATCTGTGTCAGCACAATATTGCATGACACTTGTCATCACAATGCTCCATGATGCCTGTCATCACAATGCTCCATGAATTTGTTATCACAATGCTCCAGGACCAGTTTCATCACAATACTCCATCCCCCTTTTCATCACAGTGCACAATGAAACCTTTCATTACAATGCTCCATGACACTTGTCATCACAATGCTCAATGGCCTTTATCGTCACAATGCTCCCAGGCACTTTTCATCACGATGTTCCATGAAAACTTACATCACTTTGCTCCACGACCATTGTCATCACAATAGTCCATACCCTTGTCAACACAATGCTGCATAATCCCTGTCATCACAATTCTCCTTGACTGCTGTCATCACGATAATCCAGGACAATTTTCATAACAATGGTTCATTCCCCCAGTCATCTCAGTGCTCCATGATACCTTTCATCACAATTCCTAGATGATCAATATCATCACAAGGCCCCATGACACCTGTCATCACAATTTGCTATGACCCTTGTCATCACAATACTCGATGAACCGTGTCATCACAGTGTTCCAGGGCACATGTCATCACAATGATCCATGACGACTTTCATCACAATGCTCCAATACACCTGTCATCACAATGCTCCATGGCCCCTGTTATCATATTGCTCCATGATCACTTTCATCACAATGATCCATGACCAATGTCATCACCATTCCTAATGACGCCTGTCATCTCAATGCTCCATGGCACCTTCATCACAATGCTCCATGAACCCATTCATCACAATGTTCCCTGTCCTTTTCATCACAATGTTCCATGGGCCCTGTCATCACAATGCTCCATGCGCTTGTCATCAAAATGCTCCAGAACTCTTGTCATCATAATGCTCCATTCCAATGTCATCAAAATGCCCCATGACACTTGTCATCACAATGCTCCACGTCATTTGTCATCACAATGCTCCATGACCCTTGTCATAAGAATGGTCCATGGCCTTGTCATCACAATGTTCCATGGCCTCTGACATCACTATGCTCTATGGTTTTTCTCATCACAATACTCTTTGACCCCTGTCATCACAATGCTTGATGACCATTGTCATCACAATGCTCCAAGAACCCTGTCATCACAATGCTCCATGCCGTTGACATCACAATGCTCCATGGCCCTTGTAATTAGAATGCTCCATGCCCTTGTCATCACAATGCTCCAGAACACTTGTGATCATAATACGCCTTTCCTGTGTCATCCCATTGCTCAATGACCCTTGTCATCAAAATATTCCTTGTCCTTTGTCATCACAGTGCTCCATGATACCTTTAATCAAAATTCTACATGACAACTGTCATCACAATGCAAGATGACCAATGTCATCACAAGGCCCCATGACACGTGTCATCACAATTCGCCTTGGCCCTTGACATCTCAATGCTGTATGAACCGTGTCATCACTAGGTTCCAGGACACTTGTCATCACAATGCTCCATGAACTCTGTTATCTCAATGTTCCATGGCCTTTGTATTCACAATGCTCCATTGTCCTGATAATCGCATTGCTCCATGAACACTTTCATCACAATGCTCCTTGACCACTGTCACCCTAATTCCCCATGACGTCTCGCCTCACTGTCTTCCAAGGCCACTCTCATCAAAATGCTCCATGATCTGTGTCAGCACAATATTGCATGACACTTGTCATCACAATGCTCCATGATGCCTGTCATCACAATGCTCCATGAATTTGTTATCACAATGCTCCAGGACCAGGTTCATCACAATACTCCATCCCCCTTTTCATCACAGTGCACAATGAAACCTTTCATTACAATGCTCCATGACACTTGTCATCACAATGCTCAATGGCCTTTATCGTCACAATGCTCCCAGGCACTTTTCATCACGATGTTCCATGAAAACTTACATCACTTTGCTCCACGACCATTGTCATCACAATAGTCCATACCCTTGTCAACACAATGCTGCATAATCCCTGTCATCACAATTCTCCTTGACTGCTGTCATCACGATAATCCAGGACAATTTTCATAACAATGGTTCATTCCCCCAGTCATCTCAGTGCTCCATGATACCTTTCATCACAATTCCTAGATGATCAATGTCATCACAAGGCCCCATGACACCTGTCATCACAATTTGCTATGACACTTGTCATCACAATACTCGATGAACCGTGTCATCACAGTGTTCCAGGGCACATGTCATCACAATGATCCATGACGACTTTCATCACAATGCTCCAATACACCTGTCATCACAATGCTCCATGGCCCCTGTTATCATATTGCTCCATGATCACTTTCATCACAATGATCCATGACCAATGTCATCACCATTCCTAATGACACCTGTCATCTCAATGCTCCATGGCACCTTCATCACAATGCTCCATGAACCCATTCATCACAATGTTCCCTGTCCTTTTCATCACAATGTTCCATGGGCCCTGTCATCACAATGCTCCATGCGCTTGTCATCAAAATGCTCCAGAACTCTTGTCATCATAATGCTCCATGCCAATGTCATCAAAATGCCCCATGACACTTGTCATCACAATGCTCCACGTCATTTGTCATCACAATGCTCCATGACCCTTGTCATAACAATGGTCCATGGCCTTGTCATCACAATGTTCCATGGCCTCTGACATCACTATGCTCTATGGTTTTTCTCATCACAATGCTCTTTGACCCCTGTCATCACAATGCTTGATGACCATTGTCATCACAATGCTCCAAGAACCCTGTCATCACAATGCTCCATGCCGTTGACATCACAATGCTCCATGGCCCTTGTAATTAGAATGCTCCATGCCCTTGTCATCACAATGCTCCAGAACACTTGTGATCATAATACGCCTTTCCTGTGTCATCCCATTGCTCAATGACCCTTGTCATCAAAATATTCCTTGTCCTTTGTCATCACAGTGCTCCATGATACCTTTAATCAAAATTCTACATGACAACTGTCATCACAATGCAAGATGACCAATGTCATCACAAGGCCCCATGACACGTGTCATCACAATTCGCCTTGGCCCTTGACATCTCAATGCTGTATGAACCGTGTCATCACTAGGTTCCAGGACACTTGTCATCACAATGCTCCATGAACTCTGTTATCTCAATGTTCCATGGCCTTTGTATTCACAATGCTCCATTGTCCTGATAATCGCATTGCTCCATGAACACTTTCATCACAATGCTCCTTGACCACTGTCACCCTAATTCCCCATGACGTCTCGCCTCACTGTCTTCCAAGGCCACTCTCATCAAAATGCTCCATGATCTGTGTCAGCACAATATTGCATGACACTTGTCATCACAATGCTCCATGATGCCTGTCATCACAATGCTCCATGAATTTGTTATCACAATGCTCCAGGACCAGGTTCATCACAATACTCCATCCCCCTTTTCATCACAGTGCACAATGAAACCTTTCATTACAATGCTCCATGACACTTGTCATCACAATGCTCAATGGCCTTTATCGTCACAATGCTCCCAGGCACTTTTCATCACGATGTTCCATGAAAACTTACATCACTTTGCTCCACGACCATTGTCATCACAATAGTCCATACCCTTGTCAACACAATGCTGCATAATCCCTGTCATCACAATTCTCCTTGACTGCTGTCATCACGATAATCCAGGACAATTTTCATAACAATGGTTCATTCCCCCAGTCATCTCAGTGCTCCATGATACCTTTCATCACAATTCCTAGATGATCAATGTCATCACAAGGCCCCATGACACCTGTCATCACAATTTGCTATGACCCTTGTCATCACAATACTCGATGAACCGTGTCATCACAGTGTTCCAGGGCACATGTCATCACAATGATCCATGACGACTTTCATCACAATGCTCCAATACACCTGTCATCACAATGCTCCATGGCCCCTGTTATCATATTGCTCCATGGTCACTTTCATCACAAAGATCCATGACCAATGTCATCACCATTCCTAATGACGCCTGTCATCTCAATGCTCCATGGCACCTTCATCACAATGCTCCATGAACCCATTCATCACAATGTTCCCTGTCCTTTTCATCACAATGTTCCATGGGCCCTGTCATCACAATGCTCCATGCGCTTGTCATCAAAATGCTCCAGAACTCTTGTCATCATAATGCTCCATTCCAATGTCATCAAAATGCCCCATGACACTTGTCATCACAATGCTCCACGTCATTTGTCATCACAATGCTCCATGACCCTTGTCATAACAATGGTCCATGGCCTTGTCATCACAATGTTCCATGGCCTCTGACATCACTATGCTCTATGGTTTTTCTCATCACAATGCTCTTTGACCCCTGTCATCACAATGCTTGATGACCATTGTCATCACAATGCTCCAAGAACCCTGTCATCACAATGCTCCATGCCGTTGACATCACAATGCTCCATGGCCCTTGTAATTAGAATGCTCCATGCCCTTGTCATCACAATGCTCCAGAACACTTGTGATCATAATACGCCTTTCCTGTGTCATCCCATTGCTCAATGACCCTTGTCATCAAAATATTCCTTGTCCTTTGTCATCACAGTGCTCCATGATACCTTTAATCAAAATTCTACATGACAACTGTCATCACAATGCAAGATGACCAATGTCATCACAAGGCCCCATGACACGTGTCATCACAATTCGCCTTGGCCCTTGACATCTCAATGCTGTATGAACCGTGTCATCACTAGGTTCCAGGACACTAGTCATCACAATGCTCCATGAACTCTGTTATCTCAATGTTCCATGGCCTTTGTATTCACAATGCTCCATTGTCCTGATAATCGCATTGCTCCATGAACACTTTCATCACAATGCTCCTTGACCACTGTCACCCTAATTCCCCATGACGTCTCGCCTCACTGTCTTCCAAGGCCACTCTCATCAAAATGCTCCATGATCTGTGTCAGCACAATATTGCATGACACTTGTCATCACAATGCTCCATGATGCCTGTCATCACAATGCTCCATGAATTTGTTATCACAATGCTCCAGGACCAGGTTCATCACAATACTCCATCCCCCTTTTCATCACAGTGCACAATGAAACCTTTCATTACAATGCTCCATGACACTTGTCATCACAATGCTCAATGGCCTTTATCGTCACAATGCTCCCAGGCACTTTTCATCACGATGTTCCATGAAAACTTACATCACTTTGCTCCACGACCATTGTCATCACAATAGTCCATACCCTTGTCAACACAATGCTGCATAATCCCTGTCATCACAATTCTCCTTGACTGCTGTCATCACGGTAATCCAGGACAATTTTCATAACAATGGTTCATTCCCCCAGTCATCTCAGTGCTCCATGATACCTTTCATCACAATTCCTAGATGATCAATATCATCACAAGGCCCCATGACACCTGTCATCACAATTTGCTATGACCCTTGTCATCACAATACTCGATGAACCGTGTCATCACAGTGTTCCAGGGCACATGTCATCACAATGATCCATGACGACTTTCATCACAATGCTCCAATACACCTGTCATCACAATGCTCCATGGCCCCTGTTATCATATTGCTCCATGATCACTTTCATCACAATGATCCATGACCAATGTCATCACCATTCCTAATGACGCCTGTCATCTCAATGCTCCATGGCACCTTCATCACAATGCTCCATGAACCCATTCATCACAATGTTCCCTGTCCTTTTCATCACAATGTTCCATGGGCCCTGTCATCACAATGCTCCATGCGCTTGTCATCAAAATGCTCCAGAACTCTTGTCATCATAATGCTCCATGCCAATGTCATCAAAATGCCCCATGACACTTGTCATCACAATGCTCCACGTCATTTGTCATCACAATGCTCCATGACCCTTGTCATAAGAATGGTCCATGGCCTTGTCATCACAATGTTCCATGGCCTCTGACATCACTATGCTCTATGGTTTTTCTCATCACAATGCTCTTTGACCCCTGTCATCACAATGCTTGATGACCATTGTCATCACAATGCTCCAAGAACCCTGTCATCACAATGCTCCATGCCGTTGACATCACAATGCTCCATGGCCCTTGTAATTAGAATGCTCCATGCCCTTGTCATCACAATGCTCCAGAACACTTGTGATCATAATACGCCTTTCCTGTGTCATCCCATTGCTCAATGACCCTTGTCATCAAAATATTCCTTGTCCTTTGTCATCACAGTGCTCCATGATACCTTTAATCAAAATTCTACATGACAACTGTCATCACAATGCAAGATGACCAATGTCATCACAAGGCCCCATGACACGTGTCATCACAATTCGCCTTGGCCCTTGACATCTCAATGCTGTATGAACCGTGTCATCACTAGGTTCCAGGACACTTGTCATCACAATGCTCCATGAACTCTGTTATCTCAATGTTCCATGGCCTTTGTATTCACAATGCTCCATTGTCCTGATAATCGCATTGCTCCATGAACACTTTCATCACAATGCTCCTTGACCACTGTCACCCTAATTCCCCATGACGTCTCGCCTCACTGTCTTCCAAGGCCACTCTCATCAAAATGCTCCATGATCTGTGTCAGCACAATATTGCATGACACTTGTCATCACAATGCTCCATGATGCCTGTCATCACAATGCTCCATGAATTTGTTATCACAATGCTCCAGGACCAGTTTCATCACAATACTCCATCCCCCTTTTCATCACAGTGCACAATGAAACCTTTCATTACAATGCTCCATGACACTTGTCATCACAGTGCTCAATGGCCTTTATCGTCACAATGCTCCCAGGCACTTTTCATCACGATGTTCCATGAAAACTTACATCACTTTGCTCCACGACCATTGTCATCACAATAGTCCATACCCTTGTCAACACAATGCTGCATAATCCCTGTCATCACAATTCTCCTTGACTGCTGTCATCACGATAATCCAGGACAATTTTCATAACAATGGTTCATTCCCCCAGTCATCTCAGTGCTCCATGATACCTTTCATCACAATTCCTAGATGATCAATGTCATCACAAGGCCCCATGACACCTGTCATCACAATTTGCTATGACCCTTGTCATCACAATACTCGATGAACCGTGTCATCACAGTGTTCCAGGGCACATGTCATCACAATGATCCATGACGACTTTCATCACAATGCTCCAATACACCTGTCATCACAATGCTCCATGGCCCCTGTTATCATATTGCTCCATGATCACTTTCATCACAATGATCCATGACCAATGTCATCACCATTCCTAATGACGCCTGTCATCTCAATGCTCCATGGCACCTTCATCACAATGCTCCATGAACCCATTCATCACAATGTTCCCTGTCCTTTTCATCACAATGTTCCATGGGCCCTGTCATCACAATGCTCCATGCGCTTGTCATCAAAATGCTCCAGAACTCTTGTCATCATAATGCTCCATGCCAATGTCATCAAAATGCCCCATGACACTTGTCATCACAATGCTCCACGTCATTTGTCATCACAATGCTCCATGACCCTTGTCATAAGAATGGTCCATGGCCTTGTCATCACAATGTTCCATGGCCTCTGACATCACTATGCTCTATGGTTTTTCTCATCACAATGCTCTTTGACCCCTGTCATCACAATGCTTGATGACCATTGTCATCACAATGCTCCAAGAACCCTGTCATCACAATGCTCCATGCCGTTGACATCACAATGCTCCATGGCCCTTGTAATTAGAATGCTCCATGCCCTTGTCATCACAATGCTCCAGAACACTTGTGATCATAATACGCCTTTCCTGTGTCATCCCATTGCTCAATGACCCTTGTCATCAAAATATTCCTTGTCCTTTGTCATCACAGTGCTCCATGATACCTTTAATCAAAATTCTACATGACAACTGTCATCACAATGCAAGATGACCAATGTCATCACAAGGCCCCATGACACGTGTCATCACAATTCGCCTTGGCCCTTGACATCTCAATGCTGTATGAACCGTGTCATCACTAGGTTCCAGGACACTTGTCATCACAATGCTCCATGAACTCTGTTATCTCAATGTTCCATGGCCTTTGTATTCACAATGCTCCATTGTCCTGATAATCGCATTGCTCCATGAACACTTTCATCACAATGCTCCTTGACCACTGTCACCCTAATTCCCCATGACGTCTCGCCTCACTGTCTTCCAAGGCCACTCTCATCAAAATGCTCCATGATCTGTGTCAGCACAATATTGCATGACACTTGTCATCACAATGCTCCATGATGCCTGTCATCACAATGCTCCATGAATTTGTTATCACAATGCTCCAGGACCAGGTTCATCACAATACTCCATCCCCCTTTTCATCACAGTGCACAATGAACCCTTTCATTACAATGCTCCATGACACTTGTCATCACAATGCTCAATGGCCTTTATCGTCACAATGCTCCCAGGCACTTTTCATCACGATGTTCCATGAAAACTTACATCACTTTGCTCCACGACCATTGTCATCACAATAGTCCATACCCTTGTCAACACAATGCTGCATAATCCCTGTCATCACAATTCTCCTTGACTGCTGTCATCACGATAATCCAGGACAATTTTCATAACAATGGTTCATTCCCCCAGTCATCTCAGTGCTCCATGATACCTTTCATCACAATTCCTAGATGATCAATGTCATCACAAGGCCCCATGACACCTGTCATCACAATTTGCTATGACCCTTGTCATCACAATACTCGATGAACCGTGTCATCACAGTGTTCCAGGGCACATGTCATCACAATGATCCATGACGACTTTCATCACAATGCTCCAATACACCTGTCATCACAATGCTCCATGGCCCCTGTTATCATATTGCTCCATGATCACTTTCATCACAATGATCCATGACCAATGTCATCACCATTCCTAATGACGCCTGTCATCTCAATGCTCCATGGCACCTTCATCACAATGCTCCATGAACCCATTCATCACAATGTTCCCTGTCCTTTTCATCACAATGTTCCATGGGCCCTGTCATCACAATGCTCCATGCGCTTGTCATCAAAATGCTCCAGAACTCTTGTCATCATAATGCTCCATGCCAATGTCATCAAAATGCCCCATGACACTTGTCATCACAATGCTCCACGTCATTTGTCATCACAATGCTCCATGACCCTTGTCATAAGAATGGTCCATGGCCTTGTCATCACAATGTTCCATGGCCTCTGACATCACTATGCTCTATGGTTTTTCTCATCACAATGCTCTTTGACCCCTGTCATCACAATGCTTGATGACCATTGTCATCACAATGCTCCAAGAACCCTGTCATCACAATGCTCCATGCCGTTGACATCACAATGCTCCATGGCCCTTGTAATTAGAATGCTCCATGCCCTTGTCATCACAATGCTCCAGAACACTTGTGATCATAATACGCCTTTCCTGTGTCATCCCATTGCTCAATGACCCTTGTCATCAAAATATTCCTTGTCCTTTGTCATCACAGTGCTCCATGATACCTTTAATCAAAATTCTACATGACAACTGTCATCACAATGCAAGATGACCAATGTCATCACAAGGCCCCATGACACGTGTCATCACAATTCGCCTTGGCCCTTGACATCTCAATGCTGTATGAACCGTGTCATCACTAGGTTCCAGGACACTTGTCATCACAATGCTCCATGAACTCTGTTATCTCAATGTTCCATGGCCTTTGTATTCACAATGCTCCATTGTCCTGATAATCGCATTGCTCCATGAACACTTTCATCACAATGCTCCTTGACCACTGTCACCCTAATTCCCCATGACGTCTCGCCTCACTGTCTTCCAAGGCCACTCTCATCAAAATGCTCCATGATCTGTGTCAGCACAATATTGCATGACACTTGTCATCACAATGCTCCATGATGCCTGTCATCACAATGCTCCATGAATTTGTTATCACAATGCTCCAGGACCAGGTTCATCACAATACTCCATCCCCCTTTTCATCACAGTGCACAATGAACCCTTTCATTACAATGCTCCATGACACTTGTCATCACAATGCTCAATGGCCTTTATCGTCACAATGCTCCCAGGCACTTTTCATCACGATGTTCCATGAAAACTTACATCACTTTGCTCCACGACCATTGTCATCACAATAGTCCATACCCTTGTCAACACAATGCTGCATAATCCCTGTCATCACAATTCTCCTTGACTGCTGTCATCACGATAATCCAGGACAATTTTCATAACAATGGTTCATTCCCCCAGTCATCTCAGTGCTCCATGATACCTTTCATCACAATTCCTAGATGATCAATGTCATCACAAGGCCCCATGACACCTGTCATCACAATTTGCTATGACACTTGTCATCACAATACTCGATGAACCGTGTCATCACAGTGTTCCAGGGCACATGTCATCACAATGATCCATGACGACTTTCATCACAATGCTCCAATACACCTGTCATCACAATGCTCCATGGCCCCTGTTATCATATTGCTCCATGATCACTTTCATCACAATGATCCATGACCAATGTCATCACCATTCCTAATGACGCCTGTCATCTCAATGCTCCATGGCACCTTCATCACAATGCTCCATGAACCCATTCATCACAATGTTCCCTGTCCTTTTCATCACAATGTTCCATGGGCCCTGTCATCACAATGCTCCATGCGCTTGTCATCAAAATGCTCCAGAACTCTTGTCATCATAATGCTCCATGCCAATGTCATCAAAATGCCCCATGACACTTGTCATCACAATGCTCCACGTCATTTGTCATCACAATGCTCCATGACCCTTGTCATAACAATGGTCCATGGCCTTGTCATCACAATGTTCCATGGCCTCTGACATCACTATGCTCTATGGTTTTTCTCATCACAATGCTCTTTGACCCCTGTCATCACAATGCTTGATGACCATTGTCATCACAATGCTCCAAGAACCCTGTCATCACAATGCTCCATGCCGTTGACATCACAATGCTCCATGGCCCTTGTAATTAGAATGCTCCATGCCCTTGTCATCACAATGCTCCAGAACACTTGTGATCATAATACGCCTTTCCTGTGTCATCCCATTGCTCAATGACCCTTGTCATCAAAATAGTCCTTGTCCTTTGTCATCACAGTGCTCCATGATACCTTTAATCAAAATTCTACATGACAACTGTCATCACAATGCAAGATGACCAATGTCATCACAAGGCCCCATGACACGTGTCATCACAATTCGCCTTGGCCCTTGACATCTCAATGCTGTATGAACCGTGTCATCACTAGGTTCCAGGACACTTGTCATCACAATGCTCCATGAACTCTGTTATCTCAATGTTCCATGGCCTTTGTATTCACAATGCTCCATTGTCCTGATAATCGCATTGCTCCATGAACACTTTCATCACAATGCTCCTTGACCACTGTCACCCTAATTCCCCATGACGTCTCGCCTCACTGTCTTCCAAGGCCACTCTCATCAAAATGCTCCATGATCTGTGTCAGCACAATATTGCATGACACTTGTCATCACAATGCTCCATGATGCCTGTCATCACAATGCTCCATGAATTTGTTATCACAATGCTCCAGGACCAGTTTCATCACAATACTCCGTCCCCCTTTTCATCACAGTGCACAATGAAACCTTTCATTACAATGCTCCATGACACTTGTCATCACAATGCTCAATGGCCTTTATCGTCACAATGCTCCCAGGCACTTTTCATCACGATGTTCCATGAAAACTTACATCACTTTGCTCCACGACCATTGTCATCACAATAGTCCATACCCTTGTCAACACAATGCTGCATAATCCCTGTCATCACAATTCTCCTTGACTGCTGTCATCACGGTAATCCAGGACAATTTTCATAACAATGGTTCATTCCCCCAGTCATCTCAGTGCTCCATGATACCTTTCATCACAATTCCTAGATGATCAATGTCATCACAAGGCCCCATGACACCTGTCATCACAATTTGCTATGACCCTTGTCATCACAATACTCGATGAACCGTGTCATCACAGTGTTCCAGGGCACATGTCATCACAATGATCCATGACGACTTTCATCACAATGCTCCAATACACCTGTCATCACAATGCTCCATGGCCCCTGTTATCATATTGCTCCATGATCACTTTCATCACAATGATCCATGACCAATGTCATCACCATTCCTAATGACGCCTGTCATCTCAATGCTCCATGGCACCTTCATCACAATGCTCCATGAACCCATTCATCACAATGTTCCCTGTCCTTTTCATCACAATGTTCCATGGGCCCTGTCATCACAATGCTCCATGCGCTTGTCATCAAAATGCTCCAGAACTCTTGTCATCATAATGCTCCATGCCAATGTCATCAAAATGCCCCATGACACTT
Organism: Balaenoptera physalus; assembly: GCF_965194825.1. Lineage (NCBI taxonomy): Eukaryota > Metazoa > Chordata > Mammalia > Artiodactyla > Balaenopteridae > Balaenoptera > Balaenoptera physalus. The sequence goes on from NW_028126427.1 coordinate 366,355, forward strand.
GTCATCACAATGCTCCACGTCATTTGTCATCACAATGCTCCATGACCCTTGTCATAACAATGGTCCATGGCCTTGTCATCACAATGTTCCATGGCCTCTGACATCACTATGCTCTATGGTTTTTCTCATCACAATACTCTTTGACCCCTGTCATCACAATGCTTGATGACCATTGTCATCACAATGCTCCAAGAACCCTGTCATCACAATGCTCCATGCCGTTGACATCACAATGCTCCATGGCCCTTGTAATTAGAATGCTCCATGCCCTTGTCATCACAATGCTCCAGAACACTTGTGATCATAATACGCCTTTCCTGTGTCATCCCATTGCTCAATGACCCTTGTCATCAAAATAGTCCTTGTCCTTTGTCATCACAGTGCTCCATGATACCTTTAATCAAAATTCTACATGACAACTGTCATCACAATGCAAGATGACCAATGTCATCACAAGGCCCCATGACACGTGTCATCACAATTCGCCTTGGCCCTTGACATCTCAATGCTGTATGAACCGTGTCATCACTAGGTTCCAGGACACTTGTCATCACAATGCTCCATGAACTCTGTTATCTCAATGTTCCATGGCCTTTGTATTCACAATGCTCCATTGTCCTGATAATCGCATTGCTCCATGAACACTTTCATCACAATGCTCCTTGACCACTGTCACCCTAATTCCCCATGACGTCTCGCCTCACTGTCTTCCAAGGCCACTCTCATCAAAATGCTCCATGATCTGTGTCAGCACAATATTGCATGACACTTGTCATCACAATGCTCCATGATGCCTGTCATCACAATGCTCCATGAATTTGTTATCACAATGCTCCAGGACCAGGTTCATCACAATACTCCATCCCCCTTTTCATCACAGTGCACAATGAAACCTTTCATTACAATGCTCCATGACACTTGTCATCACAATGCTCAATGGCCTTTATCGTCACAATGCTCCCAGGCACTTTTCATCACGATGTTCCATGAAAACTTACATCACTTTGCTCCACGACCATTGTCATCACAATAGTCCATACCCTTGTCAACACAATGCTGCATAATCCCTGTCATCACAATTCTCCTTGACTGCTGTCATCACGATAATCCAGGACAATTTTCATAACAATGGTTCATTCCCCCAGTCATCTCAGTGCTCCATGATACCTTTCATCACAATTCCTAGATGATCAATGTCATCACAAGGCCCCATGACACCTGTCATCACAATTTGCTATGACACTTGTCATCACAATACTCGATGAACCGTGTCATCACAGTGTTCCAGGGCACATGTCATCACAATGATCCATGACGACTTTCATCACAATGCTCCAATACACCTGTCATCACAATGCTCCATGGCCCCTGTTATCATATTGCTCCATGATCACTTTCATCACAATGATCCATGACCAATGTCATCACCATTCCTAATGACGCCTGTCATCTCAATGCTCCATGGCACCTTCATCACAATGCTCCATGAACCCATTCATCACAATGTTCCCTGTCCTTTTCATCACAATGTTCCATGGGCCCTGTCATCACAATGCTCCATGCGCTTGTCATCAAAATGCTCCAGAACTCTTGTCATCATAATGCTCCATGCCAATGTCATCAAAATGCCCCATGACACTTGTCATCACAATGCTCCACGTCATTTGTCATCACAATGCTCCATGACCCTTGTCATAACAATGGTCCATGGCCTTGTCATCACAATGTTCCATGGCCTCTGACATCACTATGCTCTATGGTTTTTCTCATCACAATGCTCTTTGACCCCTGTCATCACAATGCTTGATGACCATTGTCATCACAATGCTCCAAGAACCCTGTCATCACAATGCTCCATGCCGTTGACATCACAATGCTCCATGGCCCTTGTAATTAGAATGCTCCATGCCCTTGTCATCACAATGCTCCAGAACACTTGTGATCATAATACGCCTTTCCTGTGTCATCCCATTGCTCAATGACCCTTGTCATCAAAATAGTCCTTGTCCTTTGTCATCACAGTGCTCCATGATACCTTTAATCAAAATTCTACATGACAACTGTCATCACAATGCAAGATGACCAATGTCATCACAAGGCCCCATGACACGTGTCATCACAATTCGCCTTGGCCCTTGACATCTCAATGCTGTATGAACCGTGTCATCACTAGGTTCCAGGACACTTGTCATCACAATGCTCCATGAACTCTGTTATCTCAATGTTCCATGGCCTTTGTATTCACAATGCTCCATTGTCCTGATAATCGCATTGCTCCATGAACACTTTCATCACAATGCTCCTTGACCACTGTCACCCTAATTCCCCATGACGTCTCGCCTCACTGTCTTCCAAGGCCACTCTCATCAAAATGCTCCATGATCTGTGTCAGCACAATATTGCATGACACTTGTCATCACAATGCTCCATGATGCCTGTCATCACAATGCTCCATGAATTTGTTATCACAATGCTCCAGGACCAGTTTCATCACAATACTCCGTCCCCCTTTTCATCACAGTGCACAATGAAACCTTTCATTACAATGCTCCATGACACTTGTCATCACAATGCTCAATGGCCTTTATCGTCACAATGCTCCCAGGCACTTTTCATCACGATGTTCCATGAAAACTTACATCACTTTGCTCCACGACCATTGTCATCACAATAGTCCATACCCTTGTCAACACAATGCTGCATAATCCCTGTCATCACAATTCTCCTTGACTGCTGTCATCACGATAATCCAGGACAATTTTCATAACAATGGTTCATTCCCCCAGTCATCTCAGTGCTCCATGATACCTTTCATCACAATTCCTAGATGATCAATGTCATCACAAGGCCCCATGACACCTGTCATCACAATTTGCTATGACCCTTGTCATCACAATACTCGATGAACCGTGTCATCACAGTGTTCCAGGGCACATGTCATCACAATGATCCATGACGACTTTCATCACAATGCTCCAATACACCTGTCATCACAATGCTCCATGGCCCCTGTTATCATATTGCTCCATGATCACTTTCATCACAATGATCCATGACCAATGTCATCACCATTCCTAATGACGCCTGTCATCTCAATGCTCCATGGCACCTTCATCACAATGCTCCATGAACCCATTCATCACAATGTTCCCTGTCCTTTTCATCACAATGTTCCATGGGCCCTGTCATCACAATGCTCCATGCGCTTGTCATCAAAATGCTCCAGAACTCTTGTCATCATAATGCTCCATGCCAATGTCATCAAAATGCCCCATGACACTTGTCATCACAATGCTCCACGTCATTTGTCATCACAATGCTCCATGACCCTTGTCATAAGAATGGTCCATGGCCTTGTCATCACAATGTTCCATGGCCTCTGACATCACTATGCTCTATGGTTTTTCTCATCACAATGCTCTTTGACCCCTGTCATCACAATGCTTGATGACCATTGTCATCACAATGCTCCAAGAACCCTGTCATCACAATGCTCCATGCCGTTGACATCACAATGCTCCATGGCCCTTGTAATTAGAATGCTCCATGCCCTTGTCATCACAATGCTCCAGAACACTTGTGATCATAATACGCCTTTCCTGTGTCATCCCATTGCTCAATGACCCTTGTCATCAAAATAGTCCTTGTCCTTTGTCATCACAGTGCTCCATGATACCTTTAATCAAAATTCTACATGACAACTGTCATCACAATGCAAGATGACCAATGTCATCACAAGGCCCCATGACACGTGTCATCACAATTCGCCTTGGCCCTTGACATCTCAATGCTGTATGAACCGTGTCATCACTAGGTTCCAGGACACTTGTCATCACAATGCTCCATGAACTCTGTTATCTCAATGTTCCATGGCCTTTGTATTCACAATGCTCCATTGTCCTGATAATCGCATTGCTCCATGAACACTTTCATCACAATGCTCCTTGACCACTGTCACCCTAATTCCCCATGACGTCTCGCCTCACTGTCTTCCAAGGCCACTCTCATCAAAATGCTCCATGATCTGTGTCAGCACAATATTGCATGACACTTGTCATCACAATGCTCCATGATGCCTGTCATCACAATGCTCCATGAATTTGTTATCACAATGCTCCAGGACCAGGTTCATCACAATACTCCGTCCCCCTTTTCATCACAGTGCACAATGAAACCTTTCATTACAATGCTCCATGACACTTGTCATCACAATGCTCAATGGCCTTTATCGTCACAATGCTCCCAGGCACTTTTCATCACGATGTTCCATGAAAACTTACATCACTTTGCTCCACGACCATTGTCATCACAATAGTCCATACCCTTGTCAACACAATGCTGCATAATCCCTGTCATCACAATTCTCCTTGACTGCTGTCATCACGATAATCCAGGACAATTTTCATAACAATGGTTCATTCCCCCAGTCATCTCAGTGCTCCATGATACCTTTCATCACAATTCCTAGATGATCAATGTCATCACAAGGCCCCATGACACCTGTCATCACAATTTGCTATGACCCTTGTCATCACAATACTCGATGAACCGTGTCATCACAGTGTTCCAGGGCACATGTCATCACAATGATCCATGACGACTTTCATCACAATGCTCCAATACACCTGTCATCACAATGCTCCATGGCCCCTGTTATCATATTGCTCCATGATCACTTTCATCACAATGATCCATGACCAATGTCATCACCATTCCTAATGACGCCTGTCATCTCAATGCTCCATGGCACCTTCATCACAATGCTCCATGAACCCATTCATCACAATGTTCCCTGTCCTTTTCATCACAATGTTCCATGGGCCCTGTCATCACAATGCTCCATGCGCTTGTCATCAAAATGCTCCAGAACTCTTGTCATCATAATGCTCCATGCCAATGTCATCAAAATGCCCCATGACACTTGTCATCACAATGCTCCACGTCATTTGTCATCACAATGCTCCATGACCCTTGTCATAAGAATGGTCCATGGCCTTGTCATCACAATGTTCCATGGCCTCTGACATCACTATGCTCTATGGTTTTTCTCATCACAATGCTCTTTGACCCCTGTCATCACAATGCTTGATGACCATTGTCATCACAATGCTCCAAGAACCCTGTCATCACAATGCTCCATGCCGTTGACATCACAATGCTCCATGGCCCTTGTAATTAGAATGCTCCATGCCCTTGTCATCACAATGCTCCAGAACACTTGTGATCATAATACGCCTTTCCTGTGTCATCCCATTGCTCAATGACCCTTGTCATCAAAATAGTCCTTGTCCTTTGTCATCACAGTGCTCCATGATACCTTTAATCAAAATTCTACATGACAACTGTCATCACAATGCAAGATGACCAATGTCATCACAAGGCCCCATGACACGTGTCATCACAATTCGCCTTGGCCCTTGACATCTCAATGCTGTATGAACCGTGTCATCACTAGGTTCCAGGACACTTGTCATCACAATGCTCCATGAACTCTGTTATCTCAATGTTCCATGGCCTTTGTATTCACAATGCTCCATTGTCCTGATAATCGCATTGCTCCATGAACACTTTCATCACAATGCTCCTTGACCACTGTCACCCTAATTCCCCATGACGTCTCGCCTCACTGTCTTCCAAGGCCACTCTCATCAAAATGCTCCATGATCTGTGTCAGCACAATATTGCATGACACTTGTCATCACAATGCTCCATGATGCCTGTCATCACAATGCTCCATGAATTTGTTATCACAATGCTCCAGGACCAGGTTCATCACAATACTCCATCCCCCTTTTCATCACAGTGCACAATGAAACCTTTCATTACAATGCTCCATGACACTTGTCATCACAATGCTCAATGGCCTTTATCGTCACAATGCTCCCAGGCACTTTTCATCACGATGTTCCATGAAAACTTACATCACTTTGCTCCACGACCATTGTCATCACAATAGTCCATACCCTTGTCAACACAATGCTGCATAATCCCTGTCATCACAATTCTCCTTGACTGCTGTCATCACGATAATCCAGGACAATTTTCATAACAATGATTCATTCCCCCAGTCATCTCAGTGCTCCATGATACCTTTCATCACAATTCCTAGATGATCAATGTCATCACAAGGCCCCATGACACCTGTCATCACAATTTGCTATGACCCTTGTCATCACAATACTCGATGAACCGTGTCATCACAGTGTTCCAGGGCACATGTCATCACAATGATCCATGACGACTTTCATCACAATGCTCCAATACACCTGTCATCACAATGCTCCATGGCCCCTGTTATCATATTGCTCCATGATCACTTTCATCACAATGATCCATGACCAATGTCATCACCATTCCTAATGACGCCTGTCATCTCAATGCTCCATGGCACCTTCATCACAATGCTCCATGAAACCATTCATCACAATGTTCCCTGTCCTTTTCATCACAATGTTCCATGGGCCCTGTCATCACAATGCTCCATGCGCTTGTCATCAAAATGCTCCAGAACTCTTGTCATCATAATGCTCCATGCCAATGTCATCAAAATGCCCCATGACACTTGTCATCACAATGCTCCACGTCATTTGTCATCACAATGCTCCATGACCCTTGTCATAACAATGGTCCATGGCCTTGTCATCACAATGTTCCATGGCCTCTGACATCACTATGCTCTATGGTTTTTCTCATCACAATGCTCTTTGACCCCTGTCATCACAATGCTTGATGACCATTGTCATCACAATGCTCCAAGAACCCTGTCATCACAATGCTCCATGCCGTTGACATCACAATGCTCCATGGCCCTTGTAATTAGAATGCTCCATGCCCTTGTCATCACAATGCTCCAGAACACTTGTGATCATAATACGCCTTTCCTGTGTCATCCCATTGCTCAATGACCCTTGTCATCAAAATAGTCCTTGTCCTTTGTCATCACAGTGCTCCATGATACCTTTAATCAAAATTCTACATGACAACTGTCATCACAATGCAAGATGACCAATGTCATCACAAGGCCCCATGACACGTGTCATCACAATTCGCCTTGGCACTTGACATCTCAATGCTGTATGAACCGTGTCATCACTAGGTTCCAGGACACTTGTCATCACAATGCTCCATGAACTCTGTTATCTCAATGTTCCATGGCCTTTGTATTCACAATGCTCCATTGTCCTGATAATCGCATTGCTCCATGAACACTTTCATCACAATGCTCCTTGACCACTGTCACCCTAATTCCCCATGACGTCTCGCCTCACTGTCTTCCAAGGCCACTCTCATCAAAATGCTCCATGATCTGTGTCAGCACAATATTGCATGACACTTGTCATCACAATGCTCCATGATGCCTGTCATCACAATGCTCCATGAATTTGTAATCACAATGCTCCAGGACCAGTTTCATCACAATACTCCATCCCCCTTTTCATCACAGTGCACAATGAAACCTTTCATTACAATGCTCCATGACACTTGTCATCACAATGCTCAATGGCCTTTATCGTCACAATGCTCCCAGGCACTTTTCATCACGATGTTCCATGAAAACTTACATCACTTTGCTCCACGACCATTGTCATCACAATAGTCCATACCCTTGTCAACACAATGCTGCATAATCCCTGTCATCACAATTCTCCTTGACTGCTGTCATCACGATAATCCAGGACAATTTTCATAACAATGGTTCATTCCCCCAGTCATCTCAGTGCTCCATGATACCTTTCATCACAATTCCTAGATGATCAATGTCATCACAAGGCCCCATGACACCTGTCATCACAATTCGCTATGACCCTTGTCATCACAATACTCGATGAACCGTGTCATCACAGTGTTCCAGGGCACATGTCATCACAATGATCCATGACGACTTTCATCACAATGCTCCAATACACCTGTCATCACAATGCTCCATGGCCCCTGTTATCATATTGCTCCATGATCACTTTCATCACAATGATCCATGACCAATGTCATCACCATTCCTAATGACGCCTGTCATCTCAATGCTCCATGGCACCTTCATCACAATGCTCCATGAACCCATTCATCACAATGTTCCCTGTCCTTTTCATCACAATGTTCCATGGGCCCTGTCATCACAATGCTCCATGCGCTTGTCATCAAAATGCTCCAGAACTCTTGTCATCATAATGCTCCATGCCAGTCTCATCAAAATGCCCCATGACACTTGTCATCACAATGCTCCACGTCATTTGTCATCACAATGCTCCATGACCCTTGTCATAACAATGGTCCATGGCCTTGTCATCACAATGTTCCATGGCCTCTGACATCACTATGCTCTATGGTTTTTCTCATCACAATGCTCTTTGACCCCTGTCACCACAATGCTTGATGACCATTGTCATCACAATGCTCCAAGAACCCTGTCATCACAATGCTCCATGCCGTTGACATCACAATGCTCCATGGCCCTTGTAATTAGAATGCTCCATGCCCTTGTCATCACAATGCTCCAGAACACTTGTGATCATAATACGCCTTTCCTGTGTCATCCCATTGCTCAATGACCCTTGTCATCAAAATATTCCTTGTCCTTTGTCATCACAGTGCTCCATGATACCTTTAATCAAAATTCTACATGACAACTGTCATCACAATGCAAGATGACCAATGTCATCACAAGGCCCCATGACACGTGTCATCACAATTCGCCTTGGCCCTTGACATCTCAATGCTGTATGAACCGTGTCATCACTAGGTTCCAGGACACTTGTCATCACAATGCTCCATGAACTCTGTTATCTCAATGTTCCATGGCCTTTGTATTCACAATGCTCCATTGTCCTGATAATCGCATTGCTCCATGAACACTTTCATCACAATGCTCCTTGACCACTGTCACCCTAATTCCCCATGACGTCTCGCCTCACTGTCTTCCAAGGCCACTCTCATCAAAATGCTCCATGATCTGTGTCAGCACAATATTGCATGACACTTGTCATCACAATGCTCCATGATGCCTGTCATCACAATGCTCCATGAATTTGTTATCACAATGCTCCAGGACCAGGTTCATCACAATACTCCATCCCCCTTTTCATCACAGTGCACAATGAAACCTTTCATTACAATGCTCCATGACACTTGTCATCACAATGCTCAATGGCCTTTATCGTCACAATGCTCCCAGGCACTTTTCATCACGATGTTCCATGAAAACTTACATCACTTTGCTCCACGACCATTGTCATCACAATAGTCCATACCCTTGTCAACACAATGCTGCATAATCCCTGTCATCACAATTCTCCTTGACTGCTGTCATCACGATAATCCAGGACAATTTTCATAACAATGGTTCATTCCCCCAGTCATCTCAGTGCTCCATGATACCTTTCATCACAATTCCTAGATGATCAATGTCATCACAAGGCCCCATGACACCTGTCATCACAATTTTCTATGACCCTTGTCATCACAATACTCGATGAACCGTGTCATCACAGTGTTCCAGGGCACATGTCATCACAATGATCCATGACGACTTTCATCACAATGCTCCAATACACCTGTCATCACAATGCTCCATGGCCCCTGTTATCATATTGCTCCATGATCACTTTCATCACAATGATCCATGACCAATGTCATCACCATTCCTAATGACGCCTGTCATCTCAATGCTCCATGGCACCTTCATCACAATGCTCCATGAACCCATTCATCACAATGTTCCCTGTCCTTTTCATCACAATGTTCCATGGGCCCTGTCATCACAATGCTCCATGCGCTTGTCATCAAAATGCTCCAGAACTCTTGTCATCATAATGCTCCATGCCAATGTCATCAAAATGCCCCATGACACTTGTCATCACAATGCTCCACGTCATTTGTCATCACAATGCTCCATGACCCTTGTCATAACAATGGTCCATGGCCTTGTCATCACAATGTTCCATGGCCTCTGACATCACTATGCTCTATGGTTTTTCTCATCACAATGCTCTTTGACCCCTGTCATCACAATGCTTGATGACCATTGTCATCACAATGCTCCAAGAACCCTGTCATCACAATGCTCCATGCCGTTGACATCACAATGCTCCATGGCCCTTGTAATTAGAATGCTCCATGCCCTTGTCATCACAATGCTCCAGAACACTTGTGATCATAATACGCCTTTCCTGTGTCATCCCATTGCTCAATGACCCTTGTCATCAAAATATTCCTTGTCCTTTGTCATCACAGTGCTCCATGATACCTTTAATCAAAATTCTACATGACAACTGTCATCACAATGCAAGATGACCAATGTCATCACAAGGCCCCATGACACGTGTCATCACAATTCGCCTTGGCCCTGGACATCTCAATGCTGTATGAACCGTGTCATCACTAGGTTCCAGGACACTTGTCATCACAATGCTCCATGAACTCTGTTATCTCAATGTTCCATGGCCTTTGTATTCACAATGCTCCATTGTCCTGATAATCGCATTGCTCCATGAACACTTTCATCACAATGCTCCTTGACCACTGTCACCCTAATTCCCCATGACGTCTCGCCTCACTGTCTTCCAAGGCCACTCTCATCAAAATGCTCCATGATCTGTGTCAGCACAATATTGCATGACACTTGTCATCACAATGCTCCATGATGCCTGTCATCACAATGCTCCATGAATTTGTTATCACAATGCTCCAGGACCAGTTTCATCACAATACTCCATCCCCCTTTTCATCACAGTGCACAATGAAACCTTTCATTACAATGCTCCATGACACTTGTCATCACAATGCTCAATGGCCTTTATCGTCACAATGCTCCCAGGCACTTTTCATCACGATGTTCCATGAAAACTTACATCACTTTGCTCCACGACCATTGTCATCACAATAGTCCATACCCTTGTCAACACAATGCTGCATAATCCCTGTCATCACAATTCTCCTTGACTGCTGTCATCACGATAATCCAGGACAATTTTCATAACAATGGTTCATTCCCCCAGTCATCTCAGTGCTCCATGATACCTTTCATCACAATTCCTAGATGATCAATGTCATCACAAGGCCCCATGACACCTGTCATCACAATGATCGCTGCCAATGTCATCACAATGCTCCAGGTCTGTTGTCATCAGCATGCTTCATGCCCATGTCATCACAATGCTCCATTAATCTTGTCTTCACAATTCTCCATGGCCCATGTCATCACAGTGCTCCATGACCCCTGTCATCGCAATGCTCTATGGCCTTTGTCATCACAATGCTCCATGACCCATGTCATCACAATGCCCCGTGGTGTTTGTCATCACAATGCTCCATGACCCCTCTCAACACAACGCCTGATGACCCCTGTCATCAAAATGCTAAATGGCACTTGTCATCACAATGCTCTATGAGGCCTGTCATCACTATTCTCCATGTCACTTGTTATCACAATGCTCCATGGCCCCTGTAATTACAGTTCTCCTTGACCCTTTTCATCACAATGCCCAATGCCACCTCTCATCACAATGCTCCATAACATTTGTCATCACAAAGCTCGATGGCCCTTGTCATCACATTTTTCCTTGGTGCTTTTCATCGCAATGCTTCATGACAACTTTCATCAAAATACTCCAAGATTTGTTTCATCACAATGCTCCATGGCACTTGTCATTACAAATCCACATGATCCCTTTCATCACAATTCTCCATGGCAACTTACATAAAAATGCTCCATGACCCTGTCATCACAATGGCCAAAGATACCTGTTTTTACAAGGATCCAGGACCCTTGTCATCACAAGGCTCCATGTCCCTTCTATTCACAATGCTCCATGGCTCTCGTCATCACAATTCTCCATAGTGCTTTTCATCCCAATGCTCCATGACCACTTTCAGCACAAGGCCCCATGACCCCTGTCATCACGATGCTCCATGGCCCTTGTCATCACAATGCTCCATGAAACATTTCTTCACAATGCTCCAGTACGCCTTTCATCCAAATTCCCCAAGGCCACTGTCAGCTCAATTCTCCATGACACCTGTCATCATAATGGTCCATGACCCGTTTCATCTCAATGCTCCATGACACCTGTCATCACAATGCTTCATGGCCTTTGTCATCACAATGCTCCATGGCCCCAGTAAACACAGTGCTCCCTGACCCGTTTCATCTCAATGCTCCATGACCTCACTCATCACAATGCCCCATGACCCCTTTAATCACAATGTTCCATGGCCCTTGTCATCACAGTGCTCCAAGCCTGTGTCATCACACTGCTCCATGACCACTGTAAACACAAGGCTCCATGCCCTTGTCATCACAAGGCTCCAGAATTCTTGTCATCACAATGTTTCATGGATTTTGTTATCACAATGCTCCAGGACAAGTTTCCTCACAATATTCCATCCTCCTTGTCATCACAGTGTACAATGTAACCTTTTATTACAATGCTCCATGACACTTGTCATCACAATGCTCGATGACCCTTGTCATCACAATGTTCCTTGGTGCTTTTCATCGCAATGCTCCATGAATACTTTCATCAAGATACTCCAAGATTTGTTTCATCACAATGCTCCATGTCCGTTTCATCACAATGCTCCATGACACTTGTCATCACAATGCTCCATGGCCCCTCTCATTACTGTGCTCGATAATAACTTTAATCACATTTCTAGATGACCACTGCCATCACAATGCCCCATGATATTGTCATCACAATTCGCCATGACCATTGTCATCACAATGCTCCATGAACCATGTCATCACAGGGTCCCAGGACACTTGTCATCACAATGATCCATGACCACTTTCATCACAATGCTCCATGACCACTGTCATCTCAATGCCCCATGACGCCTATCATCACAATTCTCCAAGGCCCCTCTCATCACAATGCTCCATGACACTTTTCATTATATTGCTCCATAACACCTGTCATCACAGAGTTCCCTGCCCATGTCATTACAATGCTCCATGTCCCCTATAATCACAATGATCCATGCCTTTATCCTCACAATTCTCCAGAATTCTTGTCATCACAGTGTTCCATGACCGTGGCATCCAATGCTCCATGGCCCTTGTCATCACAATGCTCCAGAATTCTTGTGATCACAATGTTCCATGACCATGTCATCACAATGCTACATGACCCAGGTCATCACACTTCTTCCTGACCTTTGTCATCACAATCTTCTATGTCGCTTTTCATCACAATTCTCAATGACCACTTTAATCACTATGCTCGCTGACCTTTTTCATCACATTTCTCTATTGTCATTACAATTCCCCATGGCCCCTTTCTTCACAATGCTCCATGATGCCTGTCATCACAATGCTCCATGGAGTTTTTTATCACAATGCTCCAGGACCAGTTTCATCACAATACTCCATCCCCCTTGTCATCACAGTGCACAATGAAACCTTTCATTACAATGCTCCATGACACTTGTCATCACAATGCTCCATGGCCTTTATCGTCACAATGCTCCCAGGCACTTTTCATCACGTTGTTCCATGAAAACTTTCATCACATTGCTCCACGACCATTGTCATCACAAAAGTCCTTACCCTTGTCAACACAATGCTGCATAATACCTGTCATCACAATTCTCCTTGACTGCTGTCATCACGATAATCCAGGACAATTTTAATAACAATGATTCATGCCCCCAGTCATCTCAGTGCTCCATGATACCTTTCATCACAATTCCTAGATGATCAATGTCATCACAATGCCCCGTGACACCTGTCATCACAATTCGCTATTACCCTTGTCATCACAATATTCGATGAACCGTGTCATCACAGTGTTCCAGGACACATGTCATCACAATGACCCATGACTAATTTCATCACAATCCTCCAATAAACCTGTCATCACAATGCTCCATGGCACCTGTTATCATATTGTTCCATGAAGTCTTTCATTACAATGCTCCATGACCACTGTCATCACCATGCCTCATGACGCCTGTCATCTCAATGCTCCATGGTCCCTTCATCACAATGCTCCATGAACCCATTCATCACAATGTTCCCTGTCCTTTTCATCACAATGTTCCATGGGCCCTGTCATCACAATGCTCCATGCGCTTGTCATCAAAATGCTCCAGAACTCTTGTCATCATAATGCTCCATGCCAATGTCATCAAAATGCCCCATGACACTTGTCATCACAATGCTCCACGTCATTTGTCATCACAATGCTCCATGACCCTTGTCATAACAATGGTCCATGGCCTTGTCATCACAATGTTCCATGGCCTCTGACATCACTATGCTCTATGGTTTTTCTCATCACAATGCTCTTTGACCCCTGTCATCACAATGCTTGATGACCATTGTCATCACAATGCTCCAAGAACCCTGTCATCACAATGCTCCATGCCGTTGACATCACAATGCTCCATGGCCCTTGTAATTAGAATGCTCCATGCCCTTGTCATCACAATGCTCCAGAACACTTGTGATCATAATACGCCTTTCCTGTGTCATCCCATTGCTCAATGACCCTTGTCATCAAAATATTCCTTGTCCTTTGTCATCACAGTGCTCCATGATACCTTTAATCAAAATTCTACATGACAACTGTCATCACAATGCAAGATGACCAATGTCATCACAAGGCCCCATGACACGTGTCATCACAATTCGCCTTGGCCCTTGACATCTCAATGCTGTATGAACCGTGTCATCACTAGGTTCCAGGACACTTGTCATCACAATGCTCCATGAACTCTGTTATCTCAATGTTCCATGGCCTTTGTATTCACAATGCTCCATTGTCCTGATAATCGCATTGCTCCATGAACACTTTCATCACAATGCTCCTTGACCACTGTCACCCTAATTCCCCATGACGTCTCGCCTCACTGTCTTCCAAGGCCACTCTCATCAAAATGCTCCATGATCTGTGTCAGCACAATATTGCATGACACTTGTCATCACAATGCTCCATGATGCCTGTCATCACAATGCTCCATGAATTTGTAATCACAATGCTCCAGGACCAGTTTCATCACAATACTCCATCCCCCTTTTCATCACAGTGCACAATGAAACCTTTCATTACAATGCTCCATGACACTTGTCATCACAATGCTCAATGGCCTTTATCGTCACAATGCTCCCAGGCACTTTTCATCACGATGTTCCATGAAAACTTACATCACTTTGCTCCACGACCATTGTCATCACAATAGTCCATACCCTTGTCAACACAATGCTGCATAATCCCTGTCATCACAATTCTCCTTGACTGCTGTCATCACGATAATCCAGGACAATTTTCATAACAATGGTTCATTCCCCCAGTCATCTCAGTGCTCCATGATACCTTTCATCACAATTCCTAGATGATCAATGTCATCACAAGGCCCCATGACACCTGTCATCACAATTTGCTATGACCCTTGTCATCACAATACTCGATGAACCGTGTCATCACAGTGTTCCAGGGCACATGTCATCACAATGATCCATGACGACTTTCATCACAATGCTCCAATACACCTGTCATCACAATGCTCCATGGCCCCTGTTATCATATTGCTCCATGATCACTTTCATCACAATGATCCATGACCAATGTCATCACCATTCCTAATGACGCCTGTCATCTCAATGCTCCATGGCACCTTCATCACAATGCTCCATGAACCCATTCATCACAATGTTCCCTGTCCTTTTCATCACAATGTTCCATGGGCCCTGTCATCACAATGCTCCATGCGCTTGTCATCAAAATGCTCCAGAACTCTTGTCATCATAATGCTCCATGCCAATGTCATCAAAATGCCCCATGACACTTGTCATCACAATGCTCCACGTCATTTGTCATCACAATGCTCCATGACCCTTGTCATAACAATGGTCCATGGCCTTGTCATCACAATGTTCCATGGCCTCTGACATCACTATGCTCTATGGTTTTTCTCATCACAATGCTCTTTGACCCCTGTCATCACAATGCTTGATGACCATTGTCATCACAATGCTCCAAGAACCCTGTCATCACAATGCTCCATGCCGTTGACATCACAATGCTCCATGGCCCTTGTAATTAGAATGCTCCATGCCCTTGTCATCACAATGCTCCAGAACACTTGTGATCATAATACGCCTTTCCTGTGTCATCCCATTGCTCAATGACCCTTGTCATCAAAATATTCCTTGTCCTTTGTCATCACAGTGCTCCATGATACCTTTAATCAAAATTCTACATGACAACTGTCATCACAATGCAAGATGACCAATGTCATCACAAGGCCCCATGACACGTGTCATCACAATTCGCCTTGGCCCTGGACATCTCAATGCTGTATGAACCGTGTCATCACTAGGTTCCAGGACACTTGTCATCACAATGCTCCATGAACTCTGTTATCTCAATGTTCCATGGCCTTTGTATTCACAATGCTCCATTGTCCTGATAATCGCATTGCTCCATGAACACTTTCATCACAATGCTCCTTGACCACTGTCACCCTAATTCCCCATGACGTCTCGCCTCACTGTCTTCCAAGGCCACTCTCATCAAAATGCTCCATGATCTGTGTCAGCACAATATTGCATGACACTTGTCATCACAATGCTCCATGATGCCTGTCATCACAATGCTCCATGAATTTGTTATCACAATGCTCCAGGACCAGTTTCATCACAATACTCCATCCCCCTTTTCATCACAGTGCACAATGAAACCTTTCATTACAATGCTCCATGACACTTGTCATCACAATGCTCAATGGCCTTTATCGTCACAATGCTCCCAGGCACTTTTCATCACGATGTTCCATGAAAACTTACATCACTTTGCTCCACGACCATTGTCATCACAATAGTCCATACCCTTGTCAACACAATGCTGCATAATCCCTGTCATCACAATTCTCCTTGACTGCTGTCATCACGATAATCCAGGACAATTTTCATAACAATGGTTCATTCCCCCAGTCATCTCAGTGCTCCATGATACCTTTCATCACAATTCCTAGATGATCAATGTCATCACAAGGCCCCATGACACCTGTCATCACAATGATCGCTGCCAATGTCATCACAATGCTCCAGGTCTGTTGTCATCAGCATGCTTCATGCCCATGTCATCACAATGCTCCATGAATCTTGTCTTCACAATTCTCCATGGCCCATGTCATCACAGTGCTCCATGACCCCTGTCATCGCAATGCTCTATGGCCTTTGTCATCACAATGCTCCATGACCCATGTCATCACAATGCCCCGTGGTGTTTGTCATCACAATGCTCCATGACCCCTCTCAACACAACGCCTGATGACCCCTGTCATCAAAATGCTAAATGGCACTTGTCATCACAATGCTCTATGAGGCCTGTCATCACTATTCTCCATGTCACTTGTTATCACAATGCTCCATGGCCCCTGTAATTACAGTTCTCCTTGACCCTTTTCATCACAATGCCCAATGCCACCTCTCATCACAATGCTCCATAACATTTGTCATCACAAAGCTCGATGGCCCTTGTCATCACATTTTTCCTTGGTGCTTTTCATCGCAATGCTTCATGACAACTTTCATCAAAATACTCCAAGATTTGTTTCATCACAATGCTCCATGGCACTTGTCATTACAAATCCACATGATCCCTTTCATCACAATTCTCCATGGCAACTTACATAAAAATGCTCCATGACCCTGTCATCACAATGGCCAAAGATACCTGTTTTTACAAGGATCCAGGACCCTTGTCATCACAAGGCTCCATGTCCCTTCTATTCACAATGCTCCATGGCTCTCGTCATCACAATTCTCCATAGTGCTTTTCATCCCAATGCTCCATGACCACTTTCAGCACAAGGCCCCATGACCCCTGTCATCACGATGCTCCATGGCCCTTGTCATCACAATGCTCCATGAAACATTTCTTCACAATGCTCCAGTACGCCTTTCATCCAAATTCCCCAAGGCCACTGTCAGCTCAATTCTCCATGACACCTGTCATCATAATGGTCCATGACCCGTTTCATCTCAATGCTCCATGACACCTGTCATCACAATGCTTCATGGCCTTTGTCATCACAATGCTCCATGGCCCCAGTAAACACAGTGCTCCCTGACCCGTTTCATCTCAATGCTCCATGACCTCACTCATCACAATGCCCCATGACCCCTTTAATCACAATGTTCCATGGCCCTTGTCATCACAGTGCTCCAAGCCTGTGTCATCACACTGCTCCATGACCACTGTAAACACAAGGCTCCATGCCCTTGTCATCACAAGGCTCCAGAATTCTTGTCATCACAATGTTTCATGGATTTTGTTATCACAATGCTCCAGGACAAGTTTCCTCACAATATTCCATCCTCCTTGTCATCACAGTGTACAATGTAACCTTTTATTACAATGCTCCATGACACTTGTCATCACAATGCTCGATGACCCTTGTCATCACAATGTTCCTTGGTGCTTTTCATCGCAATGCTCCATGAATACTTTCATCAAGATACTCCAAGATTTGTTTCATCACAATGCTCCATGTCCGTTTCATCACAATGCTCCATGACACTTGTCATCACAATGCTCCATGGCCCCTCTCATTACTGTGCTCGATAATAACTTTAATCACATTTCTAGATGACCACTGCCATCACAATGCCCCATGATATTGTCATCACAATTCGCCATGACCATTGTCATCACAATGCTCCATGAACCATGTCATCACAGGGTCCCAGGACACTTGTCATCACAATGATCCATGACCACTTTCATCACAATGCTCCATGACCACTGTCATCTCAATGCCCCATGACGCCTATCATCACAATTCTCCAAGGCCCCTCTCATCACAATGCTCCATGACACTTTTCATTATATTGCTCCATAACACCTGTCATCACAGAGTTCCCTGCCCATGTCATTACAATGCTCCATGTCCCCTATAATCACAATGATCCATGCCTTTATCCTCACAATTCTCCAGAATTCTTGTCATCACAGTGTTCCATGACCGTGGCATCCAATGCTCCATGGCCCTTGTCATCACAATGCTCCAGAATTCTTGTGATCACAATGTTCCATGACCATGTCATCACAATGCTACATGACCCAGGTCATCACACTTCTTCCTGACCTTTGTCATCACAATCTTCTATGTCGCTTTTCATCACAATTCTCAATGACCACTTTAATCACTATGCTCGCTGACCTTTTTCATCACATTTCTCTATTGTCATTACAATTCCCCATGGCCCCTTTCTTCACAATGCTCCATGATGCCTGTCATCACAATGCTCCATGGAGTTTTTTATCACAATGCTCCAGGACCAGTTTCATCACAATACTCCATCCCCCTTGTCATCACAGTGCACAATGAAACCTTTCATTACAATGCTCCATGACACTTGTCATCACAATGCTCCATGGCCTTTATCGTCACAATGCTCCCAGGCACTTTTCATCACGTTGTTCCATGAAAACTTTCATCACATTGCTCCACGACCATTGTCATCACAAAAGTCCTTACCCTTGTCAACACAATGCTGCATAATACCTGTCATCACAATTCTCCTTGACTGCTGTCATCACGATAATCCAGGACAATTTTCATAACAATGATTCATGCCCCCAGTCATCTCAGTGCTCCATGATACCTTTCATCACAATTCCTAGATGATCAATGTCATCACAATGCCCCGTGACACCTGTCATCACAATTCGCTATTACCCTTGTCATCACAATATTCGATGAACCGTGTCATCACAGTGTTCCAGGACACATGTCATCACAATGACCCATGACTAATTTCATCACAATCCTCCAATAAACCTGTCATCACAATGCTCCATGGCACCTGTTATCATATTGTTCCATTAAGTCTTTCATTACAATGCTCCATGACCACTGTCATCACCATGCCTCATGACGCCTGTCATCTCAATGCTCCATGGTCCCTTCATCACAATGCTCCATTAACACAGTCATCACAATGTTCCCTGTCCTTTTCATCACAATGTTCCATGGGCCCTGTCATCACAATGCTCCATGTGCTTGTCATCAAAATGCTCCAGAACTCTTGTCATCATAATGCTCCATGCCAATGTCATCAAAATGCCCCATGACACTTTTCATCACAATGCTCTACGTCATTTGTCATCACAATGTTCCATGGCCCCTGTCATCACAGTGCTCCATGATACCATCCATCACAATTCTAGAGGACCAATGTCATCACAATGCCCCATGACAGATGCCATCACAATTTGCCATGGTCCCTGTCATCAAAATGCTCCATGAACCGTTTCATCACAAGGTTCCAGGACACTTGTCATCACAATGATCCATGATCACTTTCATCAAAAGGCTCCATGAAACCTGTCATCTCAATGCTCCATAGGCTTTGTATTCACAATGCTCCATGGCCCCTCTAATCACAGAGCTCCATGACCCCTTTCATCACAATGCTCCAAGACCGCTGTCATCACAATGCCCCAGGACCCCTGCCATCACAAATCTCCAAGGCCTCTCTTACCAAAAAGCTCCATGATCCCTGTCAGTACAATGTTCCATGACACTTTTCACCACAATGCTCCATGACCCATGTCATCAAAAAGTTCTCTGCCATTATCATCACAATGCTCCTTGTCACCTTTCATCACAATGCTCCATGCTCTTTCATCACAAAGCTCCAGAATTCTTGTCATCGCAATGTTCCTTGACCGTGTCAACACAATGATCCATGACTCCTTTCCTCACAGTGCTCCAGTACCCCTTTCATCACAATGCTCCATGCCATTGTCAGCACAATGCTCCTTGGAGACTGTCATCAAAATGCTCCATCCACTTTTCATCACAATACTCCAGATATAATATCCTTACAATGCTCCATGCCCGTGTCAACACAATGCTCCATGACCCCTGTCATCAAAATGCTTTATGAACCTTGTTATTAGAATGTTCCATGACCCCTGTCATCAAAATGATCCATGACCGTTGTCATCACAATGCTGCATGATACCTTTCATCCAAATTCTTTGTGACCGCTGTCATCACAATGCTCCAGGACAATTTTCATCACAATGCTCCATGCCCCCGTCATTACAGTGCCCCATAACCCCTGTAATCACAATGCTCCATGACCCTGTCAACACAATGCTACACGACCCCTGTCATCACATTGTTCCCTGGCCTATGTATTCACAATGCTCCATGGACCCTGTAATCACACTGCTCCATGTTCCCATTCGACACAATGCTCCATGACCCCTGTCATCACAACGTTCCATGAAAGTTGTCATCAAAATGTTCCATGACACCGGTCACCACAAGGTTCCCTGCCCTTGTAATCACAATGCTCCGTGACCCCTGTCAACACAATGACTGATGACCACTGTCATCAAAATGCTAAATAGCACTTGTCATCACAATGCTGGATGACACCTGTCATCACTATTCTCCATGTCACTTGTTATCGCAATGTTCCATGGCCCCTATAATCACAGTGCTCCATGACCCGTTTCACATAAATGCTCCATGACCTCACTCATCACAATGCCCCATGACCCCTGTAATCACAATGCTCCATGGCCCTTGTCATCACAGTTCTCCAAGCCTTTGTCATCACACAGCTCCATGGCCCCTGTAATCACAATGCTCCATGCTCTTGTCATCACAAGTCTCCAGAACACTTGTCATTATAATGCTCCATGTCCGTTTCATCGCCATGCTCCATATCCTTGTCATCACAATGCTCCAGGTGTGTTGTAATCACCATGCTTCATGCCCGTGTCATCACAATGCTCCATGAATCTTGTCTTCACAATGCTTCATGGCCCATGTCATCACAATGCTCCATGACCACTGTCATCACAATTCTCCATTACACTTGTCATGACAAAGCTCCATGACCCCTGTCATCACATTGATCCATGACTCCTTTCCACACAGTGCTCCAGTACCCTTTTCATCACAATGCTCCATGCCATTGTCAGCACAATGCTCCTTGGATCCTGTCATCAAAATGCTCCATCCGCTTTTCATCACAATCATCCAGATATCCTATCATTACAATGCTCCATGCCTTTGTCAACACAATGCTCCATGACCCATGTCATCAAAATGCTTTATGAATCTTTTTATCAGAATATTCCATGAAGCCTGTCATCCAAATGATCCATGAGAGTTGTCATCACAATGCTGCATGATACCATTCATCCCAACTCTCTGTGACCGCTGTCATCACAATGCTCCATGACACTTGTCATCACAATGCTTGATGCCCCCTGTCATCACAGTGTCCCTTAACACCTGTAATCACAATGCTCCATGACCCTGTCATCACAATGCTACATGACCCCTGTCATCTCATTGTTCCATGGCCTATGTATTCACAATGCTTCATGGACCCTGTAATCACACTGCTCCATGTTCCCTTTCAACACAATGCTCCATGACCCCTGTCATCACAACGTTCCATGAAAGTTGTCATCAAAAGGCTCCATGACCCTGGTCACCACAAGGTTCCCTGCTCTTGTCATCACAATGCTCCATGACCTTTGTAATCCCAATGGTACATGGCCTTGTCACCACAATGCTCCATAGCCTCTGTCATCACCATGCTCCATGGTCTTTCTCATCACAATGCTCAATGACTGCTGTCATCACTATGCTTGATGACCATTATCATCAAAATGCTCCAAGGCCCCTGTCATCACAATGCCTCATGGTCTTTGTAATCACAATGCTCAATGACCCCTGTCATCACAATGCTCCATGCCTTTGTCATCACAATGCTCCATGATCCCAGTAATCACAATGATCCCTGCCAATATCATCACAATGTTCCATGTCTCCTGTAATCACAATGCTCCATGCCCTTGTCATCACAATGCTCCATGTCTGCTGTCATCACCATGCTTCATGCCCGTGTCATCACAATGCTCCATGACCATTGTCATCACAATGCTCTATGGCCTTTCTATTCACAATGCTCCATGGCTCCTGTAATCACAGTGCTCCATAACACCTTTCATCGTAATGCTCCATGACCACTGTCATCTCAATACCCCAGGACGCCTGTCATCAAAATTCTCCAAGGCACCTCTCATCACAATGTTCCATGACACTTGTCATCACATTGCTCCATAACACCTGTCATCACAGTGTTCCCTGCCCATGTCATCAAAATGCTCCATGTCCCCTATATTCACAATGCTCCATGCTTTTTTCCACACAATGCTCCAGAATTCTTTTCAACACAATGTTCCATGACCGTGGCATCACAATGCTACATGACCCTGCTCATCACAATGTTCCATGAACTTTGTCATCACAATGCTCTATGTCGCTTTTCATCACAATTCTCAATGACCACTTTAATCACTATGCTCGCTGACAATTTTTATTACATTTCTCTATTGTCATTACAATTCCCCATGGCCCCTTTCTTCAAAATGCTCCATGATGCCTGTCATCACAATGCTCCATGGCTTTTGTTATCACAATGTTCCAGGACCAGTTTCATCACAATACTCCATCCCCCTTGTCATTACAGTGCACAATGAAACCTTTCTTTACAATGCTCCATGACACTTGTCATCACAATGCTCCATGGCCTTTATCGTCACAATGCTCCCAGGCACTTTTCTTCACGATGTTCCATGAAAACTTTCATCACATTGCTCCACGACCATTGTCATCACAATAGTCCAAAACCTTGTCAACACAATGCTGCATAATCCCTGTCATCACAATTCTCCATGATTGCTGTCATCACAATTCTCCATGACTGCTGTCATCACAATAATCCAGGACAACTTTCATAACAATGTTTCATGCACCCAGTCATCACAATGTTCCCTGCCCTTTTCATCACAATGCTCCATGGGCCCTGTCATCACAGTGTTCCCTGCCCTTGTCATCAAAATGTTCCAGAACACTTGTCATCATAATTTTCCATACCAATGTCATCAAAATGCCCCATGACACTTGTCATCACATTGTTCCAAGATGGCTGTAATCACAATGCCCCATGATGCCTGCCATCACAAATTTCCTAGGCCTCTCTTACCAGAAAGCTCCATGATCCCTGTCAGCGAAATGTTCCATGACACTTTTCATCACAATGCTCCATGACCCCTGTCATCACAAAGTTCTCTGCCCATATCATCACAATGCTCCTTGTCACCTTTAATCACAATGCTCCATGCCCTTTCATCACAATGCTCCTGAAATCTTGTCATCGCAATGTTCCTTGACCGTGTCATCACAATGCTCCATGACCCTTGTCATCACAAAGCTCCATGACCCCTGTCATCACAATGATCCATGACTCCTTTCCTCACAGTGCTCCAGTATCGTTTTCATCACAGTGCTCCATGCCATTGTCGGCACAATGCTCCTTGGACCCTATCGTCAAAATGCTCCATCCGCTTTTCATCACAATGCTCCAGACATCCTATCACTACAATGCTCCATGCCCGTATCAACACAATGCTCCATGACTCCTGTCATCAAAATGCTTTATGAACCTTGTTATCAGAATGTTCCATGACCCCTGTCATCAATATGGTCCATGACCGTTGTCATCACAATGCTGCATGATACCTTTCATCCCAATTCTCTGTGACCGCTGTCATCACAATGCTCCAGGACAATTTTCATCACAATACTCCATGCCCCCTGTCATCACAGTGCCCCATAACCCCTGTAATCACAATGCTCCATGACCCTGTCATCACAATTCTACATGACCCCTGTCATCACATTGTTCCATGGCCTATGTATTCACAATGTTCCATGGACCCTGTAATCACACTGCTCCATGTTCCCTTTCAACACAATGCTCCATGACCCCTGTCATCAAAACGTTCCATGAAAGTTGTCATCAAAATTCTCCATGACCCCGGTCACCACAATGTTCCCTGCCCTTGTCATCACAATGCTCCATGACCGATATAATCACAATGGTACATGGCCTTGTCATCACAATGTTCCATGGCCTCTGTTATCACCATGCTCCATGGTCTTTCTCATGACAATGCTCTATGACACCTCTCATCACAATGCTTGATGACCATTGTCATCACAATGCTCCAAGGCCCCTGTCAACACAATGCCTCACGGTCTTTGTAATCACAATGCTCAATGACCCCTGTCCTCACAATACTCCCTGCCATTGTCATCAAAATGCTCCATGGCCTCTGTAATCACAATGCTCCATGCCCTTGTCATCACAATGCTCCAGAACACTTGTCATCATAATACTCCAAACTCGTGTCATCCCATTGCTCAATGACACTTGTCATCAAAATCTTCCTTGGCCTTTGTCATCACAGTGCTCCATGATACCTTTAATCAAAATTCTACATGACCACTGTCATCACAATGCAAGATGACCAATGTCATCACAATGCCCCATGACACGTGTCATCACAATTCTCGTTGGCCCTTGTAATCTCAATGCTGTATGAACCGTGTCATCACAAGGTTCCAGGATACTTGTCTTCACAGTGATCCATGACCACTTTCATCACAATGCTCCATGAACTCTGTTATCTCAATGCTCCATGGCCTTTGTATTCACAATGCGCTATTGTCCCGATAATAGCGTTGCTCCATGAACACTTTCATCACAATTCTCCTTGACCATTGTCACCATAATGCCCCATGACGTCTCTCATCACTGTGCTCCAAGGCCACTCTCATCAAAATGCTCCATGATCTGTGTCAGCACAATATTGCATGACACTTGTCATCACAATGCTCCATGATCCCTGTAATCACAATGATCCCTGCCAATGTCATCACAATGCTCCAGGTCTGTTGTCATCACATTGCTCCATGACCCCTGTCTTCACAATGCTCTATAGCCTTTGTCATCACAATACTCCGTGACCCTGTCAACACAAGGCCTGAGGACCCCTGTCATCAAAATGCTAAATGTCAATTGTCATCACAATGCTCTATGACGCCTGTCAACACTATTCTGCAAGTCACTTGTTATCACAATGCTCCATGGCCCCTGTAATCACAGTACTCCATGACCCCTTTCCTCACATTGCCCAATGCCACCTCTCATCACAATTTTCCATGGCATTTGTCATCACGATGCTCCATGATACCTCTCATCACAATGCTCCATGACACTTGTCATAAAATGTGCGATGGCCCTTGTCATCACAATGTTATTTGGTGCTTTTCATCGCAATGCTCCATGACAACTTTCATCAAAATACTCCAAGATTTGTATCATCACAATGCTCCATGGCCCGTGTCATTACAAATCCACATGATCCCTTTCATCACAGCTCTCCATGGCAACGTACTTTAAAATATTCCATGCCCCTGTCATCACAATGCCCAATGATACTTGTTTTTACAATGATCCATGACACTTGTCATCACAAGGCTCCATGTCCCTTGTATTCACAATACTCCATGGCCCTTGTCATCACAATGCTCCATAGCGGTTTTCATCACAATGCTCCATGACCGCTTTCAGCACAATGCCCCATGACCCCTGTCATCACAATGTTCCATGGCCCCTGATATCATATGGCTCCATGATCACTTTCATCACAATGCTCCATGGCCACTGTCATCACCATGCCTCATGACGCCTGTCATCTCAATGCTCCATGGCCCATTTCATCACAATGCTCCATGAACCCAGTCATCACAATGTTCCCTGCCCTTTTCATCACAATGCTCCATGGGCCCTGTCATCACAATGCTCCATGCCCTTGTCATCAAAATGTTCCAGGTCACTTGTCATCATAATGTTCCATACCAATGTCATCAAAATGCCCCATGACACTTGTCATCACATTGCTCCAAGACGGCTGTCATCACAATGCCCCATGATGCCTGCCATCACAAATCTCCTAGGCCTCTCTTACCAAAAAGCTCCATGATCCCTGTCAGCGCAATGTTCCATGACACTTTTCATCACAATGTTCCATGACCCCTGTCATCACAAAGTTCTCTGCCCATATCATCACAATGCTCCTTGTCACCTTTAATCACAATGCTCCATGCCCTTTCATCACAATGCTCCTGAAATCTTGTCATCGCAATGTTCCTTGACTGTGTCATCACAATGCTCCATGACCCTTGTCATCACAAAGCTCCATGACCCCTCTCATCACAATGATCCATGACTCCTTTCCTCACAGTGCTCCAGTACCGATTTCATCACAGTGCTCCATGCCATTGTCGGCACAATGCTCCTTGGACCCTGTCGTCTAAATGCTCCATCCCCTTTTCATCACAATGCTCCAGATATCCTATCACTACAATTCTCCATGACCGTTTCAACACAATGCTCCATGACCCCTGTCATCAAAATGCTTTATGAACCTTGTTATCAGAATGTTCCATGACCCCTGTCATCAATATGGTCCATGACCGTTGTCATCACAATGTTGCATGATACCTTTCATCCCAATTCTCTGTGACCGCTGTCATCACAATGCTCCAGAACAATTTTCATCACAATGCTCCATGCCCCCTGTCATCACAGTGCCCCATAACCCCTGTAATCACAATGCTCCATGACCCTGTCATCACAATTCTACATGACATCTGTCATCACATTGTTCCATGGCCTATGTATTCACAATGTTCCATGGACCCTGTAATCACACTGCTCCATGTTCCCTTTCAACACAATGCTCCATGACCCCTGTCATCAAAACGTTCCATGAAAGTTGTCATCAAAATGCTCCATGACCCCGGTCACCACAATGTTCCCTGCCCTTGTCATCACATTGCTTCATGACCGATATAATCACAATGGTATATGGCCTTGTCATCACAATGTTCCATGGCCTCTGTCATCCCCATGCTCCATGGTCTTTCTCATGACAATGCTCTATGACCCCTCTCATCACAAGGCTCGTTGACCATTGTCATCACAATGCTCCAAGGCCCCTGTCATCACAATTCCTCATGGCCTTTGTAATCACAATGCTCAATGACCCCTGTCATCACAATACTCACTGCTGTTGTCATCAAAATGTTCCATGGCCTCTGTAATCACAATGCTCCATGCCCTTTTCATCACAATGCTCCAGAACACTTGTCATCATAATACTCCAAACTCGTGTCATCCCGTTGCTCAATGACACTTGTCATCAAAATCTTCCTTGGCCTTTGTCATCACAGTGCTCCATGATACCTTTAATCAAAATTCTACATGACCACTGTCATCACAATGCAAGATGACCAATGTCATCACAATGCCCCATGACACGTGTCATCACAATTCTCCTTGGCCTTTGTCATCTCAATGCTGTATGAACCGTGTCATCACAAGGTTCCAGGATACTTGTCTTCACAGTGATCCATGACCACTTTCATCACAATGCTCCATGAACTCTGTTATCTCAATGCTCCTTGGCCTTTGTATTCACAATGCTCCATTGTTCCGTTAATAACGTTGCTCCATGAACACTTTCATCACAATTCTCCTTGACCATTGTCACCATAATGCCCCATGATGTCTCTCATCACTGTGCTCCAAGGCCACTCTCATCAAAATGCTCCATGAATTCTGTCAGCACAATATTGCATGACACTTGTCATCACAATGCTCCATGATCCCTGTAATCACAATGATCCCTGCCAATGTCATCACAATGCCCCTGGTCAGTTGTCATCACCATGCTTTATGCCTGTGTCATCACAATGCTACATGAATCTTGTCTTCACAATGCTCCATGGCCCAGGTCATCACATTGCTCCATGACCCCTGTCTTCACAATGCTCTATAGCCTTTGTCATCACAATACTCCGTGACCCTGTCAACACAAGGCCTGAGGACCCCTGTCATCAAAATGCTAAATGTCAATTGTCATCACAATGCTCTATGACGCCTGTCAACACTATTCTGCAAGTCACTTGTTATCACAATGCTCCATGGCCCCTGTAATCACAGTACTCCATGACCCCTTTCCTCACATTGCCCAATGCCACCTCTCATCACAATTTTCCATGGCATTTGTCATCACGATGCTCCATGATACCTCTCATCACAATGCTCCATGACACTTGTCATAACAATGTGCGATGGCCCTTGTCATCACAATGTTATTTGGTGCTTTTCATCGCAATGCTCCATGACAACTTTCATCAAAATACTCCAAGATTTGTATCATCACAATGCTCCATGGCCCGTGTCATTACAAATCCACATGATCCCTTTCATCACAGCTCTCCATGGCAACGTACTTTAAAATATTCCATGCCCCTGTCATCACAATGCCCAATGATACCTGTTTTTACAATGATCCATGACACTTGTCATCACAAGGCTCCATGTCCCTTGTATTCACAATACTCCATGGCCCTTGTCATCACAATGCTCCATAGCGGTTTTCATCACAATGCTCCATGACCGCTTTCAGCACAATGCTCCATGACCCCTGTCATCACAATGTTCCATGGCCCCTGATATCATATGGCTCCATGATCACTTTCATCACAATGCTCCATGGCCACTGTCATCACCATGCCTCATGACGCCTGTCATCTCAATGCTCCATGGCCCATTTCATCACAATGCTCCATGAACCCAGTCATCACAATGTTCCCTGCCCTTTTCATCACAATGCTCCATGGGCCCTGTCATCACAATGCTCCATGCCCTTGTCATCAAAATGTTCCAGGTCACTTGTCATCATAATGTTCCATACCAATGTCATCAAAATGCCCCATGACACTTGTCATCAAAATCTTCCTTGGCCTTTGTCATCACAGTGCTCCATGATACCTTTAATCAAAATTCTACATGACCACTGTCATCACAATGCAAGATGACCAATGTCATCACAATGCCCCATGACACGTGTCATCACAATTCTCCTTGGTCTTTGTCATCTCAATGCTGTATGAACCGTGTCATCACAAGGTTCCAGGATACTTGTCTTCACAGTGATCCATGACCACTTTCATCACAATGCTCCATGAACTCTGTTATCTCAATGCTCCATGGCCTTTGTATTCACAATGCTCCATTGTTCCGTTAATAACGTTGCTCCATGAACACTTTCATCACAATTCTCCTTGACCATTGTCACCATAATGCCCCATGATGTCTCTCATCACTGTGCTCCAAGGCCACTCTCATCAAAATGCTCCATGAATTCTGTCAGCACAATATTGCATGACACTTGTCATCACAATGCTCCATGTCTCCTGTAATCACAATGCTCCATGCCCTTGTCATCAGAATGCTCCAGGTCTGTTGTAATCACCATGCTTTATGCCCGTGTCATCACAATGCTACATGAATCTTGTCTTCACAATGCTCCATGGCCCAGGTCATCACAGTGCTCCATGACCCCTGTCATTACAATGCTCTATAGCCTTTGTCATCACAATACTCTGTGACCCCTGCCAACACAATGCCTGATGACCCCTGTCATCAAAATGCTAAATGTCATTTGTCATCACAATGCTCTATGACGCCTGTCATCACTATTCTGCATGTCACTTGTTATCACAATGCTCCATGGCCCCTCTAATCACAGTACTCCATGACCCCTTTTGTCACATTGCCCAATGCCACCTCTCATCACAATTCTCCATGGCATTTGTCATCACGATGCTCCATGACACCTGTCATCACAATGCTCCATGACACTTGTCATAACAATGCGCGATGGCCCTTGTCATCACAATGTTACTTGGTGCTTTTCATCGCAATGCTCCATGACAACATTCATCAAAATACTCCAAGATTTGTTTCATCACAATGCTCCATGGCCCTTGTCATTACAAATCCACATGATCCCTTTCATCACAGCTCTCCATGGCAAAGTACATTAAAATATTCCATGCCCCTGTCATCACAATGCTCAATGATACCTGTTTTTACAATGATCCATGACCCTTGTCATCACAAAGCTCCATGTCCCTTGTATTCACAATGCTCCATGGCCCTTGTCATCGCAATGCTCCATGACCGCTTTCAGCACAATGCCCCTTGACCCCTGTCATCACAATGCTCCATGGCCCCTGATATCATATGGCTCCATGATCACTTTCATCACAATGCTCCATGACCACTGTCATCACCATGCCTCATGACGCCTGTTATGTCAATGCTCCATAGCCCCTTTCATCACAATGCTCCATGAACCCAGTCATCAAAATGTTCCCTCCCCTTTTCATCACAATGCTCCATGGGCACTTTCATCACAATGCTCCATGCCTTTGTCATCAAAACGCTCCAGAACACTTGTCATCATAATGCTCCATGCCAATGTCATCAAAATGCCCCATGACACTTGTCATCACAATGCTCCATGGCTTTTGTCATCAAAATGTTCCATGGCCCCAGTCATCACAGTGCTCCATGATTCCTTTCATCCCAATTCTAGATGACCACTATCATCACAATGCCCCATGACAGATGTCATCACAATTCGCCATGGTCCTTGTCATCACAATGCTCCATGAACCGTATCATCACAAGGTTCCAGGACACTTGTCATCACAATGATCCATGATCACTTTCATCACAATGCTCCATGAAACCTGTCATCTCAATGCTCCATAGTCTTTGTATTCACAATGCTCCATGGCTCCTCTAATCACAGTGCTCCATGACCCCTTTCATCACAATGCTCCAAGACCGCTGTCATCACAATGACCCATGACGCCTGCCATCACAAATCGCCAAGACCTCTCTTACCAAAAAGCTCCATGATCCCTGTCAGCACAATGTTCCATGACACTTTTCATCACAATGCTCCATGACCCCTGTCATCACAAAGTTCTCTGCCCATATCATCACAATGCTCCTTGTCACCTTTAATCACAATGCTCCATGCCCTTTCATCACAATGCTCCAGAATTCTTGTCATCGCAATGTTCCTTGACCGTGTCATCACAATGCTCCATGACCCTTGTCATCACAAAGCTCCATGACCCCTGTCATCACAATGATCCATGAATCCTTTCCTCACAGTGCTCCAGTACCGTTTTCATCACAGTGCTCCATGCCATTGTCAGCACAATGCTCCTTGGACCCTGTCATCAAAATGCTCCATCCCCTTTTCATCACAATGCTCCAGATATCCTATCACTACAATGCTCCATGCCCGTGTCAACACAATTCTCCATGACCCCAGTCATCATAATGCTTTTTGATCCTTGTTATCAGAATGTTCCATGACCCCTGTCATCAATATGATCCATGACCGTTGTCATCACAATGCTGCATGATACCTTTCATCCCAATTCTCTGTGACCGCTGTCATCACAATGCTCCAGGACAATTTTCATCACAATGCTCCATGCCCCCTGTCATCACAGTGCCCCATAACACCTGTAATCACAGTGCTCCATGACCACTGTCATCACAATGCTCCATTACACTTGTCATGACAAAGCTCCATGACCCCTGTCATCACATTGATCCATGACTCCTTTCCTCACAGTGCTCCAGTACCCTTTTCATCACAAAGCTCCTTGGACCCTGTCATCAAAATGCTCCATCCCATTTTCATCACAATGCTCCAGATAGCCTATCATTACAATGCTCCATGCCCGTGTCATCACAGTGCTACATGACCCCTGTCATCACATTGTTCCATGGCCTATGTATTCACAATGCTCCATGGACCCTGTAATCACACTGCTCCATGTTCCCTTTCAACACAATGCTCCATGACCCCTGTCATCACAACGTTCCACGAAAGTTGTCATCAAAAGGCTCCATGACCCTGGTCACCACAAGGTTCCCTGCTCTTGTCATCACAATGCTCCATGACCCTTGTAATCCCAATGGTACATGGCCTTGTCACCACAATGCTCCATAGCCTCTGTCATCACCATGCTCCATGGTCTTTCTCATCACAATGCTCAATGACTGCTGTCATCACTATGCTTGATGACCATTATCATCAAAATGCTCCAAGGCCCCTGTCATCTCAATGCCTCATGGTCTTTGTAATCACAATGCTCAATGACCCCTGTCATCACAATGCTCCATGCCTTTGTCATCACAATGCTCCATGATCCCTGTAATCACAATGATCCATGCCAATATCACCACAATGTTCCATGTCTCCTGTAATCACAATGCTCCATGCGCTTGTCATCACAATGCTCCGGGTCTGTTGTCATCACCATGCTTCATGCCCGTGTCATCACAATGCTCCATGACCATTGTCATCACAATGCTCTATGGCCTTTTTCATCACAATGCTCCATGACCTCTGTCAACACAATGCCTGATGACCCCTGTCATCAAAATCCTAAGTGGCACTTGTAATCACAATGCTCTATGACGCCTGTCATCACTATTCTCCATGTCACTTCTCATCACAATGCTCCATGGCCCCTGTAATCACAGTACTCCATAACCCCTTTCATCACAATGCCCAATGCCACCTCTCATCACAATTCTCCATGGCATTTGTCATCACGATGCTCCATGACACTTGTCATCACAATGCTAGATGGCCCTTGTCATCACAATGTTCCTTGGTGCTTTTCATCACAATGCTCCATGACAACTCTCATCAAAATACTCCAAGATTTGTTTCATCACAATGCTCCATGGCCCTTGTCATTACAAATTCACATGATCCTTTTCATCACAATTCTCCATGGCAACTTACATAAAAATGCTCCATGCCCCTGTCATCACAATGCCCAATGATACCTGTTTTTACAATGATCCATGACCCTTGTCATCACAAGGCTCCATGTCGCTTGTATTCACAATACTCCATGGCCCTTGTCATCACAATGTTCCTTGGTGCATTTCATCGCAATGCTCCGTGACAACTTTCATCAAAATACTCCAAGATTTGTTTCATCACAATGCTCCATGGCCCTTGTCATTACAAATCCACATGATCCCTTTCATCACAATTCTCCATGGCAACTTACATAAAAATGCTCCATGCCCCTGTCATCACAATGCCCAATGATACCTGTTTTTACAATGATCCATGACCCTTGTCATCACAAGTCTCCATGTCCCTTGTATTCACAATCCTCCATGGCCCTTGTCATCACAATGCTCCATAGCGCTTTTAATCGCAATGCTCCATGACCGCTTTCAGCACATGCCCCATGAACCCTGTCCTCACGATGCTCCATGGCCCTTGTCAGCACAATGCTCCATGAAACATTTCCTCACAATGCTCCAGTACGCCTTTCATCCAAATTCCCCATGGCCACTGTCATCACAATTCTCCTTGACCCCTGTCATCATAATGGTCCATGACCCGTTTCATCTCAATGCTCCATGACACCTGTCATTACAATGCTCCTTGGCCTTTGTCATCACAATGCGCCATGGACCCTGTAATCACAGTGCTCCATGACCCGTTTCATCTCAATGTTCCATGACCTCACTCATCACAATGCCCCATGACCCCTGTAATCACAATGTCCCTTGGCCCTTGTCATCACAGTGCTCCAAGCCTTTTTCATCACCCTGCTCCATGGCACCTGTAATCAGAATGCTCCATGTCCTTGTCATCACAAGGCTCCAGAATTCTTGTCATTAAAATGCTCCATGTCCGTTTCATCACCTTGCTCCATGACACATGTCATCACAATGTTCCATGGACCCTCTCACTACTGTGCTCCATAATAACTTTAATCACATTTCTAGATGACCACTGCCTTCACAATGCCCCATGACATTGTCACCACAATTCGCCATGACCATTGTCATCACAATGCTCCATGAACCATGTCATCACAGGGTCCCAGGACACTTGTCATCACCATGATCCATTACCACTTTCATCACAATGCCCCATGAACACTGTCATCTCAATGCTCCATGGCCTTTGTATTCACAATGCTCCATGGCCCCTGTAATCACAGTGCTCCATAACACCCTTCATCATAATGCTCCATGACCACTGCCATCTCAATGCCAGATGACGTCTGTCATCACAATTCCCCAAGGCCCCTCTCATCACAATGCTCCATGGCATTTGTCATCACATTGCTCCATAACACCTGTCATCACAGTGTTCCCTGCCCATGTCATCACAATGCTCCATGTCCCCTATAATCACAATGCTCCATGCCTTTTTCCTCACAATGCTCCAGAATTCTTGTCATCACAATGCTCCATGCCCTTGTCATCAAAATGCTCCAGAACTCTTGTCATCATAATGCTCCAGGCCAATGTCATCAAAATGCCCCATGACACTTGTCATCACAATGCTCCATGGCCTTTTTCCTCACAATATTCCATGGCCCCTGTCATCACAGTGCTTCATGATACATTTCACCACAATTCTAGATGAACACTGTCATCACAATGCCCCATGACAGATGTCATCACAATTCGCCAGGGTCCTTGTCATCACAATGCTCCATGAACCGTGTCATCTCAAGGTTCCAGGATACTTGTCATCACAATGATCCATGATCATTTTCATCACAATGCTACATGAACCCTGTCATCTCAAAGTTCCATAGCCTTTGTATTCACAATGCTCCATGGCCCCTGTAATCAAAGTGCTCCATGACCACTTTCATCACAATGCTCCAAGACCGCTGTCATCACAATACCCCATGACGCCTGCCATCAAAAATCTACAAGTCCTCTCTTAACAAAAAGCTCCATGATCCCTGTCAGCACAATGTT
Organism: Balaenoptera physalus; assembly: GCF_965194825.1. Lineage (NCBI taxonomy): Eukaryota > Metazoa > Chordata > Mammalia > Artiodactyla > Balaenopteridae > Balaenoptera > Balaenoptera physalus. The sequence continues at coordinate 401,942 of NW_028126427.1, forward strand.
CCATGACACTTTTCATCACAATGCTCCATGACCCGTGTCATCACAAAGTTCTCTGCCCATATCATCACAATGCTCCTTGTCACCTTTAATCACAATGCTCCATGAACTTTCATCACAATGCTCCAGAATTATTGTCATCGCAATGTTCCTTGACCGTGTCATCACAATGCTCCATGACCCTTGTCATCAAAAAGCTCGATGACCCCTGTCATCACAATGATCCATGACTCCTTTCCTCACATTGCTCCAGTACCTTTTTCATCACAATGGTTTATGCCATTGTCAGCACAATGCTCCTTGGACCCTGTCATCAAAATGCTCCATCCCATTTTCATCACAATGCTCCAGATAGCCTATCATTACAATGCTCCATGCCCGTGTCATCACAATGCTACATGACCCCTGTCATCACATTGTTCCATGGCCTATGTATTCACAATGCTCCATGGACCCTGTAATCACACTGCTCCATGTTCCCTTTCAACACAATGCTCCATGACCCCTGTCATCACAACGTTCCACGAAAGTTGTCATCAAAAGGCTCCATGACCCTGGTCACCACAAGGTTCCCTGCTCTTGTCATCACAATGCTCCATGACCCTTGTAATCCCAATGGTACATGGCCTTGTCACCACAATGCTCCATAGCCTCTGTCATCACCATGCTCCATGGTCTTTCTCATCACAATGCTCAATGACTGCTGTCATCACTATGCTTGATGACCATTATCATCAAAATGCTCCAAGGCCCCTGTCATCTCAATGCCTCATGGTCTTTGTAATCACAATGCTCCATGCCTTTGTCATCACAATGCTCCATGATCCCTGTAATCACAATGATCCCTGCCAATATCATCACAATGTTCCATGTCTCCTGTAATCACAATGCTCCATGCCCTTGTCATCACAATGCTCCAGGTCTGTTGTCATCACCATGCTTCATGCCCGTGTCATCACAATGCTCCATGACCATTGTCATCACAATGCTCTATGGCCTTTTTCATCACAATGCTCCATGACCTCTGTCAACACAATGCCTGATGACCCCTGTCATCAAAATCCTAAATGGCACTTGTAATCACAATGCTCTATGACGCCTGTCATCACTATTCTCCATGTCACTTCTCATCACAATGCTCCATGGCCCCTGTAATCACAGTACTCCATAACCCCTTTCATCACAATGCCCAATGCCACCTCTCATCACAATTCTCCATGGCATTTGTCATCACGATGCTCCATGACACTTGTCATCACAATGCTCGATGGCCCTTGTCATCACAATGTTCCTTGGTGCTTTTCATCGCAATGCTCCGTGACAACTTTCATCAAAATACTCCAAGATTTGTTTCATCACAATGCTCCATGGCCCTTGTCATTACAGATCCACATGATCCGTTTCATCACAATTCTCCATGGCAACTTACATAAAAGTGTTCCATGCCCCTGTCATCACAATGCCGAATGATACCTGTTTTTACAATGATCCATGACCCTTGTCATCACAAGGCTCCATGTCCCTTGTATTCACAATACTCCATGGCCCTTGTCATCACCATGCTCTATAGAGCTTTTCATCGCAATGCTCCCTGACCGCTTTCAGCACAATGCCCCATGACCCCTGTCATCATGATGGTCCATGGCCCTTCTCATCACAATGCTCCATGAAACACTTCCTCACAATGCTCCAGTACGCCTTTCATCCAAATTCCCCATGGCCACTGTCATCACAATTCTCCTTGACCCCTGTCATCATAATGGTCCATGACCCGTTTCATCTCAATGCTCCATGACACCTGTCATCACAATGCTCCTTGGCCTTTGTCATCACAATGCTCCATGGCCCCTGTAATCACAGTGCTCCATGACCCGTTTCATCTCAATGCTCCATGACCTCACTCATCACAATGCCCCATGACCCCTGTAATCACAATGTTCCTTGGCCCTTGTCATCACAGTGCTCCAAGCCTTTTTCATCACACTGCTCCATGGCACCTGTAATCAGAATGCTCCATGTCCTTGTCATCACAAGGCTCTAGAATTCTTGTCATTAAAATGCGCCATGTCCGTTTCATCACCTTGCTCCATGACACTTGTCATCACAATGCTCCAGGGACCCTCTCATTACTGTTCTCCATAATAACTTTAATCACATTTCTAGATGACCACTGCCTTCACAATGCCCCATGACATTGTCACCACAATTCGCCATGACCATTGTCATCACAATGCTCCATGAACCATGTCATCACAGGGTCCCAGGACACTTGTCATCACAATGATCCATTACCACTTTCATCACAATGCCCCATGAACACTGTCATCTCAATGCTCCATGGCCTTTGTATTCACAATGCTCCATGGCCCCTGTAATCACAGTGCTCCATAACACCCTTCATCATAATGCTCCATGATCACTGCCATCTCAATGCCAGATGACGTCTGTCATCACAATTCCCCAAGGCCCCTCTCATCACAATGCTCCATGGCACTTGTCATCACATTGCTCCATAACACCTGTCATCACAGTGTTCCCTGCCCATGTCATCACAATGCTCCATGTCCCCTATAATCACAATGCTCCATGCCTTTTTCCTCACAATGCTCCAGAATTCTTGTCATCACAATGCTCCATGCCCTTGTCATCAAAATGCTCCAGAACTCTTGTCATCATAATGCTCCAGGCCAATGTCATCAAAATGCCCCATGACACTTGTCATCACAATGCTCCATGGCCTTTTTCCTCACAATATTCCATGGCCCCTGTCATCACAGTGCTTCATGATACATTTCACCACAATTCTAGATGAACACTGTCATCACAATGCCCCATGACAGATGTCATCACAATTCGCCAGCGTCCTTGTCATCACAATGCTCCATGAACCGTGTCATCACAAGGTTCCAGGATACTTGTCATCACAATGATCCATGATCATTTTCATCACAATGCTACATGAACCCTGTCATCTCAAAGTTCCATAGCCTTTGCATTCACAATGCTCCATGGCCCCTGTAATCAAAGTGCTCCATGACCACTTTCATCACAATGCTCCAAGATCGCTGTCATCACAATGCCCCATGACGCCTGCCATCAAAAATCTACAAGTCCTCTCTTAACAAAAAGCTCCATGATCCCTGTCAGCACAATGTTCCATGACACTTTTCATCACAATGCTCCATGACCCGTGTCATCACAAAGTTCTCTGCCCATATCATCACAATGCTCCTTGTCACCTTTAATCACAATGCTCCATGAACTTTCATCACAATGCTCCAGAATTATTGTCATCGCAATGTTCCTTGACCGTGTCATCACAATGCTCCATGACCCTTGTCATCAAAAAGCTCGATGACCCCTGTCATCACAATGATCCATGACTCCTTTCCTCACATTGCTCCAGTACCTTTTTCATCACAATGGTTTATGCCATTGTCAGCACAATGCTCCTTGGACCCTGTCATCAAAATGCTCCATCCCATTTTCATCACAATGCTCCAGATAGCCTATCATTACAATTCTCCATGCCCGTGTCATCACAATGCTCCATCCACCTGTAATCACAATGTTCCATGCCCTTGTCATCACAATGCTCCTGAACAATTGTAATCATGATACTCCATTGCCATGTCATCCCATTGCTCAATGACACTTGTCAGCAAAATGTTCCTTGGCCCTTGTCATCACAGTGTTCCAAGATACCTTTCATCAAAATTCTACATGACCACTGTCATCACAATGCAAGATGACCAATGTCATCACAATGCCCCATGACACGTGTCATCACAATTCGCCTTGGCCCTTGTCATCTCAATGCTGTATGAACCGTGTCATCACTAGGTTCCAGGACACGTGTCATCACAGTGATCCATGACCACTTTCATCACAATGCTCCATGAACTCTGTTATCTCAATGCTCCATGGCCTTTGTATTCTCAATGCTCCATTGTCCCGATCATCGCGTTGCTCCATGAACACTTTCATCACAATGCTCCTTGACCACTGCCACCATAATGCCCCATGACGTTTCTCATCACTGTGCTCCAAGGCCACACTCATCCAAATGCTTCATGATCTGTGTCAGCACAATATTGCATGAAAATTGTCATCACAATGCTCCATGATCCCTGTAATAACAATGATCCCTGCCAATGTCATCACAATTCTCCATCGTGCTTTTCATCGCAATGCTCCATGACCGCTTTCAGCACAAGGCCACATGACCACTGTCATCACGATGCTCCATGGCCCTTGTCATCACAATGCTCCATGAAACATTTCCTCACAATGCTCCAGTACGCCTTTCATCCAAATTCCCCATGGCCACTGTCATCACAATTCTCCATGACCCCTGTCATCATAATGGTCCATGACGCGTTTCATCTCAATGCTCCATGACACCTGTCATCACAATGCTTCATGGCCTTTGTCATCACAATGCTCCATGGCCCCAGTAAACACAGTGCTCCCTGACCCGTTTCATCTCAATGCTCCATGACCTCACTCATCACAATGCCCCTTGACCCCTCTAATCACAATGTTCCATGGCCCTTGTCATCACAGTGCTCCAAGCCTGTGTCATCACACTGCTCCATGGCGCCTGTAATCACAAGGCTCCATGCCCTTGTCATCACAAGGCTCCAGAATTCTTGTCATCACAATGTTCCATGGATTTTGTTATCACAATGCTCCAGGACAAGTTTCCTCACAATATTCCATCCCCCTTGTCAACACAGTGCACAATGAAACCTTTCATTACAATGCTCCATGACACTTGTCATCACAATGCTCCATGGCCTTTATCGTCACAATGCTCCCAGGCACTTTTCATCACGATGTTCCATGAAAACTTTCATCACATTGCTCCACGACCATTGTCATCACAATAGTTCATACCCTTGTCAACACAATGCTGCATAATCCCTTTCATCACAATTCTCCATGACTGCTGTCATCACAAAAATCCAGGACAACTTTCATAACAATGCTTCATGCCCCCAGACATCACAGTGCTCCATGATACCTTTCATCACAATTCCTAGATGATCAATGTCATCACAATGCCCCATGACACCTGTCATCACAATTCGCTATGACCCTTGTCATCACAATACTCGATGAACCGTGTCATCACAGTGTTCCAGGACACATGTCATCACAATGATCCAGGACTACTTTCATCACAATGCTCCAATACACCTGTCATCACAATGCTCCATGGCCCCTGTTATCATATTGCTCCATGATCTCTTTCATCACAATGCTCCATGACCACTGTCATCACCATGCCTCATGACGCCTGTCATCTCAATTCTCCATGGCCCCTTTCATCACAATGCTCCATGAACCCAGTCATCACAATGTTCCCTGCCCTTTTCATCACAATGCTCCATCGGCCCTGTCATCAAAATGCTCCATGCCATTGTCATCAAAATGCTCCAGAACTCTTGTCATCATAATGCTCCATGACAATGTCATCAAAATGCCCCATGACACTTCTCACCACAATGCTCCATGGCCTATGTCATCACAATGTTCCATGGCCCCTGTCATCACAGTGCTCCATGATACTTTTTATCACAATTCTAGATGACCACTGTCATCACAATGCAACATGACAGATGTCATCACAATTCGCTATGTTCCTTGTCATCACAATGCTCCATGAACCGTGTCATCAAAAGGTTCCAGGACACTTGTCATCAGAATCATCCATGACCCCTTTCATCACAATGCCCAATGCCACCTCTCATCACAATTCTCCATGGCATTTGTCATCATGTTGCTCCATGACACCTGTTACCACAATGCTCCATGACACTTGTCATCACAATGCTCGATGGCCCTTGTCATCACAATGTTCCTTGGTGATTTTCATCGCAATGCTCCATGACATCTTTCATCAAAATACTCCAAGATTTGTTTCATCACAATGCCCCATGACCCTTGTCATTACAAATCCACATGATCCGTTTCATCACAAATCTCCATGGCAAATTACATTAAAATGCTCCATGTCCCTGTCATCACAATGTCCAATGATACCTGTTTTTACAATGATCCATGATCCTTGTCATCACAAGGCTCCATGTCCCTTGTATTCACAATGCTCCATGGCCCTTGTCATCACAATGCTCCAATGCTTTTGTTATCACAATGCTCCAGGACCAGTTTGATCACAATACTCCATCCCCCTTGTCATCACAGTGCACCATGAAACCTTTCATTACAAACTCCATGACACTTGTCATCACAATGATCCATGGCCTTTATTGTCACAATGCTCCCAGGCCATTTTCTTCACGATGTTCCATGAAAACTTTCATCACATTGCTCCATGACCATTGTCATCACAATAGTCCATACCCTTGTCAACACAACGCTGCATAATCCCTGTCATCACAATTCTCCTTGACTGCTGCCATCACGATAATCCAGGACAATTTTCATAACAATGATTCATGCCCCCAGTCATCTCAGTGCTCCATGATACCACTCATCACAATTCCTAGATGATCAATGTCATCACAATGCCCCATGACACCTGTCATCACAATTCGCGATGACCCTTGTCATCACAATACTCGATGAACCGTGTCATCACAGTGTTCCAGGACACATGTCATCACAATGATCCATGACTAATTTCTTCACAATTCTCCATGGCCCCTGTTATCATATGGCTCCATGATGTCTTTCATCACAATGTTCCATGACCACTGTCATCACCATGCCTCATGACGCCTGTCATCTCAATGCTCCATGGTCCCTTCATCACAATGCTCCATTAACCCAGTCATCACAATGTTCCCTGTCCTTTTCATCACAATGTTCCATGGGCCCTTTCATCACAATGCTCCATGCGCTTGTCATCAAAATGCTCCAGAACACTTGTCATCATAATGCTCCATGCCAATGTCATCAAAATGCCCCATGACACTTGTCATCACAATGCTCCACGTCATTTGTCATCACAATGTTCCATGGCCCCTGTCATCACAGTGCTCCATGATACCATTCATCACAATTCTAGAGGACCACGGTCATCAAAATGCCCCATGACAGATGTCATCACAATTTGCCATGGTCCCTGTCATCAAAATGCTCCATGAACCGTTTCATCACAAGGTTCCAGGACACTTGTCATCACAATGATCCATGATCACTTTCATCAAAAGGCTCCATGAAACCTGTCATCTCAATGCTCCATAGGCTTTGTATTCACAATGCTCCATGGCCCCTCTAATCACAGAGCTCCATGACCCCTTTCATCACAATGCTCCAAGAACACTGTCATCACAATGCCCCATGACGCCTGCCATCACAAATCTCCAAGGCCTCTCTTACCAAATAGCTCCATGATCCCTGTCAGTACAATGTTCCATGACACTCTTCACCACAATGCTCCATGACCCATGTCATCACAAAGTTCTCTGCCCATATCATCACAATGCTCCTTGTCACCTTTCATCACAATGCTCCATGCTCTTTCATCACAATGCTCCAGAATTCTTGTCATCGCAATGTTCCTTGACCGTGTCAACACAATGATCCATGACTCCTTTCCTCACAGTGCTCCAGTACCCCTTTCATCACAATGCTCCATGCCATTGTCAGCACAATGCTCCTTGGAGACTGTCATCAAAATGCTCCATCCCATTTTCATCACAATGCTCAAGATATAATATCATTACAATTCTCCATGCCCGTGTCAACACAATGCTCCATGACCCCTGTCATCAAAATGCTTTATGAACGTTTTATTAGAATGTTCCATGACCCCTGTCATCAAAATGATCCATGACAGTTGTCATCACAATGCTGCATGCTACCTTTCATCCCAACTCTCTGTGACTGCTGTCATCACAATGCTCCAAGACAATTTTCATCACAATGCTCCATGCCCCCGTCATCACAGTGCCCCATAACCCCTGAAATCACAATGCTCCATGACCCTGTCATCACAATGCTACATGACCCCTGTCATCACATTGTTCCATGGCCTATGTATTCACAATGCTCCATGGACCCTGTAATCACACTGCTCCATGTTCCCTTTCAAAACAATGCTCCATGAACCCTGTCATCACAACGTTCCATGAAAGTTGTCATCAAAATGTTCCATGACCCCAGTCACCACAAGGTTCCCTACCCTTGTAATCACAATGCTCCGTGATCCCTGTCAACACAATGACTGATGACCCCTGTCATCAAAATGCTAAATAGCACTTGTCATCACAATGCTCTATGACACCTGTCATCACTATTCTCCATGTCACTTGTTATCACAATGTTCCATGGCCCCTGTAATCACAGTGCTTCATGACCCGTTTCACCTAAATGCTCCATGACCTCACTCATCACAACGCCCCATGACCCCTGTAATCACAAAGCTCCATGGCCCTTGTTATCACACTTCTCCAAGTCTTTTTCATCACACAGCTCCATGGCCCCTGTAATCACAATGCTCCATGCTCTTGTCATCACAAGACTTCAGAACACCTGTCAGTATAATGCTCCATGTCCGTTTCATCGCCATGCTCCATATCCTTGTCATCACAATGCTCCAGGTCTGTTGTCATCACCATGCTTCATGCCCGTGTCATCACAATGCTCCATGAATCTTGTCTTCACAATGCTTCATGGCCCATGTAATCACAATGCTCTATGGCATTTGTCATCACAATGCTCCGTGACCCTGTCAACACAATGCTTGATGACCCCTGTCATCAAAATGCTAAATGGCACTTGTCATCACAATGCTCTATGACGCCTGTCATCACTATTCTCCATGTCACTTGTCATCACAATGCTCCAAGGGCCCTGTAATCACAGTACTCCATGACCCCTTTCATCACAATGCCCAATGCCACCTCTCTTCACAATTCTCCATGGCATTTGTCAACACGATGCTCCATGACGCTTGTCATCACAATGCTCGATGGCCCTTGTCATCACAATGTTCCTTGGTGCTTTTCATCGCAATGCTCCGTGACAACTTTCATCAAAATACTCCAAGATTTGTTTCATCACAATGCTCCATGGCCCTTGTCATTACAAATCCACATGATCCCTTTCATCACAATTCTCCATGGCAACTTACATAAAAATGCTCCATGCCCCTGTCATCACAATGCCCAATGATGCCTGTTTTTACAATGATCCATGACCCTTGTCATCACAAGGCTCCATGTCGCTAGTATTCACAATACTCCATGGCCCTTGTCATCACAATGTTCCATAGTGCTTTTCATCGCAATGCTCCCTGACCGCTTTCAGCACAATGCCCCATGGCCCCTGTCATCATGATGGTCCATGGCCCTTCTCATCACAATGCTCCATGAAACATTTCCTCACAATGCTCCAGTATGCCTTTCATCCAAATTCCCCATGGCCACTGTCACCACAATTCTCCTTGACCCCTGTCATCATAATGGTCCATGACCTGTTTCATCTCAATGCTCCATGACACCTGTCATCACAATGCTCCTTGGCCTTTGTCATCACAATGCTCCATTGCCCCTGTAATCACAGTGCTCCATGACCCGTTTCATCTCAATGCTCCATGACCTCACTCATCACAATGCTCCATGACCCCTGTAATCACAATGCTCCTTGGCCCTTGTCATCATAGTGCTCCAAGCCTTTTTCATCATACTGCTCCATGGCACCTATAATCACAATGCTCCATGTCCTTGTCATCACAAGGCTCCAGAATTCTTGTCATTTAAATGCTCCATGTCAGTTTCATCACCTTGCTCCATGACACTTGTCATCACATTGCTCCATGGCCCCTCTCATTACTGTGCTCCATAAAAACTTTAATCACATTTCTAGATGACCACTGCCTTCACAATGCCCCATGACATTGTTATCACAATTCTCCATGACCATTATCATCACAATGCTCCATGAACCATGTCATCACAGGGTCCCAGGACACTTGTGATCACAATGATCCATTACCACTATCATCACAATGCTCCATGACCACTGTCATCTCAATGCTCCATGGCCTTTGTATTCACAATGCTCATTGGCCCCTGTAATCACAGTGCTCCATAACACCTTTCATCATAATGCTCCATGACAACTGCCATTTCAATGCTCCATGACGCCTGTCATCACAATTCTCCAAGGCCCCTCTCATCACAAAGCTCCATGACACTTGTCATCACATTGCTCCATAACATCTGTCATCACAGTGTTCCCTGCCCATGTCATCACAATGCTCCATGTCCCCTATAATCACAATGCTCCATGCCTTTTTCCTCACAATGCTCCAGAATTCTTGTCATCACAATGTTCCATGACCGTGGCATCACAATGCTCCATGGCCCTTGTCATCACAATGCTCCAGAATTCGTGTCATCACAATGTTCCATGACCGTGTCTTCACAATGCTACATGACCCTGGTCATCACACTTCTTCCTGACCTTTGTCATCACAATGCTCTATGTCGCTTTTCATCACATTTCTCAATGACCACTTTAATCACTATGCTCGCTGACCATTTTCATCACATTTCTCTATTGTCATTACAATTCCCCATGGCCCCTTTCGTCACAATGCTCCATGATGCCTGTCATCACAATGCTCCATGACACTTGTCATCACAATGCTCCATGGCTTTTGTTATCACAATGCTCCAGGACCAGTTTCATCACAATACTCCATCCCCCTTGTCATCACAGTGCACAATGAAACCTTTCATTACAATGCTCCATGACACTTGTCATCACAATGCTCCATGGCCTTTATCGTCACAATGCTCCCAGGCACTTTTCATCACGATGTTCCATGAAAACTTTCATCACATTGCTCCACGACCATTGTCATCACAATAGTCCATACCCTTGTCAACACAATGCTGCATAATCCCTTTCATCACAATTCTCCATGACTGCTGTCATCACAATAATCCAGGACAACTTTCATAACAATGCTTCATGCCTCCAGTCATCACAGTGCTCCATGATACCTTTCATCACAATTCCTAGATGATCAATGTCATAACAATTCCCCATGACACCTGTCATCACAATTCGCTATGACCCTTGTCATCACAATACTCGATGAACCGTGTCATCACAGTGTTCCAGGACACATGTCATCATAATGATCCAGGAGTACTTTCATCAAAATGCTCCAATACACCTGTCATCACAATGCTCAATGGCCCCTGTTATCATATTTCTCCATGATCTCTTTCATCACAATGCTCCATGACCACTGTCATCACCATGCCTCATGACGCCTGTCATCTCAATGCTCGATGGCCCCTTTCATCACAATGCTCCATGAACCCAGTCATCACGATGTTCCCTGTCCTTTTCATCACAATGCTCCATGGGCCCTGTCATCAAAATGCTCCATGCCCTTGTCATCAAAATGCTCCAGAACTCTTGTCATCATAATGCTCCATGCCAATGTCATCAAAATGCCCCATGACACTTCTCACCACAATGCTCCATGGCCTTTGTCATCACAATGTTCCATGGCTCCTGTCATCACAGTGCTCCATGATACTTTTTATCACAATTCTAGATGACCACTGTCATCACAATGCCCCATGACAGATGTCATCACAATTCGCTATGTTCCTTGTCATCACAATGCTCCATGAACCGTGTCATCAAAAGGTTCCAGGACACTTGTCATCAGAATCATCCATGACCCCTTTCATCACAATGCCCAATGCCACCTCTCATCACAATTCTCCATGGCATTTGTCATCACGTTGCTCCATGACACCTGTTACCACAATGCTCCATGACACTTGTCAACACAATACTCGATGGCCCTTGTCATCACAATGTTCCTTGGTGATTTTCATCGCAATGCTCCATGACAACTTTCATCAAAATACTCCAAGATTTGTTTCATCACAATGCTCCAGGGCCCTTGTCATTACAAATCCACATGATATGTTTCATCACAAATCTCCATGGCAAATTACATTAAAATTCTCCATGTCCCTGTCATCACAATGTCCAATGATACCTTTTTTTACAATGATCCATGATCCTTGTCATCACAAGGCTCCATGTCCCTTGTATTCACAATGCTCCATGGCCCTTGTCATCACAATGCTCCTATGCTTTTGTTATCACAATGCTCCAGGACCAGTTTCATCACAATACTCCATCCCCCTTGACATCACAGTGCACCATGAAACCTTCCATTACAAACTCCATGACACTTGTCATCACAATGATCCATGGCCTTTATTGTCACAATGCTCCCAGGCCATTTTCTTCACGATGTTCCATGAAAACTTTCATCACATTGCTCCATGACCATTGTCATCACAATAGTCCATACCCTTGTCAACACAACGCTGCATAATCCCTGTCATCACAATTCTCCTTGACTGCTGCCATCACGATAATCCAGGCCAATTTTCATAACAATGATTCATGCCCCCAGTCATCTCAGTGCTCCATGATACCTCTCATCAAAATTCCTAGATGATCTATGTCATCACAATGCCCCATGACACCTGTCATCACAATTCGCGATGACCCTTGTCATCACAATACTCGATGAACCGTGTCATCACAGTGTTCCAGGACACATGTCATCACAATGATCCATGACTAATTTCATCACAATGCTCCAATAAACCTGTCATCACAATGCTCCATGGCCCCTGTTATCATATGGCTCCATGATGTCTTTCATCACAATGCTCCATGACCACTGTCATCACCATGCCTCATGACGCCTGTCATCTCAATGCTCCATGGTCCCTTCATCACAATGCTCCATTAACCCAGTCATCACAATGTTCCCTGTCCTTTTCATCACAATGTTCCATGGGCCCTGTCATCACAATGCTCCATGCGCTTGTCATCAAAATGCTCCAGAACACTTGTCATCATAATGCTCCATGCCAATGTCATCAAAATGGCCATGACACTTGTCATCACAATGCTCCACGTCATTTGTCATCACAATGTTCCATGGCCCCTGTCATCACAGTGCTCCATGATACAATTCATCACAATTCTAGAGGACCACTGTCATCACAATGCCCCATGACAGATGTCATCACAATTTGCCATGGTCCCTGTCATCAAAATGCTCCATGAACCGTTTCATCACAAGGTTCCAGGACACTTGTCATCACAATGATCCATGATCACTTTCATCAAAAGGCTCCATGAAACCTGTCATCTCAATGCTCCATAGGCTTTGTATTCACAATGCTCCATGGCCCCTCTAATCACAGAGCTCCATGACCCCTTTCATCACAATGCTCCAAGACCGCTGTCATCACAATGCCCCATGATGCCTGCCATCACAATTCTCCAAGGCCTCTCTTACCAAATAGCTCCATGATCCCTGTCAGTACAATGTTCCATGACACTCTTCACCACAATGCTCCATGACCCATGTCATCACAAAGTTCTCTGCCCATATCATCACAATGCTCCTTGTCACCTTTCATCACAATGCTCCATGCTCTTTCATCACAATGCTCCAGAATTCTTGTCATCGCAATGTTCCTTGACCGTGTCAACACAATGATCCATGACTCCTTTCCTCACAGTGCTCCAGTACCCCTTTCATCACAATGCTCCATGCCATTGTCAGCACAATGCTCCTTGGAGACTGTCATCAAAATGCTCCATCCCATTTTCATCACAATGCTCAAGATATAATATCATTACAATGCTCCATGCCCGTGTCAACACAATGCTCCATGACCCCTGTCATCAAAATGCTTTATGAACTTTTTATTAGAATGTTCCATGACCCCTGTCACCAAAATGATCCATGACAGTTGTCATCACAATGCTGCATGCTACCTTTCATCCCAACTCTCTGTGACCCCTGTCATCACAATGCTCCAAGACAATTTTCATCACAATGCTACATGCCCCCGTCATCACTGTGCTCCATAACCCCTGTAATCACAATGCTCCATGACCCTGTCATCACAATGCTACATGACCCCTGTCATCACATTCTTCCATGGCCTATGTATTCACAATGCTCCATGGACCCTGTAATCACACTGCTCCATGTTCCCTTTCAACACAATGCTCCATGAACCCTGTCATCACAACGTTCCATGAAAGTTGTCATCAAAATGTTCCATGACCCCTGTCACCACAAGGTTCCTTACCCTTGTAATCACAATGCTCCATGACCCCTGTCAACACAATGACTGATGACCCCTGTCATCAAAATGCTAAATAGCACTTGTCATCACAATGCTCTATGACACCTGTCATCACTATTCTCCATGTCACTTGTTATCACAATGTTCCATGGCCCCTCTATTCACAGTGCTCCATTACCCGTTTCTCCTAAATGCTCCATGACCTCACTCATCACAATGCCCCATGACCCCTGTAATCACAATGCTCCATGGCCCTTGTTATCACACTTCTCCAAGTCTTTGTCATCACACAGCTCCATGGCCCCTGTAATCACAATGCTCCATGCTCTTGTCATCACAAGACTTCAGAACACCTGTCAGTATAATGCTCCATGTTCGTTTCATCGCCATGCTCCATATCCTTGTCATCACAATGCTCCAGGTCTGTTGTCATCACCATGCTTCATGCCTGTGTCATCACAATGCTCCATGAATCTTGTCTTCACAATGCTTCATGGCCCATGTCATCACAATGCTCTATGGCCTTTGTCATCACAATGCTCCGTGACCCTGTCAACACAATGCTTGATGACCCCTGTCATCAAAATGCTAAATGGCACTTGTCATCACAATGCTCTATGACGCCTGTCATCACTATTCTCCATGTCACTTGTCATCACAATGCTCCAAGGCCCCTGTAATCACAGTACTCCATGACCCCTTTCATCACAATGCCCAATGCCACCTCTCATCACAATTCTCCATGGCATTTGTCATCACAATGCTCCATGATGCTTGTCATCACAATGCTCGATGGCCCTTGTCATCACAATGTTCCTTGGTGCTTTTCATCGCAATGCTCCGTGACAACTTTCATCAAAATACTCCAAGATTTGTTTCATCACAATGCTCCATGGCCCTTGTCATTACAAATCCACATGATCCCTTTCATCACAATTCTCCATGGCAACTTACATAAAAATGCTCCATGCCCCTGTCATCACAATGCCCAATGATACCTGTTTTTACAATGATCCATGACCCTTGTCATCACAAGGCTCCATGTCGCTTGTATTCACAATACTCCATGGCCCTTGTCATCACCATGCTCCATAGTGCTTTTCATCGCAATGCTCCCTGACCGCTTTCAGCAGAATGCCCCATGACCCCTGTCATCATGATGGTCCATGGCCCTTCTCATCACAATGCTCCATGAAACATTTCCTCACAATGCTCCAGTACGCCTTTCATCCAAATTCCCCATGGCCACTGTCATCACAATTCTCCTTGACCCCTGTCATCATAATGGTCCATGACCCGTTTCATCTCAATGCTCCATGACACCTGTCATCACAGTGCTCCTTGGCCTTTGTCATCACAATGCTCCATTGCCCCTGTAATCACAGTGCTCCATGACCCGTTTCATCTCAATGCTCCATGACCTCACTCATCACAATGCTCCATGACCCCTGTAATCACAATGCTCCTTGGCCCTTGTCATCATAGTGCTCCAAGCCTTTTTCATCACACTGCTCCATGGCACCTATAATCACAATGCTCCATGTCCTTCTCATCACAAGGCTCCAGAATTCTTGTCATTAAAATGCTCCATGTCCGTTTCATCACCTTGCTCCATGACACTTGTCATCACATTGCTCCATGGCCCCTCTCATTATTGTGCTCCATAAAAACTTTAATCACATTTATAGATGACCACTGCCTTCACAATGCCCCATGACATTGTCATCACAATTCTCCATGACCATTGTCATCACAATGCTCCATGAACCATATCATCACAGGGTCCCTGGACACTTGTCATCACAATGATCCATTACCACTATCATCACAATGCTCCATGACCACTGTCATCTCAATGCTCCATGGCCTTTGTATTCACAATGCTCATTGGCCCCTGTAATCACAGTGCTCCATAACACCTTTCATCATAATGCTCCATGACCACTGCCATCTCAATGCTCCATGACGCCTGTCATCACAATTCTCCAAGGCCCCTCTCATCACAAAGCTCCATGACACTTGTCATCACATTGCTCCATAACATCTGTCATCACAGTGTTCCCTGCCCATGTCATCACAATGCTCCATGTCCCCTATAATCACAATGCTCCTTGCCTTTTTCCTCACAATGCTCCAGAATTCTTGTCATCACAATGTTCCATGACCGTGGCATCACAATGCTCCATGGCCCTTGTCATCACAATGCTCAAGAATTCTTGTCATCACAATGTTCCATGACCGTGTCATCACAATGCTACATGACCCTGGTCATCACACTTCTTCCTGACATTTGTCATCACAATGCTCTATGACGCTTTTCATCACAATTCTTAATGACCACTTTAATCACTATGCTCGCTGACCATTTTCATCACATTTCTCTGTTGTCATTACAATTCCCCATGGCCCCTTTCGTCACAATGCTCCATGATGCCTGTCATCACAATGCTCCATGTCACTTGTCATCACAATGTTCCATGGCATTTTTTATCACAATGCTCCAGGACCAGTTTCATCACAATACTCCATCCCCCTTGTCATCACAGTGCACAATGAAACCTTTCATTACAATGCTCCATGACACTTGTCATCACAATGCTCCATGGCCTTTATCGTCACAATGCTCCCAGGCACTTTTCATCACGATGTTCCATGAAAACTTTCATCACATTGCTCCACGACCATTGTCATCACAATAGTCCATACCCTTGTCAACACAATGCTGCATAATCCCTTTCATCACTATTCTCCATGACTGCTGTCATCACAATAATCCAGGACAACTTTCATAACAATGCTTCATGCCCCCTGTCATCACAGTGCTCCATGATACCTTTCATCACAATTCCTAGATGATCAATGTCATCACAATGCCCCATGACACCTGTCATCACAATTCGCTATGACCCTTGTCATCACAATACTCGATGAACCGTGTCATCACAGTGTTCCAGGGAACATGTCATCACAATGATCCATGACGACTTTCATCACAATGCTCCAATACACCTCTCATCACAATGCTCCATGGCGCCTGTTAACATATTGCTCCATGATCACTTTCATCACAATGCTACATGATCCCTGTCATCACATTGTTCCATGGCCTATGTATTCACAATATTCCATGGACCCTGTAATCACTCTGCTCCATGTTCGCTTTCAACACAATGCTCCATGACCCCTGTCATCACAACGTTACATGAAAGTTGTCATCAAAATTCTCCATGACCCTGGTCACCACAAGGTTCCCTTCCCTTGTCATCACAATGCTCCATGACCCTTGTAATCACAATGGTACATTGCCTTGTCATCACAATGTTCCATGGCCTCTGTCATCAACATGCTCCATGGTCTTTCTCATCACAATGCTGTATGACCCCTCTCATCACAATGCTCCAAGGCCCCTGTCATCACAATGCCTCATGGTCTTTGTAATCACAATGCTCAATGAACCCTGGCATCACAATACTCCCTGCCATTGTCATCACAATGCTCCATGGCCTCTGTAATCACAATGCTCCATGCCCTTGTCATCACAATGCTCCAGAACACTTGTCATCATAATACTTCAATCCCGTATCATCCCATTGCTCAATGACACTTGTCATCAAAATCTTCCTTGGCCTTTGTCATCACAGTGCTCCATGATACCTTTAATCAAAATTCTACATGACCACTGTCATCACAATGCAAGATGACCAATGTCATCACAATGCCCCATGACACGTGTCATCACAATTCTCCTTGGCCATTGTCATATCAATGCTGTTTGAACCGTGTCAAAACTAGGTTAAAGGCTACTTGTTTTTACAGTGATCCATAACCACTTTCATCAAAATGCTCCATGAACTCTGTTATCTCAATGCTC
Organism: Balaenoptera physalus; assembly: GCF_965194825.1. Lineage (NCBI taxonomy): Eukaryota > Metazoa > Chordata > Mammalia > Artiodactyla > Balaenopteridae > Balaenoptera > Balaenoptera physalus. Next base: position 419,945 of record NW_028126427.1, read on the forward strand.
CATGGCCTTTGTATTCACAATGCTCCATTGTCCCGATAGTAGCGTTGCTCCATGAACACTTTCATAACAATGCTCCTTGACCACTGTCACCATAATGCCCCATGACGTCTCTCATCACTGTGTTCCAAGGCCACTCTCATCAAAATGCTCCATGATATGTGTCAGCACAATATTGCATGACACTTGTCACCACAATGCTCCATGATCCCTGTAATCACAATGATCCCTGCCAATGTCATCACAACGCTCCAGGTCTGTTGTCATCACCATGCTTCATGCCCGTGTCATCACAATGCTCCATGAATCTTGTCTTCACAATGCTCCATGGCCCATGTCATCACAGTGCTCCATGACCCCTGTCATCACAATGCTCTATTGCCTTTGTCATCACAATACTCCGTGACCCCTGTCAACACAATGCCTGATGACCCATGTCATCAAAATGCTAAATGTCACCTGTCATAACAATGCTCTATGACGCCTGTCATCACTATTCTCCATGTCACTTGTTATCACAATGTCCCATGGCCCCTGTAATCACAGTACTCCATGAACCCTTTCGTCACATTGCCCAATGCCACCTCTCATCACAATTCTCCATGGCATTTGTCATCACGATGCTCCAAGACACCTGTCATCACAATTCTCCATGACACTTGTCATCACAATGCACGATGGCCCTTGTCATCACAATGTTCCTTGGTGCTTTTCATCGCAATGCTCCATGACAACTTTCATTAAGATACTCCATGATTTGTTTCATCACAATGCTCCATGGCCCTTGTCATTACAAATCCACATGATCCCTTTCATCACAACTCTCCATGGCAACTTACATAAAAATGCTCCATGCCCCTGTCATCACAATGTCCAATGATACCTGTTTTTACAATAATGCATGACCCTTGTCATCACAAGGCTCCATGTCCCTTGTATTCACAATGCTCCATGGCCCTTGTCATCACAATGCTCCATAGCACTTTTCATCGCAATGCTCCATGACCGCTTTCAGCACAATGCCCCATGACCCCTGTCATCACAATGCTCCATGGCCCCTGATATCATATGGCCTCATGATCTCTTTCATCACAATGCTCCATGAACCCAGTCATCACAGTGTTCCCTGCCCTTTTCATCACAATGCTCCATGGGCACTTTCATCACAATGCTCCATGCCTTTGACATCAAAATGCTCCAGAACTCTTGTCATCATAATGCTCCATGCCAATGTCATCAAAATGCCCCATGATACTTGTCATCACAATGCTCCATGGCCTTTGTCATCACAATGTTCCATGGCCCCTGTCATCACAGTGCTCCATGATTCCTTTCATCACAATTCTAGATGACCACTGTCATCACAATGCCCCATGACAGATGTCATCACAATTCGCCATCGTCCTTGTCATCACAATGCTCCATGAACCGTTTCATCACAAGGTTCCAGGACACGTCATCACAATGCTCCATGAACCCTGTCATCTCAATGCTCCATATTCTTTCTATTCACAATGCTCCATGGCTCCTGTAATAACAGTGCTCCATGACCCCTTTCATCACAATGCTCCAAGACCGATCTCATCACAATGACCCATAACGCCTGCCATCACAAATCTCCAAGGCCTCTCTTACCAAAAAGCTCCATGATCCCTGTCAGCACAATGTTCCATGACACTTTTCATCACAATGCTCCATGACCCCTGTCATCACTAAGTTCTCTGCCCATATCATCACAATGCTCCTTGTCGCCTTTAATCACATTGCTCCATGCCCTTTCATCACAATGCTCCAGAATTCTTTCCATCGCAATGTTCCTTGACCGTGTCATCACAATGCTCCATGACCCTTGTCATCACAAAGCTCCATGACCCCTGTCATCACAATGATCCATGACTCCTTTCCTCACAGTGCTCCAGTACCATTTTCATCACAGTGCTCCATGCCCGTGTCATCACAATGCTCCAGGTCTGTTGTCATCACCATGCTTCATGCCCGTGTCATCACAATGCTCCATGAATCTTGTCTTCACAATGCTCCATGGCCCAGGTCATCACAGTGCTCCATGACCCCTGTCATCACAATGCTCTATTGCCTTTGTCATCACAATACTCCGTGACCCCTGTCAACACAATGCCTGATGACCCCTGTCATCAAAATGCTAAATGTCACTTGTCATCACAATGCTCTATGACGCCTGTCATCACTACTCTCCATGTCACTTGTTATCACAATGCTCCATGGCCCCTGTAATCACAGTACTCCATGATCCCTTTCGTCACATTGCCCAATGCCACCTCTCATCACAATTCTCCATGACATTTGTCATCACGATGCTCCATGACACCTGTCATCACAATGCTCCATGACACTTGTCATCACAATGCTCGATGGCCCTTGTCATCACAATGTTTCTTGGTGCTTTTCATCGCAATGCTCCATGAAAACTTTCATCAAGATACTCCAGGATTTGTTTCATCACAATGCTCCATGGCCCTTGTCATTACAAATCCACATGATCCCTTTCATCACAACTCTCCATGTCAACATACATAAAAATGCTCCATGCCCCTGTCATCACAATGCCCAATGATACCTGTTTTTACAATGATCCATGGCCCTTGTCATCACAATGCTCCATAGCGCTTTTCATCGCAATGCTCCATGACCGCTTTCAGCACAATGCCCCATGACCCCTGTCATCACAATGATCCATGGCCCGTGATATCATATTCCTCCATGATCTCTTTCATCACAATGCTCCATGACCGCTGTCATCACCATACCTCATGACGCCTGTCATCTCAATGCTCCATGGCCACTTTCATCACAATGCTTCATGAACCTAGACATCACAATGTTCCCTGCACTTTTCATCACAATGCTCCATGGGCACTGTCATCACAATGCTCCATGCCTTTTTCATCAAAATGCTCCAGAACTCTTGTCATCATAATACTCCATTCCCGTGTCAACCCTTTGCTCAATAACATTTGTCATCAAAATCTTCCTTGGCCTTTGTCATCACAGTGCTCCATGATACCTTTAATCAAAATTCTACATGACCACTGACATCACAATGCAAGATGACCAATGTCATCACAATGCCCCATGATACGTTTCATCACAATTCGCCTTGGCCCTTGTCATCTCAATGCTGTATGAACCATGTCATCAGTAGGTTCCAGGACACTTGTCATCACAGTGATCCATGACCATTTTCATCACAATGCTCCATGAACTCTGTTATCTCAATGCTCCATGGCCTTTGTATTCACAATGCTCCATTGTCCTGATAATCACATTGCTCCATGAACACTTTCATCAAAATGCTCCTTTACCACTGTCACCATAATGCCCCATGACGTCTCTCATCAATGTGCTCCAAGGCCACTCTCATCAAAATGCTCCATGATCTGTGTCAGCACAATATTGCATGACACTTGTCATCACAATGCTCAATGATCCCTGTAAACACAATGATCCCTGCCAATGTCATCACAATGCTCCATTTCTCCTGTAATCACAATGCTCCACGCCCTTGTCATCACAATGCTCCAGGTCTGTTGTCATTACCATGCTTCATGCCCGTGTCATCACAATGCTCCATGAATCTTGTCTTCACAATGCTCCATGGCCCTTGTCATCACTGTGCTCCATGACCCCTGTCATCACAATGCTCTATGGCCTTTGTCATCACAATACTCGGTGACCCCTATCAACACAATGCCTGATGACCCCTGTCATCAAAATGCTAAATGGCACTTGTCATCACAATGCTCTATGATGCCTGTCATCACTATTCTCCATGTCACTTGTTATCATAATGATCCATGGCCCCTGTAATCACAGTACTCCATGACCCCATTCATCACAATGCCCAATGCCACCTCTCATCACAATTCTCCATGGCATTTGTCATCACGATGCTCCATGACACCTATAATCACAATGCTCCATGACACTTGTCATCACAATGCTCGATGGCCCTTGTCATCACAATGTTCTTTGGTGCTTTTCATCGCAATGCTCCATGACAACGTTCATCAAAATACTCCAAGATTTGTTTCATCACAATGCTCCATGGCCCTTGTCATTACAAATCCACATGATCCCTTTCATCACAATTCTCCATGGCAACTTACATAAAAATGCTCCATGCCCCTGCCATCACAATGCCCAATGATACCTGTTTTAACAATGATCCATGACCCTTGTCATCACAAGGCTCCATGTCCCTTGTATTCACAATGCTCCATGGCCCTTGTCATCACAATGCTCCATAGCGCTTTTCATTGCAATGCTGCATGACCGCTTTCAGCACAATGCCCCATGACTCCTGTCATCACAATGCTCCATGGCCCCTGATATCATATGGCGTCATGATCTCTTTCATCACAGTGCTCCATGACCACTGTCATCACCATGCCTCATGATGCCTGTCATCTCTATGCTCCATAGTCCCTTTCATCTCAATGCTCCATGAACCCAGTCATCACAATGTTCCCTTCCCTTTTCATCACAATGCTCCATGACCACTGTCATCTCAATGCTCCATGGCCTTTGTATTCACAATGCTCCATGGCCCCTGTAATCACAGTGCTCCATAACACCTTTCATCATAATGCTCCATGACCACTGTCATCTCAATGCCCCATGACGCCTGTCATCACAATTCTCCAAGGCACGTATCATCACAATGCTCCATGACACTTGTCATCACATTGCTCCATAACACCCTCATCACAGTGTTCCCTGCCCATGTCATCACAATGCTCCACGTCCCCTATAATCACAATGCTCCATGCCTTTTTCCTCACAATGCTCCAGAATTCTTGTCATCACAATGTTCCATGACTGTGGCATCAAAAGGCTACATGACACTGTTCATCACAATTCTCCATGACCTTTGTCATCACAATGCTCTATGTCGCTTTTCATCACAATTCTCAATGAGCACTTTAATCACTATGATCGCTGACCATTTTCATCACATTTCTCTATTGGCTTTAAAATTCCCCATGGCCCCTTTCGTCACAATGCTCCATGATGCCTGTCATCACAATGCTCCATGACCCTTGTCATCACAATGCTCCATGGCCCCTTTAATCACAGTACTCCATGACCCCTTTCATCACAATGCCCAATGCCACCTCTCATCACAATTCTCCATGGCATTTGTCATCAAGATGCTCCATGACACCTGTCATCACAATACTCCATGACACTTGTCATCACAATGCTCAATGGCCCTTGTCATCACAATGTCCCTTGGTGCGTTTCATTCCAATGCTCCATGACAACTTTCATCAAAATACTCCAAGATTTGTTTCACCAAAATGCTCCATGGCCCTTGTCATTACAAATTCACATGATCCTTTTCATCACAATTCTCCATGGCAACTTACATAAAAATGCTTCATGACCCTGTCATCACAATGCCCAATGATACCTGTTTTTACAATGATCCATGACCCTTGTCATCACAAGGCTCCATGTCCCTTGTATGCACAATGTTCCATGGCCCTTGTCATCACAATGATCCATAGTGCTTTTCATCGCAATGCTCCATGAAAGCTTTCTGCACAATGCCCCATGAAACCTGTCATCACGATGCTCCATGGCCCTTGTTATCACAATGCTCTATGAAACATTTCCTCACAATGCTCCAATATGCCTTTCATCCAAATTCCCCATGGCCACAGTCATCACAATTCTCCATGACCCCTGTCATCATAATGGTCCATGACCCGTTTCATCTCAGTGCCCCATGACACCTGTCATCACAATGCTCCATGGACCTTGTCATCACAGTGCTCCAAGCCTTTATCATCACACTGCTCCATGACCCCTGTAATCACAATGCTCCATTCCCTTGTCATCACAAGGCTCCAGAACACTTGTCATTATAATACTCCATGTCCGTTTCATCACCATGCTCCATGACACTTGTCATCACAATGCTCCATGGTCCCTCTCATTACTGTGCTCCATAATAAATTTAATCACATTTCTAGATGACCACTGCCATCACAATGCCTCAGGACATTGTCATCACAATTCACCATGACTATTGTCATCACAATGCTCCATGAACCATGTCATCACAGGGTCCCTGGACACTTGTCATCAACAATGATCCATGACCACTTTCATCACAATGCTCCATGACGACTGTCATCTCAATGCCCCATGAGGCCTGTCATCACAATTCTCCAAGGCACCTCTCATCACAATGCTCCATGACACTTGTCATCACATTGCTCCATAACACCTGTCATCACAGTGTTCCCTGCCCATGTCATCACAATGCTCCATGTCCCCTATAATCACAATGCTCCATGCCTTTTTCCTCACAATGCTCCAGAATTCTTTTCAACACAATGTTCCATGACCGTGGCATCACAATGCTACATGACCCTGCTCATCACAATTCTCCATGACCTTTGTCATCACAATGCTCTATGTCGCTTTTCATCACAATTCTCAATGACCACTTTAATCACTATGATCGCTGACAATTTTTATCACATTTCTCTATTGTCATTACAATTCCCCATGGCCCCTTTCTTCACAATGCTCCATGATGCCTGTTATCAAAATGCTCCATGGAGTTTGTTATCACAATGCTCCAGGACCAGTTTCATCACAATACTCCATCCCCCTTGTCATCACAGTGCACAATGAAACCTTTCATTACAATGCTCCATGACAGTTGTCATCACAATGCTCCATGGCCTTTATCGTCACAATGCTCCCAGGCACTTTTCATCACGATGTTCCATGAAAACTTTCATCACATTGCTCCACGACCATTGTCATCACAATAGTCCATACCCTTGTCAACACAAAGCTGCATAATCCCTGTCATCACAATTCTCCATGACTGCTGTCACCACAATAATCCAGGACAATTTTCATAACAATGCTTCATGCCCCCAGTCATCACAGTGCTCCATGATACCTTTCATCACAATTCCTAGATGATCAATGTCATCACAATGCCCCATGACACCTGTCATCACAATTCGCTATGACCCTTGTCATCACAATACTCGATGAACCGTGTCATCACAATGTTCCAGGGCACATGTCATCACAATGATCCATGACGACTTTCATCACAATGCTCCAATACACCACTCATCACAATGCTCCATGGCCCCGGTTATCATATTGCTCCATAATCACTTTCATCACAATGCTCCATGACCACTGTCATCACCATTCCTCATGACGCCTGTCATCTCAATGCTCCATGGCCTCTTTCATCACAATGCTCCATGAACCCAGTCATCACAATGTTCCCTGCCCTTTTCATCACAATGCTCCATGGGCCCTGTCATCACAATGCTCCATGCCCTTGTCATCAAAATGCTCCAGAACACTTGTCACCATAATGATCCTTGCCAATGTCATCAAAATGCCCCATGACATTTGTAATCACATTGCTCCAAGACCGCTGTCATCACAATGCCCCATGACGCCTGCCATCACTAATCTCCTAGGCCTCTCTTACCAAAAACTCCATGATCCCTGTCAGCACAATGTTCCATGACACTTTTCATCAAAATGCTCCATGACCCCTGTCATCACAAAGTTCTCTGCCCACATCATCACAATGCTCCTTGTCACCTTTAATCACAATGCTCCAGAATTCTTGTCATCGCAATGTGCCTTGACCGTGTCATCACAATGCTCCATGACCCTTGTCATCACAATGATCTATAACTCCTTTCCTCTCAGTGCTCCAGTACCGTTTTCATCACAGTGCTCCATGCCATTGTCAGCACAATGCTCCTTGGACCGTGTCATCAAAATGCTCCATCCTCTTTTCATCACAATGCTCCAGATATCCTATTACTACAATGCTCCATGCCCGTGTCAACACAATGCTCCATGACCCCAGGAATCAAAATGCTTTGTGAACCTTGTTACCAGAATGTTCCATGACCCCTGTCATCAATATGATCCATGACCGTTGTCATCACAATGCTGCATGATACCTTTCATCCCAATTCTCTGTGACCGCTGTCATCACAATGCTCCAGGACAATTTTCATCACAATTCTCCATGCCCCCTGTCATCACAGTGCCCCATAACCCCTGTAATCACAATGCTCCATGGACCTTGTCTTCACAGTGCTCCAAGCCTTTGTAATCACACTGCTCCATGACCCCTGTAATCACAATGCTCCATGCCCTTGTCATCACAAGGCTCCAGAACACTTGTCATTATAATGCTCCATGTCCGTTTCATCACCATGCTCCATGACACTTGTCATCACAATGCTCCATGGCCCCTCTCATTACTGTGTTCCATAATAAATTTAATCACATTTCTAGATGACCACTGCCATCACAATGCCTCATGACATTGTCATCACAATTCACCATGACCATTGTCATCACAATGCTCCATGAACCATGTCATCACAGGGTCCCTGGACACTTGTCATCAACAATGATCCATGACCACTTTCATCACAATGCTCCATGACCACTGTCATCTCAATGCTCCATGGCCTTTGTATTCACAATGCTCCATGGCCCCTCTAATCACAGTGCTCCATAACACCTTTCATCATAACGCTCCATGACGACTGTCATCTCAATGCCCCATGAGGCCTGTCATCACAATTCTCCAAGGCACCTCTCATCACAATGCTCCATGACATTTGTCATCACATTGCTCCATAACACCTGTCATCACAGTGTTCCCTGCCCATGTCATCACAATGCTCCATGTCCCTTATAATCACAATGCTCCATGCCTTTTTCCTCACAATGCTCCAGAATTCTTTTCAACACAATGTTCCATGACCGTGGCATCACAATGCTACATGACCCTGCTCATCACAATTCTCCATGACCTTTGTCATCACAATGCTCTATGTCGCTTTTCATCACAATTCTCAATGACCACTTTAATCACTATGATCGCTGACAATTTTTATCACATTTCTCTATTGTCATTACAATTCCCCATGGCCCCTTTCTTCACAATGCTCCATGATGCCTGTTATCAAAATGCTCCATGGAGTTTGTTATCACAATGCTCCAGGACCAGTTTCATCACAATACTCCATCCCCCTTGTCATCACAGTGCACAATGAAACCTTTCATTACAATGCTCCATGACACTTGTCATCACAATGCTCCATGGCCTTTATCGTCACAATGCTCCCAGGCACTTTTCATCACGATGTTCCATGAAAACTTTCATCACATTGCTCCACGACCATTGTCATCACAATAGTCCATACCCTTGTCAACACAAAGCTGCATAATCCCTGTCATCACAATTCTCCATGACTGCTGTCACCACAATAATCCAGGACAATTTTCATAACAATGCTTCATGCCCCCAGTCATCACAGTGCTCCATGATACCTTTCATCACAATTCCTAGATGATCAGTGTCATCACAATGCCCCATGACACCTGTCATCACAAATCGCTATGACCCTTGTCATCACAATACTCGATGAACCGTGTCATCACAGTGTTCCAGGGCACATGTCATCACAATGATCCATGACGACTTTCATCACAATGCTCCAATACACCACTCATCACAATGCTCCATGGCCCCTGTTATCATATTGCTCCATGATCACTTTCATCACAATGCTCCATGACCACTGTCATCACCATTCCTCATGACGCCTGTCATCTCAATGCTCCATGGCCTCTTTCATCACAATGCTCCATGAACCCAGTCATCACAATGTTCCCTGCCCTTTTCATCACAATGCTCCATGGGCCCTGTCATCACAATGCTCCTTGCCCTTGTCATCAAAATGCTCCAGAACACTTGTCACCATAATGTTCCTTGCCAATGTCATCAAAATGCCCCATGACATTTGTAATCACATTGCTCCAAGACCGCTGTCATCACAATGCCCCATGACGCCTGCCATCACTAATCTCCTAGGCCTCTCTTACCAAAAACTCCATGATCCCTGTCAGCACAATGTTCCATGACACTTTTCATCAAAATGCTCCATGACCCCTGTCATCACAAAGTTCTCTGCCCACATCATCACAATGCTCCTTGTCACCTTTAATCACAATGCTCCAGAATTCTTGTCATCGCAATGTGCCTTGACCGTGTCATCACAATGCTCCATGACCCTTGTCATCACAAATCTCCATGACCCCTGTCATCACAATGATCTATAACTCCTTTCCTCTCAGTGCTCCAGTACCGTTTTCATCACAGTGCTCCATGCCATTGTCAGCACAATGCTCCTTGGACCGTGTCATCAAAATGCTCCATCCTCTTTTCATCACAATGCTCCAGATATCCTATCACTACAATGCTCCATGCCCGTGTCAACACAATGCTCCATGACCCCAGTCATCAAAATGCTTTATGAACCTTGTTATCAGAATGTTCCATGACCCCTGACATCAATATGATCCATGACCGTTGTCATCACAATGCTGCATGATACCTTTCATCCCAATTCTCTGTGACCGCTGTCATCACAATGCTCCAGGACAATTTTCATCACAATTCTCCATGCCCCCTGTCATCACAGTGCCCCATAACCCCTGTAATCACAATGCTCCATGGACCTTGTCATCACAGTGCTCCAAGCCTTTGTAATCACACTGCTCCATGATCCCTGTAATCACAATGCTCCATGCCCTTGTCATCACAAGGCTCCAGAACACTTGTCATTATAATGCTCCATGTCCATTTCATCACCATGCTCCATGACACTTCTCATCACAATGCTCCATGGCCCCTCTCATTACTGTGCTCCATAATAAATTTAATCACATTTCTAGATGACCACTGCCATCACAATGCCTCATGACATTGTCATCACTATTCACCATGACCATTGTCATCACAATGCTCCATGAACCATGTCATCACAAGGTACCTGGACACTTGTCATCAACAATGATCCATGACCACTTTCATCACAATGCTCCATGACCACTGTCATCTCAATGCTCCATGGCCTTTGTATTCACAATGCTCCATGGCCCCTGTAATCACAGTGCTCCATAACACCTTTCATCATAACGCTCCATGACGACTGTCATCTCAATGCCCCATGAGGCCTGTCATCACAATTCTCCAAGGCACCTCTCATCACAATGCCCCATGACACTTGTCATCACATTGCTCCATAACACCTGTCATCACAGTGTTCCCTGCCCATGTCATCACAATGCTCCATGTCCCCTATAATCACAATGCTCCATGCCTTTTTCCTCACAATGCTCCAGAATTCTTTTCAACACAATGTTCCATGACTGTGGCATCACAATGCTACATGACCCTGCTCATCACAATTCTCCATGACCTTTGTCATCACAATGCTCTATGTCGCTTTTCATCACAATTCTCAATGACCACTTTAATCACTATGATCGCTGACAATTTTTATCACATTTCTCTATTGTCATTACAATTCCCCATGGCCCCTTTCTTCACAATGCTCCATGATGCCTGTTATCAAAATGCTCCATGGAGTTTGTTATCACAATGCTCCAGGACCAGTTTCATCACAATACTCCATCCCCCTTGTCATCACAGTGCACAATGAAACCTTTCATTACAATGCTCCATGACACTTGTCATCACAATGCTCCATGGCCTTTATCGTCACAATGCTCCCAGGCACTTTTCATCACGATGTTCCATGAAAACTTTCATCACATTGCTCCACGACCATTGTCATCACAATAGTCCATACCCTTGTCAACACAAAGCTACATAATCCCTGTCATCACAATTCTCCATGACTGCTGTCACCACAATAATCCAGGACAATTTTCATAACAATGCTTCATGCCCCCAGTCATCACAGTGCTCCATGATACCTTTCATCACAATTCCTAGATAATCAATGTCATCACAATGCCCCATGACACCTGTCATCACAATTCGCTATGACCCTTGTCATCACAATACTCGATGAACCGTGTCATCACAGTGTTCCAGGGCACATGTCATCACAATGATACATGACGACTTTCATCACAATGCTCCAATACACCACTCATCACAATGCTCCATGGCCTCTGTTATCATATTGCTCCATGATCACTTTCATCACAATGCTCCATGACCACTGTCATCACCATTCCTCATGACGCCTGTCATCTCAATGCTCCATGGCCTCTTTCATCACAATGCTCCATGAACCCAGTCATCACAATGTTCCCTGCCCTTTTCATCACAATGCTCCATGGGCCCTGTCATCACAATGCTCCATGCCCTTGTCATCAAAATGCTCCAGAACACTTGTCACCATAATGTTCCTTGCCAATGTCATCAAAATGCCCCATGACATTTGTAATCACATTGCTCCAAGACCGCTGTCATCACAATGCCCCATGACGCCTGCCATCACTAATCTCCTAGGCCTCTCTTACCAAAAACTCCATGATCCCTGTCAGCCCATTGTTCCATGACACTTTTCATCAAAATGCTCCATGACCCCTGTCATCACAAAGTTCTCTGCCCACATCATCACAATGCTCCTTGTCACCTTTAATCACAATGCTCCAGAATTCTTGTCATCGCAATGTGCCTTGACCGTGTCATCACAATGCTCCATGACCCTTGTCATCACAAATCTCCATGACCCCTGTCATCACAATGATCTATAACTCCTTTCCTCTCAGTGCTCCAGTACCGTTTTCATCACAGTGCTCCATGCCATTGTCAGCACAATGCTCCTTGGACCGTGTCATCAAAATGCTCCATCCTCTTTTCATCACAATGCTCCAGATATCCTATCACTACAATGCTCCATGCCCGTGTCAACACAATGCTCCATGACCCCAATCATCAAAATGCTTTATGAACCTTGTTATCAGAATGTTCCATGACCCCTGACATCAATATGATCCATGACCGTTGTCATCACAATGCTGCATGATACCTTTCATCCCAATTCTCTGTGACCGCTGTCATCACAATGCTCCAGGACAATTTTCATCACAATTCTCCATGCCCCCTGTCATCACAGTGCCCCATAACCCCTGTAATCACAATGCTCCATGGACCTTGTCATCACAGTGCTCCAAGCCTTTGTAATCACACTGCTCCATGACCCCTGTAATCACAATGCTCCATGCCCTTGTCATCACAAGGCTCCAGAACACTTGTCATTATAATGCTCCATGTCCGTTTCATCACCATGCTCCATGACACTTCTCATCACAATGCTCCATGGCCCCTCTCATTACTGTGCTCCATAATAAATTTAATCACATTTCTAGATGACCACTGCCATCACAATGCCTCATGACATTGTCATCACAATTCACCATGACCATTGTCATCACAATGCTCCATGAACCATGTCATCACAGGGTCCCTGGACACTTGTCATCAACAATGATCCATGACCACTTTCATCACAATGCTCCATGACCACTGTCATCTCAATGCTCCATGGCCTTTGTATTCACAATGCTCCATGGCCCCTGTAATCACAGTGCTCCATAACACCTTTCATCATAACGCTCCATGACGACTGTCATCTCAATGCCCCATGAGGCCTGTCATCACAATTCTCCAAGGCACCTCTCATCACAATGCTCCATGACACTTGTCATCACATTGCTCCATAACACCTGTCATCACAGTGTTCCCTGCCCATGTCATCACAATGCTCCATGTCCCCTATAATCACAATGCTCCATGCCTTTTTCCTCACAATGCTCCAGAATTCTTTTCAACACAATGTTCCATGACCGTGGCATCACAATGCTACATGACCCTGCTCATCACAATTCTCCATGACCTTTGTCATCACAATGCTCTATGTCGCTTTTCATCACAATTCTCAATGACCACTTTAATCACTATGATCGCTGACAATTTTTATCACATTTCTCTATTGTCATTACAATTCCCCATGGCCCCTTTCTTCACAATGCTCCATGATGCCTGTTTTCAAAATGCTCCATGGAGTTTGTTATCACAATGCTCCAGGACCAGTTTCATCACAATACTCCATCCCCCTTGTCATCACAGTGCACAATGAAACCTTTCATTACAATGCTCCATGACACTTGTCATCACAATGCTCCATGGCCTTTATCGTCACAATGCTCCCAGGCACTTTTCATCACGATGTTCCATGAAAACTTTCATCACATTGCTCCACGACCATTGTCATCACAATAGTCCATACCCTTGTCAACACAAAGCTGCATAATCCCTGTCATCACAATTCTCCATGACTGCTGTCACCACAATAATCCAGGACAATTTTCATAACAATGCTTCATGCCCCCAGTCATCACAGTGCTCCATGATACCTTTCATCACAATTCCTAGATGATCAGTGTCATCACAATGCCCCATGACACCTGTCATCACAAATCGCTATGACCCTTGTCATCACAATACTCGATGAACCGTGTCATCACAGTGTTCCAGGGCACATGTCATCACAATGATCCATGACGACTTTCATCACAATGCTCCAATACACCACTCATCACAATGCTCCATGGCCCCTGTTATCATATTGCTCCATGATCACTTTCATCACAATGCTCCATGACCACTGTCATCACCATTCCTCATGACGCCTGTCATCTCAATGCTCCATGGCCTCTTTCATCACAATGCTCCATGAACCCAGTCATCACAATGTTCCCTGCCCTTTTCATCACAATGCTCCATGGGCCCTGTCATCACAATGCTCCATGCCCTTGTCATCAAAATGCTCCAGAACACTTGTCACCATAATGTTCCTTGCCAATGTCATCAAAATGCCCCATGACATTTGTAATCACATTGCTCCAAGACCGCTGTCATCACAATGCCCCATGACGCCTGCCATCACTAATCTCCTAGGCCTCTCTTACCAAAAACTCCATGATCCCTGTCAGCACAATGTTCCATGACACTTTTCATCAAAATGCTCCATGACCCCTGTCATCACAAAGTTCTCTGCCCACATCATCACAATGCTCCTTGTCACCTTTAATCACAATGCTCCAGAATTCTTGTCATCGCAATGTGCCTTGACCGTGTCATCACAATGCTCCATGACCCTTGTCATCACAAATCTCCATGACCCCTGTCATCACAATGATCTATAACTCCTTTCCTCTCAGTGCTCCAGTACCGTTTTCATCACAGTGCTCCATGCCATTGTCAGCACAATGCTCCTTGGACCGTGTCATCAAAATGCTCCATCCTCTTTTCATCACAATGCTCCAGATATCCTATCACTACAATGCTCCATGCCCGTGTCAACACAATGCTCCATGACCCCAGGCATCAAAATGCTTTATGAACCTTGTTATCAGAATGTTCCATGACCCCTGTCATCAATATGATCCATGACCGTTGTCATCACAATGCTGCATGATACCTTTCATCCCAATTCTCTGTGACCGCTGTCATCACAATGCTCCAGGACAATTTTCATCACAATTCTCCATGCCCCCTGTCATCACAGTGCCCCATAACCCCTGTAATCACAATGCTCCATGGACCTTGTCATCACAGTGCTCCAAGCCTTTGTAATCACACTGCTCCATGACCCCTGTAATCACAATGCTCCATGCCCTTGTCATCACAAGGCTCCAGAACACTTGTCATTATAATGCTCCATGTCCGTTTCATCACCATGCTCCATGACACTTGTCATCACAATGCTCCATGGCCCCTCTCATTACTGTGCTCCATAATAAATTTAATCACATTTCTAGATGACCACTGCCATCACAATGCCTCATGACATTGTCATCACAATTCACCATGACCATTGTCATCACAATGCTCCATGAACCATGTCATCACAGGGTCCCTGGACACTTGTCATCAACAATGATCCATGACCACTTTCATCACAATGCTCCATGACCACTGTCATCTCAATGCTCCATGGCCTTTGTATTCACAATGCTCCATGGCCCCTGTAATCACAGTGCTCCATAACACCTTTCATCATAACGCTCCATGACAACTGTCATCTCAATGCCCCATGAGGCCTGTCATCACAGTTCTCCAAGGCACCTCTCATCACAATGCCCCATGACACTTGTCATCACATTGCTCCATAACACCTGTCATCACAGTGTTCCCTGCCCATGTCATCACAATGCTCCATGTCCCCTATAATCACAATGCTCCATGCCTTTTTCCTCACAATGCTCCAGAATTCTTTTCAACACAATGTTCCATGACCGTGGCATCACAATGCTACATGACCCTGCTCATCACAATTCTCCATGACCTTTGTCATCACAATGCTCTATGTCACTTTTCATCACAATTCTCAATGACCACTTTAATCACTATGATCGCTGACAATTTTTATCACATTTCTCTATTGTCATTACAATTCCCCATGGCCCCTTTCTTCACAATGCTCCATGATGCCTGTTATCACAATGCTCCAGGACCAGTTTCATCACAATACTCCATCCCCCTTGTCATCACAGTGCACAATGAAACCTTTCATTACAATGCTCCATGACACTTGTCATCACAATGCTCCATGGCCTTTATCGTCACAATGCTCCCAGGCACTTTTCATCACGATGTTCCATGAAAACTTTCATCACATTGCTCCACGACCATTGTCATCACAATAGTCCATACCCTTGTCAACACAAAGCTGCATAATCCCTGTCATCACAATTCTCCATGACTGCTGTCACCACAATAATCCAGGACAATTTTCATAACAATGCTTCATGCCCCCAGTCATCTCAGTGCTCCATGATACCTTTCATCACAATTCCTAGATGATCAGTGTCATCACAATGCCCCATGACACCTGTCATCACAAATCGCTATGACCCTTGTCATCACAATACTCGATGAACCGTGTCATCACAGTGTTCCAGGGCACATGTCATCACAATGATCCATGACGACTTTCATCACAATGCTCCAATACACCACTCATCACAATGCTCCATGGCCCCTGTTATCATATTGCTCCATGATCACTTTCATCACAATGCTCCATGACCACTGTCATCACCATTCCTCATGACGCCTGTCATCTCAATGCTCCATGGCCTCTTTCATCACAATGCTCCATGAACCCAGTCATCACAATGTTCCCTGCCCTTTTCATCACAATGCTCCATGGGCCCTGTCATCACAATGCTCCATGCCCTTGTCATCAAAATGCTCCAGAACACTTGTCACCATAATGTTCCTTGCCAATGTCATCAAAATGCCCCATGACATTTGTAATCACATTGCTCCAAGACCGCTGTCATCACAATGCCCCATGACGCCTGCCATCACTAATCTCCTAGGCCTCTCTTACCAAAAACTCCATGATCCCTGTCAGCACAATGTTCCATGACACTTTTCATCAAAATGCTCCATGACCCCTGTCATCACAAAGTTCTCTGCCCACATCATCACAATGCTCCTTGTCACCTTTAATCACAATGCTCCAGAATTCTTGTCATCGCAATGTGCCTTGACCGTGTCATCACAATGCTCCATGACCCTTGTCATCACAAATCTCCATGACCCCTGTCATCACAATGATCTATAACTCCTTTCCTCTCAGTGCTCCAGTACCGTTTTCATCACAGTGCTCCATGCCATTGTCAGCACAATGCTCCTTGGACCGTGTCATCAAAATGCTCCATCCTCTTTTCATCACAATGCTCCAGATATCCTATCACTACAATGCTCCATGCCCGTGTCAACACAATGCTCCATGACCCCAGGCATCAAAATGCTTTATGAACCTTGTTACCAGAATGTTCCATGACCCCTGTCATCAATATGATCCATGACCGTTGTCATCACAATGCTGCATGATACCTTTCATCCCAATTCTCTGTGAGCGCTGTCATCACAATGCTCCAGGACAATTTTCATCACAATTCTCCATGCCCCCTGTCATCACAGTGCCCCATAACCCCTGTAATCACAATGCTCCATGGACCTTGTCTTCACAGTGCTCCAAGCCTTTGTAATCACACTGCTCCATGACCCCTGTAATCACAATGCTTCATGCCCTTGTCATCACAAGGCTCCAGAACACTTGTCATTATAATGCTCAATGTCCGTTTCATCACCATGCTCCATGACACTTGTCATCACAATGCTCCATGGTCCCTCTCATTACTGTGCTCCATAATAAATTTAATCACATTTCTAGATGACCACTGCCATCACAATGCCTCATGACATTGTCATCACAATTCACCATGACCATTGTCATCACAATGCTCCATGAACCATGTCATCACAGGGTCCCTGGACACTTGTCATCAACAATGATCCATGACCACTTTCATCACAATGCTCCATGACCACTGTCATCTCAATGCTCCATGGCCTTTGTATTCACAATGCTCCATGGCCCCTGTAATCACAGTGCTCCATAACACCTTCCATCATAACGCTCCATGACGACTGTCATCTCAATGCCCCATGAGGCCTGTCATCACAATTCTCCATGGCACCTCTCATCACAATGCCCCATGACACTTGTCATCACATTGCTCCATAACACCTGTCATCACAGTGTTCCCTGCCCATGTCATCACAATGCTCCATGTCCCCTATAATCACAATGCTCCATGCCTTTTTCCTCACAATGCTCCAGAATTCTTTTCAACACAATGTTCCATGACCGTGGCATCACAATGCTACATGACCCTGCTCATCACAATTCTCCATGACCTTTGTCATCACAATGCTCTATGTCGCTTTTCATCACAATTCTCAATGACCACTTTAATCACTATGATCGCTGACAATTTTTATCACATTTCTCTATTGTCATTACAATTCCCCATGGCCCCTTTCTTCACAATGCTCCATGATGCCTGTTATCAAAATGCTCCAGGACCAGTTTCATCACAATACTCCATCCCCCTTGTCATCACAGTGCACAATGAAACCTTTCATTACAATGCTCCATGACACTTGTCATCACAATGCTCCATGGCCTTTATCGTCACAATGCTCCCAGGCACTTTTCATCACGATGTTCCATGAAAATTTTCATCACATTGCTCCACGACCATTGTCATCACAATAGTCCATACCCTTGTCAACACAAAGCTGCATAATCCCTGTCATCACAATTCTCCATGACTGCTGTCACCACAATAATCCAGGACAATTTTCATAACAATGCTTCATGCCCCCAGTCATCACAGTGCTCCATGATACCTTTCATCACAATTCCTAGATGATCAGTGTCATCACAATGCCCCATGACACCTGTCATCACAAATCGCTATGACCCTTGTCATCACAATACTCGATGAACCGTGTCATCACAGTGTTCCAGGGCACATGTCATCACAATGATCCATGACGACTTTCATCACAATGCTCCAATACACCACTCATCACAATGCTCCATGGCCCCTGTTATCATATTGCTCCATGATCACTTTCATCACAATGCTCCATGACCACTGTCATCACCATTCCTCATGACGCCTGTCATCTCAATGCTCCATGGCCTCTTTCATCACAATGCTCCATGAACCCAGTCATCACAATGTTCCCTGTCCTTTTCATCACAATGCTCCATGGGCCCTGTCATCACAATGCTCCATGCCCTTGTCATCAAAATGCTCCAGAACACTTGTCACCATAATGTTCCTTGCCAATGTCATCAAAATGCCCCATGACATTTGTAATCACATTGCTCCAAGACCGCTGTCATCACAATGCCCCATGACGCCTGCCATCACTAATCTCCTAGGCCTCTCTTACCAAAAACTCCATGATCCCTGTCAGCACAATGTTCCATGACACTTTTCATCAAAATGCTCCATGACCCCTGTCATCACAAAGTTCTCTGCCCACATCATCACAATGCTCCTTGTCACCTTTAATCACAATGCTCCAGAATTCTTGTCATCGCAATGTGCCTTGACCGTGTCATCACAATGCTCCATGACCCTTGTCATCACAAATCTCCATGACCCCTGTCATCACAATGATCTATAACTCCTTTCCTCTCAGTGCTCCAGTACCGTTTTCATCACAGTGCTCCATGCCATTGTCAGCACAATGCTCCTTGGACCGTGTCATCAAAATGCTCCATCTTCTTTTCATCACAATGCTCCAGATATCCTATCACTACAATGCTCCATGCCCGTGTCAACACAATGCTCCATGACCCCAGGCATCAAAATGCTTTATGAACCTTGTTATCAGAATGTTCCATGACCCCTGTCATCAATATGATCCATGACCGTTGTCATCACAATGCTGCATGATAACTTTCATCCCAATTCTCTGTGACCGCTGTCATCACAATGCTCCAGGACAATTTTCATCACAATTCTCCATGCCCCCTGTCATCACAGTGCCCCATAACCCCTGTAATCACAATGCTCCATGGACCTTGTCATCACAGTGCTCCAAGCCTTTGTAACCACACTGCTCCATGACCCCTGTAATCACAATGCTCCATGCCCTTGTCATCACAAGGCTCCAGAACACTTGTCATTATAATGCTCCATGTCCGTTTCATCACCATGCTCCATGACACTTGTCATCACAATGCTCCATGGCCCCTCTCATTACTGTGCTCCATAATAAATTTAATCACATTTCTAGATGACCACTGCCATCACAATGCCTCATGACATTGTCATCACAATTCACCATGACCATTGTCATCACAATGCTCCATGAACCATGTCATCACAGGGTCCCTGGACACTTGTCAACAACAATGATCCATGACCACTTTCATCACAATGCTCCATGACCACTGTCATCTCAATGCTCCATGGCCTTTGTATTCACAATGCTCCATGGCCCCTGTAATCACAGTGCTCCATAACACCTTCCATCATAACGCTCCATGACGACTGTCATCTCAATGCCCCATGAGGCCTGTCATCACAATTCTCCATGGCACCTCTCATCACAATGCTCCATGACACTTGTCATCACATTGCTCCATAACACCTGTCATCACAGTGTTCCCTGCCCATGTCATCACAATGCTCCATGTCCCCTATAATCACAATGCTCCATGCCTTTTTCCTCACAATGCTGCAGAATTCTTTTCAACACAATGTTCCATGACCGTGGCATCACAATCCTACATGACCCTGCTCATCACAATTCTCCATGACCTTTGTCATCACAATGCTCTATGTCACTTTTCATCACAATTCTCAATGACCACTTTAATCACTATGATCGCTGACAATTTTTATCACATTTCTCTATTGTCATTACAATTCCCCATGGCCCCTTTCTTCACAATGCTCCATGATGCCTGTTATCAAAATGCTCCAGGACCAGTTTCATCACAATACTCCATCCCCCTTGTCATCACAGTGCACAATGAAACCTTTCATTACAATGCTCCATGACACTTGTCATCACAATGCTCCATGGCCTTTATCGTCACAATGCTCCCAGGCACTTTTCATCACGATGTTCCATGAAAATTTTCATCACATTGCTCCACGACCATTGTCATCACAATAGTCCATACCCTTGTCAACACAAAGCTGCATAATCCCTGTCATCACAATTCTCCATGACTGCTGTCACCACAATAATCCAGGACAATTTTCATAACAATGCTTCATGCCCCCAGTCATCACAGTGCTCCATGATACCTTTCATCACAATTCCTAGATGATCAGTGTCATCACAATGCCCCATGACACCTGTCATCACAAATCGCTATGACCCTTGTCATCACAATACTCGATGAACCGTGTCATCACAGTGTTCCAGGGCACATGTCATCACAATGATCCATGACGACTTTCATCACAATGCTCCAATACACCACTCATCACAATGCTCCATGGCCCCTGTTATCATATTGCTCCATGATCACTTTCATCACAATGCTCCATGACCACTGTCATCACCATTCCTCATGACGCCTGTCATCTCAATGCTCCATGGCCTCTTTCATCACAATGCTCCATGAACCCAGTCATCACAATGTTCCCTGCCCTTTTCATCACAATGCTCCATGGGCCCTGTCATCACAATGCTCCATGCCCTTGTCATCAAAATGCTCCAGAACACTTGTCACCATAATGTTCCTTGCCAATGTCATCAAAATGCCCCATGACATTTGTAATCACATTGCTCCAAGACCGCTGTCATCACAATGCCCCATGACGCCTGCCATCACTAATCTCCTAGGCCTCTCTTACCAAAAACTCCATGATCCCTGTCAGCACAATGTTCCATGACACTTTTCATCAAAATGCTCCATGACCCCTGTCATCACAAAGTTCTCTGCCCACATCATCACAATGCTCCTTGTCACCTTTAATCACAATGCTCCAGAATTCTTGTCATCGCAATGTGCCTTGACCGTGTCATCACAATGCTCCATGACCCTTGTCATCACAAATCTCCATGACCCCTGTCATCACAATGATCTATAACTCCTTTCCTCTCAGTGCTCCAGTACCATTTTCATCACAGTGCTCCATGCCATTGTCAGCACAATGCTCCTTGGACCGTGTCATCATAATGCTCCATCCTCTTTTCATCACAATGCTCCAGATATCCTATCACTACAATGCTCCATGCCCGTGTCAACACAATGCTCCATGACCCCAGGCATCAAAATGCTTTATGAACCTTGTTACCAGAATGTTCCATGACCCCTGTCATCAATATGATCCATGACCGTTGTCATCACAATGCTGCATGATACCTTTCATCCCAATTCTCTGTGACCGCTGTCATCACAATGCTCCAGGACAATTTTCATCACAATTCTCCATGCCCCCTGTCATCACAGTGCCCCATAACCCCTGTAATCACAATGCTCCATGGACCTTGTCATCACAGTGCTCCAAGCCTTTGTAATCACACTGCTCCATGACCCCTGTAATCACAATGCTCCATGCCCTTGTCATCACAAGGCTCCAGAACACTTGTCATTATAATGCTCCATGTCCGTTTCATCACCATGCTCCATGACACTTGTCATCACAATGCTCCATGGCCCCTCTCATTACTGTGCTCCATAATAAATTTAATCACATTTCTAGATGACCACTGCCATCACAATGCCTCATGACATTGTCATCACAATTCACCATGACCATTGTCATCACAATGCTCCATGAACCATGTCATCACAGGGTCCCTGGACACTTGTCATCAACAATGATCCATGACCACTTTCATCACAATGCTCCATGACCACTGTCATCTCAATGCTCCATGGCCTTTGTATTCACAATGCTCCATGGCCCCTGTAATCACAGTGCTCCATAACACCTTCCATCATAACGCTCCATGACGACTGTCATCTCAATGCCCCATGAGGCCTGTCATCACAATTCTCCATGGCACCTCTCATCACAATGCCCCATGACACTTGTCATCACATTGCTCCATAACACCTGTCATCACAGTGTTCCCTGCCCATGTCATCACAATGCTCCATGTCCCCTATAATCACAATGCTCCATGCCTTTTTCCTCACAATGCTCCAGAATTCTTTTCAACACAATGTTCCATGACCGTGGCATCACAATGCTACATGACCCTGCTCATCACAATTCTCCATGACCTTTGTCATCACAATGCTCTATGTCGCTTTTCATCACAATTCTCAATGACCACTTTAATCACTATGATCGCTGACAATTTTTATCACATTTCTCTATTGTCATTACAATTCCCCATGGCCCCTTTCTTCACAATGCTCCATGATGCCTGTTATCAAAATGCTCCAGGACCAGTTTCATCACAATACTCCATCCCCCTTGTCATCACAGTGCACAATGAAACCTTTCATTACAATGCTCCATGACACTTGTCATCACAATGCTCCATGGCCTTTATCGTCACAATGCTCCCAGGCACTTTTCATCACGATGTTCCATGAAAATTTTCATCACATTGCTCCACGACCATTGTCATCACAATAGTCCATACCCTTGTCAACACAAAGCTGCATAATCCCTGTCATCACAATTCTCCATGACTGCTGTCACCACAATAATCCAGGACAATTTTCATAACAATGCTTCATGCCCCCAGTCATCACAGTGCTCCATGATACCTTTCATCACAATTCCTAGATGATCAGTGTCATCACAATGCCCCATGACACCTGTCATCACAAATCGCTATGACCCTTGTCATCACAATACTCGATGAACCGTGTCATCACAGTGTTCCAGGGCACATGTCATCACAATGATCCATGACGACTTTCATCACAATGCTCCAATACACCACTCATCACAATGCTCCATGGCCCCTGTTATCATATTGCTCCATGATCACTTTCATCACAATGCTCCATGACCACTGTCATCACCATTCCTCATGACGCCTGTCATCTCAATGCTCCATGGCCTCTTTCATCACAATGCTCCATGAACCCAGTCATCACAATGTTCCCTGTCCTTTTCATCACAATGCTCCATGGGCCCTGTCATCACAATGCTCCATGCCCTTGTCATCAAAATGCTCCAGAACACTTGTCACCATAATGTTCCTTGCCAATGTCATCAAAATGCCCCATGACATTTGTAATCACATTGCTCCAAGACCGCTGTCATCACAATGCCCCATGACGCCTGCCATCACTAATCTCCTAGGCCTCTCTTACCAAAAACTCCATGATCCCTGTCAGCACAATGTTCCATGACACTTTTCATCAAAATGCTCCATGACCCCTGTCATCACAAAGTTCTCTGCCCACATCATCACAATGCTCCTTGTCACCTTTAATCACAATGCTCCAGAATTCTTGTCATCGCAATGTGCCTTGACCGTGTCATCACAATGCTCCATGACCCTTGTCATCACAAATCTCCATGACCCCTGTCATCACAATGATCTATAACTCCTTTCCTCTCAGTGCTCCAGTACCGTTTTCATCACAGTGCTCCATGCCATTGTCAGCACAATGCTCCTTGGACCGTGTCATCAAAATGCTCCATCTTCTTTTCATCACAATGCTCCAGATATCCTATCACTACAATGCTCCATGCCCGTGTCAACACAATGCTCCATGACCCCAGGCATCAAAATGCTTTATGAACCTTGTTATCAGAATGTTCCATGACCCCTGTCATCAATATGATCCATGACCGTTGTCATCACAATGCTGCATGATAACTTTCATCCCAATTCTCTGTGACCGCTGTCATCACAATGCTCCAGGACAATTTTCATCACAATTCTCCATGCCCCCTGTCATCACAGTGCCCCATAACCCCTGTAATCACAATGCTCCATGGACCTTGTCATCACAGTGCTCCAAGCCTTTGTAACCACACTGCTCCATGACCCCTGTAATCACAATGCTCCATGCCCTTGTCATCACAAGGCTCCAGAACACTTGTCATTATAATGCTCCATGTCCGTTTCATCACCATGCTCCATGACACTTGTCATCACAATGCTCCATGGCCCCTCTCATTACTGTGCTCCATAATAAATTTAATCACATTTCTAGATGACCACTGCCATCACAATGCCTCATGACATTGTCATCACAATTCACCATGACCATTGTCATCACAATGCTCCATGAACCATGTCATCACAGGGTCCCTGGACACTTGTCAACAACAATGATCCATGACCACTTTCATCACAATGCTCCATGACCACTGTCATCTCAATGCTCCATGGCCTTTGTATTCACAATGCTCCATGGCCCCTGTAATCACAGTGCTCCATAACACCTTCCATCATAACGCTCCATGACGACTGTCATCTCAATGCCCCATGAGGCCTGTCATCACAATTCTCCATGGCACCTCTCATCACAATGCTCCATGACACTTGTCATCACATTGCTCCATAACACCTGTCATCACAGTGTTCCCTGCCCATGTCATCACAATGCTCCATGTCCCCTATAATCACAATGCTCCATGCCTTTTTCCTCACAATGCTGCAGAATTCTTTTCAACACAATGTTCCATGACCGTGGCATCACAATCCTACATGACCCTGCTCATCACAATTCTCCATGACCTTTGTCATCACAATGCTCTATGTCACTTTTCATCACAATTCTCAATGACCACTTTAATCACTATGATCGCTGACAATTTTTATCACATTTCTCTATTGTCATTACAATTCCCCATGGCCCCTTTCTTCACAATGCTCCATGATGCCTGTTATCAAAATGCTCCAGGACCAGTTTCATCACAATACTCCATCCCCCTTGTCATCACAGTGCACAATGAAACCTTTCATTACAATGCTCCATGACACTTGTCATCACAATGCTCCATGGCCTTTATCGTCACAATGCTCCCAGGCACTTTTCATCACGATGTTCCATGAAAATTTTCATCACATTGCTCCACGACCATTGTCATCACAATAGTCCATACCCTTGTCAACACAAAGCTGCATAATCCCTGTCATCACAATTCTCCATGACTGCTGTCACCACAATAATCCAGGACAATTTTCATAACAATGCTTCATGCCCCCAGTCATCACAGTGCTCCATGATACCTTTCATCACAATTCCTAGATGATCAGTGTCATCACAATGCCCCATGACACCTGTCATCACAAATCGCTATGACCCTTGTCATCACAATACTCGATGAACCGTGTCATCACAGTGTTCCAGGGCACATGTCATCACAATGATCCATGACGACTTTCATCACAATGCTCCAATACACCACTCATCACAATGCTCCATGGCCCCTGTTATCATATTGCTCCATGATCACTTTCATCACAATGCTCCATGACCACTGTCATCACCATTCCTCATGACGCCTGTCATCTCAATGCTCCATGGCCTCTTTCATCACAATGCTCCATGAACCCAGTCATCACAATGTTCCCTGCCCTTTTCATCACAATGCTCCATGGGCCCTGTCATCACAATGCTCCATGCCCTTGTCATCAAAATGCTCCAGAACACTTGTCACCATAATGTTCCTTGCCAATGTCATCAAAATGCCCCATGACATTTGTAATCACATTGCTCCAAGACCGCTGTCATCACAATGCCCCATGACGCCTGCCATCACTAATCTCCTAGGCCTCTCTTACCAAAAACTCCATGATCCCTGTCAGCACAATGTTCCATGACACTTTTCATCAAAATGCTCCATGACCCCTGTCATCACAAAGTTCTCTGCCCACATCATCACAATGCTCCTTGTCACCTTTAATCACAATGCTCCAGAATTCTTGTCATCGCAATGTGCCTTGACCGTGTCATCACAATGCTCCATGACCCTTGTCATCACAAATCTCCATGACCCCTGTCATCACAATGATCTATAACTCCTTTCCTCTCAGTGCTCCAGTACCATTTTCATCACAGTGCTCCATGCCATTGTCAGCACAATGCTCCTTGGACCGTGTCATCATAATGCTCCATCCTCTTTTCATCACAATGCTCCAGATATCCTATCACTACAATGCTCCATGCCCGTGTCAACACAATGCTCCATGACCCCAGGCATCAAAATGCTTTATGAACCTTGTTACCAGAATGTTCCATGACCCCTGTCATCAATATGATCCATGACCGTTGTCATCACAATGCTGCATGATACCTTTCATCCCAATTCTCTGTGACCGCTGTCATCACAATGCTCCAGGACAATTTTCATCACAATTCTCCATGCCCCCTGTCATCACAGTGCCCCATAACCCCTGTAATCACAATGCTCCATGGACCTTGTCATCACAGTGCTCCAAGCCTTTGTAATCACACTGCTCCATGACCCCTGTAATCACAATGCTCCATGCCCTTGTCATCACAAGGCTCCAGAACACTTGTCATTATAATGCTCCATGTCCGTTTCATCACCATGCTCCATGACACTTGTCATCACAATGCTCCATGGCCCCTCTCATTACTGTGCTCCATAATAAATTTAATCACATTTCTAGATGACCACTGCCATCACAATGCCTCATGACATTGTCATCACAATTCACCATGACCATTGTCATCACAATGCTCCATGAACCATGTCATCACAGGGTCCCTGGACACTTGTCATCAACAATGATCCATGACCACTTTCATCACAATGCTCCATGACCACTGTCATCTCAATGCTCCATGGCCTTTGTATTCACAATGCTCCATGGCCCCTGTAATCACAGTGCTCCATAACACCTTTCATCATAACGCTCCATGACGACTGTCATCTCAATGCCCCATGAGGCCTGTCATCACAGTTCTCCAAGGCACCTCTCATCACAATGCCCCATGACACTTGTCATCACATTGCTCCATAACACCTGTCATCACAGTGTTCCCTGCCCATGTCATCACAATGCTCCATGTCCCCTATAATCACAATGCTCCATGCCTTTTTCCTCACAATGCTCCAGAATTCTTTTCAACACAATGTTCCATGACCGTGGCATCACAATGCTACATGACCCTGCTCATCACAATTCTCCATGACCTTTGTCATCACAATGCTCTATGTCACTTTTCATCACAATTCTCAATGACCACTTTAATCACTATGATCGCTGACAATTTTTATCACATTTCTCTATTGTCATTACAATTCCCCATGGCCCCTTTCTTCACAATGCTCCATGATGCCTGTTATCAAAATGCTCCAGGACCAGTTTCATCACAATACTCCATCCCCCTTGTCATCACAGTGCACAATGAAACCTTTCATTACAATGCTCCATGACACTTGTCATCACAATGCTCCATGGCCTTTATCGTCACAATGCTCCCAGGCACTTTTCATCACGATGTTCCATGAAAATTTTCATCACATTGCTCCACGACCATTGTCATCACAATAGTCCATACCCTTGTCAACACAAAGCTGCATAATCCCTGTCATCACAATTCTCCATGACTGCTGTCACCACAATAATCCAGGACAATTTTCATAACAATGCTTCATGCCCCCAGTCATCACAGTGCTCCATGATACCTTTCATCACAATTCCTAGATGATCAGTGTCATCACAATGCCCCATGACACCTGTCATCACAAATCGCTATGACCCTTGTCATCACAATACTCGATGAACCGTGTCATCACAGTGTTCCAGGGCACATGTCATCACAATGATCCATGACGACTTTCATCACAATGCTCCAATACACCACTCATCACAATGCTCCATGGCCCCTGTTATCATATTGCTCCATGATCACTTTCATCACAATGCTCCATGACCACTGTCATCACCATTCCTCATGACGCCTGTCATCTCAATGCTCCATGGCCTCTTTCATCACAATGCTCCATGAACCCAGTCATCACAATGTTCCCTGCCCTTTTCATCACAATGCTCCATGGGCCCTGTCATCACAATGCTCCATGCCCTTGTCATCAAAATGCTCCAGAACACTTGTCACCATAATGTTCCTTGCCAATGTCATCAAAATGCCCCATGACATTTGTAATCACATTGCTCCAAGACCGCTGTCATCACAATGCCCCATGACGCCTGCCATCACTAATCTCCTAGGCCTCTCTTACCAAAAACTCCATGATCCCTGTCAGCACAATGTTCCATGACACTTTTCATCAAAATGCTCCATGACCCCTGTCATCACAAAGTTCTCTGCCCACATCATCACAATGCTCCTTGTCACCTTTAATCACAATGCTCCAGAATTCTTGTCATCGCAATGTGCCTTGACCGTGTCATCACAATGCTCCATGACCCTTGTCATCACAAATCTCCATGACCCCTGTCATCACAATGATCTATAACTCCTTTCCTCTCAGTGCTCCAGTACCATTTTCATCACAGTGCTCCATGCCATTGTCAGCACAATGCTCCTTGGACCGTGTCATCAAAATGCTCCATCCTCTTTTCATCACAATGCTCCAGATATCCTATCACTACAATGCTCCATGCCCGTGTCAACACAATGCTCCATGACCCCAGGCATCAAAATGCTTTATGAACCTTGTTACCAGAATGTTCCATGACCCCTGTCATCAATATGATCCATGACCGTTGTCATCACAATGCTGCATGATACCTTTCATCCCAATTCTCTGTGACCGCTGTCATCACAATGCTCCAGGACAATTTTCATCACAATTCTCCATGCCCCCTGTCATCACAGTGCCCCATAATCCCTGTAATCACAATGCTCCATGGACCTTGTCTTCACAGTGCTCCAAGCCTTTGTAATCACACTGCTCCATGACCCCTGTAATCACAATGCTTCATGCCCTTGTCATCACAAGGCTCCAGAACACTTGTCATTATAATGCTCCATGTCCGTTTCATCACCATGCTCCATGACACTTGTCATCACAATGCTCCATGGCCCCTCTCATTACTGTGCTCCATAATAAATTTAATCACATTTCTAGATGACCACTGCCATCACAATGCCTCATGACATTGTCATCACAATTCACCATGACCATTGTCATCACAATGCTCCATGAACCATGTCATCACAGGGTCCCTGGACACTTGTCATCAACAATGATCCATGACCACTTTCATCACAATGCTCCATGACCACTGTCATCTCAATGCTCCATGGCCTTTGTATTCACAATGCTCCATGGCCCCTGTAATCACAGTGCTCCATAACACCTTCCATCATAACGCTCCATGACGACTGTCATCTGAATGCCCCATGAGGCCTGTCATCACAATTCTCCATGGCACCTCTCATCACAATGCTCCATGACACTTGTCATCACATTGCTCCATAACACCTGTCATCACAGTGTTCCCTGCCCATGTCATCACAATGCTCCATGTCCCCTATAATCACAATGCTCCATGCCTTTTTCCTCACAATGCTCCAGAATTCTTTTCAACACAATGTTCCATGACCGTGGCATCACAATGCTACATGACCCTGCTCATCACAATTCTCCATGACCTTTGTCATCACAATGCTCTATGTCGCTTTTCATCACAATTCTCAATGACCACTTTAATCACTATGATCGCTGACAATTTTTATCACATTTCTCTATTGTCATTACAATTCCCCATGGCCCCTTTCTTCACAATGCTCCATGATGCCTGTTATCAAAATGCTCCATGGAGTTTGTTATCACAATGCTCCAGGACCAGTTTCATCACAATACTCCATCCCCCTTGTCATCACAGTGCACAATGAAACCTTTCATTACAATGCTCCATGACACTTGTCATCACAATGCTCCATGGCCTTTATCGTCACAATGCTCCCAGGCACTTTTCATCACGATGTTCCATGAAAACTTTCATCACATTGCTCCACGACCATTGTCATCACAATAGTCCATACCCTTGTCAACACAAAGCTGCATAATCCCTGTCATCACAATTCTCCATGACTGCTGTCACCACAATAATCCAGGACAATTTTCATAACAATGCTTCATGCCCCCAGTCATCACAGTGCTCCATGATACCTTTCATCACAATTCCTAGATGATCAGTGTCATCAAAATGCCCCATGACACCTGTCATCACAAATCGCTATGACCCTTGTCATCACAATACTCGATGAACCGTGTCATCACAGTGTTCCAGGGCACATGTCATCACAATGATCCATGACGACTTTCATCACAATGCTCCAATACACCACTCATCACAATGCTCCATGGCCCCTGTTATCATATTGCTCCATGATCACTTTCATCACAATGCTCCATGACCACTGTCATCACCATTCCTCATGACGCCTGTCATCTCAATGCTCCATGGCCTCTTTCATCACAATGCTCCATGAACCCAGTCATCACAATGTTCCCTGCCCTTTTCATCACAATGCTCCATGGGCCCTGTCATCACAATGCTCCATGCCCTTGTCATCAAAATGCTCCAGAACACTTGTCACCATAATGTTCCTTGCCAATGTCATCAAAATGCCCCATGACATTTGTAATCACATTGCTCCAAGACCGCTGTCATCACAATGCCCCATGACGCCTGCCATCACTAATCTCCTAGGCCTCTCTTACCAAAAACTCCATGATCCCTGTCAGCACAATGTTCCATGACACTTTTCATCAAAATGCTCCATGACCCCTGTCATCACAAAGTTCTCTGCCCACATCATCACAATGCTCCTTGTCACCTTTAATCACAATGCTCCAGAATTCTTGTCATCGCAATGTGCCTTGACCGTGTCATCACAATGCTCCATGACCCTTGTCATCACAAATCTCCATGACCCCTGTCATCACAATGATCTATAACTCCTTTCCTCTCAGTGCTCCAGTACCGTTTTCATCACAGTGCTCCATGCCATTGTCAGCACAATGCTCCTTGGACCGTGTCATCAAAATGCTCCATCCTCTTTTCATCACAATGCTCCAGATATCCTATCACTACAATGCTCCATGCCCGTGTCAACACAATGCTCCATGACCCCAGGCATCAAAATGCTTTATGAACCTTGTTACCAGAATGTTCCATGACCCCTGTCATCAATATGATCCATGACCGTTGTCATCACAATGCTGCATGATACCTTTCATCCCAATTCTCTGTGAGCGCTGTCATCACAATGCTCCAGGACAATTTTCATCACAATTCTCCATGCCCCCTGTCATCACAGTGCCCCATAACCCCTGTAATCACAATGCTCCATGGACCTTGTCTTCACAGTGCTCCAAGCCTTTGTAATCACACTGCTCCATGACCCCTGTAATCACAATGCTTCATGCCCTTGTCATCACAAGGCTCCAGAACACTTGTCATTATAATGCTCCATGTCCGTTTCATCACCATGCTCCATGACACTTGTCATCACAATGCTCCATGGCCCCTCTCATTACTGTGCTCCATAATAAATTTAATCACATTTCTAGATGACCACTGCCATCACAATGCCTCATGACATTGTCATCACAATTCACCATGACCATTGTCATCACAATGCTCCATGAACCATGTCATCACAGGGTCCCTGGACACTTGTCATCAACAATGATCCATGACCCCTTTCATCACAATGCTCCATGACCACTGTCATCTCAATGCTCCATGGCCTTTGTATTCACAATGCTCCATGGCCCCTGTAATCACAGTGCTCCATAACACCTTCCATCATAACGCTCCATGACGACTGTCATCTCAATGCCCCATGAGGCCTGTCATCACAATTCTCCATGGCACCTCTCATCACAATGCCCCATGACACTTGTCATCACATTGCTCCATAACACCTGTCATCACAGTGTTCCCTGCCCATGTCATCACAATGCTCCATGTCCCCTATAATCACAATGCTCCGTGCCTTTTTCCTCACAATGCTCCAGAATTCTTTTCAACACAATGTTCCATGACCGTGGCATCACAATGCTACATGACCCTGCTCATCACAATTCTCCATGACCTTTGTCATCACAATGCTCTATGTCGCTTTTCATCACAATTCTCAATGACCACTTTAATCACTATGATCGCTGACAATTTTTATCACATTTCCCTATTGTCATTACAATTCCCCATGGCCCCTTTCTTCACAATGCTCCATGATGCCTGTTATCAAAATGCTCCATGGAGTTTGTTATCACAATGCTCCAGGACCAGTTTCATCACAATACTCCATCCCCCTTGTCATCACAGTGCACAATGAAACGTTTCATTACAATGCTCCATGACACTTGTCATCACAATGCTCCATGGCCTTTATCGTCACAATGCTCCCAGGCACTTTTCATCACGATGTTCCATGAAAACTTTCATCACATTGCTCCACGACCATTGTCATCACAATAGTCCATACCCTTGTCAACACAAAGCTGCATAATCCCTGTCATCACAATTCTCCATGACTGCTGTCACCACAATAATCCAGGACAATTTTCATAACAATGCTTCATGCCCCCAGTCATCACAGTGCTCCATGATACCTTTCATCACAATTCCTAGATGATCAATGTCATCACAATGCCCCATGACACCTGTCATCACAATTCGCTATGACCCTTGTCATCACAATACTCGATGAACCGTGTCATCACAGTGTTCCAGGGCACATGTCATCACAATGATCCATGACGACTTTCATCACAATGCTCCAATACACCACTCATCACAATGCTCCATGGCCCCTGTTATCATATTGCTCCATGATCACTTTCATCACAATGCTCCATGACCACTGTCATCACCATTCCTCATGACGCCTGTCATCTCAATGCTCCATGGCCTCTTTCATCACAATGCTCCATGAACCCAGTCATCACAATATTCCCTGCCCTTTTCATCACAATGCTCCATGGGCCCTGTCATCACAATGCTCCATGCCCTTGTCATCAAAATGCTCCAGAACACTTGTCACCATAATATTCCTTGCCAATGTCATCAAAATGCTCCATGACATTTGTAATCACATTGCTCCAAGACCGCTGTCATCACAATGCCCCATGACGCCTGCCATCACTAAACTCCTAGGCCTCTCTTACCAAAAACTCCATGATCCCTGTCAGCACAATGTTCCATGACACTTTTCATCAAAATGCTCCATGACCCCTGTCATCACAAAGTTCTCTGCCCACATCATCACAATGCTCCTTGTCACCTTTAATCACAATGCTCCAGAATTCTTGTCATCGCAATGTGCCTTGACCGTGTCATCACAATGCTCCATGACCCTTGTCATCACAAATCTCCATGACCCCTGTCATCACAATGATCTATAACTCCTTTCCTCTCAGTGCTCCAGTACCGTTTTCATCACAGTGCTCCATGCCATTGTCAGCACAATGCTCCTTGGACCGTGTCATCAAAATGCTCCATCCTCTTTTCATCACAATGCTCCAGATATCCTATCACTACAATGCTCCATGCCCGTGTCAACACAATGCTCCATGACCCCAGGCATCAAAATGCTTTATGAACCTTGTTACCAGAATGTTCCATGACCCCTGTCATCAATATGATCCATGACCGTTGTCATCACAATGCTGCATGATACCTTTCATCCCAATTCTCTGTGACCGCTGTCATCACAATGCTCCAGGACAATTTTCATCACAATTCTCCATGCCCCCTGTCATCACAGTGCCCCATAACCCCTGTAATCACAATGCTCCATGGACCTTGTCTTCACAGTGCTCCAAGCCTTTGTAATCACACTGCTCCATGACCCCTGTAATCACAATGCTCCATGCCCTTGTCATCACAAGGCTCCAGAACACTTGTCATTATAATGCTCCATGTCCGTTTCATCACCATGCTCCATGACACTTGTCATCACAATGCTCCATGGCCCCTCTCATTACTGTGCTCCATAATAAATTTAATCACATTTCTAGATGACCACTGCCATCACAATGCCTCATGACATTGTCATCACAATTCACCATGACCATTGTCATCACAATGCTCCATGAACCATGTCATCACAGGGTCCCTGGACACTTGTCATCAACAATGATCCATGACCACTTTCATCACAATGCTCCATGACCACTGTCATCTCAATGCTCCATGGCCTTTGTATTCACAATGCTCCATGGCCCCTGTAATCACAGTGCTCCATAACACCTTTCATCATAACGCTCCATGACGACTGTCATCTCAATGCCCCATGAGGCCTGTCATCACAATTCTCCAAGGCACCTCTCATCACAATGCTCCATGACACTTGTCATCACATTGCTCCATAACACCTGTCATCACAGTGTTCCCTGCCCATGTCATCACAATGCTCCATGTCCCCTATAATCACAATGCTCCATGCCTTTTTCCTCACAATGCTCCAGAATTCTTTTCAACACAATGTTCCATGACCGTGGCATCACAATGCTACATGACCCTGCTCATCACAATTCTCCATGACCTTTGTCATCACAATGCTCTATGTCGCTTTTCATCACAATTCTCAATGACCACTTTAATCACTATGATCGCTGACAATTTTTATCACATTTCTCTATTGTCATTACAATTCCCCATGGCCCCTTTCTTCACAATGCTCCATGATGCCTGTTTTCAAAATGCTCCATGGAGTTTGTTATCACAATGCTCCAGGACCAGTTTCATCACAATACTCCATCCCCCTTGTCATCACAGTGCACAATGAAACCTTTCATTACAATGCTCCATGACACTTGTCATCACAATGCTCCATGGCCTTTATCGTCACAATGCTCCCAGGCACTTTTCATCACGATGTTCCATGAAAACTTTCATCACATTGCTCCACGACCATTGTCATCACAATAGTCCATACCCTTGTCAACACAAAGCTGCATAATCCCTGTCATCACAATTCTCCATGACTGCTGTCACCACAATAATCCAGGACAATTTTCATAACAATGCTTCATGCCCCCAGTCATCACAGTGCTCCATGATACCTTTCATCACAATTCCTAGATGATCAGTGTCATCACAATGCCCCATGACACCTGTCATCACAAATCGCTATGACCCTTGTCATCACAATACTCGATGAACCGTGTCATCACAGTGTTCCAGGGCACATGTCATCACAATGATCCATGACGACTTTCATCACAATGCTCCAATACACCACTCATCACAATGCTCCATGGCCCCTGTTATCATATTGCTCCATGATCACTTTCATCACAATGCTCCATGACCACTGTCATCACCATTCCTCATGACGCCTGTCATCTCAATGCTCCATGGCCTCTTTCATCACAATGCTCCATGAACCCAGTCATCACAATGTTCCCTGCCCTTTTCATCACAATGCTCCATGGGCCCTGTCATCACAATGCTCCATGCCCTTGTCATCAAAATGCTCCAGAACACTTGTCACCATAATGTTCCTTGCCAATGTCATCAAAATGCCCCATGACATTTGTAATCACATTGCTCCAAGACCGCTGTCATCACAATGCCCCATGACGCCTGCCATCACTAATCTCCTAGGCCTCTCTTACCAAAAACTCCATGATCCCTGTCAGCACAATGTTCCATGACACTTTTCATCAAAATGCTCCATGACCCCTGTCATCACAAAGTTCTCTGCCCACATCATCACAATGCTCCTTGTCACCTTTAATCACAATGCTCCAGAATTCTTGTCATCGCAATGTGCCTTGACCGTGTCATCACAATGCTCCATGACCCTTGTCATCACAAATCTCCATGATCCCTGTCATCACAATGATCTATAACTCCTTTCCTCTCAGTGCTCCAGTACCGTTTTCATCACAGTGCTCCATGCCATTGTCAGCACAATGCTCCTTGGACCGTGTCATCAAAATGCTCCATCCTCTTTTCATCACAATGCTCCAGATATCCTATCACTACAATGCTCCATGCCCGTGTCAACACAATGCTCCATGACCCCAGGCATCAAAATGCTTTATGAACCTTGTTACCAGAATGTTCCATGACCCCTGTCATCAATATGATCCATGACCGTTGTCATCACAATGCTGCATGATACCTTTCATCCCAATTCTCTGTGACCGCTGTCATCACAATGCTCCAGGACAATTTTCATCACAATTCTCCATGCCCCCTGTCATCACAGTGCCCCATAACCCCTGTAATCACAATGCTCCATGGACCTTGTCATCACAGTGCTCCAAGCCTTTGTAATCACACTGCTCCATGACCCCTGTAATGACAATGCTCCATGCCCTTGTCATCACAAGGCTCCAGAACACTTGTCATTATAATGCTCCATGTCCGTTTCATCACCATGCTCCATGACACTTGTCATCACAATGCTCCATGGCCCCTCTCATTACTGTGCTCCATAATAAATTTAATCACATTTCTAGATGACCACTGCCATCACAATGCCTCATGACATTGTCATCACAATTCACCATGACCATTGTCATCACAATGCTCCATGAACCATGTCATCACAGGGTCCCTGGACACTTGTCATCAACAATGATCCATGACCACTTTCATCACAATGCTCCATGACCACTGTCATCTCAATGCTCCATGGCCTTTGTATTCACAATGCTCCATGGCCCCTGTAATCACAGTGCTCCATAACACCTTTCATCATAACGCTCCATGACGACTGTCATCTCAATGCCCCATGAGGCCTGTCATCACAGTTCTCCAAGGCACCTCTCATCACAATGCCCCATGACACTTGTCATCACATTGCTCCATAACACCTGTCATCACAGTGTTCCCTGCCCATGTCATCACAATGCTCCATGTCCCCTATAATCACAATGCTCCATGCCTTTTTCCTCACAATGCTCCAGAATTCTTTTCAACACAATGTTCCATGACCGTGGCATCACAATGCTACATGACCCTGCTCATCACAATTCTCCATGACCTTTGTCATCACAATGCTCTATGTCACTTTTCATCACAATTCTCAATGACCACTTTAATCACTATGATCGCTGACAATTTTTATCACATTTCTCTATTGTCATTACAATTCCCCATGGCCCCTTTCTTCACAATGCTCCATGATGCCTGTTATCAAAATGCTCCAGGACCAGTTTCATCACAATACTCCATCCCCCTTGTCATCACAGTGCACAATGAAACCTTTCATTACAATGCTCCATGACACTTGTCATCACAATGCTCCATGGCCTTTATCGTCACAATGCTCCCAGGCACTTTTCATCACGATGTTCCATGAAAATTTTCATCACATTGCTCCACGACCATTGTCATCACAATAGTCCATACCCTTGTCAACACAAAGCTGCATAATCCCTGTCATCACAATTCTCCATGACTGCTGTCACCACAATAATCCAGGACAATTTTCATAACAATGCTTCATGCCCCCAGTCATCACAGTGCTCCATGATACCTTTCATCACAATTCCTAGATGATCAGTGTCATCACAATGCCCCATGACACCTGTCATCACAAATCGCTATGACCCTTGTCATCACAATACTCGATGAACCGTGTCATCACAGTGTTCCAGGGCACATGTCATCACAATGATCCATGACGACTTTCATCACAATGCTCCAATACACCACTCATCACAATGCTCCATGGCCCCTGTTATCATATTGCTCCATGATCACTTTCATCACAATGCTCCATGACCACTGTCATCACCATTCCTCATGACGCCTGTCATCTCAATGCTCCATGGCCTCTTTCATCACAATGCTCCATGAACCCAGTCATCACAATGTTCCCTGCCCTTTTCATCACAATGCTCCATGGGCCCTGTCATCACAATGCTCCATGCCCTTGTCATCAAAATGCTCCAGAACACTTGTCACCATAATGTTCCTTGCCAATGTCATCAAAATGCCCCATGACATTTGTAATCACATTGCTCCAAGACCGCTGTCATCACAATGCCACATGACGCCTGCCATCACTAATCTCCTAGGCCTCTCTTACCAAAAACTCCATGATCCCTGTCAGCACAATGTTCCATGACACTTTTCATCAAAATGCTCCATGACCCCTGTCATCACAAAGTTCTCTGCCCACATCATCACAATGCTCCTTGTCACCTTTAATCACAATGCTCCAGAATTCTTGTCATCGCAATGTGCCTTGACCGTGTCATCACAATGCTCCATGACCCTTGTCATCACAAATCTCCATGACCCCTGTCATCACAATGATCTATAACTCCTTTCCTCTCAGTGCTCCAGTACCATTTTCATCACAGTGCTCCATGCCATTGTCAGCACAATGCTCCTTGGACCGTGTCATCAAAATGCTCCATCCTCTTTTCATCACAATGCTCCAGATATCCTATCACTACAATGCTCCATGCCCGTGTCAACACAATGCTCCATGACCCCAGGCATCAAAATGCTTTATGAACCTTGTTACCAGAATGTTCCATGACCCCTGTCATCAATATGATCCATGACCGTTGTCATCACAATGCTGCATGATACCTTTCATCCCAATTCTCTGTGACCGCTGTCATCACAATGCTCCAGGACAATTTTCATCACAATTCTCCATGCCCCCTGTCATCACAGTGCCCCATAACCCCTGTAATCACAATGCTCCATGGACCTTGTCTTCACAGTGCTCCAAGCCTTTGTAATCACACTGCTCCATGACCCCTGTAATCACAATGCTTCATGCCCTTGTCATCACAAGGCTCCAGAACACTTGTCATTATAATGCTCCATGTCCGTTTCATCACCATGCTCCATGACACTTGTCATCACAATGCTCCATGGCCCCTCTCATTACTGTGCTCCATAATAAATTTAATCACATTTCTAGATGACCACTGCCATCACAATGCCTCATGACATTGTCATCACAATTCACCATGACCATTGTCATCACAATGCTCCATGAACCATGTCATCACAGGGTCCCTGGACACTTGTCATCAACAATGATCCATGACCACTTTCATCACAATGCTCCATGACCACTGTCATCTCAATGCTCCATGGCCTTTGTATTCACAATGCTCCATGGCCCCTGTAATCACAGTGCTCCATAACACCTTCCATCATAACGCTCCATGACGACTGTCATCTGAATGCCCCATGAGGCCTGTCATCACAATTCTCCATGGCACCTCTCATCACAATGCTCCATGACACTTGTCATCACATTGCTCCATAACACCTGTCATCACAGTGTTCCCTGCCCATGTCATCACAATGCTCCATGTCCCCTATAATCACAATGCTCCATGCCTTTTTCCTCACAATGCTCCAGAATTCTTTTCAACACAATGTTCCATGACCGTGGCATCACAATGCTACATGACCCTGCTCATCACAATTCTCCATGACCTTTGTCATCACAATGCTCTATGTCGCTTTTCATCACAATTCTCAATGACCACTTTAATCACTATGATCGCTGACAATTTTTATCACATTTCTCTATTGTCATTACAATTCCCCATGGCCCCTTTCTTCACAATGCTCCATGATGCCTGTTATCAAAATGCTCCATGGAGTTTGTTATCACAATGCTCCAGGACCAGTTTCATCACAATACTCCATCCCCCTTGTCATCACAGTGCACAATGAAACCTTTCATTACAATGCTCCATGACACTTGTCATCACAATGCTCCATGGCCTTTATCGTCACAATGCTCCCAGGCACTTTTCATCACGATGTTCCATGAAAACTTTCATCACATTGCTCCACGACCATTGTCATCACAATAGTCCATACCCTTGTCAACACAAAGCTGCATAATCCCTGTCATCACAATTCTCCATGACTGCTGTCACCACAATAATCCAGGACAATTTTCATAACAATGCTTCATGCCCCCAGTCATCACAGTGCTCCATGATACCTTTCATCACAATTCCTAGATGATCAGTGTCATCACAATGCCCCATGACACCTGTCATCACAAATCGCTATGACCCTTGTCATCACAATACTCGATGAACCGTGTCATCACAGTGTTCCAGGGCACATGTCATCACAATGATCCATGACGACTTTCATCACAATGCTCCAATACACCACTCATCACAATGCTCCATGGCCCCTGTTATCATATTGCTCCATGATCACTTTCATCACAATGCTCCATGACCACTGTCATCACCATTCCTCATGACGCCTGTCATCTCAATGCTCCATGGCCTCTTTCATCACAATGCTCCATGAACCCAGTCATCACAATGTTCCCTGCCCTTTTCATCACAATGCTCCATGGGCCCTGTCATCACAATGCTCCATGCCCTTGTCATCAAAATGCTCCAGAACACTTGTCACCATAATGTTCCTTGCCAATGTCATCAAAATGCCCCATGACATTTGTAATCACATTGCTCCAAGACCGCTGTCATCACAATGCCCCATGACGCCTGCCATCACTAATCTCCTAGGCCTCTCTTACCAAAAACTCCATGATCCCTGTCAGCACAATGTTCCATGACACTTTTCATCAAAATGCTCCATGACCCCTGTCATCACAAAGTTCTCTGCCCACATCATCACAATGCTCCTTGTCACCTTTAATCACAATGCTCCAGAATTCTTGTCATCGCAATGTGCCTTGACCGTGTCATCACAATGCTCCATGACCCTTGTCATCACAAATCTCCATGACCCCTGTCATCACAATGATCTATAACTCCTTTCCTCTCAGTGCTCCAGTACCGTTTTCATCACAGTGCTCCATGCCATTGTCAGCACAATGCTCCTTGGACCGTGTCATCAAAATGCTCCATCCTCTTTTCATCACAATGCTCCAGATATCCTATCACTACAATGCTCCATGCCCGTGTCAACACAATGCTCCATGACCCCAGGCATCAAAATGCTTTATGAACCTTGTTACCAGAATGTTCCATGACCCCTGTCATCAATATGATCCATGACCGTTGTCATCACAATGCTGCATGATACCTTTCATCCCAATTCTCTGTGACCGCTGTCATCACAATGCTCCAGGACAATTTTCATCACAATTCTCCATGCCCCCTGTCATCACAGTGCCCCATAACCCCTGTAATCACAATGCTCCATGGACCTTGTCTTCACAGTGCTCCAAGCCTTTGTAATCACACTGCTCCATGACCCCTGTAATCACAATGCTTCATGCCCTTGTCATCACAAGGCTCCAGAACACTTGTCATTATAATGCTCCATGTCCGTTTCATCACCATGCTCCATGACACTTGTCATCACAATGCTCCATGGCCCCTCTCATTACTGTGCTCCATAATAAATTTAATCACATTTCTAGATGACCACTGCCATCACAATGCCTCATGACATTGTCATCACAATTCACCATGACCATTGTCATCACAATGCTCCATGAAACATGTCATCACAGGGTCCCTGGACACTTGTCATCAACAATGATCCATGACCACTTTCATCACAATGCTCCATGACCACTGTCATCTCAATGCTCCATGGCCTTTGTATTCACAATGCTCCATGGCCCCTGTAATCACAGTGCTCCATAACACCTTCCATCATAACGCTCCATGACGACTGTCATCTCAATGCCCCATGAGGCCTGTCATCACAATTCTCCATGGCACCTCTCATCACAATGCCCCATGACACTTGTCATCACATTGCTCCATAACACCTGTCATCACAGTGTTCCCTGCCCATGTCATCACAATGCTCCATGTCC
Organism: Balaenoptera physalus; assembly: GCF_965194825.1. NCBI lineage: Eukaryota > Metazoa > Chordata > Mammalia > Artiodactyla > Balaenopteridae > Balaenoptera > Balaenoptera physalus. The sequence continues at coordinate 462,874 of NW_028126427.1, forward strand.
CCTATAATCACAATGCTCCGTGCCTTTTTCCTCACAATGCTCCAGAATTCTTTTCAACACAATGTTCCATGACCGTGGCATCACAATGCTACATGACCCTGCTCATCACAATTCTCCATGACCTTTGTCATCACAATGCTCTATGTCGCTTTTCATCACAATTCTCAATGACCACTTTAATCACTATGATCGCTGACAATTTTTATCACATTTCTCTATTGTCATTACAATTCCCCATGGCCCCTTTCTTCACAATGCTCCATGATGCCTGTTATCAAAATGCTCCATGGAGTTTGTTATCACAATGCTCCAGGACCAGTTTCATCACAATACTCCATCCCCCTTGTCATCACAGTGCACAATGAAACGTTTCATTACAATGCTCCATGACACTTGTCATCACAATGCTCCATGGCCTTTATCGTCACAATGCTCCCAGGCACTTTTCATCACGATGTTCCATGAAAACTTTCATCACATTGCTCCACGACCATTGTCATCACAATAGTCCATACCATTGTCAACACAAAGCTGCATAATCCCTGTCATCACAATTCTCCATGACTGCTGTCACCACAATAATCCAGGACAATTTTCATAACAATGCTTCATGCCCCCAGTCATCACAGTGCTCCATGATACCTTTCATCACAATTCCTAGATGATCAATGTCATCACAATGCCCCATGACACCTGTCATCACAATTCGCTATGACCCTTGTCATCACAATACTCGATGAACCGTGTCATCACAGTGTTCCAGGGCACATGTCATCACAATGATCCATGACGACTTTCATCACAATGCTCCAATACACCACTCATCACAATGCTCCATGGCCCCTGTTATCATATTGCTCCATGATCACTTTCATCACAATGCTCCATGACCACTGTCATCACCATTCCTCATGACGCCTGTCATCTCAATGCTCCATGGCCTCTTTCATCACAATGCTCCATGAACCCAGTCATCACAATATTCCCTGCCCTTTTCATCACAATGCTCCATGGGCCCTGTCATCACAATGCTCCATGCCCTTGTCATCAAAATGCTCCAGAACACTTGTCACCATAATATTCCTTGCCAATGTCATCAAAATGCTCCATGACATTTGTAATCACATTGCTCCAAGACCGCTGTCATCACAATGCCCCATGACGCCTGCCATCACTAAACTCCTAGGCCTCTCTTACCAAAAACTCCATGATCCCTGTCAGCACAATGTTCCATGACACTTTTCATCAAAATGCTCCATGACCCCTGTCATCACAAAGTTCTCTGCCCACATCATCACAATGCTCCTTGTCACCTTTAATCACAATGCTCCAGAATTCTTGTCATCGCAATGTTCCTTGACCGTGTCATCACAATGCTCCATGACCCTTGTCATCACAAATCTCCATGACCCCTGTCATCACAATGATCTATAACTCCTTTCCTCTCAGTGCTCCAGTACCGTTTTCATCACAGTGCTCCATGCCATTGTCAGCACAATGCTCCTTGGACCGTGTCATCAAAATGCTCCATCCTCTTTTCATCACAATGCTCCAGATATCCTATCACTACAATGCTCCATGCCCGTGTCAACACAATGCTCCATGACCCCAGGCATCAAAATGCTTTATGAACCTTGTTACCAGAATGTTCCATGACCCCTGTCATCAATATGATCCATGACCGTTGTCATCACAATGCTGCATGATACCTTTCATCCCAATTCTCTGTGACCGCTGTCATCACAATGCTCCAGGACAATTTTCATCACAATTCTCCATGCCCCCTGTCATCACAGTGCCCCATAACCCCTGTAATCACAATGCTCCATGGACCTTGTCTTCACAGTGCTCCAAGCCTTTGTAATCACACTGCTCCATGACCCCTGTAATCACAATGCTCCATGCCCTTGTCATCACAAGGCTCCAGAACACTTGTCATTATAATGCTCCATGTCCGTTTCATCACCATGCTCCATGACACTTGTCATCACAATGCTCCATGGCCCCTCTCATTACTGTGCTCCATAATAAATTTAATCACATTTCTAGATGACCACTGCCATCACAATGCCTCATGACATTGTCATCACAATTCACCATGACCATTGTCATCACAATGCTCCATGAACCATGTCATCACAGGGTCCCTGGACACTTGTCATCAACAATGATCCATGACCACTTTCATCACAATGCTCCATGACCACTGTCATCTCAATGCTCCATGGCCTTTGTATTCACAATGCTCCATGGCCCCTGTAATCACAGTGCTCCATAACACCTTTCATCATAACGCTCCATGACGACTGTCATCTCAATGCCCCATGAGGCCTGTCATCACAATTCTCCAAGGCACCTCTCATCACAATGCTCCATGACACTTGTCATCACATTGCTCCATAACACCTGTCATCACAGTGTTCCCTGCCCATGTCATCACAATGCTCCATGTCCCCTATAATCACAATGCTCCATGCCTTTTTCCTCACAATGCTCCAGAATTCTTTTCAACACAATGTTCCATGACCGTGGCATCACAATGCTACATGACCCTGCTCATCACAATTCTCCATGACCTTTGTCATCACAATGCTCTATGTCACTTTTCATCACAATTCTCAATGACCACTTTAATCACTATGATCGCTGACAATTTTTATCACATTTCTCTATTGTCATTACAATTCCCCATGGCCCCTTTCTTCACAATGCTCCATGATGCCTGTTTTCAAAATGCTCCATGGAGTTTGTTATCACAATGCTCCAGGACCAGTTTCATCACAATACTCCATCCCCCTTGTCATCACAGTGCACAATGAAACCTTTCATTACAATGCTCCATGACACTTGTCATCACAATGCTCCATGGCCTTTATCGTCACAATGCTCCCAGGCACTTTTCATCACGATGTTCCATGAAAACTTTCATCACATTGCTCCACGACCATTGTCATCACAATAGTCCATACCCTTGTCAACACAAAGCTGCATAATCCCTGTCATCACAATTCTCCATGACTGCTGTCACCACAATAATCCAGGACAATTTTCATAACAATGCTTCATGCCCCCAGTCATCACAGTGCTCCATGATACCTTTCATCACAATTCCTAGATGATCAGTGTCATCACAATGCCCCATGACACCTGTCATCACAAATCGCTATGACCCTTGTCATCACAATACTCGATGAACCGTGTCATCACAGTGTTCCAGGGCACATGTCATCACAATGATCCATGACGACTTTCATCACAATGCTCCAATACACCACTCATCACAATGCTCCATGGCCCCTGTTATCATATTGCTCCATGATCACTTTCATCACAATGCTCCATGACCACTGTCATCACCATTCCTCATGACGCCTGTCATCTCAATGCTCCATGGCCTCTTTCATCACAATGCTCCATGAACCCAGTCATCACAATGTTCCCTGCCCTTTTCATCACAATGCTCCATGGGCCCTGTCATCACAATGCTCCATGCCCTTGTCATCAAAATGCTCCAGAACACTTGTCACCATAATGTTCCTTGCCAATGTCATCAAAATGCCCCATGACATTTGTAATCACATTGCTCCAAGACCGCTGTCATCACAATGCCCCATGACGCCTGCCATCACTAATCTCCTAGGCCTCTCTTACCAAAAACTCCATGATCCCTGTCAGCACAATGTTCCATGACACTTTTCATCAAAATGCTCCATGACCCCTGTCATCACAAAGTTCTCTGCCCACATCATCACAATGCTCCTTGTCACCTTTAATCACAATGCTCCAGAATTCTTGTCATCGCAATGTGCCTTGACCGTGTCATCACAATGCTCCATGACCCTTGTCATCACAAATCTCCATGACCCCTGTCATCACAATGATCTATAACTCCTTTCCTCTCAGTGCTCCAGTACCGTTTTCATCACAGTGCTCCATGCCATTGTCAGCACAATGCTCCTTGGACCGTGTCATCAAAATGTTCCATCCTCTTTTCATCACAATGCTCCAGATATCCTATCACTACAATGCTCCATGCCCGTGTCAACACAATGCTCCATGACCCCAGGCATCAAAATGCTTTATGAACCTTGTTACCAGAATGTTCCATGACCCCTGTCATCAATATGATCCATGACCGTTGTCATCACAATGCTGCATGATACCTTTCATCCCAATTCTCTGTGACCGCTGTCATCACAATGCTCCAGGACAATTTTCATCACAATTCTCCATGCCCCCTGTCATCACAGTGCCCCATAACCCCTGTAATCACAATGCTCCATGGACCTTGTCTTCACAGTGCTCCAAGCCTTTGTAATCACACTGCTCCATGACCCCTGTAATCACAATGCTCCATGCCCTTGTCATCACAAGGCTCCAGAACACTTGTCATTATAATGCTCCATGTCCGTTTCATCACCATGCTCCATGACACTTGTCATCACAATGCTCCATGGCCCCTCTCATTACTGTGCTCCATAATAAATTTAATCACATTTCTAGATGACCACTGCCATCACAATGCCTCATGACATTGTCATCACAATTCACCATGACCATTGTCATCACAATGCTCCATGAACCATGTCATCACAGGGTCCCTGGACACTTGTCATCAACAATGATCCATGACCACTTTCATCACAATGCTCCATGACCACTGTCATCTCAATGCTCCATGGCCTTTGTATTCACAATGCTCCATGGCCCCTGTAATCACAGTGCTCCATAACACCTTTCATCATAACGCTCCATGACGACTGTCATCTCAATGCCCCATGAGGCCTGTCATCACAATTCTCCAAGGCACCTCTCATCACAATGCTCCATGACACTTGTCATCACATTGCTCCATCACACCTGTCATCACAGTGTTCCCTGCCCATGTCATCACAATGCTCCATGTCCCCTATAATCACAATGCTCCATGCCTTTTTCCTCACAATGCTCCAGAATTCTTTTCAACACAATGTTCCATGACCGTGGCATCACAATGCTACATGACCCTGCTCATCACAATTCTCCATGACCTTTGTCATCACAATGCTCTATGTCGCTTTTCATCACAATTCTCAATGACCACTTTAATCACTATGATCGCTGACAATTTTTATCACATTTCTCTATTGTCATTACAATTCCCCATGGCCCCTTTCTTCACAATGCTCCATGATGCCTGTTATCAAAATGCTATATGGAGTTTGTTATCACAATGCTCCAGGACCAGTTTCATCACAATACTCCATCCCCCTTGTCATCACAGTGCACAATGAAACCTTTCATTACAATGCTCCATGACACTTGTCATCACAATGCTCCATGGCCTTTATCGTCACAATGCTCCCAGGCACTTTTCATCACGATGTTCCATGAAAACTTTCATCACATTGCTCCACGACCATTGTCATCACAATAGTCCATACCCTTGTCAACACAAAGCTGCATAATCCCTGTCATCACAATTCTCCATGACTGCTGTCACCACAATAATCCAGGACAATTTTCATAACAATGCTTCATGCCCCCAGTCATCACAGTGCTCCATGATACCTTTCATCACAATTCCTAGATGATCAGTGTCATCACAATGCCCCATGACACCTGTCATCACAAATCGCTATGACCCTTGTCATCACAATACTCGATGAACCGTGTCATCACAGTGTTCCAGGGCACATGTCATCACAATGATCCATGACGACTTTCATCACAATGCTCCCATACACCACTCATCACAATGCTCCATGGCCCCTGTTATCATATTGCTCCATGATCACTTTCATCACAATGCTCCATGACCACTGTCATCACCATTCCTCATGACGCCTGTCATCTCAATGCTCCATGGCCTCTTTCATCACAATGCTCCATGAACCCAGTCATCACAATGTTCCCTGCCCTTTTCATCACAATGCTCCATGGGCCCTGTCATCACAATGCTCCATGCCCTTGTCATCAAAATGCTCCAGAACACTTGTCACCATAATGTTCCTTGCCAATGTCATCAAAATGCCCCATGACATTTGTAATCACATTGCTCCAAGACCGCTGTCATCACAATGCCCCATGACGCCTGCCATCACTAATCTCCTAGGCCTCTCTTACCAAAAACTCCATGATCCCTGTCAGCACAATGTTCCATGACACTTTTCATCAAAATGCTCCATGACCCCTGTCATCACAAAGTTCTCTGCCCACATCATCACAATGCTCCTTGTCACCTTTAATCACAATGCTCCAGAATTCTTGTCATCGCAATGTGCCTTGACCGTGTCATCACAATGCTCCATGACCCTTGTCATCACAAATCTCCATGACCCCTGTCATCACAATGATCTATAACTCCTTTCCTCTCAGTGCTCCAGTACCGTTTTCATCACAGTGCTCCATGCCATTGTCAGCACAATGCTCCTTGGACCGTGTCATCAAAATGCTCCATCCTCTTTTCATCACAATGCTCCAGATATCCTATCACTACAATGCTCCATGCCCGTGTCAACACAATGCTCCATGACCCCAGGCATCAAAATGCTTTATGAACCTTGTTACCAGAATGTTCCATGACCCCTGTCATCAATATGATCCATGACTGTTGTCATCACAATGCTGCATGATACCTTTCATCCCAATTCTCTGTGACCGCTGTCATCACAATGCTCCAGGACAATTTTCATCACAATTCTCCATGCCCCCTGTCATCACAGTGCCCCATAACCCCTGTAATCACAATGCTCCATGGACCTTGTCATCACAGTGCTCCAAGCCTTTGTAATCACACTGCTCCATGACCCCTGTAATCACAATGCTCCATGCCCTTGTCATCACAAGGCTCCAGAACACTTGTCATTATAATGCTCCATGTCCGTTTCATCACCATGCTCCATGACACTTGTCATCACAATGCTCCATGGCCCCTCTCATTACTGTGCTCCATAATAAATTTAATCACATTTCTAGATGACCACTGCCATCACAATGCCTCATGACATTGTCATCACAATTCACCATGACCATTGTCATCACAATGCTCCATGAACCATGTCATCACAGGGTCCCTGGACACTTGTCATCAACAATGATCCATGACCACTTTCATCACAATGCTCCATGACCACTGTCATCTCAATGCTCCATGGCCTTTGTATTCACAATGCTCCATGGCCCCTGTAATCACAGTGCTCCATAACACCTTTCATCATAACGCTCCATGACGACTGTCATCTCAATGCCCCATGAGGCCTGTCATCACAATTATCCAAGGCACCTCTCATCACAATGCTCCATGACACTTGTCATCACGTTGCTCCATAACACCTGTCATCACAGTGTTCCCTGCCCATGTCATCACAATGCTCCATGTCCCCTATAATCACAATGCTCCATGCCTTTTTCCTCACAATGCTCCAGAATTCTTTTCAACACAATGTTCCATGACCGTGGCATCACAATGCTACATGACCCTGCTCATCACAATTCTCCATGACCTTTGTCATCACAATGCTCTATGTCGCTTTTCATCACAATTCTCAATGACCACTTTAATCACTATGATCGCTGACAATTTTTATCACATTTCTCTATTGTCATTACAATTCCCCATGGCCCCTTTCTTCACAATGCTCCATGATGCCTGTTATCAAAATGCTCCATGGAGTTTGTTATCACAATGCTCCAGGACCAGTTTCATCACAATACTCCATCCCCCTTGTCATCACAGTGCACAATGAAACCTTTCATTACAATGCTCCATGACACTTGTCATCACAATGCTCCATGGCCTTTATCGTCACAATGCTCCCAGGCACTTTTCATCACGATGTTCCATGAAAACTTTCATCACATTGCTCCACGACCATTGTCATCACAATAGTCCATACCCTTGTCAACACAAAGCTGCATAATCCCTGTCATCACAATTCTCCATGACTGCTGTCACCACAATAATCCAGGACAATTTTCATAACAATGCTTCATGCCCCCAGTCATCACAGTGCTCCATGATACCTTTCATCACAATTCCTAGATGATCAGTGTCATCACAATGCCCCATGACACCTGTCATCACAAATCGCTATGACCCTTGTCATCACAATACTCGATGAACCGTGTCATCACAGTGTTCCAGGGCACATGTCATCACAATGATCCATGACGACTTTCATCACAATGCTCCAATACACCACTCATCACAATGCTCCATGGCCCCTGTTATCATATTGCTCCATGATCACTTTCATCACAATGCTCCATGACCACTGTCATCACCATTCCTCATGACGCCTGTCATCTCAATGCTCCATGGCCTCTTTCATCACAATGCTCCATGAACCCAGTCATCACAATGTTCCCTGCCCTTTTCATCACAATGCTCCATGGGCCCTGTCATCACAATGCTCCATGCCCTTGTCATCGAAATGCTCCAGAACACTTGTCACCATAATGTTCCTTGCCAATGTCATCAAAATGCCCCATGACATTTGTAATCACATTGCTCCAAGACCGCTGTCATCACAATGCCCCATGACGCCTGCCATCACTAATCTCCTAGGCCTCTCTTACCAAAAACTCCATGATCCCTGTCAGCACAATGTTCCATGACACTTTTCATTTAGGCTTAGGGTTAGGATTAGGATACGGCTTACGGTACGGGTTCAGAGAGGGCTTCAGGTACGGCGTAGGGTATGGGTTAGGGTTAGGGTTTGGGTTAGTGTTAGGGTTAGGGCTCCGTTTAGGGTACGGGTTAGGATTAGGGTACGTGTTAGGGTTAGGGTAGGGGTTAGGGTTAGGGTACGCGTTAGGGTTAGGGTAGTTATTAAACCTATCCCACTCTCTAAATACCCCTTAGCACGTAAAGGAATATTATTTGGGGGTCCAACCATCGAGAAGAGTTTAGATACTAGGATAAGATACGGAACACACCCATTATAAATAAATCACATTAGGATTCTCTTTTTAAGCTGTTCCTTAAAACACTAGTGCTTAGGAAATCTATTGGAGGCAGAAGCAGTCAAGGGTAGCCTAGGGTTAGGGTTAGGCTTAGGGTTAGGCTTAGGGTACGGCTTAGGGTACGGGTTCGGGGAGGGCTTCGGGTACGGCGTAGGGTATGGGTTAGGGTTAGTGTTAGGGTTAGTGTTAGGGTTAGGGCTCGGTTTAGGGTATTGTTTAGGATTAGGGTACGTGTTAGGGTTAGGGTAGGGGTTAGGGTTAGGGTACGCGTTAGGGTTAGGGTAGTTATTAAACCTATCCCACTCTCTAGATACCCCTTAGCACGTAAAGGAATATTATTTGGTGGTCCAGCCATGGAGAAGAGTTTAGACACTAGGATAAGATAAGGAACACACCCATTATAAGTAAATCACATTAGGATTCTCTTTTAAAGCTGTTCCTTAAAACACTAGTGTCTTAGGAAATCTATTTGAGGCTGAAGCAGTCAAGGGTAGCCTAGGGTTAGGGTTAGACTTAGGGTATGGCTTAGGGTACTGCTTAGGGTACGGTTTCGGTGAGGGCTTCGGGTACAGCGTAGGGTATGGGTTAGGGTTAGGGTTAGGGTTAGTGTTAGGGTTAGGGCTCGGTTTAGTGTATTGGTTAGGATTAGGGTACGTGTTAGGGTTAGGGTAAGGGTTAGGGTTAGGGTATGCGTTAGTGTTAGGGTAGTTATTAAACCTATCCCACTCTCTAGATACCCCTTAGCACGTAAAGGAATATTAGTTGGAGGTCCAGCCATGGAGAAGAGTTTAGACACTAGGATAAGATAAGGAACACACCCATTATAAATAAATCACATTAGGATTCTCTTTTTAAGCTGTTCCTTAAAACACTAGTGCTTAGGAAATCTATTGGAGGCAGAAGCAGTCAAGGGTAGCCTAGGGTTAGGGTTAGGCTTAGGGTAAGGCTTAGGGTACGGGTTCGGGGAGGGCTTCGGGTACGGTGTAGTGTATGGGTTAGGGTTAGGGTTAGCGTTAGTGTTAGGGTTAGGGCTCGGTTTAGGGTACGGTTTAGGATTAGGGTACGTGTTAGGGTTAGGGTAGGGGTTAGGGTTAGGGTACGTGTTAGGGTTAGGGTTATTAAACCTATCCCACTCTCTAGATACCCCTTAGCACGTAAAGGAATATTATTTGGGCATCCAGCCATGGAGAAGAGTTTAGACACTAGGATAAGATAAGGAACACACACATTATAAAGAAATCACATTAGGATTCTCTTTTTCAGCTCTTCCTTAAAACACTAGTGCTTAGGAAATCTATTGGAGGCAGAAGGAGTCAAGGGTAGCCTAGTGTTAGGTTTAGGCTTAGGGTTAGGCTAAGGGTACGGCTTAGGGTACGGGTTCGGGGAGGTCTTCGGGTACGGCGTAGGGTATGGGTTAGGGTTAGGGTTAGTGTTAGGGTTAGGGCTCGGTTTAGGGTACGGTTTAGTTTTAGGGTACGTGTTAGGGTTAGGGTAGGGGTTAGGGTTAGGGTACGTGTTAGTGTTAGGGTAGTTATTAAACCTATCCCACTCTCTAGATACCCCTTAGCACGTAAAGGAATATTATTTGGGGGTCCACCCATGAAGAAGAGTTTAGACACTAAGATAATATAAGGAACACACACATTATAAAGAAATCACATTAGGATTCTCTTTTTACGCTGTTCCTTAAAACACTAGTGCTTAGGAAATCTATTGGAGGCAGAAGCAGTCAAGGGTAGCCTAGGGTTAGGGTTAGGCATAGGGTTAGGCTTAGGGTACGGCTTAGGTTACGGGTTCGGGGAGGGCTTCGGGTACGGCGTAGGGTATGGGTTAGGGTTAGGCTTAGGGTTAGTGTTAGGGTTAGGGCTCGGTTTAGGGTATTGTTTAGGATTAGGGTACATGTTAGGGTTAGGGTAAGGGTTAGGGTTAGGGTACGCGTTAGGGTTAGGGTAGTTATTAAACCTATCCCACTCTATATACCCCTTAGCACGTAAAGGAATATTATTTGGGGGTCCAGCAATGGAGAAGAGTTTAGACACTAGGATAAGATAAGGAACACACCCATTATAAAGAAATCACATTAGGATTCTCTTTTTAAGCTGTTCCTTAAAACACTAGTGCTTAGGACATCTATTGGAGGCAGAAGCAGTCAAGGGTAGCCTAGGGTTAGGGTTAGGCTTAGGGTTAGGATTAGGATACGGCTTACGGTACGGGTTCGGAGAGGGCTTCAGGTACGGCGTAGGGTATGGGTTAGGGTTAGGGTTTGGGTTAGTGTTAGGGTTAGGGCTCCGTTTAGGGTACGGGTTATGATTAGGGTACGTGTTAGGGTTAGGGTAGGGGTTAGGGTTAGGGTTCTTATTAAACCTATCCCACTCTCTAGATACACCTTAGCACGTAAAGGAATATTATTTGGGGGTCCACCCATGAAGAAGAGTTTAGACACTAAGATAATATAAGGAACACACACATTATAAAGAAATCACATTAGGATTCTCTTTTTAAGCTGTTCCTTAAAACACTAGTGCTTAGGAAATCTATTGGAGGCAGAAGCAGTCAAGGGTAGCCTAGGGTTAGGTTTAGGCTTAGGGTTAGGCTTAGGGTACCGCTTAGGTTACGGGTTCAGGGAGGACTTCTGGTACGGCGTAGAGTATGGGTTAGGGTTAGGGTTAGGGTTAGTGTTAGGGTTAGGGCTCGGTTTAGGGTATTGTTTAGGATTAGGGTACGTGTTAGGGTTAGGGTAGGGGTTAGGGTTAGGGTACGCGTTAGGGTTAGGGTAGTTATTAAACCTATCCCACTCTCTATATACCCCTTAGCACGTAAAGGAATATTATTTGGGGGTCCAGCAATGGAGAAGACTTTAGACACTAGGATAAGATAAGGAACACACCCATTATAAAGAAATCACATTAGGATTCTCTTTTTAAGCTGTTCCTTAAAACACTAGTGCTTAGGAAATCTATTGGAGGCAGAAGCAGTCAAGGGTAGCCTAGGGTTAGGGTTAGGCTTAGGGTTAGGCTTAGGGTACGGCTTAGGGTACGGGTTCGGAGAGGGCTTCGCGTACGGCGTAGGGTATGGGTTAGGGTTAGGGTTAGGGTTAGTGTTAGGGATAGGGCTCGGTTTAGGGTACGGGTTAGGATTAGGGTACGTGTTAGGGTTAGGGTAGGGGTTAGGGTTAGGGTACGCGTTAGGGTTAGGGTAGTTATTAAACCTATCCCACTCTCTAGATACCCCTTAGCACGTAAAGTAATATTATTTGGGGGTCCAGCCATGGAGAAGAGTTTAGACACTAAGATAATATAAGGAACACACACATTATAAAGAAATCACATTAGGATTCTCTTTTTAAGCTGTTCCTTAAACCACTAGTGCTTAGGAAGTCTATTGGAGGCAGAAGCAGTCAAGGGTAGCCTAGGGTTTGGGTTAGGGTTAGGGTTAGGCTTAGGGTACGGCTTCGGGTACGGGCTCGGGGAGGGGTTCGGGTAAGGCGTAGGGTATGGGTTAGGGTTAGGGTTAGGGTTAGTGTTAGGGTTAGGGCTCGGTTTAGGGTACGGGTTAGGATTAGGGTACGTGTTAGGGTTAGGGTAGGGGTTAGGGTTAGGGTACGCGTTAGGGTTAGGGTAGTTATTAAGCCTATCCCACTCTCTAGATACACCTTAGCACGTAAAGGAATATTATTTGGGGGTCCAGCAATGGAGAAGAGTTTAGACACTAGGATAAGATAAGGAACACACCCATTATAAAGAAATCACATTAGGATTCTCTTTTTAAGCTGTTCCTTAAAACACTAGTGCTTAGGAAATCTATTGGAGGCAGAAGCAGTCAAGGGTAGCCTAGGGTTAGGGTTAGGCTTAGGGTAAGGCTTAGGGTACGGGTTCGGGGAGGGCTTCGGGTACGGTGTAGTGTATGAGTTAGGGTTAGGGTTAGGGTTAGTGTTAATGTTAGGGCTCGGTTTAATGTACGGCTTAGGATTAGGGTACGTGTTAAGGTTAGGGTAGGGGTTAGGGTTAGGGTACGCATTACGGTTAGGGTAGTTATTAAACCTATCCCACTCTCTAGATACCCCTTAGCACGTAAAGGAATATTATTTGGGGGTCCAGCCATGGAGAAGAGTTTAGACACTAGGCTAAGATAAGGAACACACCCTTTATAGAGAAATCACATTAGGATTCTCTTTTTAAGCTGTTCCTTAAAACACTAGTGCTTAGGAAATCTATTGGAGGCAGAAGGAGTCAAGGGTAGCCTAGTGTTAGGGTTAGGCTTAGGGTTAGGCTAAGGGTACGGCTTAGGGTACGGGTTCGGGGAGGTCTTCGGGTACGGAGTAGGGTATGGGTTAGGGTTAGGGTTAGTGTTAGGGTTAGGGCTCGGTTTAGGGTACGGTTTAGTTTTAGGGTACGTGTTAGGGTTAGGGTAGGGGTTAGGGTCAGGGTACGTGTTAGTGTTAGGGTAGTTATTAAACCTATCCCACTCTCTAGATACCCCTTAGCACGTAAAGGAATATTATTTGGGGGTCCACCCATGAAGAAGAGTTTAGACACTAAGATAATATAAGGAACACACACATTATAAAGAAATCACATTAGGATTCTCTTTTTACGCTGTTCCTTAAAACACTAGTGCTTAGGAAATCTATTGGAGGCAGAAGCAGTCAAGGGTAGCCTAGGGTTAGGGTTAGGCTTAGGGTTAGGCTTAGGGTACGGCTTAGGTTACGGGTTCGGCGAGGGCTTCGGGTACGGCGTAGGGTATGGGTTAGGGTTAGGCTTAGGGTTAGTGTTAGGGTTAGGGCTCGGTTTAGGGTATTGTTTAGGATTAGGGTACATGTTAGGGTTAGGGTAAGGGTTAGGGTTAGGGTACGCGTTAGGGTTAGGGTAGTTATTAAACCTATCCCACTCTATATACCCCTTAGCACGAAAAGGAATATTATTTGGGGGTCCAGCAATGGAGAAGAGTTTAGACACTAGGATAAGATAAGGAACACACCCATTATAAAGAAATCACATTAGGATTCTCTTTTTAAGCTGTTCCTTAAAACACTAGTGCTTAGGAAATCTATTGGAGGCAGAAGCAGTCAAGGGTAGCCTAGGGTTAGGGTTAGGCTTAGGGTTAGGATTAGGATACGGCTTACGGTACGGGTTCGGAGAGGGCTTCAGGTACAGCGTAGGGTATGGGTTAGGGTTAGGGTTTGGGTTAGTGTTAGGGTTAGGGCTCCGTTTAGGGTACGGGTTATGATTAGGGTACGTGTTAGGGTTAGGGTAGGGGTTAGGGTTAGGGTTCTTATTAAACCTATCCCACTCTCTAGATACACCTTAGCACGTAAAGGAATATTATTTGGGGGTCCACCCATGAAGAAGAATTTAGACACTAAGATAATATAAGGAACACACACATTATAAAGAAATCACATTAGGATTCTCTTTTTAAGCTGTTCCTTAAAACACTAGTGCTTAGGAAATCTATTGGAGGCAGAAGCAGTCAAGGGTAGCCTAGGGTTAGGTTTAGGCTTAGGGTTAGGCTTAGGGTACGGCTTAGGTTACGGGTTCGGGGAGGACTTCGGGTACGGCGTAGGGTATGGGTTAGGGTTAGGGTTAGGGTTAGTGTTAGGGTTAGGGCTCGGTTTAGGGTATTGTTTAGGATTAGGGTACGTGTTAGGGTTAGGGTAGGGGTTAGGGTTAGGGTACGCGTTAGGGTTAGGGTAGTTATTAAACCTATCCCACTCTCTATATACCCCTTAACACGTAAAGGAATATTATTTGGGGGTCCAGCAATGGAGAAGACTTTAGACACTAGGATAAGATAAGGAACACACCCATTATAAAGAAATCACATTAGGATTCTCTTTTTAAGCTGTTCCTTAAAACACTAGTGCTTAGGAAATCTATTGGAGGCAGAAGCAGTCAAGGGTAGCCTAGGGTTAGGGTTAGGCTTAGGGTTAGGCTTAGGGTACGGCTTAGGGTACGGGTTCGGAGAGGGCTTCGCGTACGGCGTAGGGTATGGGTTAGGGTTAGGGTTAGGGTTAGTGTTAGGGATAGGGCTCGGTTTAGGGTACGGGTTAGGATTAGGGTACGTGTTAGGGTTAGGGTAGGGGTTAGGGTTAGGGTACGCGTTAGGGTTAGGGTAGTTATTAAACCTATCCCACTCTCTAGATACCCCTTAGCACGTAAAGGAATATTATTTGGGGGTCCAGCCATGGAGAAGAGTTTAGACACTAAGATAATATAAGGAACACACACATTATAAAGAAATCACATTAGGATTCTCTTTTTAAGCTGTTCCTTAAACCACTAGTGCTTAGGAAATCTATTGGAGGCAGAAGCAGTCAAGGGTAGCCTAGGGTTAGGGTTAGGGTTAGGGTTAGGCTTAGGGTACGGCTTCGGGTACGGGCTCGGGGAGGGGTTCGGGTAAGGTGTAGGGTATGGGTTAGGGTTAGGGTTAGGGTTAATGTTAGGGTTAGGGCTCGGTTTAGGGTACGGGTTAGGATTAGGGTACGTGTTAGGGTTAGGGTAGGGGTTAGGGTTAGGGTACGCGTTAGGGTTAGGGTAGTTATTAAGCCTATCCCACTCTCTAGATACACCTTAGCACGTAAAGGAATATTATTTGAGGGTCCAGCAATGGAGAAGAGTTTAGACACTAGGATAAGATAAGGAACACACCCATTATAAAGAAATCACATTAGGATTCTCTTTTTAAGCTGTTCCTTAAAACACTACTGCTTAGGAAATCTATTGGAGGCAGAAGCAGTCAAGGGTAGCCTAGGGTTAGGGTTAGGCTTAGGGTAAGGCTTAGGGTACGGGTTCGGGGAGGGCTTCGGGTACGGTGTAGTGTATGAGTTAGGGTTAGGGTTAGGGTTTGTGTTAATGTTAGGGCTCGGTTTAGTGTACGGCTTAGGATTAGGGTATGTGTTAGGGTTAGGGTAGGGGTTAGGGTTAGGGTACGCATTAGGGTTAGGGTAGTTATTAAACCTATCCCACTCTCTAGATACCCCTTAGCACGTAAAGGAATATTATTTGGGGGTCCAGCCATGGAGAAGAGTTTAGACACTAGGCTAAGATAAGGAACACACCCTTTATAGAGAAATCACATTAGGATTCTCTTTTTAAGCTGTTCCTTAAAACACTACTGCTTAGGAAATCTATTGGAGGCAGAAGGAGTCAAGGGTAGCCTAGTGTTAGGGTTAGGCTTAGGGTTAGGCTAAGGGTAAGGCTTAGGGTACGGGTTCGGGGAGGTCTTCGGGTACGGCGTAGGGTATGGGTTAGGGTTAGGGTTAGTGTTAGGGTTAGGGCTCGGTTTAGGGTACGGTTTAGTTTTAGGGTACGTGTTAGGGTTAGGGTAGGGGTTAGGGTTAGGGTACGTGTTATGGTTAGGGTTGTTATTAAACCTATCCCACTCTCTAGATACCCCTTAGCACGTAAAGGAATATTATTTGGGGTCCACCCATGAAGAAGAGTTTAGACACTAAGATAATATAAGGAACACACACATTATAAAGAAATCACATTAGGATTCTCTTTTTACGCTGTTCCTTAAAACACTAGTGCTTAGGAAATCTATTGGAGGCAGAAGCAGTCAAGGGTAGCCTAGGGTTAGGGTTAGGCTTAGCGTTAGGCTTAGGGTACGGCTTAGGTTACGGGTTCGGGGAGGGCTTCGGGTACGGCGTAGGGTATGGGTTAGGGTTAGGGTTTGGGTTGCTGGTAGGGTTAGGGCTCCGTTTAGGGTACTGGTTAGGATTAGGGTACGTGTTAGGGTTAGGGTAGGGGTTAGGGTTAGGGTACGCATTAGGGTTAGGGTAGTTATTAAACCTATCCCACTCTCTAGATACCCCTTAGCACGTAAAGGAATATTATTGGTGGGTCCAGCCATGGAGAAGAGTTTAGACACTAAGCTAAGATAAGGAACACACCCTTTATAGAGAAATCACATTAGGATTCTCTTTTTAAGCTGTTCCTTAAAACACTAGTGCTTAGGAAATCTATTGGAGGCAGAAGCAGTCAAGGGTAGCCTAGTGTTAGGGTTAGGCTTAGGGTTAGGCTAAGGGTACGGCTTAGGGTTCGGGTTCGGGGAGGGCTTCGTGTACGGCGTAGGGTATGGGTTAGGGTTAGGATTAGTGTTAGGGTTAGGGCTCGGTTTAGGGTACGGTTTAGGTTTAGGGTACGTGTTAGGGTTAGGGTAGGGGTTAGGGTTAGGGTACGTGTTAGGGTTAGGGTTGTTATTAAACCTATCCCACTCTCTAGATACCCCTTAGCACGTAAAGGAATATTATTTGGGGGTCCAGCCATGGAGAAGAGTTTAGACACTAGGATAAGATAAGGAACACACCCATTATAAAGAAATCACATTAGGATTCTCTTTTTACGCTGTTCCTTAAAACACTAGTGCTTAGGAAATCTATTGGAGGCAGAAGCAGTCAAGGGTAGCCTAGGGTTAGGGTTAGGATTAGGGTTAGGCTTAGGGTATGGCTTAGGTTACGGGTTCGGGGAGGGCTTCGGGTACGGCGTAGGGTATGGGTTAGGTTTAGGCTTAGGGTTAGTGTTAGGGTTAGGGCTCGGTTTAGGGTATTGTTTAGGATTAGGGTACATGTTAGGGTTAGGGTAAGGGTTAGGGTAAGGGTACGCGTTAGGGTTAGGGTAGTTATTAAACCTATCCCACTCTATATACCCCTTAGCACGTAAAGGAATATTATTTGGCGGTCCAGCATTGGAGAAGAGTTTAGACACTAGGATAAGATAAGGAACACACCCATTATAAAGAAATCACATTAGGATTCTCTTTTTAAGCTGTTCCTTAAAACACTAGTGCTTAGGAAATCTATTGGAGGCAGAAGCAGTCAAGGGTAGCCTAGGGTTAGGGTTAGGCTTAGGGTTAGGATTAGGATACGGCTTACGGTACGGGTTCGGAGAGGGCTTCAGGTACGGCGTAGGGTATGGGTTAGGGTTAGGGTTTGGGTTAGTGTTAGGGCTAGGGCTCCGTTTAGGGTACGGGTTATGATTAGGGTACGTGTTAGGGTTAGGGTAGGGGTTAGGGTTAGGGTTCTTATTAAACCTATCCCACTCTCTAGATACACCTTAGCACGTAAAGGAATATTATTTGGGGGTCCACCCATGAAGAAGAGTTTAGACACTAAGATAATATAAGGAACACACACATTATAAAGAAATCACATTAGGATTCTCTTTTTAAGCTGTTCCTTAAAACACTAGTGCTTAGGAAATCTATTGGAGGCAGAAGCAGTCAAGGGTAGCCTAGGGTTAGGTTTAGGCTTAGGGTTAGGCTTAGGGTACGGCTTAGGGTACGGGCTCGGGGAGGGGTTCGGGTAAGGCGTAGGGTATGGGTTAGGGTTAGGGTTAGGGTTAGTGTTAGGGTTAGGGCTCGGTTTAGGGTACGGGTTAGGATTAGGGTACGTGTTAGGGTTAGGGTAGGGGTTAGGGTTAGGGTACGCGTTAGGGTTAGGGTAGTTATTAAACCTATCCCACTCTCTAGATACACCTTAGCACGTAAAGGAATATTATTTGGGGGTCCAGCCATGGAGAAGAGTTTAGACACTAGGATAAGATAAGGAACACACCCATTATAAAGAAATCACATTAGGATTCTCTTTTTAAGCTGTTCCTTAAAACACTACTGCTTAGGAAATCTATTGGAGGCAGAAGCAGTCAAGGGTAGCCTAGGGTTCGGGTTAGGCTTAGGGTTAGGATTAGGATACGGCTTACGGTACGGGTTCGGAGAGGGCTTCAGGTATGGCGTAGGGAATGGGTTAGAGTTAGGGTTTGGGTTAGTGTTAGGGTTAGGGCTCCGTTTAGGGTACGGGTTAGGATTAGGGTACGTGTTAGGGTTAGGGTACGCGTTAGGGTTAGGGTAGTTATTAAACCTATCCCACTCTCTAAATACCCCTTAGCACGTAAAGGAATATTATTTGGGGGTCCAACCATGGAGAAGAGTTTAGACACTAGGATAAGATATGGAACACACCCATTATAAAGAAATCACATTAGGATTCTCTTTTTAAGCTGTTCCTTAAAACACTAGTGCTTAGGAAATCTATTGGAGGCAGAAGAAGTCAAGGGTAGCCTAGGGTTAGGGTTAGGCTTAGGGTTAGGCTTAGGGTACGGCTTAGGGTACGGGTTCGGGGAGGGCTTCGGGTACGGCGTAGGGTATTGGTTAGGGTTAGGCTTAGGGTTAGTGTTAGGGTTAGGGCTCGATTTAGGGTACGGTTTAGGATTAGGGTACGTGTTAGGGTTACGGTAGGGGTTAGGGTTAGGGTACGTGTTAGGGTTAGGGTAGTTATTAAACCTATCCCACTCTCTAGATACCCCTTAGCACGTAAAGAATATTATTTGAGGGTCCAGCCATGGAGAAGAGTTAAACACTAGGATAAGATAAGGAACACACCCATTATAAAGAAATCACATTAGGATTCTCTTTTTATGCTGTTCCTTAAAACACTAGTGCTTAGGAAATCTATTGGAGGCAGAAGCAGTAAAGGGTAGCCTAGGGTTAGGGTTAGGCTTAGGGTTAGGCTTAGGGTACGGCTTAGGGTACGGTTTCGGGGAGGGCTTCGGGTACGGCGTAGGGTATGGGTTAGGGTTAGGGTTAGGGTTAGTGTTAGGGTTAGGGCTCGGTTTAGGGTATTGGTTAGGATTAGGGTACGTGTTAGGGTTAGGGTAGGGGTTAGGGTTACGGTACGCGTTAGGGTTAAGGTAGTTATTAAACCTATCCCACTCTCTAGATACCCCTTAGAACATAAAGGAATATTATCTGGAGGTCCAGTCATGGAGAAGAGTTTAGACACTAGGATAAGATAAGGAACACACACATTATAAAGAAATCACTTTAGAATTCTCTTTTTAAGCTGTTCCTTAAAACACTAGTGCTTAGGAAATCTATTGGCGGCAGAAGCAGTCAAGGGGAGCCTAGGGTTAGGGTTAGGCTTAGGGTTAGGCTTAGGATACGGCTTAGGTTACGGGTTCGGGGAAGGCTTCGGGTACGGCGTAGGGTATGGGTTAGGGTTAGGGTTAGTGTTAGGGTTAGGGCTCGGTTTAGGGTATTGTTTAGGATTAGGGTACATGATAGGGTTAGGGTAAGGGTTAGGGTTAGGGTACGCGTTAGGGTTAGGGTAGTTATTAAACCTATCCCACTCTATATACCCCTTAGAACGTAAGGGAATATTATTTGGGGGTCCAGCAATGGAGAAGAGTTTAGACACTAGGATAAGATAAGGAACACACCCATTATAAAGAAATCACATTAGGATTATCTTTTTAAGCTGTTCCTTAAAACACTAGTGCTTAGGAAATCTATTGGAGGCAGAAGCAGTCAAGGGTAGCCTAGGGTTAGGGTTAGGCTTAGGGTTAGGATTAGGATACGGCTTACGGTACGGGTTCGGAGAGGGCTTCAGGTACGGCGTAGGGTATGGGTTAGGGTTAGGGTTTGGGTTAGTGTTAGGGTTAGGGCTCCGTTTAGGGTACGGGTTATGATTAGGGTACGTGTTAGGGTTAGGGTAGGGGTTAGGGTTAGGGTTCTTATTAAACCTATCCCACTCTCTAGATACACCTTAGCACGTAAAGGAATATTATTTGGGGGTCCACCCATGAAGAAGAGTTTAGACACTAAGATAATATAAGGAACACACACATTATAAAGAAATCACATTAGGATTCTCTTTTTATGCTGTTCCTTAAAACACTAGTGCTTAGGAAATCTATTGGAGGCAGAAGCAGTCAAGGGTAGCCTAGGGTTAGGTTTAGGCTTAGGGTTAGGCTTAGGGTACGGCTTAGGTTACGGGTTCGGGGAGGGCTTCGGGTACGGCGTAGGGTATGGGTTAGGGTTAGTGTTAGGGTTAGTGTTAGGGTTAGGGCTCGGTTTAGGGTATTGTTTAGGATTAGGGTACGTGTTAGGGTTAGGGTAGGGGTTAGGGTTAGGGTACGCGTTAGGGTTAGGTTAGTTATTAAACCTATCCCACTCTCTATATACCCCTTAGCACGTAAAGGAATATTATTTGGGGGTCCAGCAGTGGAGAAGACTTTAGACACTAGGATAAGATAAGGAACACACCCATTATAAAGAAATCACTTTAGGATTCTCTTTTTAAGCTGTACCTTAAAACACTAGTGCTTAGGAAATCTATTGGAGGCAGAAGCAGTCAAGGGTAGCCTAGGGTTAGGGTTAGGCTTAGGGTTTGGATTAGGATACGGCTTACGGTACGGGTTCGGAGAGGGCTTCAGGTACGGCGTAGGGTATGGGTTAGGGTTAGGGTTTGGTTAGTGTTAGGGTTAGGGCTCCGTTTAGGGTACGGGTTAGGATTAGGGTACGTGTTAGGGTTAGGGTACGCGTTAGGGTTAGGGTACGCGTTAGGGTTAGGGTAGTTATTAAACCTATCCCACTCTCTAGATACCCCTTAGCACGTAAAGGAATATTATTTGGGCATCCAGCCATGGAGAAGAGTTTAGACACTAGGATAAGATAAGGAACACACACATTATAAAGAAATCACATTAGGATTCTCTTTTTCAGCTCTTCCTTAAAACACTAGTGCTTAGGAAATCTATTGGAGGCAGAAGCAGTCAAGGGTAGCCTAGGTTTAGGGTTAGGCTTAGGGTAAGGCTTAGGGTACGGGTTCGGGGAGGGCTTCGGGTACGGTGTAGTGTATGAGTTAGGGTTAGGGTTAGGGTTAGTGTTAATGTTAGGGCTCGGTTTAGTGTACGGCTTAGGATTAGGGTACGTGTTAGGGTTAGGGTAGGGGATAGGGTTAGGGTACGCATTAGGGTTAGGCTAGTTATTAAACCTATCCCACTCTCTACATACCCCTTAGCACGTAAAGGAATATTATTTGGGGGTCCAGCCATGGAGAAGAGTTTAGACACTAGGCTAAGATAAGGAACACACCCTTTATAGAGAAATCACATTAGGATTCTCTTTTTAAGCTGTTCCTTAAAACACTAGTGCTTAGGAAATCTATTGGAGGCAGAAGGAGTCAAGGGTAGCCTAGTGTTAGGGTTAGGCTTAGGGTTAGGCTAAGGGTACGGCTTAGGTTACGGGTTCGGGGAGGTCTTCGGGTACGGCGTAGGGTATGGGTTAGGGTTAGAGTTAGTGTTAGGGTTAGGGCTCGGTTTAGGGTACGGTTTAGGTTTAGGGTACGTGTTAGGGTTAGGGTAGGGGTTAGGGTTAGGGTACGTGTTAGTGTTAGGGTAGTTATTAAACCTATCCCACTCTCTAGATACCCCTTAGCACATAAAGGAATATTATTTGGGGTTCCACCCATGAAGAAGAGTTTAGACACTAAGATAATATAAGGAACACACACATTATAAAGAAATCACATTAGGATTCTCTTTTTACGCTGTTCCTTAAAACACTAGTGCTTAGGAAATCTATTGGAGGCAGAAGCAGTCAAGGGTAGGCTAGGGTTAGGGTTAGGCTTAGGGTTAGGCTTAAGGTACGGCTTAGGTTACGGGTTCGGGGAGGGCTTTTGGTACGGCGTAGGGTATGGGTTAGGGTTAGGCTTAGGGTTAGTGTTAGGGTTAGGGCTCGGTTTAGGGTATTGTTTAGGATTAGGGTACATGTTAGGGTTAGGGTAAGGGTTAGGGTTAGGGTACGTGTTAGGGTTAGGGTAGTTATTAAACCTATCCCACGCTATATACCCCTTAGCACGTAAAGGAATATTATTTGGGGGTCCAGCAATGGAGAAGAGTTTAGACACTAGGATAAGATAAGGAACACACCCATTATAAAGAAATCACATTAGGATTCTCTTTTTAAGCTGTTCCTTAAAACACTAGTGCTTAGGAAATCTATTGGAGGCAGAAGCAGTCAAGGGTAGCCTAGGGTTAGGGTTAGGCTTAGGGTTAGGATTAGGATATGGCTTACGGTACGGGTTCGGAGAGGGCTTCAGGTACGGCGTAGGGTATGGGTTAGTGTTAGGGTTTGGGTTAGTGTTAGGGTTAGGGCTCCGTTTAGGGTACGGGTTATGATTAGGGTACGTGTTAGGGTTAGGGTAGGGGTTAGGGTTAGGGTTCTTATTAAACCTATCCCACTCTCTAGATACACCTTAGCACGTAAAGGAATATTATTTGGGGGTCCACCCATGAAGAAGAGTTTAGACACTAGGCTAAGATAAGGAACACACCCTTTATAGAGAAATCACATTAGGATTCTCTTTTTAAGCTGTTCCTTAAAACACTAGTGCTTAGGAAATCTATTGGAGGCAGAAGGAGTCAAGCGTAGCCTAGTGTTAGGGTTAGGGTATGGGTTAGGGTTAGGGTTAGGGTTAGTGTTAGGGTTAGGGCTCGGTTTAGGGTATTGTTTAGGATTAGGGTACGTGTTAGGGTTAGGGTAGGGGTTAGGGTTAGGGTACGCGTTAGGGTTAGGGTAGTTATTAAACCTATCCCACTCTCTATATACCCCTTAGCACGTAAAGGAATATTATTTGGGGGTCCAGCCATGGAGAAGACTTTAGACACTTGGATAAGATAAGGAACACACCCATTATAAAGAAATCACATTAGGATTCTCTTTTTACGCTGTTCCTTAAAACACTAGTGCTTAGGAAATCTATTGGAGGCAGAAGCAGTCAAGGGTAGCCTAGGGTTAGGGTTAGGCTTAGCGTTAGGCTTAGGGTACGGCTTAGGTTACGGGTTCGGGGAGGGCTTCGGGTACGGCGTAGGGTATGGGTTAGGGTTAGGGTTTGGGTTGCTGGTAGGGTTAGGGCTCCGTTTAGGGTACTGGTTAGGATTAGGGTACGTGTTAGGGTTAGGGTAGTGGTTAGGGTTAGGGTACGCGTTAGGGTTAGGGTAGTTATTAAACCTATCCCACTCTCTAGATACCCCTTAGCACGTAAAGGAATATTATTTGGTGGTCCAGCCATGGAGAAGAGTTTAGACACTAGGATAAGATAAGGAACACACCCATTATAAAGAAATCACATTAGGATTCTCTTTTTAAGCTGTTCCTTAAAACACTAGTGCTTAGGAAATCTATTGGAAGCTGAAGCAGTCAAGGGTAGCCTAGGGTTAGGGTTAGGCTTAGGGTTAGGCTTAGGGTACGGCTTAGGGTACGGGTTTGGAGAGGGCTTCGCGTACGGCGCAGGGTATGGGTTAGGGTTAGGGTTAGGGTTAGTGTTAGGGTTAGGGCTCGGTTTAGGGTACGGGTTAGGATTAGGGTACGTGTTAGGGTTAGGGTAGGGGTTAGGGTTAGGGTACGCGTTAGGGTTAGGGTAGTTATTAAACCTATCCCACTCTCTAGATACCCCTTAGCACGTAAAGGAATATTATTTGGGGGTCCAGCCATGGAGAAGAGTTTAGACACTAAGATAATATAAGGAACACACCCATTATAAAGAAATCACATTAGGATTCTCTTTTTAAGCTGTTCCTTAAAACACTAGTGCTTAGGAAATCTATTGGAGGCAGAAGCAGTCAAGGGTAGCCTAGGGTTAGGGTTAGGGTTAGGGTTAGGCTTAGGGTACGGCTTAGGGTACGGGCTCGGGGAGGGGTTCGGGTAAGGCGTAGGGTATGGGTTAGGGTTAGGGTTAGGGTTAGTGTTAGGGTTAGGGCTCGGTTTAGGGTACGGGTTAGGATTAGGGTACGTGTTAGGGTTAGGGTAGGGGTTAGGGTTAGGGTACGCGTTAGGATTAGGGTAGTTATTAAACCTATCCCACTCTCTAGATACACCTTAGCACGTAAAGGAATATTATTTGGGGGTCCAGCCATGGAGAAGAGTTTAGACACTAGGATAAGATAAGGAACACACCCATTATAAAGAAATCACATTAGGATTCTCTTTTTAAGCTGTTCCTTAAAACACTAGTGCTTAGGAAATCTATTGGAGGCAGAAGCAGTCAAGGGTAGCCTAGGGTTAGGGTTAGGCTTAGGGTAAGGCTTAGGGTACGGGTTCGGGGAGGGCTTCGGATACGGTGTAGTGTATGGGTTAGGGTTAGGGTTAGGGTTAGTGTTAGGGTTAGGGCTCGGTTTAGGGTACGGTTTAGGATTAGGTTACGTGTTAGGGTTAGGGTAGGGGTTAGGGTTAGGGTACGTGTTAGGGTTAGGGTTATTAAACCTATCCCACTCTCTAGATACCCCTTAGCACGTAAAGGAATATTATTTGGGGATCCAGCCATGGAGAAGAGTTTAGACACTAGGATAAGATAAGGAACACACACATTATAAAGAAATCACATTAGGATTCTCTTTTTCAGCTCTTCCTTAAAACACTAGTGTTAGGAAACCTATTGGGGGCAGAAGCAGTCAAGGGTAGCCTAGGGTTAGGGTTAGGCTTAGGGTTAGGCTTAGGGTACGGCTTAGGTTACGGGTTCGGGGAAGGCTTCGGGTACGGCGTAGGGTATGGGTTAGGGTTAGGGTTAGGGTTAGTGTTAGGGTTAGGGCTCGGTTTAGGGTATTGTTTAGGATTAGGGTACATGTTAGGGTTAGGGTAAGGGTTAGGGTTAGGGTACGCGTTAGGGTTAGGGTAGTTATTAAACCTATCCCACTCTATATACCCCTTAGCACGTAAAGGAATATTATTTGGGGGTCCAGCAATGGAGAAGAGTTTAGACACTAGGATAACATAAGGAACACACCCATTATAAAGAAATCACATTAGGATTCTCTTTTTAAGCTGTTCCTTAAAACACTAGTGCTTAGGAAATCTATTGGAGGCAGAAGGAGTCAAGGGTAGCCTAGGGTTAAGGTTAGGCTTAGGGTTAGGATTAGGATACGGCTTACGAAACGGGTTCGGAGAGGGCTTCAGGTACGGCGTAGGGTATGGGTTAGGGTTAGGGTTTGGGTTAGTGTTAGGGTTAGGGCTCCGTTTAGGGTACGGGTTATGATTAGGGTACGTGTTAGGGTTAGGGTAGGGGTTAGGGTTAGGGTTCTTATTAAACCTATCCCACTCTCTAGATACACCTTAGCACGTAAAGGAATATTATTTGGGGGTCCACCCATGAAGAAGAGTTTAGACACTAAGATAATATAAGGAACACACACATTATAAAGAAATCACATTAGGATTCTCTTTTTAAGCTGTTCCTTAAAACACTAGTGCTTAGGAAATCTATTGGAGGCAGAAGCAGTCAAGGGTAGCCTAGGGTTAGGTTTAGGCTTGGGGTTAGGCTTAGGGTACGGCTTAGGTTACGGGTTCGGGGAGGGCTTCGGGTACGGCGTAGGGTATGGGTTAGGGTTAGGGTTAGGGTTAGTGTTAGGGTTACGGCTCGGTTTAGGGTATTGTTTAGGATTAGGGTACGTGTTAGGGTTAGGGTAGGGGTTAGGGTCAGGGTACGCGTTAGGGTTAGGGTAGTTATTAAACCTATCCCACTCTCTATATACCCCTTAGCACGTAAAGGAATATTATTTGGGGGTCCAGCAGTGTAGAAGACTTTAGACACTAGGATAAGATAAGGAACACACCCATTATAAAGAAATCACATTAGGATTCTCTTTTTAAGCTGTTCCTTAAAACACTAGTGCTTAGGAAATCTATTGGAGGCAGAAGCAGTCAAGGGTAGCCTAGGGTTAGGGTTAGGCTTAGGGTTAGGATTAGGATACGGCTTACGGTACGGGTTCGGAGAGGGCTTCAGGTACGGCGTAGGGTATGGGTTAGGGTTAGGGTTTGGGTTAGTGTTAGGGTTAGGGCTCCGTTTAGGGTATGGGTTAGGATTAGGGTACGTGTTAGGGTTAGGGTAGGGGTTACGGTTAGGGTAGGCGTTAGGGTTAGGGTAGTTATTAAACCTATCCCACTCTCTAAATACCCCTTAGCACGTAAAGGAATATTATTTGGGGGTCCAACCATGGAGAAGAGTTTAGACACTAGGATAAGATACGGAACACACCCATTATAAAGAAATCACATTAGGATTCTCTTTTTAAGCTGTTCCTTAAAACACTAGTGCTTAGGAAATCTATTGGAGGCAGAAGCAGTCAAGGGTAGCCTAGGGTTAGGGTTAGGCTTAGGATGAGGCTTAGGGTACGGCATAGGGTACGGGTTCGGGGAGGGCTTCTGGTACGGCGTAGGGTATGGGTTAGGGTTAGTGTTAGGGTTAGTGTTAGTGTTAGGGCTCGCTTTAGGGTACGGGTTAGGATTAGGGTACGTGTTAGGGTTAGGGTAGGGGTTAGGGTTAGGGTACGCATTAGGGTTAGGGTAGTTATTAAACCTATCCCACTCTCTAGATACCCCTTAGCACGTAAAGGAATATTATTGGTGGGTCCAGCCATGGAGAAGAGTTTAGACACTAGGCTAAGATAAGGAACACACCCTTTATAGAGAAATCACATTAGGATTCTCTTTTTAAGCTGTTCCTTAAAACACTAGTGCTTAGGAAATCTATTGGAGGCAGAAGCAGTCAAGGGTAGCCTAGTGTTAGGGTTAGGCTTAGGGTTAGGCTAAGGGTACGGCTTAGGGTTCGGATTCGGGGAGGGCTTCGTGTACGGCGTAGGGTATGGGTTAGTGTTAGGGTTAGTGTTAGGGTTAGGGCTCGGTTTAGGGTACGGTTTAGGTTTAGGGTACGTGTTAGGGTTAGGGTAGGGGTTAGGGTTAGGGTACGTGTTAGGGTTAGGGTTGTTATTAAACCTATCCCACTCTGTAGATACCCCTTAGCACGTAAAGGAATATTATTTGGGGGTCCAGCCATGGAGAAGAGTTTAGACACTAGGATAAGATAAGGAACACACACATTATAAAGAAATCACATTAGGATTCTCTTTTTAACTTGTTCCTTAAAACACTAGTGCTTAGGAAATCTATTGGAGGCAGAAGCAGTCAAGGGTAGCCTAGGGTTAGGGTTAGGCTTAGGGTAAGGCTTAGGGTACGGGTTCGGGGAGGGCTTCGGGTACGGTGTAGTGTATGAGTTAGGGTTAGGGTTAGGGTTAGTGTTAATGTTAGGGCTCGGTTTAATGTACGGCTTAGGATTAGGGTACGTGTTAGGGTTAGGGTAGGGGTTAGGGTTAGGGTACGCATTAGGGTTAGGGTAGTTATTAAACCTATCCCACTCTCTAGATACCCCTTAGCACGTAAAGGAATATTATTTGGTGGTCCAGCCATGGAGAAGAGTTTAGACACTAGGCTAAGATAAGGAACACACACATTATAAAGAAATCACATTAGGATTCTCTTTTTAAGCTGTTCCTTAAAACACTAGTGCTTAGGAAATCTATTGGAGGCAGAAGCAGTCAAGGGTAGCCTAGTGTTAGGGTTAGGCTTAGGGTTAGGCTAAGGGTACGGCTTAGGGTTCGGATTCGGGGAGGGCTTCGTGTACGGCGTAGGGTATGGGTTAGTGTTAGGGTTAGTGTTAGGGTTAGGGCTCGGTTTAGGGTACGGTTTAGGTTTAGGGTACGTGTTAGGGTTAGGGTAGGGGTTAGGGTTAGGGTACGTGTTAGGGTTAGGGTTGTTATTAAACCTATCCCACTCTCTAGATACCCCTTAGCACGTAAAGGAATATTATTGGTGGGTCCAGCCATGGAGAAGAGTTTAGACACTAGGCTAAGATAAGGAACACACCCTTTATAGAGAAATCACATTAGGATTCTCTTTTTAAGCTGTTCCTTAAAACACTAGTGCTTAGGAAATCTATTGGAGGCAGAAGCAGTCAAGGGTAGCCTAGTGTTAGGGTTAGGCTTAGGGTTAGGCTAAGGGTACGGCTTAGGGTTCGGATTCGGGGAGGGCTTCGTGTACGGCGTAGGGTATGGGTTAGTGTTAGGGTTAGTGTTAGGGTTAGGGCTCGGTTTAGGGTACGGTTTAGGTTTAGGGTACGTGTTAGGGTTAGGGTAGGGGTTAGGGTTAGGGTACGTGTTAGGGTTAGGGTTGTTATTAAACCTATCCCACTCTGTAGATACCCCTTAGCACGTAAAGGAATATTATTTGGGGGTCCAGCCATGGAGAAGAGTTTAGACACTAGGATAAGATAAGGAACACACACATTATAAAGAAATCACATTAGGATTCTCTTTTTAACTTGTTCCTTAAAACACTAGTGCTTAGGAAATCTATTGGAGGCAGAAGCAGTCAAGGGTAGCCTAGGGTTAGGGTTAGGCTTAGGGTAAGGCTTAGGGTACGGGTTCGGGGAGGGCTTCGGGTACGGTGTAGTGTATGAGTTAGGGTTAGGGTTAGGGTTAGTGTTAATGTTAGGGCTCGGTTTAATGTACGGCTTAGGATTAGGGTACGTGTTAGGGTTAGGGTAGGGGTTAGGGTTAGGGTACGCATTAGGGTTAGGGTAGTTATTAAACCTATCCCACTCTCTAGATACCCCTTAGCACGTAAAGGAATATTATTTGGTGGTCCAGCCATGGAGAAGAGTTTAGACACTAGGCTAAGATAAGGAACACACCCTTTATAGAGAAATCACATTAGGATTCTCTTTTTAAGCTGTTCCTTAAAACACTAGTGCTTAGGAAATCTATTGGAGGCAGAAGGAGTCAAGGGTAGCCTAGTGTTAGGGTTAGGCTTAGGGTTAGGCTAAGGGTACGGCTTAGGGTACCGGTTCAGGAAGGTCTTCGGGTACGTCGTAGGGTATGGGTTAGGGTTAGGGTTAGTGTTAGGGTTAGGGCTCGGTTTAGGGTACGGTTTAGTTTTAGGGTACGTGTTAGGGTTAGGGTAGGGGTTAGGGTTAGGGTAGGTGTTAGTGTTAGGGTAGTTATTAAACCTATCCCACTCTCTAGATACCCCTTAGCACGTAAAGGAATATTATTTGGGGGTCCACCCATGAAGAAGAGTTTAGACACTAAGATAATATAAGGAACACACACATTATAAAGAAATCACATTAGGATTCTCTTTTTACGCTGTTCCTTAAAACACTAGTGCTTAGGAAATCTATTGGAGGCAGAAGCAGTCAAGGGTAGCCTAGGGTTAGGGTTAGGATTAGGGTTAGGCTTAGGGTATGGCTTAGGTTACGGGTTCGGGGAGGGCTTCGGGTACGGCGTAGGGTATGGGTTAGGTTTAGGCTTAAGGTTAGTGTTAGGGTTAGGGCTCGGTTTAGGGTATTGTTTAGGATTAGGGTACATGTTAGGGTTAGGGTAAGGGTTAGGGTAAGGGTACACGTTAGGGTTAGGGTAGTTATTAAACCTATCCCACTCTATATACCCCTTAGCACGTAAAGGAATATTATTTGGGGGTCCAGCATTGGAGAAGAGTTTAGACACTAGGATAAGATAAGGAAGACACCCATTATAAAGAAATCACATTAGGATTCTCTTTTTAAGCTGTTCCTTAAAACACTAGTGCTTAGGAAATCTATTGGAGGCAGAAGCAGTCAAGGGTAGCCTAGGGTTAGGGTTAGGCTTAGGGTTAGGATTAGGATACGGCTTACAGTACGGGTTCGGAGAGGGCTTCAGGTACGGCGTAGGGTATGGGTTAGGGTTAGGGTTTGGGTTAGTGTTAGGGCTAGGGCTCCGTTTAGGGTACGGGTTATGATTAGGGTACGTGTTAGGGTTAGGGTAGGGGTTAGGGTTAGGGTTCTTATTAAACCTATCCCACTCTCTAGATACACCTTAGCACGTAAAGGAATATTATTTGGGGGTCCACCCATGAAGAAGAGTTTAGACACTAAGATAATATAAGGAACACACACATTATAAAGAAATCACATTAGGATTCTCTTTTTAAGCTGTTCCTTAAAACACTAGTGCTTAGGAAATCTATTGGAGGCAGAAGCAGTCAAGGGTAGCCTAGGGTTAGGGTTAGGGTTAGGGTTAGGCTTAGGGTACGGCTTAGGGTACGGGCTCGGGGAGGGGTTCGGGTAAGGCGTAGGGTATGGGTTAGGGTTAGGGTTAGGGTTAGTGTTAGGGTTAGGGCTCGGTTTAGGGTACGGGTTAGGATTAGGGTACGTGTTAGGGTTAGGGTAGGGGTTAGGGTTAGGGTACGCGTTAGGGTTAGGGTAGTTATTAAACCTATCCCACTCTCTAGATACACCTTAGCACGTAAAGGAATATTATTTGGGGGTCCAGCCATGGAGAAGAGTTTAGACACTAGGATAAGATAAGGAACACACCCATTATAAAGAAATCACATTAGGATTCTCTTTTTAAGCTGTTCCTTAAAACACTACTGCTTAGGAAATCTATTGGAGGCAGAAGCAGTCAAGGGTAGCCTAGGGTTAGGGTTAGGCTTAGGGTTAGGATTAGGATACGGCTTACGGTACGGGTTCGGAGAGGGCTTCAGGTATGGCGTAGGGAATGGGTTAGAGTTAGGGTTTGGGTTAGTGTTAGGGTTAGGGCTCCGTTTAGGGTACGGGTTAGGATTAGGGTACGTGTTAGGGTTAGGGTACGCGTTAGGGTTAGGGTAGTTATTAAACCTATCCCACTCTCTAAATACCCCTTAGCACGTAAAGGAATATTATTTGGGGGTCCAACCATGGAGAAGAGTTTAGACACTAGGATAAGATATGGAACACACCCATTATAAAGAAATCACATTAGGATTCTCTTTTTAAGCTGTTCCTTAAAACACTAGTGCTTAGGAAATCTATTGGAGGCAGAAGAAGTCAAGGGTAGCCTAGGGTTAGGGTTAGGCTTAGGGTTAGGCTTAGGGTACGGCTTAGGGTACGGGTTCGGGGAGGGCTTCGGGTACGGCGTAGGGTATGGGTTAGGGTTAGGATTAGGGTTAGTGTTAGGGTTAGGGCTCGGTTTAGGGTACGGTTTAGGATTAGGGTACGTGTTAGGGTTACGGTAGGGGTTAGGGTTAGGGTACGTGTTAGGGTTAGGGTAGTTATTAAACCTATCCCACTCTCTAGATACCCCTTAGCACGTAAAGAATATTATTTGAGGGTCCAGCCATGGAGAAGAGTTAAACACTAGGATAAGATAAGGAACACACCCATTATAAAGAAATCACATTAGGATTCTCTTTTTATGCTGTTCCTTAAAACACTAGTGCTTAGGAAATCTATTGGAGGCAGAAGCAGTAAAGGGTAGCCTAGGGTTAGGGTTAGGCTTAGGGTTAGGCTTAGGGTACGGCTTAGGGTATGGTTTCGGGGAGGGCTTCGGGTACGGCGTAGGGTATGGGTTAGGGTTAGGGTTAGGGTTAGTGTTAGGGTTAGGGCTCGGTTTAGGGTATTGGTTAGGATTAGGGTACGTGTTAGGGTTAGGGTAGGGGTTAGGGTTACGGTACGCGTTAGGGTTAAGGTAGTTATTAAACCTATCCCACTCTCTAGATACCCCTTAGAACATAAAGGAATATTATTTGGAGGTCCAGTCATGGAGAAGAGTTTAGACACTAGGATAAGATAAGGAACACACACATTATAAAGAAATCACTTTAGAATTCTCTTTTTAAGCTGTTCCTTAAAACACTAGTGCTTAGGAAATCTATTGGCGGCAGAAGCAGTCAAGGGTAGCCTAGGGTTAGGGTTAGGCTTAGGGTTAGGCTTAGGATACGGCTTAGGTTACGGGTTCGGGGAAGGCTTCGGGTACGGCGTAGGGTATGGGTTAGGGTTAGGGTTAGTGTTAGGGTTAGGGCTCGGTTTAGGGTATTGTTTAGGATTAGGGTACATGATAGGGTTAGGGTAAGGGTTAGGGTTAGGGTACGCGTTAGGGTTAGGGTAGTTATTAAACCTATCCCACTCTATATACCCCTTAGAACGTAAGGGAATATTATTTGGGGGTCCAGCAATGGAGAAGAGTTTAGACACTAGGATAAGATAAGGAACACACCCATTATAAAGAAATCACTTTAGGATTCTCTTTTTAAGCTGTTCCTTAAAACACTAGTGCTTAGGAAATCTATTGGAGGCAGAAGCAGTCAAGGGTAGCCTAGGGTTAGGGTTAGGCTTAGGGTTAGGATTAGGATACGGCTTACGGTACGGGTTCGGAGAGGGCTTCAGGTACGGCGTAGGGTATGGGTTAGGGTTAGGGTTTGGGTTAGTGTTAGGGTTAGGGCTCCGTTTAGGGTACGGGTTAGGATTAGGGTACGTGTTAGGGTTAGGGTAGGGGTTAGGGTTAGGGTTCTTATTAAACCTATCCCACTCTCTAGATACACCTTAGCACGTAAAGGAATATTATTTGGGGGTCCACCCATGAAGAAGAGTTTAGACACTAAGATAATATAAGGAACACACACATTATAAAGAAATCACATTAGGATTCTCTTTTTAAGCTGTTCCTTAAAACACTAGTGCTTAGGAAATCTATTGGAGGCAGAAGCAGTCAAGGGTAGCCTAGGGTTAGGTTTAGGCTTAGGGTTAGGCTTAGGGTACGGCTTAGGTTACGGGTTCGGGGAGGGCTTCGGGTACGGCGTAGGGTATGGGTTAGGGTTAGTGTTAGGGTTAGTGTTAGGGTTAGGGCTCGGTTTAGGGTATTGTTTAGGATTAGGGTACGTGTTAGGGTTAGGGTAGGGGTTAGGGTTAGGGTACGCGTTAGGGTTAGGTTAGTTATTAAACCTATCCCACTCTCTATATACCCCTTAGCACGTAAAGGAATATTATTTGGGGGTCCAGCAGTGGAGAAGACTTTAGACACTAGGATAAGATAAGGAACACACCCATTATAAAGAAATCACTTTAGGATTCTCTTTTTAAGCTGTACCTTAAAACACTAGTGCTTAGGAAATCTATTGGAGGCAGAAGCAGTCAAGGGTAGCCTAGGGTTAGGGTTAGGCTTAGGGTTAGGATTAGGATACGGCTTACGGTACGGGTTCGGAGAGGGCTTCAGGTACGGCGTAGGGTATGGGTTAGGGTTAGGGTTTGGGTTAGTGTTAGGGTTAGGGCTCCGTTTAGGGTACGGGTTAGGATTAGGGTACGTGTTAGGGTTAGGGTAGGGGTTAGGGTTAGGGTACGCGTTAGGGTTAGGGTAGTTATTAAACCTATCCCACTCTCTAGATACCCCTTAGCACGTAAAGGAATATTGTTTGGGCATCCAGCCATGGAGAAGAGTTTAGACACTAGGATAAGATAAGGAACACACACATTATAAAGAAATCACATTAGGATTCTCTTTTTCAGCTCTTCCTTAAAACACTAGTGCTTAGGAAATCTATTGGAGGCAGAAGCAGTCAAGGGTAGCCTAGGTTTAGGGTTAGGCTTAGGGTAAGGCTTAGGGTACGGGTTCGGGGAGGGCTTCGGGTACGGTGTAGTGTATGAGTTAGGGTTAGGGTTAGGGTTAGTGTTAATGTTAGGGCTCGGTTTAGTGTACGGCTTAGGATTAGGGTACGTGTTAGGGTTAGGGTAGGGGATAGGGTTAGGGTACGCGTTAGGGTTAGGGTAGTTATTAAACCTATCCCACTCTATATACCCCTTAGCACGTAAAGGAATATTATTTGGGGGTCCAGCAATGGAGAAGAGTTTAGACACTAGGATAACATAAGGAACACACCCATTATAAAGAAATCACATTAGGATTCTCTTTTTAAGCTGTTCCTTAAAACACTAGTGCTTAGGAAATCTATTGGAGGCAGAAGGAGTCAAGGGTAGCCTAGGGTTAAGGTTAGGCTTAGGGTTAGGATTAGGATACGGCTTACGAAACGGGTTCGGAGAGGGCTTCAGGTACGGCGTAGGGTATGGGTTAGGGTTAGGGTTTGGGTTAGTGTTAGGGTTAGGGCTCCGTTTAGGGTACGGGTTATGATTAGGGTACGTGTTAGGGTTAGGGTAGGGGTTAGGGTTAGGGTTCTTATTAAACCTATCCCACTCTCTAGATACACCTTAGCACGTAAAGGAATATTATTTGGGGGTCCACCCATGAAGAAGAGTTTAGACACTAAGATAATATAAGGAACACACACATTATAAAGAAATCACATTAGGATTCTCTTTTTAAGCTGTTCCTTAAAACACTAGTGCTTAGGAAATCTATTGGAGGCAGAAGCAGTCAAGGGTAGCCTAGGGTTAGGTTTAGGCTTGGGGTTAGGCTTAGGGTACGGCTTAGGTTACGGGTTCGGGGAGGGCTTCGGGTACGGCGTAGGGTATGGGTTAGGGTTAGGGTTAGGGTTAGTGTTAGGGTTACGGCTCGGTTTAGGGTATTGTTTAGGATTAGGGTACGTGTTAGGGTTAGGGTAGGGGTTAGGGTCAGGGTACGCGTTAGGGTTAGGGTAGTTATTAAACCTATCCCACTCTCTATATACCCCTTAGCACGTAAAGGAATATTATTTGGGGGTCCAGCAGTGTAGAAGACTTTAGACACTAGGATAAGATAAGGAACACACCCATTATAAAGAAATCACATTAGGATTCTCTTTTTAAGCTGTTCCTTAAAACACTAGTGCTTAGGAAATCTATTGGAGGCAGAAGCAGTCAAGGGTAGCCTAGGGTTAGGGTTAGGCTTAGGGTTAGGATTAGGATACGGCTTACGGTACGGGTTCGGAGAGGGCTTCAGGTACGGCGTAGGGTATGGGTTAGGGTTAGGGTTTGGGTTAGTGTTAGGGTTAGGGCTCCGTTTAGGGTATGGGTTAGGATTAGGGTACGTGTTAGGGTTAGGGTAGGGGTTACGGTTAGGGTAGGCGTTAGGGTTAGGGTAGTTATTAAACCTATCCCACTCTCTAAATACCCCTTAGCACGTAAAGGAATATTATTTGGGGGTCCAACCATGGAGAAGAGTTTAGACACTA
The DNA here is from genome assembly GCF_965194825.1 of Balaenoptera physalus. Taxonomy (NCBI): domain Eukaryota; kingdom Metazoa; phylum Chordata; class Mammalia; order Artiodactyla; family Balaenopteridae; genus Balaenoptera; species Balaenoptera physalus. Next base: position 498,325 of record NW_028126427.1, read on the forward strand.
GGATAAGATACGGAACACACCCATTATAAAGAAATCACATTAGGATTCTCTTTTTAAGCTGTTCCTTAAAACACTAATGCTTAGGAAATCTATTGGAGGCAGAAGCAGTCAAGGGTAGCCTAGGGTTAGGGTTAGGCTTAGGATGAGGCTTAGGGTACGGCATAGGGTACGGGTTCGGGGAGGGCTTCTGGTACGGCGTAGGGTATGGGTTAGGGTTAGTGTTAGGGTTAGTGTTAGTGTTAGGGCTCGGTTTAGGGTACGGGTTAGGATTAGGGTACGTGTTAGGGTTAGGGTAGGGGTTAGGGTTAGGGTACGCATTAGGGTTAGGGTAGTTATTAAACCTATCCCACTCTCTAGATACCCCTTAGCACGTAAAGGAATATTATTGGTGGGTCCAGCCATGGAGAAGAGTTTAGACACTAGGCTAAGATAAGGAACACACCCTTTATAGAGAAATCACATTAGGATTCTCTTTTTAAGCTGTTCCTTAAAACACTAGTGCTTAGGAAATCTATTGGAGGCAGAAGCAGTCAAGGGTAGCCTAGTGTTAGGGTTAGGCTTAGGGTTAGGCTAAGGGTACGGCTTAGGGTTCGGGTTCGGGGAGGGCTTCGTGTACGGCGTAGGGTATGGGTTAGTGTTAGGGTTAGTGTTAGGGTTAGGGCTCGGTTTAGGGTACGGTTTAGGTTTAGGGTACGTGTTAGGGTTAGGGTAGGGGTTAGGGTTAGGGTACGTGTTAGGGTTAGGGTTGTTATTAAACCTATCCCACTCTCTAGATACCCCTTAGCACGTAAAGGAATATTATTTGGGGGTCCAGCCATGGAGAAGAGTTTAGACACTAGGATAAGATAAGGAACACACACATTATAATGAAATCACATTAGGATTCTCTTTTTAACTTGTTCCTTAAAACACTAGTGCTTAGGAAATCTATTGGAGGCAGAAGCAGTCAAGGGTAGCCTAGGGTTAGGGTTAGGCTTAGGGTAAGGCTTAGGGTACGGGTTCGGGGAGGGCTTCGGGTACGGTGTAGTGTATGAGTTAGGGTTAGGGTTAGGGTTAGTGTTAATGTTAGGGCTCGGTTTAGTGTACGGCTTAGGATTAGGGTACGTGTTAGGGTTAGGGTAGGGGTTAGGGTTAGGGTACGCATTAGGGTTAGGGTAGTTATTAAACCTATCCCACTCTCTAGATACCCCTTAGCACGTAAAGGAATATTATTTGGTGGTCCAGCCATGGAGAAGAGTTTAGACACTAGGCTAAGATAAGGAACACACCCTTTATAGAGAAATCACATTAGGATTCTCTTTTTAAGCTGTTCCTTAAAACACTAGTGCTTAGGAAATCTATTGGAGGCAGAAGGAGTCAAGGGTAGCCTAGTGTTAGGGTTAGGCTTAGGGTTAGGCTAAGGGTACGGCTTAGGGTACCGGTTCAGGAAGGTCTTCGGGTACGTCGTAGGGTATGGGTTAGGGTTAGGGTTAGTGTTAGGGTTAGGGCTCGGTTTAGGGTACGGTTTAGTTTTAGGGTACGTGTTAGGGTTAGGGTAGGGGTTAGGGTTAGGGTAGGTGTTAGTGTTAGGGTAGTTATTAAACCTATCCCACTCTCTAGATACCCCTTAGCACGTAAAGGAATATTATTTGGGGGTCCACCCATGAAGAAGAGTTTAGACACTAAGATAATATAAGGAACACACACATTATAAAGAAATCACATTAGGATTCTCTTTTTACGCTGTTCCTTAAAACACTAGTGCTTAGGAAATCTATTGGAGGCAGAAGCAGTCAAGGGTAGCCTAGGGTTAGGGTTAGGATTAGGGTTAGGCTTAGGGTATGGCTTAGGTTACGGGTTCGGGGAGGGCTTCGGGTACGGCGTAGGGTATGGGTTAGGTTTAGGCTTAGGGTTAGTGTTAGGGTTAGGGCTCGGTTTAGGGTATTGTTTAGGATTAGGGTACATGTTAGGGTTAGGGTAAGGGTTAGGGTAAGGGTACACGTTAGGGTTAGGGTAGTTATTAAACCTATCCCACTCTATATACCCCTTAGCACGTAAAGGAATATTATTTGGGGGTCCAGCATTGGAGAAGAGTTTAGACACTAGGATAAGATAAGGAACACACCCATTATAAAGAAATCACATTAGGATTCTCTTTTTAAGCTGTTCCTTAAAACACTAGTGCTTAGGAAATCTATTGGAGGCAGAAGCAGTCAAGGGTAGCCTAGGGTTAGGGTTAGGCTTAGGGTTAGGATTAGGATACGGCTTACAGTACGGGTTCGGAGAGGGCTTCAGGTACGGCGTAGGGTATGGGTTAGGGTTAGGGTTTGGGTTAGTGTTAGGGCTAGGGCTCCGTTTAGGGTACGGGTTATGATTAGGGTACGTGTTAGGGTTAGGGTAGGGGTTAGGGTTAGGGTTCTTATTAAACCTATCCCACTCTCTAGATACACCTTAGCACGTAAAGGAATATTATTTGGGGGTCCACCCATGAAGAAGAGTTTAGACACTAAGATAATATAAGGAACACACACATTATAAAGAAATCACATTAGGATTCTCTTTTTAAGCTGTTCCTTAAAACACTAGTGCTTAGGAAATCTATTGGAGGCAGAAGCAGTCAAGGGTAGCCTAGGGTTAGGGTTAGGGTTAGGGTTAGGCTTAGGGTACGGCTTAGGGTACGGGCTCGGGGAGGGGTTCGGGTAAGGCGTAGGGTATGGGTTAGGGTTAGGGTTAGGGTTAGTGTTAGGGTTAGGGCTCGGTTTAGGGTACGGGTTAGGATTAGGGTACGTGTTAGGGTTAGGGTAGGGGTTAGGGTTAGGGTACGCGTTAGGGTTAGGGTAGTTATTAAACCTATCCCACTCTCTAGATACACCTTAGCACGTAAAGGAATATTATTTGGGGGTCCAGCCATGGAGAAGAGTTTAGACACTAGGATAAGATAAGGAACACACCCATTATAAAGAAATCACATTAGGATTCTCTTTTTAAGCTGTTCCTTAAAATACTACTGCTTAGGAAATCTATTGGAGGCAGAAGCAGTCAAGGGTAGCCTAGGGTTAGGGTTAGGCTTAGGGTTAGGATTAGGATACGGCTTACGGTACGGGTTCGGAGAGGGCTTCAGGTATGGCGTAGGGAATGGGTTAGAGTTAGGGTTTGGGTTAGTGTTAGGGTTAGGGCTCCGTTTAGGGTACGGGTTAGGATTAGGGTACGTGTTAGGGTTAGGGTACGCGTTAGGGTTAGGGTAGTTATTAAACCTATCCCACTCTCTAAATACCCCTTAGCACGTAAAGGAATATTATTTGGGGGTCCAACCATGGAGAAGAGTTTAGACACTAGGATAAGATATGGAACACACCCATTATAAAGAAATCACATTAGGATTCTCTTTTTAAGCTGTTCCTTAAAACACTAGTGCTTAGGAAATCTATTGGAGGCAGAAGAAGTCAAGGGTAGCCTAGGGTTAGGGTTAGGCTTAGGGTTAGGCTTAGGGTACGGCTTAGGGTACGGGTTCGGGGAGGGCTTCGGGTACGGCGTAGGGTATGGGTTAGGGTTAGGATTAGGGTTAGTGTTAGGGTTAGGGCTCGGTTTAGGGTACGGTTTAGGATTAGGGTACGTGTTAGAGTTACGGTAGGGGTTAGGGTTAGGGTACGTGTTAGGGTTAGGGTAGTTATTAAACCTATCCCACTCTCTAGATACCCCTTAGCACGTAAAGAATATTATTTGAGGGTCCAGCCATGGAGAAGAGTTAAACACTAGGATAAGATAAGGAACACACCCATTATAAAGAAATCACATTAGGATTCTCTTTTTATGCTGTTCCTTAAAACACTAGTGCTTAGGAAATCTATTGGAGGCAGAAGCAGTAAAGGGTAGCCTAGGGTTAGGGTTAGGCTTAGGGTTAGGCTTAGGGTACGGCTTAGGGTATGGTTTCGGGGAGGGCTTCGGGTACGGCGTAGGGTATGGGTTAGGGTTAGGGTTAGGGTTAGTGTTAGGGTTAGGGCTCGGTTTAGGGTATTGGTTAGGATTAGGGTACGTGTTAGGGTTAGGGTAGGGGTTAGGGTTACGGTACGCGTTAGGGTTAAGGTAGTTATTAAACCTATCCCACTCTCTAGATACCCCTTAGAACATAAAGGAATATTATTTGGAGGTCCAGTCATGGAGAAGAGTTTAGACACTAGGATAAGATAAGGAACACACACATTATAAAGAAATCACTTTAGAATTCTCTTTTTAAGCTGTTCCTTAAAACACTAGTGCTTAGGAAATCTATTGGCGGCAGAAGCAGTCAAGGGTAGCCTAGGGTTAGGGTTAGGCTTAGGGTTAGGCTTAGGATACGGCTTAGGTTACGGGTTCGGGGAAGGCTTCGGGTACGGCGTAGGGTATGGGTTAGGGTTAGGGTTAGTGTTAGGGTTAGGGCTCGGTTTAGGGTATTGTTTAGGATTAGGGTACATGATAGGGTTAGGGTAAGGGTTAGGGTTAGGGTACGCGTTAGGGTTAGGGTAGTTATTAAACCTATCCCACTCTATATACCACTTAGAACGTAAGGGAATATTATTTGGGGGTCCAGCAATGGAGAAGAGTTTAGACACTAGGATAAGATAAGGAACACACCCATTATAAAGAAATCACATTAGGATTCTCTTTTTAAGCTGTTCCTTAAAACACTAGTGCTTAGGAAATCTATTGGAGGCAGAAGCAGTCAAGGGTAGCCTAGGGTTAGGGTTAGGCTTAGGGTTAGGATTAGGATACGGCTTACGGTACGGGTTCGGAGAGGGCTTCAGGTACGGCGTAGGGTATGGGTTAGGGTTAGGGTTTGGGTTAGTGTTAGGGTTAGGGCTCCGTTTAGGGTACGGGTTAGGATTAGGGTACGTGTTAGGGTTAGGGTAGGGGTTAGGGTTAGGGTTCTTATTAAACCTATCCCACTCTCTAGATACACCTTAGCACGTAAAGTAATATTATTTGGTGGTCCACCCATGAAGAAGAGTTTAGACACTAAGATAATATAAGGAACACACACATTATAAAGAAATCACATTAGGATTCTCTTTTTAAGCTGTTCCTTAAAACACTAGTGCTTAGGAAATCTATTGGAGGCAGAAGCAGTCAAGGGTAGCCTAGGGTTAGGTTTAGGCTTAGGGTTAGGCTTAGGGTACGGCTTAGGTTACGGGTTCGGGGAGGGCTTCGGGTACGGCGTAGGGTATGGGTTAGGGTTAGTGTTAGGGTTAGTGTTAGGGTTAGGGCTCGGTTTAGGGTATTGTTTAGGATTAGGGTACGTGTTAGGGTTAGGGTAGGGGTTAGGGTTAGGGTACGCGTTAGGGTTAGGTTAGTTATTAAACCTATCCCACTCTCTATATACCCCTTAGCACGTAAAGGAATATTATTTGGGGGTCCAGCAGTGGAGAAGACTTTAGACACTAGGATAAGGTAAGGAACACACCCATTATAAAGAAATCACTTTAGGATTTTCTTTTTAAGCTGTACCTTAAAACACTAGTGCTTAGGAAATCTATTGGAGGCAGAAGCAGTCAAGGGTAGCCTAGGGTTAGGGTTAGGCTTAGGGTTAGGATTAGGATACGGCTTACGGTACGGGTTCGGAGAGGGCTTCAGGTACGGCGTAGGGTATGGGTTAGGGTTAGGGTTTGGGTTAGTGTTAGGGTTAGGGCTCCGTTTAGGGTACGGGTTAGGATTAGGGTACGTGTTAGGGTTAGGGTAGGGGTTAGGGTTAGGGTACGCGTTAGGGTTAGGGTAGTTATTAAACCTATCCCACTCTCTAGATACCCCTTAGCACGTAAAGGAATATTGTTTGGGCATCCAGCCATGGAGAAGAGTTTAGACACTAGGATAAGATAAGGAACACACACATTATAAAGAAATCACATTAGGATTCTCTTTTTCAGCTCTTCCTTAAAACACTAGTGCTTAGGAAATCTATTGGAGGCAGAAGCAGTCAAGGGTAGCCTAGGTTTAGGGTTAGGCTTAGGGTAAGGCTTAGGGTACGGGTTCGGGGAGGGCTTCGGGTACGGTGTAGTGTATGAGTTAGGGTTAGGGTTAGGGTTAGTGTTAATGTTAGGGCTCGGTTTAGTGTACGGCTTAGGATTAGGGTACGTGTTAGGGTTAGGGTAGGGGATAGGGTTAGGGTACGCATTAGGGTTAGGCTAGTTATTAAACCTATCCCACTCTCTACATACCCCTTAGCACGTAAAGGAATATTATTTGGGGGTCCAGCCATGGAGAAGAGTTTAGACACTAGGCTAAGATAAGGAACACACCCTTTATAGAGAAATCACATTAGGATTCTCTTTTTAAGCTGTTCCTTAAAACACTAGTGCTTAGGAAATCTATTGGAGGCAGAAGGAGTCAAGGGTAGCCTAGTGTTAGGGTTAGGCTTAGGGTTAGGCTAAGGGTACGGCTTAGGTTACGGGTTCGGGGAGGTCTTCGGGTACGGCGTAGGGTATGGGTTAGGGTTAGAGTTAGTGTTAGGGTTAGGGCTCGGTTTAGGGTACGGTTTAGGTTTAGGGTACGTGTTAGGGTTAGGGTAGGGGTTAGGGTTAGGGTACGTGTTAGTGTTAGGGTAGTTATTAAACCTATCCCACTCTCTAGATACCCCTTAGCACATAAAGGAATATTATTTGGGGTTCCACCCATGAAGAAGAGTTTAGACACTAAGATAATATAAGGAACACACACATTATAAAGAAATCACATTAGGATTCTCTTTTTACGCTGTTCCTTAAAACACTAGTGCTTAGGAAATCTATTGGAGGCAGAAGCAGTCAAGGGTAGCCTAGGGTTAGGGTTAGGCTTAGGGTTAGGCTTAAGGTACGGCTTAGGTTACGGGTTCGGGGAGGGCTTTGGGTACGGCGTAGGGTATGGGTTAGGGTTAGGCTTAGGGTTAGTGTTAGGGTTAGGGCTCGGTTTAGGGTATTGTTTAGGATTAGGGTACATGTTAGGGTTAGGGTATGGGTTAGGGTTAGGGTACGTGTTAGGGTTAGGGTAGTTATTAAACCTATCCCACTCTATATACCCCTTAGCACGTAAAGGAATATTATTTGGGGGTCCAGCAATGGAGAAGAGTTTAGACACTAGGATAAGATAAGGAACACACCCATTATAAAGAAATCACATTAGGATTCTCTTTTTAAGCTGTTCCTTAAAACACTAGTGCTTAGGAAATCTATTGGAGGCAGAAGCAGTCAAGGGTAGCCTAGGGTTAGGGTTAGGCTTAGGGTTAGGATTAGGATAGGGCTTACGGTACGGGTTCGGAGAGGGCTTCAGGTACGGCGTAGGGTATGGGTTAGGGTTAGGGTTTGGGTTAGTGTTAGGGCTAGGGCTCCGTTTAGGGTACGGGTTATGATTAGGGTACGTGTTAGGGTTAGGGTAGGGGTTAGGGTTAGGGTTCTTATTAAACCTATCCCACTCTCTAGATACACCTTAGCACGTAAAGGAATATTATTTGGGGGTCCACCCATGAAGAAGAGTTTAGACACTAAGATAATATAAGGAACACACACATTATAAAGAAATCACATTAGGATTCTCTTTTTAAGCTGTTCCTTAAAACACTAGTGCTTAGGAAATCTATTGGAGGCAGAAGCAGTCAAGGGTAGCCTAGGGTTAGGGTTAGGGTTAGGGTTAGGCTTAGGGTACGGCTTAGGGTACGGGCTCGGGGAGGGGTTCGGGTAAGGCGTAGGGTATGGGTTAGGGTTAGGGTTAGGGTTAGTGTTAGGGTTAGGGCTCGGTTTAGGGTACGGGTTAGGATTAGGGTACGTGTTAGGGTTAGGGTAGGGGTTAGGGTTAGGGTACACGTTAGGGTTAGGGTAGTTATTAAACCTATCCCACTCTCTAGATACACCTTAGCACGTAAAGGAATATTATTTGGGGGTCCAGCCATGGAGAAGAGTTTAGACACTAGGATAAGATAAGGAACACACCCATTATAAAGAAATCACATTAGGATTCTCTTTTTAAGCTGTTCCTTAAAACACTACTGCTTAGGAAATCTATTGGAGGCAGAAGCAGTCAAGGGTAGCCTAGGGTTCGGGTTAGGCTTAGGGTTAGGATTAGGATACGGCTTACGGTACGGGTTCGGAGAGGGCTTCAGGTACGGCGTAGGGTATGGGTTAGGGTTAGGGTTTGGGTTAGTGTTAGGGTTAGGGCTCCGTTTAGGGTACGGGTTAGGATTAGGGTACGTGTTAGGGTTAGGGTAGGGGTTAGGGTTAGGGTTCTTATTAAACCTATCCCACTCTCTAGATACACCTTAGCACGTAAAGGAATATTATTTGGGGGTCCACCCATGAAGAAGAGTTTAGACACTAAGATAATATAAGGAACACACACATTATAAAGAAATCACATTAGGATTCTCTTTTTAAGCTGTTCCTTAAAACACTAGTGCTTAGGAAATCTATTGGAGGCAGAAGCAGTCAAGGGTAGCCTAGGGTTAGGTTTAGGCTTAGGGTTAGGCTTAGGGTACGGCTTAGGTTACGGGTTCGGGGAGGGCTTCGGGTACGGCGTAGGGTATGGGTTAGGGTTAGTGTTAGGGTTAGTGTTAGGGTTAGGGCTCGGTTTAGGGTATTGTTTAGGATTAGGGTACGTGTTAGGGTTAGGGTAGGGGTTAGGGTTAGGGTACGTGTTAGGGTTAGGTTAGTTATTAAACCTATCCCACTCTCTATATACCCCTTAGCACGTAAAGGAATATTATTTGGGGGTCCAGCAGTGGAGAAGACTTTAGACACTAGGATAAGGTAAGGAACACACCCATTATAAAGAAATCACTTTAGGATTTTCTTTTTAAGCTGTACCTTAAAACACTAGTGCTTAGGAAATCTATTGGAGGCAGAAGCAGTCAAGGGTAGCCTAGGGTTAGGGTTAGGCTTAGGGTTAGGATTAGGATACGGCTTACGGTACGGGTTCGGAGAGGGCTTCAGGTACGGCGTAGGGTATGGGTTAGGGTTAGGGTTTGGGTTAGTGTTAGGGTTAGGGCTCCGTTTAGGGTACGGGTTAGGATTAGGGTACGTGTTAGGGTTAGGGTAGGGGTTAGGGTTAGGGTACGCGTTAGGGTTAGGGTAGTTATTAAACCTATCCCACTCTCTAGATACCCCTTAGCACGTAAAGGAATATTGTTTGGGCATCCAGCCATGGAGAAGAGTTTAGACACTAGGATAAGATAAGGAACACACACATTATAAAGAAATCACATTAGGATTCTCTTTTTCAGCTCTTCCTTAAAACACTAGTGCTTAGGAAATCTATTGGAGGCAGAAGCAGTCAAGGGTAGCCTAGGTTTAGGGTTAGGCTTAGGGTAAGGCTTAGGGTACGGGTTCGGGGAGGGCTTCGGGTACGGTGTAGTGTATGAGTTAGGGTTAGGGTTAGGGTTAGTGTTAATGTTAGGGCTCGGTTTAGTGTACGGCTTAGGATTAGGGTACGTGTTAGGGTTAGGGTAGGGGATAGGGTTAGGGTACGCATTAGGGTTAGGCTAGTTATTAAACCTATCCCACTCTCTACATACCCCTTAGCACGTAAAGGAATATTATTTGGGGGTCCAGCCATGGAGAAGAGTTTAGACACTAGGCTAAGATAAGGAACACACCCTTTATAGAGAAATCACATTAGGATTCTCTTTTTAAGCTGTTCCTTAAAACACTAGTGCTTAGGAAATCTATTGGAGGCAGAAGGAGTCAAGGGTAGCCTAGTGTTAGGGTTAGGCTTAGGGTTAGGCTAAGGGTACGGCTTAGGTTACGGGTTCGGGGAGGTCTTCGGGTACGGCGTAGGGTATGGGTTAGGGTTAGAGTTAGTGTTAGGGTTAGGGCTCGGTTTAGGGTACGGTTTAGGTTTAGGGTACGTGTTAGGGTTAGGGTAGGGGTTAGGGTTAGGGTACGTGTTAGTGTTAGGGTAGTTATTAAACCTATCCCACTCTCTAGATACCCCTTAGCACATAAAGGAATATTATTTGGGGTTCCACCCATGAAGAAGAGTTTAGACACTAAGATAATATAAGGAACACACACATTATAAAGAAATCACATTAGGATTCTCTTTTTACGCTGTTCCTTAAAACACTAGTGCTTAGGAAATCTATTGGAGGCAGAAGCAGTCAAGGGTAGCCTAGGGTTAGGGTTAGGCTTAGGGTTAGGCTTAAGGTACGGCTTAGGTTACGGGTTCGGGGAGGGCTTTGGGTACGGCGTAGGGTATGGGTTAGGGTTAGGCTTAGGGTTAGTGTTAGGGTTAGGGCTCGGTTTAGGGTATTGTTTAGGATTAGGGTACATGTTAGGGTTAGGGTATGGGTTAGGGTTAGGGTACGTGTTAGGGTTAGGGTAGTTATTAAACCTATCCCACTCTATATACCCCTTAGCACGTAAAGGAATATTATTTGGGGGTCCAGCAATGGAGAAGAGTTTAGACACTAGGATAAGATAAGGAACACACCCATTATAAAGAAATCACATTAGGATTCTCTTTTTAAGCTGTTCCTTAAAACACTAGTGCTTAGGAAATCTATTGGAGGCAGAAGCAGTCAAGGGTAGCCTAGGGTTAGGGTTAGGCTTAGGGTTAGGATTAGGATAGGGCTTACGGTACGGGTTCGGAGAGGGCTTCAGGTACGGCGTAGGGTATGGGTTAGGGTTAGGGTTTGGGTTAGTGTTAGGGCTAGGGCTCCGTTTAGGGTACGGGTTATGATTAGGGTACGTGTTAGGGTTAGGGTAGGGGTTAGGGTTAGGGTTCTTATTAAACCTATCCCACTCTCTAGATACACCTTAGCACGTAAAGGAATATTATTTGGGGGTCCACCCATGAAGAAGAGTTTAGACACTAAGATAATATAAGGAACACACACATTATAAAGAAATCACATTAGGATTCTCTTTTTAAGCTGTTCCTTAAAACACTAGTGCTTAGGAAATCTATTGGAGGCAGAAGCAGTCAAGGGTAGCCTAGGGTTAGGGTTAGGGTTAGGGTTAGGCTTAGGGTACGGCTTAGGGTACGGGCTCGGGGAGGGGTTCGGGTAAGGCGTAGGGTATGGGTTAGGGTTAGGGTTAGGGTTAGTGTTAGGGTTAGGGCTCGGTTTAGGGTACGGGTTAGGATTAGGGTACGTGTTAGGGTTAGGGTAGGGGTTAGGGTTAGGGTACACGTTAGGGTTAGGGTAGTTATTAAACCTATCCCACTCTCTAGATACACCTTAGCACGTAAAGGAATATTATTTGGGGGTCCAGCCATGGAGAAGAGTTTAGACACTAGGATAAGATAAGGAACACACCCATTATAAAGAAATCACATTAGGATTCTCTTTTTAAGCTGTTCCTTAAAACACTACTGCTTAGGAAATCTATTGGAGGCAGAAGCAGTCAAGGGTAGCCTAGGGTTCGGGTTAGGCTTAGGGTTAGGATTAGGATACGGCTTACGGTACGGGTTCGGAGAGGGCTTCAGGTACGGCGTAGGGTATGGGTTAGGGTTAGGGTTTGGGTTAGTGTTAGGGTTAGGGCTCCGTTTAGGGTACGGGTTAGGATTAGGGTACGTGTTAGGGTTAGGGTAGGGGTTAGGGTTAGGGTTCTTATTAAACCTATCCCACTCTCTAGATACACCTTAGCACGTAAAGGAATATTATTTGGGGGTCCACCCATGAAGAAGAGTTTAGACACTAAGATAATATAAGGAACACACACATTATAAAGAAATCACATTAGGATTCTCTTTTTAAGCTGTTCCTTAAAACACTAGTGCTTAGGAAATCTATTGGAGGCAGAAGCAGTCAAGGGTAGCCTAGGGTTAGGTTTAGGCTTAGGGTTAGGCTTAGGGTACGGCTTAGGTTACGGGTTCGGGGAGGGCTTCGGGTACGGCGTAGGGTATGGGTTAGGGTTAGTGTTAGGGTTAGTGTTAGGGTTAGGGCTCGGTTTAGGGTATTGTTTAGGATTAGGGTACGTGTTAGGGTTAGGGTAGGGGTTAGGGTTAGGGTACGTGTTAGGGTTAGGTTAGTTATTAAACCTATCCCACTCTCTATATACCCCTTAGCACGTAAAGGAATATTATTTGGGGGTCCAGCAGTGGAGAAGACTTTAGACACTAGGATAAGGTAAGGAACACACCCATTATAAAGAAATCACTTTAGGATTTTCTTTTTAAGCTGTACCTTAAAACACTAGTGCTTAGGAAATCTATTGGAGGCAGAAGCAGTCAAGGGTAGCCTAGGGTTAGGGTTAGGCTTAGGGTTAGGATTAGGATACGGCTTACGGTACGGGTTCGGAGAGGGCTTCAGGTACGGCGTAGGGTATGGGTTAGGGTTAGGGTTTGGGTTAGTGTTAGGGTTAGGGCTCCGTTTAGGGTACGGGTTAGGATTAGGGTACGTGTTAGGGTTAGGGTAGGGGTTAGGGTTAGGGTACGCGTTAGGGTTAGGGTAGTTATTAAACCTATCCCACTCTCTAGATACCCCTTAGCACGTAAAGGAATATTATTTGGGCATCCAGCCATGGAGAAGAGTTTAGACACTAGGATAAGATAAGGAACACACACATTATAAAGAAATCACATTAGGATTCTCTTTTTCAGCTCTTCCTTAAAACACTAGTGCTTAGGAAATCTATTGGAGGCAGAAGCAGTCAAGGGTAGCCTAGGTTTAGGGTTAGGCTTAGGGTAAGGCTTAGGGTACGGGTTCGGGGAGGGCTTCGGGTACGGTGTAGTGTATGAGTTAGGGTTAGGGTTAGGGTTAGTGTTAATGTTAGGGCTCGGTTTAGTGTACGGCTTAGGATTAGGGTACGTGTTAGGGTTAGGGTAGGGGATAGGGTTAGGGTACGCATTAGGGTTAGGCTAGTTATTAAACCTATCCCACTCTCTACATACCCCTTAGCACGTAAAGGAATATTATTTGGGGGTCCAGCCATGGAGAAGAGTTTAGACACTAGGCTAAGATAAGGAACACACCCTTTATAGAGAAATCACATTAGGATTCTCTTTTTAAGCTGTTCCTTAAAACACTAGTGCTTAGGAAATCTATTGGAGGCAGAAGGAGTCAAGGGTAGCCTAGTGTTAGGGTTAGGCTTAGGGTTAGGCTAAGGGTACGGCTTAGGTTACGGGTTCGGGGAGGTCTTCGGGTACGGCGTAGGGTATGGGTTAGGGTTAGAGTTAGTGTTAGGGTTAGGGCTCGGTTTAGGGTACGGTTTAGGTTTAGGGTACGTGTTAGGGTTAGGGTAGGGGTTAGGGTTAGGGTACGTGTTAGTGTTAGGGTAGTTATTAAACCTATCCCACTCTCTAGATACCCCTTAGCACATAAAGGAATATTATTTGGGGTTCCACCCATGAAGAAGAGTTTAGACACTAAGATAATATAAGGAACACACACATTATAAAGAAATCACATTAGGATTCTCTTTTTAAGCTGTTCCTTAAAACACTAGTGCTTAGGAAATCTATTGGAGGCAGAAGCAGTCAAGGGTAGGCTAGGGTTAGGGTTAGGCTTAGGGTTAGGCTTAAGGTACGGCTTAGGTTACGGGTTCGGGGAGGGCTTTTGGTACGGCGTAGGGTATGGGTTAGGGTTAGGCTTAGGGTTAGTGTTAGGGTTAGGGCTCGGTTTAGGGTATTGTTTAGGATTAGGGTACATGTTAGGGTTAGGGTAAGGGTTAGGGTTAGGGTACGTGTTAGGGTTAGGGTAGTTATTAAACCTATCCCACGCTATATACCCCTTAGCACGTAAAGGAATATTATTTGGGGGTCCAGCAATGGAGAAGAGTTTAGACACTAGGATAAGATAAGGAACACACCCATTATAAAGAAATCACATTAGGATTCTCTTTTTAAGCTGTTCCTTAAAACACTAGTGCTTAGGAAATCTATTGGAGGCAGAAGCAGTCAAGGGTAGCCTAGGGTTAGGGTTAGGCTTAGGGTTAGGATTAGGATATGGCTTACGGTACGGGTTCGGAGAGGGCTTCAGGTACGGCGTAGGGTATGGGTTAGGGTTAGGGTTTGGGTTAGTGTTAGGGTTAGGGCTCCGTTTAGGGTACGGGTTATGATTAGGGTACGTGTTAGGGTTAGGGTAGGGGTTAGGGTTAGGGTTCTTATTAAACCTATCCCACTCTCTAGATACACCTTAGCACGTAAAGGAATATTATTTGGGGGTCCACCCATGAAGAAGAGTTTAGACACTAGGCTAAGATAAGGAACACACCCTTTATAGAGAAATCACATTAGGATTCTCTTTTTAAGCTGTTCCTTAAAACACTAGTGCTTAGGAAATCTATTGGAGGCAGAAGGAGTCAAGCGTAGCCTAGTGTTAGGGTTAGGGTATGGGTTAGGGTTAGGGTTAGGGTTAGTGTTAGGGTTAGGGCTCGGTTTAGGGTATTGTTTAGGATTAGGGTACGTGTTAGGGTTAGGGTAGGGGTTAGGGTTAGGGTACGCGTTAGGGTTAGGGTAGTTATTAAACCTATCCCACTCTCTATATACCCCTTAGCACGTAAAGGAATATTATTTGGGGGTCCAGCCATGGAGAAGACTTTAGACACTAGGATAAGATAAGGAACACACCCATTATAAAGAAATCACATTAGGATTCTATTTTTACGCTGTTCCTTAAAACACTAGTGCTTAGGAAATCTATTGGAGGCAGAAGCAGTCAAGGGTAGCCTAGGGTTAGGGTTAGGCTTAGCGTTAGGCTTAGGGTACGGCTTAGGTTACGGGTTCGGGGAGGGCTTCGGGTACGGCGTAGGGTATGGGTTAGGGTTAGGGTTTGGGTTGCTGGTAGGGTTAGGGCTCCGTTTAGGGTACTGGTTAGGATTAGGGTACGTGTTAGGGTTAGGGTAGTGGTTAGGGTTAGGGTACGCGTTAGGGTTAGGGTAGTTATTAAACCTATCCCACTCTCTAGATACCCCTTAGCACGTAAAGGAATATTATTTGGTGGTCCAGCCATGGAGAAGAGTTTAGACACTAGGATAAGATAAGGAACACACCCATTATAAAGAAATCACATTAGGATTCTCTTTTTAAGCTGTTCCTTAAAACACTAGTGCTTAGGAAATCTATTGGAGGCTGAAGCAGTCAAGGGTAGCCTAGGGTTAGGGTTAGGCTTAGGGTTAGGCTTAGGGTACGGCTTAGGGTACGGGTTCGGAGAGGGCTTCGCGTACGGCGCAGGGTATGGGTTAGGGTTAGGGTTAGGGTTAGTGTTAGGGTTAGGGCTCGGTTTAGGGTACGGGTTAGGATTAGGGTACGTGTTAGGGTTAGGGTAGGGGTTAGGGTTAGGGTACGCGTTAGGGTTAGGGTAGTTATTAAACCTATCCCACTCTCTAGATACCCCTTAGCACGTAAAGGAATATTATTTGGGGGTCCAGCCATGGAGAAGAGTTTAGACACTAAGATAATATAAGGAACACACCCATTATAAAGAAATCACATTAGGATTCTCTTTTTAAGCTGTTCCTTAAAACACTAGTGCTTAGGAAATCTATTGGAGGCAGAAGCAGTCAAGGGTAGCCTAGGGTTAGGGTTAGGGTTAGGGTTAGGCTTAGGGTACGGCTTAGGGTACGGGCTCGGGGAGGGGTTCGGGTAAGGCGTAGGGTATGGGTTAGGGTTAGGGTTAGGGTTAGTGTTAGGGTTAGGGCTCGGTTTAGGGTACGGGTTAGGATTAGGGTACGTGTTAGGGTTAGGGTAGGGGTTAGGGTTAGGGTACGCGTTAGGATTAGGGTAGTTATTAAACCTATCCCACTCTCTAGATACACCTTAGCACGTAAAGGAATATTATTTGGGGGTCCAGCCATGGAGAAGAGTTTAGACACTAGGATAAGATAAGGAACACACCCATTATAAAGAAATCACATTAGGATTCTCTTTTTAAGCTGTTCCTTAAAACACTAGTGCTTAGGAAATCTATTGGAGGCAGAAGCAGTCAAGGGTAGCCTAGGGTTAGGGTTAGGCTTAGGGTAAGGCTTAGGGTACGGGTTCGGGGAGGGCTTCGGATACGGTGTAGTGTATGGGTTAGGGTTAGGGTTAGGGTTAGTGTTAGGGTTAGGGCTCGGTTTAGGGTACGGTTTAGTTTTAGGGTACGTGTTAGGGTTAGGGTAGGGGTTAGGGTTAGGGTAGGTGTTAGTGTTAGGGTAGTTATTAAACCTATCCCACTCTCTAGATACCCCTTAGCACGTAAAGGAATATTATTTGGGGGTCCACCCATGAAGAAGAGTTTAGACACTAAGATAATATAAGGAACACACACATTATAAAGAAATCACATTAGGATTCTCTTTTTACGCTGTTCCTTAAAACACTAGTGCTTAGGAAATCTATTGGAGGCAGAAGCAGTCAAGGGTAGCCTAGGGTTAGGGTTAGGATTAGGGTTAGGCTTAGGGTATGGCTTAGGTTACGGGTTCGGGGAGGGCTTCGGGTACGGCGTAGGGTATGGGTTAGGTTTAGGCTTAGGGTTAGTGTTAGGGTTAGGGCTCGGTTTAGGGTATTGTTTAGGATTAGGGTACATGTTAGGGTTAGGGTAAGGGTTAGGGTAAGGGTACGCGTTAGGGTTAGGGTAGTTATTAAACCTATCCCACTCTATATACCCCTTAGCACGTAAAGGAATATTATTTGGGGGTCCAGCATTGGAGAAGAGTTTAGACACTAGGATAAGATAAGGAACACACCCATTATAAAGAAATCACATTAGGATTCTCTTTTTAAGCTGTTCCTTAAAACACTAGTGCTTAGGAAATCTATTGGAGGCAGAAGCAGTCAAGGGTAGCCTAGGGTTAGGGTTAGGCTTAGGGTTAGGATTAGGATACGGCTTACAGTACGGGTTCGGAGAGGGCTTCAGGTACGGCGTAGGGTATGGGTTAGGGTTAGGGTTTGGGTTAGTGTTAGGGCTAGGGCTCCGTTTAGGGTACGGGTTATGATTAGGGTACGTGTTAGGGTTAGGGTAGGGGTTAGGGTTAGGGTTCTTATTAAACCTATCCCACTCTCTAGATACACCTTAGCACGTAAAGGAATATTATTTGGGGGTCCACCCATGAAGAAGAGTTTAGACACTAAGATAATATAAGGAACACACACATTATAAAGAAATCACATTAGGATTCTCTTTTTAAGCTGTTCCTTAAAACACTAGTGCTTAGGAAATCTATTGGAGGCAGAAGCAGTCAAGGGTAGCCTAGGGTTAGGGTTAGGGTTAGGGTTAGGCTTAGGGTACGGCTTAGGGTACGGGCTCGGGGAGGGGTTCGGGTAAGGCGTAGGGTATGGGTTAGGGTTAGGGTTAGGGTTAGTGTTAGGGTTAGGGCTCGGTTTAGGGTACGGGTTAGGATTAGGGTACGTGTTAGGGTTAGGGTACGCGTTAGGGTTAGGGTAGTTATTAAACCTATCCCACTCTCTAAATACCCCTTAGCACGTAAAGGAATATTATTTGGGGGTCCAACCATGGAGAAGAGTTTAGACACTAGGATAAGATATGGAACACACCCATTATAAAGAAATCACATTAGGATTCTCTTTTTAAGCTGTTCCTTAAAACACTAGTGCTTAGGAAATCTATTGGAGGCAGAAGAAGTCAAGGGTAGCCTAGGGTTAGGGTTGGCTTAGGGTTAGGCTTAGGGTACGGCTTAGGGTACGGGTTCGGGGAGGGCTTCGGGTACGGCGTAGGGTATGGGTTAGGGTTAGGATTAGGGTTAGTGTTAGGGTTAGGGCTCGATTTAGGGTACGGTTTAGGATTAGGGTACGTGTTAGGGTTACGGTAGGGGTTAGGGTTAGGGTACGTGTTAGGGTTAGGGTAGTTATTAAACCTATCCCACTCTCTAGATACCCCTTAGCACGTAAAGAATATTATTTGAGGGTCCAGCCATGGAGAAGAGTTAAACACTAGGATAAGATAAGGAACACACCCATTATAAAGAAATCACATTAGGATTCTCTTTTTATGCTGTTCCTTAAAACACTAGTGCTTAGGAAATCTATTGGAGGCAGAAGCAGTAAAGGGTAGCCTAGGGTTAGGGTTAGGCTTAGGGTTAGGCTTAGGGTACGGCTTAGGGTATGGTTTCGGGGAGGGCTTCGGGTACGGCGTAGGGTATGGGTTAGGGTTAGGGTTAGGGTTAGTGTTAGGGTTAGGGCTCGGTTTAGGGTATTGGTTAGGATTAGGGTACGTGTTAGGGTTAGGGTAGGGGTTAGGGTTACGGTACGCGTTAGGGTTAAGGTAGTTATTAAACCTATCCCACTCTCTAGATACCCCTTAGAACATAAAGGAATATTATTTGGAGGTCCAGTCATGGAGAAGAGTTTAGACACTAGGATAAGATAAGGAACACACACATTATAAAGAAATCACTTTAGAATTCTCTTTTTAAGCTGTTCCTTAAAACACTAGTGCTTAGGAAATCTATTGGCGGCAGAAGCAGTCAAGGGTAGCCTAGGGTTAGGGTTAGGCTTAGGGTTAGGCTTAGGATACGGCTTAGGTTACGGGTTCGGGGAAGGCTTCGGGTACGGCGTAGGGTATGGGTTAGGGTTAGGGTTAGTGTTAGGGTTAGGGCTCGGTTTAGGGTATTGTTTAGGATTAGGGTACATGATAGGGTTAGGGTAAGGGTTAGGGTTAGGGTACGCGTTAGGGTTAGGGTAGTTATTAAACCTATCCCACTCTATATACCCCTTAGAACGTAAGGGAATATTATTTGGGGGTCCAGCAATGGAGAAGAGTTTAGACACTAGGATAAGATAAGGAACACACCCATTATAAAGAAATCACATTAGGATTCTCTTTTTAAGCTGTTCCTTAAAACACTAGTGCTTAGGAAATCTATTGGAGGCAGAAGCAGTCAAGGGTAGCCTAGGGTTAGGGTTAGGCTTAGGGTTAGGATTAGGATACGGCTTACGGTACGGGTTCGGAGAGGGCTTCAGGTACGGCGTAGGGTATGGGTTAGGTTTAGGGTTTGGGTTAGTGTTAGGGTTAGGGCTCCGTTTAGGGTACGGGTTATGATTAGGGTACGTGTTAGGGTTAGGGTAGGGGTTAGGGTTAGGGTTCTTATTAAACCTATCCCACTCTCTAGATACACCTTAGCACGTAAAGGAATATTATTTGGGGGTCCACCCATGAAGAAGAGTTTAGACACTAAGATAATATAAGGAACACACACATTATAAAGAAATCACATTAGGATTCTCTTTTTAAGCTGTTCCTTAAAACACTAGTGCTTAGGAAATCTATTGGAGGCAGAAGCAGTCAAGGGTAGCCTAGGGTTAGGTTTAGGCTTAGGGTTAGGCTTAGGGTACGGCTTAGGTTACGGGTTCGGGGAGGGCTTCGGGTACGGCGTAGGGTATGGGTTAGGGTTAGTGTTAGGGTTAGTGTTAGGGTTAGGGCTCGGTTTAGGGTATTGTTTAGGATTAGGGTACGTGTTAGGGTTAGGGTAGGGGTTAGGGTTAGGGTACGCGTTAGGGTTAGGTTAGTTATTAAACCTATCCCACTCTCTATATACCCCTTAGCACGTAAAGGAATATTATTTGGGGGTCCAGCAGTGGAGAAGACTTTAGACACTAGGATAAGATAAGGAACACACCCATTATAAAGAAATCACTTTAGGATTCTCTTTTTAAGCTGTACCTTAAAACACTAGTGCTTAGGAAATCTATTGGAGGCAGAAGCAGTCAAGGGTAGCCTAGGGTTAGGGTTAGGCTTAGGGTTAGGATTAGGATACGGCTTACGGTACGGGTTCGGAGAGGGCTTCAGGTACGGCGTAGGGTATGGGTTAGGGTTAGGGTTTGGGTTAGTGTTAGGGTTAGGGCTCCGTTTAGGGTACGGGTTAGGATTAGGGTACGTGTTAGGGTTAGGGTAGGGGTTATGGTTAGGGTACGCGTTAGGGTTAGGGTAGTTATTAAACCTATCCCACTCTCTAGATACCCCTTAGCACGTAAAGGAATATTATTTGGGCATCCAGCCATGGAGAAGAGTTTAGACACTAGGATAAGATAAGGAACACACACATTATAAAGAAATCACATTAGGATTCTCTTTTTCAGCTCTTCCTTAAAACACTAGTGCTTAGGAAATCTATTGGAGGCAGAAGCAGTCAAGGGTAGCCTAGGTTTAGGGTTAGGCTTAGGGTAAGGCTTAGGGTACGGGTTCGGGGAGGGCTTCGGGTACGGTGTAGTGTATGAGTTAGGGTTAGGGTTAGGGTTAGTGTTAATGTTAGGGCTCGGTTTAGTGTACGGCTTAGGATTAGGGTACGTGTTAGGGTTAGGGTAGGGGATAGGGTTAGGGTACGCATTAGGGTTAGGCTAGTTATTAAACCTATCCCACTCTCTACATACCCCTTAGCACGTAAAGGAATATTATTTGGGGGTCCAGCCATGGAGAAGAGTTTAGACACTAGGCTAAGATAAGGAACACACCCTTTATAGAGAAATCACATTAGGATTCTCTTTTTAAGCTGTTCCTTAAAACACTAGTGCTTAGGAAATCTATTGGAGGCAGAAGGAGTCAAGGGTAGCCTAGTGTTAGGGTTAGGCTTAGGGTTAGGCTAAGGGTACGGCTTAGGTTACGGGTTCGGGGAGGTCTTCGGGTACGGCGTAGGGTATGGGTTAGGGTTAGAGTTAGTGTTAGGGTTAGGGCTCGGTTTAGGGTACGGTTTAGGTTTAGGGTACGTGTTAGGGTTAGGGTAGGGGTTAGGGTTAGGGTACGTGTTAGTGTTAGGGTAGTTATTAAACCTATCCCACTCTCTAGATACCCCTTAGCACATAAAGGAATATTATTTGGGGTTCCACCCATGAAGAAGAGTTTAGACACTAAGATAATATAAGGAACACACACATTATAAAGAAATCACATTAGGATTCTCTTTTTACGCTGTTCCTTAAAACACTAGTGCTTAGGAAATCTATTGGAGGCAGAAGCAGTCAAGGGTAGCCTAGGGTTAGGGTTAGGCTTAGGGTTAGGCTTAAGGTACGGCTTAGGTTACGGGTTCGGGGAGGGCTTTGGGTACGGCGTAGGGTATGGGTTAGGGTTAGGCTTAGGGTTAGTGTTAGGGTTAGGGCTCGGTTTAGGGTATTGTTTAGGATTAGGGTACATGTTAGGGTTAGGGTAAGGGTTAGGGTTAGGGTACGTGTTAGGGTTAGGGTAGTTATTAAACCTATCCCACTCTATATACCCCTTAGCACGTAAAGGAATATTATTTGGGGGTCCAGCAATGGAGAAGAGTTTAGACACTAGGATAAGATAAGGAACACACCCATTATAAAGAAATCACATTAGGATTCTCTTTTTAAGCTGTTCCTTAAAACACTAGTGCTTAGGAAATCTATTGGAGGCAGAAGCAGTCAAGGGTAGCCTAGGGTTAGGGTTAGGCTTAGGGTTAGGATTAGGATAGGGCTTACGGTACGGGTTCGGAGAGGGCTTCAGGTACGGCGTAGGGTATGGGTTAGGGTTAGGGTTTGGGTTAGTGTTAGGGTTAGGGCTCCGTTTAGGGTACGGGTTATGATTAGGGTACGTGTTAGGGTTAGGGTAGGGGTTAGGGTTAGGGTTCTTATTAAACCTATCCCACTCTCTAGATACACCTTAGCACGTAAAGGAATATTATTTGGGGGTCCACCCATGAAGAAGAGTTTAGACACTAGGCTAAGATAAGGAACACACCCTTTATAGAGAAATCACATTAGGATTCTCTTTTTAAGCTGTTCCTTAAAACACTAGTGCTTAGGAAATCTATTGGAGGCAGAAGGAGTCAAGCGTAGCCTAGTGTTAGGGTTAGGGTATGGGTTAGGGTTAGGGTTAGGGTTAGTGTTAGGGTTAGGGCTCGGTTTAGGGTATTGTTTAGGATTAGGGTACGTGTTAGGGTTAGGTTAGGGGTTAGGGTTAGGGTACGCGTTAGGGTTAGGGTAGTTATTAAACCTATCCCACTCTCTATATACCCCTTAGCACGTAAAGGAATATTATTTGGGGGTCCAGCCATGGAGAAGACTTTAGACACTAGGATAAGATAAGGAACACACCCATTATAAAGAAATCACATTAGGATTCTCTTTTTACGCTGTTCCTTAAAACACTAGTGCTTAGGAAATCTATTGGAGGCAGAAGCAGTCAAGGGTAGCCTAGGGTTAGGGTTAGGCTTAGCGTTAGGCTTAGGGTACGGCTTAGGTTACGGGTTCGGGGAGGGCTTCGGGTACGGCGTAGGGTATGGGTTAGGGTTAGGGTTTGGGTTGCTGGTAGGGTTAGGGCTCCGTTTAGGGTACTGGTTAGGATTAGGGTACGTGTTAGGGTTAGGGTAGTGGTTAGGGTTAGGGTACGCGTTAGGGTTAGGGTAGTTATTAAACCTATCCCACTCTCTAGATACCCCTTAGCACGTAAAGGAATATTATTTGGTGGTCCAGCCATGGAGAAGAGTTTAGACACTAGGATAAGATAAGGAACACACCCATTATAAAGAAATCACATTAGGATTCTCTTTTTAAGCTGTTCCTTAAAACACTAGTGCTTAGGAAATCTATTGGAGGCTGAAGCAGTCAAGGGTAGCCTAGGGTTAGGGTTAGGCTTAGGGTTAGGCTTAGGGTACGGCTTAGGGTACGGGTTCGGAGAGGGCTTCGCGTACGGCGCAGGGTATGGGTTAGGGTTAGGGTTAGGGTTAGTGTTAGGGTTAGGGCTCGGTTTAGGGTACGGGTTAGGATTAGGGTACGTGTTAGGGTTAGGGTAGGGGTTACGGTTAGGGTACGCGTTAGGGTTAGGGTAGTTATTAAACCTATCCCACTCTCTAGATACCCCTTAGCACGTAAAGGAATATTATTTGGGGGTCCAGCCATGGAGAAGAGTTTAGACACTAAGATAATATAAGGAACACACACATTATAAAGAAATCACATTAGGATTCTCTTTTTAAGCTGTTCCTTAAACCACTAGTGCTTAGGAAATCTATTGGAGGCAGAAGCAGTCAAGGGTAGCCTAGGGTTAGGGTTAGGGTTAGGGTTAGGCTTAGGGTACGGCTTAGGGTACGGGCTCGGGGAGGGGTTCGGGTAAGGCGTAGGGTATGGGTTAGGGTTAGGGTTAGGGTTAGTGTTAGGGTTAGGGCTCGGTTTAGGGTACGGGTTAGGATTAGGGTACGTGTTAGGGTTAGGGTAGGGGTTAGGGTTAGGGTACGCGTTAGGGTTAGGGTAGTTATTAAACCTATCCCACTCTCTAGATACACCTTAGCACGTAAAGGAATATTATTTGGGGGTCCAGCCATGGAGAAGAGTTTAGACACTAGGATAAGATAAGGAACACACCCATTATAAAGAAATCACATTAGGATTCTCTTTTTAAGCTGTTCCTTAAAACACTAGTGCTTAGGAAATCTATTGGAGGCAGAAGCAGTCAAGGGTAGCCTAGGGTTAGGGTTAGGCTTAGGGTAAGGCTTAGGGTACGGGTTCGGGGAGGGCTTCGGATACGGTGTAGTGTATGGGTTAGGGTTAGGGTTAGGGTTAGTGTTAGGGTTAGGGCTCGGTTTAGGGTACGGTTTAGGATTAGGTTACGTGTTAGGGTTAGGGTAGGGGTTAGGGTTAGGGTACGTGTTAGGGTTAGGGTTATTAAACCTATCCCACTCTCTAGATACCCCTTAGCACGTAAAGGAATATTATTTGGGGATCCAGCCATGGAGAAGAGTTTAGACACTAGGATAAGATAAGGAACACACACATTATAAAGAAATCACATTAGGATTCTCTTTTTCAGCTCTTCCTTAAAACACTAGTGTTAGGAAACCTATTGGAGGCAGAAGCAGTCAAGGGTAGCCTAGGGTTAGGGTTAGGCTTAGGGTTAGGCTTAGGGTACGGCTTAGGTTACGGGTTCGGGGAAGGCTTCGGGTACGGCGTAGGGTATGGGTTAGGGTTAGGGTTAGGGTTAGTGTTAGGGTTAGGGCTCGGTTTAGGGTATTGTTTAGGATTAGGGTACATGTTAGGGTTAGGGTAAGGGTTAGGGTTAGGGTACGCGTTAGGGTTAGGGTAGTTATTAAACCTATCCCACTCTATATACCCCTTAGCACGTAAAGGAATATTATTTGGGGGTCCAGCTATGGAGAAGAGTTTAGACACTAGGATAACATAAGGAACACACCCATTATAAAGAAATCACATTAGGATTCTCTTTTTAAGCTGTTCCTTAAAACACTAGTGCTTAGGAAATCTATTGGAGGCAGAAGGAGTCAAGGGTAGCCTAGGGTTAAGGTTAGGCTTAGGGTTAGGATTAGGATACGGCTTACGAAACGGGTTCGGAGAGGGCTTCAGGTACGGCGTAGGGTATGGGTTAGGGTTAGGGTTTGGGTTAGTGTTAGGGTTAGGGCTCCGTTTAGGGTACGGGTTATGATTAGGGTACGTGTTAGGGTTAGGGTAGGGGTTAGGGTTAGGGTTCTTATTAAACCTATCCCACTCTCTAGATACACCTTAGCACGTAAAGGAATATTATTTGGGGGTCCACCCATGAAGAAGAGTTTAGACACTAAGATAATATAAGGAACACACACATTATAAAGAAATCACATTAGGATTCTCTTTTTAAGCTGTTCCTTAAAACACTAGTGCTTAGGAAATCTATTGGAGGCAGAAGCAGTCAAGGGTAGCCTAGGGTTAGGTTTAGGCTTAGGGTTAGGCTTAGGGTACGGCTTAGGTTACGGGTTCGGGGAGGGCTTCGGGTACGGCGTAGGGTATGGGTTAGGGTTAGGGTTAGGGTTAGTGTTAGGGTTACGGCTCCGTTTAGGGTATTGTTTAGGATTAGTGTACGTGTTAGGGTTAGGGTAGGGGTTAGGGTCAGGGTACGCTTTAGGGTTAGGGTAGTTATTAAACCTATCCCACTCTCTATATACCCCTTAGCACGTAAAGGAATATTATTTGGGGGTCCAGCAGTGTAGAAGACTTTAGACACTAGGATAAGATAAGGAACACACCCATTATAAAGAAATCACATTAGGATTCTCTTTTTAAGCTGTTCCTTAAAACACTAGTGCTTAGGAAATCTATTGGAGGCAGAAGCAGTCAAGGGTAGCCTAGGGTTAGGGTTAGGCTTAGGGTTAGGATTAGGATACGGCTTACGGTACGGGTTCGGAGAGGGCTTCAGGTACGGCGTAGGGTATGGGTTAGGGTTAGGGTTTGGGTTAGTGTTAGGGTTAGGGCTCCGTTTAGGGTATGGGTTAGGATTAGGGTACGTGTTAGGGTTAGGGTAGGGGTTAGGGTTAGGGTAGGCGTTAGGGTTAGGGTAGTTATTAAACCTATCCCACTCTCTAAATACCCCTTAGCACGTAAAGGAATATTATTTGGGGGTCCAACCATGGAGAAGAGTTTAGACACTAGGATAAGATACGGAACACACCCATTATAAAGGAATCACATTAGGATTCTCTTTTTAAGCTGTTCCTTAAAACACTAGTGCTTAGGAAATCTATTGGAGGCAGAAGCATTCAAGGGTAGCCTAGGGTTAGGGTTAGGCTTAGGATTAGGCTTAGGGTACGGCATAGGGTACGGGTTCGGGGAGGGCTTCTGGTACGGCGTAGGGTATGGGTTAGTGTTAGTGTTAGGGTTAGTGTTAGTGTTAGGGCTCGGTTTAGGGTACGGGTTAGGATTAGGGTACGTGTTAGGGTTAGGGTAGGGGTTAGGGTTAGGGTACGCATTAGGGTTAGGGTAGTTATTAAACCTATCCCACTCTCTAGATACCCCTTAGCACGTAAAGGAATATTATTGGTGGGTCCAGCCATGGAGAAGAGTTTAGACACTAGGCTAAGATAAGGAACACACCCTTTATAGAGAAATCACATTAGGATTCTCTTTTTAAGCTGTTCCTTAAAACACTAGTGCTTAGGAAATCTATTGGAGGCAGAAGCAGTCAAGGGTAGCCTAGTGTTAGGGTTAGGCTTAGGGTTAGGCTAAGGGTACGGCTTAGGGTTCGGGTTCGGGGAGGGCTTCGTGTACGGCGTAGGGTATGGGTTAGTGTTAGGGTTAGTGTTAGGGTTAGGGCTCGGTTTAGGGTACGGTTTAGGTTTAGGGTACGTGTTAGGGTAAGGGTAGGGGTTAGGGTTAGGGTACGTGTTAGGGTTAGGGTTGTTATTAAACCTATCCCACTCTCTAGATACCCCTTAGCACGTAAAGGAATATTATTTGGGGGTCCAGCCATGGAGAAGAGTTTAGACACTAGGATAAGATAAGGAACACACACATTATAAAGAAATCACATTAGGATTCTCTTTTTAACTTGTTCCTTAAAACACTAGTGCTTAGGAAATCTATTGGAGGCAGAAGCAGTCAAGGGTAGCCTAGGGTTAGGGTTAGGCTTAGGGTAAGGCTTAGGGTACGGGTTCGGGGAGGGCTTCGGGTACGGTGTAGTGTATGAGTTAGGGTTAGGGTTAGGGTTAGTGTTAATGTTAGGGCTCGGTTTAGTGTACGGCTTAGGATTAGGGTACGTGTTAGGGTTAGGGTAGGGGTTAGGGTTAGGGTACGCATTAGGGTTAGGGTAGTTATTAAACCTATCCCACTCTCTAGATACCCCTTAGCACGTAAAGGAATATTATTTGGTGGTCCAGCCATGGAGAAGAGTTTAGACACTAGGCTAAGATAAGGAACACACCCTTTATAGAGAAATCACATTAGGATTCTCTTTTTAAGCTGTTCCTTAAAACACTAGTGCTTAGGAAATCTATTGGAGGCAGAAGCAGTCAAGGGTAGCCTAGTGTTAGGGTTAGGCTTAGGGTTAGGCTAAGGGTACGGCTTAGGGTACCGGTTCAGGAAGGTCTTCGGGTACGTCGTAGGGTATGGGTTAGGGTTAGGGTTAGTGTTAGGGTTAGGGCTCGGTTTAGGGTACGGTTTAGTTTTAGGGTACGTGTTAGGGTTAGGGTAGGGGTTAGGGTTAGGGTACGTGTTAGTGTTAGGGTAGTTATTAAACCTATCCCACTCTCTAGATACCCCTTAGCACGTAAAGGAATATTATTTGGGGGTCCACCCATGAAGAAGAGTTTAGACACTAAGATAATATAAGGAACACACACATTATAAAGAAATCACATTAGGATTCTCTTTTTACGCTGTTCCTTAAAACACTAGTGCTTAGGAAATCTATTGGAGGCAGAAGCAGTCAAGGGTAGCCTAGGGTTAGGGTTAGGATTAGGGTTAGGCTTAGGGTATGGCTTAGGTTACGGGTTCGGGGAGGGCTTCGGGTACGGCGTAGGGTATGGGTTAGGTTTAGGCTTAGGGTTAGTGTTAGGGTTAGGGCTCGGTTTAGGGTATTGTTTAGGATTAGGGTACATGTTAGGGTTAGGGTAAGGGTTAGGGTAAGGGTACGCGTTAGGGTTAGGGTAGTTATTAAACCTATCCCACTCTATATACCCCTTAGCACGTAAAGGAATATTATTTGGGGGTCCAGCATTGGAGAAGAGTTTAGACACTAGGATAAGATAAGGAACACACCCATTATAAAGAAATCACATTAGGATTCTCTTTTTAAGCTGTTCCTTAAAACACTAGTGCTTAGGAAATCTATTGGAGGCAGAAGCAGTCAAGGGTAGCCTAGGGTTAGGGTTAGGCTTAGGGTTAGGATTAGGATACGGCTTACGGTACGGGTTCGGAGAGGGCTTCAGGTACGGCGTAGGGTATGGGTTAGGGTTAGGGTTTGGGTTAGTGTTAGGGCTAGGGCTCCGTTTAGGGTACGGGTTATGATTAGGGTACGTGTTAGGGTTAGGGTAGGGGTTAGGGTTAGGGTTCTTATTAAACCTATCCCACTCTCTAGATACACCTTAGCACGTAAAGGAATATCATTTGGGGGTCCACCCATGAAGAAGAGTTTAGACACTAAGATAATATAAGGAACTCACACATTATAAAGAAATCACATTAGGATTCTCTTTTTAAGCTGTTCTTTAAAACACTAGTGCTTAGGAAATCTATTGGAGGCAGAAGCAGTCAAGGGTAGCCTAAGGTTAGGGTTAGGGTTAGGGTTAGGCTTAGGGTACGGCTTAGGGTACGGGCTCGGGGAGGGGTTCGGGTAAGGCGTAGGGTATGGGTTAGGGTTAGGGTTAGGGTTAGTGTTAGGGTTAGGGCTCGGTTTAGGGTACGGGTTAGGATTAGGGTACGTGTTAGGGTTAGGGTAGGGGTTAGGGTTAGGGTACGCGTTAGGGTTAGGGTAGTTATTAAACCTATCCCACTCTCTAGATACACCTTAGCACGTAAAGGAATATTATTTGGGGGTCCAGCCATGGAGAAGAGTTTAGACACTAGGATAAGATAAGGAACACACCCATTATAAAGAAATCACATTAGGATTCTCTTTTTAAGCTGTTCCTTAAAACACTACTGCTTAGGAAATCTATTGGAGGCAGAAGCAGTCAAGGGTAGCCTAGGGTTCGGGTTAGGCTTAGGGTTAGGATTAGGATACGGCTTACGGTACGGGTTCGGAGAGGGCTTCAGGTACGGCGTAGGGAATGGGTTAGAGTTAGGGTTTGGGTTAGTGTTAGGGTTAGGGCTTCGTTTAGGGTACGGGTTAGGATTAGGGTACGTGTTAGGGTTAGGGTACGCGTTAGGGTTAGGGTAGTTATTAAACCTATCCCACTCTCTAAATACCCCTTAGCACGTAAAGGAATATTACTTGGGGGTCCAACCATGGAGAAGAGTTTAGACACTAGGATAAGATATGGAACACACCCATTATAAAGAAATCACATTAGGATTCTCTTTTTAAGCTGTTTCTAAAAACACTAGTGCTTAGGAAATCTATTGGAGGCAGAAGCAGTCAAGGGTAGCCTAGGGTTAGGGTTAGGCTTAGGGTTAGGCTTAGGGTACGGCTTAGGGTACGGGTTCGGGGAGGGCTTCTGGTACGGCGTAGGGTATGGGTTAGGGTTAGTGTTAGGGTTAGTGTTAGTGTTAGGGCTCGGTTTAGTGTATTGTTTAGGATTAGGGTACGTGTTAGGGTTAGGGTAGGGGTTAGGGTTAGGGTACGCGTTAGGGTTAGGGTAGTTATTAAACCTATCCCACTCTCTAGATACCCCTTAGCACGTAAAGGAATATTATTTGGTGGTCCAGCCATGGAGAAGAGTTTAGACACTAGGATAAGATAAGGAACACACCCATTATAAAGAAATCACATTAGGATTCTCTTTTTAAGCTGTTCCTTAAATCACTAGTGCTTAGGAAATCTATTGGAGGCTAAAGCAGTCAAGGGTAGCCTAGGGTTAGGGTTAGGCTTAGGGTACGGCTTAGGGTACGGCTTAGGGTACGGGTTCGGAGAGGGCTTCGCGTACGGCGTAGGGTATGGGTTAGGGTTAGGGTTAGGGTTAGTGTTAGGGTTAGGGCTCGGTTTAGGGTACGGGTTAGGATTAGGGTACGTGTTAGGGTTAGGGTAGGGGTTAGGGTTAGGGTACGCGTTAGGTTTAGGGTAGTTATTAAACCTATCCCACTCTCTAGATACCCCTTAGCACGTAAAGGAATATTATTTGGTGGTCCAGCCATGGAGAAGAGTTTAGACACTAAGATAATATAAGGAACACACACATTATAAAGAAATCACATTAGGATTCTCTTTTTAAGCTGTTCCTTAAATCACTAGTGCTTAGGAAATCTATTGGAGGCAGAAGCAGTCAAGGGTAGCCTAGGGTTAGGGTTAGGGTTAGGGTTAGGCTTAGGGTACGGCTTAGGGTACAGGCTCGGGGAGGGGTTCGGGTAAGGCGTAGGGTATGGGTTAGGGTTAGGGTTAGGGTTAGTGTTAGGGTTAGGGCTCGGTTTAGGGTACGGGTTAGGATTAGGGTACGTGTTAGGGTTAGGTTAGGGGTTAGGGTTAGGGTACGCGTTAGGGTTAGGGTAGTTATTAAACCTATCCCACTCTCTAGATACACCTTAGCACGTAAAGGAATATTATTTGGGGGTCCAGCCATGGAGAAGAGTTTAGACACTAGGATAAGATAAGGAACACACCCATTATAAAGAAATCACATTAGGATTCTCTTTTTAAGCTGTTCCTTAAAACACTACTGCTTAGGAAATCTATTGGAGGCAGAAGCAGTCAAGGGTAGCCTAGGGTTAGGGTTAGACTTAGGGTACGGCTTAGGGTACGGCTTAGGGTACGGGTTCGGGGAGGGCTTCGGGTACGGCGTAGGGTATGGGTTAGGGTTAGGGTTATGGTTAGTGTTAGGGTTAGGGCTCGGTTTAGTGTATTGGTTAGGATTAGGGTACGTGTTAGGGTTAGGGTAAGGGTTAGGGTTAGGGTACGCGTTAGTGTTAGGGTAGTTATTAAACCTATCCCACTCTCTAGATACCCCTTAGCACGTAAAGGAATATTATTTGGAGGTCCAGCCATGGAGAAGAGTTTAGACACTAGGATAAGATAAGGAACACACCCATTATAAATAAATCACATTAGGATTCTCTTTTTAAGCTGTTCCTTAAAACACTAGGGCTTAGGAAATCTATTGGAGGCAGAAGCAGTCAAGGGTAGCCTAGGGTTAGGGTTAGGCTTAGGGTAAGGCTTAGGGTACGGGTTCGGGGAGGGCTTCGGATACGGTGTAGTGTATGGGTTAGGGTTAGGGTTAGGGTTAGTGTTAGGGTTAGGGCTCGGTTTAGGGTACGGTTTAGGATTAGGGTACGTGTTAGGGTTAGGGTAGGGGTTAGGGTTAGGGTACGTGTTAGGGTTAGGGTTATTAAACCTATCCCACTCTCTAGATACCCCTTAGCACGTAAAGGAATATTATTTGGGGATCCAGCCATGGAGAAGAGTTTAGACACTAGGATTAGATAAGGAACACACACATTATAAAGAAATCACATTAGGATTCTCTTTTTCAGCTCTTCCTTAAAACACTAGTGCTTAGGAAATCTATTGGAGGCAGAAGCAGTCAAGGGTAGCCTAGGGTTAGGGTTAGGCTTAGGGTAAGGCTTAGGGTATGGGTTCGGGGAGGGATTCGGGTACGGTGTAGTGTATGAGTTAGGGTTAGGGTTAGGGTTAGTGTTAATGTTAGGGCTCGGTTTAGTGTACGGCTTAGGATTAGGGTACGTGTTAGGGTTAGGGTAGGGGTTAGGGTTAGGGTACGCATTAGGGTTAGGGGAGTTATTAAACCTATCCCACTCTCTAGATACCCCTTAGCACGTAAAGGAATATTATTTGGGGGTCCAGCCATGGAGAAGAGTTTAGACACTAGGCTAAGATAAGGAACACACCCTTTATAGAGAAATCACATTAGGATTCTCTTTTTAAGCTGTTCCTTAAAACACTAGTGCTTAGGAAATCTATTGGAGGCAGAAGGAGTCAAGGGTAGCCTAGTGTTAGGGTTAGGCTTAGGGTTAGGCTAAGGGTACGGCTTAGGGTACGGGTTCGGGGAGGTCTTTGGGTACGGCGTAGGGTATGGGTTAGGGTTAGGGTTAGTGTTAGGGTTAGGGCTCGGTTTAGGGTACGGTTTAGTTTTAGGGTACGTGTTAGGGTTAGGGTAGGGGTTAGGGTTAGGGTACGTGTTAGGGTTAGGGTAGTTATTAAACCTATCCCACTCTCTAGATACCCCTTAGCACGTAAAGTAATATTATTTGGGGGTCCACCCATGGAGAAGAGTTTAGACACTAAGATAATATAAGGAACACACACATTATAAAGAAATCACATTAGGATTCTCTTTTTAAGCCGTTCCTTAAACCACTAGTGCTTAGGAAATCTATTGGAGGCAGAAGCAGTCAAGGGTAGCCTAGGGTTAGGTTTAGGCTTAGGGTTAGGCTTAGGGTATGGCTTAGGGTACGGGTTCGGGGAGGGGTTCGGGTACGGCGTAGGGTATGGGTTAGGGTTAGGGTTTGGGTTGGTGTTAGGGTTAGGGCTCCGTTTAGGGTACTGGTTAGGATTAGGGTACGTGTTAGGGTTAGAGTAGGGGTTAGGGTTAGGGTACGCATTAGGGTTAGGGTAGTTATTAAACCTATCCCACTCTCTAGATACACCTTAGCACGTAAAAGAATATTATTGGTGGGTCCAGCCATGGAGAAGAGTTTAGATACTAGGCTAAGATTAGGAACACACCCTTTATAGAGAAATCACATTAGGATTCTCTTTTTAAGCTGTTCCTTAAAACACTAGTGCTTAGGAAATCTATTGGAGGCAGAAGCAGTCAAGGGTAGCCTAGGGTTAGGGTTAGGCTTAGGGTTAGGCTAAGGGTACGGCTTAGGGTTCGGGTTCGGGGAGGGCTTCGGGTACAGCGTAGGGTATGGGTTAGGGTTAGGGTTAGTGTTAGGGTTAGGGCTCGGTTTAGGGTACGGTTTATGTTTAGGGTACGGGTTAGGGTTAGGGTAGGGGTTAGGGTTAGGGTACGTGTTAGGGTTAGGGTTGTTATTAAACCTATCCCACTCTCTAGATACCCCTTAGCACGTAAAGGAATATTATTTGGGGGTCCAGCCATGGAGAAGAGTTTAGACACTAGGATAAGATAAGGAACACACCCATTATAAAGAAATCACATTAGGATTCTCTTTTTAAGCTGTTCCTTAAAACAGTAGTGCTTAGGAAATCTATTGGAGGCAGAAGCAGTCAAGGGTAGCCTAGGAATAGGGTTAGGCTTAGGGTTAGGCTTAGGGTACGGCTTAGAGTACGGGTTCGGGGAGGCCTTCAGGTACGGCGTAGGGTATGGGTTAGGGTTAGGGTTAACGTTAGTGTTAGGGTTAGGGCTCGATTTAGGGTACGGTTTAGGATTAGGGTACGTGTTAGGGTTACGGTAGGGGTTAGGGTTAGGGTACGTGTTAGGGTTAGGGTAGTTATTAAACCTATCCCACTCTCTAGATACCCCTTAACACGTAAAGAATATTATTTGGGGGTCCAGCCATGGAGAAGAGTTAAACACTAGGATAAGATAAGGAACCCACCCATTATAAAGAAATCACATTAGGATTCTCTTTTTATGCTGTTCCTTAAAACACTAGTGCTTAGGAAATCTATTGGAGGCAGAAGCAGTCAAGGGTAGCCTAGGGTTAGGGTTAGGCTTAGGGTTAGGCTTAGGGTACGGCTTAGGGTACGGTTTCGGGGAGGGCTTTGGGTACGGCGTATGGTATGGGTTAGGGTTAGGGTTAGGGTTAGTGTTAGGGTTAGGGCTCGGTTTAGGGTATTGGTTAGGATTAGGGTACATGTTAGGGTTAGGGTAGGGGTTAGGGTTACGGTACGCGTTAGGGTTAAGGTAGTTATTAAACCTATCCCACTCTCTAGATACCCCTTAGAACATAAAGGAATATTATTTGGAGGTCCAGCCATGGAGAAGAGTTTAGACACTAGGATAAGATAAGGAACACACACATTATAAAGAAATCACTTTAGGATTCTCTTTTTAAGCTGTTCCTTAAAACACTAGTGCTTAGGAAATCTATCGGCGGCAGAAGAAGTCAAGGGTAGCCTAGGGTTATGGTTAGGCTTAGGGTTAGGCTTAGGATACGTCTTAGGGTACGGGTTTGGGGAGGGCTTCGGGTACGGCGTAGGGTATGGGTTAGGGTTAGGGTTGGGGTTATTGTTAGGGTTAGGTCTCGGTTTAGGGTACGGGTTAGGATTAGGGTACGTGTTAGGGTTAGGGTAGGGGTTAGGGTTAGGGTACACGTTAGAGTTAGGGTAGTTATTAACCCTATCCCACTCTCTAGATACACCTTAGCACGTAAAGTAATATTATTTGGGGGTCCACCCATGGAGAAGAGTTTAGACACTAAGATAATATAAGGAACACACCCATTATAAAGAAATCACATTAGGATTCTCTTTTTAAGCTGTTCCTTAAAACACTAGTGCTTAGGAAATCTATTGGAGTCAGAAGCAGTCAAGGGTAGCCTAGGGTTAGGGTTAGTCTTAGGGTTAGGCTTAGGATATGGCTTACGGTACGGGTTCGGGGAGGGCTTCGGGTACGGCGTAGGGTATGGGTTAGAGTTAGGGTTAGGGTTAGTGTTAGGGTAGGTCTCGGGTTAGGTTATGAGTTAGGATTAGGGTACATGTTAGGGTTAGGGTAGGGGTTAGGGTTAGGGTAGGTCTCGGGTTAGGTTATGGGTTAGGATTAGGGTACGTGTTAAGGTTAGGGTAGGGGTTAGGGTTAGGGTACGCATTAGGGTTAGGGTAGTTATTAAACCTATCCCACTCTATATACCCCTTAGCACGTAAAGGAATATTATTTGGGGGTCCAGCATTGGAGAAGAGTTTAGACACTAGGATAAGATAAGGAACACACACATTATAAAGAAATCACATTAGGATTCTCTTTTTAAGCTGTTCCTTAAAACACTAGTGCTTAGGAAATCTATTGGAGGCAGAAGCAGTCAAGGGTAGCCTAGGGTTAGGGTTAGGCTTAGGGTACGGCTTAGGGTACGGCTTAGGGTACGGGCTCGGGGAGGGGTTCGGGTAAGGCGTAGGGTATGGGTTAGGGTTAGGGTTAGGGTTAGTGTTAGGGTTAGGGCTCGGTTTAGGGTACGGGTTAGGATTAGGGTACGTGTTAGGGTTAGGGTAGGGGTTAGGGTTAGGGTACGCGTTAGGGTTACGGTAGTTATTAAACCTATCCCACTCTCTAGATACACCTTAGCACGTAAAGGAATATTATTAGGGGGTCCAGCCATGGAGAAGAGTTTAGACACTAGGATAAGATAAGGAACACACCCATTATAAAGAAATCACATTAGGATTCTCTTTTTAAGCTGTTCCTTAAAACACTACTGCTTAGGAAATCTATTGGAGGCAGAAGCAGTCAAGGGTAGCCTAGGGTTAGGGTTAGACTTAGGGTACGGCTTAGGGTACGGCTTAGGGTACGGGTTCGGGGAGGGCTTCGGATACGGTGTAGTGTATGGGTTAGTGTTAGGGTTAGGGTTAGTGTTAGGGTTAGGGCTCGGTTTAGGGTACGGTTTAGGATTAGCGTACGTGTTAGGGTTAGGGTAGGGGTTAGGGTTAGGGTACGTGTTAGGGTTAGGGTTATTAAAGCTATCCCACTCTCTAGATACCCCTTAGCACGTAAAGGAATATTATTTGGGGATCCAGCCATGGAGAAGAGTTTAGACACTAGGATAAGATAAGGAACACACACATTATAAAGAAATCACATTAGGATTCTCTTTTTCAGCTCTTCCTTAAAACACTAGTGCTTAGGAAATCTATTGGAGGCAGAAGCAGTCAAGGGTAGCCTAGGGTTAGGGTTAGGGTTAGGGTTAGGCTTAGGGTACGGCTTAGGTTACGGGTTCGGGGAAGGCTTCGGGTACGGCGTAGGGTATGGGTTAGGGTTAGGGTTAGGGTTAGTGTTAGGGTTAGGGCTCGGTTTAGGGTATTGTTTAGGATTAGGGTACATGTTAGGGTTAGGGTAAGGGTTAGGGTTAGGGTACGCGTTAGGGTTAGGGTAGTTATTAAACCTATCCCACTCTATATACCCCTCAGCACGTAAAGGAATATTATTTGGGGGTCCAGCAATGGAGAAGAGTTTAGACAGTAGGATAAGATAAGGAACACACCCATTATAAAGAAATCACATTAGGATTCTCTTTTTAAGCTGTTCCTTAAAACACTAGTGCTTAGGAAATCTATTGGAGGCAGAAGCAGTCAAGGGTAGCCTAGGGTTCGGGTTAGGCTTAGGGTTAGGATTAGGATACGGCTTACGGTACGGGTTCGGAGAGGGCTTCAGGTACGGCGTAGGGTATGGGTTAGAGTTAGGGTTTGGGTTAGTGTTAGGGTTAGGGCTCCGTTTAGGGTACGGGTTAGGATTAGGGTACGTGTTAGGGTTAGGGTACGCGTTAGGGTTAGGGTAGTTATTAAACCTATCCCACTCTCTAAATACCCCTTAGCACGTAAAGGAATATTATTTGGGGGTCCAAACATGGAGAAGAGTTTAGACACTAGGATAAGATACGGAACACACCCATTATAAAGAAATCACATTAGGATTCTCTTTTTAAGCTGTTCCTTAAAACACTAGTGCTTAGGAAATCTATTGGAGGCAGAAGCAGTCAAGGGTAGCCTAGGGTTAGGGTTAGGCTTAGGGTTAGGCTTAGGGTACGGCTTAGGTTACGGGTTCGGGGAGGGCTTCGGGTACGGTGTAGTGTATGAGTTAGGGTTAGGGTTAGGGTTAGTGTTAATGTTAGGGCTCGGTTTAGTGTACGGCTTAGGATTAGGGTACGTGTTAGGGTTAGGGTAGGGGTTAGGGTTAGGGTACGCATTAGGGTTAGGGTAGTTATTAAACCTATCCCACTCTCTAGATACCCCTTAGCACGTAAAGGAATATTATTTGGTGGTCCAGCCATGGAGAAGAGTTTAGACACTAGGCTAAGATAAGGAACACACCCTTTATAGAGAAATCACATTAGGATTCTCTTTTTAAGCTGTTCCTTAAAACACTAGTGCTTAGGAAATCTATTGGAGGCAGAAGGAGTCAAGGGTAGCCTAGTGTTAGGTTTAGGCTTAGGGTTAGGCTAAGGGTACGGCTTAGGGTACCGGTTCAGGAAGGTCTTCGGGTACGTCGTAGGGTATGGGTTATGGTTAGGGTTAGTGTTAGGGTTAGGGCTCGGTTTAGGGTACGGTTTAGTTTTAGGGTACATGTTAGGGTTAGGGTAGGGGTTAGGGTTAGGGTACGTGTTAGTGTTAGGGTAGTTATTAAACCTATCCCACTCTCTAGATACCCCTTAGCACGTAAAGGAATATTATTTGGGGGTCCACCCATGAAGAAGAGTTTAGACACTAAGATAATATAAGGAACACACACATTATAAAGAAATCACATTAGGATTCTCTTTTTACGCTGTTCCTTAAAACACTAGTGCTTAGGAAATCTATTGGAGGCAGAAGCAGTCAAGGGTAGCCTAGGGTTAGGGTTAGGATTAGGGTTAGGCTTAGGGTATGGCTTAGGTTACGGGTTCGGGGAGGGCTTCGGGTACGGCGTAGGGTATGGGTTAGGTTTAGGCTTAGGGTTAGTGTTAGGGTTAGGGCTCGGTTTAGGGTATTGTTTAGGATTAGGGTACATGTTAGGGTTAGGGTAAGGGTTAGGGTAAGGGTACGCGTTAGGGTTAGGGTAGTTATTAAACCTATCCCACTCTATATACCCCTTAGCACGTAAAGGAATATTATTTGGGGGTCCAGCATTGGAGAAGAGTTTAGACACTAGGATAAGATAAGGAACACACCCATTATAAAGAAATCACATTAGGATTCTCTTTTTAAGCTGTTCCTTAAAACACTAGTGCTTAGGAAATCTATTGGAGGCAGAAGCAGTCAAGGGTAGCCTAGGGTTAGGGTTAGGCTTAGGGTTAGGATTAGGATACGGCTTACGGTACGGGTTCGGAGAGGGCTTCGGGTACGGCGTAGGGTATGGGTTAGGGTTAGGGTTTGGGTTAGTGTTAGGGCTAGGGCTCCGTTTAGGGTACGGGTTATGATTAGGGTACGTGTTAGGGTTAGGGTAGGGGTTAGGGTTAGGGTTCTTATTAAACCTATCCCACTCTCTAGATACACCTTAGCACGTAAAGGAATATCATTTGGGGGTCCACCCATGAAGAAGAGTTTAGACACTAAGATAATATAAGGAACACACACATTATAAAGAAATCACATTAGGATTCTCTTTTTAAGCTGTTCTTTAAAACACTAGTGCTTAGGAAATCTATTGGAGGCAGAAGCAGTCAAGGGTAGCCTAAGGTTAGGGTTAGGGTTAGGGTTAGGCTTAGGGTACGGCTTAGGGTACGGGCTCGGGGAGGGGTTTGGGTAAGGCGTAGGGTATGGGTTAGGGTTAGGGTTAGGGTTAGTGTTAGGGTTAGGGCTCGGTTTAGGGTACGGGTTAGGATTAGGGTACGTGTTAGGGTTAGGGTAGGGGTTAGGGTTAGGGTACGCGTTAGGGTTAGGGTAGTTATTAAACCTATCCCACTCTCTAGATACACCTTAGCACGTAAAGGAATATTATTTGGGGGTCCAGCCATGGAGAAGAGTTTAGACACTAGGATAAGATAAGGAACACACCCATTATAAAGAAATCACATTAGGATTCTCTTTTTAAGCTGTTCCTTAAAACACTACTGCTTAGGAAATCTATTGGAGGCAGAAGCAGTCAAGGGTAGCCTAGGGTTCGGGTTAGGCTTAGGGTTAGGATTAGGATACGGCTTACGGTACGGGTTCGGAGAGGGCTTCAGGTACGGCGTAGGGAATGGGTTAGAGTTAGGGTTTGGGTTAGTGTTAGGGTTAGGGCTTCGTTTAGGGTACGGGTTAGGATTAGGGTACGTGTTAGGGTTAGGGTACGCGTTAGGGTTAGGGTAGTTATTAAACCTATCCCACTCTCTAAATACCCCTTAGCACGTAAAGGAATATTATTTGGGGGTCCAACCATGAAGAGTTTAGACACTAGGATAAGATATGGAACACACCCATTATAAAGAAATCACATTAGGATTCTCTTTTTAAGCTGTTTCTTAAAACACTAGTGCTTAGGAAATCTATTGGAGGCAGAAGCAGTCAAGGGTAGCCTAGGGTTAGGGTTAGGCTTAGGGTTAGGCTTAGGGTACGGCTTAGGGTACGGGTTCGGGGAGGGCTTCTGGTACGGCGTAGGGTATGGGTTAGGGTTAGTGTTAGGGTTAGTGTTAGTGTTAGGGCTCGGTTTAGTGTATTGTTTAGGATTAGGGTACGTGTTAGGGTTAGGGTAGGGGTTAGGGTTAGGGTACGCGTTAGGGTTAGGGTAGTTATTAAACCTATCCCACTCTCTAGATACCCCTTAGCACGTAAAGGAATATTATTTGGTGGTCCAGCCATGGAGAAGAGTTTAGACACTAGGATAAGATAAGGAACACACCCATTATAAAGAAATCACATTAGGATTCTCTTTTTAAGCTGTTCCTTAAATCACTAGTGCTTAGGAAATCTATTGGAGGCTAAAGCAGTCAAGGGTAGCCTAGGGTTAGGGTTAGGCTTAGGGTACGGCTTAGGGTACGGCTTAGGGTACGGGTTCGGAGAGGGCTTCGCGTACGGCGTAGGGTATGGGTTAGGGTTAGGGTTAGGGTTAGTGTTAGGGTTAGGGCTCGGTTTAGGGTACGGGTTAGGATTAGGGTACGTGTTAGGGTTAGGGTAGGGGTTAGGGTTAGGGTACGCGTTAGGTTTAGGGTAGTTATTAAACCTATCCCACTCTCTAGATACCCCTTAGCACGTAAAGGAATATTATTTGGTGGTCCAGCCATGGAGAAGGGTTTAGACACTAAGATAATATAAGGAACACACACATTATAAAGAAATCACATTAGGATTCTCTTTTTAAGCTGTTCCTTAAATCACTAGTGCTTAGGAAATCTATTGGAGGCAGAAGCAGTCAAGGGTAGCCTAGGGTTAGGGTTAGGGTTAGGGTTAGGCTTAGGGTACGGCTTAGGGTACAGGCTCGGGGAGGGGTTCGGGTAAGGCGTAGGGTATGGGTTAGGGTTAGGGTTAGGGTTAGTGTTAGGGTTAGGGCTCGGTTTAGGGTACGGGTTAGGATTAGGGTACATGTTAGGGTTAGGTTAGGGGTTAGGGTTAGGGTACGCGTTAGGGTTAGGGTAGTTATTAAACCTATCCCACTCTCTAGATACACCTTAGCACGTAAAGGAATATTATTTGGGGGTCCAGCCATGGAGAAGAGTTTAGACACTAGGATAAGATAAGGAACACACCCATTATAAAGAAATCACATTAGGATTCTCTTTTTAAGCTGTTCCTTAAAACACTACTGCTTAGGAAATCTATTGGAGGCAGAAGCAGTCAAGGGTAGCCTAGGGTTAGGGTTAGGCTTAGGGTACGGCTTAGGGTACGGCTTAGGGTACGGGTTCGGGGAGGGCTTCGGGTACGGCGTAGGGTATGGGTTAGGGTTAGGGTTATGGTTAGTGTTAGGGATAGGGCTCGGTTTAGTGTATTGGTTAGGATTAGGGTACGTGTTAGGGTTAGGGTAAGGGTTAGGGTTAGGGTACGCGTTAGTGTTAGGGTAGTTATTAAACCTATCCCACTCTCTAGATACCCCTTAGCACGTAAAGGAATATTATTTGGAGGTCCAGCCATGGAGAAGAGTTTAGACACTAGGATAAGATAAGGAACACACCCATTATAAATAAATCACATTAGGATTCTCTTTTTAAGCTGTTCCTTAAAACACTAGGGCTTAGGAAATCTATTGGAGGCAGAAGCAGTCAAGGGTAGCCTAGGGTTAGGGTTAGGCTTAGGGTAAGGCTTAGGGTACGGGTTCGGGGAGGGCTTCGGATACGGTGTAGTGTATGGGTTAGGGTTAGGGTTAGGGTTAGTGTTAGGGTTAGGGCTCGGTTTAGGGTACGGTTTAGGATTAGGGTACGTGTTAGGGTTAGGGTAGGGGTTAGGGTTAGGGTACGTGTTAGGGTTAGGGTTATTAAACCTATCCCACTCTCTAGATACCCCTTAGCACGTAAAGGAATATTATTTGGGGATCCAGCCATGGAGAAGAGTTTAGACACTAGGCTAAGATAAGGAACACACCCTTTATAGAGAAATCACATTAGGATTCTCTTTTTAAGCTGTTCCTTAAAACACTAGTGCTTAGGAAATCTATTGGAGGCAGAAGGAGTCAAGGGTAGCCTAGTGTTAGGGTTAGGCTTAGGGTTAGGCTAAGGGTACGGCTTAGGGTACGGGTTCGGGGAGGTCTTTGGGTACGGCGTAGGGTATGGGTTAGGGTTAGGGTTAGTGTTAGGGTTAGGGCTCGGTTTAGGGTACGGTTTAGTTTTAGGGTACGTGTTAGGGTTAGGGTAGGGGTTAGGGTTAGGGTACGTGTTCGGGTTAGGGTAGTTATTAAACCTATCCCACTCTCTAGATACCCCTTAGCACGTAAAGTAATATTATTTGGGGGTCCACCCATGGAGAAGAGTTTAGACACTAAGATAATATAAGGAACACACACATTATAAAGAAATCACATTAGGATTCTCTTTTTAAGCCGTTCCTTAAACCACTAGTGCTTAGGAAATCTATTGGAGGCAGAAGCAGTCAAGGGTAGCCTAGGGTTAGGTTTAGGCTTAGGGTTAGGCTTAGGGTATGGCTTAGGGTACGGGTTCGGGGAGGGGTTCGGGTACGGCGTAGGGTATGGGTTAGGGTTAGGGTTTGGGTTGGTGTTAGGGTTAGGGCTCCGTTTAGGGTACTGGTTAGGATTAGGGTACGTGTTAGGGTTAGAGTAGGGGTTAGGGTTAGGGTACGCATTAGGGTTAGGGTAGTTATTAAACCTATCCCACTCTCTAGATACACCTTAGCACGTAAAGGAATATTATTGGTGGGTCCAGCCATGGAGAAGAGTTTAGATACTAGGCTAAGATTAGGAACACACCCTTTATAGAGAAATCACATTAGGATTCTCTTTTTAAGCTGTTCCTTAAAACACTAGTGCTTAGGAAATCTATTGGAGGCAGAAGCAGTCAAGGGTAGCCTAGGGTTAGGGTTAGGCTTAGGGTTAGGCTAAGGGTACGGCTTAGGGTTCGGGTTCGGGGAGGGCTTCGGGTACAGCGTAGGGTATGGGTTAGGGTTAGGGTTAGTGTTAGGGTTAGGGCTCGGTTTAGGGTACGGTTTATGTTTAGGGTACGGGTTAGGGTTAGGGTAGGGGTTAGGGTTAGGGTACGTGTTAGGGTTAGGGTTGTTATTAAACCTATCCCACTCTCTAGATACCCCTTAGCACGTAAAGGAATATTATTTGGGGGTCCAGCCATGGAGAAGAGTTTAGACACTAGGATAAGATAAGGAACACACCCATTATAAAGAAATCACATTAGGATTCTCTTTTTAAGCTGTTCCTTAAAACAGTAGTGCTTAGGAAATCTATTGGAGGCAGAAGCATTCAAGGGTAGCCTAGGAATAGGGTTAGGCTTAGGGTTAGGCTTAGGGTACGGCTTAGGGTACGGGTTCGGGGAGGCCTTCAGGTACGGCGTAGGGTATGGGTTAGGGTTAGGGTTAACGTTAGTGTTAGGGTTAGGGCTCGATTTAGGGTACGGTTTAGGATTAGGGTACGTGTTAGGGTTACGGTAGGGGTTAGGGTTAGGGTACGTGTTAGGGTTAGGGTAGTTATTAAACCTATCCCACTCTCTAGATACCCCTTAACACGTAAAGAATATTATTTGGGGGTCCAGCCATGGAGAAGAGTTAAACACTAGGATAAGATAAGGAACCCACCCATTATAAAGAAATCACATTAGGATTCTCTTTTTATGCTGTTCCTTAAAACACTAGTGCTTAGGAAATCTATTGGAGGCAGAAGCAGTCAAGGGTAGCCTAGGGTTAGGGTTAGGCTTAGGTTTAGGCTTAGGGTACGGCTTAGGGTACGGTTTCGGGGAGGGCTTTGGGTACGGCGTATGGTATGGGTTAGGGTTAGGGTTAGGGTTAGTGTTAGGGTTAGGGCTCGGTTTAGGGTATTGGTTAGGATTAGGGTACATGTTAGGGTTAGGGTAGGGGTTAGGGTTACGGTACGCGTTAGGGTTAAGGTAGTTATTAAACCTATCCCACTCTCTAGATACCCCTTAGAACATAAAGGAATATTATTTGGAGGTCCAGCCATGGAGAAGAGTTTAGACACTAGGATAAGATAAGGAACACACACATTATAAAGAAATCACTTTAGGATTCTCTTTTTAAGCTGTTCCTTAAAACACTAGTGCTTAGGAAATCTATCGGCGGCAGAAGAAGTCAAGGGTAGCCTAGGGTTATGGTTAGGCTTAGGGTTAGGCTTAGGATACGTCTTAGGGTACGGGTTTGGGGAGGGCTTCGGGTACGGCGTAGGGTATGGGTTAGGGTTAGAGTTGGGGTTAGTGTTAGGGTTAGGTCTCGGTTTAGGGTACGGGTTAGGATTAGGGTACGTGTTAGGGTTAGGGTAGGGGTTAGGGTTAGGGTACACTTTAGAGTTAGGGTAGTTATTAACCCTATCCCACTCTCTAGATACACCTTAGCACGTAAAGTAATATTATTTGGGGGTCCACCCATGGAGAAGAGTTTAGACACTAAGATAATATAAGGAACACACCCATTATAAAGAAATCACATTAGGATTCTCTTTTTAAGCTGTTCCTTAAAACACTAGTGCTTAGGAAATCTATTGGAGTCAGAAGCAGTCAAGGGTAGCCTAGGGTTAGGGTTAGTCTTAGGGTTAGGCTTAGGATATGGCTTACGGTACGGGTTCGGGGAGGGCTTCGGGTACGGCG
Organism: Balaenoptera physalus; assembly: GCF_965194825.1. Lineage (NCBI taxonomy): Eukaryota > Metazoa > Chordata > Mammalia > Artiodactyla > Balaenopteridae > Balaenoptera > Balaenoptera physalus. Next base: position 541,330 of record NW_028126427.1, read on the forward strand.
TAGGGTATGGGTTAGAGTTAGGGTTAGGGTTAGTGTTAGGGTAGGTCTCGGGTTAGGTTATGAGTTAGGATTAGGGTACATGTTAGGGTTAGGGTAGGGGTTAGGGTTAGGGTAGGTCTCGGGTTAGGTTATGGGTTAGGATTAGGGTACGTGTTAAGGTTAGGGTAGGGGTTAGGGTTAGGGTACGCATTAGGGTTAGGGTAGTTATTAAACCTATCCCACTCTATATACCCCTTAGCACGTAAAGGAATATTATTTGGGGGTCCAGCATTGGAGAAGAGTTTAGACACTAGGATAAGATAAGGAACACACACATTATAAAGAAATCACATTAGGATTCTCTTTTTAAGCTGTTCCTTAAAACACTAGTGCTTAGGAAATCTATTGGAGGCAGAAGCAGTCAAGGGTAGCCTAGGGTTAGGGTTAGGCTTAGGGTACGGCTTAGGGTACGGCTTAGGGTACGGGCTCGGGGAGGGGTTCGGGTAAGGCGTAGGGTATGGGTTAGGGTTAGGGTTAGGGTTAGTGTTAGGGTTAGGGCTCGGTTTAGGGTACGGGTTAGGATTAGGGTACGTGTTAGGGTTAGGGTAGGGGTTAGGGTTAGGGTACGCGTTAGGGTTACGGTAGTTATTAAACCTATCCCACTCTCTAGATACACCTTAGCACGTAAAGGAATATTATTAGGGGGTCCAGCCATGGAGAAGAGTTTAGACACTAGGATAAGATAAGGAACACACCCATTATAAAGAAATCACATTAGGATTCTCTTTTTAAGCTGTTCCTTAAAACACTACTGCTTAGGAAATCTATTGGAGGCAGAAGCAGTCAAGGGTAGCCTAGGGTTAGGGTTAGACTTAGGGTACGGCTTAGGGTACGGCTTAGGGTACGGGTTCGGGGAGGGCTTCGGATACGGTGTAGTGTATGGGTTAGTGTTAGGGTTAGGGTTAGTGTTAGGGTTAGGGCTCGGTTTAGGGTACGGTTTAGGATTAGCGTACGTGTTAGGGTTAGGGTAGGGGTTAGGGTTAGGGTACGTGTTAGGGTTAGGGTTATTAAAGCTATCCCACTCTCTAGATACCCCTTAGCACGTAAAGGAATATTATTTGGGGATCCAGCCATGGAGAAGAGTTTAGACACTAGGATAAGATAAGGAACACACACATTATAAAGAAATCACATTAGGATTCTCTTTTTCAGCTCTTCCTTAAAACACTAGTGCTTAGGAAATCTATTGGAGGCAGAAGCAGTCAAGGGTAGCCTAGGGTTAGGGTTAGGGTTAGGGTTAGGCTTAGGGTACGGCTTAGGTTACGGGTTCGGGGAAGGCTTCGGGTACGGCGTAGGGTATGGGTTAGGGTTAGGGTTAGGGTTAGTGTTAGGGTTAGGGCTCGGTTTAAGGTATTGTTTAGGATTAGGGTACATGTTAGGGTTAGGGTAAGGGTTAGGGTTAGGGTACGCGTTAGGGTTAGGGTAGTTATTAAACCTATCCCACTCTATATACCCCTCAGCACGTAAAGGAATATTATTTGGGGGTCCAGCAATGGAGAAGAGTTTAGACAGTAGGATAAGATAAGGAACACACCCATTATAAAGAAATCACATTAGGATTCTCTTTTTAAGCTGTTCCTTAAAACACTAGTGCTTAGGAAATCTATTGGAGGCAGAAGCAGTCAAGGGTAGCCTAGGGTTCGGGTTAGGCTTAGGGTTAGGATTAGGATACGGCTTACGGTACGGGTTCGGAGAGGGCTTCAGGTACGGCGTAGGGTATGGGTTAGAGTTAGGGTTTGGGTTAGTGTTAGGGTTAGGGCTCCGTTTAGGGTACGGGTTAGGATTAGGGTACGTGTTAGGGTTAGGGTACGCGTTAGGGTTAGGGTAGTTATTAAACCTATCCCACTCTCTAAATACCCCTTAGCACGTAAAGGAATATTATTTGGGGGTCCAAACATGGAGAAGAGTTTAGACACTAGGATAAGATACGGAACACACCCATTATAAAGAAATCACATTAGGATTCTCTTTTTAAGCTGTTCCTTAAAACACTAGTGCTTAGGAAATCTATTGGAGGCAAAAGCAGTCAAGGGTAGCCTAGGGTTAGGGTTAGGCTTAGGGTTAGGCTTAGGGTACGGCTTAGGGTACGGGTTCGGGGAGGGCTTCTGGTACGGCGTAGGGTATGGGTTAGGGTTAGTGTTAGGGTTAGTGTTAGTGTTAGGGCTCGGTTTAGGGTATTGTTTAGGATTAGGGTACGTGTTAGGGTTAGGGTAGGGGTTAGGGTTAGGGTACGCGTTAGGGTTAGGGTAGTTATTAAACCTATCCCACTCTCTAGATACCCCTTAGCACGTAAAGGAATATTATTTGGGGGTCCAGCCATGGAGAAGAGTTTAGACACTAAGATAATATAAGGGACACACACATTATAAAGAAATCACATTAGGATTCTCTTTTTAAGCTGTTCCTTAAACCACTAGTGCTTAGGAAATCTATTGGAGGCAGAAGCAGTCAAGGGTAGCCTAGGGTTAGGGTTAGGGTTAGGGTTAGGCTTAGGGTACGGCTTAGGGTACGGGCTCGGGGAGGGGTTCGGGTAAGGCGTAGGGTATGGGTTAGGGTTAGGGTTAGGGTTAGTGTTAGGGTTAGGGCTCGGTTTAGGGTACGGGTTAGGATTAGGGTACGTGTTAGGGTTAGGGTAGGGGTTAGGGTTAGGGTACGCGTTAGTGTTAGGGTAGTTATTAAACCTATCCCACTCTCTAGATACCCCTTAGCACGTAAAGGAATATTATTTGGAGGTCCAGCCATGGAGAAGAGTTTAGACACTAGGATAAGATAAGGAACACACCCATTATAAATAAATCACATTAGGATTCTCTTTTTAAGCTGTTCCTTAAAACACTACAGCTTAGGAAATCTATTGGAGGCAGAAGCAGTCAAGGGTTGCCTAGGGTTAGGGTTAGACTTAGGGTACGGCTTAGGGTACGGCTTAGGGTACGGGTTCGGGGAGGGCTTCGGGTACGGCGTAGGGTATGGGTTAGGGTTAGGGTTAGGGTTAGTGTTAGGGTTAGGGCTCGGTTTAGTGTATTGGTTAGGATTAGGGTACGTGTTAGGGTTAGGGTAAGGGTTAGGGTTAGGGTACGCGTTAGTGTTAGGGTAGTTATTAAACCTATCCCACTCTCTAGATACCCCTTAGCACGTAAAGGAATATTATTTGGAGGTCCAGCCATGGAGAAGAGTTTAGACACTAGGATAAGATAAGGAACACACCCATTATAAATAAATCACATTAGGATTCTCTTTTTAAGCTGTTCCTTAAAACACTAGGGCTTAGGAAATCTATTGGAGGCAGAAGCAGTCAAGGGTAGCCTAGGGTTAGGGTTAGGCTTAGGGTAAGGCTTAGGGTACGGGTTCGGGGAGGGCTTCGGATACGGTGTAGTGTATGGGTTAGGGTTAGGGTTAGGGTTAGTGTTAGGGTTAGGGCTCCGTTTAGGGTACGGGTTATGATTAGGGTACGTGTTAGGGTTAGGGTAGGGGTTAGGGTTAGGGTTCTTATTAAACCTATCCCACTCTCTAGATACCCCTTAGCACATAAAGGAATATTATTTGGGGGTCCACCCATGAAGAAGAGTTTAGACACTAAGATAATATAAGGAACACACACATTATAAAGAAATCACATTAGGATTCTCTTTTTACGCTGTTCCTTAAAACACTAGTGCTTAGGAAATCTATTGGAGGCAGAAGCAGTCAAGGGTAGCCTAGGGTTAGGGTTAGGCTTAGCGTTAGGCTTAGGGTACGGCTTAGGTTAAGGGTTCGGGGAGGGCTTTGGGTACGGCGTAGGGTATGGGTTAGGGTTAGGGTTAGGGTTGCTGGTAGGGTTAGGGCTCCGTTTAGGGTACTGGTTAGGATTAGGGTACGTGTTAGGGTTAGGGTAGGGGTTAGGGTTAGGGTACGCATTAGGGTTAGGGTAGTTATTAAACCTATCCCACTCTCTAGATACCCCTTAGCACGTAAAGAATATTATTTGAGGGTCCAGCCATTGAGAAGAGTTAAACACTACGATAAGATAAGGAACACACCCATTATAAAGAAATCACATTAGGATTCTCTTTTTATGCTGTTCCTTAAAACACTAGTGCTTAGGAAATCTATTGGAGGCAGAAGCAGTAAAGGGTAGCCTAGGGTTAGGGTTAGGCTTAGGGTTAGGCTTAGGGTACGGCTTAGGGTACGGTTTCGGGGAGGGCTTCGGGTACGGCGTAGGGTATGGGTTAGGGTTAGGGTTAGGGTTAGTGTTAGGGTTAGGGCTCGGTTTAGGGTATTGGTTAGGATTAGGGTACGTGTTAGGGTTAGGGTAGGGGTTAGGGTTACGGTACGCGTTAGGGTTAAGGTAGTTATTAAACCTATCCCACTCTCTAGATACCCCTTAGAACATAAAGGAATATTATTTGGAGGTCCAGCCATGGAGAAGAGTTTAGACACTAGGATAAGATAAGGAACACACACATTATAAAGAAATCACTTTAGAATTCTCTTTTTAAGCTGTTCCTTAAAACACTAGTGCTTAGGAAATCTATTGGCGGCAGAAGCAGTCAAGGGTAGCCTAGGGTTAGGGTTAGGCTGAGGGTTAGGCTTAGGATACGGCTTAGGTTACGGGTTCGGGGAAGGCTTCGGGTACGGCGTAGGGTATGGGTTAGGGTTAGGGTTTGGGTTAGTGTTAGGGTTAGGGCTCCGTTTAGGGTACGGGTTATGATTAGGGTACGTGTTAGGGTTAGGGTAGGGGTTAGGGTTAGGGTTCTTATTAAACCTATCCCACTCTCTAGATACACCTTAGCACGTAAAGGAATATTATTTGGGGGTCCACCCATGAAGAAGAGTTTAGACACTAAGATAATATAAGGAACACACACATTATAAAGAAATCACATTAGGATTCTCTTTTTAAGCTGTTCCTTAAAACACTAGTGCTTAGGAAATCTATTGGAGGCAGAAGCAGTCAAGGGTAGCCTAGGGTTAGGTTTAGGCTTAGGGTTAGGCTTAGGGTACGGCTTAGGTTACGGGTTCGGGGAGGGCTTCGGGTACGGCGTAGGGTATGGGTTAGGGTTAGGGTTAGGGTTAGTGTTAGGGTTAGGGCTCGGTTTAGGGTATTGTTTAGGATTAGGGTACGTGTTAGGGTTAGGGTAGGGGTTAGGGTTAGGGTACGCGTTAGGGTTAGGGTAGTTATTAAACATATCCCACTCTCTATATACCCCTTAGCACGTAAAGGAATATTATTTGGGGGTCCAGCCATGGAGAAGAGTTTAGACACTAGGCTAAGATAAGGAACACACCCTTTATAGAGAAATCACATTAGGATTCTCTTTTTAAGCTGTTCCTTAAAACACTAGTGCTTAGGAAATCTATTGGAGGCAGAAGCAGTCAAGGGTAGCCTAGTGTTAGGGTTAGGCTTAGGGTTAGGCTAAGGGTACGGCTTAGGGTTCGGGTTCGGGGAGGGCTTCGTGTACGGCGTAGGGTATGGGTTAGGGTTAGGATTAGTGTTAGGGTTAGGGCTCGGTTTAGGGTACGGTTTAGGTTTAGGGTACGTGTTAGGGTTAGGGTAGGGGTTAGGGTTAGGGTACGTGTTAGGGTTAGGGTTGTTATTAAACCTATCCCACTCTCTAGATAGCCCTTAGCACGTAAAGGAATATTATTTGGGGGTCCAGCCATGGAGAAGAGTTTAGACACTAGGATAAGATAAGGAACACACCCATTATAAAGAAATCACATTAGGATTCTCTTTTTAAGCTGTTCCTTAAAACACTAGTGCTTAGGAAATCTATTGGAGGCAGAAGAAGTCAAGGGTAGCCTAGGGTTAGGGTTAGGCTTAGGGTTAGGCTTAGGGTACGGCTTAGGGTACGGGTTCGGTGAGGGCTTCGGGTACGGCGTAGGGTATGGGTTAGGGTTAGTGTTAGGGTTAGTGTTAGGGTTAGGGCTCGATTTAGGGTACGGTTTAGGATTAGGGTACGTGTTAGGGTTAGGGTAGGGGTTAGGGTTAGGGTACGTGTTAGGGTTAGGGTAGTTATTAAACCTATCCCACTCTCTAGATACCCCTTAGCACGTAAAGAATATTATTTGAGGGTCCAGCCATGGAGAAGAGTTAAACACTAGGATAAGATAAGGAACACACCCATTATAAAGAAATCACATTAGGATTCTCTTTTTATGCTGTTCTTTAAAACACTAGTGCTTAGGAAATCTATTGGAGGCAGAAGCAGTAAAGGGTAGCCTAGGGTTAGGGTTAGGCTTAGGGTTAGGCTTAGGGTACGGCTTAGGGTACGGTTTCGGGGAGGGCTTCGGCTACGGCGTAGGGTATGGGTTAGGGTTAGGGTTAGGGTTAGTGTTAGGGTTAGGGCTCGGTTTAGGGTATTGGTTAGGATTAGGGTACGTGTTAGGGTTAGGGTAGGGGTTAGGGTTACGGTACGCGTTAGGGTTAAGGTAGTTATTAAACCTATCCCACTCTCTAGATACCCCTTAAAACATAAAGGAATATTATTTGGAGCTCCAGCCATGGAGAAGAGTTTAGACACTAGGATAAGATAAGGAACACACACATTATAAAGAAATCACTTTAGAATTCTCTTTTTAAGCTGTTCCTTAAAACACTAGTGCTTAGGAAATCTATTGGCGGCAGAAGCAGTCAAGGGTAGCCTAGGGTTAGGGTTAGGCTTAGGGTTAGGCTTAGGATACGGCTTAGGTTACGGGTTCGGGGAAGGCTTCGGGTACGGCGTAGGGTATGGGTTAGGGTTAGGGTTAGTGTTAGGGTTAGGGCTCGGTTTAGGGTATTGTTTAGGATTAGGGTACATGATAGGGTTAGGGTAAGGGTTAGAGTTAGGGTACGCGTTAGGGTTAGGGTAGTTATTAAACCTATCCCACTCTATATACCCCTTAGAACGTAAGGGAATATTATTTGGGGGTCCAGCAATGGAGAAGAGTTTAGACACTAGGATAAGATAAGGAACACACCCATTATAAAGAAATCACATTAGGATTCTCTTTTTAAGCTGTTCCTTAAAACACTAGTGCTTAGGAAATCTATTGGAGGCAGAAGCAGTCAAGGGTAGCCTAGGGTTAGGGTTAGGCTTAGGGTTAGGATTAGGATACGGCTTACGGTACGGGTTCGGAGAGGGCTTCAGGTACGGCGTAGGGTATGGGTTAGGGTTAGGGTTTGGGTTAGTGTTAGGGTTAGGGCTCCGTTTAGGGTACGGGTTATGATTAGGGTACGTGTTAGGGTTAGGGTAGGGGTTAGGGTTAGGGTTCTTATTAAACCTATCCCACTCTCTAGATACACCTTAGCACGTAAAGGAATATTATTTGGGGGTCCACCCATGAAGAAGAGTTTAGACACTAAGATAATATAAGGAACACACACATTATAAAGAAATCACATTAGGATTCTCTTTTTAAGCTGTTCCTTAAAACACTAGTGCTTAGGAAATCTATTGGAGGCAGAAGCAGTCAAGGGTAGCCTAGGGTTAGGTTTAGGCTTAGGGTTAGGCTTAGGGTACGGCTTAGGTTACGGGTTCGGGGAGGGCTTCGGGTACGGCGTAGGGTATGGGTTAGGGTTAGTGTTTGGGTTAGTGTTAGGGTTAGGGCTCGGTTTAGGGTATTGTTTAGGATTAGGGTACGTGTTAGGGTTAGGGTAGGGGTTAGGGTTAGGGTACGCGTTAGGGTTAGGTTAGTTATTAAACCTATCCCACTCTCTATATACCCCTTAGCACGTAAAGGAATATTATTTGGGGGTCCAGCAGTGGAGAAGACTTTAGACACTAGGATAAGATAAGGAACACACCCATTATAAAGAAATCACTTTAGGATTCTCTTTTTAAGCTGTACCTTAAAACACTAGTGCTTAGGAAATCTATTGGAGGCAGAAGCAGTCAAGGGTAGCCTAGGGTTAGGGTTAGGCTTAGGGTTAGGATTAGGATACGGCTTACGGTACGGGTTCGGAGAGGGCTTCAGGTACGGCGTAGGGTATGGGTTAGGGTTAGGGTTTGGGTTAGTGTTAGGGTTAGGGCTCCGTTTAGGGTACGGGTTAGGATTAGGGTACGTGTTAGGGTTAGGGTAGGGGTTAGGGTTAGGGTACGCGTTAGGGTTAGGGTAGTTATTAAACCTATCCCACTCTCTAGATACCCCTTAGCACGTAAAGGAATATTATTTGGGCATCCAGCCATGGAGAAGAGTTTAGACACTAGGATAAGATAAGGAACACACACATTATAAAGAAATCACATTAGGATTCTCTTTTTCAGCTCTTCCTTAAAACACTAGTGCTTAGGAAATCTATTGGAGGCAGAAGCAGTCAAGGGTAGCCTAGGGTTAGGGTTAGGCTTAGGGTAAGGCTTAGGGTACGGGTTCGGGGAGGGCTTCGGGTACGGTGTAGTGTATGAGTTAGGGTTAGGCTTAGGGTTAGTGTTAATGTTAGGGCTCGGTTTAGTGTACGGCTTAGGATTAGGGTATGTGTTAGGGTTAGGGTAGGGGATAGGGTTAGGGTACGCATTAGGGTTAGGCTAGTTATTAAACCTATCCCACTCTCTACATACCCCTTAGCACGTAAAGGAATATTATTTGGGGGTCCAGCCATGGAGAAGAGTTTAGACACTAGGCTAAGATAAGGAACACACCCTTTATAGAGAAATCACATTAGGATTCTCTTTTTAAGCTGTTCCTTAAAACACTAGTGCTTAGGAAATCTATTGGAGGCAGAAGGAGTCAAGGGTAGCCTAGTGTTAGGGTTAGGCTTAGGGTTAGGCTAAGGGTACGGCTTAGGTTACGGGTTCGGGGAGGTCTTCGGGTACGGCGTAGGGTATGGGTTAGGGTTAGGGTTAGTGTTAGGGTTAGGGCTCGGTTTAGGGTACGGTTTAGGTTTAGGGTACGTGTTAGGGTTAGGGTAGGGGTTAGGGTTAGGGTACGTGTTAGTGTTAGGGTAGTTATTAAACCTATCCCACTCTCTAGATACCCCTTAGCACGTAAAGGAATATTATTTGGGGTTCCACCCATGAAGAAGAGTTTAGACACTAGGATAAGATAAGGAACACACACATTATAAAGAAATCACATTAGGATTCTCTTTTTACGCTGTTCCTTAAAACACTAGTGCTTAGGAAATCTATTGGAGGCAGAAGCAGTCAAGGGTAGCCTAGGGTTAGGGTTAGGCTTAGGGTTCGGATTAGGATACGGCTTACGGTACGGGTTTGGAGAGGGCTTCAGGTACGGCGTAGGGTATGGGTTAGGGTTAGGGTTTGGGTTAGTGTTAGGGTTAGGGCTCCGTTTAGGGTACGGGTTATGATTAGGGTACGTGTTAGGGTTAGGGTAGGGGTTAGGGTTAGGGTACGCGTTAGGGTTAGGGTAGTTATTAAGCCTATCCCACTCTCTAGATACACCTTAGCACGTAAAGGAATATTATTTGGGGGTCCAGCAATGGAGAAGAGTTTAGACACTAGGATAAGATAAGGAACACACCCATTATAAAGAAAGCACATTAGGATTCTCTTTTTAAGCTGTTCCTTAAAACACTAATGCTTAGGAAATCTATTGGAGGCAGAAGCAGTCAAGGGTAGCCTAGGGTTAGGGTTAGGCTTAGGGTAAGGCTTAGGGTACGGGTTCGGGGAGGGCTTCGGGTACGGTGTAGTGTATGAGTTAGGGTTAGGGTTAGGGTTTGTGTTAATGTTAGGGCTCGGTTTAGTGTACGGCTTAGGATTAGGGTATGTGTTAGGGTTAGGGTAGGGGTGAGGGTTAGGGTACGCATTAGGGTTAGGGTAGTTATTAAACCTATCCCACTCTCTAGATACACCTTAGCACGTAAAGGAATATTATTTGGGGGTCCACCCATGAAGAAGAGTTTAGACACTAAGATAATATAAGGAACACACACATTATAAAGAAATCACATTAGGATTCTCTTTTTAAGCTGTTCCTTAAAACACTAGTGCTTAGGAAATCTATTGGAGTCAGAAGCAGTCAAGGGTAGCCTAGGGTTAGGTTTAGGCTTAGGGTTAGGCTTAGGGTACGGCTTAGGTTACGGGTTCGGGGAGGACTTCGGGTACGGCGTAGGGTATGGGTTAGGGTTAGGGTTAGGGTTAGTGTTAGGGTTAGGGCTCGGTTTAGGGTATTGTTTAGGATTAGGGTACGTGTTAGGGTTAGGGTAGGGGTTAGGGTTAGGGTACGCATTAGGGTTAGGGTAGTTATTAAACCTATCCCACTCTCTAGATACCCCTTAGCACGTAAAGGAATATTATTTGGGGGTCCAGCCATGGAGAAGAGTTTAGACACTAGGCTAAGATAAGGAACACACCCTTTATAGAGAAATCACATTAGGATTCTCTTTTTAAGCTGTTACTTAAAACACTAGTGCTTAGGAAATCTATTGGAGGCAGAAGGAGTCAAGGGTAGCCTAGTGTTAGGGTTAGGCTTAGGGTTAGGCTAAGGGTACGGCTTAGGGTACGGGTTCGGGGAGGTCTTCGGGTACGGCGTAGGGTATGGGTTAGGGTTAGGGTTAGGGTTAGTGTTAGGGTTAAGGCTCGATTTTGGGTACGGTTTAGGATTAGGGTACGTGTTAGGGTTAGGGTAGGGGTTAGGGATAGGGTACGTGTTAGGGTTAGGGTAGTTATTAAACCTATCCCACTCTCTAGATACCCCTTAGCACGTAAAGAATATTATTTGAGGGTCCAGCCATGGAGAAGAGTTAAACACTAGGATAAGATAAGGAACACACCCATTATAAAGAAATCACATTAGGATTCTCTTTTTAAGCTGTTCCTTAAACCACTAGTGCTTAGGAAATCTATTGGAGGCAGAAGCAGTCAAGGGTAGCCTAGGGTTAGGGTTAGGGTTAGGGTTAGGCTTAGGGTACGGCTTCGGGTACGGGCTCGGGGAGGGGTTCGGGTAAGGCGTAGGGTATGGGTTAGGGTTAGGGTTAGGGTTAGTGTTAGGGTTAGGGCTCGGTTTAGGGTACGGGTTAGGATTAGGGTACGTGTTAGGGTTAGGGTAGGGGTTAGGGTTAGGGTACGCGTTAGGGTTAGGGTAGTTATTAAGCCTATCCCACTCTCTAGATACACCTTAGCACGTAAAGGAATATTATTTGGGGGTCCAGCAATGGAGAAGAGTTTAGACACTAGGATAAGATAAGGAACACACCCATTATAAAGAAAGCACATTAGGATTCTCTTTTTAAGCTGTTCCTTAAAACACTACTGCTTAGGAAATCTATTGGAGGCAGAAGCAGTCAAGGGTAGCCTAGGGTTAGGGTTAGGCTTAGGGTTAGGCTTAGGGTACGGCTTAGGTTACGGGTTCGGGGAAGGCTTCGGGTACGGCGTAGGGTATGGGTTAGGGTTAGGGTTAGGGTTAGTGTTAGGGTTAGGGCTCGGTTTAGGGTATTGTTTAGGATTAGGGTACATGTTAGGGTTAGGGTAAGGGTTAGGGTTAGGGTACGCGTTAGGGTTAGGGTAGTTATTAAACCTATCCCACTCTATATACCCCTCAGCACGTAAAGGAATATTATTTGGGGGTCCAGCAATGGAGAAGAGTTTAGACAGTAGGATAAGATAAGGAACACACCCATTATAAAGAAATCACATTAGGATTCTCTTTTTAAGCTGTTCCTTAAAACACTAGTGCTTAGGAAATCTATTGGAGGCAGAAGCAGTCAAGGGTAGCCTAGGGTTCGGGTTAGGCTTAGGGTTAGGATTAGGATACGGCTTACGGTACGGGTTCGGAGAGGGCTTCAGGTACGGCGTAGGGTATGGGTTAGAGTTAGTGTTTGGGTTAGTGTTAGGGTTAGGGCTCCGTTTAGGGTACGGGTTAGGATTAGGGTACGTGTTAGGGTTAGGGTACGCGTTAGGGTTAGGGTGGTTATTAAACCTATCCCACTCTCTAAATACCCCTTAGCACGTAAAGGAATATTATTTGGGGGTCCAACCATGGAGAAGAGTTTAGACACTAGGATAAGATACGGAACACACCCATTATAAAGAAATCACATTAGGATTCTCTTTTTAAGCTGTTCCTTAAAACACTAGTGCTTAGGAAATCTATTGGAGGCAGAAGCAGTCAAGGGTAGCCTAGGGTTAGGGTTAGGCTTAGGGTTAGGCTTAGGGTACGGCTTAGGGTACGGGTTCGGGGAGGGCTTCTGGTACGGCGTAGGGTATGGGTTAGGGTTAGTGTTAGGGTTAGTGTTAGTGTTAGGGCTCGGTTTAGGGTATTGTTTAGGATTAGGGTACGTGTTAGGGTTAGGGTAGGGGTTAGGGTTAGGGTACGCGTTAGGGTTAGGGTAGTTATTAAACCTATGCCAGTCTCTAGATACCCCTTAGCACGTAAAGGAATATTATTTGGTGGTCCAGCCATGGAGAAGAGTTTAGACACTAGGATAAGATAAGGAACACACCCATTATAAAGAAATCACATTAGGATTCACTTTTAAAGTTGTTCCTTAAAACACTAGTGCTTAGGAAATCTATTGGAGGCTAAAGCAGTCAAGGGTAGCCTAGGGTTAGGGTTAGGCTTAGGGTTAGGCTTAGGGTACGGCTTAGGGTACGGGTTCGGAGAGGGCTTCGCGTACGGCGTAGGGTATGGGTTAGGGTTAGGGTTAGGGTTAGTGTTAGGGTTAGGGCTCGGTTTAGGGTACGGGTTAGGATTAGGGTACGTGTTAGGGTTAGGGTAGGGGTTAGGGTTAGGGTACGCGTTAGGGTTAGGGTAGTTATTAAACCTATCCCACTCTCTAGATACACCTTAGCACGTAAAGGAATATTATTTGGGGGTCCAGCCATGGAGAAGAGTTTAGACACTAGGATAAGATAAGGAACACACCCATTATAAAGAAATCACATTAGGATTCTCTTTTTAAGCTGTTCCTTAAAACACTACTGCTTAGGAAATCTATTGGAGGCAGAAGCAGTCAAGGGTAGCCTAGGGTTAGGGTTAGACTTAGGGTACGGCTTAGGGTACGGCTTAGGGTACGGGTTCGGGGAGGGCTTCGGGTACGGCGTAGGGTATGGGTTAGGGTTAGGGTTAAGGTTAGTGTTAGGGTTAGGGCTCGGTTTAGGGTACGGTTTAGGATTAGGGTACGTGTTAGGGTTAGGGTAGTGGTTAGGGTTAGGGTACGTGTTAGGGTTAGGGTTATTAAACCTATCCCACTCTCTAGATACCCCTTAGCACGTAAAGGAATATTATTTGGGGATCCAGCCATGGAGAAGAGTTTAGACACTAGGATAAGATAAGGAACACACACATTATAAAGAAATCACATTAGGATTCTCTTTTTCAGCTCTTCCTTAAAACACTAGTGCTTAGGAAATCTATTGGAGGCAGAAGCAGTCAAGGGTAGCCTAGGGTTAGGGTTAGGCTTAGGGTAAGGCTTAGGGTATGGGTTCGGGGAGGGCTTCGGGTACGGTGTAGAGTATGAGTTAGGGTTAGGGTTAGGGTTAGTGTTAATGTTAGGGCTCGGTTTAGTGTACGGCTTAGGATTAGGGTACGTGTTAGGGTTAGGGTAGGGGTTAGGGTTAGGGTACGCATTAGGGTTAGGGGAGTTATTAAACCTATCCCACTCTCTAGATACCCCTTAGCACGTAAAGGAATATTATTTGGGGGACCAGCCATGGAGAAGAGTTTAGACACTAGGCTAAGATAAGGAACACACCCTTTATAGAGAAATCACATTAGGATTCTCTTTTTAAGCTGTTCCTTAAAACACTAGTGCTTAGGAAATCTATTGGAGGCAGAAGCAGTCAAGGGTAGCCTAGGAATAGGGTTAGGCTTAGGGTTAGGCTTAGGGTACGGCTTAGGGTACGGGTTCGGGGAGGGCTTCAGGTACGGCGTAGGGTATGGGTTAGGGTTAGGGTTAGGGTTAGTGTTAGGGTTAGGGCTCGATTTAGGGTACGGTTTAGGATTAGGGTACGTGTTAGGGTTAGGGTAGGGGTTAGGGTTAGGGTACGTGTTAGGGTTAGGGTAGTTATTAAACCTATCCCACTCTCTAGATACCCCTTAGCACGTAAAGAATATTATTTGGGGGTCCAGCCATGGAGAAGAGTTAAACACTAGGATAAGATAAGGAACCCACCCATTATAAAGAAGTCACATTAGGATTCTCTTTTTATGCTGTTCCTTAAAACACTAGTGCTTAGGAAATCTATTGGAGGCAGAAGCAGTCAAGGGTAGCCTAGGGTTAGGGTTAGGCTTAGGGTTAGGCTTAGGGTACGGCTTAGGGTACGGTTTCGGGGAGGGCTTTAAGTACGGCGTAGGGTATGGGTTAGGGTTAGTGTTAGGGTTAGTGTTAGGGTTAGGGCTCGGTTTAGGGTATTGGTTAGGATTAGGGTACATGTTAGGGTTAGGGTAGGGGTTAGGGTTACGGTACGCGTTAGGGTTAAGGTAGTTATTAAACCTATCCTACTCTCTAGATACCCCTTAGAACATAAAGGAATATTATTTGGAGGTCCAGCCATGGAGAAGAGTTTAGACACTAGGATAAGATAAGGAACACACACATTATAAAGAAATCACTTTAGGATTCTCTTTTTAAGCTGTTCCTTAAAACACTAGTGCTTAGGAAATCTATTGGCGGCAGAAGAAGTCAAGGGTAGCCTAGGGTTAGGGTTAGGCTTAGGGTTAGGCTTATGATACGTCTTAGGGTACGGGTTTGGGGAGGGCTTCGGGTACGGCGTAGGGTATGGGTTAGGGTTAGGGTTGGGGTTAGTGTTAGGGTTAGGTCTCGGTTTAGGGTACGGGTTAGGATTAGGGTACGTGTTAGGGTTAGGGTAGGGGTTAGGGTTAGGGTACACGTTAGAGTTAGGGTAGTTATTAACCCTATCCCACTCTCTAGATACACCTTAGCACGTAAAGGAATATTATTTGGGGGTCCACCCATGGAGAAGAGTTTAGACACTAAGATAATATAAGGAACACACACATTATAAAGAAATCACATTAGGATTCTCTTTTTAAGCTGTTCCTTAAAACACTAGTGCTTAGGAAATCTATTGGAGTCAGAAGCAGTCAAGGGTAGCCTAGGGTTAGGGTTAGGCTTAGGGTTAGGCTTAGGATATGGCTTACGGTACGGGTTCGGGGAGGGCTTCGGGTACGGCGTAGGGTATGGGTTAGAGTTAGGGTTAGGGTTAGTGTTAGGGTAGGTCTCGGGTTAGGTTATGAGTTAGGATTATGGTACATGTTAGGGTTAGGGTAGGGGTTAGGGTTAGGGTAGGTCTCGGGTTAGGTTATGGGTTAGGATTAGGGTACGTGTTAGAGTTAGGGTAGGGGTTAGGGTTAGGGTACGCGTTAGAGTTAGGGTACTTATTAAACCTATCCCACTCTCTAGATACATCTTAGCACGTAAAGGAATATTATTTGGGGGTCCACCCATGAAGAAGAATTTAGACACTAAGATAATATAAGGAACACACACATTATAAAGAAATCACATTAGGATTCTCTTTTTACGCTGTTCCTTAAAACACTAGTGCTTACGAAATCTATTGGAGGCAGAAGCAGTCAAGGGTAGCCTAGGGTTAGGGTTAGGCTTAGGGTTAGGCTTAGGGTACGGCTTAGGTTACGGGTTCGGGGAGGGCTTCGGGTACGGCGTAGGGTATGGGTTAGTGTTAGGGTTAGGGTTAGTGTTAGGGTTAGGGCTCGGTTTAGGGTATTGTTTAGGATTAGGGTACATGTTAGGGTTAGGGTAGGGGTTAGGGTTAGGGTAGGTCTCGGGTTAGGTTATGGGTTAGGATTAGGGTACGTGTTAGAGTTAGGGTAGGGGTTAGGGTTAGGGTACGCGTTAGGGTTAGGGTAGTTATTAAACCTATCCCACTCTATATACCCCTTAGCACGTAAAGGAATATTATTTGGGGGTCCAGCCATGGAGAAGAGTTTAGACACTAGGCTAAGATAAGGAACACACCCTTTATAGAGAAATCACATTAGGATTCTCTTTTTAAGCTGTTCCTTAAAACACTAGTGCTTAGGAAATCTATTGGAGGCAGAAGAAGTCAAGGGTAGCCTAGTGTTAGGGTTAGGCTTAGGGTTAGGCTAAGGGTACGGCTTAGGGTACGGGTTCGGGGAGGTCTTTGGGTACGGCATAGGGTATGGGTTAGGGTTAGGGTTAGTGTTAGGGTTAGGGCTCGGTTTAGGGTACGGTTTAGTTTTAGGGTACGTGTTAGGGTTAGGGTAGGGGTTAGGGTTAGGGTACGTGTTAGGGTTAGGGTAGTTATTAAACCTATCCCACTCTCTAGATACCCCTTAGCACGTAAAGGAATATTATTTGGGGGTCCACCCATGGAGAAGAGTTTAGACACTAAGATAATATAAGGAACACAGACATTATAAAGAAATCACATTAGGATTCTCTTTTTAAGCTGTTCCTTAAACCACTAGTGCTTAGGAAATCTATTGGAGGCAGAAGCAGTCAAGGGTAGCCTAGGGTTAGGTATAGGCTTAGGGTTAGGCTTAGGGTATGGCTTAGGGTACGGGTTCGGGGAGGGGTTCGGGTACGGCGTAGGGTATGGGTTAGGGTTAGGGTTTGGGTTGGTGTTAGGGTTAGGGCTCCGTTTAGGGTACTGGTTAGGATTAGGATACGTGTTAGGGTTAGAGTAGGGGTTAGGGTTAGGGTACGCATTAGGGTTAGGGTAGTTATTAAACCTATCCCACTCTCTAGATACACCTTAGCACGTAAAGGAATATTATTGGTGGGTCCAGCCATGGAGAAGAGTTTAGACACTAGGCTAAGATTAGGAACACACCCTTTATAGAGAAATCACATTAGGATTCTCTTTTTAAGCTGTTCCTTAAAACACTAGTGCTTAGTAAATCTATTGGAGGCAGAAGCAGTCAAGGGTAGCCTAGTGTTAGGGTTAGGCTTAGGGTTAGGCTAAGGGTACGGCTTAGGGTTCGGGTTCGGGGAGGGCTTCGGGTACGGCGTAGGGTATGGGTTAGGGTTAGGGTTAGTGTTAGGGTTAGGGCTCGGTTTTGGGTACGGTTTAGGTTTAGGGTACGGGTTAGGGTTAGGGTAGGGGTTAGGGTTAGGGTACGCGTTAGGGTTAGGGTTGTTATTAAACCTATCCCACTCTCTAGATACCCCTTAGCACGTAAAGGAATATTATTTGGGGGTCCAGCCATGGAGAAGAGTTTAGACACTAGGATAAGATAAGGAACACACCCATTATAAAGAAATCACATTAGGATTCTCTTTTTAAGCTGTTCCTTAAAACACTAGTGCTTAGGAAATCTATTGGAGGCAGAAGCAGTCAAGGGTAGCCTAGGAATAGGGTTAGGCTTAGGGTTAGGCTTAGGGTACGGCTTAGGGTACGGTTTCGGGGAGGGCTTTGGGTACGGCGTAGGGTATGGGTTAGGGTTAGGGTTAGGGTTAGTGTTAGGGTTAGGGCTCGGTTTAGGGTATTGGTTAGGATTAGGGTACATGTTAGGGTTAGGGTAGGGGTTAGGGTTACGGTATGCGTTAGGGTTAAGGTAGTTATTAAACCTATCCCACTCTCTAGATACCCCTTAGAACATAAAGGAATATTATTTGGAGGTCCAGCCATGGAGAAGAGTTTAGACACTAGGATAAGATAAGGAACACACACATTATAAAGAAATCACTTTAGGATTCTCTTTTTAAGCTGTTCCTTAAAACACTAGTGCTTAGGAAATCTATTGGCGGCAGAAGAAGTCAAGGGTAGCCTAGGGTTAGGGTTAGGCTTAGGGTTAGGCTTAGGATACGTCTTAGGGTACGGGTTTGGGGAGGGCTTTGGGTACGGCGTAGGGTATGGGTTAGGGTTAGGGTTGGGGTTAGTGTTAGGGTTAGGTCTCGGTTTAGGGTACGGGTTAGGATTAGGGTACGTGTTAGGGTTAGGGTAGGGGTTAGGGTTAGGGTACACGTTAGAGTTAGGGTAGTTATTAACCCTATCCCACTCTCTAGATACACCTTAGCACGTAAAGGAATATTATTTGGGGGTCCACCCATGGAGAAGAGTTTAGACACTAAGATAATATAAGGAACACACACATTATAAAGAAATCACATTAGGATTCTCTTTTTAAGCTGTTCTTTAAAACACTAGTGCTTAGGAAATCTATTGGAGTCAGAAGCAGTCAAGGGTAGCCTAGGGTTAGGGTTAGGCTTAGGGTTAGGCTTAGGATATGGCTTACGGTACGGGTTCGGGGAGGGCTTCGTGTACGGCGTAGGGTATGGGTTAGAGTTAGGGTTAGGGTTAGTGTTAGGGTAGGTCTCGGGTTAGGTTATGAGTTAGGATTAGGGTACATGTTAGGGTTAGGGTAGGGGTTAGGGTTAGGGTACGCGTTAGAGTTAGGGTACTTATTAAACCTATCCCACTCTCTAGATACATCTTAGCACGTAAAGGAATATTATTTGGGGGTCCACCCATGAAGAAGAATTTAGACACTAAGATAATATAAGGAACACACACATTATAAAGAAATCACATTAGGATTCTCTTTTTACGCTGTTCCTTAAAACACTAGTGCTTAGGAAATCTATTGGAGGCAGAAGCAGTCAAGGGTAGCCTAGGGTTAGGGTTAGGCTTAGGGTTAGGCTTAGGGTACGGCTTAGGTTACGGGTTCGGGGAGGGCTTCGGGTACGGCGTAGGGTATGGGTTAGTGTTAGGGTTAGGGTTAGTGTTAGGGTTAGGGCTCGGTTTAGGGTATTGTTTAGGATTAGGGTACATGTTAGGGTTAGGGTAGGGGTTAGGGTTAGGGTACGCGTTAGGGTTAGGGTAGTTATTAAACCTATCCCACTCTATATACCCCTTAGCACGTAAAGGAATATTATTTGTGGGTCCAGCCATGGAGAAGAGTTTAGACACTAGGCTAAGATAAGGAACACACCCTTTATAGAGAAATCACATTAGGATTCTCTTTTTAAGCTGTTCCTTAAAACACTAGTGCTTAGGAAATCTATTGGAGGCAGAAGAAGTCAAGGGTAGCCTAGTGTTAGGGTTAGGCTTAGGGTTAGGCTAAGGGTACGGCTTAGGGTACGGGTTCGGGGAGGTCTTTGGGTACGGCATAGGGTATGGGTTAGGGTTAGGGTTAGTGTTAGGGTTAGGGCTCGGTTTAGGGTACGGTTTAGTTTTAGGGTACGTGTTAGGGTTAGGGTAGGGGTTAGGGTTAGGGTACGTGTTAGGGTTAGGGTAGTTATTAAACCTATCCCACTCTCTAGATACCCCTTAGCACGTAAAGGAATATTATTTGGGGGTCCACCCATGGAGAAGAGTTTAGACACTAAGATAATATAAGGAACACACACATTATAAAGAAATCACATTAGGATTCTCTTTTTAAGCTGTTCCTTAAACCACTAGTGCTTAGGAAATCTATTGGAGGCAGAAACAGTCAAGGGTAGCCTAGGGTTAGGTATAGGCTTAGGGTTAGGCTTAGGGTATGGCTTAGGGTACGGGTTCGGGGAGGGGTTCGGGTACGGCGTAGGGTATGGGTTAGGGTTAGGGTTAGTGTTAGGGTTAGGGCTCGGTTTAGGGTACGGTTTAGTTTTAGGGTACGTGTTAGGGTTAGGGTAGGGGTTAGGGTTAGGGTACGTGTTAGGGTTAGGGTAGTTATTAAACCTATCCCACTCTCTAGATACCCATTAGCACGTAAAGGAATATTATTTGGGGGTCCACCCATGGAGAAGAGTTTAGACACTAAGATAATATAAGGAACACACACATTATAAAGAAATCACATTAGGATTCTCTTTTTAAGCTGTTCCTTAAACCATTAGTGCTTAGGAAATCTATTGGAGGCAGAAGCAGTCAAGGGTAGCCTAGGGTTAGGTATAGGCTTAGGGTTAGGCTTAGGGTATGGCTTAGGGTACGGGTTCGGGGAGGGGTTCGGGTACGGCGTAGGGTATGGGTTAGGGTTAGGGTTTGGGTTGGTGTTAGGGTTAGGGCTCCGTTTAGGGTACTGGTTAGGATTAGGATACGTGTTAGGGTTAGAGTAGGGGTTAGGGTTAGGGTACGCATTAGGGTTAGGGTAGTTATTAAACCTATCCCACTCTCTAGATACACCTTAGCACGTAAAGGAATATTATTGGTGGGTCCAGCCATGGAGAAGAGTTTAGACACTAGGCTAAGATTAGGAACACACCCTTTATAGAGAAATCACATTAGGATTCTCTTTTTAAGCTGTTCCTTAAAACACTAGTGCTTAGGAAATCTATTGGAGGCAGAAGCAGTCAAGGGTAGCCTAGTGTTAGGGTTAGGCTTAGGGTTAGGCTAAGGGTACGGCTTAGGGTTCGGGTTCGGGGAGGGCTTCGGGTACGGCGTAGGGTATGGGTTAGGGTTAGGGTTAGTGTTAGGGTTAGGGCTCGGTTTTGGGTACGGTTTAGGTTTAGGGTACGGGTTAGGGTTAGGGTAGGGGTTAGGGTTAGGGTACGCGTTAGGGTTAGGGTTGTTATTAAACCTATCCCACTCTCTAGATACCCCTTAGCACGTAAAGGAATATTATTTGGGGGTCCAGCCATGGAGAAGAGTTTAGACACTAGGATAAGATAAGGAACACACCCATTATAAAGAAATCACATTAGGATTCTCTTTTTAAGCTGTTCCTTAAAACACTAGTGCTTAGGAAATCTATTGGAGGCAGAAGCAGTCAAGGGTAGCCTAGGAATAGGGTTAGGCTTAGGGTTAGGCTTAGGGTACGGCTTAGGGTACGGTTTCGGGGAGGGCTTTGGGTACGGCGTAGGGTATGGGTTAGGGTTAGGGTTAGGGTTAGTGTTAGGGTTAGGGCTCGGTTTAGGGTATTGGTTAGGATTAGGGTACATGTTAGGGTTAGGGTAGGGGTTAGGGTTACGGTACGCGTTAGGGTTAAGGTAGTTATTAAACCTATCCCACTCTCTAGATACCCCTTAGAACATAAAGGAATATTATTTGGAGGTCCAGCCATGGAGAAGAGTTTAGACACTAGGATAAGATAAGGAACACACACATTATAAAGAAATCACTTTAGGATTCTCTTTTTAAGCTGTTCCTTAAAACACTAGTGCTTAGGAAATCTATTGGCGGCAGAAGAAGTCAAGGGTAGCCTAGGGTTAGGGTTAGGCTTAGGGTTAGGCTTAGGATACGTCTTAGGGTACGGGTTTGGGGAGGGCTTTGGGTACGGCGTAGGGTATGGGTTAGGGTTAGTGTTGGGGTTAGTGTTAGGGTTAGGTCTCGGTTTAGGGTACGGGTTAGGATTAGGGTACGTGTTAGGGTTAGGGTAGGGGTTAGGGTTAGGTTACACGTTAGAGTTAGGGTAGTTATTAACCCTATCCCACTCTCTAGATACACCTTAGCACGTAAAGGAATATTATTTGGGGGTCCACCCATGGAGAAGAGTTTAGACACTAAGATAATATAAGGAACACCCACATTATAAAGAAATCACATTAGGATTCTCTTTTTAAGCTGTTCCTTAAAACACTAGTGCTTAGGAAATCTATTGGAGTCAGAAGCAGTCAAGGGTAGCCTAGGGTTAGGGTTAGGCTTAGGATATGGCTTTCGGTACGGGTTCGGGGAGGGCTTCGTGTACGGCGTAGGGTATGGGTTAGAGTTAGGGTTAGGGTTAGTGTTAGGGTAGGTCTCGGGTTAGGTTATGAGTTAGGATTAGGGTACATGTTAGGGTTAGGGTACGCGTTAGAGTTAGGGTACTTATTAAACCTATCCCACTCTCTAGATACACCTTAGCACGTAAAGGAATATTATTTGGGGGTCCACCCATGAAGAAGAGTTTAGACACTAAGATAATATAAGGAACACACACATTATAAAGAAATCACATTAGGATTCTCTTTTTACGCTGTTCCTTAAAACACTAGTGCTTAGAAAATCTATTGGAGGCAGAAGCAGTCAAGGGTAGCCTAGGGTTAGGGTTAGGCTTAGGGTTAGGTTTAGGGTACGGCTTAGGTTACGGGTTCGGGGAGGGCTTCGGGTACGGCGTAGGGTATGGGTTAGTGTTAGGGTTAGGGTTAGTGTTAGGGTTAGGGCTCGGTTTAGGGTATTGTTTAGGATTAGGGTACATGTTAGGGTTAGGGTAGGGGTTAGGGTTAGGGTACGCGTTAGGATTAGGGTAGTTATTAAACCTATCCCACTCTATATACCCCTTAGCACGTAAAGGAATATTATTTGGGGGTCCAGCCATGGAGAAGAGTTTAGACACTAGGCTAAGATAAGGAACACACCCTTTATAGAGAAATCACATTACGATTCTCTTTTTAAGCTGTTCCTTAAAACACTAGTGCTTAGGAAATCTATTGGAGGCAGAAGAAGTCAAGGGTAGCCTAGTGTTAGGGTTAGGCTTAGGGTTAGGCTAAGGGTACGGCTTAGGGTACGGGTTCGGGGAGGTCTTTGGGTACGGCATAGGGTATGGGTTAGGGTTAGTGTTAGTGTTAGGGTTAGGGCTCGGTTTAGGGTACGGTTTAGTTTTAGGGTACGTGTTAGGGTTAGGGTAGGGGTTAGGGTTAGGGTACGTGTTAGGGTTAGGATAGTTATTAAACCTATCCCACTCTCTAGATACCCCTTAGCACGTAAAGGAATATTATTTGGGGGTCCACCCATGGAGAAGAGTTTAGACACTAAGATAATATAAGGAACACACACATTATAAAGAAATCACATTAGGATTCTCTTTTTAAGCTGTTCCTTAAACCACTAGTGCTTAGGAAATCTATTGGAGGCAGAAGCAGTCAAGGGTAGCCTAGGGTTAGGTATAGGCTTAGGGTTAGGCTTAGGGTATGGCTTAGGGTACGGGTTCGGGGAGGGGTTCGGGTACGGCGTAGGGTATGGGTTAGGGTTAGGGTTTGGGTTGGTGTTAGGGTTAGGGCTCCGTTTAGGGTACTGGTTAGGATTAGGATACGTGTTAGGGTTAGAGTAGGGGTTAGGGTTAGGGTACGCATTAGGGTTAGGGTAGTTATTAAACCTATCCCACTCTCTAGATACACCTTAGCACGTAAAGGAATATTATTGGTGGGTCCAGCCATGGAGAAGAGTTTAGACACTAGGCTAAGATTAGGAACACACCCTTTATAGAGAAATCACATTAGGATTCTCTTTTTAAGCTGTTCCTTAAAACACTAGTGCTTAGGAAATCTATTGGAGGCAGAAGCAGTCAAGGGTAGCCTAGTGTTAGGGTTAGGCTTAGGGTTAGGCTAAGGGTACGGCTTAGGGTTCGGGTTCGGGGAGGGCTTCGGGTACGGCGTAGGGTATGGGTTAGGGTTAGGGTTAGTGTTAGGGTTAGGGCTCGGTTTTGGGTACGGTTTAGGTTTAGGGTACGGGTTAGGGTTAGGGTAGGGGTTAGGGTTAGGGTACGCGTTAGGGTTAGGGTTGTTATTAAACCTATCCCACTCTCTAGATACCCCTTAGCACGTAAAGGAATATTATTTGGGGGTCCAGCCATGGAGAAGAGTTTAGACACTAGGATAAGATAAGGAACACACCCATTATAAAGAAATCACATTAGGATTCTCTTTTTAAGCTGTTCCTTAAAACACTAGTGCTTAGGAAATCTATTGGAGGCAGAAGCAGTCAAGGGTAGCCTAGGAATAGGGTTAGGCTTAGGGTTAGGCTTAGGGTACGGCTTAGGGTACGGTTTCGGGGAGGGCTTTGGGTACGGCGTAGGGTATGGGTTAGGGTTAGGGTTAGGGTTAGTGTTAGGGTTAGGGCTCGGTTTAGGGTATTGGTTAGGATTTGGGTACATGTTAGGGTTAGGGTAGGGGTTAGGGTTACGGTACGCGTTAGGGTTAAGGTAGTTATTAAACCTATCCCACTCTCTAGATACCCCTTAGAACATAAAGGAATATTATTTGGAGGTCCAGCCATGGAGAAGAGTTTAGACACTAGGATAAGATAAGGAACACACACATTATAAAGAAATCACTTTAGGATTCTCTTTTTAAGCTGTTCCTTAAAACACTAGTGCTTAGGAAATCTATTGGCGGCAGAAGAAGTCAAGGGTAGCCTAGGGTTAGGGTTAGGCTTAGGGTTAGGCTTAGGATACGTCTTAGGGTACGGGTTTGGGGAGGGCTTTGGGTACGGCGTAGGGTATGGGTTAGGGTTAGTGTTGGGGTTAGTGTTAGGGTTAGGTCTCGGTTTAGGGTACGGGTTAGGATTAGGGTACGTGTTAGGGTTAGGGTAGGGGTTAGGGTTAGGTTACACGTTAGAGTTAGGGTAGTTATTAACCCTATCCCACTCTCTAGATACACCTTAGCACGTAAAGGAATATTATTTGGGGGTCCACCCATGGAGAAGAGTTTAGACACTAAGATAATATAAGGAACACACACATTATAAAGAAATCACATTAGGATTCTCTTTTTAAGCTGTTCCTTAAAACACTAGTGCTTAGGAAATCTATTGGAGTCAGAAGCAGTCAAGGGTAGCCTAGGGTTAGGGTTAGGCTTAGGATATGGCTTACGGTACGGGTTCGGGGAGGGCTTCGTGTACGGCGTAGGGTATGGGTTAGAGTTAGGGTTAGGGTTAGTGTTAGGGTAGGTCTCGGGTTAGGTTATGAGTTAGGATTAGGGTACATGTTAGGGTTAGGGTAGGGGTTAGGGTTAGGGTACGCGTTAGAGTTAGGGTACTTATTAAACCTATCCCACTCTCTAGATACACCTTAGCACGTAAAGGAATATTATTTGGGGGTCCACCCATGAAGAAGAGTTTAGACACTAAGATAATATAAGGAACACACACATTATAAAGAAATCACATTAGGATTCTCTTTTTATGCTGTTCCTTAAAACACTAGTGCTTAGAAAATCTATTGGAGGCAGAAGCAGTCAAGGGTAGCCTAGGGTTAGGGTTAGGCTTAGGGTTTGGCTTAGGGTACGGCTTAGGTTACGGGTTCGGGGAGGGCTTCGGGTACGGCGTAAGGTATGGGTTAGTGTTAGGGTTAGGGTTAGTGTTAGGGTTAGGGCTCGGTTTAGGGTATTGTTTAGGATTAGGGTACATGTTAGGGTTAGGGTAGGGGTTAGGGTTAGGGTACGCGTTAGGATTAGGGTAGTTATTAAACCTATCCCACTCTATATACCCCTTAGCACGTAAAGGAATATTATTTGGGGGTCCAGCCATGGAGAAGAGTTTAGACACTAGGCTAAGATAAGGAACACACCCTTTATAGAGAAATCACATTACGATTCTCTTTTTAAGCTGTTCCTTAAAACACTAGTGCTTAGGAAATCTATTGGAGGCAGAAGAAGTCAAGGGTAGCCTAGTGTTAGGGTTAGGCTTAGGGTTAGGCTAAGGGTACGGCTTAGGGTACGGGTTCGGGGAGGTCTTTGGGTACGGCATAGGGTATGGGTTAGGGTTAGGGTTAGTGTTAGGGTTAGGGCTCGGTTTAGGGTACGGTTTAGTTTTAGGGTACGTGTTAGGGTTAGGGTAGGGGTTAGGGTTAGGGTACGTGTTAGGGTTAGGATAGTTATTAAACCTATCCCACTCTCTAGATACCCCTTAGCACGTAAAGGAATATTATTTGGGGGTCCACCCATGGAGAAGAGTTTAGACACTAAGATAATATAAGGAACACACACATTATAAAGAAATCACATTAGGATTCTCTTTTTAAGCTGTTCCTTAAACCACTAGTGCTTAGGAAATCTATTGGAGGCAGAAGCAGTCAAGGGTAGCCTAGGGTTAGGTATAGGCTTAGGGTTAGGCTTAGGGTATGGCTTAGGGTACGGGTTCGGGGAGGGGTTCGGGTACGGCGTAGGGTATGGGTTAGGGTTAGGGTTTGGGTTGGTGTTAGGGTTAGGGCTCCGTTTAGGGTACTGGTTAGGATTAGGATACGTGTTAGGGTTAGAGTAGGGGTTAGGGTTAGGGTACGCATTAGGGTTAGGGTAGTTATTAAACCTATCCCACTCTCTAGATACACCTTAGCACGTAAAGGAATATTATTGGTGGGTCCAGCCATGGAGAAGAGTTTAGACACTAGGCTAAGATTAGGAACACACCCTTTATAGAGAAATCACATTAGGATTCTCTTTTTAAGCTGTTCCTTAAAACACTAGTGCTTAGGAAATCTATTGGAGGCAGAAGCAGTCAAGGGTAGCCTAGTGTTAGGGTTAGGCTTAGTGTTAGGCTAAGGGTACGGCTTAGGGTTCGGGTTCGGGGAGGGCTTCGGGTACGGCGTAGGGTATGGGTTAGGGTTAGGGTTAGTGTTAGGGTTAGGGCTCGGTTTTGGGTACGGTTTAGGTTTAGGGTACGGGTTAGGGTTAGGGTAGGGGTTAGGGTTAGGGTACGCGTTAGGGTTAGGGTTGTTATTAAACCTATCCCACTCTCTAGATACCCCTTAGCACGTAAAGGAATATTATTTGGGGGTCCAGCCATGGAGAAGAGTTTAGACACTAGGATAAGATAAGGAACACACCCATTATAAAGAAATCACATTAGGATTCTCTTTTTAAGCTGTTCCTTAAAACACTAGTGCTTAGGAAATCTATTGGAGGCAGAAGCAGTCAAGGGTAGCCTAGGAATAGGGTTAGGCTTAGGGTTAGGCTTAGGGTACGGCTTAGGGTACGGTTTCGGGGAGGGCTTTGGGTACGGCGTAGGGTATGGGTTAGGGTTAGGGTTAGGGTTAGTGTTAGGGTTAGGGCTCGGTTTAGGGTATTGTTTAGGATTAGGGTACATGTTAGGGTTAGGGTAGGGGTTAGGGTTAGGGTACGCGTTAGGATTAGGGTAGTTATTAAACCTATCCCACTCTATATACCCCTTAGCACGTAAAGGAATATTATTTGGGGGTCCAGCCATGGAGAAGAGTTTAGACACTAGGCTAAGATAAGGAACACACCCTTTATAGAGAAATCACATTACGATTCTCTTTTTAAGCTGTTCCTTAAAACACTAGTGCTTAGGAAATCTATTGGAGGCAGAAGAAGTCAAGGGTAGCCTAGTGTTAGGGTTAGGCTTAGGGTTAGGCTAAGGGTACGGCTTAGGGTACGGGTTCGGGGAGGTCTTTGGGTACGGCATAGGGTATGGGTTAGGGTTAGGGTTAGTGTTAGGGTTAGGGCTCGGTTTAGGGTACGGTTTAGTTTTAGGGTACGTGTTAGGGTTAGGGTAGGGGTTAGGGTTAGGGTACGTGTTAGGGTTAGGATAGTTATTAAACCTATCCCACTCTCTAGATACCCCTTAGCACGTAAAGGAATATTATTTGGGGGTCCACCCATGGAGAAGAGTTTAGACACTAAGATAATATAAGGAACACACACATTATAAAGAAATCACATTAGGATTCTCTTTTTAAGCTGTTCCTTAAACCACTAGTGCTTAGGAAATCTATTGGAGGCAGAAGCAGTCAAGGGTAGCCTAGGGTTAGGTATAGGCTTAGGGTTAGGCTTAGGGTATGGCTTAGGGTACGGGTTCGGGGAGGGGTTCGGGTACGGCGTAGGGTATGGGTTAGGGTTAGGGTTTGGGTTGGTGTTAGGGTTAGGGCTCCGTTTAGGGTACTGGTTAGGATTAGGATACGTGTTAGGGTTAGAGTAGGGGTTAGGGTTAGGGTACGCATTAGGGTTAGGGTAGTTATTAAACCTATCCCACTCTCTAGATACACCTTAGCACGTAAAGGAATATTATTGGTGGGTCCAGCCATGGAGAAGAGTTTAGACACTAGGCTAAGATTAGGAACACACCCTTTATAGAGAAATCACATTAGGATTCTCTTTTTAAGCTGTTCCTTAAAACACTAGTGCTTAGGAAATCTATTGGAGGCAGAAGCAGTCAAGGGTAGCCTAGTGTTAGGGTTAGGCTTAGGGTTAGGCTAAGGGTACGGCTTAGGGTTCGGGTTCGGGGAGGGCTTCGGGTACGGCGTAGGGTATGGGTTAGGGTTAGGGTTAGTGTTAGGGTTAGGGCTCGGTTTTGGGTACGGTTTAGGTTTAGGGTACGGGTTAGGGTTAGGGTAGGGGTTAGGGTTAGGGTACGCGTTAGGGTTAGGGTTGTTATTAAACCTATCCCACTCTCTAGATACCCCTTAGCACGTAAAGGAATATTATTTGGGGGTCCAGCCATGGAGAAGAGTTTAGACACTAGGATAAGATAAGGAACACACCCATTATAAAGAAATCACATTAGGATTCTCTTTTTAAGCTGTTCCTTAAAACACTAGTGCTTAGGAAATCTATTGGAGGCAGAAGCAGTCAAGGGTAGCCTAGGAATAGGGTTAGGCTTAGGGTTAGGCTTAGGGTACGGCTTAGGGTACGGTTTCGGGGAGGGCTTTGGGTACGGCGTAGGGTATGGGTTAGGGTTAGGGTTAGGGTTAGTGTTAGGGTTAGGGCTCGGTTTAGGGTATTGGTTAGGATTAGGGTACATGTTAGGGTTAGGGTAGGGGTTAGGGTTACGGTACGCGTTAGGGTTAAGGTAGTTATTAAACCTATCCCACTCTCTAGATACCCCTTAGAACATAAAGGAATATTATTTGGAGGTCCAGCCATGGAGAAGAGTTTAGACACTAGGATAAGATAAGGAACACACACATTATAAAGAAATCACTTTAGGATTCTCTTTTTAAGCTGTTCGTTAAAACACTAGTGCTTAGGAAATCTATTGGCGGCAGAAGAAGTCAAGGGTAGCCTAGGGTTAGGGTTAGGCTTAGGGTTAGGCTTAGGATACGTCTTAGGGTACGGGTTTGGGGAGGGCTTTGGGTACGGCGTAGGGTATGGGTTAGGGTTAGTGTTGGGGTTAGTGTTAGGGTTAGGTCTCGGTTTAGGGTACGGGTTAGGATTAGGGTACGTGTTAGGGTTAGGGTAGGGGTTAGGGTTAGGTTACACGTTAGAGTTAGGGTAGTTATTAACCCTATCCCACTCTCTAGATACACCTTAGCACGTAAAGGAATATTATTTGGGGGTCCACCCATGGAGAAGAGTTTAGACACTAAGATAATATAAGGAACACACACATTATAAAGAAATCACATTAGGATTCTCTTTTTAAGCTGTTCCTTAAAACACTAGTGCTTAGGAAATCTATTGGAGTCAGAAGCAGTCAAGGGTAGCCTAGGGTTAGGGTTAGGCTTAGGATATGGCTTACGGTACGGGTTCGGGGAGGGCTTCGTGTACGGCGTAGGGTATGGGTTAGAGTTAGGGTTAGGGTTAGTGTTAGGGTAGGTCTCGGGTTAGGTTATGAGTTAGGATTAGGGTACATGTTAGGGTTAGGGTAGGGGTTAGGGTTAGGGTACGCGTTAGAGTTAGGGTACTTATTAAACCTATCCCACTCTCTAGATACACCTTAGCACGTAAAGGAATATTATTTGGGGGTCCACCCATGAAGAAGAGTTTAGACACTAAGATAATATAAGGAACACACACATTATAAAGAAATCACATTAGGATTCTCTTTTTACGCTGTTCCTTAAAACACTAGTGCTTAGAAAATCTATTGGAGGCAGAAGCAGTCAAGGGTAGCCTAGGGTTAGGGTTAGGCTTAGGGTTAGGCTTAGGGTACGGCTTAGGTTACGGGTTCGGGGAGGGCTTCGGGTACGGCGTAAGGTATGGGTTAGTGTTAGGGTTAGGGTTAGTGTTAGGGTTAGGGCTCGGTTTAGGGTATTGTTTAGGATTAGGGTACATGTTAGGGTTAGGGTAGGGGTTAGGGTTAGGGTACGCGTTAGGATTAGGGTAGTTATTAAACCTATCCCACTCTATATACCCCTTAGCACGTAAAGGAATATTATTTGGGGGTCCAGCCATGGAGAAGAGTTTAGACACTAGGCTAAGATAAGGAACACACCCTTTATAGAGAAATCACATTACGATTCTCTTTTTAAGCTGTTCCTTAAAACACTAGTGCTTAGGAAATCTATTGGAGGCAGAAGAAGTCAAGGGTAGCCTAGTGTTAGGGTTAGGCTTAGGGTTAGGCTAAGGGTACGGCTTAGGGTACGGGTTCGGGGAGGTCTTTGGGTACGGCATAGGGTATGGGTTAGGGTTAGGGTTAGTGTTAGGGTTAGGGCTCGGTTTAGGGTACGGTTTAGTTTTAGGGTACGTGTTAGGGTTAGGGTAGGGGTTAGGGTTAGGGTACGTGTTAGGGTTAGGATAGTTATTAAACCTATCCCACTCTCTAGATACCCCTTAGCACGTAAAGGAATATTATTTGGGGGTCCACCCATGGAGAAGAGTTTAGACACTAAGATAATATAAGGAACACACACATTATAAAGAAATCACATTAGGATTCTCTTTTTAAGCTGTTCCTTAAAACACTAGTGCTTAGGAAATCTATTGGAGGCAGAAGCAGTCAAGGGTAGCCTAGGGTTAGGTATAGGCTTAGGGTTAGGCTTAGGGTATGGCTTAGGGTACGGGTTCGGGGAGGGGTTCGGGTACGGCGTAGGGTATGGGTTAGGGTTAGGGTTTGGGTTGGTGTTAGGGTTAGGGCTCCGTTTAGGGTACTGGTTAGGATTAGGATACGTGTTAGGGTTAGAGTAGGGGTTAGGGTTAGGGTACGCATTAGGGTTAGGGTAGTTATTAAACCTATCCCACTCTCTAGATACACCTTAGCACGTAAAGGAATATTATTGGTGGGTCCAGCCATGGAGAAGAGTTTAGACACTAGGCTAAGATTAGGAACACACCCTTTATAGAGAAATCACATTAGGATTCTCTTTTTAAGCTGTTCCTTAAACCACTAGTGCTTAGGAAATCTATTGGAGGCAGAAGCAGTCAAGGGTAGCCTAGTGTTAGGGTTAGGCTTAGGGTTAGGCTAAGGTTACGGCTTAGGGTTCGGGTTCGGGGAGGGCTTCGGGTACGGCGTAGGGTATGGGTTAGGGTTACGGTTAGTGTTAGGGTTAGGGCTCGGTTTTGGGTACGGTTTAGGTTTAGGGTACGGGTTAGGGTTAGGGTAGGGGTTAGGGTTAGGGTACGCGTTAGGGTTAGGGTTGTTATTAAACCTATCCCACTCTCTAGATACCCCTTAGCACGTAAAGGAATATTATTTGGGGGTCCAGCCATGGAGAAGAGTTTAGACACTAGGATAAGATAAGGAACACACCCATTATAAAGAAATCACATTAGGATTCTCTTTTTAAGCTGTTCCTTAAAACACTAGTGCTTAGGAAATCTATTGGAGGCAGAAGCAGTCAAGGGTAGCCTAGGAATAGGGTTAGGCTTAGGGTTAGGCTTAGGGTACGGCTTAGGGTACGGTTTCGGGGAGGGCTTTGGGTACGGCGTAGGGTATGGGTTAGGGTTAGGGTTAGGGTTAGTGTTAGGGTTAGGGCTCGGTTTAGGGTATTGGTTAGGATTAGGGTACATGTTAGGGTTAGGGTAGGGGTTAGGGTTACGGTACGCGTTAGGGTTAAGGTAGTTATTAAACCTATCCCACTCTCTAGATACTCCTTAGAACATAAAGGAATATTATTTGGAGGTCCAGCCATGGAGAAGAGTTTAGACACTAGGATAAGATAAGGAACACACACATTATAAAGAAATCACTTTAGGATTCTCTTTTTAAGCTGTTCCTTAAAACACTAGTGCTTAGGAAATCTATTGGCGGCAGAAGAAGTCAAGGGTAGCCTAGGGTTAGGGTTAGGCTTAGGGTTAGGCTTAGGATACGTCTTAGGGTACGGGTTTGGGGAGGGCTTTGGGTACGGCGTAGGGTATGGGTTAGGGTTAGTGTTGGGGTTAGTGTTAGGGTTAGGTCTCGGTTTAGGGTACGGGTTAGGATTAGGGTACGTGTTAGGGTTAGGGTAGGGGTTAGGGTTAGGTTACACGTTAGAGTTAGGGTAGTTATTAACCCTATCCCACTCTCTAGATACACCTTAGCACGTAAAGGAATATTATTTGGGGGTCCACCCATGGAGAAGAGTTTAGACAGTAAGATAATATAAGGAACACACACATTATAAAGAAATCACATTAGGATTCTCTTTTTAAGCTGTTCCTTAAAACACTAGTGCTTAGGAAATCTATTGGAGTCAGAAGCAGTCAAGGGTAGCCTAGGGTTAGGGTTAGGCTTAGGGTTAGGCTTAGGATATGGCTTACGGTACGGGTTCGGGGAGGGCTTCGTGTACGGCGTAGGGTATGGGTTAGAGTTAGGGTTAGGGTTAGTGTTAGGGTAGGTCTCGGGTTAGGTTATGAGTTAGGATTAGGGTACATGTTAGGGTTAGGGTAGGGGTTAGGGTTAGGGTACGCGTTAGAGTTAGGGTACTTATTAAACCTATCCCACTCTCTAGATACACCTTAGCACGTAAAGGAATATTATTTGGGGGTCCACCCATGAAGAAGAGTTTAGACACTAAGATAATATAAGGAACACACACATTATAAAGAAATCACATTAGGATTCTCTTTTTACGCTGTTCCTTAAAACACTAGTGCTTAGAAAATCTATTGGAGGCAGAAGCAGTCAAGGGTAGCCTAGGGTTAGGGTTAGGCTTAGGGTTAGGCTTAGGGTACGGCTTAGGTTACGGGTTCGGGGAGGGCTTCGGGTACGGCGTAGGGTATGGGTTAGTGTTAGGGTTAGGGTTAGTGTTAGGGTTAGGGCTCGGTTTAGGGTATTGTTTAGGATTAGGGTACATGTTAGGGTTAGGGTAGGGGTTAGGGTTAGGGTACGCGTTAGGATTAGGGTAGTTATTAAACCTATCCCACTCTATATACCCCTTAGCACGTAAAGGAATATTATTTGGGGGTCCAGCCATGGAGAAGAGTTTAGACACTAGGCTAAGATAAGGAACACACCCTTTATAGAGAAATCACATTACGATTCTCTTTTTAAGCTGTTCCTTAAAACACTAGTGCTTAGGAAATCTATTGGAGGCAGAAGAAGTCAAGGGTAGCCTAGTGTTAGGGTTAGGCTTAGGGTTAGGCTAAGGGTACGGCTTAGGGTACGGGTTCGGGGAGGTCTTTGGGTACGGCATAGGGTATGGGTTAGGGTTAGCGTTAGTGTTAGGGTTAGGGCTCGGTTTAGGGTACGGTTTAGTTTTAGGGTACGTGTTAGGGTTAGGGTAGGGGTTAGGGTTAGGGTACGTGTTAGGGTTAGGGTAGTTATTAAACCTATCCCACTCTCTAGATACCCCTTAGCACGTAAAGAATATTATTTCGGGGTCCAGCCATGTAGAAGAGTTTAGACACTAAGATAATATAAGGAACACACACATTATAAAGAAATCACATTAGGATTCTCTTTTTAAGCTGTTCCTTAAACCACTAGTGCTTAGGAAATCTTTTGAAGGCAGAAGCAGTCAAGGGTAGCCTAGGGTTAGGTATAGGCTTAGGGTTAGGCTTAGGGTATGGCTTAGGTTACGGGTTCGGGGAGGGGTTCGGGTACGGCGTAGGGTATGGGTTAGGGTTAGGGTTTGGGTTGGTGTTAGGGTTAGGGCTCCGTTTAGGGTACTGGTTAGGATTAGGATACGTGTTAGGGTTAGAGTAGGGGTTAGGGTTAGGGTACGCATTTGGGTTAGGGTAGTTATTAAACCTATCCCACTCTCTAGATACACCTTAGCACGTAAAGGAATATTATTGGTGGGTCCAGCCATGGAGAAGAGTTTAGACACTAGGCTAAGATTAGGAACACACCCTTTATAGAGAAATCACATTAGGATTCTCTTTTTAAGCTGTTCCTTAAAACACTAGTGCTTAGGAAATCTATTGGAGGCAGAAGCAGTCAAGGGTAGCCTAGTGTTAGGGTTAGGCTTAGGGTTAGGCTAAGGGTACGGCTTAGGGTTCGGGTTCGGGGAGGGCTTCGGGTACGGCGTAGGGTATGGGTTATGGTTAGGGTTAGTGTTAGGTTTAGGGCTCGGTTTTGGGTACGGTTTAGGTTTAGGGTACGGGTTAGGGTTAGGGTAGGGGTTAGGGTTAGGGTACGTGTTAGGGTTAGGGTTGTTATTAAACCTATCCCACTCTCTAGATACCCCTTAGCACGTAAAGGAATATTATTTGGGGGTCCAGCCATGGAGAAGAGTTTAGACACTAGGATAAGATAAGGAACACACCCATTATAAAGAAATCACATTAGGATTCTCTTTTTAAGCTGTTCCTTAAAACACTAGTGCTTAGGAAATCTATTGGAGGCAGAAGTAGTCAAGGGTAGCCTAGGAATAGGGATAGGCTTAGGGTTAGGCTTAGGGTACGGCTTAGGGTACGGTTTCGGGGAGGGCTTTGGGTACGGCGTAGGGTATGGGTTAGGGTTAGGGTTAGGGTTAGTGTTAGGGTTAGGGCTCGGTTTAGGGTATTGGTTAGGATTAGGGTACATGTTAGGGTTAGGGTAGGGGTTAGGGTTACGGTACGCGTTAGGGTTAAGGTAGTTATTAAACCTATCCCACTCTCTAGATACCCCTTAGAACATAAAGGAATATTATTTGGAGGTCCAGCCATGGAGAAGAGTTTAGACACTAGGACAAGATAAGGAACACACACATTATAAAGAAATCACTTTAGGATTTTTTTTTTAAGCTGTTCCTTAAAACACTACTGCTTAGGAAATCTATTGGTGGCAGAAGAAGTCAAGGGTAGCCTAGGGTTAGGGTTAGGCTTAGGGTTAGGCTTAGGATACGTCTTAGGGTACGGGTTTGGGGAGGGCTTTGGGTACGGCGTAGGGTATGGGTTAGGGTTAGGGTTGGGGTTAGTGTTAGGGTTAGGTCTCGGTTTAGGGTACGGGTTAGGATTAGGGTACGTGTTAGGGTTAGGGTAGGGGTTAGGGTTAGGGTACACGTTAGAGTTAGGGTAGTTATTAACCCTATCCCACTCTCCAGATACACCTTAGCACGTAAAGGAATATTATTTGGGGGTCCACCCATGGAGAAGAGTTTAGACACTAAGATAATATAAGGAACACACACATTATAAAGAAATCACATTAGGATTCTCTTTTTAAGCTGTTCCTTAAAACACTAGTGCTTAGGAAATCTATTGGAGTCAGAAGCAGTCAAGGGTAGCCTAGGGTTAGGGTTAGGCTTAGGGTTAGGCTTAGGATATGGCTTACGGTACGGGTTCGGGGAGGGCTTCGTGTACGGCGTAGGGTATGGGTTAGAGTTAGGGTTAGGGTTAGTGTTAGGGTAGGTCTCGGGTTAGGTTATGAGTTAGGATTAGGGTACATGTTAGGGTTAGGGTAGGGGTTAGGGTTAGGGTACGCGTTAGAGTTAGGGTACTTATTAAACCTATCCCACTCTCTAGATACATCTTAGCACGTAAAGGAATATTATTTGGGGGTCCACCCATGAAGAAGAATTTAGACACTAAGATAATATAAGGAACACACACATTATAAAGAAATCACATTAGGATTCTCTTTTTACGCTGTTCCTTAAAACACTAGTGCTTAGGAAATCTATTGGAGGCAGAAGCAGTCAAGGGTAGCCTAGGGTTAGGGTTAGGCTTAGGTTTAGGCTTAGGGTACGGCTTAGGTTACGGGTTCGGGGAGGGCTTCGGGTACGGCGTAGGGTATGGGTTAGTGTTAGGGTTAGGGTTAGTGTTAGGGTTAGGGCTCGGTTTAGGGTATTGTTTAGGATTAGGGTACATGTTAGGGTTAGTTTAGGGGTTAGGGTTAGGGTATGCGTTAGGGTTAGGG
Organism: Balaenoptera physalus; assembly: GCF_965194825.1. Taxonomy (NCBI): domain Eukaryota; kingdom Metazoa; phylum Chordata; class Mammalia; order Artiodactyla; family Balaenopteridae; genus Balaenoptera; species Balaenoptera physalus. The sequence goes on from NW_028126427.1 coordinate 576,777, forward strand.
TAGTTATTAAACCTATCCCACTCTATATACCCCTTAGCACGTAAAGGAATATTATTTGCGGGTCCAGCCATGGAGAAGAGTTTAGACACTAGGCTAAGATAAGGAATACACCCTTTATAGAGAAATCACATTAGGATTCTCTTTTTAAGCTGTTCCTTAAAACACTAGTGCTTAGGAAATCTATTGGAGGCAGAAGAAGTCAAGGGTAGCCTAGTGTTAGGGTTAGGCTTAGGGTTAGGCTAAGGGTACGGCTTAGGGTACGGGTTCGGGGAGGTCTTTGGGTACGGCATAGGGTATGGGTTAGGGTTAGGGTTAGTGTTAGGGTTAGGGCTCAGTTTAGGGTACGGTTTAGTTTTAGGGTACGTGTTAGGGTTAGGGTAGGGGTTAGGGTTAGGGTACGTGTTAGGGTTAGGGTAGTTATTAAACGTATCCCACTCTCTAGATACCCCTTAGCACGTAAAGGAATATTATTTGGGGGTCCACCCATGGAGAAGAGTTTAGACACTAAGATAATATAAGGAACACACACATTATAAAGAAATCACATTAGGATTCTCTTTTTAAGCTGTTCCTTAAACCACTAGTGCTTAGGAAATCTATTGGAGGCAGAAGCAGTCAAGGGTAGCCTAGGGTTAGGTATAGGCTTAGGGTTAGGCTTAGGGTATGGCTTAGGGTACGGGTTCGGGGAGGGGTTCGGGTACGGCGTAGGGTATGGGTTAGGGTTAGGGTTTGGGTTGGTGTTAGGGTTAGGGCTCCGTTTAGGGTACTGGTTAGGATTAGGATACGTGTTAGGGTTAGAGTAGGGGTTAGGGTTAGGGTACGCATTAGGGTTAGGGTAGTTATTAAACCTATCCCACTCTCTAGATACACCTTAGCACGTAAAGGAATATTATTGGTGGGTCCAGCCATGGAGAAGAGTTTAGACACTAGGCTAAGATTAGGAACACACCCTTTATAGAGAAATCACATTAGGATTCTCTTTTTAAGCTGTTCCTTAAACCACTAGTGCTTAGGAAATCTATTGGAGGCAGAAGCAGTCAAGGGTAGCCTAGGGTTAGGTATAGGCTTAGGGTTAGGCTTAGGGTATGGCTTAGGGTACGGGTTCGGGGAGGGCTTCGGGTACGGCGTAGGGTATGGGTTAGGGTTAGGGTTAGTGTTAGGGTTAGGGCTCGGTTTTGGGTACGGTTTAGGTTTACGGTACGGGTTAGGGTTAGGGTAGGGGTTAGGGTTAGGGTACGCGTTAGGGTTAGGGTTGTTATTAAACCTATCCCACTCTCTAGATACCCCTTAGCACGTAAAGGAATATTATTTGGGGGTCCAGCCATGGAGAAGAGTTTAGACACTAAGATAATATAAGGAACACACACATTATAAAGAAATCACATTAGGATTCTCTTTTTAAGCTGTTCCTTAAAACACTAGTGCTTAGGAAATCTATTGGAGGCAGAAGAAGTCAAGGGTAGCCTAGGGTTAGGGTTAGGCTTAGGGTTAGGCTTAGGGTACGGCTTAGGTTACGGGTTCGGGGAGGGCTTCGGGTACGGCGTAGGGTATGGGTTAGTGTTAGGGTTAGGGTTAGTGTTAGGGTTAGGGCTCGGTTTAGGGTATTGTTTAGGATTAGGGTACATGTTAGGGTTAGGGTAGGGGTTAGGGTTAGGGTACGCGTTAGGATTAGGGTAGTTATTAAACCTATCCCACTCTATATACCCCTTAGCACGTAAAGGAATATTATTTGGGGGTCCAGCCATGGAGAAGAGTTTAGACACTAGGCTAAGATTAGGAACACACCCTTTATAGAGAAATCACATTAGGATTCTCTTTTTAAGCTGTTCCTTAAAACACTAGTGCTTAGGAAATCTATTGGAGGCAGAAGCAGTCAAGGGTAGCCTAGTGTTAGGGTTAGGCTTAGGGTTAGGCTAAGGGTACGGCTTAGGGTTCGGGTTCGGGGAGGGCTTCGGGTACGGCGTAGGGTATGGGTTATGGTTAGGGTTAGTGTTAGGTTTAGGGCTCGGTTTTGGGTACGGTTTAGGTTTAGGGTACGGGTTAGGGTTAGGGTAGGGGTTAGGGTTAGGGTACGTGTTAGGGTTAGGGTTGTTATTAAACCTATCCCACTCTCTAGATACCCCTTAGCACGTAAAGGAATATTATTTGGGGGTCCAGCCATGGAGAAGAGTTTAGACACTAGGATAAGATAAGGAACACACCCATTATAAAGAAATCACATTAGGATTCTCTTTTTAAGCTGTTCCTTAAAACACTAGTGCTTAGGAAATCTATTGGAGGCAGAAGTAGTCAAGGGTAGCCTAGGAATAGGGATAGGCTTAGGGTTAGGCTTAGGGTACGGCTTAGGGTACGGTTTCGGGGAGGGCTTTGGGTACGGCGTAGGGTATGGGTTAGGGTTAGGGTTAGGGTTAGTGTTAGGGTTAGGGCTCGGTTTAGGGTATTGGTTAGGATTAGGGTACATGTTAGGGTTAGGGTAGGGGTTAGGGTTACGGTACGCGTTAGGGTTAAGGTAGTTATTAAACCTATCCCACTCTCTAGATACCCCTTAGAACATAAAGGAATATTATTTGGAGGTCCAGCCATGGAGAAGAGTTTAGACACTAGGACAAGATAAGGAACACACACATTATAAAGAAATCACTTTAGGATTTTTTTTTTAAGCTGTTCCTTAAAACACTACTGCTTAGGAAATCTATTGGTGGCAGAAGAAGTCAAGGGTAGCCTAGGGTTAGGGTTAGGCTTAGGGTTAGGCTTAGGATACGTCTTAGGGTACGGGTTTGGGGAGGGCTTTGGGTACGGCGTAGGGTATGGGTTAGGGTTAGGGTTGGGGTTAGTGTTAGGGTTAGGTCTCGGTTTAGGGTACGGGTTAGGATTAGGGTACGTGTTAGGGTTAGGGTAGGGGTTAGGGTTAGGGTACACGTTAGAGTTAGGGTAGTTATTAACCCTATCCCACTCTCCAGATACACCTTAGCACGTAAAGGAATATTATTTGGGGGTCCACCCATGGAGAAGAGTTTAGACACTAAGATAATATAAGGAACACACACATTATAAAGAAATCACATTAGGATTCTCTTTTTAAGCTGTTCCTTAAAACACTAGTGCTTAGGAAATCTATTGGAGTCAGAAGCAGTCAAGGGTAGCCTAGGGTTAGGGTTAGGCTTAGGGTTAGGCTTAGGATATGGCTTACGGTACGGGTTCGGGGAGGGCTTCGTGTACGGCGTAGGGTATGGGTTAGAGTTAGGGTTAGGGTTAGTGTTAGGGTAGGTCTCGGGTTAGGTTATGAGTTAGGATTAGGGTACATGTTAGGGTTAGGGTAGGGGTTAGGGTTAGGGTACGCGTTAGAGTTAGGGTACTTATTAAACCTATCCCACTCTCTAGATACATCTTAGCACGTAAAGGAATATTATTTGGGGGTCCACCCATGAAGAAGAATTTAGACACTAAGATAATATAAGGAACACACACATTATAAAGAAATCACATTAGGATTCTCTTTTTACGCTGTTCCTTAAAACACTAGTGCTTAGGAAATCTATTGGAGGCAGAAGCAGTCAAGGGTAGCCTAGGGTTAGGGTTAGGCTTAGGTTTAGGCTTAGGGTACGGCTTAGGTTACGGGTTCGGGGAGGGCTTCGGGTACGGCGTAGGGTATGGGTTAGTGTTAGGGTTAGGGTTAGTGTTAGGGTTAGGGCTCGGTTTAGGGTATTGTTTAGGATTAGGGTACATGTTAGGGTTAGTTTAGGGGTTAGGGTTAGGGTATGCGTTAGGGTTAGGGTAGTTATTAAACCTATCCCACTCTATATACCCCTTAGCACGTAAAGGAATATTATTTGTGGGTCCAGCCATGGAGAAGAGTTTAGACACTAGGCTAAGATAAGGAATACACCCTTTATAGAGAAATCACATTAGGATTCTCTTTTTAAGCTGTTCCTTAAAACACTAGTGCTTAGGAAATCTATTGGAGGCAGAAGAAGTCAAGGGTAGCCTAGTGTTAGGGTTAGGCTTAGGGTTAGGCTAAGGGTACGGCTTAGGGTACGGGTTCGGGGAGGTCTTTGGGTACGGCATAGGGTATGGGTTAGGGTTAGGGTTAGTGTTAGGGTTAGGGCTCAGTTTAGGGTACGGTTTAGTTTTAGGGTACGTGTTAGGGTTAGGGTAGGGGTTAGGGTTAGGGTACGTGTTAGGGTTAGGGTAGTTATTAAACGTATCCCACTCTCTAGATACCCCTTAGCACGTAAAGGAATATTATTTGGGGGTCCACCCATGGAGAAGAGTTTAGACACTAAGATAATATAAGGAACACACACATTATAAAGAAATCACATTAGGATTCTCTTTTTAAGCTGTTCCTTAAACCACTAGTGCTTAGGAAATCTATTGGAGGCAGAAGCAGTCAAGGGTAGCCTAGGGTTAGGTATAGGCTTAGGGTTAGGCTTAGGGTATGGCTTAGGGTACGGGTTCGGGGAGGGGTTCGGGTACGGCGTAGGGTATGGGTTAGGGTTAGGGTTTGGGTTGGTGTTAGGGTTAGGGCTCCGTTTAGGGTACTGGTTAGGATTAGGATACGTGTTAGGGTTAGAGTAGGGGTTAGGGTTAGGGTACGCATTAGGGTTAGGGTAGTTATTAAACCTATCCCACTCTCTAGATACACCTTAGCACGTAAAGGAATATTATTGGTGGGTCCAGCCATGGAGAAGAGTTTAGACACTAGGCTAAGATTAGGAACACACCCTTTATAGAGAAATCACATTAGGATTCTCTTTTTAAGCTGTTCCTTAAACCACTAGTGCTTAGGAAATCTATTGGAGGCAGAAGCAGTCAAGGGTAGCCTAGGGTTAGGTATAGGCTTAGGGTTAGGCTTAGGGTATGGCTTAGGGTACGGGTTCGGGGAGGGCTTCGGGTACGGCGTAGGGTATGGGTTAGGGTTAGGGTTAGTGTTAGGGTTAGGGCTCGGTTTTGGGTACGGTTTAGGTTTACGGTACGGGTTAGGGTTAGGGTAGGGGTTAGGGTTAGGGTACGCGTTAGGGTTAGGGTTGTTATTAAACCTATCCCACTCTCTAGATACCCCTTAGCACGTAAAGGAATATTATTTGGGGGTCCAGCCATGGAGAAGAGTTTAGACACTAAGATAATATAAGGAACACACACATTATAAAGAAATCACATTAGGATTCTCTTTTTAAGCTGTTCCTTAAAACACTAGTGCTTAGGAAATCTATTGGAGGCAGAAGAAGTCAAGGGTAGCCTAGGGTTAGGGTTAGGCTTAGGGTTAGGCTTAGGGTACGGCTTAGGTTACGGGTTCGGGGAGGGCTTCGGGTACGGCGTAGGGTATGGGTTAGTGTTAGGGTTAGGGTTAGTGTTAGGGTTAGGGCTCGGTTTAGGGTATTGTTTAGGATTAGGGTACATGTTAGGGTTAGGGTAGGGGTTAGGGTTAGGGTACGCGTTAGGATTAGGGTAGTTATTAAACCTATCCCACTCTATATACCCCTTAGCACGTAAAGGAATATTATTTGGGGGTCCAGCCATGGAGAAGAGTTTAGACACTAGGCTAAGATAAGGAACACACCCTTTATAGAGAAATCACATTACGATTCTCTTTTTAAGCTGTTCCTTAAAACACTAGTGCTTAGGAAATCTATTGGAGGCAGAAGGAGTCAAGGGTAGCCTAGTGTTAGGGTTAGGCTTAGGGTTAGGCTAAGGGTACGGCTTAGGGTACGGGTTCGGGGAGGTCTTTGGGTACGGCGTAGGGTATGGGTTAGGGTTAGGGTTAGTGTTAGGGTTAGGGCTCGGTTTAGGGTACGGTTTAGTTTTAGGGTACGTGTTAGGGTTAGGGTAGGGGTTAGGGTTAGGGTACGTGTTAGGGTTAGGGTAGTTATTAAACCTATCCCACTCTCTAGATACCCCTTAGCACGTAAAGAATATTATTTCGGGGTCCAGCCATGTAGAAGAGTTTAGACACTAAGATAATATAAGGAACACACACATTATAAAGAAATCACATTAGGATTCTCTTTTTAAGCTGTTCCTTAAACCACTAGTGCTTAGGAAATCTTTTGAAGGCAGAAGCAGTCAAGGGTAGCCTAGGGTTAGGTATAGGCTTAGGGTTAGGCTTAGGGTATGGCTTAGGGTACGGGTTCGGGGAGGGGTTCGGTTACGGCGTAGGGTATGGGTTAGGGTTAGGGTTTGGGTTGGTGTTAGGGTTAGGGCTCCGTTTAGGGTACTGGTTAGGATTAGGATACGTGTTAGGGTTAGAGTAGGGGTTAGGGTTAGGGTACGCATTTGGGTTAGGGTAGTTATTAAACCTATCCCACTCTCTAGATACACCTTAGCACGTAAAGGAATATTATTGGTGGGTCCAGCCATGGAGAAGAGTTTAGACACTAGGCTAAGATTAGGAACACACCCTTTATAGAGAAATCACATTAGGATTCTCTTTTTAAGCTGTTCCTTAAAACACTAGTGCTTAGGAAATCTATTGGAGGCAGAAGCAGTCAAGGGTAGCCTAGTGTTAGGGTTAGGCTTAGGGTTAGGCTAAGGGTACGGCTTAGGGTTCGGGTTCGGGGAGGGCTTCGGGTACGGCGTAGGGTATGGGTTATGGTTAGGGTTAGTGTTAGGTTTAGGGCTCGGTTTTGGGTACGGTTTAGGTTTAGGGTACGGGTTAGGGTTAGGGTAGGGGTTAGGGTTAGGGTACGTGTTAGGGTTAGGGTTGTTATTAAACCTATCCCACTCTCTAGATACCCCTTAGCACGTAAAGGAATATTATTTGGGGGTCCAGCCATGGAGAAGAGTTTAGACACTAGGATAAGATAAGGAACACACCCATTATAAAGAAATCACATTAGGATTCTCTTTTTAAGCTGTTCCTTAAAGCACTAGTGCTTAGGAAATCTATTGGAGGCAGAAGCAGTCAAGGGTAGCCTAGGAATAGGGATAGGCTTAGGGTTAGGCTTAGGGTACGGCTTAGGGTACGGTTTCGGGGAGGGCTTTGGGTACGGCGTAGGGTATGGGTTAGGGTTAGGGTTAGGGTTAGTGTTAGGGTTAGGGCTCGGTTTAGGGTATTGGTTAGGATTAGGGTACATGTTAGGGTTAGGGTAGGGGTTAGGGTTACGGTACGCGTTAGGGTTAAGGTAGTTATTAAACCTATCCCACTCTCTAGATACCCCTTAGAACATAAAGGAATATTATTTGGAGGTCCAGCCATGGAGAAGAGTTTAGACACTAGGACAAGATAAGGAACACACACATTATAAAGAAATCACTTTAGGATTTTTTTTTTAAGCTGTTCCTTAAAACACTACTGCTTAGGAAATCTATTGGCGGCAGAAGAAGTCAAGGGTAGCCTAGGGTTAGGGTTAGGCTTAGGGTTAGGCTTAGGATACGTCTTAGGGTACGGGTTTGGGGAGGGCTTTGGGTACGGCGTAGGGTATGGGTTAGGGTTAGGGTTGGGGTTAGTGTTAGGGTTAGGTCTCGGTTTAGGGTACGGGTTAGGATTAGGGTACGTGTTAGGGTTAGGGTAGGGGTTAGGGTTAGGGTACACGTTAGAGTTAGGGTAGTTATTAACCCTATCCCACTCTCCAGATACACCTTAGCACGTAAAGGAATATTATTTGGGGGTCCACCCATGGAGAAGAGTTTAGACACTAAGATAATATAAGGAACACACACATTATAAAGAAATCACATTAGGATTCTCTTTTTAAGCTGTTCCTTAAAACACTAGTGCTTAGGAAATCTATTGGAGTCAGAAGCAGTCAAGGGTAGCCTAGGGTTAGGGTTAGGCTTAGGGTTAGGCTTAGGATATGGCTTACGGTACGGGTTCGGGGAGGGCTTCGTGTACGGCGTAGGGTATGGGTTAGAGTTAGGGTTAGGGTTAGTGTTAGGGTAGGTCTCGGGTTAGGTTATGAGTTAGGATTAGGGTACATGTTAGGGTTAGGGTAGGGGTTAGGGTTAGGGTACGCGTTAGAGTTAGGGTACTTATTAAACCTATCCCACTCTCTAGATACACCTTAGCACGTAAAGGAATATTATTTGGGGGTCCACCCATGAAGAAGAGTTTAGACACTAAGATAATATAAGGAACACACACATTATAAAGAAATCACATTAGGATTCTCTTTTTATGCTGTTCCTTAAAACACTAGTGCTTAGAAAATCTATTGGAGGCAGAAGCAGTCAAGGGTAGCCTAGGGTTAGGGTTAGGCTTAGGGTTAGGCTTAGGGTACGGCTTAGGTTACGGGTTCGGGGAGGGCTTCGGGTACGGCGTAAGGTATGGGTTAGTGTTAGGGTTAGGGTTAGTGTTAGGGTTAGGGCTCGGTTTAGGGTATTGTTTAGGATTAGGGTACATGTTAGGGTTAGGGTAGGGGTTAGGGTTAGGGTACGCGTTAGGATTAGGGTAGTTATTAAACCTATCCCAATCTATATACCCCTTAGCACGTAAAGGAATATTATTTGGGGGTCCAGCCATGGAGAAGAGTTTAGACACTAGGCTAAGATAAGGAACACACCCTTTATAGAGAAATCACATTACGATTCTCTTTTTAAGCTGTTCCTTAAAACACTAGTGCTTAGGAAATCTATTGGAGGCAGAAGAAGTCAAGGGTAGCCTAGTGTTAGGGTTAGGCTTAGGGTTAGGCTAAGGGTACGGCTTAGGGTACGGGTTCGGGGAGGTCTTTGGGTACGGCATAGGGTATGGGTTAGGGTTAGGGTTAGTGTTAGGGTTAGGGCTCGGTTTAGGGTACGGTTTAGTTTTAGGGTACGTGTTAGGGTTAGGGTAGGGGTTAGGGTTAGGGTACGTGTTAGGGTTAGGATAGTTATTAAACCTATCCCACTCTCTAGATACCCCTTAGCACGTAAAGGAATATTATTTGGGGGTCCACCCATGGAGAAGAGTTTAGACACTAAGATAATATAAGGAACACACACATTATAAAGAAATCACATTAGGATTCTCTTTTTAAGCTGTTCCTTAAACCACTAGTGCTTAGGAAATCTATTGGAGGCAGAAGCAGTCAAGGGTAGCCTAGGGTTAGGTATAGGCTTAGGGTTAGGCTTAGGGTATGGCTTAGGGTACGGGTTCGGGGAGGGGTTCGGGTACGGCGTAGGGTATGGGTTAGGGTTAGGGTTTGGGTTGGTGTTAGGGTTAGGGCTCCGTTTAGGGTACTGGTTAGGATTAGGATACGTGTTAGGGTTAGAGTAGGGGTTAGGGTTAGGGTACGCATTAGGGTTAGGGTAGTTATTAAACCTATCCCACTCTCTAGATACACCTTAGCACGTAAAGGAATATTATTGGTGGGTCCAGCCATGGAGAAGAGTTTAGACACTAGGCTAAGATTAGGAACACACCCTTTATAGAGAAATCACATTAGGATTCTCTTTTTAAGCTGTTCCTTAAAACACTAGTGCTTAGGAAATCTATTGGAGGCAGAAGCAGTCAAGGGTAGCCTAGTGTTAGGGTTAGGCTTAGTGTTAGGCTAAGGGTACGGCTTAGGGTTCGGGTTCGGGGAGGGCTTCGGGTACGGCGTAGGGTATGGGTTAGGGTTAGGGTTAGTGTTAGGGTTAGGGCTCGGTTTTGGGTACGGTTTAGGTTTAGGGTACGGGTTAGGGTTAGGGTAGGGGTTAGGGTTAGGGTACGCGTTAGGGTTAGGGTTGTTATTAAACCTATCCCACTCTCTAGATACCCCTTAGCACGTAAAGGAATATTATTTGGGGGTCCAGCCATGGAGAAGAGTTTAGACACTAGGATAAGATAAGGAACACACCCATTATAAAGAAATCACATTAGGATTCTCTTTTTAAGCTGTTCCTTAAAACACTAGTGCTTAGGAAATCTATTGGAGGCAGAAGCAGTCAAGGGTAGCCTAGGAATAGGGTTAGGCTTAGGGTTAGGCTTAGGGTACGGCTTAGGGTACGGTTTCGGGGAGGGCTTTGGGTACGGCGTAGGGTATGGGTTAGGGTTAGGGTTAGGGTTAGTGTTAGGGTTAGGGCTCGGTTTAGGGTATTGTTTAGGATTAGGGTACATGTTAGGGTTAGGGTAGGGGTTAGGGTTAGGGTACGCGTTAGGATTAGGGTAGTTATTAAACCTATCCCACTCTATATACCCCTTAGCACGTAAAGGAATATTATTTGGGGGTCCAGCCATGGAGAAGAGTTTAGACACTAGGCTAAGATAAGGAACACACCCTTTATAGAGAAATCACATTACGATTCTCTTTTTAAGCTGTTCCTTAAAACACTAGTGCTTAGGAAATCTATTGGAGGCAGAAGAAGTCAAGGGTAGCCTAGTGTTAGGGTTAGGCTTAGGGTTAGGCTAAGGGTACGGCTTAGGGTACGGGTTCGGGGAGGTCTTTGGGTACGGCATAGGGTATGGGTTAGGGTTAGGGTTAGTGTTAGGGTTAGGGCTCGGTTTAGGGTACGGTTTAGTTTTAGGGTACGTGTTAGGGTTAGGGTAGGGGTTAGGGTTAGGGTACGTGTTAGGGTTAGGATAGTTATTAAACCTATCCCACTCTCTAGATACCCCTTAGCACGTAAAGGAATATTATTTGGGGGTCCACCCATGGAGAAGAGTTTAGACACTAAGATAATATAAGGAACACACACATTATAAAGAAATCACATTAGGATTCTCTTTTTAAGCTGTTCCTTAAACCACTAGTGCTTAGGAAATCTATTGGAGGCAGAAGCAGTCAAGGGTAGCCTAGGGTTAGGTATAGGCTTAGGGTTAGGCTTAGGGTATGGCTTAGGGTACGGGTTCGGGGAGGGGTTCGGGTACGGCGTAGGGTATGGGTTAGGGTTAGGGTTTGGGTTGGTGTTAGGGTTAGGGCTCCGTTTAGGGTACTGGTTAGGATTAGGATACGTGTTAGGGTTAGAGTAGGGGTTAGGGTTAGGGTACGCATTAGGGTTAGGGTAGTTATTAAACCTATCCCACTCTCTAGATACACCTTAGCACGTAAAGGAATATTATTGGTGGGTCCAGCCATGGAGAAGAGTTTAGACACTAGGCTAAGATTAGGAACACACCCTTTATAGAGAAATCACATTAGGATTCTCTTTTTAAGCTGTTCCTTAAAACACTAGTGCTTAGTAAATCTATTGGAGGCAGAAGCAGTCAAGGGTAGCCTAGTGTTAGGGTTAGGCTTAGTGTTAGGCTAAGGGTACGGCTTAGGGTTCGGGTTCGGGGAGGGCTTCGGGTACGGCGTAGGGTATGGGTTAGGGTTAGGGTTAGTGTTAGGGTTAGGGCTCGGTTTTGGGTACGGTTTAGGTTTAGGGTACGGGTTAGGGTTAGGGTAGGGGTTAGGGTTAGGGTACGCGTTAGGGTTAGGGTTGTTATTAAACCTATCCCACTCTCTAGATACCCCTTAGCACGTAAAGGAATATTATTTGGGGGTCCAGCCATGGAGAAGAGTTTAGACACTAGGATAAGATAAGGAACACACCCATTATAAAGAAATCACATTAGGATTCTCTTTTTAAGCTGTTCCTTAAAACACTAGTGCTTAGGAAATCTATTGGAGGCAGAAGCAGTCAAGGGTAGCCTAGGAATAGGGTTAGGCTTAGGGTTAGGCTTAGGGTACGGCTTAGGGTACGGTTTCGGGGAGGGCTTTGGGTACGGCGTAGGGTATGGGTTAGGGTTAGGGTTAGGGTTAGTGTTAGGGTTAGGGCTCGGTTTAGGGTATTGTTTAGGATTAGGGTACATGTTAGGGTTAGGGTAGGGGTTAGGGTTAGGGTACGCGTTAGGATTAGGGTAGTTATTAAACCTATCCCACTCTATATACCCCTTAGCACGTAAAGGAATATTATTTGGGGGTCCAGCCATGGAGAAGAGTTTAGACACTAGGCTAAGATAAGGAACACACCCTTTATAGAGAAATCACATTACGATTCTCTTTTTAAGCTGTTCCTTAAAACACTAGTGCTTAGGAAATCTATTGGAGGCAGAAGCAGTCAAGGGTAGCCTAGGAATAGGGATAGGCTTAGGGTTAGGCTTAGGGTACGGCTTAGGGTACGGTTTCGGGGAGGGCTTTGGGTACGGCGTAGGGTATGGGTTAGGGTTAGGGTTAGGGTTAGTGTTAGGGTTAGGGCTCGGTTTAGGGTATTGGTTAGGATTAGGGTACATGTTAGGGTTAGGGTAGGGGTTAGGGTTACGGTACGCGTTAGGGTTAAGGTAGTTATTAAACCTATCCCACTCTCTAGATACCCCTTAGAACATAAAGGAATATTATTTGGAGGTCCAGCCATGGAGAAGAGTTTAGACACTAGGACAAGATAAGGAACACACACATTATAAAGAAATCACTTTAGGATTTTTTTTTTAAGCTGTTCCTTAAAACACTACTGCTTAGGAAATCTATTGGTGGCAGAAGAAGTCAAGGGTAGCCTAGGGTTAGGGTTAGGCTTAGGGTTAGGCTTAGGATACGTCTTAGGGTACGGGTTTGGGGAGGGCTTTGGGTACGGCGTAGGGTATGGGTTAGGGTTAGGGTTGGGGTTAGTGTTAGGGTTAGGTCTCGGTTTAGGGTACGGGTTAGGATTAGGGTACGTGTTAGGGTTAGGGTAGGGGTTAGGGTTAGGGTACACGTTAGAGTTAGGGTAGTTATTAACCCTATCCCACTCTCCAGATACACCTTAGCACGTAAAGGAATATTATTTGGGGGTCCACCCATGGAGAAGAGTTTAGACACTAAGATAATATAAGGAACACACACATTATAAAGAAATCACATTAGGATTCTCTTTTTAAGCTGTTCCTTAAAACACTAGTGCTTAGGAAATCTATTGGAGTCAGAAGCAGTCAAGGGTAGCCTAGGGTTAGGGTTAGGCTTAGGGTTAGGCTTAGGATATGGCTTACGGTACGGGTTCGGGGAGGGCTTCGTGTACGGCGTAGGGTATGGGTTAGAGTTAGGGTTAGGGTTAGTGTTAGGGTAGGTCTCGGGTTAGGTTATGAGTTAGGATTAGGGTACATGTTAGGGTTAGGGTAGGGGTTAGGGTTAGGGTACGCGTTAGAGTTAGGGTACTTATTAAACCTATCCCACTCTCTAGATACATCTTAGCACGTAAAGGAATATTATTTGGGGGTCCACCCATGAAGAAGAATTTAGACACTAAGATAATATAAGGAACACACACATTATAAAGAAATCACATTAGGATTCTCTTTTTACGCTGTTCCTTAAAACACTAGTGCTTAGGAAATCTATTGGAGGCAGAAGCAGTCAAGGGTAGCCTAGGGTTAGGGTTAGGCTTAGGTTTAGGCTTAGGGTACGGCTTAGGTTACGGGTTCGGGGAGGGCTTCGGGTACGGCGTAGGGTATGGGTTAGTGTTAGGGTTAGGGTTAGTGTTAGGGTTAGGGCTCGGTTTAGGGTATTGTTTAGGATTAGGGTACATGTTAGGGTTAGTTTAGGGGTTAGGGTTAGGGTATGCGTTAGGGTTAGGGTAGTTATTAAACCTATCCCACTCTATATACCCCTTAGCACGTAAAGGAATATTATTTGTGGGTCCAGCCATGGAGAAGAGTTTAGACACTAGGCTAAGATAAGGAATACACCCTTTATAGAGAAATCACATTAGGATTCTCTTTTTAAGCTGTTCCTTAAAACACTAGTGCTTAGGAAATCTATTGGAGGCAGAAGAAGTCAAGGGTAGCCTAGTGTTAGGGTTAGGCTTAGGGTTAGGCTAAGGGTACGGCTTAGGGTACGGGTTCGGGGAGGTCTTTGGGTACGGCATAGGGTATGGGTTAGGGTTAGGGTTAGTGTTAGGGTTAGGGCTCAGTTTAGGGTACGGTTTAGTTTTAGGGTACGTGTTAGGGTTAGGGTAGGGGTTAGGGTTAGGGTACGTGTTAGGGTTAGGGTAGTTATTAAACGTATCCCACTCTCTAGATACCCCTTAGCACGTAAAGGAATATTATTTGGGGGTCCACCCATGGAGAAGAGTTTAGACACTAAGATAATATAAGGAACACACACATTATAAAGAAATCACATTAGGATTCTCTTTTTAAGCTGTTCCTTAAACCACTAGTGCTTAGGAAATCTATTGGAGGCAGAAGCAGTCAAGGGTAGCCTAGGGTTAGGTATAGGCTTAGGGTTAGGCTTAGGGTATGGCTTAGGGTACGGGTTCGGGGAGGGGTTCGGGTACGGCGTAGGGTATGGGTTAGGGTTAGGGTTTGGGTTGGTGTTAGGGTTAGGGCTCCGTTTAGGGTACTGGTTAGGATTAGGATACGTGTTAGGGTTAGAGTAGGGGTTAGGGTTAGGGTACGCATTAGGGTTAGGGTAGTTATTAAACCTATCCCACTCTCTAGATACACCTTAGCACGTAAAGGAATATTATTGGTGGGTCCAGCCATGGAGAAGAGTTTAGACACTAGGCTAAGATTAGGAACACACCCTTTATAGAGAAATCACATTAGGATTCTCTTTTTAAGCTGTTCCTTAAACCACTAGTGCTTAGGAAATCTATTGGAGGCAGAAGCAGTCAAGGGTAGCCTAGGGTTAGGTATAGGCTTAGGGTTAGGCTTAGGGTATGGCTTAGGGTACGGGTTCGGGGAGGGCTTCGGGTACGGCGTAGGGTATGGGTTAGGGTTAGGGTTAGTGTTAGGGTTAGGGCTCGGTTTTGGGTACGGTTTAGGTTTACGGTACGGGTTAGGGTTAGGGTAGGGGTTAGGGTTAGGGTACGCGTTAGGGTTAGGGTTGTTATTAAACCTATCCCACTCTCTAGATACCCCTTAGCACGTAAAGGAATATTATTTGGGGGTCCAGCCATGGAGAAGAGTTTAGACACTAAGATAATATAAGGAACACACACATTATAAAGAAATCACATTAGGATTCTCTTTTTAAGCTGTTCCTTAAAACACTAGTGCTTAGGAAATCTATTGGAGGCAGAAGAAGTCAAGGGTAGCCTAGGGTTAGGGTTAGGCTTAGGGTTAGGCTTAGGGTACGGCTTAGGTTACGGGTTCGGGGAGGGCTTCGGGTACGGCGTAGGGTATGGGTTAGTGTTAGGGTTAGGGTTAGTGTTAGGGTTAGGGCTCGGTTTAGGGTATTGTTTAGGATTAGGGTACATGTTAGGGTTAGGGTAGGGGTTAGGGTTAGGGTACGCGTTAGGATTAGGGTAGTTATTAAACCTATCCCACTCTATATACCCCTTAGCACGTAAAGGAATATTATTTGGGGGTCCAGCCATGGAGAAGAGTTTAGACACTAGGCTAAGATAAGGAACACACCCTTTATAGAGAAATCACATTACGATTCTCTTTTTAAGCTGTTCCTTAAAACACTAGTGCTTAGGAAATCTATTGGAGGCAGAAGGAGTCAAGGGTAGCCTAGTGTTAGGGTTAGGCTTAGGGTTAGGCTAAGGGTACGGCTTAGGGTACGGGTTCGGGGAGGTCTTTGGGTACGGCGTAGGGTATGGGTTAGGGTTAGGGTTAGTGTTAGGGTTAGGGCTCGGTTTAGGGTACGGTTTAGTTTTAGGGTACGTGTTAGGGTTAGGGTAGGGGTTAGGGTTAGGGTACGTGTTAGGGTTAGGGTAGTTATTAAACCTATCCCACTCTCTAGATACCCCTTAGCACGTAAAGAATATTATTTGGGGGTCCACCCATGTAGAAGAGTTTAGACACTAAGATAATATAAGGAACACACACATTATAAAGAAATCACATTAGGATTCTCTTTTTAAGCTGTTCCTTAAACCACTAGTGCTTAGGAAATCTTTTGAAGGCAGAAGCAGTCAAGGGTAGCCTAGGGTTAGGTATAGGCTTAGGGTTAGGCTTAGGGTATGGCTTAGGGTACGGGTTCGGGGAGGGGTTCGGTTACGGCGTAGGGTATGGGTTAGGGTTAGGGTTTGGGTTGGTGTTAGGGTTAGGGCTCCGTTTAGGGTACTGGTTAGGATTAGGATACGTGTTAGGGTTAGAGTAGGGGTTAGGGTTAGGGTACGCATTTGGGTTAGGGTAGTTATTAAACCTATCCCACTCTCTAGATACACCTTAGCACGTAAAGGAATATTATTGGTGGGTCCAGCCATGGAGAAGAGTTTAGACACTAGGCTAAGATTAGGAACACACCCTTTATAGAGAAATCACATTAGGATTCTCTTTTTAAGCTGTTCCTTAAAACACTAGTGCTTAGGAAATCTATTGGAGGCAGAAGCAGTCAAGGGTAGCCTAGTGTTAGGGTTAGGCTTAGGGTTAGGCTAAGGGTACGGCTTAGGGTTCGGGTTCGGGGAGGGCTTCGGGTACGGCGTAGGGTATGGGTTATGGTTAGGGTTAGTGTTAGGTTTAGGGCTCGGTTTTGGGTACGGTTTAGGTTTAGGGTACGGGTTAGGGTTAGGGTAGGGGTTAGGGTTAGGGTACGTGTTAGGGTTAGGGTTGTTATTAAACCTATCCCACTCTCTAGATACCCCTTAGCACGTAAAGGAATATTATTTGGGGGTCCAGCCATGGAGAAGAGTTTAGACACTAGGATAAGATAAGGAACACACCCATTATAAAGAAATCACATTAGGATTCTCTTTTTAAGCTGTTCCTTAAAGCACTAGTGCTTAGGAAATCTATTGGAGGCAGAAGCAGTCAAGGGTAGCCTAGGAATAGGGATAGGCTTAGGGTTAGGCTTAGGGTACGGCTTAGGGTACGGTTTCGGGGAGGGCTTTGGGTACGGCGTAGGGTATGGGTTAGGGTTAGGGTTAGGGTTAGTGTTAGGGTTAGGGCTCGGTTTAGGGTATTGGTTAGGATTAGGGTACATGTTAGGGTTAGGGTAGGGGTTAGGGTTACGGTACGCGTTAGGGTTAAGGTAGTTATTAAACCTATCCCACTCTCTAGATACCCCTTAGAACATAAAGGAATATTATTTGGAGGTCCAGCCATGGAGAAGAGTTTAGACACTAGGACAAGATAAGGAACACACACATTATAAAGAAATCACTTTAGGATTTTTTTTTTAAGCTGTTCCTTAAAACACTACTGCTTAGGAAATCTATTGGCGGCAGAAGAAGTCAAGGGTAGCCTAGGGTTAGGGTTAGGCTTAGGGTTAGGCTTAGGATACGTCTTAGGGTACGGGTTTGGGGAGGGCTTTGGGTACGGCGTAGGGTATGGGTTAGGGTTAGGGTTGGGGTTAGTGTTAGGGTTAGGTCTCGGTTTAGGGTACGGGTTAGGATTAGGGTACGTGTTAGGGTTAGGGTAGGGGTTAGGGTTAGGGTACACGTTAGAGTTAGGGTAGTTATTAACCCTATCCCACTCTCCAGATACACCTTAGCACGTAAAGGAATATTATTTGGGGGTCCACCCATGGAGAAGAGTTTAGACACTAAGATAATATAAGGAACACACACATTATAAAGAAATCACATTAGGATTCTCTTTTTAAGCTGTTCCTTAAAACACTAGTGCTTAGGAAATCTATTGGAGTCAGAAGCAGTCAAGGGTAGCCTAGGGTTAGGGTTAGGCTTAGGGTTAGGCTTAGGATATGGCTTACGGTACGGGTTCGGGGAGGGCTTCGTGTACGGCGTAGGGTATGGGTTAGAGTTAGGGTTAGGGTTAGTGTTAGGGTAGGTCTCGGGTTAGGTTATGAGTTAGGATTAGGGTACATGTTAGGGTTAGGGTAGGGGTTAGGGTTAGGGTACGCGTTAGAGTTAGGGTACTTATTAAACCTATCCCACTCTCTAGATACACCTTAGCACGTAAAGGAATATTATTTGGGGGTCCACCCATGAAGAAGAGTTTAGACACTAAGATAATATAAGGAACACACACATTATAAAGAAATCACATTAGGATTCTCTTTTTATGCTGTTCCTTAAAACACTAGTGCTTAGAAAATCTATTGGAGGCAGAAGCAGTCAAGGGTAGCCTAGGGTTAGGGTTAGGCTTAGGGTTAGGCTTAGGGTACGGCTTAGGTTACGGGTTCGGGGAGGGCTTCGGGTACGGCGTAAGGTATGGGTTAGTGTTAGGGTTAGGGTTAGTGTTAGGGTTAGGGCTCGGTTTAGGGTATTGTTTAGGATTAGGGTACATGTTAGGGTTAGGGTAGGGGTTAGGGTTAGGGTACGCGTTAGGATTAGGGTAGTTATTAAACCTATCCCACTCTATATACCCCTTAGCACGTAAAGGAATATTATTTGGGGGTCCAGCCATGGAGAAGAGTTTAGACACTAGGCTAAGATAAGGAACACACCCTTTATAGAGAAATCACATTACGATTCTCTTTTTAAGCTGTTCCTTAAAACACTAGTGCTTAGGAAATCTATTGGAGGCAGAAGAAGTCAAGGGTAGCCTAGTGTTAGGGTTAGGCTTAGGGTTAGGCTAAGGGTACGGCTTAGGGTACGGGTTCGGGGAGGTCTTTGGGTACGGCATAGGGTATGGGTTAGGGTTAGGGTTAGTGTTAGGGTTAGGGCTCGGTTTAGGGTACGGTTTAGTTTTAGGGTACGTGTTAGGGTTAGGGTAGGGGTTAGGGTTAGGGTACGTGTTAGGGTTAGGATAGTTATTAAACCTATCCCACTCTCTAGATACCCCTTAGCACGTAAAGGAATATTATTTGGGGGTCCACCCATGGAGAAGAGTTTAGACACTAAGATAATATAAGGAACACACACATTATAAAGAAATCACATTAGGATTCTCTTTTTAAGCTGTTCCTTAAACCACTAGTGCTTAGGAAATCTATTGGAGGCAGAAGCAGTCAAGGGTAGCCTAGGGTTAGGTATAGGCTTAGGGTTAGGCTTAGGGTATGGCTTAGGGTACGGGTTCGGGGAGGGGTTCGGGTACGGCGTAGGGTATGGGTTAGGGTTAGGGTTTGGGTTGGTGTTAGGGTTAGGGCTCCGTTTAGGGTACTGGTTAGGATTAGGATACGTGTTAGGGTTAGAGTAGGGGTTAGGGTTAGGGTACGCATTAGGGTTAGGGTAGTTATTAAACCTATCCCACTCTCTAGATACACCTTAGCACGTAAAGGAATATTATTGGTGGGTCCAGCCATGGAGAAGAGTTTAGACACTAGGCTAAGATTAGGAACACACCCTTTATAGAGAAATCACATTAGGATTCTCTTTTTAAGCTGTTCCTTAAAACACTAGTGCTTAGGAAATCTATTGGAGGCAGAAGCAGTCAAGGGTAGCCTAGTGTTAGGGTTAGGCTTAGTGTTAGGCTAAGGGTACGGCTTAGGGTTCGGGTTCGGGGAGGGCTTCGGGTACGGCGTAGGGTATGGGTTAGGGTTAGGGTTAGTGTTAGGGTTAGGGCTCGGTTTTGGGTACGGTTTAGGTTTAGGGTACGGGTTAGGGTTAGGGTAGGGGTTAGGGTTAGGGTACGCGTTAGGGTTAGGGTTGTTATTAAACCTATCCCACTCTCTAGATACCCCTTAGCACGTAAAGGAATATTATTTGGGGGTCCAGCCATGGAGAAGAGTTTAGACACTAGGATAAGATAAGGAACACACCCATTATAAAGAAATCACATTAGGATTCTCTTTTTAAGCTGTTCCTTAAAACACTAGTGCTTAGGAAATCTATTGGAGGCAGAAGCAGTCAAGGGTAGCCTAGGAATAGGGTTAGGCTTAGGGTTAGGCTTAGGGTACGGCTTAGGGTACGGTTTCGGGGAGGGCTTTGGGTACGGCGTAGGGTATGGGTTAGGGTTAGGGTTAGGGTTAGTGTTAGGGTTAGGGCTCGGTTTAGGGTATTGTTTAGGATTAGGGTACATGTTAGGGTTAGGGTAGGGGTTAGGGTTAGGGTACGCGTTAGGATTAGGGTAGTTATTAAACCTATCCCACTCTATATACCCCTTAGCACGTAAAGGAATATTATTTGGGGGTCCAGCCATGGAGAAGAGTTTAGACACTAGGCTAAGATAAGGAACACACCCTTTATAGAGAAATCACATTACGATTCTCTTTTTAAGCTGTTCCTTAAAACACTAGTGCTTAGGAAATCTATTGGAGGCAGAAGAAGTCAAGGGTAGCCTAGTGTTAGGGTTAGGCTTAGGGTTAGGCTAAGGGTACGGCTTAGGGTACGGGTTCGGGGAGGTCTTTGGGTACGGCATAGGGTATGGGTTAGGGTTAGGGTTAGTGTTAGGGTTAGGGCTCGGTTTAGGGTACGGTTTAGTTTTAGGGTACGTGTTAGGGTTAGGGTAGGGGTTAGGGTTAGGGTACGTGTTAGGGTTAGGATAGTTATTAAACCTATCCCACTCTCTAGATACCCCTTAGCACGTAAAGGAATATTATTTGGGGGTCCACCCATGGAGAAGAGTTTAGACACTAAGATAATATAAGGAACACACACATTATAAAGAAATCACATTAGGATTCTCTTTTTAAGCTGTTCCTTAAACCACTAGTGCTTAGGAAATCTATTGGAGGCAGAAGCAGTCAAGGGTAGCCTAGGGTTAGGTATAGGCTTAGGGTTAGGCTTAGGGTATGGCTTAGGGTACGGGTTCGGGGAGGGGTTCGGGTACGGCGTAGGGTATGGGTTAGGGTTAGGGTTTGGGTTGGTGTTAGGGTTAGGGCTCCGTTTAGGGTACTGGTTAGGATTAGGATACGTGTTAGGGTTAGAGTAGGGGTTAGGGTTAGGGTACGCATTAGGGTTAGGGTAGTTATTAAACCTATCCCACTCTCTAGATACACCTTAGCACGTAAAGGAATATTATTGGTGGGTCCAGCCATGGAGAAGAGTTTAGACACTAGGCTAAGATTAGGAACACACCCTTTATAGAGAAATCACATTAGGATTCTCTTTTTAAGCTGTTCCTTAAAACACTAGTGCTTAGGAAATCTATTGGAGGCAGAAGCAGTCAAGGGTAGCCTAGTGTTAGGGTTAGGCTTAGGGTTAGGCTAAGGGTACGGCTTAGGGTTCGGGTTCGGGGAGGGCTTCGGGTACGGCGTAGGGTATGGGTTAGGGTTAGGGTTAGTGTTAGGGTTAGGGCTCGGTTTTGGGTACGGTTTAGGTTTAGGGTACGGGTTAGGGTTAGGGTAGGGGTTAGGGTTAGGGTACGCGTTAGGGTTAGGGTTGTTATTAAACCTATCCCACTCTCTAGATACCCCTTAGCACGTAAAGGAATATTATTTGGGGGTCCAGCCATGGAGAAGAGTTTAGACACTAGGATAAGATAAGGAACACACCCATTATAAAGAAATCACATTAGGATTCTCTTTTTAAGCTGTTCCTTAAAACACTAGTGCTTAGGAAATCTATTGGAGGCAGAAGCAGTCAAGGGTAGCCTAGGAATAGGGTTAGGCTTAGGGTTAGGCTTAGGGTACGGCTTAGGGTACGGTTTCGGGGAGGGCTTTGGGTACGGCGTAGGGTATGGGTTAGGGTTAGGGTTAGGGTTAGTGTTAGGGTTAGGGCTCGGTTTAGGGTATTGGTTAGGATTAGGGTACATGTTAGGGTTAGGGTAGGGGTTAGGGTTACGGTACGCGTTAGGGTTAAGGTAGTTATTAAACCTATCCCACTCTCTAGATACCCCTTAGAACATAAAGGAATATTATTTGGAGGTCCAGCCATGGAGAAGAGTTTAGACACTAGGATAAGATAAGGAACACACACATTATAAAGAAATCACTTTAGGATTCTCTTTTTAAGCTGTTCGTTAAAACACTAGTGCTTAGGAAATCTATTGGCGGCAGAAGAAGTCAAGGGTAGCCTAGGGTTAGGGTTAGGCTTAGGGTTAGGCTTAGGATACGTCTTAGGGTACGGGTTTGGGGAGGGCTTTGGGTACGGCGTAGGGTATGGGTTAGGGTTAGTGTTGGGGTTAGTGTTAGGGTTAGGTCTCGGTTTAGGGTACGGGTTAGGATTAGGGTACGTGTTAGGGTTAGGGTAGGGGTTAGGGTTAGGTTACACGTTAGAGTTAGGGTAGTTATTAACCCTATCCCACTCTCTAGATACACCTTAGCACGTAAAGGAATATTATTTGGGGGTCCACCCATGGAGAAGAGTTTAGACACTAAGATAATATAAGGAACACACACATTATAAAGAAATCACATTAGGATTCTCTTTTTAAGCTGTTCCTTAAAACACTAGTGCTTAGGAAATCTATTGGAGTCAGAAGCAGTCAAGGGTAGCCTAGGGTTAGGGTTAGGCTTAGGATATGGCTTACGGTACGGGTTCGGGGAGGGCTTCGTGTACGGCGTAGGGTATGGGTTAGAGTTAGGGTTAGGGTTAGTGTTAGGGTAGGTCTCGGGTTAGGTTATGAGTTAGGATTAGGGTACATGTTAGGGTTAGGGTAGGGGTTAGGGTTAGGGTACGCGTTAGAGTTAGGGTACTTATTAAACCTATCCCACTCTCTAGATACACCTTAGCACGTAAAGGAATATTATTTGGGGGTCCACCCATGAAGAAGAGTTTAGACACTAAGATAATATAAGGAACACACACATTATAAAGAAATCACATTAGGATTCTCTTTTTACGCTGTTCCTTAAAACACTAGTGCTTAGAAAATCTATTGGAGGCAGAAGCAGTCAAGGGTAGCCTAGGGTTAGGGTTAGGCTTAGGGTTAGGCTTAGGGTACGGCTTAGGTTACGGGTTCGGGGAGGGCTTCGGGTACGGCGTAAGGTATGGGTTAGTGTTAGGGTTAGGGTTAGTGTTAGGGTTAGGGCTCGGTTTAGGGTATTGTTTAGGATTAGGGTACATGTTAGGGTTAGGGTAGGGGTTAGGGTTAGGGTACGCGTTAGGATTAGGGTAGTTATTAAACCTATCCCACTCTATATACCCCTTAGCACGTAAAGGAATATTATTTGGGGGTCCAGCCATGGAGAAGAGTTTAGACACTAGGCTAAGATAAGGAACACACCCTTTATAGAGAAATCACATTACGATTCTCTTTTTAAGCTGTTCCTTAAAACACTAGTGCTTAGGAAATCTATTGGAGGCAGAAGAAGTCAAGGGTAGCCTAGTGTTAGGGTTAGGCTTAGGGTTAGGCTAAGGGTACGGCTTAGGGTACGGGTTCGGGGAGGTCTTTGGGTACGGCATAGGGTATGGGTTAGGGTTAGGGTTAGTGTTAGGGTTAGGGCTCGGTTTAGGGTACGGTTTAGTTTTAGGGTACGTGTTAGGGTTAGGGTAGGGGTTAGGGTTAGGGTACGTGTTAGGGTTAGGATAGTTATTAAACCTATCCCACTCTCTAGATACCCCTTAGCACGTAAAGGAATATTATTTGGGGGTCCACCCATGGAGAAGAGTTTAGACACTAAGATAATATAAGGAACACACACATTATAAAGAAATCACATTAGGATTCTCTTTTTAAGCTGTTCCTTAAAACACTAGTGCTTAGGAAATCTATTGGAGGCAGAAGCAGTCAAGGGTAGCCTAGGGTTAGGTATAGGCTTAGGGTTAGGCTTAGGGTATGGCTTAGGGTACGGGTTCGGGGAGGGGTTCGGGTACGGCGTAGGGTATGGGTTAGGGTTAGGGTTTGGGTTGGTGTTAGGGTTAGGGCTCCGTTTAGGGTACTGGTTAGGATTAGGATACGTGTTAGGGTTAGAGTAGGGGTTAGGGTTAGGGTACGCATTAGGGTTAGGGTAGTTATTAAACCTATCCCACTCTCTAGATACACCTTAGCACGTAAAGGAATATTATTGGTGGGTCCAGCCATGGAGAAGAGTTTAGACACTAGGCTAAGATTAGGAACACACCCTTTATAGAGAAATCACATTAGGATTCTCTTTTTAAGCTGTTCCTTAAAACACTAGTGCTTAGGAAATCTATTGGAGGCAGAAGCAGTCAAGGGTAGCCTAGTGTTAGGGTTAGGCTTAGGGTTAGGCTAAGGTTACGGCTTAGGGTTCGGGTTCGGGGAGGGCTTCGGGTACGGCGTAGGGTATGGGTTAGGGTTACGGTTAGTGTTAGGGTTAGGGCTCGGTTTTGGGTACGGTTTAGGTTTAGGGTACGGGTTAGGGTTAGGGTAGGGGTTAGGGTTAGGGTACGCGTTAGGGTTAGGGTTGTTATTAAACCTATCCC
The DNA here is from genome assembly GCF_965194825.1 of Balaenoptera physalus. Lineage (NCBI taxonomy): Eukaryota > Metazoa > Chordata > Mammalia > Artiodactyla > Balaenopteridae > Balaenoptera > Balaenoptera physalus. Next base: position 600,681 of record NW_028126427.1, read on the forward strand.
ACTCTCTAGATACCCCTTAGCACGTAAAGGAATATTATTTGGGGGTCCAGCCATGGAGAAGAGTTTAGACACTAGGATAAGATAAGGAACACACCCATTATAAAGAAATCACATTAGGATTCTCTTTTTAAGCTGTTCCTTAAAACACTAGTGCTTAGGAAATCTATTGGAGGCAGAAGTAGTCAAGGGTAGCCTAGGAATAGGGATAGGCTTAGGGTTAGGCTTAGGGTACGGCTTAGGGTACGGTTTCGGGGAGGGCTTTGGGTACGGCGTAGGGTATGGGTTAGGGTTAGGGTTAGGGTTAGTGTTAGGGTTAGGGCTCGGTTTAGGGTATTGGTTAGGATTAGGGTACATGTTAGGGTTAGGGTAGGGGTTAGGGTTACGGTACGCGTTAGGGTTAAGGTAGTTATTAAACCTATCCCACTCTCTAGATACCCCTTAGAACATAAAGGAATATTATTTGGAGGTCCAGCCATGGAGAAGAGTTTAGACACTAGGACAAGATAAGGAACACACACATTATAAAGAAATCACTTTAGGATTTTTTTTTTAAGCTGTTCCTTAAAACACTACTGCTTAGGAAATCTATTGGTGGCAGAAGAAGTCAAGGGTAGCCTAGGGTTAGGGTTAGGCTTAGGGTTAGGCTTAGGATACGTCTTAGGGTACGGGTTTGGGGAGGGCTTTGGGTACGGCGTAGGGTATGGGTTAGGGTTAGGGTTGGGGTTAGTGTTAGGGTTAGGTCTCGGTTTAGGGTACGGGTTAGGATTAGGGTACGTGTTAGGGTTAGGGTAGGGGTTAGGGTTAGGGTACACGTTAGAGTTAGGGTAGTTATTAACCCTATCCCACTCTCCAGATACACCTTAGCACGTAAAGGAATATTATTTGGGGGTCCACCCATGGAGAAGAGTTTAGACACTAAGATAATATAAGGAACACACACATTATAAAGAAATCACATTAGGATTCTCTTTTTAAGCTGTTCCTTAAAACACTAGTGCTTAGGAAATCTATTGGAGTCAGAAGCAGTCAAGGGTAGCCTAGGGTTAGGGTTAGGCTTAGGGTTAGGCTTAGGATATGGCTTACGGTACGGGTTCGGGGAGGGCTTCGTGTACGGCGTAGGGTATGGGTTAGAGTTAGGGTTAGGGTTAGTGTTAGGGTAGGTCTCGGGTTAGGTTATGAGTTAGGATTAGGGTACATGTTAGGGTTAGGGTAGGGGTTAGGGTTAGGGTACGCGTTAGAGTTAGGGTACTTATTAAACCTATCCCACTCTCTAGATACATCTTAGCACGTAAAGGAATATTATTTGGGGGTCCACCCATGAAGAAGAATTTAGACACTAAGATAATATAAGGAACACACACATTATAAAGAAATCACATTAGGATTCTCTTTTTACGCTGTTCCTTAAAACACTAGTGCTTAGGAAATCTATTGGAGGCAGAAGCAGTCAAGGGTAGCCTAGGGTTAGGGTTAGGCTTAGGTTTAGGCTTAGGGTACGGCTTAGGTTACGGGTTCGGGGAGGGCTTCGGGTACGGCGTAGGGTATGGGTTAGTGTTAGGGTTAGGGTTAGTGTTAGGGTTAGGGCTCGGTTTAGGGTATTGTTTAGGATTAGGGTACATGTTAGGGTTAGTTTAGGGGTTAGGGTTAGGGTATGCGTTAGGGTTAGGGTAGTTATTAAACCTATCCCACTCTATATACCCCTTAGCACGTAAAGGAATATTATTTGTGGGTCCAGCCATGGAGAAGAGTTTAGACACTAGGCTAAGATAAGGAATACACCCTTTATAGAGAAATCACATTAGGATTCTCTTTTTAAGCTGTTCCTTAAAACACTAGTGCTTAGGAAATCTATTGGAGGCAGAAGAAGTCAAGGGTAGCCTAGTGTTAGGGTTAGGCTTAGGGTTAGGCTAAGGGTACGGCTTAGGGTACGGGTTCGGGGAGGTCTTTGGGTACGGCATAGGGTATGGGTTAGGGTTAGGGTTAGTGTTAGGGTTAGGGCTCAGTTTAGGGTACGGTTTAGTTTTAGGGTACGTGTTAGGGTTAGGGTAGGGGTTAGGGTTAGGGTACGTGTTAGGGTTAGGGTAGTTATTAAACGTATCCCACTCTCTAGATACCCCTTAGCACGTAAAGGAATATTATTTGGGGGTCCACCCATGGAGAAGAGTTTAGACACTAAGATAATATAAGGAACACACACATTATAAAGAAATCACATTAGGATTCTCTTTTTAAGCTGTTCCTTAAACCACTAGTGCTTACGAAATCTATTGGAGGCAGAAGCAGTCAAGGGTAGCCTAGGGTTAGGTATAGGCTTAGGGTTAGGCTTAGGGTATGGCTTAGGGTACGGGTTCGGGGAGGGGTTCGGGTACGGCGTAGGGTATGGGTTAGGGTTAGGGTTTGGGTTGGTGTTAGGGTTAGGGCTCCGTTTAGGGTACTGGTTAGGATTAGGATACGTGTTAGGGTTAGAGTAGGGGTTAGGGTTAGGGTACGCATTAGGGTTAGGGTAGTTATTAAACCTATCCCACTCTCTAGATACACCTTAGCACGTAAAGGAATATTATTGGTGGGTCCAGCCATGGAGAAGAGTTTAGACACTAGGCTAAGATTAGGAACACACCCTTTATAGAGAAATCACATTAGGATTCTCTTTTTAAGCTGTTCCTTAAACCACTAGTGCTTAGGAAATCTATTGGAGGCAGAAGCAGTCAAGGGTAGCCTAGGGTTAGGTATAGGCTTAGGGTTAGGCTTAGGGTATGGCTTAGGGTACGGGTTCGGGGAGGGCTTCGGGTACGGCGTAGGGTATGGGTTAGGGTTAGGGTTAGTGTTAGGGTTAGGGCTCGGTTTTGGGTACGGTTTAGGTTTACGGTACGGGTTAGGGTTAGGGTAGGGGTTAGGGTTAGGGTACGCGTTAGGGTTAGGGTTGTTATTAAACCTATCCCACTCTCTAGATACCCCTTAGCACGTAAAGGAATATTATTTGGGGGTCCAGCCATGGAGAAGAGTTTAGACACTAAGATAATATAAGGAACACACACATTATAAAGAAATCACATTAGGATTCTCTTTTTAAGCTGTTCCTTAAAACACTAGTGCTTAGGAAATCTATTGGAGGCAGAAGAAGTCAAGGGTAGCCTAGGGTTAGGGTTAGGCTTAGGGTTAGGCTTAGGGTACGGCTTAGGTTACGGGTTCGGGGAGGGCTTCGGGTACGGCGTAGGGTATGGGTTAGTGTTAGGGTTAGGGTTAGTGTTAGGGTTAGGGCTCGGTTTAGGGTATTGTTTAGGATTAGGGTACATGTTAGGGTTAGGGTAGGGGTTAGGGTTAGGGTACGCGTTAGGATTAGGGTAGTTATTAAACCTATCCCACTCTATATACCCCTTAGCACGTAAAGGAATATTATTTGGGGGTCCAGCCATGGAGAAGAGTTTAGACACTAGGCTAAGATAAGGAACACACCCTTTATAGAGAAATCACATTACGATTCTCTTTTTAAGCTGTTCCTTAAAACACTAGTGCTTAGGAAATCTATTGGAGGCAGAAGGAGTCAAGGGTAGCCTAGTGTTAGGGTTAGGCTTAGGGTTAGGCTAAGGGTACGGCTTAGGGTACGGGTTCGGGGAGGTCTTTGGGTACGGCGTAGGGTATGGGTTAGGGTTAGGGTTAGTGTTAGGGTTAGGGCTCGGTTTAGGGTACGGTTTAGTTTTAGGGTACGTGTTAGGGTTAGGGTAGGGGTTAGGGTTAGGGTACGTGTTAGGGTTAGGGTAGTTATTAAACCTATCCCACTCTCTAGATACCCCTTAGCACGTAAAGAATATTATTTCGGGGTCCAGCCATGTAGAAGAGTTTAGACACTAAGATAATATAAGGAACACACACATTATAAAGAAATCACATTAGGATTCTCTTTTTAAGCTGTTCCTTAAACCACTAGTGCTTAGGAAATCTTTTGAAGGCAGAAGCAGTCAAGGGTAGCCTAGGGTTAGGTATAGGCTTAGGGTTAGGCTTAGGGTATGGCTTAGGGTACGGGTTCGGGGAGGGGTTCGGTTACGGCGTAGGGTATGGGTTAGGGTTAGGGTTTGGGTTGGTGTTAGGGTTAGGGCTCCGTTTAGGGTACTGGTTAGGATTAGGATACGTGTTAGGGTTAGAGTAGGGGTTAGGGTTAGGGTACGCATTTGGGTTAGGGTAGTTATTAAACCTATCCCACTCTCTAGATACACCTTAGCACGTAAAGGAATATTATTGGTGGGTCCAGCCATGGAGAAGAGTTTAGACACTAGGCTAAGATTAGGAACACACCCTTTATAGAGAAATCACATTAGGATTCTCTTTTTAAGCTGTTCCTTAAAACACTAGTGCTTAGGAAATCTATTGGAGGCAGAAGCAGTCAAGGGTAGCCTAGTGTTAGGGTTAGGCTTAGGGTTAGGCTAAGGGTACGGCTTAGGGTTCGGGTTCGGGGAGGGCTTCGGGTACGGCGTAGGGTATGGGTTATGGTTAGGGTTAGTGTTAGGTTTAGGGCTCGGTTTTGGGTACGGTTTAGGTTTAGGGTACGGGTTAGGGTTAGGGTAGGGGTTAGGGTTAGGGTACGTGTTAGGGTTAGGGTTGTTATTAAACCTATCCCACTCTCTAGATACCCCTTAGCACGTAAAGGAATATTATTTGGGGGTCCAGCCATGGAGAAGAGTTTAGACACTAGGATAAGATAAGGAACACACCCATTATAAAGAAATCACATTAGGATTCTCTTTTTAAGCTGTTCCTTAAAGCACTAGTGCTTAGGAAATCTATTGGAGGCAGAAGCAGTCAAGGGTAGCCTAGGAATAGGGATAGGCTTAGGGTTAGGCTTAGGGTACGGCTTAGGGTACGGTTTCGGGGAGGGCTTTGGGTACGGCGTAGGGTATGGGTTAGGGTTAGGGTTAGGGTTAGTGTTAGGGTTAGGGCTCGGTTTAGGGTATTGGTTAGGATTAGGGTACATGTTAGGGTTAGGGTAGGGGTTAGGGTTACGGTACGCGTTAGGGTTAAGGTAGTTATTAAACCTATCCCACTCTCTAGATACCCCTTAGAACATAAAGGAATATTATTTGGAGGTCCAGCCATGGAGAAGAGTTTAGACACTAGGACAAGATAAGGAACACACACATTATAAAGAAATCACTTTAGGATTTTTTTTTTAAGCTGTTCCTTAAAACACTACTGCTTAGGAAATCTATTGGCGGCAGAAGAAGTCAAGGGTAGCCTAGGGTTAGGGTTAGGCTTAGGGTTAGGCTTAGGATACGTCTTAGGGTACGGGTTTGGGGAGGGCTTTGGGTACGGCGTAGGGTATGGGTTAGGGTTAGGGTTGGGGTTAGTGTTAGGGTTAGGTCTCGGTTTAGGGTACGGGTTAGGATTAGGGTACGTGTTAGGGTTAGGGTAGGGGTTAGGGTTAGGGTACACGTTAGAGTTAGGGTAGTTATTAACCCTATCCCACTCTCCAGATACACCTTAGCACGTAAAGGAATATTATTTGGGGGTCCACCCATGGAGAAGAGTTTAGACACTAAGATAATATAAGGAACACACACATTATAAAGAAATCACATTAGGATTCTCTTTTTAAGCTGTTCCTTAAAACACTAGTGCTTAGGAAATCTATTGGAGTCAGAAGCAGTCAAGGGTAGCCTAGGGTTAGGGTTAGGCTTAGGGTTAGGCTTAGGATATGGCTTACGGTACGGGTTCGGGGAGGGCTTCGTGTACGGCGTAGGGTATGGGTTAGAGTTAGGGTTAGGGTTAGTGTTAGGGTAGGTCTCGGGTTAGGTTATGAGTTAGGATTAGGGTACATGTTAGGGTTAGGGTAGGGGTTAGGGTTAGGGTACGCGTTAGAGTTAGGGTACTTATTAAACCTATCCCACTCTCTAGATACACCTTAGCACGTAAAGGAATATTATTTGGGGGTCCACCCATGAAGAAGAGTTTAGACACTAAGATAATATAAGGAACACACCCATTATAAAGAAATCACATTAGGATTCTCTTTTTACGCTGTTCCTTAAAACACTAGTGCTTAGAAAATCTATTGGAGGCAGAAGCAGTCAAGGGTAGCCTAGGGTTAGGGTTAGGCTTAGGGTTAGGCTTAGGGTACGGCTTAGGTTACGGGTTCGGGGAGGGCTTCGGGTACGGCGTAGGGTATGGGTTAGGGTTAGGGTTAGTGTTAGGGTTAGGGCTCGGTTTAGGGTACGGTTTAGTTTTAGGGTACGGGTTAGGGTTAGGGTAGGGGTTAGGGTTAGGGTACGTGTTAGGGTTAGGGTAGTTATTAAACCTATCCCACTCTCTAGATACCCCTTAGCACGTAAAGGAATATTATTTGGGGGTCCACCCATGGAGAAGAGTTTAGACACTAAGATAATATAAGGAACACACACATTATAAAGAAATCACATTAGGATTCTCTTTTTAAGCTGTTCCTTAAACCACTAGTGCTTAGGAAATCTATTGGAGGCAGAAGCAGTCAAGGGTAGCCTAGGGTTAGGTTTAGGCTTAGGGTTAGGCTTAGGGTATGGCTTAGGGTACGGGTTCGGGGAGGGGTTCGGGTACGGCGTAGGGTATGGGTTAGGGTTAGGGTTTGGGTTGGTGTTAGGGTTAGGGCTCCGTTTAGGGTACTGGTTAGGATTAGGGTACGTGTTAGGATTACAGTAGGGGTTAGGGTTAGGGTACGCATTAGGGTTAGGGTATTTATTAAACCTATCCCACTCTCTAGATACACCTTAGCACGTAAAGGAATATTATTGGTGGGTCCAGCCATGGAGAAGAGTTTAGACACTAGGCTAAGATTAGGAAAACACCCTTTATAGAGAAATCACATTAGGATTCTCTTTTTAAGCTGTTCCTTAAAACACTAGTGCTTAGGAAATCTATTGGAGGCAGAAGAAGTCAAGGGTAGCCTAGTGTTAGGGTTAGGCTTAGGGTTAGGCTAAGGGTACGGCTTAGGGTACGGGTTCGGGGAGGTCTTTGGGTACGGCATAGGGTATGGGTTAGGGTTAGGGTTAGTGTTAGGGTTAGGGCTCGGTTTAGGGTACGGTTTAGTTTTAGGGTACGTGTTAGGGTTAGGGTAGGGGTTAGGGTTAGGGTACGTGTTAGGGTTAGGGTAGTTATTAAACGTATCCCACTCTCTAGATACCCCTTAGCACGTAAAGGAATATTATTTGGGGGTCCACCCATGGAGAAGAGTTTAGACACTAAGATAATATAAGGAACACACACATTATAAAGAAATCACATTAGGATTCTCTTTTTAAGCTGTTCCTTAAACCACTAGTGCTTAGGAAATCTATTGGAGGCAGAAGCAGTCAAGGGTAGCCTAGGGTTAGGTATAGGCTTAGGGTTAGGCTTAGGGTATGGCTTAGGGTACGGGTTCGGGGAGGGGTTCGGGTACGGCGTAGGGTATGGGTTAGGGTTAGGGTTTGGGTTGGTGTTAGGGTTAGGGCTCCGTTTAGGGTACTGGTTAGGATTAGGATACGTGTTAGGGTTAGAGTAGGGGTTAGGGTTAGGGTACGCATTAGGGTTAGGGTAGTTATTAAACCTATCCCACTCTCTAGATACACCTTAGCACGTAAAGGAATATTATTGGTGGGTCCAGCCATGGAGAAGAGTTTAGACACTAGGCTAAGATTAGGAACACACCCTTTATAGAGAAATCACATTAGGATTCTCTTTTTAAGCTGTTCCTTAAACCACTAGTGCTTAGGAAATCTATTGGAGGCAGAAGCAGTCAAGGGTAGCCTAGGGTTAGGTATAGGCTTAGGGTTAGGCTTAGGGTATGGCTTAGGGTACGGGTTCGGGGAGGGCTTCGGGTACGGCGTAGGGTATGGGTTAGGGTTAGGGTTAGTGTTAGGGTTAGGGCTCGGTTTTGGGTACGGTTTAGGTTTAGGGTACGGGTTAGGGTTAGGGTAGGGGTTAGGGTTAGGGTACGCGTTAGGGTTAGGGTTGTTATTAAACCTATCCCACTCTCTAGATACCCCTTAGCACGTAAAGGAATATTATTTGGGGGTCCAGCCATGGAGAAGAGTTTAGACACTAGGATAAGATAAGGAACACACCCATTATAAAGAAATCACATTAGGATTCTCTTTTTAAGCTGTTCCTTAAAACACTAGTGCTTAGGAAATCTATTGGAGGCAGAAGCAGTCAAGGGTAGCCTAGGAATAGGGTTAGGCTTAGGGTTAGGCTTAGGGTACGGCTTAGGGTACGGTTTCGGGGAGGGCTTTGGGTACGGCGTAGGGTATGGGTTAGGGTTAGGTTTAGGGTTAGTGTTAGGGTTAGGGCTCGGTTTAGGGTATTGGTTAGGATTAGGGTACATGTTAGGGTTAGGGTAGGGGTTAGGGTTACGGTACGCGTTAGGGTTAAGGTAGTTATTAAACCTATCCCACTCTCTAGATACCCCTTAGAACATAAAGGAATATTATTTGGAGGTCCAGCCATGGAGAAGAGTTTAGACACTAGGATAAGATAAGGAACACACACATTATAAAGAAATCACTTTAGGATTTTCTTTTTAAGCTGTTCCTTAAAACACTAGTGCTTAGGAAATCTATTGGCGGCAGAAGAAGTCAAGGGTAGCCTAGGGTTAGGGTTAGGCTTAGGGTTAGGCTTAGGATACGTCTTAGGGTACGGGTTTGGGGAGGGCTTTGAGTACGGCGTAGGGTATGGGTTAGGGTTAGTGTTGGGGTTAGTGTTAGGGTTAGGTCTCGGTTTAGGGTACGGGTTAGGATTAGGGTACGTGTTAGGGTTAGGGTAGGGGTTAGGGTTAGGGTACACGTTAGAGTTAGGGTAGTTATTAACCCTATCCCACTCTCTAGATACACCTTAGCACGTAAAGGAATATTATTTGGGGGTCCACCCATGGAGAAGAGTTTAGACACTAAGATAATATAAGGAACACACACATTATAAAGAAATCACATTAGGATTCTCTTTTTAAGCTGTTCCTTAAAACACTAGTGCTTAGGAAATCTATTGGAGGCAGAAGCAGTCAAGGGTAGCCTAGGGTTAGGGTTAGGCTTAGGGTTAGGCTTAGGGTACGGCTTAGGTTACGGGTTCGGGGAGGGCTTCGGGTACGGCGTAGGGTATGGGTTAGTGTTAGGGTTAGGGTTAGTGTTAGGGTTAGGGCTCGGTTTAGGGTATTGTTTAGGATTAGGGTACATGTTAGGGTTAGGGTAGGGGTTAGGGTTAGGGTACGCGTTAGGATTAGGGTAGTTATTAAACCTATCCCACTCTATATACCCCTTAGCACGTAAAGGAATATTATTTGGGGGTCCAGCCATGGAGAAGAGTTTAGACACTAGGCTAAGATAAGGAACACACCCTTTATAGAGAAATCACATTACGATTCTCTTTTTAAGCTGTTCCTTAAAACACTAGTGCTTAGGAAATCTATTGGAGGCAGAAGGAGTCAAGGGTAGCCTAGTGTTAGGGTTAGGCTTAGGGTTAGGCTAAGGGTACGGCTTAGGGTACGGGTTCGGGGAGGTCTTTGGGTACGGCGTAGGGTATGGGTTAGGGTTAGGGTTAGTGTTAGGGTTAGGGCTCGGTTTAGGGTACGGTTTAGTTTTAGGGTACGTGTTAGTGTTAGGGTAGGGGTTAGGGTTAGGGTACGTGTTAGGGTTAGGGTAGTTATTAAACCTATCCCACTCTCTAGATACCCCTTAGCACGTAAAGAATATTATTTCGGGGTCCAGCCATGTAGAAGAGTTTAGACACTAAGATAATATAAGGAACACACACATTATAAAGAAATCACATTAGGATTCTCTTTTTAAGCTGTTCCTTAAACCACTAGTGCTTAGGAAATCTTTTGGAGGCAGAAGCAGTCAAGGGTAGCCTAGGGTTAGGTATAGGCTTAGGGTTAGGCTTAGGGTATGGCTTAGGGTACGGGTTCGGGGAGGGGTTCGGGTACGGCGTAGGGTATGGGTTAGGGTTAGGGTTTGGGTTGGTGTTAGGGTTAGGGCTCCGTTTAGGGTACTGGTTAGGATTAGGATACGTGTTAGGGTTAGAGTAGGGGTTAGGGTTAGGGTACGCATTTGGGTTAGGGTAGTTATTAAACCTATCCCACTCTCTAGATACACCTTAGCACGTAAAGGAATATTATTGGTGGGTCCAGCCATGGAGAAGAGTTTAGACACTAGGCTAAGATTAGGAACACACCCTTTATAGAGAAATCACATTAGGATTCTCTTTTTAAGCTGTTCCTTAAAACACTAGTGCTTAGGAAATCTATTGGAGGCAGAAGCAGTCAAGGGTAGCCTAGTGTTAGGGTTAGGCTTAGGGTTAGGCTAAGGGTACGGCTTAGGGTTCGGGTTCGGGGAGGGCTTCGGGTACGGCGTAGGGTATGGGTTATGGTTAGGGTTAGTGTTAGGTTTAGGGCTCGGTTTTGGGTACGGTTTAGGTTTAGGGTACGGGTTAGGGTTAGGGTAGGGGTTAGGGTTAGGGTACGTGTTAGGGTTAGGGTTGTTATTAAACCTATCCCACTCTCTAGATACCCCTTAGCACGTAAAGGAATATTATTTGGGGGTCCAGCCATGGAGAAGAGTTTAGACACTAGGATAAGATAAGGAACACACCCATTATAAAGAAATCACATTAGGATTCTCTTTTTAAGCTGTTCCTTAAAACACTAGTGCTTAGGAAATCTATTGGAGGCAGAAGTAGTCAAGGGTAGCCTAGGAATAGGGATAGGCTTAGGGTTAGGCTTAGGGTACGGCTTAGGGTACGGTTTCGGGGAGGGCTTTGGGTACGGCGTAGGGTATGGGTTAGGGTTAGGGTTAGGGTTAGTGTTAGGGTTAGGGCTCGGTTTAGGGTATTGGTTAGGATTAGGGTACATGTTAGGGTTAGGGTAGGGGTTAGGGTTACGGTACGCGTTAGGGTTAAGGTAGTTATTAAACCTATCCCACTCTCTAGATACCCCTTAGAACATAAAGGAATATTATTTGGAGGTCCAGCCATGGAGAAGAGTTTAGACACTAGGACAAGATAAGGAACACACACATTATAAAGAAATCACTTTAGGATTTTTTTTTTAAGCTGTTCCTTAAAACACTACTGCTTAGGAAATCTATTGGTGGCAGAAGAAGTCAAGGGTAGCCTAGGGTTAGGGTTAGGCTTAGGGTTAGGCTTAGGATACGTCTTAGGGTACGGGTTTGGGGAGGGCTTTGGGTACGGCGTAGGGTATGGGTTAGGGTTAGGGTTGGGGTTAGTGTTAGGGTTAGGTCTCGGTTTAGGGTACGGGTTAGGATTAGGGTACGTGTTAGGGTTAGGGTAGGGGTTAGGGTTAGGGTACACGTTAGAGTTAGGGTAGTTATTAACCCTATCCCACTCTCCAGATACACCTTAGCACGTAAAGGAATATTATTTGGGGGTCCACCCATGGAGAAGAGTTTAGACACTAAGATAATATAAGGAACACACACATTATAAAGAAATCACATTAGGATTCTCTTTTTAAGCTGTTCCTTAAAACACTAGTGCTTAGGAAATCTATTGGAGTCAGAAGCAGTCAAGGGTAGCCTAGGGTTAGGGTTAGGCTTAGGGTTAGGCTTAGGATATGGCTTACGGTACGGGTTCGGGGAGGGCTTCGTGTACGGCGTAGGGTATGGGTTAGAGTTAGGGTTAGGGTTAGTGTTAGGGTAGGTCTCGGGTTAGGTTATGAGTTAGGATTAGGGTACATGTTAGGGTTAGGGTAGGGGTTAGGGTTAGGGTACGCGTTAGAGTTAGGGTACTTATTAAACCTATCCCACTCTCTAGATACATCTTAGCACGTAAAGGAATATTATTTGGGGGTCCACCCATGAAGAAGAATTTAGACACTAAGATAATATAAGGAACACACACATTATAAAGAAATCACATTAGGATTCTCTTTTTACGCTGTTCCTTAAAACACTAGTGCTTAGGAAATCTATTGGAGGCAGAAGCAGTCAAGGGTAGCCTAGGGTTAGGGTTAGGCTTAGGTTTAGGCTTAGGGTACGGCTTAGGTTACGGGTTCGGGGAGGGCTTCGGGTACGGCGTAGGGTATGGGTTAGTGTTAGGGTTAGGGTTAGTGTTAGGGTTAGGGCTCGGTTTAGGGTATTGTTTAGGATTAGGGTACATGTTAGGGTTAGTTTAGGGGTTAGGGTTAGGGTATGCGTTAGGGTTAGGGTAGTTATTAAACCTATCCCACTCTATATACCCCTTAGCACGTAAAGGAATATTATTTGTGGGTCCAGCCATGGAGAAGAGTTTAGACACTAGGCTAAGATAAGGAATACACCCTTTATAGAGAAATCACATTAGGATTCTCTTTTTAAGCTGTTCCTTAAAACACTAGTGCTTAGGAAATCTATTGGAGGCAGAAGAAGTCAAGGGTAGCCTAGTGTTAGGGTTAGGCTTAGGGTTAGGCTAAGGGTACGGCTTAGGGTACGGGTTCGGGGAGGTCTTTGGGTACGGCATAGGGTATGGGTTAGGGTTAGGGTTAGTGTTAGGGTTAGGGCTCAGTTTAGGGTACGGTTTAGTTTTAGGGTACGTGTTAGGGTTAGGGTAGGGGTTAGGGTTAGGGTACGTGTTAGGGTTAGGGTAGTTATTAAACGTATCCCACTCTCTAGATACCCCTTAGCACGTAAAGGAATATTATTTGGGGGTCCACCCATGGAGAAGAGTTTAGACACTAAGATAATATAAGGAACACACACATTATAAAGAAATCACATTAGGATTCTCTTTTTAAGCTGTTCCTTAAACCACTAGTGCTTAGGAAATCTATTGGAGGCAGAAGCAGTCAAGGGTAGCCTAGGGTTAGGTATAGGCTTAGGGTTAGGCTTAGGGTATGGCTTAGGGTACGGGTTCGGGGAGGGGTTCGGGTACGGCGTAGGGTATGGGTTAGGGTTAGGGTTTGGGTTGGTGTTAGGGTTAGGGCTCCGTTTAGGGTACTGGTTAGGATTAGGATACGTGTTAGGGTTAGAGTAGGGGTTAGGGTTAGGGTACGCATTAGGGTTAGGGTAGTTATTAAACCTATCCCACTCTCTAGATACACCTTAGCACGTAAAGGAATATTATTGGTGGGTCCAGCCATGGAGAAGAGTTTAGACACTAGGCTAAGATTAGGAACACACCCTTTATAGAGAAATCACATTAGGATTCTCTTTTTAAGCTGTTCCTTAAACCACTAGTGCTTAGGAAATCTATTGGAGGCAGAAGCAGTCAAGGGTAGCCTAGGGTTAGGTATAGGCTTAGGGTTAGGCTTAGGGTATGGCTTAGGGTACGGGTTCGGGGAGGGCTTCGGGTACGGCGTAGGGTATGGGTTAGGGTTAGGGTTAGTGTTAGGGTTAGGGCTCGGTTTTGGGTACGGTTTAGGTTTACGGTACGGGTTAGGGTTAGGGTAGGGGTTAGGGTTAGGGTACGCGTTAGGGTTAGGGTTGTTATTAAACCTATCCCACTCTCTAGATACCCCTTAGCACGTAAAGGAATATTATTTGGGGGTCCAGCCATGGAGAAGAGTTTAGACACTAAGATAATATAAGGAACACACACATTATAAAGAAATCACATTAGGATTCTCTTTTTAAGCTGTTCCTTAAAACACTAGTGCTTAGGAAATCTATTGGAGGCAGAAGAAGTCAAGGGTAGCCTAGGGTTAGGGTTAGGCTTAGGGTTAGGCTTAGGGTACGGCTTAGGTTACGGGTTCGGGGAGGGCTTCGGGTACGGCGTAGGGTATGGGTTAGTGTTAGGGTTAGGGTTAGTGTTAGGGTTAGGGCTCGGTTTAGGGTATTGTTTAGGATTAGGGTACATGTTAGGGTTAGGGTAGGGGTTAGGGTTAGGGTACGCGTTAGGATTAGGGTAGTTATTAAACCTATCCCACTCTATATACCCCTTAGCACGTAAAGGAATATTATTTGGGGGTCCAGCCATGGAGAAGAGTTTAGACACTAGGCTAAGATAAGGAACACACCCTTTATAGAGAAATCACATTACGATTCTCTTTTTAAGCTGTTCCTTAAAACACTAGTGCTTAGGAAATCTATTGGAGGCAGAAGGAGTCAAGGGTAGCCTAGTGTTAGGGTTAGGCTTAGGGTTAGGCTAAGGGTACGGCTTAGGGTACGGGTTCGGGGAGGTCTTTGGGTACGGCGTAGGGTATGGGTTAGGGTTAGGGTTAGTGTTAGGGTTAGGGCTCGGTTTAGGGTACGGTTTAGTTTTAGGGTACGTGTTAGGGTTAGGGTAGGGGTTAGGGTTAGGGTACGTGTTAGGGTTAGGGTAGTTATTAAACCTATCCCACTCTCTAGATACCCCTTAGCACGTAAAGAATATTATTTCGGGGTCCAGCCATGTAGAAGAGTTTAGACACTAAGATAATATAAGGAACACACACATTATAAAGAAATCACATTAGGATTCTCTTTTTAAGCTGTTCCTTAAACCACTAGTGCTTAGGAAATCTTTTGAAGGCAGAAGCAGTCAAGGGTAGCCTAGGGTTAGGTATAGGCTTAGGGTTAGGCTTAGGGTATGGCTTAGGGTACGGGTTCGGGGAGGGGTTCGGGTACGGCGTAGGGTATGGGTTAGGGTTAGGGTTTGGGTTGGTGTTAGGGTTAGGGCTCCGTTTAGGGTACTGGTTAGGATTAGGATACGTGTTAGGGTTAGAGTAGGGGTTAGGGTTAGGGTACGCATTTGGGTTAGGGTAGTTATTAAACCTATCCCACTCTCTAGATACACCTTAGCACGTAAAGGAATATTATTGGTGGGTCCAGCCATGGAGAAGAGTTTAGACACTAGGCTAAGATTAGGAACACACCCTTTATAGAGAAATCACATTAGGATTCTCTTTTTAAGCTGTTCCTTAAAACACTAGTGCTTAGGAAATCTATTGGAGGCAGAAGCAGTCAAGGGTAGCCTAGTGTTAGGGTTAGGCTTAGGGTTAGGCTAAGGGTACGGCTTAGGGTTCGGGTTCGGGGAGGGCTTCGGGTACGGCGTAGGGTATGGGTTATGGTTAGGGTTAGTGTTAGGTTTAGGGCTCGGTTTTGGGTACGGTTTAGGTTTAGGGTACGGGTTAGGGTTAGGGTAGGGGTTAGGGTTAGGGTACGTGTTAGGGTTAGGGTTGTTATTAAACCTATCCCACTCTCTAGATACCCCTTAGCACGTAAAGGAATATTATTTGGGGGTCCAGCCATGGAGAAGAGTTTAGACACTAGGATAAGATAAGGAACACACCCATTATAAAGAAATCACATTAGGATTCTCTTTTTAAGCTGTTCCTTAAAACACTAGTGCTTAGGAAATCTATTGGAGGCAGAAGCAGTCAAGGGTAGCCTAGGAATAGGGATAGGCTTAGGGTTAGGCTTAGGGTACGGCTTAGGGTACGGTTTCGGGGAGGGCTTTGGGTACGGCGTAGGGTATGGGTTAGGGTTAGGGTTAGGGTTAGTGTTAGGGTTAGGGCTCGGTTTAGGGTATTGGTTAGGATTAGGGTACATGTTAGGGTTAGGGTAGGGGTTAGGGTTACGGTACGCGTTAGGGTTAAGGTAGTTATTAAACCTATCCCACTCTCTAGATACCCCTTAGAACATAAAGGAATATTATTTGGAGGTCCAGCCATGGAGAAGAGTTTAGACACTAGGACAAGATAAGGAACACACACATTATAAAGAAATCACTTTAGGATTTTTTTTTTAAGCTGTTCCTTAAAACACTACTGCTTAGGAAATCTATTGGCGGCAGAAGAAGTCAAGGGTAGCCTAGGGTTAGGGTTAGGCTTAGGGTTAGGCTTAGGATACGTCTTAGGGTACGGGTTTGGGGAGGGCTTTGGGTACGGCGTAGGGTATGGGTTAGGGTTAGGGTTGGGGTTAGTGTTAGGGTTAGGTCTCGGTTTAGGGTACGGGTTAGGATTAGGGTACGTGTTAGGGTTAGGGTAGGGGTTAGGGTTAGGGTACACGTTAGAGTTAGGGTAGTTATTAACCCTATCCCACTCTCCAGATACACCTTAGCACGTAAAGGAATATTATTTGGGGGTCCACCCATGGAGAAGAGTTTAGACACTAAGATAATATAAGGAACACACACATTATAAAGAAATCACATTAGGATTCTCTTTTTAAGCTGTTCCTTAAAACACTAGTGCTTAGGAAATCTATTGGAGTCAGAAGCAGTCAAGGGTAGCCTAGGGTTAGGGTTAGGCTTAGGGTTAGGCTTAGGATATGGCTTACGGTACGGGTTCGGGGAGGGCTTCGTGTACGGCGTAGGGTATGGGTTAGAGTTAGGGTTAGGGTTAGTGTTAGGGTAGGTCTCGGGTTAGGTTATGAGTTAGGATTAGGGTACATGTTAGGGTTAGGGTAGGGGTTAGGGTTAGGGTACGCGTTAGAGTTAGGGTACTTATTAAACCTATCCCACTCTCTAGATACACCTTAGCACGTAAAGGAATATTATTTGGGGGTCCAGCCATGGAGAAGAGTTTAGACACTAGGATAAGATAAGGAACACACCCATTATAAAGAAATCACATTAGGATTCTCTTTTTAAGCTGTTCCTTAAAACACTAGTGCTTAGGAAATCTATTGGAGGCAGAAGCAGTCAAGGGTAGCCTAGGAATAGGGTTAGGCTTAGGGTTAGGCTTAGGGTACGGCTTAGGGTACGGTTTCGGGGAGGGCTTTGGGTACGGCGTAGGGTATGGGTTAGGGTTAGGGTTAGGGTTAGTGTTAGGGTTAGGGCTCGGTTTAGGGTATTGGTTAGGATTAGGGTACATGTTAGGGTTAGGGTAGGGGTTAGGGTTACGGTACGCGTTAGGGTTAAGGTAGTTATTAAACCTATCCCACTCTCTAGATACCCCTTAGAACATAAAGGAATATTATTTGGAGGTCCAGCCATGGAGAAGAGTTTAGACACTAGGATAAGATAAGGAACACACACATTATAAAGAAATCACTTTAGGATTTTCTTTTTAAGCTGTTCCTTAAAACACTAGTGCTTAGGAAATCTATTGGCGGCAGAAGAAGTCAAGGGTAGCCTAGGGTTAGGGTTAGGCTTAGGGTTAGGCTTAGGATACGTCTTAGGGTACGGGTTTGGGGAGGGCTTTGGGTACGGCGTAGGGTATGGGTTAGGGTTAGTGTTGGGGTTAGTGTTAGGGTTAGGTCTCGGTTTAGGGTACGGGTTAGGATTAGGGTACGTGTTAGGGTTAGGGTAGGGGTTAGGGTTAGGGTACACGTTAGAGTTAGGGTAGTTATTAACCCTATCCCACTCTCTAGATACACCTTAGCACGTAAAGGAATATTATTTGGGGGTCCACCCATGGAGAAGAGTTTAGACACTAAGATAATATAAGGAACACACACATTATAAAGAAATCACATTAGGATTCTCTTTTTAAGCTGTTCCTTAAAACACTAGTGCTTAGGAAATCTATTGGAGGCAGAAGCAGTCAAGGGTAGCCTAGGGTTAGGGTTAGGCTTAGGGTTAGGCTTAGGGTACGGCTTAGGTTACGGGTTCGGGGAGGGCTTCGGGTACGGCGTAGGGTATGGGTTAGTGTTAGGGTTAGGGTTAGTGTTAGGGTTAGGGCTCGGTTTAGGGTATTGTTTAGGATTAGGGTACATGTTAGGGTTAGGGTAGGGGTTAGGGTTAGGGTACGCATTAGGATTAGGGTAGTTATTAAACCTATCCCACTCTATATACCCCTTAGCACGTAAAGGAATATTATTTGGGGGTCCAGCCATGGAGAAGAGTTTAGACACTAGGCTAAGATAAGGAACACACCCTTTATAGAGAAATCACATTACGATTCTCTTTTTAAGCTGTTCCTTAAAACACTAGTGCTTAGGAAATCTATTGGAGGCAGAAGGAGTCAAGGGTAGCCTAGTGTTAGGGTTAGGCTTAGGGTTAGGCTAAGGGTACGGCTTAGGGTACGGGTTCGGGGAGGTCTTTGGGTACGGCATAGGGTATGGGTTAGGGTTAGGGTTAGTGTTAGGGTTAGGGCTCGGTTTAGGGTACGGTTTAGTTTTAGGGTACGTGTTAGGGTTAGGGTAGGGGTTAGGGTTAGGGTACGTGTTAGGGTTAGGGTAGTTATTAAACGTATCCCACTCTCTAGATACCCCTTAGCACGTAAAGGAATATTATTTGGGGGTCCACCCATGGAGAAGAGTTTAGACACTAAGATAATATAAGGAACACACACATTATAAAGAAATCACATTAGGATTCTCTTTTTAAGCTGTTCCTTAAACCACTAGTGCTTAGGAAATCTATTGGAGGCAGAAGCAGTCAAGGGTAGCCTAGGGTTAGGTATAGGCTTAGGGTTAGGCTTAGGGTATGGCTTAGGGTACGGGTTCGGGGAGGGGTTCGGGTACGGCGTAGGGTATGGGTTAGGGTTAGGGTTTGGGTTGGTGTTAGGGTTAGGGCTCCGTTTAGGGTACTGGTTAGGATTAGGATACGTGTTAGGGTTAGAGTAGGGGTTAGGGTTAGGGTACGCATTAGGGTTAGGGTAGTTATTAAACCTATCCCACTCTCTAGATACACCTTAGCACGTAAAGGAATATTATTGGTGGGTCCAGCCATGGAGAAGAGTTTAGACACTAGGCTAAGATTAGGAACACACCCTTTATAGAGAAATCACATTAGGATTCTCTTTTTAAGCTGTTCCTTAAACCACTAGTGCTTAGGAAATCTATTGGAGGCAGAAACAGTCAAGGGTAGCCTAGGGTTAGGTATAGGCTTAGGGTTAGGCTAAGGGTATGGCTTAGGGTACGGGTTCGGGGAGGGCTTCGGGTACGGCGTAGGGTATGGGTTAGGGTTAGGGTTAGTGTTAGGGTTAGGGCTCGGTTTTGGGTACGGTTTAGGTTTAGGGTACGGGTTAGGGTTAGGGTAGGGGTTAGGGTTAGGGTACGCGTTAGGGTTAGGGTTGTTATTAAACCTATCCCACTCTCTAGATACCCCTTAGCACGTAAAGGAATATTATTTGGGGGTCCAGCCATGGAGAAGAGTTTAGACACTAGGATAAGATAAGGAACACACCCATTATAAAGAAATCACATTAGGATTCTCTTTTTAAGCTGTTCCTTAAAACACTAGTGCTTAGGAAATCTATTGGAGGCAGAAGCAGTCAAGGGTAGCCTAGGAATAGGGTTAGGCTTAGGGTTAGGCTTAGGGTACGGCTTAGGGTACGGTTTCGGGGAGGGCTTTGGGTACGGCGTAGGGTATGGGTTAGGGTTAGGGTTAGGGTTAGTGTTAGGGTTAGGGCTCGGTTTAGGGTATTGGTTAGGATTAGGGTACATGTTAGGGTTAGGGTAGGGGTTAGGGTTACGGTACGCGTTAGGGTTAAGGTAGTTATTAAACCTATCCCACTCTCTAGATACCCCTTAGAACATAAAGGAATATTATTTGGAGGTCCAGCCATGGAGAAGAGTTTAGACACTAGGATAAGATAAGGAACACACACATTATAAAGAAATCACTTTAGGATTTTCTTTTTAAGCTGTTCCTTAAAACACTAGTGCTTAGGAAATCTATTGGCGGCAGAAGAAGTCAAGGGTAGCCTAGGGTTAGGGTTAGGCTTAGGGTTAGGCTTAGGATACGTCTTAGGGTACGGGTTTGGGGAGGGCTTTGGGTACGGCGTAGGGTATGGGTTAGGGTTAGTGTTGGGGTTAGTGTTAGGGTTAGGTCTCGGTTTAGGGTACGGGTTAGGATTAGGGTACGTGTTAGGGTTAGGGTAGGGGTTAGGGTTAGGGTACACGTTAGAGTTAGGGTAGTTATTAACCCTATCCCACTCTCTAGATACACCTTAGCACGTAAAGGAATATTATTTGGGGGTCCACCCATGGAGAAGAGTTTAGACACTAAGATAATATAAGGAACACACACATTATAAAGAAATCACATTAGGATTCTCTTTTTAAGCTGTTCCTTAAAACACTAGTGCTTAGGAAATCTATTGGAGGCAGAAGCAGTCAAGGGTAGCCTAGGGTTAGGGTTAGGCTTAGGGTTAGGCTTAGGGTACGGCTTAGGTTACGGGTTCGGGGAGGGCTTCGGGTACGGCGTAGGGTATGGGTTAGTGTTAGGGTTAGGGTTAGTGTTAGGGTTAGGGCTCGGTTTAGGGTATTGTTTAGGATTAGGGTACATGTTAGGGTTAGGGTAGGGGTTAGGGTTAGGGTACGCGTTAGGATTAGGGTAGTTATTAAACCTATCCCACTCTATATACCCCTTAGCACGTAAAGGAATATTATTTGGGGGTCCAGCCATGGAGAAGAGTTTAGACACTAGGCTAAGATAAGGAACACACCCTTTATAGAGAAATCACATTACGATTCTCTTTTTAAGCTGTTCCTTAAAACACTAGTGCTTAGGAAATCTATTGGAGGCAGAAGGAGTCAAGGGTAGCCTAGTGTTAGGGTTAGGCTTAGGGTTAGGCTAAGGGTACGGCTTAGGGTACGGGTTAGGGTTAGGGTTAGTGTTAGGGTTAGGGCTCGGTTTAGGGTACGGTTTAGTTTTAGGGTACGTGTTAGGGTTAGGGTAGGGGTTAGGGTTAGGGTACGTGTTAGGGTTAGGGTAGTTATTAAACGTATCCCACTCTCTAGATACCCCTTAGCACGTAAAGGAATATTATTTGGGGGTCCACCCATGGAGAAGAGTTTAGACACTAAGATAATATAAGGAACACACACATTATAAAGAAATCACATTAGGATTCTCTTTTTAAGCTGTTCCTTAAACCACTAGTGCTTAGGAAATCTATTGGAGGCAGAAGCAGTCAAGGGTAGCCTAGGGTTAGGTATAGGCTTAGGGTTAGGCTTAGGGTATGGCTTAGGGTACGGGTTCGGGGAGGGGTTCGGGTACGGCGTAGGGTATGGGTTAGGGTTAGGGTTTGGGTTGGTGTTAGGGTTAGGGCTCCGTTTAGGGTACTGGTTAGGATTAGGATACGTGTTAGGGTTAGAGTAGGGGTTAGGGTTAGGGTACGCATTAGGGTTAGGGTAGTTATTAAACCTATCCCACTCTCTAGATACACCTTAGCACGTAAAGGAATATTATTGGTGGGTCCAGCCATGGAGAAGAGTTTAGACACTAGGCTAAGATTAGGAACACACCCTTTATAGAGAAATCACATTAGGATTCTCTTTTTAAGCTGTTCCTTAAACCACTAGTGCTTAGGAAATCTATTGGAGGCAGAAACAGTCAAGGGTAGCCAAGGGTTAGGTATAGGCTTAGGGTTAGGCTAAGGGTATGGCTTAGGGTACGGGTTCGGGGAGGGCTTCGGGTACGGCGTAGGGTATGGGTTAGGGTTAGGGTTAGTGTTAGGGTTAGGGCTCGGTTTTGGGTACGGTTTAGGTTTAGGGTACGGGTTAGGGTTAGGGTAGGGGTTAGGGTTAGGGTACGCGTTAGGGTTAGGGTTGTTATTAAACCTATCCCACTCTCTAGATACCCCTTAGCACGTAAAGGAATATTATTTGGGGGTCCAGCCATGGAGAAGAGTTTAGACACTAGGATAAGATAAGGAACACACCCATTATAAAGAAATCACATTAGGATTCTCTTTTTAAGCTGTTCCTTAAAACACTAGTGCTTAGGAAATCTATTGGAGGCAGAAGCAGTCAAGGGTAGCCTAGGAATAGGGTTAGGCTTAGGGTTAGGCTTAGGGTACGGCTTAGGGTACGGTTTCGGGGAGGGCTTTGGGTACGGCGTAGGGTATGGGTTAGGGTTAGGGTTAGGGTTAGTGTTAGGGTTAGGGCTCGGTTTAGGGTATTGGTTAGGATTAGGGTACATGTTAGGGTTAGGGTAGGGGTTAGGGTTACGGTACGCGTTAGGGTTAAGGTAGTTATTAAACCTATCCCACTCTCTAGATACCCCTTAGAACATAAAGGAATATTATTTGGAGGTCCAGCCATGGAGAAGAGTTTAGACACTAGGATAAGATAAGGAACACACACATTATAAAGAAATCACTTTAGGATTTTCTTTTTAAGCTGTTCCTTAAAACACTAGTGCTTAGGAAATCTATTGGCGGCAGAAGAAGTCAAGGGTAGCCTAGGGTTAGGGTTAGGCTTAGGGTTAGGCTTAGGATACGTCTTAGGGTACGGGTTTGGGGAGGGCTTTGGGTACGGCGTAGGGTATGGGTTAGGGTTAGTGTTGGGGTTAGTGTTAGGGTTAGGTCTCGGTTTAGGGTACGGGTTAGGATTAGGGTACGTGTTAGGGTTAGGGTAGGGGTTAGGGTTAGGGTACACGTTAGAGTTAGGGTAGTTATTAACCCTATCCCACTCTCTAGATACACCTTAGCACGTAAAGGAATATTATTTGGGGGTCCACCCATGGAGAAGAGTTTAGACACTAAGATAATATAAGGAACACACACATTATAAAGAAATCACATTAGGATTCTCTTTTTAAGCTGTTCCTTAAAACACTAGTGCTTAGGAAATCTATTGGAGGCAGAAGCAGTCAAGGGTAGCCTAGGGTTAGGGTTAGGCTTAGGGTTAGGCTTAGGGTACGGCTTAGGTTACGGGTTCGGGGAGGGCTTCGGGTACGGCGTAGGGTATGGGTTAGTGTTAGGGTTAGGGTTAGTGTTAGGGTTAGGGCTCGGTTTAGGGTATTGTTTAGGATTAGGGTACATGTTAGGGTTAGGGTAGGGGTTAGGGTTAGGGTACGCGTTAGGATTAGGGTAGTTATTAAACCTATCCCACTCTATATACCCCTTAGCACGTAAAGGAATATTATTTGGGGGTCCAGCCATGGAGAAGAGTTTAGACACTAGGCTAAGATAAGGAACACACCCTTTATAGAGAAATCACATTACGATTCTCTTTTTAAGCTGTTCCTTAAAACACTAGTGCTTAGGAAATCTATTGGAGGCAGAAGGAGTCAAGGGTAGCCTAGTGTTAGGGTTAGGCTTAGGGTTAGGCTAAGGGTACGGCTTAGGGTACGGGTTCGGGGAGGTCTTTGGGTACGGCGTAGGGTATGGGTTAGGGTTAGGGTTAGTGTTAGGGTTAGGGCTCGGTTTAGGGTACGGTTTAGTTTTAGGGTACGTGTTAGGGTTAGGGTAGGGGTTAGGGTTAGGGTACGTGTTAGGGTTAGGGTAGTTATTAAACCTATCCCACTCTCTAGATACCCCTTAGCACGTAAAGAATATTATTTCGGGGTCCAGCCATGTAGAAGAGTTTAGACACTAAGATAATATAAGGAACACACACATTATAAAGAAATCACATTAGGATTCTCTTTTTAAGCTGTTCCTTAAACCACTAGTGCTTAGGAAATCTTTTGGAGGCAGAAGCAGTCAAGGGTAGCCTAGGGTTAGGTATAGGCTTAGGGTTAGGCTTAGGGTATGGCTTAGGGTACGGGTTCGGGGAGGGGTTCGGGTACGGCGTAGGGTATGGGTTAGGGTTAGGGTTTGGGTTGGTGTTAGGGTTAGGGCTCCGTTTAGGGTACTGGTTAGGATTAGGATACGTGTTAGGGTTAGAGTAGGGGTTAGGGTTAGGGTACGCATTTGGGTTAGGGTAGTTATTAAACCTATCCCACTCTCTAGATACACCTTAGCACGTAAAGGAATATTATTGGTGGGTCCAGCCATGGAGAAGAGTTTAGACACTAGGCTAAGATTAGGAACACACCCTTTATAGAGAAATCACATTAGGATTCTCTTTTTAAGCTGTTCCTTAAAACACTAGTGCTTAGGAAATCTATTGGAGGCAGAAGCAGTCAAGGGTAGCCTAGTGTTAGGGTTAGGCTTAGGGTTAGGCTAAGGGTACGGCTTAGGGTTCGGGTTCGGGGAGGGCTTCGGGTACGGCGTAGGGTATGGGTTAGGGTTAGGGTTAGTGTTAGGTTTAGGGCTCGGTTTTGGGTACGGTTTAGGTTTAGGGTACGGGTTAGGGTTAGGGTAGGGGTTAGGGTTAGGGTACGTGTTAGGGTTAGGGTTGTTATTAAACCTATCCCACTCTCTAGATACCCCTTAGCACGTAAAGGAATATTATTTGGGGGTCCAGCCATGGAGAAGAGTTTAGACACTAGGATAAGATAAGGAACACACCCATTATAAAGAAATCACATTAGGATTCTCTTTTTAAGCTGTTCCTTAAAACACTAGTGCTTAGGAAATCTATTGGAGGCAGAAGCAGTCAAGGGTAGCCTAGGAATAGGGATAGGCTTAGGGTTAGGCTTAGGGTACGGCTTAGGGTACGGTTTCGGGGAGGGCTTTGGGTACGGCGTAGGGTATGGGTTAGGGTTAGGGTTAGGGTTAGTGTTAGGGTTAGGGCTCGGTTTAGGGTATTGGTTAGGATTAGGGTACATGTTAGGGTTAGGGTAGGGGTTAGGGTTACGGTACGCGTTAGGGTTAAGGTAGTTATTAAACCTATCCCACTCTCTAGATACCCCTTAGAACATAAAGGAATATTATTTGGAGGTCCAGCCATGGAGAAGAGTTTAGACACTAGGATAAGATAAGGAACACACACATTATAAAGAAATCACTTTAGGATTTTTTTTTTAAGCTGTTCCTTAAAACACTAGTGCTTAGGAAATCTATTGGCGGCAGAAGAAGTCAAGGGTAGCCTAGGGTTAGGGTTAGGCTTAGGGTTAGGCTTAGGATACGTCTTAGGGTACGGGTTTGGGGAGGGCTTTGGGTACGGCGTAGGGTATGGGTTAGGGTTAGGGTTGGGGTTAGTGTTAGGGTTAGGTCTCGGTTTAGGGTACGGGTTAGGATTAGGGTACGTGTTAGGGTTAGGGTAGGGGTTAGGGTTAGGGTACACGTTAGAGTTAGGGTAGTTATTAACCCTATCCCACTCTCCAGATACACCTTAGCACGTAAAGGAATATTATTTGGGGGTCCACCCATGGAGAAGAGTTTAGACACTAAGATAATATAAGGAACACACACATTATAAAGAAATCACATTAGGATTCTCTTTTTAAGCTGTTCCTTAAAACACTAGTGCTTAGGAAATCTATTGGAGTCAGAAGCAGTCAAGGGTAGCCTAGGGTTAGGGTTAGGCTTAGGGTTAGGCTTAGGATATGGCTTACGGTACGGGTTCGGGGAGGGCTTCGTGTACGGCGAAGGGTATGGGTTAGAGTTAGGGTTAGGGTTAGTGTTAGGGTAGGTCTCGGGTTAGGTTATGAGTTAGGATTAGGGTACATGTTAGGGTTAGGGTAGGGGTTAGGGTTAGGGTACGCGTTAGAGTTAGGGTACTTATTAAACCTATCCCACTCTCTAGATACACCTTAGCACGTAAAGGAATATTATTTGGGGGTCCACCCATGAAGAAGAGTTTAGACACTAAGATAATATAAGGAACACACCCATTATAAAGAAATCACATTAGGATTCTCTTTTTACGCTGTTCCTTAAAACACTAGTGCTTAGAAAATCTATTGGAGGCAGAAGCAGTCAAGGGTAGCCTAGGGTTAGGGTTAGGCTTAGGGTTAGGCTTAGGGTACGGCTTAGGTTACGGGTTCGGGGAGGGCTTCGGGTACGGCGTAGGGTATGGGTTAGGGTTAGGGTTAGTGTTAGGGTTAGGGCTCGGTTTAGGGTACGGTTTAGTTTTAGGGTACGTGTTAGGGTTAGGGTAGGGGTTAGGGTTAGGGTACGTGTTAGGGTTAGGGTAGTTATTAAACCTATCCCACTCTCTAGATACCCCTTAGCACGTAAAGGAATATTATTTGGGGGTCCACCCATGGAGAAGAGTTTAGACACTAAGATAATATAAGGAACACACACATTATAAAGAAATCACATTAGGATTCTCTTTTTAAGCTGTTCCTTAAACCACTAGTGCTTAGGAAATCTATTGGAGGCAGAAGCAGTCAAGGGTAGCCTAGGGTTAGGTTTAGGCTTAGGGTTAGGCTTAGGGTATGGCTTAGGGTACGGGTTCGGGGAGGGGTTCGGGTACGGCGTAGGGTATGGGTTAGGGTTAGGGTTTGGGTTGGTGTTAGGGTTAGGGCTCCGTTTAGGGTACTGGTTAGGATTAGGGTACGTGTTAGGATTACAGTAGGGGTTAGGGTTAGGGTACGCATTAGGGTTAGGGTAGTTATTAAACCTATCCCACTCTCTAGATACACCTTAGCACGTAAAGGAATATTATTGGTGGGTCCAGCCATGGAGAAGAGTTTAGACACTAGGCTAAGATTAGGAAAACACCCTTTATAGAGAAATCACATTAGGATTCTCTTTTTAAGCTGTTCCTTAAAACACTAGTGCTTAGGAAATCTATTGGAGGAAGAAGCAGTCAAGGGTAGCCTAGTGTTAGGGTTAGGCTTAGGGTTAGGCTAAGGGTACGGCTTAAGGTTCGGGTTCGGGGAGGGCTTCGGGTACGGCGTAGGGTATGGGTTAGGGTTAGGGTTAGTGTTAGGTTTAGGGTTAGGGTTAGGGTTAAGGTTAAGGTTAGGCTTAGGGTTAGGGTTAGGGTTAGGGTACGTGTTAGGGTTAGGGTTGTTATTAAACCTATCCCACTCTCTAGATACCCCTTAGCACGTAAAGAATATTATTTGGGGGTCCAGCCATGGAGAAGAGTTAAACACTAGGATAAGATAAGGAACACACCCATTATAAAGAAATCACATTAGGATTCTCTTTTTATGCTGTTCCTTAAAACACTAGTGCTTAGGAAATCTATTGGAGGCAGAAGCAGTCAAGGGTAGCCTAGGGTTAGGGTTAGGCTTAGGGTTAGGCTTAGGGTACGGTTTCAGGGAGGGCTTTGAGTACGGCGTAGGGTATGGGTTAGGGTTAGGGTTAGGGTTACTGTTAGGGTTAGGGCTCGGTTTAGGGTATTGGTTAGGATTAGGGTACATGTTAGGGTTAGGGTAGGGGTTAGGGTTACGGTACGCGTTAGGGTTAAGGTAGTTATTAAACCTATCCCACTCTCTAGATACCCCTTGGAACATAAAGGAATATTATTTGGAGGTCCAGCCATGGAGAAGAGTTTAGACACTAGGATAAGATAAGGAACACACACATTATAAAGAAATCACTTTAGGATTCTCTTTTTAAGCTGTTCCTTAAAACACTAGTGCTTAGGAAATCTATTGGCGGCAGAAGAAGTCAAGGGTAGCCTAGGGTTAGGGTTAGGCTTAGGGTTAGGCTTAGGATACGTCTTAGGGTACGGGTTCGGGGAGGGCTTCAGGTACGGCGTAGGGTATGGGTTAGGGTTACGGTTGGGGTTAGTGTTAGGGTTAGGTCTCGGTTTAGGGTACGGGTTAGGATTAGGGTACGTGTTAGGGTTAGGGTAGGGGTTAGGGTTAGGGTACGTGTTAGGGTTAGGGTAGGGGTTAGGGTTAGGGTACGCGATAGAGTTAGGGTAGTTATTAGAGCTATCCCACTCTGTAGATACACCTTAGCACGTAAAGGAATATTATTTGGGGGTCCACCCATGGAGAAGAGTTTAGACACTAAGATAATATAAGGAACACACCCATTATAAAGAAATCACATTAGGATTCTCTTTTTAAGCTGTTCCTTAAAACACTAGTGCTTAGGAAATCTATTGGAGGCAGAAGCAGTCAAGGGTAGCCTAGGGTTAGGGTTAGGCTTAGGGTTAGGGTTAGGGTACGGCTTAGGGTATTGATTCGGGGAGGGGTTCGGGCACGGCGTAGGGTATGGGTTAGGGTTAGGGTTAGGGTTAGGGCTCGGTTTAGGGGATTGGTTAGGATTAGGGTACGTGTTAGGGTTATGGTAGTGGTTAGGGTTAGGGTATGTGTTAGGGTTAGGGTAGTGATTAAACCTATCCCACTCTCTAGATACCCCTTAGCACGTAAAGGAATATTATTTGGGGGTACAGCCCTGGAGAAGAGTTTAGACACTAGGATAAGGTAAGGAAAACACCCATTATAAAGAAATCACATTAGGATTTTCTTTTTAAGCTCTTCCTTAAAACATTAGTGCTTAGGAAATCTATTGGAGGCAGAAGCAGTCAAGGGTAGCCTAGTGTTAGGTTTAGGCTTAGGGTTAGGCTTAGGGTAGGGCTTAGGGTACAGGTTCGGGGAGGGCTTCGGTTACGGCGTAGGGTATGGGTTAGGGTTAGGGTTACTGTTAGTTTTATGCTTAGGGCTCGGTTTAGGTTATTGGTTAGGATTAGGGTACGTGTTAGGGTTAGGGTAGGGGTTAGGGTTAGGGTACGCGTTAGCGTTAGGGTAGTTATTAAACCTATCCCACTCTCTAGATACCCCTTAGCACGTAAAGGAATATTATTTGGGGGTACAGCCCTGGAGAAGAGTTTAGACACTAGGATAAGATAAGGAACACACCCATTATAAAGAAATCACATTAGAATTCTCTTTTTAAGCTGTTCCTTAAAACACTAGTGCTTAGGAATCCTATTGGAGGCAGAAGCAGTCAAGGGTAGCCTAGGGTTAGGGTTAGGCTTAGGGTTAGGGTTAGGGTACGGCTTAGGGTATTGATTCGGGGAGGGGTTCGGGCACGGCGTAGGGTATGGGTTAGGGTTAGGGTTAGGGTTAGTGTTAGTGTTAGGGCTCGGTTTAGTGTACGGCTTAGGATTAGGGTACGTGTTAGGGTTAGGGTAGGGGTTAGGGTTAGGGTACGCGTTAGGGTTAGGGTAGTTATTAAACCTATCCCACTCTCTAGATACCCCTTAGCACGTAAAGGAATATTATTTGGTGGTCCAGCCATGGAAAAGAGTTTAGACACTAGGATAAGATAAGGAACACACACATTATAAAGAAATCACATTAGGATTCTCTTTTTAAGCTGTTCCTTAAAACACTAGTGCTTAGGAAATCTATTGGAGGCTGAAGCAGTCAAGGGTAGCCTAGGGTTAGGGTTAGGCTTAGGGTTAGGCTTAGGGTACGGCTTAGGGTACGGGTTCGGGGAGGGCTTCGGGTACGGCGTAGGGTATGGGTTAGGGTTAGGGTTAGGGTTAGTGTTAGGGTTAGGGCTCGGTGTAGGGTATTGGTTAGGATTAGGGTACGTGTTAGGGTTAGGGTAGGGGTTAGGGTTAGGGTACGCGTTAGGGTTAGGGTAGTTATTAAACCTATCCCACTCTCTAGATACCCCTTAGCACGTAAAGGAATATTATTTGGTGGTCCAGCCATGGAAAAGAGTTTAGACACTAGGATAAGATAAGGAACACACACATTATAAAGAAATCACATTAGGATTCTCTTTTTAAGCTGTTCCTTAAAACACTAGTGCTTAGGAAATCTATTGGAGGCTGAAGCAGTCAAGGGTAGCCTAGGGTTAGGGTTAGGCTTAGGGTTAGGCTTAGGGTACGGCTTAGGGTACGGGTTCGGGGAGGGCTTCGGGTACGGCGTAGGGTATGGGTTAGGGTTAGGGTTAGGGTTAGTGTTAGGGTTAGGGCTCGG
The DNA here is from genome assembly GCF_965194825.1 of Balaenoptera physalus. Lineage (NCBI taxonomy): Eukaryota > Metazoa > Chordata > Mammalia > Artiodactyla > Balaenopteridae > Balaenoptera > Balaenoptera physalus. The sequence continues at coordinate 629,934 of NW_028126427.1, forward strand.
TTTAGGGTACGGGTTAGGATTAGGGTACGTGTTAGGGTTAGGGTAGGGTTTAGGGTTAGGGTACGTGTTAGGGTTAGGTTAGTTATTAAACCTATCCCACTCTCTAGATACCCCTTAGCACGTAAAGAATATTATTTGGGGGTCCAGCCATGGAGAAGAGTTTAGACACTAAGATAATATAAGGAACACACACATTATAAAGAAATCACATTAGGATTCTCTTTTTAAGCTGTTCCTTAAAACACTAGTGCTTAGGAAATCTATTGGAGGCAGAAGCAGTCAAGGGTAGCCTAGGGTTAGGGTTAGGCTTAGGGTTAGGCTTAGGGTACGGCTTAGGGTACTAGTTCGGGGAGGGGTTCGGGTACAGCGTAGGGTATGGGTTAGTGTTAGGGTTTGGGTTAGTGTTAGAGTTAGGGCTCCGTTTGGTTACGGGTTAGGATTAGGGTACGTGTTAGGGTTAGGGTAGGCGTTAGGGTTAGGTACACGTTAGAGTTAGGGTAGTTATTAAAGCTATCCCACTCTCTAGATACACCTTAGCACATAAAGGAATATTATTTGGGGGTCCACCCATGGAGAAGAGTTTAGACACTAAGATAATATAAGGAACACACCCATTATAAAGAAATCACATTAGGATTCTCTTTTTAAGCTGTTCCTTAAAACACTAGTGCTTAGGAAATCTATTGGAGGCAGAAGCAGTCAAGGGTAGCCTAGGGTTAGGGTGAGGCTTAGGGTTAGGCTTAGGGTACGGCTTATGGTACGGGTTCGGGGAGGGCTTCCGGTATGGTGTAGGGTATGGATTAGGGTTAGGGTTAGGGTTAGTGTTAGGGTTAGGGCTCGGTTTAGTGTACGGCTTAGGATTAGGGTACATGTTAGGGTTAGGGTAGGGGTTAGGGTTAGGGTACGCATTAGGGTTAGGGTAGTTATTAAACCTATCCCACTCTGTAGATACCCCTTAGCACGTAAAGGAATATTATTTGGGGGTCCAGCCATGTAGAAGAGTTTAGACACTAAGATAATATAAGGAACACACCCATTATAAAGAAATCACATTAGGATTCTCTTTTTAAGCTGTTCCTTAAACCACTAGTGCTTAGGAAATCTATTGGAGGCAGAAGCAGTCAAGGGTAGCCTAGGGTTAGGGGTAGGCTTAGGGTTAGGCTTAGGATTCGCCTTAGGGTACGGGTTCGGGGAGGGCTTCGGGTACGGCGTAGGGTATGGGTTACGGTTAGGGTTAGGGTTAGTGTTAGGGTTAGGTCTCGGTTTATGGTACCGGTTAGGATTAGTGTACGTGTTAGGGATAGGGTAGGGGTTAGGGTTAGGGTACGCGTTAAGGTTAGGGTAGTTATTAAACCTATCCCACTCTCTAGATACCCCTTAGCACGTAAAGGAATATTATTTGGGGGTCCAGCCATGGAGAAGAGTTTACACACTAGGATAAGATAAGGAACACACCCATTATAAAGAAATCACATTAGGATTCTCTTTTTAAGCTGTTCCTTAAAACACTAGTGCTTAGGAAATCTATTGGAGGCAGAAGCACTGAAGGGTAGCCTAGGGTTAGGGTTAGGCTTAGGGTTAGGCTTAGGGTACGGCTTAGGGTACGGGTTCGGGGAGGGCTTCGGGTACGGCGTAGGGTATGGGTTAGTGTTAGGGTTAGGGTTAGTGTTAGGGTTAGGGCTCGGTGTAGGGTATTGGTTAGGATTAGGGTACGTGTTAGGGTTAGGGTAGGGGTTAGGGTTAGGGTACGCGTTAGGGTTAGGGTAGTTATTAAACCTATCCCACTCTCTAGATACCCCTTAGCACGTAAAGGAATATTATTTGGGGGTCCAGCCATGGAGAAGAGTTTACACACTAGGATAAGATAAGGAACACACCCATTATAAAGAAATCACATTAGGATTCTCTTTTTAAGCTGTTCCTTAAAACACTAGTGCTTAGGAAATCTATTGGAGGCAGAAGCACTGAAGGGTAGCCTAGGGTTAGGGTTAGGCTTAGGGTTAGGCTTAGGGTACGGCTTAGGGTACGGGTTCGGGGAGGGCTTCGTGTACGGCGTAGGGTATGGGTTAGTGTTAGGGTTAGGGTTAGTGTTAGGGTTAGGGCTCGGTGTAGGGTATTGGATAGGATTAGGGTACGTGTTAGGGTTAGGGTAGGGGTTAGGGTTAGGGTACGCGTTAGGGTTAGGGTAGTTATTAAACCTATCCCACTCTCTAGATACCCCTTAGCACATAAAGGAATATTATTTGGAGGTCCAGCCATGGAGAAGAGTTTAGACACTAGGATAAGATAAGGAACACACCCATTATAAAGAAATCACATTAGGATTCTCTTTTTAAGCTGTTCCTTAAAACACTAGTGCTTAGGAAATCTATTGGAGGCAGAAGCAGTCAAGGGTAGCCTAGGGTTAGGGTTAGGCTTAGGGTTAGTGTTAGGGTACGGCTTAGGGTACGGGTTCGGGGAGGGGTTCGGGTACAGCATAGGGTATGGGTTAGGCTTGGGGTTAGGGTTAGTATTAGGGTTAGGGCTCGGTATAGGGTACGTGTTAGGGTTAGGGTAGGGGTTAGGGTTAGAGTACGCGTTAGAGTTAGGGTAGATATTAAACATATCCCACTCTCTAGATACACCTTAGCAGGTAAAGGAATATTATTTGGGGGTCCAGCCATGGAGAAGAGTTTAGACACTAGGATAAGATAAGGAAAACACACATTATAAAGAAATCACATTAGAATTCTCTTTTTAAGCTGTTCTTTAAAACACTAGTGCTAAGGAAATCTATTGGAGGCAGAAGCAGTCAAGGGTAGCCTAGGGTTAGGGTTAGGCTTAGGATACGGCTTAGGGTACGGATACAGCTTAGGGTACGGGTTCGGGGAGGGCTTCGGGTACGGCGTAGGGTATGGGTTAGGATTAGGGTTAGGGTTAGTGTTAGGGTTAGGTCTCGGTTTAAGGTACGGTTTAGGATTAGGGTACGTGTTAGGGTTAGGGTAGGGGTTAAGGTTAGGGTACGCGTTAGAGTTAGGGTAGTTATTAAAGCTATCCCACTCTCTAGATACACCTTAGCACATAAAGGAATATTATTTGGGGGTCCACCCATGGAGAAGAGTTTAGACACTAAGAAAATATAAGGAACACACCCATTATAAAGAAATCACATTAGGATTCTCTTTTTAACCTGTTCCTTAAAACACTAGTGCTTAGGAAATCTATTGGAGTCAGAAGCAGTCAAGGGTAGCCTAGGGTTAGGGTTAGGGTTAGGGTACGGCTTAGGGTATGGTTTCGGGGAGGGTTTCGGGCACGGCGTAGGGTATGGGTTAGGGTTAGCGTTAGGGTTAGTGTTAGTGTTAGGGATCGGTTTAGTGTACGGCTTAGGATTAGGGTACATGTTAGGGTTAGGGTAGGGGTTAGGGTTAGGGTACGCATTAGGTTTAGGGTTGTTATTAAACCTATCCCACTCTCTAGATACCCCTTAGCACGTAAAGGAATATTATTTGGTGGTCCAGCCATGGAAAAGAGTTTAGACACTAGGATAAGATAAGGAACACACACATTATAAAGAAATCACATTAGGATTCTCTTTTTAAGCTGTTCCTTAAAACACTAGTGCTTAGGAAATCTATTGGAGGCTGAAGCAGTCAAGGGTAGCCTAGGGTTAGGGTTAGGCTTAGGGTTAGGCTTAGGGTACGGCTTAGGGTACGGGTTCGGGGAGGGCTTCGGGTACGGCGTAGGGTATGGGTTAGGGTTAGGGTTAGGGTTAGTGTTAGGGTTAGGGCTCGGTTTAGGGTACGGGTTAGGATTAGGGTACGTGTTAGGGTTAGGGTAGGGTTTAGGGTTAGGGTACGTGTTAGGGTTAGGTTAGTTATTAAACCTATCCCACTCTCTAGATACCCCTTAGCACGTAAAGAATATTATTTGGGGGTCCAGCCATGGAGAAGAGTTTAGACACTAAGATAATATAAGGAACACACACATTATAAAGAAATCACATTAGGATTCTCTTTTTAAGCTGTTCCTTAAAACACTAGTGCTTAGGAAATCTATTGGAGGCAGAAGCAGTCAAGGGTAGCCTAGGGTTAGGGTTAGGCTTAGGGTTAGGCTTAGGGTACGGCTTAGGGTACTAGTTCGGGGAGGGGTTCGGGTACAGCGTAGGGTATGGGTTAGTGTTAGGGTTTGGGTTAGTGTTAGAGTTAGGGCTCCGTTTGGTTACGGGTTAGGATTAGGGTACGTGTTAGGGTTAGGGTAGGCGTTAGGGTTAGGTACACGTTAGAGTTAGGGTAGTTATTAAAGCTATCCCACTCTCTAGATACACCTTAGCACATAAAGGAATATTATTTGGGGGTCCACCCATGGAGAAGAGTTTAGACACTAAGATAATATAAGGAACACACCCATTATAAAGAAATCACATTAGGATTCTCTTTTTAAGCTGTTCCTTAAAACACTAGTGCTTAGGAAATCTATTGGAGGCAGAAGCAGTCAAGGGTAGCCTAGGGTTAGGGTGAGGCTTAGGGTTAGGCTTAGGGTACGGCTTATGGTACGGGTTCGGGGAGGGCTTCCGGTATGGTGTAGGGTATGGATTAGGGTTAGGGTTAGGGTTAGTGTTAGGGTTAGGGCTCGGTTTAGTGTACGGCTTAGGATTAGGGTACATGTTAGGGTTAGGGTAGGGGTTAGGGTTAGGGTACGCATTAGGGTTAGGGTAGTTATTAAACCTATCCCACTCTGTAGATACCCCTTAGCACGTAAAGGAATATTATTTGGGGGTCCAGCCATGTAGAAGAGTTTAGACACTAAGATAATATAAGGAACACACCCATTATAAAGAAATCACATTAGGATTCTCTTTTTAAGCTGTTCCTTAAACCACTAGTGCTTAGGAAATCTATTGGAGGCAGAAGCAGTCAAGGGTAGCCTAGGGTTAGGGGTAGGCTTAGGGTTAGGCTTAGGATTCGCCTTAGGGTACGGGTTCGGGGAGGGCTTCGGGTACGGCGTAGGGTATGGGTTACGGTTAGGGTTAGGGTTAGTGTTAGGGTTAGGTCTCGGTTTATGGTACCGGTTAGGATTAGTGTACGTGTTAGGGATAGGGTAGGGGTTAGGGTTAGGGTACGCGTTAAGGTTAGGGTAGTTATTAAACCTATCCCACTCTCTAGATACCCCTTAGCACGTAAAGGAATATTATTTGGGGGTCCAGCCATGGAGAAGAGTTTACACACTAGGATAAGATAAGGAACACACCCATTATAAAGAAATCACATTAGGATTCTCTTTTTAAGCTGTTCCTTAAAACACTAGTGCTTAGGAAATCTATTGGAGGCAGAAGCACTGAAGGGTAGCCTAGGGTTAGGGTTAGGCTTAGGGTTAGGCTTAGGGTACGGCTTAGGGTACGGGTTCGGGGAGGGCTTCGGGTACGGCGTAGGGTATGGGTTAGTGTTAGGGTTAGGGTTAGTGTTAGGGTTAGGGCTCGGTGTAGGGTATTGGTTAGGATTAGGGTATGTGTTAGGGTTAGGGTAGGGGTTAGGGTTAGGGTACGCGTTAGGGTTAGGGTAGTTATTAAACCTATCCCACTCTCTAGATACCCCTTAGCACGTAAAGGAATATTATTTGGGGGTCCAGCCATGGAGAAGAGTTTAGACACTAGGATAAGATAAGGAACACACCCATTATAAAGAAATCACATTAGGATTCTCTTTTTAAGCTGTTCCTTAAAACACTAGTGCTTAGGAAATCTATTGGAGGCAGAAGCACTGAAGGGTAGCCTAGGGTTAGGGTTAGGCTTAGGGTTAGGCTTAGGGTACGGCTTAGGGTACGGGTTCGGGGAGGGCTTCGTGTACGGCGTAGGGTATGGGTTAGTGTTAGGGTTAGGGTTAGTGTTAGGGTTAGGGCTCGGTGTAGGGTATTGGTTAGGATTAGGGTACGTGTTAGGGTTAGGGTAGGGGTTAGGGTTAGGGTACGGGTTAGGGTTAGGGTAGTTATTAAACCTATCCCACTCTCTAGATACCCCTTAGCACATAAAGGAATATTATTTGGAGGTCCAGCCATGGAGAAGAGTTTAGACACTAGGATAAGATAAGGAACACACCCATTATAAAGAAATCACATTAGGATTCTCTTTTTAAGCTGTTCCTTAAAACACTAGTGCTTAGGAAATCTATTGGAGGCAGAAGCAGTCAAGGGTAGCCTAGGGTTAGGGTTAGGCTTAGGGTTAGGGTTAGGGTACGGCTTAGGGTACGGGTTCGGGGAGGGGTTCGGGTACAGCATAGGGTATGGGTTAGGCTTGGGGTTAGGGTTAGTATTAGGGTTAGGGCTCGGTATAGGGTACGTGTTAGGGTTAGGGTAGGGGTTAGGGTTAGAGTACGCGTTAGAGTTAGGGTAGATATTAAACATATCCCACTCTCTAGATACACCTTAGCAGGTAAAGGAATATTATTTGGGGGTCCAGCCATGGAGAAGAGTTTAGACACTAGGATAAGATAAGGAAAACACACATTATAAAGAAATCACATTAGAATTCTCTTTTTAAGCTGTTCTTTAAAACACTAGTGCTAAGGAAATCTATTGGAGGCAAAAGCAGTCAAGGGTAGCCTAGGGTTAGGGTTAGGCTTAGGATACGGCTTAGGGTACGGATACAGCTTAGGGTACGGGTTCGGGGAGGGCTTCGGGTACGGCGTAGGGTATGGGTTAGGATTAGGGTTAGGGTTAGTGTTAGGGTTAGGTCTCGGTTTAAGGTACGGTTTAGGATTAGGGTACGTGTTAGGGTTAGGGTAGGGGTTAAGGTTAGGGTACGCGTTAGAGTTAGGGTAGTTATTAAAGCTATCCCACTCTCTAGATACACCTTAGCACATAAAGGAATATTATTTGGGGGTCCACCCATGGAGAAGAGTTTAGACACTAAGAAAATATAAGGAACACACCCATTATAAAGAAATCACATTAGGATTCTCTTTTTAACCTGTTCCTTAAAACACTAGTGCTTAGGAAATCTATTGGAGTCAGAAGCAGTCAAGGGTAGCCTAGGGTTAGGGTTAGGGTTAGGGTTGGGCTTAGGGTATGGTTTCGGGGAGGGTTTCGGGCACGGCGTAGGGTATGGGTTAGGGTTAGCGTTAGGGTTAGTGTTAGTGTTAGGGATCGGTTTAGTGTACGGCTTAGGATTAGGGTACATGTTAGGGTTAGGGTAGGGGTTAGGGTTAGGGTACGCATTAGGTTTAGGGTTGTTATTAAACCTATCCCACTCTCTAGATACCCCTTAGCACGTAAAGGAATATTATTTGGGGTCAAGCAATGGAGAAGGGTTTAGACACTAGGATAAGATAAGGAACACACCCATTATAAAGAAATCACATTAGGATTCTCTTTTTAAGCTCTTCCTTAAAACACTAGTGCTTAGGAAATCTATTGGAGGCAGAAGCAGTCAAGGGTAGCCTAGGGTTAGGTTTAGGCTTAGGGTTAGGCTTAGGGTACAGCTTAGAGTACGGTTTCGGGGAGGGCTTCGGGTACAGCGTAGGGTATGGGTTAGGGTTAGGGTTAGGGTTAGGGCTCGGTTTAGGGGATTGGTTAGGATTAGGGTACGTGTTAGGGTTATGGTAGTGGTTAGGGTTAGGGTATGTGTTAGGGTTAGGGTAGTGATTAAAACTATCCCACTCTCTAGATACCCCTTAGCACGTAAAGGAATATTATTTGGGGGTACAGCCCTGGAGAAGAGTTTAGACACTAGGATAAGGTAAGGAAAACACCCATTATAAAGAAATCACATTAGGATTTTCTTTTTAAGCTCTTCCTTAAAACATTAGTGCTTAGGAAATCTATTGGAGGCAGAAGCAGTCAAGGGTAGCCTAGTGTTAGGTTTAGGCTTAGGGTTAGGCTTAGGGTAGGGCTTAGGGTACAGGTTCGGGGAGGGCTTCGGTTACGGCGTAGGGTATGGGTTAGGGTTAGGGTTACTGTTAGTTTTATGCTTAGGGCTCGGTTTAGGTTATTGGTTAGGATTAGGGTACGTGTTAGGGTTAGGGTAGGGGTTAGGGTTAGGGTACGCGTTAGCGTTAGGATAGTTATTAAACCTATCCCACTCTCTAGATACCCCTTAGCACGTAAAGGAATATTATTTGGAGGTCCAGCCATGGAGAAGAGTTTAGACACTAGTATAAGATAAGGAACACACCCATTATAAAGAAATCACATTAGAATTCTCTTTTTAAGCTGTTCCTTAAAACACTAGTGCTTAGGAATCCTATTGGAGGCAGAAGCAGTCAAGGGTAGCCTAGGGTTAGGGTTAGGCTTAGGGTTAGGGTTAGGGTACGGCTTAGGGTATTGATTCGGGGAGGGGTTCGGGCACGGCGTAGGGTATGGGTTAGGGTTAGGGTTAGGGTTAGTGTTAGTGTTAGGGCTCGGTTTAGTGTACGGCTTAGGATTAGGGTACGTGTTAGGGTTAGGGTAGGGGTTAGGGTTAGGGTACGCGTTAGGGTTAGGGTAGTTATTAAACCTATCCCACTCTCTAGATACCCCTTAGCACGTAAAGGAATATTATTTGGTGGTCCAGCCATGGAAAAGAGTTTAGACACTAGGATAAGATAAGGAACACACACATTATAAAGAAATCACATTAGGATTCTCTTTTTAAGCTGTTCCTTAAAACACTAGTGCTTAGGAAATCTATTGGAGGCTGAAGCAGTCAAGGGTAGCCTAGGGTTAGGGTTAGGCTTAGGGTTAGGCTTAGGGTACGGCTTAGGGTACGGGTTCGGGGAGGGCTTCGGGTACGGCGTAGGGTATGGGTTAGGGTTAGGGTTAGGGTTAGTGTTAGGGTTAGGGCTCGGTGTAGGGTATTGGTTAGGATTAGGGTACGTGTTAGGGTTAGGGTAGGGGTTAGGGTTAGGGTACGCGTTAGGGTTAGGGTAGTTATTAAACCTATCCCACTCTCTAGATACCCCTTAGCACGTAAAGGAATATTATTTGGTGGTCCAGCCATGGAAAAGAGTTTAGACACTAGGATAAGATAAGGAACACACACATTATAAAGAAATCACATTAGGATTCTCTTTTTAAGCTGTTCCTTAAAACACTAGTGCTTAGGAAATCTATTGGAGGCTGAAGCAGTCAAGGGTAGCCTAGGGTTAGGGTTAGGCTTAGGGTTAGGCTTAGGGTACGGCTTAGGGTACGGGTTCGGGGAGGGCTTCGGGTACGGCGTAGGGTATGGGTTAGGGTTAGGGTTAGGGTTAGTGTTAGGGTTAGGGCTCGGTTTAGGGTACGGGTTAGGATTAGGGTACGTGTTAGGGTTAGGGTAGGGTTTAGGGTTAGGGTACGTGTTAGGGTTAGGTTAGTTATTAAACCTATCCCACTCTCTAGATACCCCTTAGCACGTAAAGAATATTATTTGGGGGTCCAGCCATGGAGAAGAGTTTAGACACTAAGATAATATAAGGAACACACACATTATAAAGAAATCACATTAGGATTCTCTTTTTAAGCTGTTCCTTAAAACACTAGTGCTTAGGAAATCTATTGGAGGCAGAAGCAGTCAAGGGTAGCCTAGGGTTAGGGTTAGGCTTAGGTTTAGGCTTAGGGTACGGCTTAGGGTACTAGTTCGGGGAGGGGTTCGGGTACAGCGTAGGGTATGGGTTAGTGTTAGGGTTTGGGTTAGTGTTAGAGTTAGGGCTCCGTTTGGTTACGGGTTAGGATTAGGGTACGTGTTAGGGTTAGGGTAGGCGTTAGGGTTAGGTACACGTTAGAGTTAGGGTAGTTATTAAAGCTATCCCACTCTCTAGATACACCTTAGCACATAAAGGAATATTATTTGGGGGTCCACCCATGGAGAAGAGTTTAGACACTAAGATAATATAAGGAACACACCCATTATAAAGAAATCACATTAGGATTCTCTTTTTAAGCTGTTCCTTAAAACACTAGTGCTTAGGAAATCTATTGGAGGCAGAAGCAGTCAAGGGTAGCCTAGGGTTAGGGTTAGGCTTAGGGTTAGGCTTAGGGTACGGCTTATGGTACGGGTTCGGGGAGGGCTTCCGGTATGGTGTAGGGTATGGATTAGGGTTAGGGTTAGGGTTAGTGTTAGGGTTAGGTCTCGGTTTATGGTACCGGTTAGGATTAGTGTACGTGTTAGGGATAGGGTAGGGGTTAGGGTTAGGGTACGCGTTAGGGTTAGGGTAGTTATTAAACCTATCCCACTCTCTAGATACCCCTTAGCACGTAAAGGAATATTATTTGGGGGTCCAGCCATGGAGAAGAGTTTACACACTAGGATAAGATAAGGAACACACCCATTATAAAGAAATCACATTAGGATTCTCTTTTTAAGCTGTTCCTTAAAACACTAGTGCTTAGGAAATCTATTGGAGGCAGAAGCACTGAAGGGTAGCCTAGGGTTAGGGTTAGGCTTAGGGTTAGGCTTAGGGTACGGCTTAGGGTACGGGTTCGGGGAGGGCTTCGGGTACGGCGTAGGGTATGGGTTAGTGTTAGGGTTAGGGTTAGTGTTAGGGTTAGGGCTCGGTGTAGGGTATTGGTTAGGATTAGGGTACGTGTTAGGGTTAGGGTAGGGGTTAGGGTTAGGGTACGGGTTAGGGTTAGGGTAGTTATTAAACCTATCCCACTCTCTAGATACCCCTTAGCACATAAAGGAATATTATTTGGAGGTCCAGCCATGGAGAAGAGTTTAGACACTAGGATAAGATAAGGAACACACCCATTATAAAGAAATCACATTAGGATTCTCTTTTTAAGCTGTTCCTTAAAACACTAGTGCTTAGGAAATCTATTGGAGGCAGAAGCAGTCAAGGGTAGCCTAGGGTTAGGGTTAGGCTTAGGGTTAGGGTTAGGGTACGGCTTAGGGTACGGGTTCGGGGAGGGGTTCGGGTACAGCATAGGGTATGGGTTAGGCTTGGGGTTAGGGTTAGTATTAGGGTTAGGGCTCGGTATAGGGTACGTGTTAGGGTTAGGGTAGGGGTTAGGGTTAGAGTACGCGTTAGAGTTAGGGTAGATATTAAACATATCCCACTCTCTAGATACACCTTAGCAGGTAAAGGAATATTATTTGGGGGTCCAGCCATGGAGAAGAGTTTAGACACTAGGATAAGATAAGGAAAACACACATTATAAAGAAATCACATTAGAATTCTCTTTTTAAGCTGTTCTTTAAAACACTAGTGCTAAGGAAATCTATTGGAGGCAAAAGCAGTCAAGGGTAGCCTAGGGTTAGGGTTAGGCTTAGGATACGGCTTAGGGTACGGATACAGCTTAGGGTACGGGTTCGGGGAGGGCTTCGGGTACGGCGTAGGGTATGGGTTAGGATTAGGGTTAGGGTTAGTGTTAGGGTTAGGTCTCGGTTTAAGGTACGGTTTAGGATTAGGGTACGTGTTAGGGTTAGGGTAGGGGTTAAGGTTAGGGTACGCGTTAGAGTTAGGGTAGTTATTAAAGCTATCCCACTCTCTAGATACACCTTAGCACATAAAGGAATATTATTTGGGGGTCCACCCATGGAGAAGAGTTTAGACACTAAGAAAATATAAGGAACACACCCATTATAAAGAAATCACATTAGGATTCTCTTTTTAACCTGTTCCTTAAAACACTAGTGCTTAGGAAATCTATTGGAGTCAGAAGCAGTCAAGGGTAGCCTAGGGTTAGGGTTAGGGTTAGGGTTGGGCTTAGGGTATGGTTTCGGGGAGGGTTTCGGGCACGGCGTAGGGTATGGGTTAGGGTTAGCGTTAGGGTTAGTGTTAGTGTTAGGGATCGGTTTAGTGTACGGCTTAGGATTAGGGTACATGTTAGGGTTAGGGTAGGGGTTAGGGTTAGGGTACGCATTAGGTTTAGGGTTGTTATTAAACCTATCCCACTCTCTAGATACCCCTTAGCACGTAAAGGAATATTATTTGGGGTCAAGCAATGGAGAAGGGTTTAGACACTAGGATAAGATAAGGAACACACCCATTATAAAGAAATCACATTAGGATTCTCTTTTTAAGCTCTTCCTTAAAACACTAGTGCTTAGGAAATCTATTGGAGGCAGAAGCAGTCAAGGGTAGCCTAGGGTTAGGTTTAGGCTTAGGGTTAGGCTTAGGGTACAGCTTAGAGTACGGTTTCGGGGAGGGCTTCGGGTACAGCGTAGGGTATGGGTTAGGGTTAGGGTTAGGGTTAGTGTTAGGGTTAGGGCTCGGTTTAGGGGATTGGTTAGGATTAGGGTACGTGTTAGGGTTATGGTAGTGGTTAGGGTTAGGGTATGTGTTAGGGTTAGGGTAGTGATTAAAACTATCCCACTCTCTAGATACCCCTTAGCACGTAAAGGAATATTATTTGGGGGTACAGCCCTGGAGAAGAGTTTAGACACTAGGATAAGGTAAGGAAAACACCCATTATAAAGAAATCACATTAGGATTTTCTTTTTAAGCTCTTCCTTAAAACATTAGTGCTTAGGAAATCTATTGGAGGCAGAAGCAGTCAAGGGTAGCCTAGTGTTAGGTTTAGGCTTAGGGTTAGGCTTAGGGTAGGGCTTAGGGTACAGGTTCGGGGAGGGCTTCGGTTACGGCGTAGGGTATGGGTTAGGGTTAGGGTTACTGTTAGTTTTATGCTTAGGGCTCGGTTTAGGTTATTGGTTAGGATTAGGGTACGTGTTAGGGTTAGGGTAGGGGTTAGGGTTAGGGTACGCGTTAGCGTTAGGATAGTTATTAAACCTATCCCACTCTCTAGATACCCCTTAGCACGTAAAGGAATATTATTTGGAGGTCCAGCCATGGAGAAGAGTTTAGACACTAGTATAAGATAAGGAACACACCCATTATAAAGAAATCACATTAGAATTCTCTTTTTAAGCTGTTCCTTAAAACACTAGTGCTTAGGAATCCTATTGGAGGCAGAAGCAGTCAAGGGTAGCCTAGGGTTAGGGTTAGGCTTAGGGTTAGGGTTAGGGTACGGCTTAGGGTATTGATTCGGGGAGGGGTTCGGGCACGGCGTAGGGTATGGGTTAGGGTTAGGGTTAGGGTTAGTGTTAGTGTTAGGGCTCGGTTTAGTGTACGGCTTAGGATTAGGGTACGTGTTAGGGTTAGGGTAGGGGTTAGGGTTAGGGTACGCGTTAGGGTTAGGGTAGTTATTAAACCTATCCCACTCTCTAGATACCCCTTAGCACGTAAAGGAATATTATTTGGTGGTCCAGCCATGGAAAAGAGTTTAGACACTAGGATAAGATAAGGAACACACACATTATAAAGAAATCACATTAGGATTCTCTTTTTAAGCTGTTCCTTAAAACACTAGTGCTTAGGAAATCTATTGGAGGCTGAAGCAGTCAAGGGTAGCCTAGGGTTAGGGTTAGGCTTAGGGTTAGGCTTAGGGTACGGCTTAGGGTACGGGTTCGGGGAGGGCTTCGGGTACGGCGTAGGGTATGGGTTAGGGTTAGGGTTAGGGTTAGTGTTAGGGTTAGGGCTCGGTGTAGGGTATTGGTTAGGATTAGGGTACGTGTTAGGGTTAGGGTAGGGGTTAGGGTTAGGGTACGCGTTAGGGTTAGGGTAGTTATTAAACCTATCCCACTCTCTAGATACCCCTTAGCACGTAAAGGAATATTATTTGGTGGTCCAGCCATGGAAAAGAGTTTAGACACTAGGATAAGATAAGGAACACACACATTATAAAGAAATCACATTAGGATTCTCTTTTTAAGCTGTTCCTTAAAACACTAGTGCTTAGGAAATCTATTGGAGGCTGAAGCAGTCAAGGGTAGCCTAGGGTTAGGGTTAGGCTTAGGGTTAGGCTTAGGGTACGGCTTAGGGTACGGGTTCGGGGAGGGCTTCGGGTACGGCGTAGGGTATGGGTTAGGGTTAGGGTTAGGGTTAGTGTTAGGGTTAGGGCTCGGTTTAGGGTACGGGTTAGGATTAGGGTACGTGTTAGGGTTAGGGTAGGGTTTAGGGTTAGGGTACGTGTTAGGGTTAGGTTAGTTATTAAACCTATCCCACTCTCTAGATACCCCTTAGCACGTAAAGAATATTATTTGGGGGTCCAGCCATGGAGAAGAGTTTAGACACTAAGATAATATAAGGAACACACACATTATAAAGAAATCACATTAGGATTCTCTTTTTAAGCTGTTCCTTAAAACACTAGTGCTTAGGAAATCTATTGGAGGCAGAAGCAGTCAAGGGTAGCCTAGGGTTAGGGTTAGGCTTAGGTTTAGGCTTAGGGTACGGCTTAGGGTACTAGTTCGGGGAGGGGTTCGGGTACAGCGTAGGGTATGGGTTAGTGTTAGGGTTTGGGTTAGTGTTAGAGTTAGGGCTCCGTTTGGTTACGGGTTAGGATTAGGGTACGTGTTAGGGTTAGGGTAGGCGTTAGGGTTAGGTACACGTTAGAGTTAGGGTAGTTATTAAAGCTATCCCACTCTCTAGATACACCTTAGCACATAAAGGAATATTATTTGGGGGTCCACCCATGGAGAAGAGTTTAGACACTAAGATAATATAAGGAACACACCCATTATAAAGAAATCACATTAGGATTCTCTTTTTAAGCTGTTCCTTAAAACACTAGTGCTTAGGAAATCTATTGGAGGCAGAAGCAGTCAAGGGTAGCCTAGGGTTAGGGTTAGGCTTAGGGTTAGGCTTAGGGTACGGCTTATGGTACGGGTTCGGGGAGGGCTTCCGGTATGGTGTAGGGTATGGATTAGGGTTAGGGTTAGGGTTAGTGTTAGGGTTAGGTCTCGGTTTATGGTACCGGTTAGGATTAGTGTACGTGTTAGGGATAGGGTAGGGGTTAGGGTTAGGGTACGCGTTAGGGTTAGGGTAGTTATTAAACCTATCCCACTCTCTAGATACCCCTTAGCACGTAAAGGAATATTATTTGGGGGTCCAGCCATGGAGAAGAGTTTACACACTAGGATAAGATAAGGAACACACCCATTATAAAGAAATCACATTAGGATTCTCTTTTTAAGCTGTTCCTTAAAACACTAGTGCTTAGGAAATCTATTGGAGGCAGAAGCACTGAAGGGTAGCCTAGGGTTAGGGTTAGGCTTAGGGTTAGGCTTAGGGTACGGCTTAGGGTACGGGTTCGGGGAGGGCTTCGGGTACGGCGTAGGGTATGGGTTAGTGTTAGGGTTAGGGTTAGTGTTAGGGTTAGGGCTCGGTGTAGGGTATTGGTTAGGATTAGGGTACGTGTTAGGGTTAGGGTAGGGGTTAGGGTTAGGGTACGCGTTAGGGTTAGGGTAGTTATTAAACCTATCCCACTCTCTAGATACCCCTTAGCACATAAAGGAATATTATTTGGAGGTCCAGCCATGGAGAAGAGTTTAGACACTAGGATAAGATAAGGAACACACCCATTATAAAGAAATCACATTAGGATTCTCTTTTTAAGCTGTTCCTTAAAACACTAGTGCTTAGGAAATCTATTGGAGGCAGAAGCAGTCAAGGGTAGCCTAGGGTTAGGGTTAGGCTTAGGGTTAGGGTTAGGGTACGGCTTAGGGTACGGGTTCGGGGAGGGGTTCGGGTACAGCATAGGGTATGGGTTAGGCTTGGGGTTAGGGTTAGTATTAGGGTTAGGGCTCGGTATAGGGTACGTGTTAGGGTTAGGGTAGGGGTTAGGGTTAGAGTACGCGTTAGAGTTAGGGTAGATATTAAACATATCCCACTCTCTAGATACACCTTAGCAGGTAAAGGAATATTATTTGGGGGTCCAGCCATGGAGAAGAGTTTAGACACTAGGATAAGATAAGGAAAACACACATTATAAAGAAATCACATTAGAATTCTCTTTTTAAGCTGTTCTTTAAAACACTAGTGCTAAGGAAATCTATTGGAGGCAGAAGCAGTCAAGGGTAGCCTAGGGTTAGGGTTAGGCTTAGGATACGGCTTAGGGTACGGATACAGCTTAGGGTACGGGTTCGGGGAGGGCTTCGGGTACGGCGTAGGGTATGGGTTAGGATTAGGGTTAGGGTTAGTGTTAGGGTTAGGTCTCGGTTTAAGGTACGGTTTAGGATTAGGGTACGTGTTAGGGTTAGGGTAGGGGTTAAGGTTAGGGTACGCGTTAGAGTTAGGGTAGTTATTAAAGCTATCCCACTCTCTAGATACACCTTAGCACATAAAGGAATATTATTTGGGGGTCCACCCATGGAGAAGAGTTTAGACACTAAGAAAATATAAGGAACACACCCATTATAAAGAAATCACATTAGGATTCTCTTTTTAACCTGTTCCTTAAAACACTAGTGCTTAGGAAATCTATTGGAGTCAGAAGCAGTCAAGGGTAGCCTAGGGTTAGGGTTAGGGTTAGGGTACGGCTTAGGGTATGGTTTCGGGGAGGGTTTCGGGCACGGCGTAGGGTATGGGTTAGGGTTAGCGTTAGGGTTAGTGTTAGTGTTAGGGATCGGTTTAGTGTACGGCTTAGGATTAGGGTACATGTTAGGGTTAGGGTAGGGGTTAGGGTTAGGGTACGCATTAGGTTTAGGGTTGTTATTAAACCTATCCCACTCTCTAGATACCCCTTAGCACGTAAAGGAATATTATTTGGGGTCCAGCCATGGAGAAGGGTTTAGACACTAGGATAAGATAAGGAACACACCCATTATAAAGAAATCACATTAGGATTCTCTTTTTAAGCTCTTCCTTAAAACACTAGTGCTTAGGAAATCTATTGGAGGCAGAAGCAGTCAAGGGTAGCCTAGGGTTAGGTTTAGGCTTAGGGTTAGGCTTAGGGTACAGCTTAGAGTACGGTTTCGGGGAGGGCTTCGGGTACCGCGTAGGGTATGGGTTAGGGTTAGGGTTAGGGTTAGGGCTCGGTTTAGGGTATTGGTTAGGATTAGGGTACGTGTTAGGGTTATGGTAGTGGTTAGGGTTAGGGTATGTGTTAGGGTTAGGGTAGTGATTAAACCTATCCCACTCTCTAGATACCCCTTAGCACGTAAAGGAATATTATTTGGGGGTACAGCCCTGGAGAAGAGTTCAGACACTAGGATAAGGTAAGGAACACACCCATTATAAAGAAATCACATTAGGATTTTCTTTTTAAGCTATTCCTTAAAACATTAGTGCTTAGGAAATCTATTGGAGGCAGAAGCAGACAAGGGTAGCCTAGTGTTAGGTTTAGGCTTAGGGTAAGGCTTAGGGTAGGGCTTAGGGTACAGGTTCGGGGAGGGCTTCGGTTACGGCGTAGGGTATGGGTTAGGGTTAGGGTTAGGGTTAGTGTTAGGGTTAGGGCTCGGTTTAGGGTACGGGTTAGGATTAGGGTACGTGTTAGGGTTAGGGTAGGGTTTAGGGTTAGGGTACGTGTTAGGGTTAGGTTAGTTATTAAACCTATCCCACTGTCTAGATACCCCTTAGCACGTAAAGAATATTATTTGGGGGTCCAGCCATGGAGAAGAGTTTAGACACTAAGATAATATAAGGAACACACCCATTATAAAGAAATCACATTAGGATTCTCTTTTTAAGCTGTTCCTTAAAACACTAGTGCTTAGGAAATCTATTGGAGGCAGAAGCAGTCAAGGGTAGCCTAGGGTTAGGGTTAGGCTTAGGGTTAGGCTTAGGGTACGGCTTAGGGTACTAGTTCGGGGAGGGGTTCGGGTACAGCGTAGGGTATGGGTTAGTGTTAGGGTTTGGGTTAGTGTTAGAGTTAGGGCTCCGTTTGGTTACGGGTTAGGATTAGGGTACGTGTTAGGGTTAGGGTAGGCGTTAGGGTTAGGTACGCGTTAGAGTTAGGGTAGTTATTAAAGCTATCCCACTCTCTAGATACACCTTAGCACATAAAGGAATATTATTTGGGGGTCCACCCATGGAGAAGAGTTTAGACACTAAGATAATATAAGGAACACACCCATTATAAAGAAATCACATTAGGATTCTCTTTTTAAGCTGTTCCTTAAAACACTAGTGCTTAGGAAATCTATTGGAGGCAGAAGCAGTCAAGGGTAGCCTAGGGTTAGGGTTAGGCTTAGGGTTAGGCTTAGGGTACGGCTTATGGTACGGGTTCGCGGAGGGCTTCCGGTATGGTGTAGGGTATGGATTAGGGTTAGGGTTAGGGTTAGTGTTAGGGTTAGGGCTCGGTTTAGTGTACGGCTTAGGATTAGGGTACATGTTAGGGTTAGGGTAGGGGTTAGGGTTAGGGTACGCATTAGGGTTAGGGTAGTTATTAAACCTATCCCACTCTGTAGATACCCCTTAGCACGTAAAGGAATATTATTTGGGGGTCCAGCCATGTAGAAGAGTTTAGACACTAAGATAATATAAGGAACACACCCATTATAAAGAAATCACATTAGGATTCTCTTTTTAAGCTGTTCCTTAAACCACTAGTGCTTAGGAAATCTATTGGAGGCAGAAGCAGTCAAGGGTAGCCTAGGGTTAGGGGTAGGCTTAGGGTTAGGCTTAGGATTCGCCTTAGGGTACGGGTTCGGGGAGGGCTTCGGGTACGGCGAAGGGTATGGGTTAGGGTTAGGGTTAGGGTTAGTGTTAGGGTTAGGTCTCGGTTTATGGTACCGGTTAGGATTAGTGTACGTGTTAGGGATAGGGTAGGGGTTAGGGTTAGGGTACGCGTTAGGGTTAGGGTAGTTATTAAACCTATCCCACTCTCTAGATACCCCTTAGCACGTAAAGGAATATTATTTGGGGGTCCAGCCATGGAGAAGAGTTTACACACTAGGATAAGATAAGGAACACACCCATTATAAAGAAATCACATTAGGATTCTCTTTTTAAGCTGTTCCTTAAAACACTAGTGCTTAGGAATTCTATTGGAGGCAGAAGCACTGAAGGGTAGCCTAGGGTTAGGGTTAGGCTTAGGGTTAGGCTTAGGGTACGGCTTAGGGTACGGGTTCGGGGAGGGCTTCGGGTACGGCGTAGGGTATGGGTTAGTGTTAGGGTTAGGGTTAGTGTTAGGGTTAGGGCTCGGTGTAGGGTATTGGTTAGGATTAGGGTACGTGTTAGGGTTAGGGTAGGGGTTAGGGTTAGGGTACGCGTTAGGGTTAGGGTAGTTATTAAACCTATCCCACTCTCTAGATACCCCTTAGCACATAAAGGAATATTATTTGGAGGTCCAGCCATGGAGAAGAGTTTAGACACTAGGATAAGATAAGGAACACACCCATTATAAAGAAATCACATTAGGATTCTCTTTTTAAGCTGTTCCTTAAAACACTAGTGCTTAGGAAATCTATTGGAGGCAGAAGCAGTCAAGGGTAGCCTAGGGTTAGGGTTAGGCTTAGGGTTAGGGTTAGGGTACGGCTTAGGGTACGGGTTCGGGGAGGGGTTCGGGTACAGCATAGGGTATGGGTTAGGCTTGGGGTTAGGGTTAGTATTAGGGTTAGGGCTCGGTATAGGGTACGTGTTAGGGTTAGGGTAGGGGTTAGGGTTAGAGTACGCGTTAGAGTTAGGGTAGATATTAAACATATCCCACTCTCTAGATACACCTTAGCAGGTAAAGGAATATTATTTGGGGGTCCAGCCATGGAGAAGAGTTTAGACACTAGGATAAGATAAGGAAAACACACATTATAAAGAAATCACATTAGAATTCTCTTTTTAAGCTGTTCTTTAAAACACTAGTGCTAAGGAAATCTATTGGAGGCAGAAGCAGTCAAGGGTAGCCTAGGGTTAGGGTTAGGCTTAGGATACGGCTTAGGGTACGGATACAGCTTAGGGTACGGGTTCGGGGAGGGTTTCGGGTACGGCGTAGGGTATGGGTTAGGATTAGGGTTAGGGTTAGTGTTAGGGTTAGGTCTCGGTTTAAGATACGGTTTAGGATTAGGGTACGTGTTAGGGTTAGGGTAGGGGTTAAGGTTAGGGTACGCGTTAGAGTTAGGGTAGTTATTAAAGCTATCCCACTCTCTAGATACACCTTAGCACATAAAGGAATATTATTTGGGGGTCCACCCATGGAGAAGAGTTTAGACACTAAGAAAATATAAGGAACACACCCATTATAAAGAAATCACATTAGGATTCTCTTTTTAACCTGTTCCTTAAAACACTAGTGCTTAGGAAATCTATTGGAGTCAGAAGCAGTCAAGGGTAGCCTAGGGTTAGGGTTAGGGTTAGGGTACGGCTTAGGGTATGGTTTCGGGGAGGGTTTCGGGCACGGCGTAGGGTATGGGTTAGGGTTAGCGTTAGGGTTAGTGTTAGTGTTAGGGATCGGTTTAGTGTACGGCTTAGGATTAGGGTACATGTTAGGGTTAGGGTAGGGGTTAGGGTTAGGGTACGCATTAGGTTTAGGGTTGTTATTAAACCTATCCCACTCTCTAGATACCCCTTAGCACGTAAAGGAATATTATTTGGGGTCCAGCCATGGAGAAGGGTTTAGACACTAGGATAAGATAAGGAACACACCCATTATAAAGAAATCACATTAGGATTCTCTTTTTAAGCTCTTCCTTAAAACACTAGTGCTTAGGAAATCTATTGGAGGCAGAAGCAGTCAAGGGTAGCCTAGGGTTAGGTTTAGGCTTAGGGTTAGGCTTAGGGTACAGCTTAGAGTACGGTTTCGGGGAGGGCTTCGGGTACAGCGTAGGGTATGGGTTAGGGTTAGGGTTAGGGTTAGGGCTCGGTTTAGGGTATTGGTTAGGATTAGGGTACGTGTTAGGGTTATGGTAGTGGTTAGGGTTAGGGTATGTGTTAGGGTTAGGGTAGTGATTAAACCTATCCCACTCTCTAGATACCCCTTAGCACGTAAAGGAATATTATTTGGGGGTACAGCCCTGGAGAAGAGTTTAGACACTAGGATAAGGTAAGGAAAACACCCATTATAAAGAAATCACATTAGGATTTTCTTTTTAAGCTCTTCCTTAAAACATTAGTGCTTAGGAAATCTATTGGAGGCAGAAGCAGTCAAGGGTAGCCTAGTGTTAGGTTTAGGCTTAGGGTTAGGCTTAGGGTAGGGCTTAGGGTACAGGTTCGGGGAGGGATTCGGTTACGGCGTAGGGTATGGGTTAGGGTTAGGGTTACTGTTAGTTTTATGCTTAGGGCTCGGTTTAGGTTATTGGTTAGGATTAGGGTACGTGTTAGGGTTAGGGTAGGGGTTAGGGTTAGGGTACGCGTTAGCGTTAGGGTAGTTATTAAACCTATCCCACTCTCTAGATACCCCTTAGCACGTAAAGGAATATTATTTGGAGGTCCAGCCATGGAGAAGAGTTTAGACACTAGGATAAGATAAGGAACACACCCATTATAAAGAAATCACATTAGAATTCTCTTTTTAAGCTGTTCCTTAAAACACTAGTGCTTAGGAATCCTATTGGAGGCAGAAGCAGTCAAGGGTAGCCTAGGGTTAGGGTTAGGCTTAGGGTTAGGGTTAGGGTACGGCTTAGGGTATTGATTCGGGGAGGGGTTCGGGCACGGCGTAGGGTATGGTTTAGGGTTAGGGTTAGGGTTAGTGTTAGTGTTAGGGCTCGGTTTAGTGTACGGCTTAGGATTAGGGTACGTGTTAGGGTTAGGGTAGGGGTTAGGGTTAGGGTACGCGTTAGGGTTAGGGTAGTTATTAAACCTATCCCACTCTCTAGATACCCCTTAGCACGTAAAGGAATATTATTTGGTGGTCCAGCCATGGAAAAGAGTTTAGACACTAGGATAAGATAAGGAACACACACATTATAAAGAAATCACATTAGGATTCTCTTTTTAAGCTGTTCCTTAA
The DNA here is from genome assembly GCF_965194825.1 of Balaenoptera physalus. Classification (NCBI taxonomy): domain Eukaryota; kingdom Metazoa; phylum Chordata; class Mammalia; order Artiodactyla; family Balaenopteridae; genus Balaenoptera; species Balaenoptera physalus. Next base: position 651,522 of record NW_028126427.1, read on the forward strand.
AACACTAGTGCTTAGGAAATCTATTGGAGGCTGAAGCAGTCAAGGGTAGCCTAGGGTTAGGGTTAGGCTTAGGGTTAGGCTTAGGGTACGGCTTAGGGTACGGGTTCGGGGAGGGCTTCGGGTACGGCGTAGGGTATGGGTTAGGGTTAGGGTTAGGGTTAGTGTTAGGGTTAGGGCTCGGTGTAGGGTATTGGTTAGGATTAGGGTACGTGTTAGGGTTAGGGTAGGGGTTAGGGTTAGGGTACGCGTTAGGGTTAGGGTAGTTATTAAACCTATCCCACTCTCTAGATACCCTTTAGCACGTAAAGGAATATTATTTGGTGGTCCAGCCATGGAAAAGAGTTTAGACACTAGGATAAGATAAGGAACACACACATTATAAAGAAATCACATTAGGATTCTCTTTTTAAGCTGTTCCTTAAAACACTAGTGCTTAGGAAATCTATTGGAGGCTGAAGCAGTCAAGGGTAGCCTAGGGTTAGGGTTAGGCTTAGGGTTAGGCTTAGGGTACGGCTTAGGGTACGGGTTCGGGGAGGGCTTCGGGTACGGCGTAGGGTATGGGTTAGGGTTAGGGTTAGGGTTAGTGTTAGGGTTAGGGCTCGGTTTAGGGTACGGGTTAGGATTAGGGTACGTGTTAGGGTTAGGGTAGGGTTTAGGGTTAGGGTACGTGTTAGGGTTAGGTTAGTTATTAAACCTATCCCACTCTCTAGATACCCCTTAGCACGTAAAGAATATTATTTGGGGGTCCAGCCATGGAGAAGAGTTTAGACACTAAGATAATATAAGGAACACACACATTATAAAGAAATCACATTAGGATTCTCTTTTTAAGCTGTTCCTTAAAACACTAGTGCTTAGGAAATCTATTGGAGGCAGAAGCAGTCAAGGGTAGCCTAGGGTTAGGGTTAGGCTTAGGTTTAGGCTTAGGGTACGGCTTAGGGTACTAGTTCGGGGAGGGGTTCGGGTACAGCGTAGGGTATGGGTTAGTGTTAGGGTTTGGGTTAGTGTTAGAGTTAGGGCTCCGTTTGGTTACGGGTTAGGATTAGGGTACGTGTTAGGGTTAGGGTAGGCGTTAGGGTTAGGTACACGTTAGAGTTAGGGTAGTTATTAAAGCTATCCCACTCTCTAGATACACCTTAGCACATAAAGGAATATTATTTGGGGGTCCACCCATGGAGAAGAGTTTAGACACTAAGATAATATAAGGAACACACCCATTATAAAGAAATCACATTAGGATTCTCTTTTTAAGCTGTTCCTTAAAACACTAGTGCTTAGGAAATCTATTGGAGGCAGAAGCAGTCAAGGGTAGCCTAGGGTTAGGGTTAGGCTTAGGGTTAGGCTTAGGGTACGGCTTATGGTACGGGTTCGGGGAGGGCTTCCGGTATGGTGTAGGGTATGGATTAGGGTTAGGGTTAGGGTTAGTGTTAGGGTTAGGTCTCGGTTTATGGTACCGGTTAGGATTAGTGTACGTGTTAGGGATAGGGTAGGGGTTAGGGTTAGGGTACGCGTTAGGGTTAGGGTAGTTATTAAACCTATCCCACTCTCTAGATACCCCTTAGCACGTAAAGGAATATTATTTGGGGGTCCAGCCATGGAGAAGAGTTTACACACTAGGATAAGATAAGGAACACACCCATTATAAAGAAATCACATTAGGATTCTCTTTTTAAGCTGTTCCTTAAAACACTAGTGCTTAGGAAATCTATTGGAGGCAGAAGCACTGAAGGGTAGCCTAGGGTTAGGGTTAGGCTTAGGGTTAGGCTTAGGGTACGGCTTAGGGTACGGGTTCGGGGAGGGCTTCGGGTACGGCGTAGGGTATGGGTTAGTGTTAGGGTTAGGGTTAGTGTTAGGGTTAGGGCTCGGTGTAGGGTATTGGTTAGGATTAGGGTACGTGTTAGGGTTAGGGTAGGGGTTAGGGTTAGGGTACGCGTTAGGGTTAGGGTAGTTATTAAACCTATCCCACTCTCTAGATACCCCTTAGCACATAAAGGAATATTATTTGGAGGTCCAGCCATGGAGAAGAGTTTAGACACTAGGATAAGATAAGGAACACACCCATTATAAAGAAATCACATTAGGATTCTCTTTTTAAGCTGTTCCTTAAAACACTAGTGCTTAGGAAATCTATTGGAGGCAGAAGCAGTCAAGGGTAGCCTAGGGTTAGGGTTAGGCTTAGGGTTAGGGTTAGGGTACGGCTTAGGGTACGGGTTCGGGGAGGGGTTCGGGTACAGCATAGGGTATGGGTTAGGCTTGGGGTTAGGGTTAGTATTAGGGTTAGGGCTCGGTATAGGGTACGTGTTAGGGTTAGGGTAGGGGTTAGGGTTAGAGTACGCGTTAGAGTTAGGGTAGATATTAAACATATCCCACTCTCTAGATACACCTTAGCAGGTAAAGGAATATTATTTGGGGGTCCAGCCATGGAGAAGAGTTTAGACACTAGGATAAGATAAGGAAAACACACATTATAAAGAAATCACATTAGAATTCTCTTTTTAAGCTGTTCTTTAAAACACTAGTGCTAAGGAAATCTATTGGAGGCAGAAGCAGTCAAGGGTAGCCTAGGGTTAGGGTTAGGCTTAGGATACGGCTTAGGGTACGGATACAGCTTAGGGTACGGGTTCGGGGAGGGCTTCGGGTACGGCGTAGGGTATGGGTTAGGATTAGGGTTAGGGTTAGTGTTAGGGTTAGGTCTCGGTTTAAGGTACGGTTTAGGATTAGGGTACGTGTTAGGGTTAGGGTAGGGGTTAAGGTTAGGGTACGCGTTAGAGTTAGGGTAGTTATTAAAGCTATCCCACTCTCTAGATACACCTTAGCACATAAAGGAATATTATTTGGGGGTCCACCCATGGAGAAGAGTTTAGACACTAAGAAAATATAAGGAACACACCCATTATAAAGAAATCACATTAGGATTCTCTTTTTAACCTGTTCCTTAAAACACTAGTGCTTAGGAAATCTATTGGAGTCAGAAGCAGTCAAGGGTAGCCTAGGGTTAGGGTTAGGGTTAGGGTACGGCTTAGGGTATGGTTTCGGGGAGGGTTTCGGGCACGGCGTAGGGTATGGGTTAGGGTTAGCGTTAGGGTTAGTGTTAGTGTTAGGGATCGGTTTAGTGTACGGCTTAGGATTAGGGTACATGTTAGGGTTAGGGTAGGGGTTAGGGTTAGGGTACGCATTAGGTTTAGGGTTGTTATTAAACCTATCCCACTCTCTAGATACCCCTTAGCACGTAAAGGAATATTATTTGGGGTCCAGCCATGGAGAAGGGTTTAGACACTAGGATAAGATAAGGAACACACCCATTATAAAGAAATCACATTAGGATTCTCTTTTTAAGCTCTTCCTTAAAACACTAGTGCTTAGGAAATCTATTGGAGGCAGAAGCAGTCAAGGGTAGCCTAGGGTTAGGTTTAGGCTTAGGGTTAGGCTTAGGGTACAGCTTAGAGTACGGTTTCGGGGAGGGCTTCGGGTACAGCGTAGGGTATGGGTTAGGGTTAGGGTTAGGGTTAGGGCTCGGTTTAGGGTATTGGTTAGGATTAGGGTACGTGTTAGGGTTATGGTAGTGGTTAGGGTTAGGGTATGTGTTAGGGTTAGGGTAGTGATTAAACCTATCCCACTCTCTAGATACCCCTTAGCACGTAAAGGAATATTATTTGGGGGTACAGCCCTGGAGAAGAGTTCAGACACTAGGATAAGGTAAGGAACACACCCATTATAAAGAAATCACATTAGGATTTTCTTTTTAAGCTATTCCTTAAAACATTAGTGCTTAGGAAATCTATTGGAGGCAGAAGCAGACAAGGGTAGCCTAGTGTTAGGTTTAGGCTTAGGGTAAGGCTTAGGGTAGGGCTTAGGGTACAGGTTCGGGGAGGGCTTCGGTTACGGCGTAGGGTATGGGTTAGGGTTAGGGTTAGGGTTAGTGTTAGGGTTAGGGCTCGGTTTAGGGTACGGGTTAGGATTAGGGTACGTGTTAGGGTTAGGGTAGGGTTTAGGGTTAGGGTACGTGTTAGGGTTAGGTTAGTTATTAAACCTATCCCACTGTCTACATACCCCTTAGCACGTAAAGAATATTATTTGGGGGTCCAGCCATGGAGAAGAGTTTAGACACTAAGATAATATAAGGAACACACCCATTATAAAGAAATCACATTAGGATTCTCTTTTTAAGCTGTTCCTTAAAACACTAGTGCTTAGGAAATCTATTGGAGGCAGAAGCAGTCAAGGGTAGCCTAGGGTTAGGGTTAGGCTTAGGGTTAGGCTTAGGGTACGGCTTAGGGTACTAGTTCGGGGAGGGGTTCGGGTACAGCGTAGGGTATGGGTTAGTGTTAGGGTTTGGGTTAGTGTTAGAGTTAGGGCTCCGTTTGGTTACGGGTTAGGATTAGGGTACGTGTTAGGGTTAGGGTAGGCGTTAGGGTTAGGTACGCGTTAGAGTTAGGGTAGTTATTAAAGCTATCCCACTCTCTAGATACACCTTAGCACATAAAGGAATATTATTTGGGGGTCCACCCATGGAGAAGAGTTTAGACACTAAGATAATATAAGGAACACACCCATTATAAAGAAATCACATTAGGATTCTCTTTTTAAGCTGTTCCTTAAAACACTAGTGCTTAGGAAATCTATTGGAGGCAGAAGCAGTCAAGGGTAGCCTAGGGTTAGGGTTAGGCTTAGGGTTAGGCTTAGGGTACGGCTTATGGTACGGGTTCGCGGAGGGCTTCCGGTATGGTGTAGGGTATGGATTAGGGTTAGGGTTAGGGTTAGTGTTAGGGTTAGGGCTCGGTTTAGTGTACGGCTTAGGATTAGGGTACATGTTAGGGTTAGGGTAGGGGTTAGGGTTAGGGTACGCATTAGGGTTAGGGTAGTTATTAAACCTATCCCACTCTGTAGATACCCCTTAGCACGTAAAGGAATATTATTTGGGGGTCCAGCCATGTAGAAGAGTTTAGACACTAAGATAATATAAGGAACACACCCATTATAAAGAAATCACATTAGGATTCTCTTTTTAAGCTGTTCCTTAAACCACTAGTGCTTAGGAAATCTATTGGAGGCAGAAGCAGTCAAGGGTAGCCTAGGGTTAGGGGTAGGCTTAGGGTTAGGCTTAGGATTCGCCTTAGGGTACGGGTTCGGGGAGGGCTTCGTGTACGGCGAAGGGTATGGGTTAGGGTTAGGGTTAGGGTTAGTGTTAGGGTTAGGTCTCGGTTTATGGTACCGGTTAGGATTAGTGTACGTGTTAGGGATAGGGTAGGGGTTAGGGTTAGGGTACGCGTTAGGGTTAGGGTAGTTATTAAACCTATCCCACTCTCTAGATACCCCTTAGCACGTAAAGGAATATTATTTGGGGGTCCAGCCATGGAGAAGAGTTTACACACTAGGATAAGATAAGGAACACACCCATTATAAAGAAATCACATTAGGATTCTCTTTTTAAGCTGTTCCTTAAAACACTAGTGCTTAGGAATTCTATTGGAGGCAGAAGCACTGAAGGGTAGCCTAGGGTTAGGGTTAGGCTTAGGGTTAGGCTTAGGGTACGGCTTAGGGTACGGGTTCGGGGAGGGCTTCGGGTACGGCGTAGGGTATGGGTTAGTGTTAGGGTTAGGGTTAGTGTTAGGGTTAGGGCTCGGTGTAGGGTATTGGTTAGGATTAGGGTACGTGTTAGGGTTAGGGTAGGGGTTAGGGTTAGGGTACGCGTTAGGGTTAGGGTAGTTATTAAACCTATCCCACTCTCTAGATACCCCTTAGCACATAAAGGAATATTATTTGGAGGTCCAGCCATGGAGAAGAGTTTAGACACTAGGATAAGATAAGGAACACACCCATTATAAAGAAATCACATTAGGATTCTCTTTTTAAGCTGTTCCTTAAAACACTAGTGCTTAGGAAATCTATTGGAGGCAGAAGCAGTCAAGGGTAGCCTAGGGTTAGGGTTAGGCTTAGGGTTAGGGTTAGGGTACGGCTTAGGGTACGGGTTCGGGGAGGGGTTCGGGTACAGCATAGGGTATGGGTTAGGCTTGGGGTTAGGGTTAGTATTAGGGTTAGGGCTCGGTATAGGGTACGTGTTAGGGTTAGGGTAGGGGTTAGGGTTAGAGTACGCGTTAGAGTTAGGGTAGATATTAAACATATCCCACTCTCTAGATACACCTTAGCAGGTAAAGGAATATTATTTGGGGGTCCAGCCATGGAGAAGAGTTTAGACACTAGGATAAGATAAGGAAAACACACATTATAAAGAAATCACATTAGAATTCTCTTTTTAAGCTGTTCTTTAAAACACTAGTGCTAAGGAAATCTATTGGAGGCAGAAGCAGTCAAGGGTAGCCTAGGGTTAGGGTTAGGCTTAGGATACGGCTTAGGGTACGGATACAGCTTAGGGTACGGGTTCGGGGAGGGCTTCGGGTACGGCGTAGGGTATGGGTTAGGATTAGGGTTAGGGTTAGTGTTAGGGTTAGGTCTCGGTTTAAGGTACGGTTTAGGATTAGGGTACGTGTTAGGGTTAGGGTAGGGGTTAAGGTTAGGGTACGCGTTAGAGTTAGGGTAGTTATTAAAGCTATCCCACTCTCTAGATACACCTTAGCACATAAAGGAATATTATTTGGGGGTCCACCCATGGAGAAGAGTTTAGACACTAAGAAAATATAAGGAACACACCCATTATAAAGAAATCACATTAGGATTCTCTTTTTAACCTGTTCCTTAAAACACTAGTGCTTAGGAAATCTATTGGAGTCAGAAGCAGTCAAGGGTAGCCTAGGGTTAGGGTTAGGGTTAGGGTACGGCTTAGGGTATGGTTTCGGGGAGGGTTTCGGGCACGGCGTAGGGTATGGGTTAGGGTTAGCGTTAGGGTTAGTGTTAGTGTTAGGGATCGGTTTAGTGTACGGCTTAGGATTAGGGTACATGTTAGGGTTAGGGTAGGGGTTAGGGTTAGGGTACGCATTAGGTTTAGGGTTGTTATTAAACCTATCCCACTCTCTAGATACCCCTTAGCACGTAAAGGAATATTATTTGGGGTCCAGCCATGGAGAAGGGTTTAGACACTAGGATAAGATAAGGAACACACCCATTATAAAGAAATCACATTAGGATTCTCTTTTTAAGCTCTTCCTTAAAACACTAGTGCTTAGGAAATCTATTGGAGGCAGAAGCAGTCAAGGGTAGCCTAGGGTTAGGTTTAGGCTTAGGGTTAGGCTTAGGGTACAGCTTAGAGTACGGTTTCGGGGAGGGCTTCGGGTACAGCGTAGGGTATGGGTTAGGGTTAGGGTTAGGGTTAGGGCTCGGTTTAGGGTATTGGTTAGGATTAGGGTACGTGTTAGGGTTATGGTAGTGGTTAGGGTTAGGGTATGTGTTAGGGTTAGGGTAGTGATTAAACCTATCCCACTCTCTAGATACCCCTTAGCACGTAAAGGAATATTATTTGGGGGTACAGCCCTGGAGAAGAGTTCAGACACTAGGATAAGGTAAGGAACACACCCATTATAAAGAAATCACATTAGGATTTTCTTTTTAAGCTATTCCTTAAAACATTAGTGCTTAGGAAATCTATTGGAGGCAGAAGCAGACAAGGGTAGCCTAGTGTTAGGTTTAGGCTTAGGGTAAGGCTTAGGGTAGGGCTTAGGGTACAGGTTCGGGGAGGGCTTCGGTTACGGCGTAGGGTATGGGTTAGGGTTAGGGTTAGGGTTAGTGTTAGGGTTAGGGCTCGGTTTAGGGTACGGGTTAGGATTAGGGTACGTGTTAGGGTTAGGGTAGGGTTTAGGGTTAGGGTACGTGTTAGGGTTAGGTTAGTTATTAAACCTATCCCACTGTCTACATACCCCTTAGCACGTAAAGAATATTATTTGGGGGTCCAGCCATGGAGAAGAGTTTAGACACTAAGATAATATAAGGAACACACCCATTATAAAGAAATCACATTAGGATTCTCTTTTTAAGCTGTTCCTTAAAACACTAGTGCTTAGGAAATCTATTGGAGGCAGAAGCAGTCAAGGGTAGCCTAGGGTTAGGGTTAGGCTTAGGGTTAGGCTTAGGGTACGGCTTAGGGTACTAGTTCGGGGAGGGGTTCGGGTACAGCGTAGGGTATGGGTTAGTGTTAGGGTTTGGGTTAGTGTTAGAGTTAGGGCTCCGTTTGGTTACGGGTTAGGATTAGGGTACGTGTTAGGGTTAGGGTAGGCGTTAGGGTTAGGTACGCGTTAGAGTTAGGGTAGTTATTAAAGCTATCCCACTCTCTAGATACACCTTAGCACATAAAGGAATATTATTTGGGGGTCCACCCATGGAGAAGAGTTTAGACACTAAGATAATATAAGGAACACACCCATTATAAAGAAATCACATTAGGATTCTCTTTTTAAGCTGTTCCTTAAAACACTAGTGCTTAGGAAATCTATTGGAGGCAGAAGCAGTCAAGGGTAGCCTAGGGTTAGGGTTAGGCTTAGGGTTAGGCTTAGGGTACGGCTTATGGTACGGGTTCGCGGAGGGCTTCCGGTATGGTGTAGGGTATGGATTAGGGTTAGGGTTAGGGTTAGTGTTAGGGTTAGGGCTCGGTTTAGTGTACGGCTTAGGATTAGGGTACATGTTAGGGTTAGGGTAGGGGTTAGGGTTAGGGTACGCATTAGGGTTAGGGTAGTTATTAAACCTATCCCACTCTGTAGATACCCCTTAGCACGTAAAGGAATATTATTTGGGGGTCCAGCCATGTAGAAGAGTTTAGACACTAAGATAATATAAGGAACACACCCATTATAAAGAAATCACATTAGGATTCTCTTTTTAAGCTGTTCCTTAAACCACTAGTGCTTAGGAAATCTATTGGAGGCAGAAGCAGTCAAGGGTAGCCTAGGGTTAGGGGTAGGCTTAGGGTTAGGCTTAGGATTCGCCTTAGGGTACGGGTTCGGGGAGGGCTTCGTGTACGGCGAAGGGTATGGGTTAGGGTTAGGGTTAGGGTTAGTGTTAGGGTTAGGTCTCGGTTTATGGTACCGGTTAGGATTAGTGTACGTGTTAGGGATAGGGTAGGGGTTAGGGTTAGGGTACGCGTTAGGGTTAGGGTAGTTATTAAACCTATCCCACTCTCTAGATACCCCTTAGCACGTAAAGGAATATTATTTGGGGGTCCAGCCATGGAGAAGAGTTTACACACTAGGATAAGATAAGGAACACACCCATTATAAAGAAATCACATTAGGATTCTCTTTTTAAGCTGTTCCTTAAAACACTAGTGCTTAGGAATTCTATTGGAGGCAGAAGCACTGAAGGGTAGCCTAGGGTTAGGGTTAGGCTTAGGGTTAGGCTTAGGGTACGGCTTAGGGTACGGGTTCGGGGAGGGCTTCGGGTACGGCGTAGGGTATGGGTTAGTGTTAGGGTTAGGGTTAGTGTTAGGGTTAGGGCTCGGTGTAGGGTATTGGTTAGGATTAGGGTACGTGTTAGGGTTAGGGTAGGGGTTAGGGTTAGGGTACGCGTTAGGGTTAGGGTAGTTATTAAACCTATCCCACTCTCTAGATACCCCTTAGCACATAAAGGAATATTATTTGGAGGTCCAGCCATGGAGAAGAGTTTAGACACTAGGATAAGATAAGGAACACACCCATTATAAAGAAATCACATTAGGATTCTCTTTTTAAGCTGTTCCTTAAAACACTAGTGCTTAGGAAATCTATTGGAGGCAGAAGCAGTCAAGGGTAGCCTAGGGTTAGGGTTAGGCTTAGGGTTAGGGTTAGGGTACGGCTTAGGGTACGGGTTCGGGGAGGGGTTCGGGTACAGCATAGGGTATGGGTTAGGCTTGGGGTTAGGGTTAGTATTAGGGTTAGGGCTCGGTATAGGGTACGTGTTAGGGTTAGGGTAGGGGTTAGGGTTAGAGTACGCGTTAGAGTTAGGGTAGATATTAAACATATCCCACTCTCTAGATACACCTTAGCAGGTAAAGGAATATTATTTGGGGGTCCAGCCATGGAGAAGAGTTTAGACACTAGGATAAGATAAGGAAAACACACATTATAAAGAAATCACATTAGAATTCTCTTTTTAAGCTGTTCTTTAAAACACTAGTGCTAAGGAAATCTATTGGAGGCAGAAGCACTCAAGGGTAGCCTAGGGTTAGGGTTAGGCTTAGGATACGGCTTAGGGTACGGATACAGCTTAGGGTACGGGTTCGGGGAGGGCTTCGGGTACGGCGTAGGGTATGGGTTAGGATTAGGGTTAGGGTTAGTGTTAGGGTTAGGTCTCGGTTTAAGATACGGTTTAGGATTAGGGTACGTGTTAGGGTTAGGGTAGGGGTTAAGGTTAGGGTACGCGTTAGAGTTAGGGTAGTTATTAAAGCTATCCCACTCTCTAGATACACCTTAGCACATAAAGGAATATTATTTGGGGGTCCACCCATGGAGAAGAGTTTAGACACTAAGAAAATATAAGGAACACACCCATTATAAAGAAATCACATTAGGATTCTCTTTTTAACCTGTTCCTTAAAACACTAGTGCTTAGGAAATCTATTGGAGTCAGAAGCAGTCAAGGGTAGCCTAGGGTTAGGGTTAGGGTTAGGGTACGGCTTAGGGTTTGGTTTCGGGGAGGGTTTCGGGCACGGCGTAGGGTATGGGTTAGGGTTAGCGTTAGGGTTAGTGTTAGTGTTAGGGATCGGTTTAGTGTACGGCTTAGGATTAGGGTACATGTTAGGGTTAGGGTAGGGGTTAGGGTTAGGGTACGCATTAGGTTTAGGGTTGTTATTAAACCTATCCCACTCTCTAGATACCCCTTAGCACGTAAAGGAATATTATTTGGGGTCCAGCCATGGAGAAGGGTTTAGACACTAGGATAAGATAAGGAACACACCCATTATAAAGAAATCACATTAGGATTCTCTTTTTAAGCTCTTCCTTAAAACACTAGTGCTTAGGAAATCTATTGGAGGCAGAAGCAGTCAAGGGTAGCCTAGGGTTAGGTTTAGGCTTAGGGTTAGGCTTAGGGTACAGCTTAGAGTACGGTTTCGGGGAGGGCTTCGGGTACAGCGTAGGGTATGGGTTAGGGTTAGGGTTAGGGTTAGGGCTCGGTTTAGGGTATTGGTTAGGATTAGGGTACGTGTTAGGGTTATGGTAGTGGTTAGGGTTAGGGTATGTGTTAGGGTTAGGGTAGTGATTAAACCTATCCCACTCTCTAGATACCCCTTAGCACGTAAAGGAATATTATTTGGGGGTACAGCCCTGGAGAAGAGTTTAGACACTAGGATAAGGTAAGGAAAACACCCATTATAAAGAAATCACATTAGGATTTTCTTTTTAAGCTCTTCCTTAAAACATTAGTGCTTAGGAAATCTATTGGAGGCAGAAGCAGTCAAGGGTAGCCTAGTGTTAGGTTTAGGCTTAGGGTTAGGCTTAGGGTAGGGCTTAGGGTACAGGTTCGGGGAGGGCTTCGGTTACGGCGTAGGGTATGGGTTACGGTTAGGGTTACTGTTAGTTTTATGCTTAGGGCTCGGTTTAGGTTATTGGTTAGGATTAGGGTACGTGTTAGGGTTAGGGTAGGGGTTAGGGTTAGGGTACGCGTTAGCGTTAGGGTAGTTATTAAACCTATCCCACTCTCTAGATACCCCTTAGCACGTAAAGGAATATTATTTGGAGGTCCAGCCATGGAGAAGAGTTTAGACACTAGGATAAGATAAGGAACACACCCATTATAAAGAAATCACATTAGAATTCTCTTTTTAAGCTGTTCCTTAAAACACTAGTGCTTAGGAATCCTATTGGAGGCAGAAGCAGTCAAGGGTAGCCTAGGGTTAGGGTTAGGCTTAGGGTTAGGGTTAGGGTACGGCTTAGGGTATTGATTCGGGGAGGGGTTCGGGCACGGCGTAGGGTATGGGTTAGGGTTAGGGTTAGGGTTAGTGTTAGTGTTAGGGCTCGGTTTAGTGTACGGCTTAGGATTAGGGTACGTGTTAGGGTTAGGGTAGGGGTTAGGGTTAGGGTACGCGTTAGGGTTAGGGTAGTTATTAAACCTATCCCACTCTCTAGATACCCCTTAGCACGTAAAGGAATATTATTTGGGGGTCCACCCATGGAGAAGAGTTTAGACACTAAGATAATATAAGGAACACACCCATTATAAAGAAATCACATTAGGATTCTCTTTTTAAGCTGTTCCTTAAAACACTAGTGCTTAGGAAATCTATTGGAGGCAGAAGCAGTCAAGGGTAGCCTAGGGTTAGGGTTAGGCTTAGGGTTAGGCTTAGGGTACGGCTTATGGTACGGGTTCGGGGAGGGCTTCCGGTATGGTGTAGGGTATGGGTTAGGGTTAGGGTTAGGGTTAGTGTTAGGGTTAGGGCTCGGTTTAGTGTACGGCTTAGGATTAGGGTACATGTTAGGGTTAGGGTAGGGGTTAGGGTTAGGGTACGCATTAGGGTTAGGGTAGTTATTAAACCTATCCCACTCTGTAGATACCCCTTAGCACGTAAAGGAATATTATTTGGGGGTCCAGCCATGTAGAAGAGTTTAGACACTAAGATAATATAAGGAACACACCCATTATAAAGAAATCACATTAGGATTCTCTTTTTAAGCTGTTCCTTAAACCACTAGTGCTTAGGAAATCTATTGGAGGCAGAAGCAGTCAAGGGTAGCCTAGGGTTAGGGGTAGGCTTAGGGTTAGGCTTAGGATTCGCCTTAGGGTACGGGTTCGGGGAGGGCTTCGGGTACGGCGAAGGGTATGGGTTAGGGTTAGGGTTAGGGTTAGTGTTAGGGTTAGGTCTCGGTTTATGGTACCGGTTAGGATTAGTGTACGTGTTAGGGATAGGGTAGGGGTTAGGGTTAGGGTACGCGTTAGGGTTAGGGTAGTTATTAAACCTATCCCACTCTCTAGATACCCCTTAGCACGTAAAGGAATATTATTTGGGGGTCCAGCCATGGAGAAGAGTTTACACACTAGGATAAGATAAGGAACACACCCATTATAAAGAAATCACATTAGGATTCTCTTTTTAAGCTGTTCCTTAAAACACTAGTGCTTAGGAAATCTATTGGAGGCAGAAGCACTGAAGGGTAGCCTAGGGTTAGGGTTAGGCTTAGGGTTAGGCTTAGGGTACGGCTTAGGGTACGGGTTCGGGGAGGGCTTCGGGTACGGCGTAGGGTATGGGTTAGTGTTAGGGTTAGGGTTAGTGTTAGGGTTAGGGCTCGGTGTAGGGTATTGGTTAGGATTAGGGTACGTGTTAGGGTTAGGGTAGGGGTTATGGTTAGGGTACGCGTTAGGGTTAGGGTAGTTATTAAACCTATCCCACTCTCTAGATACCCCTTAGCACATAAAGGAATATTATTTGGAGGTCCAGCCATGGAGAAGAGTTTAGACACTAGGATAAGATAAGGAACACACCCATTATAAAGAAATCACATTAGGATTCTCTTTTTAAGCTGTTCCTTAAAACACTAGTGCTTAGGAAATCTATTGGAGGCAGAAGCAGTCAAGGGTAGCCTAGTGTTAGGTTTAGGCTTAGGGTTAGGCTTAGGGTAGGGCTTAGGGTACAGGTTCGGGGAGGGCTTCGGTTACGGCGTAGGGTATGGGTTAGGGTTAGGGTTACTGTTAGTTTTATGCTTAGGGCTCGGTTTAGGTTATTGGTTAGGATTAGGGTACGTGTTAGGGTTAGGGTAGGGGTTAGGGTTAGGGTACGCGTTAGCGTTAGGGTAGTTATTAAACCTATCCCACTCTCTAGATACCCCTTAGCACGTAAAGGAATATTATTTGGAGGTCCAGCCATGGAGAAGAGTTTAGACACTAGGATAAGATAAGGAACACACCCATTATAAAGAAATCACATTAGAATTCTCTTTTTAAGCTGTTCCTTAAAACACTAGTGCTTAGGAATCCTATTGGAGGCAGAAGCAGTCAAGGGTAGCCTAGGGTTAGGGTTAGGCTTAGGGTTAGGGTTAGGGTACGGCTTAGGGTATTGATTCGGGGAGGGGTTCGGGCACGGCGTAGGGTATGGGTTAGGGTTAGGGTTAGGGTTAGTGTTAGTGTTAGGGCTCGGTTTAGTGTACGGCTTAGGATTAGGGTACGTGTTAGGGTTAGGGTAGGGGTTAGGGTTAGGGTACGCGTTAGGGTTAGGGTAGTTATTAAACCTATCCCACTCTCTAGATACCCCTTAGCACGTAAAGGAATATTATTTGGGGGTCCACCCATGGAGAAGAGTTTAGACACTAAGATAATATAAGGAACACACCCATTATAAAGAAATCACATTAGGATTCTCTTTTTAAGCTGTTCCTTAAAACACTAGTGCTTAGGAAATCTACTGGAGGCAGAAGCAGTCAAGGGTAGCCTAGGGTTAGGGTTAGGCTTAGGGTTAGGCTTAGGGTACGGCTTATGGTACGGGTTCGGGGAGGGCTTCCGGTATGGTGTAGGGTATGGGTTAGGGTTAGGGTTAGGGTTAGTGTTAGGGTTAGGGCTCGGTTTAGTGTACGGCTTAGGATTAGGGTACATGTTAGGGTTAGGGTAGGGGTTAGGGTTAGGGTACGCATTAGGGTTAGGGTAGTTATTAAACCTATCCCACTCTGTAGATACCCCTTAGCACGTAAAGGAATATTATTTGGGGGTCCAGCCATGTAGAAGAGTTTAGACACTAAGATAATATAAGGAACACACCCATTATAAAGAAATCACATTAGGATTCTCTTTTTAAGCTGTTCCTTAAACCACTAGTGCTTAGGAAATCTATTGGAGGCAGAAGCAGTCAAGGGTAGCCTAGGGTTAGGGGTAGGCTTAGGGTTAGGCTTAGGATTCGCCTTAGGGTACGGGTTCGGGGAGGGCTTCGGGTACGGCGAAGGGTATGGGTTAGGGTTAGGGTTAGGGTTAGTGTTAGGGTTAGGTCTCGGTTTATGGTACCGGTTAGGATTAGTGTACGTGTTAGGGATAGGGTAGGGGTTAGGGTTAGGGTACGCGTTAGGGTTAGGGTAGTTATTAAACCTATCCCACTCTCTAGATACCCCTTAGCACGTAAAGGAATATTATTTGGGGGTCCAGCCATGGAGAAGAGTTTACACACTAGGATAAGATAAGGAACACACCCATTATAAAGAAATCACATTAGGATTCTCTTTTTAAGCTGTTCCTTAAAACACTAGTGCTTAGGAAATCTATTGGAGGCAGAAGCACTGAAGGGTAGCCTAGGGTTAGGGTTAGGCTTAGGGTTAGGCTTAGGGTACGGCTTAGGGTACGGGTTCGGGGAGGGCTTCGGGTACGGCGTAGGGTATGGGTTAGTGTTAGGGTTAGGGTTAGTGTTAGGGTTAGGGCTCGGTGTAGGGTATTGGTTAGGATTAGGGTACGTGTTAGGGTTAGGGTAGGGGTTAGGGTTAGGGTACGCGTTAGGGTTAGGGTAGTTATTAAACCTATCCCACTCTCTAGATACCCCTTAGCACATAAAGGAATATTATTTGGAGGTCCAGCCATGGAGAAGAGTTTAGACACTAGGATAAGATAAGGAACACACCCATTATAAAGAAATCACATTAGGATTCTCTTTTTAAGCTGTTCCTTAAAACACTAGTGCTTAGGAAATCTATTGGAGGCAGAAGCAGTCAAGGGTAGCCTAGGGTTAGGGTTAGGCTTAGGGTTAGGGTTAGGGTACGGCTTAGGGTACGGGTTCGGGGAGGGGTTCGGGTACAGCATAGGGTATGGGTTAGGCTTGGGGTTAGGGTTAGTATTAGGGTTAGGGCTCGGTATAGGGTACGTGTTAGGGTTAGGGTAGGGGTTAGGGTTAGGGTACGCATTAGGGTTAGGGTAGTTATTAAACCTATCCCACTCTGTAGATACCCCTTAGCACGTAAAGGAATATTATTTGGGGGTCCAGCCATGTAGAAGAGTTTAGACACTAAGATAATATAAGGAACACACCCATTATAAAGAAATCACATTAGGATTCTCTTTTTAAGCTGTTCCTTAAACCACTAGTGCTTAGGAAATCTATTGGAGGCAGAAGCAGTCAAGGGTAGCCTAGGGTTAGGGGTAGGCTTAGGGTTAGGCTTAGGATTCGCCTTAGGGTACGGGTTCGGGGAGGGCTTCGGGTACGGCGAAGGGTATGGGTTAGGGTTAGGGTTAGGGTTAGTGTTAGGGTTAGGTCTCGGTTTATGGTACCGGTTAGGATTAGTGTACGTGTTAGGGATAGGGTAGGGGTTAGGGTTAGGGTACGCATTAGGGTTAGGGTAGTTATTAAACCTATCCCACTCTCTAGATACCCCTTAGCACGTAAAGGAATATTATTTGGGGGTCCAGCCATGGAGAAGAGTTTACACACTTGGATAAGATAAGGAACACACCCATTATAAAGAAATCACATTAGGATTCTCTTTTTAAGCTGTTCCTTAAAACACTAGTGCTTAGGAAATCTATTGGAGGCAGAAGCACTGAAGGGTAGCCTAGGGTTAGGGTTAGGCTTAGGGTTAGGCTTAGGGTACGGCTTAGGGTACGGGTTCGGGGAGGGCTTCGGGTACGGCGTAGGGTATGGGTTAGTGTTAGGGTTAGGGTTAGTGTTAGGGTTAGGGCTCGGTGTAGGGTATTGGTTAGGATTAGGGTACGTGTTAGGGTTAGGGTAGGGGTTAGGGTTAGGGTACGCGTTAGGGTTAGGGTAGTTATTAAACCTATCCCACTCTCTAGATACCCCTTAGCACATAAAGGAATATTATTTGGAGGTCCAGCCATGGAGAAGAGTTTAGACACTAGGATAAGATAAGGAACACACCCATTATAAAGAAATCACATTAGGATTCTCTTTTTAAGCTGTTCCTTAAAACACTAGTGCTTAGGAAATCTATTGGAGGCAGAAGCAGTCAAGGGTAGCCTAGTGTTAGGTTTAGGCTTAGGGTTAGGCTTAGGGTAGGGCTTAGGGTACAGGTTCGGGGAGGGCTTCGGTTACGGCGTAGGGTATGGGTTAGGGTTAGGGTTACTGTTAGTTTTATGCTTAGGGCTCGGTTTAGGTTATTGGTTAGGATTAGGGTACGTGTTAGGGTTAGGGTAGGGGTTAGGGTTAGGGTACGCGTTAGCGTTAGGGTAGTTATTAAACCTATCCCACTCTCTAGATACCCCTTAGCACGTAAAGGAATATTATTTGGAGGTCCAGCCATGGAGAAGAGTTTAGACACTAGGATAAGATAAGGAACACACCCATTATAAAGAAATCACATTAGAATTCTCTTTTTAAGCTGTTCCTTAAAACACTAGTGCTTAGGAATCCTATTGGAGGCAGAAGCAGTCAAGGGTAGCCTAGGGTTAGGGTTAGGCTTAGGGTTAGGGTTAGGGTACGGCTTAGGGTATTGATTCGGGGAGGGGTTCGGGCACGGCGTAGGGTATGGGTTAGGGTTAGGGTTAGGGTTAGTGTTAGTGTTAGGGCTCGGTTTAGTGTACGGCTTAGGATTAGGGTACGTGTTAGGGTTAGGGTAGGGGTTAGGGTTAGGGTACGCGTTAGGGTTAGGGTAGTTATTAAACCTATCCCACTCTCTAGATACCCCTTAGCACGTAAAGGAATATTATTTGGGGGTCCACCCATGGAGAAGAGTTTAGACACTAAGATTATATAAGGAACACACCCATTATAAAGAAATCACATTAGGATTCTCTTTTTAAGCTGTTCCTTAAAACACTAGTGCTTAGGAAATCTATTGGAGGCAGAAGCAGTCAAGGGTAGCCTAGGGTTAGGGTTAGGCTTAGGGTTAGGCTTAGGGTACGGCTTATGGTACGGGTTCGGGGAGGGCTTCCGGTATGGTGTAGGGTATGGGTTAGGGTTAGGGTTAGGGTTAGTGTTAGGGTTAGGGCTCGGTTTAGTGTACGGCTTAGGATTAGGGTACATGTTAGGGTTAGGGTAGGGGTTAGGGTTAGGGTACGCATTAGGGTTAGGGTAGTTATTAAACCTATCCCACTCTGTAGATACCCCTTAGCACGTAAAGGAATATTATTTGGGGGTCCAGCCATGTAGAAGAGTTTAGACACTAAGATAATATAAGGAACACACCCATTATAAAGAAATCACATTAGGATTCTCTTTTTAAGCTGTTCCTTAAACCACTAGTGCTTAGGAAATCTATTGGAGGCAGAAGCAGTCAAGGGTAGCCTAGGGTTAGGGGTAGGCTTAGGGTTAGGCTTAGGATTCGCCTTAGGGTACGGGTTCGGGGAGGGCTTCGGGTACTGCGAAGGGTATGGGTTAGGGTTAGGGTTAGGGTTAGTGTTAGGGTTAGGTCTCGGTTTATGGTACCGGTTAGGATTAGTGTACGTGTTAGGGATAGGGTAGGGGTTAGGGTTAGGGTACGCGTTAGGGTTAGGGTAGTTATTAAACCTATCCCACTCTCTAGATACCCCTTAGCACGTAAAGGAATATTATTTGGGGGTCCAGCCATGGAGAAGAGTTTACACCCTAGGATAAGATAAGGAACACACCCATTATAAAGAAATCACATTAGGATTCTCTTTTTAAGCTGTTCCTTAAAACACTAGTGCTTAGGAAATCTATTGGAGGCAGAAGCACTGAAGGGTAGCCTAGGGTTAGGGTTAGGCTTAGGGTTAGGCTTAGGGTACGGCTTAGGGTACGGGTTCGGGGAGGGCTTCGGGTACGGCGTAGGGTATGGGTTAGTGTTAGGGTTAGGGTTAGTGTTAGGGTTAGGGCTCGGTGTAGG
This sequence comes from Balaenoptera physalus, assembly GCF_965194825.1. Lineage (NCBI taxonomy): Eukaryota > Metazoa > Chordata > Mammalia > Artiodactyla > Balaenopteridae > Balaenoptera > Balaenoptera physalus. The sequence goes on from NW_028126427.1 coordinate 670,139, forward strand.
GTATTGGTTAGGATTAGGGTACGTGTTAGGGTTAGGGTAGGGGTTAGGGTTAGGGTACGCGTTAGGGTTAGGGTAGTTATTAAACCTATCCCACTCTCTAGATACCCCTTAGCACATAAAGGAATATTATTTGGAGGTCCAGCCATGGAGAAGAGTTTAGACACTAGGATAAGATAAGGAACACACCCATTATAAAGAAATCACATTAGGATTCTCTTTTTAAGCTGTTCCTTAAAACACTAGTGCTTAGGAAATCTATTGGAGGCAGAAGCAGTCAAGGGTAGCCTAGTGTTAGGTTTAGGCTTAGGGTTAGGCTTAGGGTAGGGCTTAGGGTACAGGTTCGGGGAGGGCTTCGGTTACGGCGTAGGGTATGGGTTAGGGTTAGGGTTACTGTTAGTTTTATGCTTAGGGCTCGGTTTAGGTTATTGGTTAGGATTAGGGTACGTGTTAGGGTTAGGGTAGGGGTTAGGGTTAGGGTACGCGTTAGCGTTAGGGTAGTTATTAAACCTATCCCACTCTCTAGATACCCCTTAGCACGTAAAGGAATATTATTTGGAGGTCCAGCCATGGAGAAGAGTTTAGACACTAGGATAAGATAAGGAACACACCCATTATAAAGAAATCACATTAGAATTCTCTTTTTAAGCTGTTCCTTAAAACACTAGTGCTTAGGAATCCTATTGGAGGCAGAAGCAGTCAAGGGTAGCCTAGGGTTAGGGTTAGGCTTAGGGTTAGGGTTAGGGTACGGCTTAGGGTATTGATTCGGGGAGGGGTTCGGGCACGGCGTATGGTATGGGTTAGGGTTAGGGTTAGGGTTAGTGTTAGTGTTAGGGCTCGGTTTAGTGTACGGCTTAGGATTAGGGTACGTGTTAGGGTTAGGGTAGGGGTTAGGGTTAGGGTACGCGTTAGGGTTAGGGTAGTTATTAAACCTATCCCACTCTCTAGATACCCCTTAGCACGTAAAGGAATATTATTTGGGGGTCCACCCATGGAGAAGAGTTTAGACACTAAGATAATATAAGGAACACACCCATTATAAAGAAATCACATTAGGATTCTCTTTTTAAGCTGTTCCTTAAAACACTAGTGCTTAGGAAATCTATTGGAGGCAGAAGCAGTCAAGGGTAGCCTAGGGTTAGGGTTAGGCTTAGGGTTAGGCTTAGGGTACGGCTTATGGTACGGGTTCGGGGAGGGCTTCCGGTATGGTGTAGGGTATGGGTTAGGGTTAGGGTTAGGGTTAGTGTTAGGGTTAGGGCTCGGTTTAGTGTACGGCTTAGGATTAGGGTACATGTTAGGGTTAGGGTAGGGGTTAGGGTTAGGGTACGCATTAGGGTTAGGGTAGTTATTAAACCTATCCCACTCTGTAGATACCCCTTAGCACGTAAAGGAATATTATTTGGGGGTCCAGCCATGTAGAAGAGTTTAGACACTAAGATAATATAAGGAACACACCCATTATAAAGAAATCACATTAGGATTCTCTTTTTAAGCTGTTCCTTAAACCACTAGTGCTTAGGAAATCTATTGGAGGCAGAAGCAGTCAAGGGTAGCCTAGGGTTAGGGGTAGGCTTAGGGTTAGGCTTAGGATTCGCCTTAGGGTACGGGTTCGGGGAGGGCTTCGGGTACGGCGAAGGGTATGGGTTAGGGTTAGGGTTAGGGTTAGTGTTAGGGTTAGGTCTCGGTTTATGGTACCGGTTAGGATTAGTGTACGTGTTAGGGATAGGGTAGGGGTTAGGGTTAGGGTACGCGTTAGGGTTAGGGTAGTTATTAAACCTATCCCACTCTCTAGATACCCCTTAGCACGTAAAGGAATATTATTTGGGGGTCCAGCCATGGAGAAGAGTTTACACACTAGGATAAGATAAGGAACACACCCATTATAAAGAAATCACATTAGGATTCTCTTTTTAAGCTGTTCCTTAAAACACTAGTGCTTAGGAAATCTATTGGAGGCAGAAGCACTGAAGGGTAGCCTAGGGTTAGGGTTAGGCTTAGGGTTAGGCTTAGGGTACGGCTTAGGGTACGGGTTCGGGGAGGGCTTCTGGTACGGCGTAGGGTATGGGTTAGGGTTAGTGTTAGGGTTAGTGTTAGTGTTAGGGCTCGGTTTAGGGTATTGTTTAGGATTAGGGTACGTGTTAGGGTTAGGGTAGGGGTTAGGGTTAGGGTACGCGTTAGGGTTAGGGTAGTTATTAAACCTATCCCACTCTCTAGATACCCCTTAGCACGTAAAGGAATATTATTTGGGGGTCAAGCCATGGAGAAGAGTTTAGACACTAGGATAAGATAAGGAACACACCCATTATAAAGAAATCACATTAGGATTCTCTTTTTAAGCTGTTCCTTAAAACACTAGTGCTTAGGAAATCTATTGGAGGCAGAAGCAGTCAAGGGTAGCCTAGGGTTAGGGTTAGGCTTAGGGTTAGGGTTAGGGTACGGCTTAGGGTACGGGTTCGGGGAGGGGTTCGGGTACAGCATAGGGTATGGGTTAGGCTTGGGGTTAGGGTTAGTATTAGGGTTAGGGCTCGGTATAGGGTACGTGTTAGGGTTAGGGTAGGGGTTAGGGTTAGAGTACGCGTTAGAGTTAGGGTAGATATTAAACATATCCCACTCTCTAGATACACCTTAGCAGGTAAAGTAATATTATTTGGGGGTCCAGCCATGGAGAAGAGTTTAGACACTAGGATAAGATAAGGAAAACACACATTATAAAGAAATCACATTAGAATTCTCTTTAAGCTGTTCTTTAAAACACTAGTGCTAAGGAAATCTATTGGAGGCAGAAGCAGTCAAGGGTAGCCTAGGGTTAGGGTTAGGCTTAGGATACGGCTTAGGGTACGGATACAGCTTAGGGTACGGGTTCGGGGAGGGCTTCGGGTACGGCGTAGGGTATGGGTTAGGATTAGGGTTAGGGTTAGTGTTAGGGTTAGGTCTCGGTTTAAGGTACGGTTTAGGATTAGGGTACGTGTTAGGGTTAGGGTAGGGGTTAAGGTTAGGGTACGCGTTAGAGTTAGGGTAGTTATTAAAGCTATCCCACTCTCTAGATACACCTTAGCACATAAAGGAATATTATTTGGGGGTCCACCCATGGAGAAGAGTTTAGACACTAAGAAAATATAAGGAACACACCCATTATAAAGAAATCACATTAGGATTCTCTTTTTAACCTGTTCCTTAAAACACTAGTGCTTAGGAAATCTATTGGAGTCAGAAGCAGTCAAGGGTAGCCTAGGGTTAGGGTTAGGGTTAGGGTACGGCTTAGGGTATGGTTTCGGGGAGGGTTTCGGGCACGGCGTAGGGTATGGGTTAGGGTTAGCGTTAGGGTTAGTGTTAGTGTTAGGGATCGGTTTAGTGTACGGCTTAGGATTAGGGTACATGTTAGGGTTAGGGTAGGGGTTAGGGTTAGGGTACGCATTAGGTTTAGGGTTGTTATTAAACCTATCCCACTCTCTAGATACCCCTTAGCACGTAAAGGAATATTATTTGGGGTCCAGCCATGGAGAAGGGTTTAGACACTAGGATAAGATAAGGAACACACCCATTATAAAGAAATCACATTAGGATTCTCTTTTTAAGCTCTTCCTTAAAACACTAGTGCTTAGGAAATCTATTGGAGGCAGAAGCAGTCAAGGGTAGCCTAGGGTTAGGTTTAGGCTTAGGGTTAGGCTTAGGGTACAGCTTAGAGTACGGTTTCGGGGAGGGCTTCGGGTACAGCGTAGGGTATGGGTTAGGGTTAGGGTTAGGGTTAGGGCTCGGTTTAGGGTATTGGTTAGGATTAGGGTACGTGTTAGGGTTATGGTAGTGGTTAGGGTTAGGGTATGTGTTAGGGTTAGGGTAGTGATTAAACCTATCCCACTCTCTAGATACCCCTTAGCACGTAAAGGAATATTATTTGGGGGTACAGCCCTGGAGAAGAGTTTAGACACTAGGATAAGGTAAGGAACACACCCATTATAAAGAAATCACATTAGGATTTTCTTTTTAAGCTCTTCCTTAAAACATTAGTGCTTAGGAAATCTATTGGAGGCAGAAGCAGTCAAGGGTAGCCTAGTGTTAGGTTTAGGCTTAGGGTAAGGCTTAGGGTAGGGCTTAGGGTACAGGTTCGGGGAGGGCTTCGGTTACGGCGTAGGGTATGGGATAGGGTTAGGGTTACTGTTAGTTTTATGCTTAGGGCTCGGTTTAGGGTATTGTTTAGGATTAGGGTACGTGTTAGGGTTAGGGTAGGGGTTAGGGTTAGGGTACGCGTTAGCGTTAGGGTAGTTATTAAACCTATCCCACTCTCTAGATACCCCTTAGCACGTAAAGGAATATTATTTGGAGGTCCAGCCATGGAGAAGAGTTTAGACACTAGGATAAGATAAGGAACACACCCATTATAAAGAAATCACATTAGAATTCTCTTTTTAAGCTGTTCCTTAAAACACTAGTGCTTAGGAATCCTATTGGAGGCAGAAGCAGTCAAGGGTAGCCTAGGGTTAGGGTTAGGCTTAGGGTTAGGGTTAGGGTACGGCTTAGGGTATTGATTCGGGGAGGGGTTCGGGCACGGCGTAGGGTATGGGTTAGGGTTAGGGTTAGGGTTAGTGTTAGTGTTAGGGCTCGGTTTAGTGTACGGCTTAGGATTAGGGTACGTGTTAGGGTTAGGGTAGGGGTTAGGGTTAGGGTACGCGTTAGGGTTAGGGTAGTTATTAAACCTATCCCACTCTCTAGATACCCCTTAGCACGTAAAGGAATATTATTTGGTGGTCCAGCCATGGAAAAGAGTTTAGACACTAGGATAAGATAAGGAACACACACATTATAAAGAAATCACATTAGGATTCTCTTTTTAATCTGTTCCTTAAAACACTAGTGCTTAGGAAATCTATTGGAGGCTGAAGCAGTCAAGGGTAGCCTAGGGTTAGGATTAGGCTTAGGGTTAGGCTTAGGGTACGGCTTAGGGTACGGGTTCGGGGAGGGGTTCGGGTAAAGCATAGGGTATGGGTTAGGCTTGGGGTTAGGGTTAGTATTAGGGTTAGGGCTCGGTATAGGGTACGTGTTAGGGTTAGGGTAGGGGTTAGGTTTAGAGTACGCGTTAGAGTTAGGGTAGATATTAAACATATCCCACTCTCTAGATACACCTTAGCAGGTAAAGGAATATTATTTGGGGGTCCAGCCATGGAGAAGAGTTTAGACACTAGGATAAGATAAGGAAAACACACATTATAAAGAAATCACATTAGGATTCTCTTTTTAAGCTGTTCCTTAAAACACTAGGGCTTAGGAAATCTATTGGAGGCAGAAGCAGTCAAGGGTAGCCTAGGGTTAGGGTTAGGCTTAGGGTAAGGCTTAGGGTACGGGTTCGGGGAGGGCTTCGGATACGGTGTAGTGTATGGGTTAGGGTTAGGGTAAGGGTTAGTGTTAGGGTTAGGGCTCGGTTTAGGGTACGGTTTAGGATTAGGGTACGTGTTAGGGTTAGGGTAGGGGTTAGGGTTAGGGTACGTGTTAGGGTTAGGGTTATTAAACCTATCCCACTCTCTAGATACCCCTTAGCACCTAAAGGAATATTATTTGGGGATCCAGGCATGGAGAAGAGTTTAGACACTAGGATTAGATAAGGAACACACACATTATAAAGAAATCACATTAGGATTCTCTTTTTCAGCTCTTCCTTAAAACACTAGTGCTTAGGAAATCTATTGGAGGCAGAAGCAGTCAAGGGTAGCCTAGGGTTAGGGTTAGGCTTAGGGTAAGGCTTAGGGTATGGGTTCGGGGAGGGCTTCGGGTACGGTGTAGTGTATGAGTTAGGGTTAGGGTTAGGGTTAGTGTTAATGTTAGGGCTCGGTTTAGTGTACGGCTTAGGATTAGGGTACGTGTTAGGGTTAGGGTAGGGGTTAGGGTTAGGGTACGCATTAGGGTTAGGGGAGTTATTAAACCTATCCCACTCTCTAGATACCCCTTAGCACGTAAAGGAATATTATTTGGGGGTCCAGCCATGGAGAAGAGTTTAGACACTAGGCTAAGATAAGGAACACACCCTTTATAGAGAAATCACATTAGGATTCTCTTTTTAAGCTGTTCCTTAAAACACTAGTGCTTAGGAAATCTATTGGAGGCAGAAGGAGTCAAGGGTAGCCTAGTGTTAGGGTTAGGCTTAGGGTTAGGCTAAGGGTACAGCTTAGGGTACGGGTTCGGGGAGGTCTTTGGGTACGGCGTAGGGTATGGGTTAGGGTTAGGGTTAGTGTTAGGGTTAGGGCTCGGTTTAGGGTACGGTTTAGTTTTAGGGTACGTGTTAGGGTTAGGGTAGGGGTTAGGGTTAGGGTACGTGTTAGGGTTAGGGTAGTTATTAAACCTATCCCACTCTCTAGATACCCCTTAGCACGTAAAGGAATATTATTTGGGGGTCCACCCATGGAGAAGAGTTTAGACACTAAGATAATATAAGGAACACACACATTATAAAGAAATCACATTAGGATTCTCTTTTTAAGCCGTTCCTTAAACCACTAGTTCTTAGGAAATCTATTGGAGGCAGAAGCAGTCAAGGGTAGCCTAGGGTTAGGTTTAGGCTTAGGGTTAGGCTTAGGGTATGGCTTAGGGTACGGGTTCGGGGAGGGGTTCGGGTACGGCGTAGGGTATGGGTTAGGGTTAGGGTTTGGGTTGGTGTTAGGGTTAGGGCTCCGTTTAGGGTACTGGTTAGGATTAGGGTACGTGTTAGGGTTAGAGTAGGGGTTAGGGTTAGGGTACGCATTAGGGTTAGGGTAGTTATTAAACCTATCCCACACTCTAGATACACCTTAGCACGTAAAGGAATATTATTGGTGGGTCCAGCCATGGAGAAGAGTTTAGACACTAGGCTAAGATTAGGAACACACCCTTTATAGAGAAATCACATTAGGATTCTCTTTTTAAGCTGTTCCTTAAAACACTAGTGCTTAGGAAATCTATTGGAGGCAGAAGCAGTCAAGGGTAGCCTAGTGTTAGGGTTAGGCTTAGGGTTAGGCTAAGGGTACGGCTTAGGGTTCGGGTTCGGGGAGGGCTTCGGGTACGGCGTAGGGTATGGGTTAGGGTTAGGGTTAGTGTTAGGGTTAGGGCTCGGTTTAGGGTACGGTTTAGGTTTAGGGTACGGGTTAGGGTTAGGGTAGGGGTTAGGGTTAGGGTACGTGTTAGGGTTAGGGTTGTTATTAAACCTATCCCACTCTCTAGATACCCCTTAGCACGTAAAGGAATATTATTTGGGGGTCCAGCCATGGAGAAGAGTTTAGACACTAGGATAAGATAAGGAACACACCCATTATAAAGAAATCACATTAGGATTCTCTTTTTAAGCTGTTCCTTAAAACACTACTGCTTAGGAAATCTATTGGAGGCAGAAGCAGTCAAGGGTAGCCTAGGGTTAGGGTTAGACTTAGGGTACGGCTTAGGGTACGGCTTAGGGTACGGGTTCGGGGAGGGCTTTGGGTACGGCGTAGGGTATGGGTTAGGGTTAGGGTTATGGTTAGTGTTAGGGTTAGGGCTCGGTTTAGTGTATTGGTTAGGATTAGGGTACGTGTTAGGGTTAGGGTAAGGGTTAGGGTTAGGGTACGCGTTAGTGTTAGGGTAGTTATTAAACCTATCCCACTCTCTAGATACCCCTTAGCACGTAAAGGAATATTATTTGGAGGTCCAGCCATGGAGAAGAGTTTAGACACTAGGATAAGATAAGGAACACACCCATTATAAATAAATCACATTAGGATTCTCTTTTTAAGCTGTTCCTTAAAACACTAGGGCTTAGGAAATCTATTGGAGGCAGAAGCAGTCAAGGGTAGCCTAGGGTTAGGGTTAGGCTTAGGGTAAGGCTTAGGGTACGGGTTCGGGGAGGGCTTCGGATACGGTGTAGTGTATGGGTTAGGGTTAGGGTAAGGGTTAGTGTTAGGGTTAGGGCTCGGTTTAGGGTACGGTTTAGGATTAGGGTACGTGTTAGGGTTAGGGTAGGGGTTAGGGTTAGGGTACGTGTTAGGGTTAGGGTTATTAAACCTATCCCACTCTCTAGATACCCCTTAGCACCTAAAGGAATATTATTTGGGGATCCAGGCATGGAGAAGAGTTTAGACACTAGGATTAGATAAGGAACACACACATTATAAAGAAATCACATTAGGATTCTCTTTTTCAGCTCTTCCTTAAAACACTAGTGCTTAGGAAATCTATTGGAGGCAGAAGCAGTCAAGGGTAGCCTAGGCTTAGGGTTAGGCTTAGGATATGGCTTACGGTACGGGTTCGGGGAGGGCTTCGGGTACGGCGTAGGGTATGGGTTAGAGTTAGGGTTAGGGTTAGTGTTAGGGTAGGTCTCGGGTTAGGTTATGAGTTAGGATTAGGGTACATGTTAGGGTTAGGGTAGGGGTTAGGGTTAGGGTAGGTCTCGGGTTAGGTTATGGGTTAGGATTAGGGTACGTGTTAGGGTTAGGGTAGGGGTTAGGGTTAGGGTACGCGTTAGAGTTAGGGTACTTATTAAACCTATCCCACTCTCTAGATACATCTTAGCACGTAAAGGAATATTATTTGAGGGTCCACCCATGAAGAAGAGTTTAGACACTAAGATAATATAAGGAACACACACATTAGAAAGAAATCACATTAGGATTCTCTTTTTACGCTGTTCCTTAAAACACTAGTGCTTAGGAAATCTATTGGAGGCAGAAGCAGTCAAGGGTAGCCTAGGGTTAGGGTTAGGCTTAGGGTTAGGCTTAGGGTACGGCTTAGGGTACGGGCTCGGGGAGGGGTTCGGGTAAGGCGTAGGGTATGGGTTAGGGTTAGGGTTAGGGTTAGTGTTAGGGTTAGGGCTCGGTTTAGGGTACGGGTTAGGATTAGGGTACGTGTTAGGGTTAGGGTAGGGGTTAGGGTTAGGGTACGCGTTAGGGTTAGGGTAGTTATTAAACCTATCCCACTTTCTAGATACACCTTAGCACGTAAAGGAATATTATTTGGGGGTCCAGCCATGGAGAAGAGTTTAGACACTAGGATAAAATAAGGAACACACCCATTATAAAGAAATCACATTAGGATTCTCTTTTTAAGCTGTTCCTTAAAACACTAGTGCTTAGGAAATCTATTGGAGGCAGAAGCAGTCAAGGGTAGCCTAGGGTTAGGGTTAGGGTTAGGGTTAGGCTTAGGGTACGGCTTAGGGTACGGGTTCGGGGAGGGCTTCTGGTACGGCGTAGGGTATGGGTTAGGGTTAGTGTTAGGGTTAGTGTTAGTGTTAGGGCTCGGTTTAGGGTATTGTTTAGGATTAGGGTACGTGTTAGGGTTAGGGTAGGGGTTAGGGTTAGGGTACGCGTTAGGGTTAGGGTAGTTATTAAACCTATCCCACTCTCTAGATACCCCTTAGCACGTAAAGGAATATTATTTGGTGGTCCAGCCATGGAGAAGAGTTTAGACACTAGGATAAGATAAGGAACACACCCATTATAAAGAAATCACATTAGGATTCACTTTTAAAGTTGTTCCTTAAAACACTAGTGCTTAGGAAATCTATTGGAGGCTAAAGCAGTCAAGGGTAGCCTAGGGTTAGGGTTAGGCTTAGGGTTAGGCTTAGGGTACGGCTTAGGGTACGGGTTCGGAGAGGGCTTCGCGTACGGCGTAGGGTATGGGTTAGGGTTAGGGTTAGGGTTAGTGTTAGGGTTAGGGCTCGGTTTAGGGTACGGTTTAGTTTTAGGGTACGTGTTAGGGTTAGGGTAGGTGTTAGGGTTAGGGTCCGCATTAGGGTTAGGGTAGTTATTAAACCTATCCCACTCTCTAGATACCCCTTAGCACGTAAAGGAATATTATTTGGGGGTCCACCCATGGAGAAGAGTTTAGACACTAAGATAATATAAGGAACACACACATTATAAAGAAATCACATTAGGATTCTCTTTTTAAGCCGTTCCTTAAACCACTATTGCTTAGGAAATCTATTGGAGGCAGAAGCAGTCAAGGGTAGCCTAGGGTTAGGTTTAGGCTTAGGGTTAGGCTTAGGGTATGGCTTAGGGTACGGGTTCGGGGAGGGGTTCGGGTACGGCGTAGGGTATGGGTTAGGGTTAGGGTTTGGGTTGGTGTTAGGGTTAGGGCTCCGTTTAGGGTACTGGTTAGGATTAGGGTACGTGTTAGGGTTAGAGTAGGGGTTAGGGTTAGGGTATGCATTAGGGTTAGGGTAGTTATTAAACCTATCCCACTCTCTAGATACACCTTAGCACGTAAAGGAATATTATTGGTGGGTCCAGCCATGGAGAAGAATTTAGACACTAGGCTAAGATTAGGAACACACCCTTTATAGAGAAATCACATTAGGATTCTCTTTTTAAGCTGTTCCTTAAAACACTAGTGCTTAGGAAATCTATTGGAGGCAGAAGCAGTCAAGGGTAGCCTAGGGTTAGGGTTAGGCTTAGGGTTAGGCTTAGGGTACGGCTTAGGGCACGGTTTCGGGGAGGGCTTTGGGTACGGCGTAGGGTATGGGTTAGGGTTAGGGTTAGTGTTAGGGTTAGGGCTCGGTTTAGGGTACGGTTTAGTTTTAGGGTACGTGTTAGGGTTAGGGTAGGGGTTAGGGTTAGGGTACGTGTTAGGGTTAGGGTAGTTATTAAACCTATCCCACTCTCTAGATACCCCTTAGCACGTAAAGAATATTATTTCGGGGTCCAGCCATGTAGAAGAGTTTAGACACTAAGATAATATAAGGAACACACACATTATAAAGAAATCACATTAGGATTCTCTTTTTAAGCTGTTCCTTAAACCACTAGTGCTTAGGAAATCTTTTGGAGGCAGAAGCAGTCAAGGGTAGCCTAGGGTTAGGTATAGGCTTAGGGTTCGGCTTAGGGTATGGCTTAGGGTACGGGTTCGGGGAGGGGTTCGGGTACGGCGTAGGGTATGGGTTAGGGTTAGGGTTTGGGTTGGTGTTAGGGTTAGGGCTCCGTTTAGGGTACTGGTTAGGATTAGGATACGTGTTAGGGTTAGAGTAGGGGTTAGGGTTAGGGTACGCATTAGGGTTAGGGTAGTTATTAAACCTATCCCACTCTCTAGATACACCTTAGCACGTAAAGGAATATTATTGGTGGGTCCAGCCATGGAGAAGAGTTTAGACACTAGGCTAAGATTAGGAACACACCCTTTATAGAGAAATCACATTAGGATTCTCTTTTTAAGCTGTTCCTTAAAACACTAGTGCTTAGGAAATCTATTGGAGGCAGAAGCAGTCAAGGGTAGCCTAGTGTTAGGGTTAGGCTTAGGGTTAGGCTAAGGGTACGGCTTAGGGTTCGGGTTCGGGGAGGGCTTCGGGTACGGCGTAGGGTATGGGTTAGGGTTAGGGTTAGTGTTAGGGTTAGGGCTCGGTTTTGGGTACGGTTTAGGTTTAGGGTACGGGTTAGGGTTAGGGTAGGGGTTAGGGTTAGGGTACGTGTTAGGGTTAGGGTTGCTATTAAACCTATCCCACTCTCTAGATACCCCTTAGCACGTAAAGGAATATTATTTGGGGGTCCAGCCATGGAGAAGAGTTTAGACACTAGGATAAGATAAGGAACACACCCATTATAAAGAAATCACATTAGGATTCTCTTTTTAAGCTGTTCCTTAAAACACTAGTGCTTAGGAAATCTATTGGAGGCAGAAGCAGTCAAGGGTAGCCTAGGAATAGGGATAGGCTTAGGGTTAGGCTTAGGGTACGGCTTAGGGTACGGTTTCGGGGAGGGCTTTGGGTACGGCGTAGGGTATGGGTTAGGGTTAGGGTTAGGGTTAGTGTTAGGGTTAGGGCTCGGTTTAGGGTATTGGTTAGGATTAGGGTACATGTTAGGGTTAGGGTAGGGGTTAGGGTTACGGTACGCGTTAGGGTTAAGGTAGTTATTAAACCTATCCCACTCTCTAGATACCCCTTAGAACATAAAGGAATATTATTTGGAGGTCCAGCCATGGAGAAGAGTTTAGACACTAGGGTAAGATAAGGAACACACACATTATAAAGAAATCACTTTAGGATTTTCTTTTTAAGCTGTTCCTTAAAACACTAGTGCTTAGGAAATCTATTGGCGGCAGAAGAAGTCAAGGGTAGCCTAGGGTTAGGGTTAGGCTTAGGGTTAGGCTTAGGATACGTCTTAGGGTACGGGTTTGGGGAGGGCTTTGGGTACGGCGTAGGGTATGGGTTAGGGTTAGGGTTGGGGTTAGTGTTAGGGTTAGGTCTCGGTTTAGGGTACGGGTTAGGATTAGGGTACGTGTTAGGGTTAGGGTAGGGGTTAGGGTTAGGGTACACGTTAGAGTTAGGGTAGTTATTAACCCTATCCCACTCTCCAGATACACCTTAGCACGTAAAGGAATATTATTTGGGGGTCCACCCATGGAGAAGAGTTTAGACACTAAGATAATATAAGGAACACACACATTATAAAGAAATCACATTAGGATTCTCTTTTTAAGCTGTTCCTTAAAACACTAGTGCTTAGGAAATCTATTGGAGTCAGAAGCAGTCAAGGGTAGCCTAGGGTTAGGGTTAGGCTTAGGGTTAGGCTTAGGATATGGCTTATGGTACGGGTTCGGGGAGGGCTTCGTGTACGGCGTAGGGTATGGGTTAGAGTTAGGGTTAGGGTTAGTGTTAGGGTAGGTCTCGGGTTAGGTTATGAGTTAGGATTAGGGTACATGTTAGGGTTAGGGTAGGGGTTAGGGTTAGGGTACGCGTTAGAGTTAGGGTACTTATTAAACCTATCCCACTCTCTAGATACACCTTAGCACGTAAAGGAATATTATTTGGGGGTCCACCCATGAAGAAGAGTTTAGACCCTAAGATAATATAAGGAACACACCCATTATAAAGAAATCACATTAGGATTCTCTTTTTACGCTGTTCCTTAAAACACTAGTGCTTAGAAAATCTATTGGAGGCAGAAGCAGTCAAGGGTAGCCTAGGGTTAGGGTTAGGCTTAGGGTTAGGCTTAGGGTACGGCATAGGTTACGGGTTCGGGGAGGGCTTCGGGTACGGCGTAGGGTATGGGTTAGGGTTAGGGTTAGTGTTAGGGTTAGGGCTCTGTTTAGGGTACGGTTTAGTTTTAGGGTACGTGTTAGGGTTAGGGTAGGGGTTAGGGTTAGGGTACGTGTTAGGGTTAGGGTAGTTATTAAACCTATCCCACTCTCTAGATACCCCTTAGCACGTAAAGGAATATTATTTGGGGGTCCACCCATGGAGAAGAGTTTAGACACTAAGATAATATAAGGAACACAGACATTATAAAGAAATCACATTAGGATTCTCTTTTTAAGCTGTTCCTTAAACCACTAGTGCTTAGGAAATCTATTGGAGGCAGAAGCAGTCAAGGGTAGCCTAGGGTTAGGTTTAGGCTTAGGGTTAGGCTTAGGGTATGGCTTAGGGTACGGGTTCGGGGAGGGGTTCGGGTACGGCGTAGGGTATGGGTTAGGGTTAGGGTTTGGGTTGGTGTTAGGGTTAGGGCTCCGTTTAGGGTACTGGTTAGGATTAGGGTACGTGTTAGGATTACAGTAGGGGTTAGGGTTAGGGTACGCATTAGGGTTAGGGTAGTTATTAAACCTATCCCACTCTCTAGATACACCTTAGCACGTAAAGGAATATTATTGGTGGGTCCAGCCATGGAGAAGAGTTTAGACACTAGGCTAAGATTAGGAAAACACCCTTTATAGAGAAATCACATTAGGATTCTCTTTTTAAGCTGTTCCTTAAAACACTAGTGCTTAGGAAATCTATTGGAGGCAGAAGCAGTCAAGGGTAGCCTAGTGTTAGGGTTAGGCTTAGGGTTAGGCTAAGGGTACGGCTTAAGGTTCGGGTTCGGGGAGGGCTTCGGGTACGGCGTAGGGTATGGGTTAGGGTTAGGGTTAGTGTTAGGGTTAGGGCTCGGTTTACGGTACGGTTTAGGTTTAGGGTACGGGTTAGGGTTAGGGTAGGGGTTAGGGTTAGGGTACGTGTTAGGGTTAGGGTTGTTATTAAACCTATCCCACTCTCTAGATACCCCTTAGCACGTAAAGAATATTATTTGGGGGTCCAGCCATTGAGAAGAGTTAAACACTAGGATAAGATAAGGAACACACCCATTATAAAGAAATCACATTAGGATTCTCTTTTTATGCTGTTCCTTAAAACACTAGTGCTTAGGAAATCTATTGGAGGCAGAAGCAGTCAAGGGTAGCCTAGGGTTAGGGTTAGGCTTAGGGTACGGCTTAGGGTACGGTTTCAGGGAGGGCTTTGAGTACGGCATAGGGTATGGGTTAGGGTTAGGGTTAGGGTTAGTGTTAGGGTTAGGGCTCTGTTTAGGGTATTGGTTAGGATTAGGGTACATGTTAGGGTTAGGGTAGGGGTTAGGGTTACGGTACGCGTTAGGGTTAAGGTAGTTATTAAACCTATCCCACTCTCTAGATACCCCTTAGAACATAAAGGAATATTATTTGGAGGTCCAGCCATGGAGAAGAGTTTAGACACTAGGATAAGATAAGGAACACACACATTATAAAGAAATCACTTTAGGATTCTCTTTTTAAGCTGTTCCTTAAAACACTAGTGCTTAGGAAATCTATTGGCGTCAGAAGAAGTCAAGGGTAGCCTAGGGTTAGGGTTAGGCTTAGGGTTAGGCTTAGGATACGTCTTAGGGTACGGGTTTGGGGAGGGCTTCAGGTACGGCGTAGGGTATGGGTTAGGGTTACGGTTGGGGTTAGTGTTAGGGTTAGGTCTCGGTTTAGGGTACGGGTTAGGATTAGGGTACGTGTTAGGGTTAGGGTAGGGGTTAGGGTTAGGGTACTTATTAAACCTATCCCACTCTCTAGATACACCTTAGCACGTAAAGGAATATTATTTGGGGGTCCACCCATGAAGAAGAGTTTAGACACTAAGATAATATAAGGAACACACACATTATAAAGAAATCACATTAGGATTCTCTTTTTAAGCTGTTCCTTAAAACACTAGTGCTTAGGAAATCTATTGGAGGCAGAAGCAGTCAAGGGTAGCCTAGGGTTAGGGATAGGCTTAGGGTTAGGCTTAGGATACGGCTTAGGTTACGGGTTCGGGGAGGGCTTCGGGTACGGCATAGGGTATGGGTTAGGGTTAGGGTTAGGGTTAGTGTTAGGGTTAGGGCTCGGTTTAGGGTATTGTTTAGGATTAGGGTACGTGTTAGGGTTAGGGTAGGGGTTAGGGTTAGGGTACGTGTTAGGGTTAGGGTAGGGGTTAGGGTTAGGTTACGCGATAGAGTTAGGGTAGTTATTAGAGCTATCCCACTCTGTAGATACACCTTAGCACGTAAAGGAATATTATTTGGGGGTCCAACCATGGAGAAGAGTTTAGACACTAAGATAATATAAGGAACACACCCATTATAAAGAAATCACATTAGGATTCTCTTTTTAAGCTGTTCCTTAAAACACTAGTGCTTAGGAAATCTATTGGAGGCAGAAGCAGTCAAGGGTAGCCTAGGGTTAGGGTTAGGCTTAGGGTTAGGGTTAGGGTACGGCTTAGGGTATTGATTCGGGGAGGGGTTCGGGCACGGTGTAGGGTATGGGTTAGGGTTAGGGTTAGGGTTAGTGTTAGTGTTAGGGCTCGGATTAGTGTATGGCTTAGGATTAGGGTACGTGTTAGGGTTAGGGTAGGGGTTAGGGTTAGGGTACGCGTTAGGGTTAGGGTAGTTATTAAACCTATCCCACTCTCTAGATACCCCTTAGCACGTAAAGGAATATTATTTGGTGGTCCAGCCATGGAAAAGAGTTTAGACACTAGGATAAGATAAGGAACACACACATTATAAAGAAATCACATTAGGATTCTCTTTTTAAGCTGTTCCTTAAAACACTAGTGCTTAGGAAATCTATTGGAGGCTGAAGCAGTCAAGGGTAGCCTAGGGTTAGGGTTAGGCTTAGGGTTAGGCTTAGGGTACGGCTTAGGGTACGGGTTCGGGGAGGGCTTCGGGTACGGCGTAGGGTATGGGTTAGGGTTAGGGTTAGGGTTAGTGTTAGGGTTAGGGCTCGGTTTAGGGTACGGGTTAGGATTAGGGTACGTGTTAGGGTTAGGGTAGGGTTTAGGGTTAGGGTACGTGTTAGGGTTAGGTTAGTTATTAAACCTATCCCACTCTCTAGATACCCCTTAGCACGTAAAGAATATTATTTGGGGGTCCAGCCATGGAGAAGAGTTTAGACACTAAGATAATATAAGGAACACACACATTATAAAGAAATCACATTAGGATTCTCTTTTTAAGCTGTTCCTTAAAACACTAGTGCTTAGGAAATCTATTGGAGGCAGAAGCAGTCAAGGGTAGCCTAGGGTTAGGGTTAGGCTTAGGGTTAGGCTTAGGGTACGGCTTAGGGTACTAGTTCGGGGAGGGGTTCGGGTACAGCGTAGGGTATGGGTTAGTGTTAGGGTTTGGGTTAGTGTTAGAGTTAGGGCTCCGTTTGGTTACGGGTTAGGATTAGGGTAAGTGTTAGGGTTAGGGTAGGCGTTAGGGTTAGGTACGCGTTAGAGTTAGGGTAGTTATTAAAGCTATCCCACTCTCTAGATACACCTTAGCACATAAAGGAATATTATTTGGGGGTCCACCCATGGAGAAGAGTTTAGACACTAAGATAATATAAGGAACACACCCATTATAAGGAAATCACATTAGGATTCTCTTTTTAAGCTGTTCCTTAAAACACTAGTGCTTAGGAAATCTATTGGAGGCAGAAGCAGTCAAGGGTAGCCTAGGGTTAGGGTTAGGCTTAGGGTTAGGCTTAGGGTACGGCTTAGGGTACGGGTTCGGGGAGGGCTTCCGGTATGGTGTAGGGTATGGATTAGGGTTAGGGTTAGGGTTAGTGTTAGGGTTAGGGCTCGGTTTAGTGTACGGCTTAGGATTAGGGTACATGTTAGGGTTAGGGTAGGGGTTAGGGTTAGGGTACGCATTAGGGTTAGGGTAGTTATTAAACCTATCCCACTCTGTAGATACCCCTTAGCACGTAAAGGAATATTATTTGGGGGTCCAGCCATGTAGAAGAATTTAGACACTAAGATAATATAAGGAACACACCCATTATAAAGAAATCACATTAGGATTCTCTTTTTAAGCTGTTCCTTAAACCACTAGTGCTTAGGAAATCTATTGGAGGCAGAAGCAGTCAAGGGTAGCCTAGGTTTAGGGGTAGGCTTAGGGTTAGGCTTAGGATTCGCCTTAGGGTACGGGTGCGGGGAGGGCTTCGGGTACGGCGTAGGGTATGGGTTAGGGTTAGGGTTAGGGTTAGTGTTAGGGTTAGGGCTCGGTTTAGGGTATTGTTTAGGATTAGGGTACGTGTTAGGGTTAGGGTAGGGGTTAGGGTTAGGGTACGTGTTAGGGTTAGGGTAGGGGTTAGGGTTAGGTTACGCGATAGAGTTAGGGTAGTTATTAGAGCTATCCCACTCTGTAGATACACCTTAGCACGTAAAGGAATATTATTTGGGGGTCCAACCATGGAGAAGAGTTTAGACACTAAGATAATATAAGGAACACACCCATTATAAAGAAATCACATTAGGATTCTCTTTTTAAGCTGTTCCTTAAAACACTAGTGCTTAGGAAATCTATTGGAGGCAGAAGCAGTCAAGGGTAGCCTAGGGTTAGGGTTAGGCTTAGGGTTAGGGTTAGGGTACGGCTTAGGGTATTGATTCGGGGAGGGGTTCGGGCACGGTGTAGGGTATGGGTTAGGGTTAGGGTTAGGGTTAGTGTTAGTGTTAGGGCTCGGATTAGTGTATGGCTTAGGATTAGGGTACGTGTTAGGGTTAGGGTAGGGGTTAGGGTTAGGGTACGCGTTAGGGTTAGGGTAGTTATTAAACCTATCCCACTCTCTAGATACCCCTTAGCACGTAAAGGAATATTATTTGGTGGTCCAGCCATGGAAAAGAGTTTAGACACTAGGATAAGATAAGGAACACACACATTATAAAGAAATCACATTAGGATTCTCTTTTTAAGCTGTTCCTTAAAACACTAGTGCTTAGGAAATCTATTGGAGGCTGAAGCAGTCAAGGGTAGCCTAGGGTTAGGGTTAGGCTTAGGGTTAGGCTTAGGGTACGGCTTAGGGTACGGGTTCGGGGAGGGCTTCGGGTACGGCGTAGGGTATGGGTTAGGGTTAGGGTTAGGGTTAGTGTTAGGGTTAGGGCTCGGTTTAGGGTACGGGTTAGGATTAGGGTACGTGTTAGGGTTAGGGTAGGGTTTAGGGTTAGGGTACGTGTTAGGGTTAGGTTAGTTATTAAACCTATCCCACTCTCTAGATACCCCTTAGCACGTAAAGAATATTATTTGGGGGTCCAGCCATGGAGAAGAGTTTAGACACTAAGATAATATAAGGAACACACACATTATAAAGAAATCACATTAGGATTCTCTTTTTAAGCTGTTCCTTAAAACACTAGTGCTTAGGAAATCTATTGGAGGCAGAAGCAGTCAAGGGTAGCCTAGGGTTAGGGTTAGGCTTAGGGTTAGGCTTAGGGTACGGCTTAGGGTACTAGTTCGGGGAGGGGTTCGGGTACAGCGTAGGGTATGGGTTAGTGTTAGGGTTTGGGTTAGTGTTAGAGTTAGGGCTCCGTTTGGTTACGGGTTAGGATTAGGGTAAGTGTTAGGGTTAGGGTAGGCGTTAGGGTTAGGTACGCGTTAGAGTTAGGGTAGTTATTAAAGCTATCCCACTCTCTAGATACACCTTAGCACATAAAGGAATATTATTTGGGGGTCCACCCATGGAGAAGAGTTTAGACACTAAGATAATATAAGGAACACACCCATTATAAGGAAATCACATTAGGATTCTCTTTTTAAGCTGTTCCTTAAAACACTAGTGCTTAGGAAATCTATTGGAGGCAGAAGCAGTCAAGGGTAGCCTAGGGTTAGGGTTAGGCTTAGGGTTAGGCTTAGGGTACGGCTTAGGGTACGGGTTCGGGGAGGGCTTCCGGTATGGTGTAGGGTATGGATTAGGGTTAGGGTTAGGGTTAGTGTTAGGGTTAGGGCTCGGTTTAGTGTACGGCTTAGGATTAGGGTACATGTTAGGGTTAGGGTAGGGGTTAGGGTTAGGGTACGCATTAGGGTTAGGGTAGTTATTAAACCTATCCCACTCTGTAGATACCCCTTAGCACGTAAAGGAATATTATTTGGGGGTCCAGCCATGTAGA
Organism: Balaenoptera physalus; assembly: GCF_965194825.1. Classification (NCBI taxonomy): domain Eukaryota; kingdom Metazoa; phylum Chordata; class Mammalia; order Artiodactyla; family Balaenopteridae; genus Balaenoptera; species Balaenoptera physalus. The sequence goes on from NW_028126427.1 coordinate 689,235, forward strand.
AGAATTTAGACACTAAGATAATATAAGGAACACACCCATTATAAAGAAATCACATTAGGATTCTCTTTTTAAGCTGTTCCTTAAACCACTAGTGCTTAGGAAATCTATTGGAGGCAGAAGCAGTCAAGGGTAGCCTAGGTTTAGGGGTAGGCTTAGGGTTAGGCTTAGGATTCGCCTTAGGGTACGGGTGCGGGGAGGGCTTCGGGTACGGCGTAGGGTATGGGTTAGGGTTAGGGTTAGGGTTAGTGTTAGGGTTAGGTCTCGGTTTATGGTACCGGTTAGGATTAGTGTACGTGTTAGGGATAGGGTAGGGGTTAGGGTTAGGGTACGCGTTAGGGTTAGGGTAGTTATTAAACCTATCCCACTCTCTAGATACCCCTTAGCTCGTAAAGGAATATTATTTGGGGGTCCAGCCATGGAGAAGAGTTTACACACTAGGATAAGATAAGGAACACACCCATTATAAAGAAATCACATTAGGATTCTCTTTTTAAGCTGTTCCTTAAAACACTAGTGCTTAGGAAATCTATTGGAGGCAGAAGCACTGAAGGGTAGCCTAGGGTTAGGGTTAGGCATAGGGTTATTCTTAGGGTACGGCTTAGGGTACGGGTTCGGGGAGGGCTTCGGGTACGGCGTAGGGTATGGGTTAGTGTTAGGGTTAGGGTTAGTGTTAGGGTTAGGGCTCGGTGTAGGGTATTGGTTAGGATTAGGGTACGTGTTAGGGTTAGGGTAGGGGTTAGGGTTAGGGTACGCGTTAGGGTTAGGGTAGTTATTAAACCTATCCCACTCTCTAGATACCCCTTAGCACATAAAGGAATATTATTTGGAGGTCCAGCCATGGAGAAGAGTTTAGACACTAGGATAAGATAATGAACACACCCATTATAAAGAAATCACATTAGGATTCTCTTTTTAATCTGTTCCTTAAAACACTAGTGCTTAGGAAATCTATAGGAGGCAGAAGCAGTCAAGGGTAGCCTAGGGTTAGGGTTAGGCTTAGGGTTAGGGTTAGGGTACGGCTTAGGGTACGGGTTCGGGGAGGGGTTCGGGTACAGCATAGGGTATGGGTTAGGCTTGGGGTTAGGGTTAGTATTAGGGTTAGGGCTCGGTATAGGGTACGTGTTAGGGTTAGGGTAGGGGTTAGGGTTAGCGTACGCGTTAGAGTTAGGGTAGATATTAAACATATCCCACTCTCTAGATACACCTTAGCAGGTAAAGGAATATTATTTGGGGGTCCAGCCATGGAGAAGAGTTTAGACACTAGGATAAGATAAGGAAAACACACATTATAAAGAAATCACATTAGAATTCTCTTTTTAAGCTGTTCTTTAAAACACTAGTGCTTAGGAAATCTATTGGAGGCAGAAGCAGTCAAGGGTAGCCTAGGGTTAGGGTTAGGCTTAGGATAAGGCTTAGGGTACGGATACAGCTTAGGGTACGGGTTCGGGGAGGGCTTCGGGTACGGCGTAGGGTATGGGTTAGGATTAGGGTTAGGGTTAGTGTTAGGGTTAGGTCTCGGTTTAAGGTACGGTTTAGGATTAGGGTACGTGTTAGGTTTAGGGTAGGGGTTAAGGTTAGGGTACGCGTTAGAGTTAGGGTAGTTATTAAAGCTATCCCACTCTCTAGATACACCTTAGCACATAAAGGAATATTATTTGGGGGTCCACCCATGGAGAAGAGTTTAGACACTACGAAAATATAAGGAACACACCCATTATAAAGAAATCACATTAGGATTCTCTTTTTAACCTGTTCCTTAAAACACTAGTGCTTAGGAAATCTATTGGAGTCAGAAGCAGTCAAGGGTAGCCTAGGGTTAGGGTTAGGGTTAGGGTACGGCTTAGGGTATGGTTTCGGGGAGGGTTTCGGGCACGGCGTAGGGTATGGGTTAGGGTTAGCGTTAGGGTTAGTGTTAGTGTTAGGGATCGGTTTAGTGTACGGCTTAGGATTAGGGTACATGTTAGGGTTAGGGTAGGGGTTAGGTTTAGGGTACGCATTAGGTTTAGGGTTGTTATTAAACCTATCCCACTCTCTAGATACCCCTTAGCACGTAAAGGAATATTATTTGGGGTCCAGCCATGGAGAAGTGTTTAGACACTAGGATAAGATAAGGAACACACCCATTATAAAGAAATCACATTAGGATTCTCTTTTTAAGCTCTTCCTTAAAACACTAGTGCTTAGGAAATCTATTGGAGGCAGAAGCAGTCAAGGGTAGCCTAGGGTTAGGTTTAGGCTTAGGGTTAGGCTTAGGTTACAGCTTAGAGTACGGTTTCGGGGAGGGCTTCGGGTACAGCGTAGGGTATGGGTTAGGGTTAGGGTTAGGGTTAGGGCTCGGTTTAGGGTATTGGTTAGGATTAGGGTACGTGTTAGGGTTATGGTAGTGGTTAGGGTTAGGGTATGTGTTAGGGTTAGGGTAGTGATTAAACCTATCCCACTCTCTAGATACCCCTTAGCACGTAAAGGAATATTATTTGGGGGTACAGCCCTGGAGAAGAGTTTAGACACTAGGATAAGGTAAGGAACACACCCATTATAAAGAAATCACATTAGGATTTTCTTTTTAAGCTCTTCCTTAAAACATTAGTGCTTAGGAAATCTATTGGAGGCAGAAGCAGTCAAGGGTAGCCTAGTGTTAGGTTTAGGCTTAGGGTAAGGCTTAGGGTAGGGCTTAGGGTACAGGTTCGGGGAGGGCTTCGGTTACGGCGTAGGGTATGGGTTAGGGTTAGGGTTACTGTTAGTTTTATGCTTAGGGCTCGGTTTAGGGTATTGGTTAGGATTAGGGTACGTGTTAGGGTTAGGGTAGGGGTTAGGGTTAGGGTACGCGTTAGCGTTAGGGTAGTTATTAAACCTATCCCACTCTCTAGATACGCCTTAGCACGTAAAGGAATATTATTTGGAGGTCCAGGCATGGAGAAGAGTTTAGACACTAGGATAAGATAAGGAACACACCCATTATAAAGAAATCACATTAGAATTCTCTTTTTAAGCTGTTCCTTAAAACACTAGTGCTTAGGAATCCTATTGGAGGCAGAAGCAGTCAAGGGTAGCCTAGGGTTAGGGTTAGGCTTAGGGTTAGGGTTAGGGTACGGCTTAGGGTATTGATTCGGGGAGGGGTTCGTGCTCGGCGTAGGGTATGGGTTAGGGTTAGGGTTAGGGTTAGTGTTAGTGTTAGGGCTCGGTTTAGTGTACGGCTTAGGATTAGGGTACGTGTTAGGGTTAGGGTAGGGGTTAGGGTTAGGGTACGCGTTAGGGTTAGGGTAGTTATTAAACCTATCCCACTCTCTAGATACCCCTTAGCACGTAAAGGAATATTATTTGGTGGTCCAGCCATGGAAAAGAGTTTAGACACTAGGATAAGATAAGGAACACACACATTATAAAGAAATCACATTAGGATTCTCTTTTTAAGCTGTTCCTTAAAACACTAGTGCTTAGGAAATCTATTGGAGGCTGAAGCAGTCAAGGGTAGCCTAGGGTTAGGGTTAGGCTTAGGGTTAGGCTTAGGGTACGGCTTAGGGTACGGGTTCGGGGAGGGCTTCGGGTACGGCGTAGGGTATGGGTTAGGGTTAGGGTTAGGGTTAGTGTTAGGGTTAGGGCTCGGTGTAGGGTATTGGTTAGGATTAGGGTACGTGTTAGGGTTAGGGTAGGGGTTAGGGTTAGGGTACGCGTTAGGGTTAGGGTAGTTATTAAACCTATCCCACTGTCTAGATACCCCTTAGCACATAAAGGAATATTATTTGGAGGTCCAGCCATGGAGAAGAGTTTTGACACTAGGATAAGATAAGGAACACACCCATTATAAAGAAATCACATTAGGATTCTCTTTTTCAGCTCTTCCTTAAAACACTAGTGCTTAGGAAATCTATTGGAGGCAGAAGCAGTCAAGGGTAGCCTAGGGTTAGGGTTAGGCTTAGGGTTAGGGTTAGGGTACGGCTTAGGGTACGGGTTCGGGGAGGGGTTCGGGTAAAGCATAGGGTATGGGTTAGGCTTGGGGTTAGGGTTAGTATTAGGGTTAGGGCTCGGTATAGGGTACGTGTTAGGGTTAGGGTAGGGGTTAGGGTTAGAGTACGCGTTAGAGTTAGGGTAGATATTAAACATATCCCACTCTCTAGATACACCTTAGCAGGTAAAGGAATATTATTTGGAGGTCCAGCCATGGAGAAGAGTTTAGACACTAGGATAAGATAAGGAAAACACACATTATAAAGAAATCACATTAGAATTCTCTTTTTAAGCTGTTCTTTAAAACACTAGTGCTTAGGAAATCTATTGGAGGCAGAAGCAGTCAAGGGTAGCCTAGGGTTAGGGTTAGGCTTAGGATACGGCATAGGGTACGGATACAGCTTAGGGTACGGGTTCGGGGAGGGCTTCGGGTACGGCGTAGGGTATGGGTTAGGATTAGGGTTAGGGTTAGTGTTAGGGTTAGTTCTCGGTTTAGGGTACGGTTTAGGATTAGGGTACGTGTTAGGGTTAGGGTAGGGGTTAGGGTTAGGGTACGCGTTAGAGTTAGGGTAGTTATTAAAGCTATCCCACTCTCTAGATACACCTTAGCACATAAAGGAATATTATTTGGGGGTCCACCCATGGAGAAGAGTTTAGACAATAAGAAAATATAAGGAACACACCCATTATAAAGAAATCACATTAGGATTCTCTTTTTAAGCTGTTCCTTAAAACAATAGTGGTTAGGAAATCTATTGGAGGCAGAAGCAGTCAAGGGTAGCCTAGGGTTAGGGTTAGGCTTAGGGTTAGGGTTAGGTTACGGCTTAGGGTACGGGTTCGGTGAGGGCTTCGGGTATGGCGTAGGGTATGGGTTAGGGTTAGGGTTAGGGTTAGGGTTAGGGTTAGGGATAGGGTTAGGGTTAAGGTTAGGCTTAGGGTTAGGGTTATGGTACGGCTTAGGGTACGGGTAGTGGTTCGGTTACGGCGTCGGGTATGTGTTAGGCTTAGGGTTAGGGTTAGTGTTAGGGTTAGGTCTCGGTTTAGGGTACGTGTTAGGGTTAGGGTAGGGGTTAGGGTTAGGGTACGCGTTAGCGTTAGGGTAGTTATTAAAGCTATCCAACTCTCTAGATACACCTTAGCACGAAAAGGAATACTATTTGGGGGTCCAGCCATGGAGAAGAGTTTAGACACTAGGATAAGATAAGGAACACACCCATTATACAGAAATCACATTAGGATTCTCTTTTTAAGCTGTTCCTTAAAACACTAGTGCTTAGAAAATCTATTGGAGTCAGAAGCAGTCAAGGGTAGCCTAGGGTTAGGGTTAGGGTTAGGGTACGGCTTAGGGTATGGGTTCGGGGAGGGTTTCGGGCACGGCGTAGGGTATGGGTTAGGGTTAGCGTTAGGGTTAGTGTTAGTGTTAGGGATCGGTTTAGTGTACGGCTTAGGATTAGGGTACATGTTAGGGTTAGGGTAGGGGTTAGGGTTAGGGTACGCATTAGGTTTAGGGTTGTTATTAAACCTATCCCACTCTCTAGATACCCCTTAGCACGTAAAGGAATATTATTTGGGGGTCCAGCCATGGAGAAGAGTTTAGACACTAAGATAATATAAGGAACACACACATTATAAAGAAGTCACCTTAGGATTCTCTTTTTAAGCTGTTCCTTAAACCACTAGTGCTTAGGAAATCTATTGGAGGCAGAAGCAGTCAAGGGTAGCCTAGGGTTAGGGTTAGACTCAGGGTTAGGGTTAGGGTACGGCTTAGGGTACGGGTTCGGGGAGGGGTTCGGGTACAGCATAGGGTATGGGTTAGGCTTAGGGTTAGGGTTAGTATTAGGGTTAGGGCTCGGTATAGGGTACGTGTTAGGGTTAGGGTAGGGGTTAGGGTTAGCGTACGCGTTAGAGTTAGGGTAGTTATTAAACCTATCCCACTCTCTAGATACACCTTAGCAGGGAAAGGAATATTATTTGGGGGTCCAGCCATGGAGAAGAGTTTAGACACTAGGATAAGATAAGGAACACACCCATTATAAAGGAATCACATTAGAATTCTCTTTTTAAGCTGTTCTTTAAAACACTAGTGCTAAGAAATCTATTGGAGGCAGAAGCAGTCAAGGGTAGCCTAGGGTTAGGGTTAAGCTTAGGATACGGCTTAGGGTACGGATACAGCTTAGGGTACGGGTTAGGGTAGGGCTTCGGGTACGGCGTAGGGTATGGGTTAGGGTTAGGGTTAGGGTTAGTGTTAGGGTTAGGGCTCCGTTTAGGGTACGGGTTAGGATTAGGGTACGTGTTAGGGTTAGGGTAAGGGTTAGGGTTAGGGTACGCGTTAGAGTTAGGGTAGTTATTAAACCTATACCACTCTCTAGATACCCCTTAGCACGTAAAGGAATATTATTTTGGGTCCAGCCATGGAGAAGGGTTTAGACACTAGGATAAGATAAGGAACACACCCATTATAAAGAAATCACATTAGGATTCTCTTTTTAAGCTCTTCTTTAAAACACTAGTGCTTAGGAAATCTATTGGAGGCAGAAGCAGTCAAGGGTAGACTAGGGTTAGGTTTAGGCTTAGGGTTAGGCTTAGGGTACAGCTTAGGGTACGGTTTCGGGGAGGGCTTCGGGTACAGCGTAGGGTATGGGTTAGGGTTAGGGTTAGGGTTAGGGTTAGGGTTAGGGCTCGGTTTAGGGTATCGGTTAGGATTAGGGTACGTGTTCGGGTTAGGGTAGGGGTTAGGTTTAGGGTCAGCGTTAGCGTTAGGGTAGTTATTAAACCTATCCCACTCTCTAGATACCCCTTAGCATGTAAAGGAATATTATTTGGAGGTCCAGCCATGGAGAAGAGTTTAGACACTAGGATAAAATAAGGAACACACCCATTATAAAGAAATCACATTAGGATTCTCTTTTTAAGCTGTTCCTTAAAACACTAGTGCTTAGGAAATCTACTGGAGGCAGAAGCAGTCAAGGGTAGCCTAGGGTTAGGGTTAGGCTTAGGGTTAGGCTTAGGGTACGGCTTAGGGTACGGGTTCGGGGAGGGCTTCGGGTACGGCGTAGGGTATGGGTTAGGGTTAGGGTTAGGGTTAGTGTTAGGTTTAGGGCTCGGTTTGGGTACGGGTTAGGATTAGGGTACGTGTTAGGGTTATGGTAGTGGTTAGGGTTGGGTACGTGTTAGGGTTAGGGTAGTGATTAAACCTATCCCACTCTCTAGATACCCCTTAGCACGTAAAGGAATATTATTTGGGGGTACAGCCCTGGAGAAGAGTTTAGACACTAGGATAAGATAAGGAACACACCCATTATAAAGAAATCACATTAGGATTTTCTTTTTAAGCTCTTCCTTAAAACATTAGTGCTTAGGAAATCTATTGGAGGCAGTAGCAGTCAAGGGTAGCCTAGTGTTAGGTTTAGGCTTAGGGTTAGGCTTAGGGTAGGGCTTAGGGTACAGGTTCGGGGAGGGCTTCGGATACGGCGTAGGGTATGGGTTAGGGTTAGGGTTACTGTTAGTTTTATGGTTAGGGCTCGGTTTAGGGTATTGGTTAGGATTAGGGTACGTGTTAGGGTTAGGGTAGGGGTTAGGGTTAGAGTACGCGTTAGCGTTAGGGTAGTTATTAAACCTATCCCACTCTCTAGATACCCCTTAGCACGTAAAGGAATATTATTTGGAGGTCCAGCCATGGAGAAGAGTTTAGACACTAGGATAAGATAAGGAACACACCCATTATAAAGAAATCACATTAGAATTCTCTTTTTAAGCTGTTCCTTAAAACACTAGTGCTTAGGAAACCTATTGGAGGCAGAAGCAGTCAAGGGTAGCCTAGGGTTAGGGTTAGGCTTAGGGTTAGGCTTAGGGTACGGCTTAGGGTATGGGTTCGGGGAGGGGTTCGGGCACGGCGTAGGGTATGGGTTAGGGTTAGGGTTAGGGTTAGTGTTAGGGTTAGGGCTCGGTTTAGTGTATTGGTTAGGATTAGGGTACGTGTTAGGGTTAGGGTAAGGGTTAGGGTTAGGGTACGTGTTAGGGTTAGGGTAGTTATTAAACCTATCCCACTCTCTAGATACACCTTAGCACGTAAAGGAATATTATTTGGGGGTCCAGCCATGGAGAAGAGTTTAGACACTAGGATAAAATAAGGAACACAGCCATTATAAAGAAATCACATTAGGATTCTCTTTTTAAGCTGTTCCTTAAAACACTAGTGCTTAGGAAATCTATTGGAGGCAGAAGCAGTCAAGGGTAGCCTATGGTTAGGGTTAGGCTTAGGGTACGGCTTAGGGTACGGGTTCGGGGAGGGTTTCGGGCACGGCGTAGGGTATGGGTTAGGGTTAGGGTTAGGGTTAGTGTTAGGAATAGGGGTCGGATTAGGTTACGGTTTAGGATTAGGGTACGTGTTAGGGTTAGGGTAGGGGTTAGGGTTAGGGTACGCATTAGGGTTAGGGTAGTTATTAATCCTTTCCCACTCTCTAGATACCCCTTAGCACGTAAAGGAATATTATTTGGAGGTCCAGCCATGGAGAAGAGTTTAGACACTAGGATAAGATAAGGAACACACACATTATAATGAAATCACATTAGGATTCTCTTTTTAAGCTGTTCCTTAAAACAATAGTGCTTAGGAAATCTATTGGAGGCAGAAGCAGTCAAGGGTAGCCTAGGGTTAGGGTTAGGCTTAGGGTTAGGGTTAGGTTACGGCTTAGGGTACGGGTTCGGTGAGGGCTTCGGGTATGGCGTAGGGTATGGGTTAGGGTTAGGGTTAGGGTTAGGGTTAGGGTTAGGGATAGGGTTAGGGTTAAGGTTAGGCTTAGGGTTAGGGTTATGGTACGGCTTAGGGTACGGGTTCGGGTAGGGGTTCGGTTACGGCGTCGGGTATGTGTTAGGCTTACGGTTAGGGTTAGTGTTAGGGTTAGGTCTCGGTTTAGGGTACGTGTTAGGGTTAGGGTAGGGGTTAGGTTTAGGGTACGCGTTAGCGTTAGGGTAGTTATTAAAGCTATCCAACTCTCTAGATACACCTTAGCACGAAAAGGAATATTATTTGGGGGTCCAGCCATGGAGAAGAGTTTAGACACTAGGATAAGATAAGGAACACACCCATTATACAGAAATCACATTAGGATTCTCTTTTTAAGCTGTTCCTTAAAACACTAGTGCTTAGGAAATCTATTGGAGTCAGAAGCAGTCAAGGGTAGCCTAGGGTTAGGGTTAGGGTTAGGGTACGGCTTAGGGTATGGGTTCGGGGAGGGTTTCGGGCACGGCGTAGGGTATGGGTTAGGGTTAGCGTTAGGGTTAGTGTTAGTGTTAGGGATCGGTTTAGTGTACGGCTTAGGATTAGGGTACATGTTAGGGTTAGGGTAGGGGTTAGGGTTAGGGTACGCATTAGGTTTAGGGTTGTTATTAAACCTATCCCACTCTCTAGATACCCCTTAGCACGTAAAGGAATATTATTTGGGGGTCCAGCCATGGAGAAGAGTTTAGACACTAAGATAATATAAGGAACACACACATTATAAAGAAATCACATTAGGATTCTCTTTTTAAGCTGTTCCTTAAACCACTAGTGCTTAGGAAATCTATTGGAGGCAGAAGCAGTCAAGGGTAGCCTAGGGTTAGGGTTAGACTTAGGGTTAGGGTTAGGGTACGGCTTAGGGTACGGGTTCGGGGAGGGGTTCGGGTACAGCATAGGGTATGGGTTAGGCTTAGGGTTAGGGTTAGTATTAGGGTTAGGGCTCGGTATAGGGTACGTGTTAGGGTTAGGGTAGGGGTTAGGGTTAGCGTACGCGTTAGAGTTAGGGTAGTTATTAAACCTATCCCACTCTCTAGATACACCTTAGCAGGTAAAGGAATATTATTTGGGGGTCCAGCCATGGAGAAGAGTTTAGACACTGGGATAAGATAAGGAACACACCCATTATAAAGAAATCACATTAGAATTCTCTTTTTAAGCTGTTCTTTAAAACACTAGTGCTTAGGAAATCTATTGGAGGCAGAAGCAGTCAAGGGTAGCCTAGGGTTAGGGTTAAGCTTAGGATACGGCTTAGGGTACGGATACAGCTTAGGGTACGGGTTAGGGTAGGGCTTCGGGTACGGCGTAGGGTATGGGTTAGGGTTAGTGTTAGGGTTAGTGTTAGGGTTAGGGCTCCGTTTAGGGTACGGGTTAGGATTAGGGTACGTGTTAGGGTTAGGGTAAGGGTTAGGGTTAGGGTACGCGTTAGAGTTAGGGTAGTTATTAAACCTATACCACTCTCTAGATACCCCTTAGCACGTAAAGGAATATTATTTGGGGTCCAGCCATGGAGAAGTGTTTAGACACTAGGATAAGATAAGGAACACACCCATTATAAAGAAATCACATTAGGATTCTCTTTTTAAGCTCTTCCTTAAAACACTAGTGCTTAGGAAATCTATTGGAGGCAGAAGCAGTCAAGGGTAGCCTAAGGTTAGGTTTAGGCTTAGGGTTAGGCTTAGGGTACAGCTTAGGGTACGGTTTCGGGGAGGGCTTCGGGTACAGCGTAGGGTATGGGTTAGGGTTAGGTTTAGGGTTAGGGTTAGGGTTAGGGCTCGGTTTAGGGTATTGGTTAGGATTAGGGTACGTGTTAGGGATAGGGTAGGGGTTAGGGTTAGGGTACGTGTTAGGGTTAGTGTAGTTATTAAAACTATCCCACTCTCTAGATACCCCTTAGCATGTAAAGGAATATTATTTGGGGGTCCAGCCATGGAGAAGAGTTTAGACACTAGGATAAGATAAGGAACACACCGATTATAAAGAAATCACATTAGGATTCTCTTTTTAAGCTGTTCCTTAAAACACTAGTGCTTAGGAAATCTATTGGAGGCAGAAGCAGTCAAGGGTAGCCTAGGGTTAGGGTTAGGCTTAGGGTTAGGCTTAGGGTACGGCTTAGGGTACGGGTTCGGGGAGGGGTTCGTGTACGGCGTACGGTATGGGTTAGGGTTAGGGTTTGGATTAGTGTTAGGGTTAGGGCTCGGTTTGGGTATGGGTTAGGATTAGGGTACGTGTTAGGGTTATGGTAGTGGTTAGGGTTAGGGTACGTGTTAGGGTTAGGGTAGTGATTAAACCTATCCCACTCTCTAGATACCCCTTAGCACGTAAAGGAATATTATTTGGGGGTACAGCCCTGGAGAAGAGTTTAGACACTAGGATAAGATAAGGAACACACCCATTACAAAGAAATCACATTAGGATTTTCTTTTTAAGCTCTTCCTTAAAACATTAGTGCTTAGGAAATCTATTGGAGGCAGTAGCAGTCAAGGGTAGCCTAGTGTTAGGTTTAGGCTTAGGGTTACGCTTAGGGTAGGGCTTAGGGTACAGGTTCGGGAAGGGCTTCGGTTACGGCGTAGGGTATGGGTTAGGGTTAGGGTTACTGTTAGTTTTATGGTTAGGGCTCGGTTTAGGGTATTGGTTAGGATTAGGGTACGTGTTAGGGTTAGGGTAGGGGTTAGGGTTAGGGTACGCGTTAGCGTTAGGGTAGTTATTAAACCTATCCCACTCTCTAGATACCCCTTAGCACGTAAAGGAATATTATTTGGAGGTCCAGCCATGGAAAAGAGTTTAGACACTAGGATAAGATAAGGAACACACCCATTATAAAGAAATCACATTAGGATTCTCTTTTTAAGCTGTTCCTTAAAACACTAGTGCTTAGGAAATCTATTGGAGGCAGAAGCAGTCAAGGGTAGCCTAGGGTTAGGGTTAGGGTTAGGGTTAGGCTTAGGGTGCGGCATAGGGTACGGGTTCGGGGAGGGCTTCTGGTACGGCGTAGGGTATGGGTTAGGGTTAGTGTTAGGGTTAGTGTTAGTGTTAGGGCTCGGTTTAGGGTATTGTTTAGGATTAGGGTACGTGTTAGGGTTAGGGTAGGGGTTAGGGTTAGGGTACGCGTTAGGGTTAGGGTAGTTATTAAACCTATCCCACTCTCTAGATACCCCTTAGCACGTAAAGGAATATTATTTGGTGGTCCAGCCATGGAGAAGAGTTTAGACACTAGGATAAGATAAGGAACACACCCATTATAAAGAAATCACATTAGGATTCACTTTTAAAGTTGTTCCTTAAAACACTAGTGCTTAGGAAATCTATTGGAGGCTAAAGCAGTCAAGGGTAGCCTAGGGTTAGGGTTAGGCTTAGGGTTAGGCTTAGGGTACGGCTTAGTGTACGGGTTCGGAGAGGGCTTCGCGTACGGCGTAGGGTATGGGTTAGGGTTAGGGTTAGGGTTAGTGTTAGGGTTAGGGCTCGGTTTAGGGTACGGTTTAGTTTTAGGGTACGTGTTAGGGTTAGGGTAGGTGTTAGTGTTAGGGTACGCATTAGGGTTAGGGTAGTTATTAAACCTATCCCACTCTCTAGATACCCCTTAGCACGTAAAGGAATATTATTTGGGGGTCCACCCATGGAGAAGAGTTTAGACACTAAGATAATATAAGGAACACACACATTATAAAGAAATCACATTAGGATTCTCTTTTTAAGCCGTTCCTTAAACCACTATTGCTTAGGAAATCTATTGGAGGCAGAAGCAGTCAAGGGTAGCCTAGGGTTAGGTTTAGGCTTAGGGTTAGGCTTAGGGTATGGCTTAGGGTACGGGTTCGGGGAGGGGTTCGGGTACGGCGTAGGGTATGGGTTAGGGTTAGGGTTTGGGTTGGTGTTAGGGTTAGGGCTCCGTTTAGGGTACTGGTTAGGATTAGGGTACGTGTTAGGGTTAGAGTAGGGGTTAGGGTTAGGGTATGCATTAGGGTTAGGGTAGTTATTAAACCTATCCCACTCTCTAGATACACCTTAGCACGTAAAGGAATATTATTGGTGGGTCCAGCCATGGAGAAGAATTTAGACACTAGGCTAAGATTAGGAACACACCCTTTATAGAGAAATCACATTAGGATTCTCTTTTTAAGCTGTTCCTTAAAACACTAGTGCTTAGGAAATCTATTGGAGGCAGAAGCAGTCAAGGGTAGCCTAGTGTTAGGGTTAGGCTTAGGGTTAGGCTAAGGGTACGGCTTAGGGTTCGGGTTCGGGGAGGGCTTCGGGTACGGCGTAGGGTATGGGTTAGGGTTAGGGTTAGTGTTAGGGTTAGGGCTCGGTTTAGGGTACGGTTTAGGTTTAGGGTACGGGTTAGGGTTAGGGTAGGGGTTAGGGTTAGGGTACGTGTTAGGGTTAGGGTTGTTATTAAACCTATCCCACTCTCTAGATACCCCTTAGCACGTAAAGGAATATTATTTGGGGGTCCAGCCATGGAGAAGAGTTTAGACACTAGGATAAGATAAGGAACACACCCATTATAAAGAAATCACATTAGAATTCTCTTTTTAAGCTGTTCCTTAAAACACTAGTGCTTAGGAAATCTATTGGAAGCAGAAGCAGTCAAGGGTAGCCTAGGAATAGGGTTAGGCTTAGGGTTAGGCTTAGGGTACGGCTTAGGGTACGGGTTCGGGGAGGGCTTCAGGTACGGCGTAGGGTATGGGTTAGGGTTAGGGTTAGGGTTAGTGTTAGGGTTAGGGCTCGATTTAGGGTACGGTTTAGGATTAGGGTACGTGTTAGGGTTAGGGTAGGGGTTAGGGTTAGGGTACGTGTTAGGGTTAGGGTAGTTATTAAACCTATCCCACTCTCTAGATACCCCTTAGCACGTAAAGGAATATTATTTGGGGGTCCAGCCATGGAGAAGAGTTAAACACTAGGATAAGATAAGGAACCCACCCATTATAAAGAAGTCAAATTAGGATTCTCTTTTTATGCTGTTCCTTAAAACACTAGTGCTTAGGAAATCTATTGGCGGCAGAAGAAGTCAAGGGTAGCCTAGGGTAAGGGTTAGGCTTAGGGTTAGGCTTAGGATACGTCTTAGGGTACGGGTTTGGGGAGGGCTTTGGGTACGGCGTAGGGTATGGGTTAGGGTTAGGGTTGGGGTTAGTGTTAGGGTTAGGTCTCGGTTTAGGGTACGGGTTAGGATTAGGGTACGTGTTAGGGTTAGGGTAGGGGTTAGGGTTAGGGTACACGTTAGAGTTAGGGTAGTTATTAACCCTATCCCACTCTCCAGATACACCTTAGCACGTAAAGGAATATTATTTGGGGGTCCACCCATGGAGAAGAGTTTAGACACTAAGATAATATAAGGAACACACACATTATAAAGAAATCACATTAGGATTCTCTTTTTAAGCTGTTCCTTAAAACACTAGTGCTTAGGAAATCTATTGGAGTCAGAAGCAGTCAAGGGTAGCCTAGGGTTAGGGTTAGGCTTAGGGTTAGGCTTAGGATATGGCTTATGGTACGGGTTCGGGGAGGGCTTCGTGTACGGCGTAGGGTATGGGTTAGAGTTAGGGTTAGGGTTAGTGTTAGGGTAGGTCTCGGGTTAGGTTATGAGTTAGGATTAGGGTACATGTTAGGGTTAGGGTAGGGGTTAGGGTTAGGGTACGCGTTAGAGTTAGGGTACTTATTAAAGCTATCCCACTCTCTAGATACACCTTAGCACGTAAAGGAATATTATTTGGGGGTCCACCCATGAAGAAGAGTTTAGACACTAAGATAATATAAGGAACACACCCATTATAAAGAAATCACATTAGGATTCTCTTTTTACGCTGTTCCTTAAAACACTAGTGCTTAGAAAATCTATTGGAGACAGAAGCAGTCAAGGGTAGCCTAGGGTTAGGGTTAGGCTTAGGGTTAGGCTTAGGGTACGGCTTAGGTTACGGGTTCGGGGAGGGCTTCGGGTACGGCGTAGGGTATGGGTTAGGGTTAGGGTTAGTGTTAGGGTTAGGGCTCTGTTTAGGGTACGGTTTAGTTTTAGGGTACGTGTTAGGGTTAGGGTAGGGGTTAGGGTTAGGGTACGTGTTAGGGTTAGGGTAGTTATTAAACCTATCCCACTCTCTAGATACCCCTTAGCACGTAAAGGAATATTATTTGGGGGTCCACCCATGGAGAAGAGTTTAGACACTAAGATAATATAAGGAACACAGACATTATAAAGAAATCACATTAGGATTCTCTTTTTAAGCTGTTCCTTAAACCACTAGTGCTTAGGAAATCTATTGGAGGCAGAAGCAGTCAAGGGTAGCCTAGGGTTAGGTTTAGGCTTAGGGTTAGGCTTACGGTATGGCTTAGGGTACGGGTTCGGGGAGGGGTTCGGGTACGGCGTAGGGTATGGGTTAGGGTTAGGGTTTGGGTTGGTGTTAGGGTTAGGGCTCCGTTTAGGGTACTGGTTAGGATTAGGGTACGTGTTAGGATTACAGTAGGGGTTAGGGTTAGGGTACGCATTAGGGTTAGGGTAGTTATTAAACCTATCCCACTCTCTAGATACACCTTAGCACGTAAAGGAATATTATTGGTGGGTCCAGCCATGGAGAAGAGTTTAGACACTAGGCTAAGATTAGGAAAACACCCTTTATAGAGAAATCACATTAGGATTCTCTTTTTAAGCTGTTCCTTAAAACACTAGTGCTTAGGAAATCTATTGGAGGCAGAAGCAGTCAAGGGTAGCCTAGTGTTAGGGTTAGGCTTAGGGTTAGGCTAAGGGTACGGCTTAAGGTTCGGGTTCGGGGAGGGCTTCGGGTACGGCGTAGGGTATGGGTTAGGGTTAGGGTTAGTGTTAGGGTTAGGGCTCGGTTTAGGGTACGGTTTAGGTTTAGGGTACGGGTTAGGGTTAGGGTAGGGGTTAGGGTTAGGGCACGTGTTAGGGTTAGGGTTGTTATTAAACCTATCCCACTCTCTAGATACCCCTTAGCACGTAAAGAATATTATTTGGGGGTCCAGCCATGGAGAAGAGTTAAACACTAGGATAAGATAAGGAACACACCCATTATAAAGAAATCACATTAGGATTCTCTTTTTATGCTGTTCCTTAAAGCACTAGTGCTTAGGAAATCTATTGGAGGCAGAAGCAGTCAAGGGTAGCCTAGGGTTAGGGTTAGGCTTAGGGTACGGCTTAGGGTACGGTTTCAGGGAGGGCTTTGAGTACGGCATAGGGTATGGGTTAGGGTTAGGGTTAGGGTTAGTGTTAGGGTTAGGGCTCGGTTTAGGGTATTGGTTAGGATTAGGGTACATGTTAGGGTTAGGGTAGGGGTTAGGGTTACGGTACGCGTTAGGGTTAAGGTAGTTATTAAACCTATCCCACTCTCTAGATACCCCTTAGAACATAAAGGAATATTATTTGGAGGTCCAGCCATGGAGAAGAGTTTAGACACTAGGATAAGATAAGGAACACACACATTATAAAGAAATCACTTTAGGATTCTCTTTTTAAGCTGTTCCTTAAAACACTAGTGCTTAGGAAATCTATTGGCGTCAGAAGAAGTCAAGGGTAGCCTAGGGTTAGGGTTAGGCTTAGGGTTAGGCTTAGGATACGTCTTAGGGTACGGGTTTGGGGAGGGCTTCAGGTACGGCGTAGGGTATGGGTTAGGGTTACGGTTGGGGTTAGTGTTAGGGTTAGGTCTCGGTTTAGGGTACGGGTTAGGATTAGGGTACGTGTTAGGGTTAGGGTAGGGGTTAGGGTTAGGGTACTTATTAAACCTATCCCACTCTCTAGATACACCTTAGCACGTAAAGGAATATTATTTGGGGGTCCACCCATGAAGAAGAGTTTAGACACTAAGATAATATAAGGAACACACACATTATAAAGAAATCACATTAGGATTCTCTTTTTAAGCTGTTCCTTAAAACACTAGTGCTTAGGAAATCTATTGGAGGCAGAAGCAGTCAAGGGTAGCCTAGGGTTAGGGATAGGCTTAGGGTTAGGCTTAGGGTACGGCTTAGGTTACGGGTTCGGGGAGGGCTTCGGGTACGGCATAGGGTATGGGTTAGGGTTAGGGTTAGGGTTAGTGTTAGGGTTAGGGCTCGGTTTAGGGTATTGTTTAGGATTAGGGTACGTGTTAGGGTTAGGGTAGGGGTTAGGGTTAGGGTACGTGTTAGGGTTAGGGTAGGGGTTAGGGTTAGGTTACGCGATAGAGTTAGGGTAGTTATTAGAGCTATCCCACTCTGTAGATACACCTTAGCACGTAAAGGAATATTATTTGGGGGTCCAACCATGGAGAAGAGTTTAGACACTAAGATAATATAAGGAACACACCCATTATAAAGAAATCACATTAGGATTCTCTTTTTAAGCTGTTCCTTAAAACACTAGTGCTTAGGAAATCTATTGGAGGCAGAAGCAGTCAAGGGTAGCCTAGGGTTAGGGTTAGGCTTAGGGTTAGGGTTAGGGTACGGCTTAGGGTATTGATTCGGGGAGGGGTTCGGGCACGGTGTAGGGTATGGGTTAGGGTTAGGGTTAGGGTTAGTGTTAGTGTTAGGGCTCGGATTAGTGTATGGCTTAGGATTAGGGTACGTGTTAGGGTTAGGGTAGGGGTTAGGGTTAGGGTACGCGTTAGGGTTAGGGTAGTTATTAAACCTATCCCACTCTCTAGATACCCCTTAGCACGTAAAGGAATATTATTTGGTGGTCCAGCCATGGAAAAGAGTTTAGACACTAGGATAAGATAAGGAACACACACATTATAAAGAAATCACATTAGGATTCTCTTTTTAAGCTGTTCCTTAAAACACTAGTGCTTAGGAAATCTATTGGAGGCTGAAGCAGTCAAGGGTAGCCTAGGGTTAGGGTTAGGCTTAGGGTTAGGCTTAGGGTACGGCTTAGGGTACGGGTTCGGGGAGGGCTTCGGGTACGGCGTAGGGTATGGGTTAGGGTTAGGGTTAGGGTTAGTGTTAGGGTTAGGGCTCGGTTTAGGGTACGGGTTAGGATTAGGGTACGTGTTAGGGTTAGGGTAGGGTTTAGGGTTAGGGTACGTGTTAGGGTTAGGTTAGTTATTAAACCTATCCCACTCTCTAGATACCCCTTAGCACGTAAAGAATATTATTTGGGGGTCCAGCCATGGAGAAGAGTTTAGACACTAAGATAATATAAGGAATACACACATTATAAAGAAATCACATTAGGATTCTCTTTTTAAGCTGTTCCTTAAAACACTAGTGCTTAGGAAATCTATTGGAGGCAGAAGCAGTCAAGGGTAGCCTAGGGTTAGGGTTAGGCTTAGGGTTAGGCTTAGGGTACGGCTTAGGGTACTAGTTCGGGGAGGGGTTCGGGTACAGCGTAGGGTATGGGTTAGTGTTAGGGTTTGGGTTAGTGTTAGAGTTAGGGCTCCGTTTGGTTACGGGTTAGGATTAGGGTACGTGTTAGGGTTAGGGTAGGCGTTAGGGTTAGGTACGCGTTAGAGTTAGGGTAGTTATTAAAGCTATCCCACTCTCTAGATACACCTTAGCACATAAAGGAATATTATTTGGGGGTCCACCCATGGAGAAGAGTTTAGACACTAAGATAAGATAAGGAACACACCCATTATAAAGAAATCACATTAGGATTCTCTTTTTAAGCTGTTCCTTAAAACACTAGTGCTTAGGAAATCTATTGGAGGCAGAAGCAGTCAAGGGTAGCCTAGGGTTAGGGTTAGGCTTAGGGTTAGGCTTAGGGTACGGCTTAGGGTACGGGTTCGGGGAGGGCTTCCGGTATGGTGTAGGGTATGGATTAGGGTTAGGGTTAGGGTTAGTGTTAGGGTTAGGGCTCGGTTTAGTGTACGGCTTAGGATTAGGGTACATGTTAGGGTTAGGGTAGGGGTTAGGGTTAGGGTACGCATTAGGGTTAGGGTAGTTATTAAACCTATCCCACTCTGTAGATACCCCTTAGCACGTAAAGGAATATTATTTGGGGGTCCAGCCATGTAGAAGAGTTTAGACACTAAGATAATATAAGGAACACACCCATTATAAAGAAATCACATTAGGATTCTCTTTTTAAGCTGTTCCTTAAACCACTAGTGCTTAGGAAATCTATTGGAGGCAGAAGCAGTCAAGGGTAGCCTAGGGTTAGGGGTAGGCTTAGGGTTAGGCTTAGGATTCGCCTTAGGGTACGGGTGCGGGGAGGGCTTCGGGTACGGCGTAGGGTATGGGTTAGGGTTAGGGTTAGGGTTAGTGTTAGGGTTAGGTCTCGGTTTATGGTACCGGTTAGGATTAGTGTACGTGTTAGGGATAGGGTAGGGGTTAGGGTTAGGGTACGCGTTAGGGTTAGGGTAGTTATTAAACCTATCCCACTCTCTAGATACCCCTTAGCTCGTAAAGGAATATTATTTGGGGGTCCAGCCATGGAGAAGAGTTTACACACTAGGATAAGATAAGGAACACACCCATTATAAAGAAATCACATTAGGATTCTCTTTTTAAGCTGTTCCTTAAAACACTAGTGCTTAGGAAATCTATTGGAGGCAGAAGCACTGAAGGGTAGCCTAGGGTTAGGGTTAGGCATAGGGTTATTCTTAGGGTACGGCTTAGGGTACGGGTTCGGGGAGGGCTTCGGGTACGGCGTAGGGTATGGGTTAGTGTTAGGGTTAGGGTTAGTGTTAGGGTTAGGGCTCGGTGTAGGGTATTGGTTAGGATTAGGGTACGTGTTAGGGTTAGGGTAGGGGTTAGGGTTAGGGTACGCGTTAGGGTTAGGGTAGTTATTAAACCTATCCCACTCTCTAGATACCCCTTAGCACATAAAGGAATATTATTTGGAGGTCCAGCCATGGAGAAGAGTTTAGACACTAGGATAAGATAAGGAACACACCCATTATAAAGAAATCACATTAGGATTCTCTTTTTAATCTGTTCCTTAAAACACTAGTGCTTAGGAAATCTATAGGAGGCAGAAGCAGTCAAGGGTAGCCTAGGGTTAGGGTTAGGCTTAGGGTTAGGGTTAGGGTACGGCTTAGGGTACGGGTTCGGGGAGGGGTTCGGGTACAGCATAGGGTATGGGTTAGGCTTGGGGTTAGGGTTAGTATTAGGGTTAGGGCTCGGTATAGGGTACGTGTTAGGGTTAGGGTAGGGGTTAGGGTTAGAGTACGCGTTAGAGTTAGGGTAGATATTAAACATATCCCACTCTCTAGATACACCTTAGCAGGTAAAGGAATATTATTTGGGGGTCCAGCCATGGAGAAGAGTTTAGACACTAGGATAAGATAAGGAAAACACACATTATAAAGAAATCACATTAGAATTCTCTTTTTAAGCTGTTCTTTAAAACACTAGTGCTTAGGAAATCTATTGGAGGCAGAAGCAGTCAAGGGTAGCCTAGGGTTAGGGTTAGGCTTAGGATACGGCTTAGGGTACGGATACAGCTTAGGGTACGGGTTCGGGGAGGGCTTCGGGTACGGCGTAGGGTATGGGTTAGGATTAGGGTTAGGGTTAGTGTTAGGGTTAGGTCTCGGTTTAAGGTACGGTTTAGGATTAGGGTACGTGTTAGGTTTAGGGTAGGGGTTAAGGTTAGGGTACGCGTTAGAGTTAGGGTAGTTATTAAAGCTATCCCACTCTCTAGATACACCTTAGCACATAAAGGAATATTATTTGGGGGTCCACCCATGGAGAAGAGTTTAGACACTAAGAAAATATAAGGAACACACCCATTATAAAGAAATCACATTAGGATTCTCTTTTTAACCTGTTCCTTAAAACACTAGTGCTTAGGAAATCTATTGGAGTCAGAAGCAGTCAAGGGTAGCCTAGGGTTAGGGTTAGGGTTAGGGTACGGCTTAGGGTATGGTTTCGGGGAGGGTTTCGGGCACGGCGTAGGGTATGGGTTAGGGTTAGCGTTAGGGTTAGTGTTAGTGTTAGGGATCGGTTTAGTGTACGGCTTAGGATTAGGGTACATGTTAGGGTTAGGGTAGGGGTTAGGTTTAGGGTACGCATTAGGTTTAGGGTTGTTATTAAACCTATCCCACTCTCTAGATACCCCTTAGCACGTAAAGGAATATTATTTGGGGTCCAGCCATGGAGAAGTGTTTAGACACTAGGATAAGATAAGGAACACACCCATTATAAAGAAATCACATTAGGATTCTCTTTTTAAGCTCTTCCTTAAAACACTAGTGCTTAGGAAATCTATTGGAGGCAGAAGCAGTCAAGGGTAGCCCAGGGTTAGGTTTAGGCTTAGGGTTAGGCTTAGGTTACAGCTTAGAGTACGGTTTCGGGGAGGGCTTCGGGTACAGCGTAGGGTATGGGTTAGGGTTAGGGTTAGGGTTAGGGCTCGGTTTAGGGTATTGGTTAGGATTAGGGTACGTGTTAGGGTTATGGTAGTGGTTAGGGTTAGGGTATGTGTTAGGGTTAGGGTAGTGATTAAACCTATCCCACTCTCTAGATACCCCTTAGCACGTAAAGGAATATTATTTGGGGGTACAGCCCTGGAGAAGAGTTTAGACACTAGGATAAGGTAAGGAACACACCCATTATAAAGAAATCACATTAGGATTTTCTTTTTAAGCTCTTCCTTAAAACATTAGTGCTTAGGAAATCTATTGGAGGCAGAAGCAGTCAAGGGTAGCCTAGTGTTAGGTTTAGGCTTAGGGTAAGGCTTAGGGTAGGGCTTAGGGTACAGGTTCGGGGAGGGCTTCGGTTACGGCGTAGGGTATGGGTTAGGGTTAGGGTTACTGTTAGTTTTATGCTTAGGGCTCGGTTTAGGGTATTGGTTAGGATTAGGGTACGTGTTAGGGTTAGGGTAGGGGTTAGGGTTAGGGTACGCGTTAGCGTTAGGGTAGTTATTAAACCTATCCCACTCTCTAGATACGCCTTAGCACGTAAAGGAATATTATTTGGAGGTCCAGCCATGGAGAAGAGTTTAGACACTAGGATAAGATAAGGAACACACCCATTATAAAGAAATCACATTAGAATTCTCTTTTTAAGCTGTTCCTTAAAACACTAGTGCTTAGGAATCCTATTGGAGGCAGAAGCAGTCAAGGGTAGCCTAGGGTTAGGGTTAGGCTTAGGGTTAGGGTTAGGGTACGGCTTAGGGTATTGATTCGGGGAGGGGTTCGTGCTCGGCGTAGGGTATGGGTTAGGGTTAGGGTTAGGGTTAGTGTTAGGGTTAGGGCTCGGTGTAGGGTATTGGTTAGGATTAGGGTACGTGTTAGGGTTAGGGTAGGGGTTAGGGTTAGGGTACGCGTTAGGGTTAGGGTAGTTATTAAACCTATCCCACTGTCTAGATACCCCTTAGCACATAAAGGAATATTATTTGGAGGTCCAGCCATGGAGAAGAGTTTAGACACTAGGATAAGATAAGGAACACACCCATTATAAAGAAATCACATTAGGATTCTCTTTTTAAGCTGTTCCTTAAAACACTAGTGCTTAGGAAATCTATTGGAGGCAGAAGCAGTCAAGGGTAGCCTAGGGTTAGGGTTAGGCTTAGGGTTAGGGTTAGGGTACGGCTTAGGGTACGGGTTCGGGGAGGGGTTCGGGTAAAGCATAGGGTATGGGTTAGGCTTGGGGTTAGGGTTAGTATTAGGGTTAGGGCTCGGTATAGGGTACGTGTTAGGGTTAGGGTAGGGGTTAGGGTTAGAGTACGCGTTAGAGTTAGGGTAGATATTAAACATATCCCACTCTCTAGATACACCTTAGCAGGTAAAGGAATATTATTTGGGGGTCCAGCCATGGAGAAGAGTTTAGACACTAGGATAAGATAAGGAAAACACACATTATAAAGAAATCACATTAGAATTCTCTTTTTAAGCTGTTCTTTAAAACACTAGTGCTTAGGAAATCTATTGGAGGCAGAAGCAGTCAAGGGTAGCCTAGGGTTAGGGTTAGGCTTAGGATACGGCATAGGGTACGGATACAGCTTAGGGTACGGGTTCGGGGAGGGCTTCGGGTACGGCGTAGGGTATGGGTTAGGATTAGGGTTAGGGTTAGTGTTAGGGTTAGTTCTCGGTTTAGGGTACGGTTTAGGATTAGGGTACGTGTTAGGGTTAGGGTAGGGGTTAGGGTTAGGGTACGCGTTAGAGTTAGGGTAGTTATTAAAGCTATCCCACTCTCTAGATACACCTTAGCACATAAAGGAATATTATTTGGGGGTCCACCCATGGAGAAGAGTTTAGACAATAAGAAAATATAAGGAACACACCCATTATAAAGAAATCACATTAGGATTCTCTTTTTAAGCTGTTCCTTAAAACACTAGTGCTTAGAAAATCTATTGGAGTCAGAAGCAGTCAAGGGTAGCCTAGGGTTAGGGTTAGGGTTAGGGTACGGCTTAGGGTATGGGTTCGGGGAGGGTTTCGGGCACGGCGTAGGGTATGGGTTAGGGTTAGCGTTAGGGTTAGTGTTAGTGTTAGGGATCGGTTTAGTGTACGGCTTAGGATTAGGGTACATGTTAGGGTTAGGGTAGGGGTTAGGGTTAGGGTACGCATTAGGTTTAGGGTTGTTATTAAACCTATCCCACTCTCTAGATACCCCTTAGCACGTAAAGGAATATTATTTGGGGGTCCAGCCATGGAGAAGGGTTTAGACACTAAGATAATATAAGGAACACACACATTATAAAGAAGTCACCTTAGGATTCTCTTTTTAAGCTGTTCCTTAAACCACTAGTGCTTAGGAAATCTATTGGAGGCAGAAGCAGTCAAGGGTAGCCTAGGGTTAGGGTTAGACTTAGGGTTAGGGTTAGGGTACGGCTTAGGGTACGGGTTCGGGGAGGGGTTCGGGTACAGCATAGGGTATGGGTTAGGCTTAGGGTTAGGGTTAGTATTAGGGTTAGGGCTCGGTATAGGGTACGTGTTAGGGTTAGGGTAGGGGTTAGGGTTAGCGTACGCGTTAGAGTTAGGGTAGTTATTAAACCTATCCCACTCTCTAGATACACCTTAGCAGGGAAAGGAATATTATTTGGGGGTCCAGCCATGGAGAAGAGTTTAGACACTAGGATAAGATAAGGAACACACCCATTATAAAGAAATCACATTAGAATTCTCTTTTTAAGCTGTTCTTTAAAACACTAGTGCTAAGAAATCTATTGGAGGCAGAAGCAGTCAAGGGTAGCCTAGGGTTAGGGTTAAGCTTAGGATACGGCTTAGGGTACGGATACAGCTTAGGGTACGGGTTAGGGTAGGGCTTCGGGTACGGCGTAGGGTATGGGTTAGGGTTAGGGTTAGGGTTAGTGTTAGGGTTAGGGCTCCGTTTAGGGTACGGGTTAGGATTAGGGTACGTGTTAGGGTTAGGGTAAGGGTTAGGGTTAGGGTACGCGTTAGAGTTAGGGTAGTTATTAAACCTATACCACTCTCTAGATACCCCTTAGCACGTAAAGGAATATTATTTTGGGTCCAGCCATGGAGAAGGGTTTAGACACTAGGATAAGATAAGGAACACACCCATTATAAAGAAATCACATTAGGATTCTCTTTTTAAGCTCTTCTTTAAAACAGTAGTGCTTAGGAAATCTATTGGAGGCAGAAGCAGTCAAGGGTAGACTAGGGTTAGGTTTAGGCTTAGGGTTAGGCTTAGGGTACAGCTTAGGGTACGGTTTCGGGGAGGGCTTCGGGTACAGCGTAGGGTATGGGTTAGGGTTAGGGTTAGGGTTAGGGTTAGGGTTAGGGCTCGGTTTAGGGTATTGGTTAGGATTAGGGTACGTGTTCGGGTTAGGGTAGGGGTTAGGTTTAGGGTCAGCGTTAGCGTTAGGGTAGTTATTAAACCTATCCCACTCTCTAGATACCCCTTAGCATGTAAAGGAATATTATTTGGAGGTCCAGCCATGGAGAAGAGTTTAGACACTAGGATAAAATAAGGAACACACCCATTATAAAGAAATCACATTAGGATTCTCTTTTTAAGCTGTTCCTTAAAACACTAGTGCTTAGGAAATCTACTGGAGGCAGAAGCAGTCAAGGGTAGCCTAGGGTTAGGGTTAGGCTTAGGGTTAGGCTTAGGGTACGGCTTAGGGTACGGGTTCGGGGAGGGCTTCGGGTACGGCGTAGGGTATGGGTTAGGGTTAGGGTTAGGGTTAGTGTTAGGTTTAGGGCTCGGTTTGGGTACGGGTTAGGATTAGGGTACGTGTTAGGGTTATGGTAGTGGTTAGGGTTAGGGTACGTGTTAGGGTTAGGGTAGTGATTAAACCTATCCCACTCTCTAGATACCCCTTAGCACGTAAAGGAATATTATTTGGGGGTACAGCCCTGGAGAAGAGTTTAGACACTAGGATAAGATAAGGAACACACCCATTATAAAGAAATCACATTAGGATTTTCTTTTTAAGCTCTTCCTTAAAACATTAGTGCTTAGGAAATCTATTGGAGGCAGTAGCAGTCAAGGGTAGCCTAGTGTTAGGTTTAGGCTTAGGGTTAGGCTTAGGGTAGGGCTTAGGGTACAGGTTCGGGGAGGGCTTCGGATACGGCGTAGGGTATGGGTTAGGGTTAGGGTTAGGGTTAGTGTTAGGGTTAGGGCTCGGTTTAGGGTACGGGTTAGGATTAGGGTACGTGTTAGGGTTAGGGTAGGGTTTAGGGTTAGGGTACGTGTTAGGGTTAGGTTAGTTATTAAACCTATCCCACTCTCTAGATACCCCTTAGCACGTAAAGAATATTATTTGGGGGTCCAGCCATGGAGAAGAGTTTAGACACTAAGATAATATAAGGAATACACACATTATAAAGAAATCACATTAGGATTCTCTTTTTAAGCTGTTCCTTAAAACACTAGTGCTTAGGAAATCTATTGGAGGCAGAAGCAGTCAAGGGTAGCCTAGGGTTAGGGTTAGGCTTAGGGTTAGGCTTAGGGTACGGCTTAGGGTACTAGTTCGGGGAGGGGTTCGGGTACAGCGTAGGGTATGGGTTAGTGTTAGGGTTTGGGTTAGTGTTAGAGTTAGGGCTCCGTTTGGTTACGGGTTAGGATTAGGGTACGTGTTAGGGTTAGGGTAGGCGTTAGGGTTAGGTACGCGTTAGAGTTAGGGTAGTTATTAAAGCTATCCCACTCTCTAGATACACCTTAGCACATAAAGGAATATTATTTGGGGGTCCACCCATGGAGAAGAGTTTAGACACTAAGATAATATAAGGAACACACCCATTATAAAGAAATCACATTAGGATTCTCTTTTTAAGCTGTTCCTTAAAACACTAGTGCTTAGGAAATCTATTGGAGGCAGAAGCAGTCAAGGGTAGCCTAGGGTTAGGGTTAGGCTTAGGGTTAGGCTTAGGGTACGGCTTAGGGTACGGGTTCGGGGAGGGCTTCCGGTATGGTGTAGGGTATGGATTAGGGTTAGGGTTAGGGTTAGTGTTAGGGTTAGGGCTCGGTTTAGTGTACGGCTTAGGATTAGGGTACATGTTAGGGATAGGGTAGGGGTTAGGGTTAGGGTACGCATTAGGGTTAGGGTAGTTATTAAACCTATCCCACTCTGTAGATACCCCTTAGCACGTAAAGGAATATTATTTGGGGGTCCAGCCATGTAGAAGAGTTTAGACACTAAGATAATATAAGGAACACACCCATTATAAAGAAATCACATTAGGATTCTCTTTTTAAGCTGTTCCTTAAACCACTAGTGCTTAGGAAATCTATTGGAGGCAGAAGCAGTCAAGGGTAGCCTAGGGTTAGGGGTAGGCTTAGGGTTAGGCTTAGGATTCGCCTTAGGGTACGGGTGCGGGGAGGGCTTCGGGTACGGCGTAGGGTATGGGTTAGGGTTAGGGTTAGGGTTAGTGTTAGGGTTAGGTCTCGGTTTATGGTACCGGTTAGGATTAGTGTACGTGTTAGGGATAGGGTAGGGGTTAGGGTTAGGGTACGCGTTAGGGTTAGGGTAGTTATTAAACCTATCCCACTCTCTAGATACCCCTTAGCTCGTAAAGGAATATTATTTGGGGGTCCAGCCATGGAGAAGAGTTTACACACTAGGATAAGATAAGGAACACACCCATTATAAAGAAATCACATTAGGATTCTCTTTTTAAGCTGTTCCTTAAAACACTAGTGCTTAGGAAATCTATTGGAGGCAGAAGCACTGAAGGGTAGCCTAGGGTTAGGGTTAGGCATAGGGTTATTCTTAGGGTACGGCTTAGGGTACGGGTTCGGGGAGGGCTTCGGGTACGGCGTAGGGTATGGGTTAGTGTTAGGGTTAGGGTTAGTGTTAGGGTTAGGGCTCGGTGTAGGGTATTGGTTAGGATTAGGGTACGTGTTAGGGTTAGGGTAGGGGTTAGGGTTAGGGTACGCGTTAGGGTTAGGGTAGTTATTAAACCTATCCCACTCTCTAGATACCCCTTAGCACATAAAGGAATATTATTTGGAGGTCCAGCCATGGAGAAGAGTTTAGACACTAGGATAAGATAAGGAACACACCCATTATAAAGAAATCACATTAGGATTCTCTTTTTAATCTGTTCCTTAAAACACTAGTGCTTAGGAAATCTATAGGAGGCAGAAGCAGTCAAGGGTAGCCTAGGGTTAGGGTTAGGCTTAGGGTTAGGGTTAGGGTACGGCTTAGGGTACGGGTTCGGGGAGGGGTTCGGGTACAGCATAGGGTATGGGTTAGGCTTGGGGTTAGGGTTAGTATTAGGGTTAGGGCTCGGTATAGGGTACGTGTTAGGGTTAGGGTAGGGGTTAGGGTTAGAGTACGCGTTAGAGTTAGGGTAGATATTAAACATATCCCACTCTCTAGATACACCTTAGCAGGTAAAGGAATATTATTTGGGGGTCCAGCCATGGAGAAGAGTTTAGACACTAGGATAAGATAAGGAAAACACACATTATAAAGAAATCACATTAGAATTCTCTTTTTAAGCTGTTCTTTAAAACACTAGTGCTTAGGAAATCTATTGGAGGCAGAAGCAGTCAAGGGTAGCCTAGGGTTAGGGTTAGGCTTAGGATACGGCTTAGGGTACGGATACAGCTTAGGGTACGGGTTCGGGGAGGGCTTCGGGTACGGCGTAGGGTATGGGTTAGGATTAGGGTTAGGGTTAGTGTTAGGGTTAGGTCTCGGTTTAAGGTACGGTTTAGGATTAGGGTACGTGTTAGGTTTAGGGTAGGGGTTAAGGTTAGGGTACGCGTTAGAGTTAGGGTAGTTATTAAAGCTATCCCACTCTCTAGATACACCTTAGCACATAAAGGAATATTATTTGGGGGTCCACCCATGGAGAAGAGTTTAGACACTAAGAAAATATAAGGAACACACCCATTATAAAGAAATCACATTAGGATTCTCTTTTTAACCTGTTCCTTAAAACACTAGTGCTTAGGAAATCTATTGGAGTCAGAAGCAGTCAAGGGTAGCCTAGGGTTAGGGTTAGGGTTAGGGTACGGCTTAGGGTATGGTTTCGGGGAGGGTTTCGGGCACGGCGTAGGGTATGGGTTAGGGTTAGCGTTAGGGTTAGTGTTAGTGTTAGGGATCGGTTTAGTGTACGGCTTAGGATTAGGGTACATGTTAGGGTTAGGGTAGGGGTTAGGTTTAGGGTACGCATTAGGTTTAGGGTTGTTATTAAACCTATCCCACTCTCTAGATACCCCTTAGCACGTAAAGGAATATTATTTGGGGTCCAGCCATGGAGAAGTGTTTAGACACTAGGATAAGATAAGGAACACACCCATTATAAAGAAATCACATTAGGATTCTCTTTTTAAGCTCTTCCTTAAAACACTAGTGCTTAGGAAATCTATTGGAGGCAGAAGCAGTCAAGGGTAGCCTAGGGTTAGGTTTAGGCTTAGGGTTAGGCTTAGGTTACAGCTTAGAGTACGGTTTCGGGGAGGGCTTCGGGTACAGCGTAGGGTATGGGTTAGGGTTAGGGTTAGGGTTAGGGCTCGGTTTAGGGTATTGGTTAGGATTAGGGTACGTGTTAGGGTTATGGTAGTGGTTAGGGTTAGGGTATGTGTTAGGGTTAGGGTAGTGATTAAACCTATCCCACTCTCTAGATACCCCTTAGCACGTAAAGGAATATTATTTGGGGGTACAGCCCTGGAGAAGAGTTTAGACACTAGGATAAGGTAAGGAACACACCCATTATAAAGAAATCACATTAGGATTTTCTTTTTAAGCTCTTCCTTAAAACATTAGTGCTTAGGAAATCTATTGGAGGCAGAAGCAGTCAAGGGTAGCCTAGTGTTAGGTTTAGGCTTAGGGTAAGGCTTAGGGTAGGGCTTAGGGTACAGGTTCGGGGAGGGCTTCGGTTACGGCGTAGGGTATGGGTTAGGGTTAGGGTTACTGTTAGTTTTATGCTTAGGGCTCGGTTTAGGGTATTGGTTAGGATTAGGGTACGTGTTAGGGTTAGGGTAGGGGTTAGGGTTAGGGTACGCGTTAGCGTTAGGGTAGTTATTAAACCTATCCCACTCTCTAGATACGCCTTAGCACGTAAAGGAATATTATTTGGAGGTCCAGCCATGGAGAAGAGTTTAGACACTAGGATAAGATAAGGAACAAACCCATTATAAAGAAATCACATTAGAATTCTCTTTTTAAGCTGTTCCTTAAAACACTAGTGCTTAGGAATCCTATTGGAGGCAGAAGCAGTCAAGGGTAGCCTAGGGTTAGGGTTAGGCTTAGGGTTAGGGTTAGGGTACGGCTTAGGGTATTGATTCGGGGAGGGGTTCGTGCTCGGCGTAGGGTATGGGTTAGGGTTAGGGTTAGGGTTAGTGTTAGTGTTAGGGCTCGGTTTAGTGTACGGCTTAGGATTAGGGTACGTGTTAGGGTTAGGGTAGGGGTTAGGGTTAGGGTACGCGTTAGGGTTAGGGTAGTTATTAAACCTATCCCACTCTCTAGATACCCCTTAGCACGTAAAGGAATATTATTTGGTGGTCCAGCCATGGAAAAGAGTTTAGACACTAGGATAAGATAAGGAACACACACATTATAAAGAAATCACATTAGGATTCTCTTTTTAAGCTGTTCCTTAAAACACTAGTGCTTAGGAAATCTATTGGAGGCTGAAGCAGTCAAGGGTAGCCTAGGGTTAGGGTTAGGCTTAGGGTTAGGCTTAGGGTACGGCTTAGGGTACGGGTTCGGGGAGGGCTTCGGGTACGGCGTAGGGTATGGGTTAGGGTTAGGGTTAGGGTTAGTGTTAGGGTTAGGGCTCGGTGTAGGGTATTGGTTAGGATTAGGGTACGTGTTAGGGTTAGGATAGGGGTTAGGGTTAGGGTACGCGTTAGGGTTAGGGTAGTTATTAAACCTATCCCACTGTCTAGATACCCCTTAGCACATAAAGGAATATTATTTGGAGGTCCAGCCATGGAGAAGAGTTTTGACACTAGGATAAGATAAGGAACACACCCATTATAAAGAAATCACATTAGGATTCTCTTTTTAAGCTGTTCCTTAAAACACTAGTGCTTAGGAAATCTATTGGAGGCAGAAGCAGTCAAGGGTAGCCTAGGGTTAGGGTTAGGCTTAGGGTTAGGGTTAGGGTACGGCTTAGGGTACGGGTTCGGGGAGGGGTTCGGGTAAAGCATAGGGTATGGGTTAGGCTTGGGGTTAGGGTTAGTATTAGGGTTAGGGCTCGGTATAGGGTACGTGTTAGGGTTAGGGTAGGGGTTAGGGTTAGAGTACGCGTTAGAGTTAGGGTAGATATTAAACATATCCCACTCTCTAGATACACCTTAGCAGGTAAAGGAATATTATTTGGGGGTCCAGCCATGGAGAAGAGTTTAGACACTAGGATAAGATAAGGAAAACACACATTATAAAGAAATCACATTAGAATTCTCTTTTTAAGCTGTTCTTTAAAACACTAGTGCTTAGGAAATCTATTGGAGGCAGAAGCAGTCAAGGGTAGCCTAGGGTTAGGGTTAGGCTTAGGATACGGCATAGGGTACGGATACAGCTTAGGGTACGGGTTCGGGGAGGGCTTCGGGTACGGCGTAGGGTATGGGTTAGGATTAGGGTTAGGGTTAGTGTTAGGGTTAGTTCTCGGTTTAGGGTACGGTTTAGGATTAGGGTACGTGTTAGGGTTAGGGTAGGGGTTAGGGTTAGGGTACGCGTTAGAGTTAGGGTAGTTATTAAAGCTATCCCACTCTCTAGATACACCTTAGCACATAAAGGAATATTATTTGGGGGTCCACCCATGGAGAAGAGTTTAGACAATAAGAAAATATAAGGAACACACCCATTATAAAGAAATCACATTAGGATTCTCTTTTTAAGCTGTTCCTTAAAACACTAGTGCTTAGAAAATCTATTGGAGTCAGAAGCAGTCAAGGGTAGCCTAGGGTTAGGGTTAGGGTTAGGGTACGGCTTAGGGTATGGGTTCGGGGAGGGTTTCGGGCACGGCGTAGGGTATGGGTTAGGGTTAGCGTTAGGGTTAGTGTTAGTGTTAGGGATCGGTTTAGTGTACGGCTTAGGATTAGGGTACATGTTAGGGTTAGGGTAGGGGTTAGGGTTAGGGTACGCATTAGGTTTAGGGTTGTTATTAAACCTATCCCACTCTCTAGATACCCCTTAGCACGTAAAGGAATATTATTTGGGGGTCCAGCCATGGAGAAGGGTTTAGACACTAAGATAATATAAGGAACACACACATTATAAAGAAGTCACCTTAGGATTCTCTTTTTAAGCTGTTCCTTAAACCACTAGTGCTTAGGAAATCTATTGGAGGCAGAAGCAGTCAGGGGTAGCCTAGGGTTAGGGTTAGACTTAGGGTTAGGGTTAGGGTACGGCTTAGGGTACGGGTTCGGGGAGGGGTTCGGGTACAGCATAGGGTATGGGTTAGGCTTAGGGTTAGGGTTAGTATTAGGGTTAGGGCTCGGTATAGGGTACGTGTTAGGGTTAGGGTAGGGGTTAGGGTTAGCGTACGCGTTAGAGTTAGGGTAGTTATTAAACCTATCCCACTCTCTAGATACACCTTAGCAGGGAAAGGAATATTATTTGGGGGTCCAGCCATGGAGAAGAGTTTAGACACTAGGATAAGATAAGGAACACACCCATTATAAAGAAATCACATTAGAATTCTCTTTTTAAGCTGTTCCTTAAAACACTAGTGCTAAGAAATCTATTGGAGGCAGAAGCAGTCAAGGGTAGCCTAGGGTTAGGGTTAAGCTTAGGATACGGCTTAGGGTACGGATACAGCTTAGGGTACGGGTTAGGGTAGGGCTTCGGGTACGGCGTAGGGTATGGGTTAGGGTTAGGGTTAGGGTTAGTGTTAGGGTTAGGGCTCCGTTTAGGGTACGGGTTAGGATTAGGGTACGTGTTAGGGTTAGGGTAAGGGTTAGGGTTAGGGTACGCGTTAGAGTTAGGGTAGTTATTAAACCTATACCACTCTCTAGATACCCCTTAGCACGTAAAGGAATATTATTTTGGGTCCAGCCATGGAGAAGGGTTTAGACACTAGGATAAGATAAGGAACACACCCATTATAAAGAAATCACATTAGGATTCTCTTTTTAAGCTCTTCTTTAAAACAGTAGTGCTTAGGAAATCTATTGGAGGCAGAAGCAGTCAAGGGTAGACTAGGGTTAGGTTTAGGCTTAGGGTTAGGCTTAGGGTACAGCTTAGGGTACGGTTTCGGGGAGGGCTTCGGGTACAGCGTAGGGTATGGGTTAGGGTTAGGGTTAGGGTTAGGGTTAGGGTTAGGGCTCGGTTTAGGGTATTGGTTAGGATTAGGGTACGTGTTCGGGTTAGGGTAGGGGTTAGGTTTAGGGTCAGCGTTAGCGTTAGGGTAGTTATTAAACCTATCCCACTCTCTAGATACCCCTTAGCATGTAAAGGAATATTATTTGGAGGTCCAGCCATGGAGAAGAGTTTAGACACTAGGACAAAATAAGGAACACACCCATTATAAAGAAATCACATTAGGATTCTCTTTTTAAGCTGTTCCTTAAAACACTAGTGCTTAGGAAATCTACTGGAGGCAGAAGCAGTCAAGGGTAGCCTAGGGTTAGGGTTAGGCTTAGGGTTAGGCTTAGGGTACGGCTTAGGGTACGGGTTCGGGGAGGGCTTCGGGTACGGCGTAGGGTATGGGTTAGGGTTAGGGTTAGGGTTAGTGTTAGGTTTAGGGCTCGGTTTGGGTACGGGTTAGGATTAGGGTACGTGTTAGGGTTATGGTAGTGGTTAGGGTTAGGGTACGTGTTAGGGTTAGGGTAGTGATTAAACCTATCCCACTCTCTAGATACCCCTTAGCACGTAAAGGAATATTATTTGGGGGTACAGCCCTGGAGAAGAGTTTAGACACTAGGATAAGATAAGGAACACACCCATTATAAAGAAATCACATTAGGATTTTCTTTTTAAGCTCTTCCTTGAAACATTAGTGCTTAGGAAATCTATTGGAGGCAGTAGCAGTCAAGGGTAGCCTAGTGTTAGGTTTAGGCTTAGGGTTAGGCTTAGGGTAGGGCTTAGGGTACAGGTTCGGGGAGGGCTTCGGATACGGCGTAGGGTATGGGTTAGGGTTAGGGTTACTGTTAGTTTTATGGTTAGGGCTCGGTTTAGGGTATTGGTTAGGATTAGGGTACGTGTTAGGGTTAGGGTAGGGGTTAGGGTTAGAGTACGCGTTAGCGTTAGGGTAGTTATTAAACCTATCCCACTCTCTAGATACCCCTTAGCACGTAAAGGAATATTATTTGGAGGTCCAGCCATGGAGAAGAGTTTAGACACTAGGATAAGATAAGGAACACACCCATTATAAAGAAATCACATTAGAATTCTCTTTTTAAGCTGTTCCTTAAAACACTAGTGCTTAGGAAACCTATTGGAGGCAGAAGCAGTCAAGGGTAGCCTAGGGTTAGGGTTAGGCTTAGGGTTAGGCTTAGGGTACGGCTTAGGGTATGGGTTCGGGGAGGGGTTCGGGCACGGCGTAGGGTATGGGTTAGGGTTAGGGTTAGGGTTAGTGTTAGGGTTAGGGCTCGGTTTAGTGTATTGGTTAGGATTAGGGTACGTGTTAGGGTTAGGGTAAGGGTTAGGGTTAGGGTACGTGTTAGGGTTAGGGTAGTTATTAAACCTATCCCACTCTCTAGATACACCTTAGCACGTAAAGGAATATTATTTGGGGGTCCAGCCATGGAGAAGAGTTTAGACACTAGGATAAAATAAGGAACACAGCCATTATAAAGAAATCACATTAGGATTCTCTTTTTAAGCTGTTCCTTAAAACACTAGTGCTTAGGAAATCTATTGGAGGCAGAAGCAGTCAAGGGTAGCCTATGGTTAGGGTTAGGCTTAGGGTACGGCTTAGGGTACGGGTTCGGGGAGGGTTTCGGGCACGGCGTAGGGTATGGGTTAGGGTTAGGGTTAGGGTTAGTGTTAGGAATAGGGGTCGGATTAGGTTACGGTTTAGGATTAGGGTACGTGTTAGGGTTAGGGTAGGGGTTAGGGTTAGGGTACGCATTAGGGTTAGGGTAGTTATTAATCCTTTCCCACTCTCTAGATACCCCTTAGCACGTAAAGGAATATTATTTGGAGGTCCAGCCATGGAGAAGAGTTTAGACACTAGGATAAGATAAGGAACACACACATTATAATGAAATCACATTAGGATTCTCTTTTTAAGCTGTTCCTTAAAACAATAGTGCTTAGGAAATCTATTGGAGGCAGAAGCAGTCAAGGGTAGCCTAGGGTTAGGGTTAGGCTTAGGGTTAGGGTTAGGTTACGGCTTAGGGTACGGGTTCGGTGAGGGCTTCGGGTATGGCGTAGGGTATGGGTTAGGGTTAGGGTTAGGGTTAGGGTTAGGGTTAGGGATAGGGTTAGGGTTAAGGTTAGGCTTAGGGTTAGGGTTATGGTACGGCTTAGGGTACGGGTTCGGGTAGGGGTTCGGTTACGGCGTCGGGTATGTGTTAGGCTTACGGTTAGGGTTAGTGTTAGGGTTAGGTCTCGGTTTAGGGTACGTGTTAGGGTTAGGGTAGGGGTTAGGGTTAGGGTACGCGTTAGCGTTAGGGTAGTTATTAAAGCTATCCAACTCTCTAGATACACCTTAGCACGAAAAGGAATATTATTTGGGGGTCCAGCCATGGAGAAGAGTTTAGACACTAGGATAAGATAAGGAACACACCCATTATACAGAAATCACATTAGGATTCTCTTTTTAAGCTGTTCCTTAAAACACTAGTGCTTAGGAAATCTATTGGAGTCAGAAGCAGTCAAGGGTAGCCTAGGGTTAGGGTTAGGGTTAGGGTACGGCTTAGGGTATGGGTTCGGGGAGGGTTTCGGGCACGGCGTAGGGTATGGGTTAGTGTTAGCGTTAGGGTTAGTGTTAGTGTTAGGGATCGGTTTAGTGTACGGCTTAGGATTAGGGTACATGTTAGGGTTAGGGTAGGGGTTAGGGTTAGGGTACGCATTAGGTTTAGGGTTGTTATTAAACCTATCCCACTCTCTAGATACCCCTTAGCACGTAAAGGAATATTATTTGGGGGTCCAGCCATGGAGAAGAGTTTAGACACTAAGATAATATAAGGAACACACACATTATAAAGAAATCACATTAGGATTCTCTTTTTAAGCTGTTCCTTAAACCACTAGTGCTTAGGAAATCTATTGGAGGCAGAAGCAGTCAAGGGTAGCCTAGGGTTAGGGTTAGACTTAGGGTTAGGGTTAGGGTACGGCTTAGGGTACGGGTTCGGGGAGGGGTTCGGGTACAGCATAGGGTATGGGTTAGGCTTAGGGTTAGGGTTAGTATTAGGGTTAGGGCTCGGTATAGGGTACGTGTTAGGGTTAGGGTAGGGGTTAGGGTTAGCGTACGCGTTAGAGTTAGGGTAGTTATTAAACCTATCCCACTCTCTAGATACACCTTAGCAGGTAAAGGAATATTATTTGGGGGTCCAGCCATGGAGAAGAGTTTAGACACTAGGATAAGATAAGGAACACACCCATTATAAAGAAATCACATTAGAATTCTCTTTTTAAGCTGTTCTTTAAAACACTAGTGCTTAGGAAATCTATTGGAGGCAGAAGCAGTCAAGGGTAGCCTAGGGTTAGGGTTAAGCTTAGGATACGGCTTAGGGTACGGATACAGCTTAGGGTACGGGTTAGGGTAGGGCTTCGGGTACGGCGTAGGGTATGGGTTAGGGTTAGGGTTAGGGTTAGTGTTAGGGTTAGGGCTCCGTTTAGGGTACGGGTTAGGATTAGGGTACGTGTTAGGGTTAGGGTAAGGGTTAGGGTTAGGGTACGCGTTAGAGTTAGGGTAGTTATTAAACCTATACCACTCTCTAGATACCCCTTAGCACGTAAAGGAATATTATTTGGGGTCCAGCCATGGAGAAGTGTTTAGACACTAGGATAAGATAAGGAACACACCCATTATAAAGAAATCACATTAGGATTCTCTTTTTAAGCTCTTCCTTAAAACACTAGTGCTTAGGAAATCTATTGGAGGCAGAAGCAGTCAAGGGTAGCCTAAGGTTAGGTTTAGGCTTAGGGTTAGGCTTAGGGTACAGCTTAGGGTACGGTTTCGGGGAGGGCTTCGGGTACAGCGTAGGGTATGGGTTAGGGTTAGGTTTAGGGTTAGGGTTAGGGTTAGGGCTCGGTTTAGGGTATTGGTTAGGATTAGGGTACGTGTTAGGGATAGGGTAGGGGTTAGGGTTAGGGTACGTGTTAGGGTTAGTGTAGTTATTAAAACTATCCCACTCTCTAGATACCCCTTAGCATGTAAAGGAATATTATTTGGGGGTCCAGCCATGGAGAAGAGTTTAGACACTAGGATAAGATAAGGAACACACCGATTATAAAGAAATCACATTAGGATTCTCTTTTTAAGCTGTTCCTTAAAACACTAGTGCTTAGGAAATCTATTGGAGGCAGAAGCAGTCAAGGGTAGCCTAGGGTTAGGGTTAGGCTTAGGGTTAGGCTTAGGGTACGGCTTAGGGTACGGGTTCGGGGAGGGGTTCGTGTACGGCGTACGGTATGGGTTAGGGTTAGGGTTTGGATTAGTGTTAGGGTTAGGGCTCGGTTTGGGTATGGGTTAGGATTAGGGTACGTGTTAGGGTTATGGTAGTGGTTAGGGTTAGGGTACGTGTTAGGGTTAGGGTAGTGATTAAACCTATCCCACTCTCTAGATACCCCTTAGCACGTAAAGGAATATTATTTGGGGGTAAAGCCCTGGAGAAGAGTTTAGACACTAGGATAAGATAAGGAACACACCCATTATAAAGAAATCACATTAGGATTTTCTTTTTAAGCTCTTCCTTAAAACATTAGTGCTTAGGAAATCTATTGGAGGCAGTAGCAGTCAAGGGTAGCCTAGTGTTAGGTTTAGGCTTAGGGTTAGGCTTAGGGTAGGGCTTAGGGTACAGGTTCGGGGAGGGCTTCGGTTACGGCGTAGGGTATGGGTTAGGGTTAGGGTTACTGTTAGTTTTATGGTTAGGGCTCGGTTTAGGGTATTGGTTAGGATTAGGGTACGTGTTAGGGTTAGGGTAGGGGTTAGGGTTAGGGTACGCGTTAGCGTTAGGGTAGTTATTAAACCTATCCCACTCTCTAGATACCCCTTAGCACGTAAAGGAATATTATTTGGAGGTCCAGCCATGGAGAAGAGTTTAGACACTAGGATAAGATAAGGAACACACCCATTATAAAGAAATCACATTAGAATTCTCTTTTTAAGCTGTTCCTTAAAACACTAGTGCTTAGGAAACCTATTGGAGGCAGAAGCAGTCAAGGGTAGCCTAGGGTTAGGGTTAGGCTTAGGGTTAGGGTTAGGGTACGGCTTAGGGTATGGGTTCGGGGAGGGGTTCGGGCACGGCGTAGGGTATGGGTTAGGGTTAGAGTTAGGGTTAGTGTTAGGGTTAGGGCTCGGTTTAGGGTACGGTTTAGGATTAAGGTACGTGTTAGGTTTAGGGTATGGGTTAGGGTTAGGGTACGTGTTAGGGTTAGGGTTATTAAACCTATCCCACTCTCTAGATACCCCTTAGCACGTAAAGGAATATTATTTGGGGATCCAGCCATGGAGAAGAGTTTAGACACTAGGATAAGATAAGGAACACACACATTATAAAGAAATCACATTAGGATTCTCTTTTTAAGCTGTTCCTTAAAACACTAGTGCTCAGGAAATCTATTGGAGGCAGAAGAAGTAAAGGGTAGCCTAGTGTTAGTGTTAGGCTTAGGGTTAGGCTTAGGGTACGGCTCAGGGTACGGGTTCGGGGAGGGCTTCGGGTACGGCGTAGGGTATGGGTTAGGGTTAGGATTAGGGTTAGTGTTAGGGTTAGGGCTCGGTTTAGGGTACGGTTTAGGATTAGGCTACGTGTTAGGGTTAGGGTAGGAGTTAGGGTTAGGGTACGTGTTAGGGTTAGGGTAGTTATTAAACCTATCCCACTCTCTAGATACACCTTAGCACGTAAAGGAATATTATTTGGGGGTCCAGCCATGGAGAAGAGTTTAGACACTAGGATAAAATAAGGAACACAGCCATTATAAAGAAATCACATTAGGATTCTCTTTTTAAGCTGTTCCTTAAAACACTAGGGCTTAGGAAATCTATTGGAGGCAGAAGCAGTCAAGGGTAGCCTATGGTTAGGGTTAGGCTTAGGGTACGGCTTAGGGTACGGGTTCGGGGAGGGGTTCGGGCACGGCGTAGGGTATGGGTTAGGGTTAGGGTTAGGGTTAGTGTTAGGAATAGGGGTCGGATTAGGTTACGGTTTAGGATTAGGGTACGTGTTAGGGTTAGGGTAGGGGTTAGGGTTAGGGTACGCATTAGGGTTAGGGTAGTTATTAATCCTTTCCCACTCTCTAGATACCCCTTAGCACGTAAAGGAATATTATTTGGAGGTCCAGCCATGGAGAAGAGTTTAGACACTAGGATAAGATAAGGAACACACACATTATAATGAAATCACATTAGGATTCTCTTTTTAAGCTGTTCCTTAAAACAATAGTGCTTAGGAAATCTATTGGAGGCAGAAGCAGTCAAGGGTAGCCTAGGGTTAGGGTTAGGCTTAGGGTTAGGGTTAGGTTACGGCTTAGGGTACGGGTTCGGTGAGGGCTTCGGGTATGGCGTAGGGTATGGGTTAGGGTTAGGGTTAGGGTTAGGGTTAGGGTTAGGGATAGGGTTAGGGTTAAGGTTAGGCTTAGGGTTAGGGTTATGGTACGGCTTAGGGTACGGGTTCGGGTAGGGGTTCGGTTACGGCGTCGGGTATGTGTTAGGCTTACGGTTAGGGTGAGTGTTAGGGTTAGGTCTCGGTTTAGGGTACGTGTTAGGGTTAGGGTAGGGGTTAGGGTTAGGGTACGCGTTAGCGTTAGGGTAGTTATTAAAGCTATCCAACTCTCTAGATACACCTTAGCACGAAAAGGAATATTATTTGGGGGTTCAGCCATGGAGAAGAGTTTAGACACTAGGATAAGATAAGGAACACACCCATTATACAAAAATCACATTAGGATTCTCTTTTTAAGCTGTTCCTTAAAACACTAGTGCTTAGGAAATCTATTGGAGTCAGAAGCAGTCAAGGGTAGCCTAGGGTTAGGGTTAGGGTTAGGGTACGGCTTAGGGTATGGGTTCGGGGAGGGTTTCGGGCACGGCGTAGGGTATGGGTTAGGGTTAGCGTTAGGGTTAGTGTTAGTGTTAGGGATCGGTTTAGTGTACGGCTTAGGATTAGGGTACATGTTAGGGTTAGGGTAGGGGTTAGGGTTAGGGTACGCATTAGGTTTAGGGTTGTTATTAAACCTATCCCACTCTCTAGATACCCCTTAGCACGTAAAGGAATATTATTTGGGGGTCCAGCCATGGAGAAGAGTTTAGACACTAAGATAATATAAGGAACACACACATTATAAAGAAATCACATTAGGATTCTCTTTTTAAGCTCTTCCTTAAACCACTAGTGCTTAGAAAATCTATTGGAGGCAGAAGCAGTCAAGGGTAGCCTAGGGTTAGGGTTAGACTTAGGGTTAGGGTTAGGGTACGGCTTAGGGTACGGGTTCGGGGAGGGGTTCGGGTACAGCATAGGGTATGGGTTAGGCTTAGGGTTAGGGTTAGTATTAGGGTTAGGGCTCGGTATAGGGTACGTGTTAGGGTTAGGGTAGGGGTTAGGGTTAGCGTACGCGTTAGAGTTAGGGTAGTTATTAATCCTATCCCACTCTCTAGATACACCTTAGCAGGTAAAGGAATATTATTTGGGGGTCCAGCCATGGAGAAGAGTTTAGACACTAGGATAAGATAAGGAACACACCCATTATAAAGAAATCACATTAGAATTCTCTTTTTAAGCTGTTCTTTAAAACACTAGTGCTTAGGAAATCTATTGGAGGCAGAAGCAGTCAAGGGTAGCCTAGGGTTAGGGTTAAGCTTAGGATACGGCTTAGGGTACGGATACAGCTTAGGGTACGGGTTAGGGTAGGGCTTCGGGTACGGCGTAGGGTATGGGTTAGGGTTAGGGTTAGGGTTAGTGTTAGGGTTAGGGCTCGGTTTAGGGTATGGGTTAGGATTAGGGTACGTGTTAGGGTTAGGGTAGGGGTTAGGGTTAGGGTACGCGTTAGTGTTAGGGTAGTTATTAAACCTATCCCACTCTCTAGATAGCCCTTAGCACGTAAAGGAATATTATTTGGGTGTCCATCCATGGAGAAGAGTTTAGACACTAGGATAAGATAAGGAACACACCCATTATAAAGAAATCACATTAGGATTCTCTTTTTAAGCTGTTCCTTAAAACACTAGTGCTTAGGAAATCTATTGGAGGCAGAAGCAGTCAAGGGTAGCCTAGGGTTAGGGTTAGGCTTAGGGTTAGGGTTAGGGTACGGCTTAGGGTATGGGTTCGGGGAGGGGTACGGGCACGGCGTAGGGTATGGGTTAGGGTTAGGGTTAGGGTTAGTGTTAGGGTTAGGGCTCGGTTTAGGGTACGGTTTAGGATTAGGGTACGTGTTAGGGTTAGGGTATGGGTTAGGGTTAGGGTACGTATTAGGGTTAGGGTAATTAAACCTATCCCACTCTCTAGATACCCCTTAGCACGTAGAGGAATATTATTTGGGGATCCAGCCATGGAGAAGAGTTTAGACACTAGGATAAGATAAGGAACACACACATTATAAAGAAATCACATTAGGATTCTCTTTTTAAGCTGTTCCTTAAAACAATAGTGCTTAGGAAATCTATTGGAGGCAGAAGCAGTCAAGGGTAGCCTAGGGTTAGGGTTAGGCTTAGGGTTAGGGTTAGTGTATGGCTTAGGGTACGGGTTCGGTGAGGGCTTCGTGTATGGCGTATGGTATGGGTTAGGGTTAGGGTTAGGGTTAGGGTTAGGGTTAGGGTTAAGGTTAGGCTTAGGGTTAGGGTTATGGTACGGCTTAGGGTACGGTTTCGGGGAGGGGTTCGGTTACGGCGTCGGGTATGGTTTAGTCTTAGAGTTAGGGTTAGTGTTAGGGTTAGGTCTCGGGTTAGGGTACGTGTTAGGGTTAGGGTAGGGGTTAGGGTTAGGGTACGCGTTAGAGTTAGGGTAGTTATTAAAACTATCCAGCTCTCTAGATACACCTTAGCACGTAAAGGAATATTATTTGGGGGTCCAGCCATGGAGAAGAGTTTAGACACTAGGATAAGATAAGGAACACACACATTATAAAGAAATCACATTAGGATTATCTTTTTATGCTGTTCCTTAAAACACTAGTGCTTAGGAAATCTATTGGAGGCAGAAGCAGTCAAGGGTAGCCTAGGGTTAGGGTTAGGCTTAGGGTTAGGCTTAGGGTACGGCTTAGGGTACGGCTTAGGGTACGGGTTCGGGGAGGGCTTCGGGTATGGCGTTGGGTATGGGTTAGGGTTAGGGTTAGTGTTAGGGTTAGGGCTCGTTTTAGGGTATTGGTTAGGATTAGGGTACGTGTTAGGGTTAGGGTAGGGGTTAGGGTTAGGGTAAGTGTTAAGGTTAGGGTAGTTATTAAACCTATCCCACTCTCTAGATACCCCTTAGCACGTAAAGGAATATTATTTGGAGGTCCAGCAATGGAGAAGAATTTAGACACTAGGATAATATAAGGTACACACACATTATAAAGAAATCACATTAGGATTCTCTTTTTATGCTGTTCCTTAAAACACTAGTGCTTAGGAAATCTATTAGAGGCAGAAGCAGTTACGGGTAGCCTAGGGTTAGGATTAGGCTTAGGGTTAGGGTTAGGGTACGGCTTAGGGTACGGGATCGGGGAGGGCTTCGGGTACGGCGTAGGTTATGGGTTAGGGTTAGTGTTAGTGTTAGTGTTAGGGTTAGGGCTCGGTTTAGGTTACGGGTTAGGACTAGGGTACGTGTTAGGGTTAGGGTAGTGGTTAGGGTTAGTGTACGTGTTAGGGTTAGGGTAGTGATTAAACCTATCCCACTCTCTAGATACCCCTTAGCACGTAAAGGAATATTAGTTGGGGGTACAGCCCTGGAGAAGAGTTTAGACACTAGGATAAGATAAGGAACACACGCATTA
The DNA here is from genome assembly GCF_965194825.1 of Balaenoptera physalus. Taxonomy (NCBI): domain Eukaryota; kingdom Metazoa; phylum Chordata; class Mammalia; order Artiodactyla; family Balaenopteridae; genus Balaenoptera; species Balaenoptera physalus. The sequence continues at coordinate 731,243 of NW_028126427.1, forward strand.
TAAAGAAATCACATTAGAATTCTCTTTTTAAGCTGTTCCTTAAAACACTAGTGCTTAGGAAACCTATTGGAGGCAGAAGCAGTCAAGGGTAGCCTAGGGTTAGGGTTAGGCTTAGGGTTAGGCTTAGGGTACGGCTTAGGGTACGGGTTCGGCGAGGGGTTCGGATACGGCGTAGTGTATGGGTTAGGGTTAGGATTAGGGTTAGTGTTAGGGTTAGGGCTCGGTTTAGGATACGGTTTAGGATTAAGGTACGTGTTAGGGTTAGGGTATGGGTTAGGGTTAGGGTACGTGTTAGGGTTAGGGTTATTAAACCTATCCCACTCTCTAGATATCCCTTAGCACGTAAAGGAATATTATTTGGGGATCCAGCCATGGAGAAGAGTTTAGACACAAGGATAAGATAAGGAACACACACATTATAAAGAAATCACATTAGGATTCTCTTTTTAAGCTGTTCCTTAAAACACTAGTGCTCAGGAAATCTATTGGAGGCAGAAGAAGTAAAGGGTAGCCTAGTGTTAGTGTTAGGCTTAGGGTTAGGCTTAGGGTACGGCTTAGGGTACGGGTTCGGTGAGGGCTTCGGGTATGGCGTAGGGTATGGGTTAGGGTTAGGGTTAGGGTTAGGGTTAGGGTTAGGGTTAGGGTTAGGGTTAGGGTTAGGGTTAAGGTTAGGCTTAGGGTTAGGGTTATGGTACGGCTAAGGGTACGGGTTCGGGGAGGGGTTCGGTTACGGCGTCGGGTATGGTTTAGGCTTAGGGTTAGGGTTAGTGTTAGGGTTAGGTCTCGGTTTAGGGTACGTGTTAGGGTTAGGGTAGGGGTTAGGGTTAGGGTACGCGTTAGAGTTAGGGTAGTTATTAAAACTATCCAACTCTCTAGATACACTTTATCACCTAAAGGAATATTATTTGGGGGTCCAGCCATGGAGAAGAGTTTAGATACTAGGATAAGATAAGGAACACACGCATTATAAAGAAATCACATTAGGATTCTCTTTTTAAGCTGTTCCTTAAAACACTAGTGGTTAGGAATTCTATTGGAGGCAGAAGCAGTCAAGGGCAGCCTAGGGTTAGGGTTAGGCTTAGGGTTAGGTTTAGGCTACGGCTTAGGGTACGGGTTCGGGGAGGGGTTTGGTTACGGCGTAGGGTATGGGTTAGGCTTAGGGTTAGGGTTTGTGTTAGGGTTAGGGCTCGCTTTAGGGTATTGGTTAGGATTAGGGTACGTGTTAGGGTTAGGGTAGGGGTTAGGGTTAGGGTACGCGTTAGAGTTAGGGTAGTTATTAAAACTCTCCAACTCTCTAGATACACCTTAGCACGTAAAGGAATATTATTTGGGGGACCAGCCATGGAAAAGAGTTTAGACACTAGGATAAGATAAGGAACACACCCATTATAAAGAAATCACATTAGGATTTTCTTTATAAGCTCTTCCTTAAAACACTAGTGCTTAGGAAATCTATTGGAGGCAGAAGCAGTCAAGGGTAGCCTAGGGTTAGGTTTAGGCTTAGGGTTAGGCTTAGAGTAGGGCTTAGGGTACGGGTTCAGGGAGGGCTTCGGTTACGGCATAGGGTATGGGTTAGGGTTAGGGTTAGGGTTAGTTTTAGGGTTAGGGCTCGGTTTAGGTTATTGGTTAGTATTAGGGTACGTGTTAGGGTTAGGGTAGGGGTTAGGGTTAGGGTACGCGTTAGCGTTAGGGTAGTTATTAAACATATCCCACTCTCTAGATACCCCTTAGCACGTAAAGGAATATTATTTGGAGGTCCAGCCATGGAGAAGTGTTTAGACACTAGGATAAGATAAGGAACACACCCATTATAAAGAAATCACATTAGAATTCTCTTTTTAAGCTGTTCCTTAAAACACTAGTGCTTAGGAAACCTATTGGAGGCAGAAACAGTCAAGGGTAGCCTAGGGTTAGCGTTAGGCTTAGTGTTAGGCTTAGGGTACAGCTTAGGGAACGTGTTCAGGGAGGGGTTCAGATACGGCGTAGTGTATGGGTTAGGGTTAGGATTAGGGTTAGTGTTAGGGTTAGGGCTCGGTTTAGGGTATGGGTTAGGATTAGGGTACGTGTTAGGGTAAGGGTAGGGGTTAGGGTTAGGGTACGCATTAGTGTTAGGGTAGTTATTAAACCTATCCCACTCTCTAGATACCCCTTAGCACGTAAAGGAATATTATTTGGGTGTCCATCCATGGAGAAGAGTTTAGACACTAGGATAAGATAAGGAACACACCCATTATAAAGAAATCACATTAGGATTCTCTTTTTAAGCTGTTCCTTAAAACACTAGTGCTTAGGAAATCTATTGGAGGCAGAAGCAGTCAAGGGTAGCCTAGGGTTAGGGTTAGGCTTAGGGTTAGGGTTAGGGTACGGCTTAGGGTATGGGTTCGGGGAGGGGTACGGGCACGGCGTAGGGTATGGGTTAGGGTTAGGGTTAGGGTTAGTGTTAGGGTTAGGGCTCGGTTTAGGGTACGGTTTAGGATTAGGGTACGTGTTAGGGTTAGGGTATGGGTTAGGGTTAGGGTACGTGTTAGGGTTAGGGTTATTAAACCTATCCCACTCTCTAGATACCCCTTAGCACGTAGAGGAATATTATTTGGGGATCCAGCCATGGAGAAGAGTTTAGACACTAGGATAAGATAAGGAACACACACATTATAAAGAAATCACATTAGGATTCTCTTTTTAAGCTGTTCCTTAAAACAATAGTGCTTAGGAAATCTATTGGAGGCAGAAGCAGTCAAGGGTAGCCTAGTGTTAGGGTTAGGCTTTGGTTTAGGGTTAGTGTATGGCTTAGGGTACGGGTTCGGTGAGGGCTTCGGGTATGGCGTATGGTATGGGTTAGGGTTAGGGTTAGGGTTAGGGTTAGGGATAGGGTTAGGGTTAAGGTTAGGCTTAGGGTTAGGGTTATGGTACGGCTTAGGGTACGGGTTCGGGGAGGGGTTCGGTTACGGCGTCGGGTATGGGTTAGGCTTAGGGTTAGGGTTAGTGTTAGGGTTAGGTCTCGCTTTAGGGTACGTGTTAGGGTTAGGGTAGGGGTTAGGGTTAGGGTACGCGTTAGAGTTAGGGTAGTTATTAAACTATCCAACTCTCTAGATACACCTTATCACCTAAAGGAATATTATTTGGGGGTCCAGCCATGGAGAAGAGTTTAGACACTAGGATAAGATAAGGAACACACGCATTATAAAGAAATCACATTAGGATTCTCTTTTTAAGCTGTTCCTTAAAACACTAGTGGTTAGGAATTCTATTGGAGGCAGAAGCAGTCAAGGGCAGCCTAGGGTTAGGGTTAGGCTTAGGGTTAGGTTTAGGCTACGGCTTAGGGTACGGGTTCGGGGAGGGGTTCGGTTACGGCGTAGGGTATGGGTTAGGCTTAGGGTTAGGGTTTGTGTTAGGGTTAGGGCTCGCTTTAGGGTATTGGTTAGGATTAGGGTACGTGTTAGGGTTAGGGTAGGGGTTAGGGTTAGGGTACGCGTTAGAGTTAGGGTAGTTATTAAAACTATCCAACTCTCTAGATACACCTTAGCACGTAAAGGAATATTATTTGGGGGACCAGCCATGGAGAAGAGTTTAGACACTAGGATTATATAAGGAACACACCCATTATAAAGAAATCACATTAGGATTCTCTTTTTAAGTTGTTCCTTAAAACACTAGTGCTTAGGAAATCTATTGGAGGCAGAAGCAGTCAAGGGTAGCCTAGGGTTAGGGTTAGGCTTAGGGTACGGCTTAGGGTATGGCTTAGAGTACGGGTTCGGGGAGGGCTTCGGGTACGGCGTAGGGTATGGGTTAGGTTTAGGGTTAGGGTTAGTGTTAGGTTTAGGGATCGCTTTAGGGTATTGTTTAGGATTAGGGTACGTGTTAGGGTTAGGGTAGGGGTTAGGGTTATGGTACGCGTTAGGGTTAGTGTAGTTATTAAACCTACACCGCACTCTAGATACCCCTTAGCACGTAAAGGAATATTATTTGGAGGTCCAGCCATGGAGAAGAGTTTAGACACTAGGATAAGATAAGGAACACACACATTATAAAGAAATCACATTAGGATTCTCTTTTTAAGCTGTTCCTTAAAACAGTAGTGATTAGGAATTCTATTGGAGGCAGAAGCAGTCAAGGGTAGCCTAGGGTTAGGGTTTGGCTTAGGGTTATGGTTAGGGTACGGCTTATGGTACGGGTTCGGGGAGGGGTTCGGGTACGGCGTAGGGTATGGGTTAGGCTTAGGGTTAGGGTTAGTGTTAGGGTTAGGTCTCGGTTTAGGGTACGTGTTAGGGTTACTGTAGGGGTTAGGGTTAGGGTATGCATTAGAGTTAAGGTAGTTATTAAACCTATCCCACTCTCTAGATACACCTTAGCAAGTAAAGGAATATTATTTGGGTGTCCAGCAATGGAAAAGAGTTTAGACACTAGGATAAGATAAGGAACACACCCATTATAAAGAAATCACATTACGATTCCCTTTTTAAGTTGTTCCTTAAAACACTAATGCTTAGGAAATCTATTGGAGGCAGAAGCAGTCAAGGGTAGCCTAGGGTTAGGGTTAGGCTTAGGGTACGGCTTAGTGTACGGCTTAGGGTACGGGTACGGGGAGGGCTTCGGGTACGGCGTAGGGTATTGGTTACGATTAGGGTTAGTGTTAGGGTTAGGGCTCGGTTTAGGGTATTGGTTACGATTAGGGTACGTGTTAGGGTTAGGGTAGGGGTTAGGGTTAGGGTACGCGTTAGGGTTAGGGTAGTTATTAAACCTATCCCACTCTCTAGATACCCCTTAGCACGTAAAGGAATATTATTTGGAGGTCCAGCCATGGAGAAGAGTTTAGACACTAGGATAAGATAAGGAACACACCCATTATAAATAAATCACATTAGGATTCTCTTTTTAAGCTGTTCCTTAAAACACTAGTGCTTAGGAAATCTATTGGAGGCAGAAGCAGTCAAGGGTAGCCTAGGGTTAGGGTTAGGCTTAGGGTTATGGTTAGGGTACGGCTTAGGGTACGCGTTCGGGGAGGGCTTCGGGTATGGCGTAGGGTATGGGTTAGGGTTAGGGTTAGGGTTAGGGTTAGGGTTAGGGTTAGGGTTAGGGTTAGGGTTAGGGTTAAGGTTAGGCTTAGGGTTAGTGTTATGGTACGGCTTAGGGTACGGGTTCGGGGAGGGGTTCGGTTACGGCGTCGGGTATGGGTTAGTCTTAGGGTTAGGGTTAGTGTTAGGGTTAGGTCTCGGTTTAGGGTACGTGTTAGGGTTAGGGTAGGGGTTAGGGTTAGGGTACGCATTAGAGTTAGGGTAGTTATTAAAACTATACAAGTCTCTAGATACACCTTAGCACGTAAAGGAATATTATTTGGGGGTCCAGCCATGGAGAAGAGTTTAGACACTAGGATAAGTTAAGGAACACACCCATTATAAAGAAATCACATTAGGATTCTCTTTTTAAATTGTTCCTTAAAACACTAGTGGTTAGGAAATCTATTGGAGGCAGAAGCAGTCAAGGGTAGCCTAGGGTTAGGGTTAGGCTTAGGGTATGGCTTCGGGTACGGCTTAGGGTACGGGTTTGGGGAGGGCTTCGGGAACGGCGTAGGGTAAGGGTTAGGGTTAGGGTTAGTGTTAGGGTTAGGGCTCGGTTTACGGTATTGGTTAGGATTAGGGTAAGTGTTAGGGTTAGGGTAGGGGTTAGGGTTAGGGTACGCGTTAGGGTTAGTGTAGTTATTAAACCTATCCCACTCTCTAGATACCCCTTAGCACGTAAAGGAATATTATTTGGAGGTCCAGCCATGGAGAAGCGTTTAGACACTAGGATAAGATAAGGAACACACCCATTATAAAGAAATCACATTAGGATTCTCTTTTTAAGCTGTTCCTTAAAACACTAGTGCTTAGGAAATCTATTGGAGGCAGAAGCAGTCAAGGGTAGCCTAGGGTTAGGGTTAGGCTTAGGGTTAGGGTTAGGGTACGGCTTAGGGTACGGGTTCGGGGAGGGCTTCGGGTACTGCGTAGGGTATGGGTTAGGGTTAGGGTTAGGGTTGGTGTTAGGGTTAGGGCTCGGTTTAGGGTACGGGTTAGAATTAGGGTACGTGTTAGAGTTAGGGTAGTGGTTAGGGTTAGTGTACGTGTTAGGGTTAAGGTAGTGATTAAACGTATCCCACTCTCTAGATACCCCTTATCACGTAAAGGAATATTATTTGGGCTTCCAGCCATGGAGAAGAGTTTAGACACTAGTATAAGATAAGGAACACACCCATTATAAAGAAATCACATTAGGATTATCTTTTTAAGCTGTTCCTTAAAACACTAGTGCTCAGGAAATCTACTGGAGGCAGAAGCAGTCAAGGGTAGCCTAGGGTTAGGGTTAGGCTTAGGGTTAGGCTTAGGGTACGGGTTCGGGGAAGGCTTCGGGTACGGTGTAGGGTATGGGTTAGGGTTAGGCTTAGGGTTAGTGTTAGTGTTAGGGCTCGGTTTAGTGTACGGGTTAGGATTAGGGTACCTGTTAGGGTCTGCGTTTGCTCACCAAACCTCACCAAACCTCTCAGCCCCAAGACTGTCCAACCTTATTTCTCATCCAGCTATGGGTCTAGATATAGTCAATCCAGGTTGCATCACAGCCGCTGATCGAATTGTGTAAGAATTTCTCTCTCTTTCACTGTCTTTGTTTCATGGGTTTTTAAAAGTAATTTATTTTTATACTGGTGTTTAGCTGCTTTTCACTGCTGTGTTCATGCTGCTTTACACCCACTTGACACACTAACAGAGAGATATCAATACATAGGTTTTAAGATTATTACTAGTCAGATATATTGTTGTGCGGTGAATAGGGGGTGTTGAGTCCAGTTTTCTGAGCAAGGAGTAGGTCTTGTCTATTACATATTGGGTTTATGGAACGTTATCTGAGCTAATTTGAAACCCTTGTTTTATGCATCACCCGACCTCACCTTTCCCGTTAAGCAGCCATAGTGTGTTTTCTAAACGTGTGACTCTGTTCTGTTAGGTAATTCAGTTCAAATGTAGCGGTTTTTACATTCCCTCAATAAGTGATACCTTATGATAAGTGTCTTTTTCTGTGTGACTTATTTCACTTAGAATCGTCGTACCTAAATCCACTCATCATGCTGCTACTAGCCTCATGACATTGATTTCATGGCTGAGTGATATTCCATTGTACATAAGGACCAAAACTTCTTTATCGATTTTTCTCTTTCCTGGGATATTTAAGGTGGAATGAAGTGGAGGTCCTTGGCAACAGAGCAGCCCTAAACTTTGGGGTGCTTGTGTCTTGCTGATTTTTAATTTTCCCACTTTATACCCCCATGCGTGGAAGTGCCCTATGCTCTCTAAGCTATGTTTTTTAGATGTTTCAGGACACACCGTAACCTTTTCCAGAGCGGCTGTTGGCAATTTACATCCCGCCCATCAGTGTAGCAAGGCTCCCATTTCTCCATGGCCTGTCCTGCATTTCTGGGTTTGACACTTTTCTCAGCATGGCCCTTTTGACCGATGGGAAGCAAGACTACTTTGTAGCGCTGATTTGCCTTTCCAGGTTGCTTGGTTGGCCAAAAAGGGCGTATGCGTTTTTTCCTGAATATATTCAGGAAAAAACGCATACGCCCTTTTTGGCCAAGGGCATCATTGTCAAAGTTTTGCCACTTTTCATGTGCTTTAAAGGCGTTTCGGATCTACCTCATGAAATCTGTTTCCTGCAATTCTGCCTTGATTTCAAATCCTCTTCTTTGTCTTCCCTCAATATATTTGTGGACGAGAGTTATCATTTATAACTCTGCAGGTTTGTGAATTGCAGTGCCCTGAAGCTCCATTTTACAACTCGCTTTTTTGGGAGCTGGCCGCAAAAGCGCAGGATGGCTTCAGGCCCTGTTGTGGTTCTGGGGGGCAGGCTGAGCCTGTGGTTAATTCTTCCTGATGGGAATATAGAGTGACCTGTGCCTGTCCCAACACCAAGAGCTAGTCTCTCATTGGTTCCCCGTCTTCCCGTTCATCCTCAGGACAAATTGCAATCTATACGGACCAGGAGGTTAAAGGTGCTGATGTTCCGAGTAAGGAGATTGCTAGTAAAGTGGCTGGAATGGCGAACCCGAGCACAAGGAGATGAGAAATGAGGTGCGTTTTAGAAACCTTTCCCCATCACACGGTGTACCATTTTCTGGGTTTCTCATGCATGTTTTCGATATAGGAAGATGCCCTTGAACCTGGAGATTTGGGACCCATGGGATGGGTAACACGCCATATTACTTTAAAGGGTCTGCATTTGCTCACCCAACCTCAAAAAACCTCTTAGCCCCAAGAGTGTCCACCCTTATGTCTCATCCAGCTGTGGGTCTACATATGGTCAATCCAGGTTGCATCACAGCCCCTGAAATAATTGTGTAAGAATTTCTCTCTCTTTCACTGTCATTGTTTCATGGATTTTTAAAGGTAATTTATTTTTATACTGGGGTTTAGCTGCTTTTCACTGCTGTGTTTATGCTGCTTTACACCCACTTGACACACTAATATAGAGATTTCAATACATAGGTTTTAAGATTCTTACTAGTTAGATATATCCTTGTGCGGTGAATAGGGTGTGTTGAGTCCAGTTCTCTGAGCAAGGAGTAGGTCTTGTCTATTACATATTGGGTTTATGGAACGGTATCTGAGCTAATTTGAAACTCTTGTTTTATGCATCACCCCACCTCACCTTTCCCGTTAAGCAGCCATAGTGTGTTTTCTAAACGTGTGACTCTGTTCTGTTTTGTAATTCAGTTCAAGTGTAGCCGTTTTTACATTCCCTCTATAAGTGATAGCTTATGATAAGTGTCTTTTTCTGTGTGACTTATTTCACTAAGAATCATCGTACCTAAATCCACTCATCATGCTGCTACTAGCCTTATGACATTGATTTCATGGCTGAGTGATATTCCATTGTACATAAGGACCACCACTTCTTTATCCATTTTTCTCTTTCCTGCGATATTTCAGGTGTCATGAAGTGGAGGTTCTTATCAACAGAGCAGCCCTAAACTTTGGGGTGCTTGTGTCTTGCTGATTTTTAGTTTTCCCAATATATACGCCCGTGAGTGGAAGTGCCCTATGCACTCTAAACTGTGTTTTTTCGATGTTTCAGGACACACCGTACACTTCTCCAGATTGGCTGTTGACAATGTACATCCCGCCCATCAGCGTAGCAAGGCTCCCATTTCTCCATGGCCTGTCCTGCATTTCTGGTTTTGACACTTTTTTCAGCGTGGCCCTTTTGACGGATGGGAAGCGAGACTTCTTTGTAGCGCTGATTTGCCTTTCCAGGTTGCTTGGTTGGCCAAAAAGGGCGTATGCATTTTTTCCGGAATATATTCAGGAAAAAACGCATACGCCCTTTTTGGCCAAGGGCATCATTGTCGACGTTTTGCCGCTTTTCATGTGCTTTAAAGGCGATTCGAATCTACCTCCTGAAATCGGTTTCCAGCATTCTGCCTTGCTTTCAAATCCTCTTCGTTGCCTTCCCTCAATATATTTGTGGACGAGAGTTATCATTTATAACTCTGCAGGTTTGTGAAATGAAGTGCCCCTGAGATCCATTTTTCAACTCGCTTTTTTGGGAGCTGGCCGCAAAAGTGCAAGATGGCTTCAGGCCCTATTCTGTTTCCGGGCAGCAGGCTGAGCCTGTGGTTAATTCTTCTTCCTGATGGGAAAATAGAGTGACCTGTGCCCGTCCCAACACCTAGAGCTAGTCTCTCATTGGCTCCCCCTCTTCCCGTTCATCCTCAGGACAAATTGCAAGCTGTACGGAACAGGAGGTTAAAGGTGCTGAATCTCCAAGGAGGGAGATTGCTAGTAAAGCGGCTGGAATGGCGAACCCGAGCACAAGGAGATGAGAAATGAGGTGCGTTTTAGAAACCTTTCCCGGTCTCACTGTCTACCACTTTCTGGGATTCTCATGCATGTTTTCGATGTAGGAAGATGCCCTTGAACCTGGAGATTTGGGACCCATGGGTTGGGTAACAGGCAGTATTTCTTTAAAGGGTCTGCGTTTGCTCCCCCAACCTCACCAAACCTCTCAGCCCTGAGAGTGTCCACCCTTATGTCTCATCCATCTGTGTGTCTAGATATGGTCAATCCAGGTTGCATCACAGACCCCGAACGAATTTTTTAAGAATTTCTTTCTTTCACTGTCTCTGTTTCTCGGGTTTTTAAAAGTAATTTATTTTTATAATGGGGTTTAGCTGCTTTGCACGGCTGTGTTTATGCCACTTTACACCCACTTGACTCACTTCCAGAGAGATATCAATACATAGGTTTTAACATTCTTACTAGTGAGATATATTCTTGTGCAGTGAATAGGGGATATTGAGTCCAGTTTACTGAGCAAGGACTAGGTCTTTCTGTTACTTATTGGGTTTACTGAACGGTATCTGAGCTAATTTGAAACCCTTGTTTTATGCATCACCCCACCTTACCTTTCCCGTTAAGCAACCATAGTGTGTTTTCTAAATGTGTGACTTTGTTCTTTTTTGTAATTCAGTTCAAGTGTAGCGGTTTTTACATTCCCTCTATAAGTGATAGCTTATGATAAGTGTCTTTTTCTGTGTGACTTATTTCACTTAGAATCGTCGTACCTAAATCCACTCATCATGCTGCTACTAGCCTTATGACATTGATTTCATGGCTGAGTGATATTCCATTGTACATAAGGACCACCAATTCTTTATCCATTTTTCTCTTTCCTGGGATATTTAACGTGTCATGAAGTAGAGGTTCTTGTCAACAGAGCAGCCCTAAACTTTGGGGTGCCGGTGTCTTGCTGATTTTTAATTTTCCCAATTTATACGCCCATGAGTGTCATTAGCCTATGCGCTCTAAGCTGTGTTTTTTCGATGTTCCAGAACACACCGTACACTTCTCCTGAGTGGCTGTTGGCAATTTACATCCCACCCATCAGCGTAGCAAGGCTCCCATTTCTCCATGGCCTGTCCTGCATTTCTGGTTTTGACACTTTTTTCAGCATGGCCCTTTTGACCGATGGGAAGTGAGACTTTTTTGTAGCGCTGATTTGCCTTTCCAGGTTGCTTGGTTGGCCAAAAAGGGCGTATGCATTTTTTCCTGAATATATTCAGGAAAAAACAAATACGCCCTTTTTGGCCAAGGGCATCATTGTCAAAGTTTTGCCGCTTTTAATGTGCTTTAAACGCGATTCGAATCTACATCCTGAAATCTGTTTCCTGCAATTCTGCCTTGATTTCAAATCCTCTTAGTTGCCTTCCCTCAATATATTTGTGGACGAGAATTATCATTTATAACTCTGCAGATTTTTGAATTGCAGTGCCCCTGAGCTCCATTTTTCAACTCGCTTTTTTGGGAGCTGGCCGCAAAAGCACAGGATGGCCTCAGGCCCTATTCTGATTCCGGGCGGCAGGCCGAGCCTGTGGTTAATTCTTCTTTTTGATGGGAAAATAGAGTGACCTGTGCCTGTCCCAACACCTAGAGCTTGTGTCTCATTGGCTCCCCCTCTTCCCGTTCATCCTCAGGAAAAATTGCTAGCTGTATGGAACAGGAGGGTTAAAGGTGCTGATTCTCCAAGGAGGGAGATTGCTAGTAAAGCGGCTGGAATGCCGAACCCGAGCACAAGGAGATGAGAAATGAGGTGCGTTTTAGAAACCTTTCCCGGTCAGACGGTGTACCACCTTCTGGGTTTCTGATGCATGTTTTCGATGTAGGAAGATGCCCTTGAACCTGGAGATTTGGGATCCATGGGATGGGCAACAGGCAGTGTTACTTTAAAGGGTCTGCGTTTGCTCCCCCAACCCCACCAAACCTCTCAGCCCCGAAAGTGTCCACCCTTATGTCTCATCCAACTGTGGGTCTAGATATGGTCAATCCAGGTTGCATCACAGCCTCTGCATGAATTGTGTAAGAATTTCTCTCTCTTTCACTGTCTTTGTTTCATGGGTTTTTAAAATTAATTTATTTTTATAATGGGGTTTAGCTGCTTTTCACTGCTGTGTTTATGCCGCTTTACACCCACTTGACTCACTTCCATAGATATATCAATACATAGGTTTTAAGATTCTTACTAGTCAGATATATTCTTGTGCGGTGAATAGGGGGTGTTGAGTCCAGTTCTCTGAGCAAGGAGTAGGTCTTGTCTATAACATATTGGGTTTATGGAACGTTATCTGAGCTAATTTGAAATCCTTGTTTTTTGCATCACCCCACCTCACCTTTCCCGTTAAGCAACCATAGTGTGTTTTCTAAATGTGTGACTCTGTTCTGTTTTGTAATTCCGTTCAAGTGTAGTAGTTTTTACATTCCCTCTGTTAGTGATATCTTATGATAAGTGTCTTTTTCTGTGTGACTTATTTCACTTAGAATCGTCGTACCTAAATCCACTCATCATGCTGCTACTAGCCTTATGATATTGATTTCACGCCCGAGTGATATTACATTTTACATATGGACCACAACTTCTTTATCCATTTTTCTCTTTCCTGGGATATTTATGGTGGAATTAAGTGGAGGTTCTTGTCAACAGAGCAGCCCTAAAGTTTGGGGTGCCTGTGTCTTATTGATTTTTAGTTTTCCCAATTTATACGCCCATGAGTGGATGTGCCCCTTTCTCTCTAGCTGTGTTTTTTAGATGTTTTAGGAAACACCATACCCTTCTCCAGAGTCGTCATTGGCAATTTACATCCCACCCATCAGTGTAACAAGGCTCCCTTTCCTCCCTGTCCTCTCCTGCATTTCTTGTTTTTACACTTTTTGAGGAATGCCATTTTGACCAAAGGGAAGTCAGACTTCTTTGTAGTGCTGAATTGCATTTCCGGCTTGCTTGGTTTGTCAAAAAGGGCCTATGGGTTTTTTCCTGAATTCATTCAGAAAAAAACGCATATGCTCTTTTTGTCCAAGTGCATCATTGTCGACGTTTTGCTGCTTTTCATGTGCTTTAGGGGCGATTCGAATCTAACTCCTGAAATCTGTTTCCTGCAATTCTGCCTTGATTTCAAATCCTCTTCGTTGCCTTCCCTCAATATATTTGTGGACGAGAGTTATCATTTATAACTCTGCAGGTTTGTGAATTGCAGTGCCCCTGAGCTCCATTTTTCAACTCGCTTTTTTGGGAGCTTTCCGCAGAACCGCTGGTTTGCTTCTGGCCCTACTCTGGTTCCCGGTGGCAGGCTAAGCCTTTGCTTAATTCTTCTTCCTGACTGGAAAGTAGAGTGACATGTGCCTCTCCGAACATCTAGGGCTTGGCTCTCCTTGTTTCTTCTCCTTCCCCTTCTTCCTTTGGACAAATTCCAATTTCTGTGCAACTGGATGTTGAAGGTGCTGACATCCTCACGTGGGGAGATTTTAAGGAAAAAGGCTGGAGGCGTGAACCCAACAACCAGGAAATTAGGAGTTTTGGTGCCTTTTCCAAAATCTTCCTGATCCAACCGTGTTCCATCTTCTGGGTGTCACAGGCATGTTTTAGCTGTAGGAAAGGTCCCGTGTATGTAAGGAGAGCACAAGGGATTTTTCCAAATCAGTGTCTCCCCGAACTCCAATCTGGGGAATTTTTAAGCTACTGGTACATGTGTGTTCATTAAGGGACTTGGGCCGTAGGCAGAGTCTGAACTTTAGATGATTGAAGTCTTCAGGTTCAGAAACGCTCACCATTGGCCTCCTTTAGTTTCCATTTTATCTGTAGTTGATAGATGATGTCGATATAGATATCTATTGTTTTTCAGATTATTTCCCGTTAGGGGTCATTACAAAATATTGAGTATAGTTCCCTGTGCTATACAGTAGTTCCTTGTTGATGATATATTTTATACATAGCAGTGTGTATATGTTAATCTGAAACTGTTAATTTATCCCTCCTCCCACCTTTCCCCTTTGGTAATAAAAAATATAAGATTTTATACTTCTCAGAAATCTAGGAGCTGAAAGAGAGGTATCATTTTCAATGGAAAATCATTCAAAACAAGGTTGAAACTTCAACCAAGATTATTAGATGTACATCCTTGGAAAGAAATCACTGCATTTCTCTACTGTTGACCTGACAAATAAGACAAACCCCTCCACTGAACTTGCTTATAATAAAGTGATGGAAATATCAAATGGAAGTGTTAGAAACATCTTATTTTACACGAGCCTTATACACTGCTCTATGTTAATTACAGTTTGGCTCACACATCTGTTCATTGAAGTTACAATGTTCTCAAATTCTGTTACTGATCCTGCAGAGTGGGCCCCAACAAGGGTCTCCCTGCCCAGTGTCATTGGAGCCAACAGATCGAGACTGACTTTGGTTCAGAAGCAAAGGAAAACTTTATATTTTGATCAGAGAATGGAGAGGTGAGAGTGTGTGCTCCCCTACGGGTTGTGGGCCGGGCTGCTGTGTAGGGATCCTGTCAGCATCAGCTGGAGGGAGGGGGCGGAGCTCTCGAGGGCCGGGTTGGCTGGAGCTCAGGCTCTATGTCGCAGAGTCTGCACAGGGCCCCACGAGCTGAGGTGTCGGCCCAGCCATTTTGCACTAGGAAATCGGGTCTGAAGTGTCGGGTGTGGGACCTCTGCCTGTGGAAACCTAGGAGCAAGTGAAATTAGACAAAGCACAAAGGAAAAAATGGTTAGACTTTATTTTATTGCCCAGATTCTATTTTTATCTCCCAGGAATTTTTAATGGGCTTTGCCAGTGACAAAGCCCTCCTCTGCCTTTTGTCCCATTCCTCATTCTTGGGGCGCTGAGGGTGCAGACATGTCTTCTGTAAATGCTTCATGCTGAGTTGGGTGTCCTCATACCCGGGGGGAGGGGCAGGACTTGTCCCCAGCAGCCTCCAGGTGAGATTGATTGTCCGCAGGCCTCCTCCCTCACTGCTCGTCTGCCTGAGCACCAGCATTGGAAGTTTTATAGATTCTAATGACCTTTAAGGGTCCAGGAAAGAGATGTGCAGAGACGCTGGGTGGGTGGGCGGTTTTACCCTGCTCCACATTGGTTCGGCCCCCTTAGGCTGACGGTTTCTGCCAGCCTAGATGCTCTGACCAGTAGTCTGCACTTTCTTCAGTTAGGCCACTGAATTAACGTACAAACAGCACCAGGTGTCAGAGCCCTGCTTGCTCAACTCCCAGACAGTCCAGGGCCGGTGGTGATCCAGGACCATGACGGCCACTCAGTCAACGGCCTTTTGAAGTAGCCAGGAGTAGAGCCGGTCTCACTGGCCGCCGTCACCGCAGTGTCTGTAGGCTTTTCTATGGTAGCAGCGTTATTTATGGTTCCCCTGCCAAGTTTATTAGCTCCGCTCTGGGTGCAGTAAGTCCTGTAAGCAATAGTCTGCTCTTTTGGGGCACACTCTTGTTGTTTTCTGAGAGAAGCTCCAGGTCAAGTGATGGTCACACGAGTCGTCATGGGGGCCCATTGCCCCAGGTTGTCTCTCTGGAGGTTGGTGTTGGAGGGCCTCCTCACTCGAGGTCATTGTGCCCACGGAGCAATCCCTGCAACTTCAGGGCATGGTGGGTGGTTAGGATCACCAAGTGGCGTCCTTTTCCCTTAGGAGGGAGCTGGCCTTGCGGGCTGCTGATTTCCAGGTTTTTAGATACCCCCAGTATCCTGGTCGGATGGGGTGGCTGGCCAATGCCTGGAGGGCATTCTTGCATTGTTCCACTTCAAGTGGTCCCAGTTTTTACACTAATACTCCAAGGGCGATTCGCCTTGGACCAGGAATGTAAAGGTCAAAGGGTTTAGCTAACTTAGGGAGGTCCAGGGCCAGGGTCTGAATTGACTGCTCTTTCCAATCTTGAAAGGCCGCTTCTGGATTCTATTCAAAAGGATCATCATCTTTTCCTTTCAGTGTTTCATATAGAGGCCCAGCTATTAGACTGTAGTTAGGGATCCAGATGCAGCAAACCCCGGTCTCCCCAGGAACCCCTAAGCTGTCTTCTAGTTTCAGGAAGGCTGAGGCTGCAAATGGCTTCTTCCCTTTCCTGGGGTGGGCTTCTCCGACCTTCTGTGCGAATGAAGCCCAGGAAGGCCACCTTAGTTTGTGATATTTGAGCCTTTTCCTTGGACACCTTCTATCTTTTATTGGCTAGGTAGTTCAGAGGCCTCCTTAGTCGGCCTGGTGATCAGAATGTCATCTGCATATTGAAGGAGGGTTCCCTTCTCCAGAGGTAGATCTTTTAGGTCTTTAGCTAACGTTTCCCCAAAGATGGTGTGGGAATTTTTGAACCCCTGGGGCAGGACGGCCCAGCAGTATTGTTTTTGTTGTATGTTGAGTCCTGCCACTCACAGCCAAAATTTCTTGTGACTCTGGGACTAATGCAATACAGAAGAAGGCATCATTAAAGTCTAATACAGAATGCCATGTCCTGGTGGATGGTAGAATGACCAGCAGGGTGTAGGAATTAGGAACTACTAGATGTATATCCTCTGTGGCTTCACTGACTGTCCTGGCGTCCTCTACCAGGTCCCCAGCAGCCCACGGGGCTCTGGTGGTTAGGCCGCTCCCAGGATATGGAGCTCACCTGGGCAGGTACGCAGCAGCCCACGGGGCTCTCGTGGGCAGGCCCCTCCCTGGATATGGAGCTCCCGTGAATAGGTACCCCGGCAGGGCTGGGCACACAGGAACCGTGCACATAGCCCTCATTGCAGAGCACCCCCAGCATACCTGTCACTCAGAGCTGACACAGAGCACCTCAGAGCAGAGCTTGAACTAACAAACAGCAGCTCCAACAGGTCTGTGACCCTAGGCTTCACTCTGTGCGGCCTCCCTCTGCCTGGTCTTCCAGGGGCTTCCACTGCAGCCGGGGCACCAGGCCTCTGTCTCCACCCACCACCCCTCCTCTCCCTGACTCCTGGGTTCCTCTCATTAGCAGAGGGTCTTCTTGAAGTTGTCTCCCACTCATGGACCAGATAAAATGATTAGAAAACAAGCCAGGGCTGCCGCCCCTTATCTATCCTGACTCTGGGGACCCTACACCTGTTCCTTGGATCTGGCCGGTGCAGCAAGGCCCATTTTCTGCAACTCTGAGCCCCTGAGGGGCGAGGATTGGCTGACCTGGGCAGCCTGACCCGGCCGGCCAGCCCTTCCCAGGTGTGCCTAGGTTGAGGTCAATATAAACACCCCTCCAGGCAGCAAAAGCCTCTGCAGCTGTGCCTGACGCCATATTCTCTGCCCCATCAGCAGTCTCGGGGTTGGGCTGGTGGGAAGGAGTAGGGCCCACGGCTCTATGAGTGGCCCGGTGTGACTGGGGCTCTGCTGGACTTTCTGCAGGAGTTGCCGGGCTGCCACCTGCTAAAGAAGAGGATGTGTCACCCATACTTGCTGCTGGAATTTCTCCCCGGGCAGAGGTGAGGAAGGAAAAAAGCAGTGGGGGCCGGGACAGGAGGGGTACCTCAGGCAGGGAAATGGAAAGCTTCCAGACGAGCGCCCGGGGCCAGGACCATCCTGGCTGGCCTGCAGGCACCAAGTCGGCCTGCGTGCTGTCGCTGGTGTGACTCCAAGCCCCTTCCTCTAGTTTTTAAAGTCTTTGCACACATTCAGGTGTTTTACCTGGGAAGGGTGGGAAAAGTTCAGCAGCAGCTGGCCTGGGGCTCAGCTCACGTTTACTCAGAGACGCCTCCTCACGGTCCCCCAGCTTTGCAATGAGGACGCTCCTCGTGTGGGGGCTGCTGGCTGCATGGGAGATGATTCCCCACCTGTGACCAACTTCAGAATTGTTTACCACTGGAGCAAGTGCCCTGATAGGGTTTTCCTCTGTATGACCAGTGGGTTCTGTTTTTTTTTTTTTTTTCTTTTTTGGTTCAAGGTAAGTTTTATTCCTCTTTCTGTATTTATGCATATAAGCATGGAAATAATTCATTCATATAAATACGTCTATGGGAAGGACAGAACTTTTTTTTCTGTTTTATTTTTTTAAGTATTATTTATTTTTTAATTTTTGAATTTATTTTATTCATTTTTTTATACAACAGGCTCTTATTGGTTACCTATTTTATACTTATAAGTGTATATATGTCAATCCCAGGCTCGCAATTCATCCCACCACCACCACCCTGCCACTTTCCCCCCTTGGTGTCCATACATTTGTTCTCTACATCTGTGTCTCTATTTCTGCCTTGCAAACCGGTTCATCTTTACCATTTTTCTAGGTTCCACATGTATGCGTTAATATACGATATTTGTTTTTCTCTTTCTGACTTACTTCACTCTGTATGACAGTCTCTAGATCTATCCACGTCTCTACAAATGACCCAATTTCATTCCTTTTTATGGCTGAGTAATATTCCATTTTATATATGTAGCACATCTTTTCTGTTCGTCTGTCTATGGGCATTTAGGTTGCTTCCATGACCTGGCTATTGTAAATAGTGCTGCAATGAATATTGTGGTGAATATGTCTTTTTGAATTATGGTTTTCTCTGGGTATATGGCCAGTAGTGGGATTGCTGGGTCATATGGTAATTCTATTTTTAGTATTTTAAGGAACCTCCATGCTGTTCTCCATAGTGACTGTATCAATTTACATTTCCACAAATAGTGTAAGAGGGTTCCCTTTTCTCCACACCCTCTCCAGCATTTGTTGCTTGTAGATTTTCTGATGATGCCCATTCTAACTCGTGTGAGGTGATACCTCATTGTAGTTTTGGTTTATATTTCTCTAATAATTAGTGATGTTGAGCAGCTTTTCATGTGCTTCTTGGTCATCTGTATGTCTTCTTGGGATAAATGTCTATTTATGTCATCTGCCCCTTTTTGGATTGGGTTGTTTGTTTTTTTACTGTTGAGCTGCATGAGCTGTTTATATACATTGGAGATTACTCCTTTGTCCATTGATTCGTTTGCAAATATTTTCTCCCATTGTGAGGGTTGTCTTTTCGTCTTGTTTGTAGTTTCCTTTGCTTTGCAAAAGCTTTTAGGTTTCATTTGC
Organism: Balaenoptera physalus; assembly: GCF_965194825.1. NCBI lineage: Eukaryota > Metazoa > Chordata > Mammalia > Artiodactyla > Balaenopteridae > Balaenoptera > Balaenoptera physalus. The sequence continues at coordinate 750,118 of NW_028126427.1, forward strand.
TCCCATATGTTTATTTTTTTTTTATTCCATTACTCTAGGAGGTGGATCAAAAAAGATCTTGCTGTGATTTATGTCAAAGAGTATTCTTCCTATGTTTTCCTCTAAGAGTTTTATAGTGTCCGGTCTTACATTTCGGTCTCTAATCCATTTTGAGTTTATTTTTTGTGTATGGTGTTTGGGAGTGTTCTAATTTCATTCTTTTACATGTAACTGTCCATTTTCCCCAGCACCACTTATTGAAGAGACTTTCTTTTCTCCTTTGTATACCCTTGCCTCCTTTGTCATAGATTAGTGGGCCATAGGTGTGTAGGTTTATCTCTGGGCTTTTTTTTTTCTTTTACATCTTTATTGGAGTATAATTGCTTTACAATTGTGTGTTAGTTTCTGCTGTATAAAAAAGGGAATCGGCTGTGCATATACATATAACACCATATCCCCTCCCTCTTGCACCTCCTTCTCACTCCCTTATCCCACCCTTTTAGGTGGTCACAAAGCACAGAGCTGATCTCCCTGTGCTACGTGGTTGCTTCCCAGTAGCTATCAATTTTACATTTGGTAGTGTATATATGTCCATACCACTCTCTCACTTTGTCCCAGCTTACCCTTCCCTCTCCCCATGTCCTCAAGTCCTTTCTCTACGTCTGTGTCCTTAATCCTTTCCTGCCCCTAGGTTCTTCATAAAGTTTTTTTTTAAGATTCCATATATATGTGTTAGCATACGGTATTTGTTTTTCTCTTTCTGACTTACTTCACTCTGTAGGACAGACTCTAGATCCATCCACCTCACTAAAAATAACTCAATTTCATTTCTTTTTATGGCTGAATAATGTTCCATTGTATATATATGTGCCACATCTTCTTTATCCATTTATCTGTTGATGGACACTTAGGTTGCTTCCATGTCCTGGCTATTGTAAATAGAGCTACAGTGAACATTGTGGTACATGACTCTTTTTGAATTATGGTTTTCTCAGGGTAAATGTCCAGGAGTGGGTTTGCTGGGTTGTATGGTAGTTCTATTTTTAGTTTTTAAGGAACCCCCATACCGTTCTCCCTAGTGGCTATATCAATTTACATTCCCACCAACAATGCAAGAGGGTTCCCTTTTCTCCAATAAATGCCTCTCCAGCATTTATTGTTGGTAGATTTTTTGATGATGGCCATTCTGACTGGTGTGAGGTGATACCTCACTGTAGTTTTGATTTGCATTTCTCTAATGATTAGTGATGTTCAGCATCCTTTCATGTGTTTGTTGGCAACCTGTATATCTTCTTTGGAGAAATGTCTATTTAGGTCTTCTGCCCATTTTTGGATTGGGTTGTTCTGTTTTGTGATATTGAGCTACATGAGCTGCTTTTTGGAGATTAATCCTTTGCCATTTGCTTCATTTGAAAATATTTTCTCCCATTCTGATGGTTGTCTTTTCATCTTGCTTATGTTTTCCTTTGCTGTGCAAAAGAATTTATGTTTCATTCGGTCCCATTTTTTAATTTTTGTTTTTATTTCCATTTCTCTAGGAGGTGGGTCAAAAAGGATCTTGCTGTGATTTATGTCATAGACTGTTCTGCTTATGTTTTCCTCTAAGCGTTTTATAGTGGCTGGTCTTATATTTAGGTCTCTAATCCATTTTGAGTTTATTTTTGTGTATGGTGTTAGGGAGTGTACTAATTTCATTCTTTTACATGTAACTGTCCAGTTTTCTCAGCACTACTTGCTGAAGACACTGTCTTTTCTCCATTGTATACCCTTGCCTCCTTTGTCATAGATTAGTGAACCATAGGTACGTGGGTTTATCTCTGTGCTTTCTATCCTGTTCTATTGACCTATATTTCTGTTTTTGTGTCAGTACCATATTATCTTGATTCCTCTAGCTTTGTAATATAGTCTGAAGTCTGGAAGTCTGATTCCTCCAGCTCTTTTTTTTCCCCCTCAAGACTGCTTTGGCTATCCAGGGTCTTTTGTGTCTCCCTACAAATTTTAAGATTTTTTTTCTTGTTCTGTAGAAAATGCCAAAGGTATTTTGATCGGGATTGCATTGAATCTGTAGATTTCTTTGGGTAGTATAGTCATTTTCACAATATTGATTCTTGTAATCCGAGAACATGGTATATGTCTCCATCTGTTTATATCATCTTTGATTTCTTTCATCAGTGTCTTTTAGTTTTCTGAGTACAGGTCTTTTACTACCTTAGGTAGGTTTATTCCTAGGTATTTTATTCTTATTGTTGCAGTGGTAATGGGATTGTTTCCTTAATTTCTCTTTCTGATCTTTCATTGTTAGTGTAGAGGAATGCAAGCAATTTCTGTGCATTAATTTTGTATCCTGCAACTTTACCAAATTCATTGATTAGCTCCAGTGGTTTTCTGGTGGCATCTTTAGGATTCTCTATCTATGATATCATGTCATCTGCAAACAGTGACAATTTTACTTCTTCTTTTCCTTTTTGTATTCCTTTTATTTCTTTTTCTTCTCTGATTGCCATGGCTAGGACTTCCAAAACTATGTTGAATAGCAGTGGTGAGAGTGGACATCCTCGTCTTGTTCCTGATCTTAGAGGAAACGCTTTCAGTTTTTCACCATTGAGAATGCTGTTTGCTGTGGGTTTGTCATATATGGCCTTTATTATGTTGAGGTAGTTTCCCTCTATGCCCACACTCTGCAGAGTTTTTATCGTAAATGAGTGTTGAATTTTCTCAAAATCTTTTCCTTCATCTATTGAGATGATCATATGGTTTTATTCTACAATTTGTTAATATGGTGTATCACATTGATTTGTGTATATTGAAGAATCCTTGCATCCCTGGGATAAACCCCACTTGATCATGGTGTATGATCCTTTTAATGTGTTGTTCAATTCTGTTTGCTAGTATTTTGTTGAGGATTTTTACATCTATATTCATCAGTGATATTGGTCTATAATTTTCTTTCCTTGTAGTATCTCTGTCTGATTTTGGTATCAGGGTGATGGTGGTCTCATAGAATGAGTTTGGGAGTGTTCCTTCCCCTGCAATTGTTTTGAAGAATTTGAGAAGGTTGGGTGTTAGCTCTTCTCTAAATGTTTGATAGAATTCACCTGTGATGCCATCTGGTTCTGGGCTTTTCTTTGTTGGAAGATTTTTAATCACAGTTTCAATTTCATTGCTTGTGATAGGTTTGTTCATATTTTCTATTTCTTCCTGGTTCAGTCTTAGAAGGTTATCCCTTTCTAAGAATTTGTCCATTTCTTCCAGATTGTCCATTTTATTGCCCTAGAGTTGCTTGTAGTAGTCTCTTAGGATCCTTTGTATTCCTGTGGTGTCTGTTGTAACTTCTGCTTTTTCACTTCCAATTTTGTTGATTTGCATCCTCTACCTCTTTTTCTTGAGTCTGGCTAAAGGTTGATCATTTTTGCTTATCTTCTCAAAGAACCAGCTTTTAGTTTTATTGATCTTTGCTTTCGTTTTCTTTGTTTCTATTTCATTTATTTCTGCTCTGATCTTTATGATTTCTTTCCTTCTACTAACTTTGGGTTTTGTTCTTCTTTCTCTAGTTCCTCTAGGTGTAAGGTTAGATTGTTTATTTGAGATTTTTCTTGTTTCTTGAGGTAGGCTTGTATTGCTATAAACTTCCCTCTTAGAACTCCTTTTGCTGCATCCCATAGGTTTTGGATCATCGTGTTTTTGTTGTCGTTTGTCTCTAGGTAGTTTTTGATTTCCTCTTTGATTTCTTCAGTGATCTCTTGGTTATTTAGTAACGTATTGTTTAGCCTCCATGTGTTTGTGTTTTTTACGTTTTTTTCCGTGTAATTGATTTCTAATCTCATAGCATTGTGGTCGGAACATCTGCTTGATATGATTTCAGTTTTCTTAAATTTACTGAGGCTTTATCTGTGACCCAAGATGTGATCTATCCTGGAGAATGTTCCGTGTGCAGTTGAGAAGAACGTGTAATCTGCTGTTTTTGGATGGAATGTCCTATAAATACAAATTAACTCTATCTGGTCTATTGTGTCATTTAAAGCTTGTGTTTCCTTATTAATTTTCTGTCTGGCTGATCTCCACTGGTGTAAGTGAGCTGTTAAAGTCCCCCGCTATTATTGTGTTACTGTCAATTTCCTCTTTTATAGCTGTTAGCAGTTGCCTTATACATTGAGGTGCTCCTATTTTGGGTACATATATATTTATAATTGTTATATCTTCTTCTTGGATTGATCCCCTGACCATTATGTAGTGTCTTTCCTTGTCTCTTGTAACATTCTTTATTTTAAAGTCTATTTTATCTGATATGAGTATTGCTACCCAAGCTTTCTTTTGATTTTCATTTGCATAGAATATATTTTTCCATCACCTCACTTTGAGTCTGTATGTGTCCCTAGGTCTGAAATGGATCTCTTGTAGACAGCATATATATGGGTCTTGTTTCTGTATCCATTCCGCGAGCCTGTGTCTTTTGGTTGGAACATTTAGTGCATTCACGTTTAAGGTAATTATCGATATGTATGTTCCTACTACTATTTTCTTAATTGTTATGGGTTTGTCTTGGTGGGTCCTTTTCTTCTCTTGTGTTTCCCACTTAGAGAAGTTCCTTTAGCATTTGGTGTAGAGCTGGTTTCATGGTGCTGAATTCTCTTAGCTTTTGCTTGTCTGTAAGGCTTTTGATTTCTCCATCAAATCTGAATGAGCTCTTTGCAGGGTGGAGTACTCTTGGTTGTAGGTTCTTCCCTTTCATCACTTTAAATTTATCATGCCACTTCCTTCTGGCTTGTAGATTTTCTGCTGAGAAATCAGTTGTTATCCTTATGGGAGTTCCCTTGTATGTTATTGGTCATTATTCCCTTGCTGCTTTCAATCATTTTTCTTTGTCGTTAATTTTTGTCAATTTGATTACTATGTGTCTTGTCATTTTTCTCCTTTGGTTTATCCTGCCTGGGACACTCTGTGCTCCTGGACTTGGGTGGCTATTTCTTTTCCCATGCTAGGGAAGTTTTTGACCATAATCTCTTCAAATATATTCTCGGGTCCTTTCTCTCTCTCTTCTCCTTCTGGGACCCATATAATGCGAATGTTGTTGCATTTAATGTTGTCCCAGAGGACTCTTGGGGTGTCTTCGTTTATTTTCATTCTTTTTCTTTATTCTGTTCCATGGCAGTGATTTCCACCTTTCTGTCTTCCAGGTCACTTATCCGTTCTTCTGCCACAGTTATTCTGCTACGGATTCCTTCTAGTGTATTTTTCATTTCAGTTATTACATTGTTCACCTCTGTTTGTTTGTTCTTTAATTCTTCTAGGTCTTTGTTAAACATTTCTTGCATCTTCTCGATCTTTGCCTCCTTTTTTTTTCCAAGGCCTTGGCTCAACTTCACTATCATTATTCTGAATTATTTTTCTGGAAGGTTCCCTATCTCCACCTCATTTCGTTTTTTTTCTGGGGTTTTATCTTGTTCCTTGATCTGGTATAAAGTCCTCTGCCTTTTCATTTTGTCTATCTTTCTGTGAATGTGGTTTTCCTTCCACAGGCTGCAGAATTGTAGTTCTTCTTGCTTCTGCTGTCTGCTCTCCGGTGGATGAGTCTATCTTAGAGGCTAGTGCAAGCTTCCTGATGGGAAGGACTGGTGGTGGGTAGAGCTGGGTGTTGCTTTGGTGGGCAGAGCTTTAATCCGCTTGTCTACGGATTAAATAAAACTTTAATAAAAAGTTTAATCCGCTTTTCTGCTGATGCATGGGGCTGGGTTCCCTGCCTGTTGGTTGTTTGGCCTGAGGCGACCCAGCCCTGGAGCCTACCTTGCTCTTGGTGGGGCTAATGGCGGACTCTGGGAGGGCTCACACCAAGGAGTATTTCCCAGATCTTCTGCTTCCAGTGTCGTTGTCCTCACGGTGAGCCACAGCCACAGCCACCACCTGCCCCTGCAGGAGACCCTCTAAAAGTAGCAGGTAGTTCTGGTCATTCTCCTACAGGGTCACTGCTCCTTCCCCTGGGTCCTGATGTGCACACTACTTTGTGTGTGCCCTCCAAGAGTGGAGTATCTGAGTGGAGTTGAGACTCTGAGACTCTGTGTGGAGTCGCACAGACTCTGGGTCCTGTGAAGCTTCGATGTTTTGTGATTCTAGAAATCCTATAGGAGACGGTCCACAGCAGGTGACGCTAATGTTGTCAGTAGAGGTGTTGAAGCCAAAGATCTGCAGTTCCAACTAGAGGTGCCGATGTACATACAGGACAAAATCATCTCGTGTGAATGTAGTTCAGGCATGTTTAAGATGAATGCAGTCATGTTAATGCCTACCATATTCTATCTTGAGCCTCTCTTCAGGGACCCCCTCCTCAGTTCCTGAGGCTCCTGTAAGTCATGTACAGGGGACTGGAGAGTGGGCTCTGTCCAGTCTGAGCCCTGAGTTACCCTGTGTGTATCTTAGGATACTTTGTATTTCTGTGGTGTCTGTTGTAACATCATCTCTTTCATTTCAGATTTATTTGGGCCCTCTCTTTTTAAAAAAAACATACGACTGTTGTCTTTTATTCTTTACAGAAGTTTAATAAGTGTTTGATCTACTATCCTTACCCTATGTATACTTTTTGCAGTGAGATTTTTACTTTTCTTTGTTTCCTTGTTACTATCAATAATTAGTGAGACTTCTTTTAAGCTACCTTAAACATTGCTTATAAAGCTGCTTTATTAGTGATGACAGAGCTTTAATGGAAGTCCTGTTCTGGTTCTAAATTAGAATGCAATGTGCCAGCAAATAGCCCCTTAAGTTTATGTCTCATTACTTCTTGTTCTTTTTTTAATTTAATTCTTATTTTTTGTCAGAGCAAATTTAATTAAAATGTTTTGTTTCTTCTAGGTGTGCAAGATGTGGTTCTTTTAAACATATACATATATCTATTCTTCTTTGGATCATTTTCCCATGTAGGTTATGACACGATGTTGAGTAGTCTTGTCTTGGTATTACGTAGGTCTTTGGTGATTACATATTTCACATGTGTTTCTATATCTATCTTAACCCCAATATCCTAATGTATCCAATCCTCACACCTTTCCATTTGGTGAACCATAAGTTTGTTTAATGAATCTGTGATTGCATTTCTCTGTGGAAATATCTTCATTGGTATCAATTTTTAGCTAAGACCTATAAGTGATATTATAGGATATGTGTCTTTTGCTTTCTGACTTAGTACAATTTGCCTGATTACCTCAAGAATCATACATGGTGCTGCAAATGGCATTGTTTCATTTTTTTCCCTGGCTAATATTCCATCTGTACGTGTACCAGTTCTTCTTTGGCCACACCTCTTGATGGACTTTCTGGTTGCCTCCATGTCTTGGCTATTGTAATACTGCTGCAATGCACATTTGCTTGCCTGTGTCTTTCCAGTTCTATCTTCTTATGTTATAGGCCAAGGAGTGGGCTTGCTGTATCATATGGTAGCTCAGTGTGTATGTTTTAAAGGCACCACCATTCAGTTCTCATTAGTGGCTCTTTCCAGGTTACGTCCCACTTAAAATTGAGGGTATGAAATTCTCCAAAACACCTTCAATATTTATTGTTTGTAGTTTTCTTGCTGATGGTTATTCTAACAGGTGTGAGCAGATACCTATCTGTGGTTGAATTTGCATGTGTCCCATAATCTGTTGAAATTGAGCTTTAAAGCATGCCCTTTTTATTTATCAAACTGTGATTACAGCTTAGTTCTTCAAAGTGTTTTCTTAAAGTAAGTGTCACATTTTGAAAATTTTTGGCCATTAACTCCCTCAAGACATTTTGAGGGCACGTTTCATTCACAGCCCTGAAGTACTTGTTCATATGAAGAGACCATTAGCACAGGTTTTAAAGCTGCTTGTGCAGGTAACGGCCAGAGGGTGGCAGCCTTTCTACATTCCCAATCTGGTAAATAGGAAAAGAGACCTTCAGCCCCAAGAGTGTCCAGCTTTATTTCTCATCCAGCTGTGGGTCTGGATATGGTCACACCAGCTTGCATCACAGCCCCGGAAAGAATTATGTAAAAATTTCTCCCTCTATCACTGTCTTTGTTTTTTGGAATTTTTAAGTAATTTATTTTTATAATGGGGTTTACCTGATTTTCACTGCTGTGTTTATGCCCCTTTACACCCATTGATTAACTTACAGAGAGATATCAATACATAGGTTTTAAGATTTTTACTAGTCAGATATATTCTTCTTCGTTGAATAGGGGGTGTTGAGTCCACTTCACTGAGCAAGGAGTAGGTCTTGTCTATTACATATTGGGTTTATGGATCGGTAACTGAGCTAATATGAAACCCTTGTTTTATGCATCACCCCACCTCACCTTTCCCGTTAAGCAGCCATAGTGTGTTTTCTAAATGTGTGACTCTGTTCTGTTTTGTAATTCAGTTCAAATGTAACGGTTTTTACATTCCCTCTATAAGTGATATCTTATGATAAGTGTCTTTTTCTGTGTGACTTATTTCACTTAGAATCGTCGAACCTAAATCCACTCATCATGCTGCTAATAGCCTTATGACATTGATTTCATTGCTGAGTGATATTCCATTTTACATAAGGACCACAACATCGTTATCCATTTTCCTATTTCCTGGGATATTTAAGGTGTAATGAAGAGGAGGTTCTTGTCAAGAGAGCAGCCCTAAACTTTGGTGTGCCTGTGTCTTGCTGATTTTTAGTTTTCCAAATTTATACGGCCATGAGTGGAAGTGCCCTATGCTCTCTAAGCTGTGTTTTTTAGATGTTTCAGGACACACCGTACACTTCTCCAGAGTGGCTGTTGGAAATTTACATCCCGCCCATCAGCGTAGCAAGGCTCCCATTTCTCCATGGCCTGTCCTGCATTTCTGGTTTTGACGCTTTTTTCAGCATGGCCCTTTTGATCGATGGGAAACGAGACTTCTTTGTAGCGCTGATTTGCCTTTCCAGGTTGCTTGGTTGGCCAAAAAGGGCCTATGCGTTTTTTCCTGAATATATTCAGGAAAAAACGCATAGGCCCTTTTTGGCCAAGGGCATCATTGTCGAGGTTTTGCCGCTTTTCATGTGCTTTAAAGGAGATTCGAATCTACCTCCTTAAGTCTGTTTCGGCAATTCTGCCTTGCTTTCAAATCCTCTTCGTTGCCTTCCCTCAATATATTAGTGGATGAGAGTTATCATTGATAACTCTGCAGGTTTGTGAATTGCAGTGCCCCTGATCTCCATTTTTCAACTCGCTTTTTTGGGAGTTGGCCGAAAAAGCGCAGGATTGCTTCAGCCCCTATTCTACTTCCGGGCGGCAGGCTGAGTCTGTGGTTAATTCTTCTTCCTGATGGGAAAATAGAGTTACCTGTGCCTCTCCCAAAACCTAGAGCTTGTCTCTTATTGGTTCCCCCTCTTTCCGTTCATCCTAAGGACAAATTGCAACCTGTACGGAACAGGAGGTTAAAGGTGCTGATTCTCCAAGTAGGGAGATTGCTAGTAAAGCTGCTGGAATGGTGAACCCGAGCATAAGGAGATGAGAAATGTGGTGCGTTTTAGAAACCTTTCCCGATCACACGGTGTACCGTCGTCTGGGTTTCTCATGAATGTTTTCGATGTAGGAAGATGCCCTTGAACCTGGAGATTTGGGACCCATGGGATGGGTGCCACGCAGTATTACTTTAAAGGGTCTGCGTTTGCTCATCCAACCTCACCAAAACTCTCAGCCACAAGAGTGTCCACCCTTAAGTCTCATCCAGCTGTGGGTCTAGATATGGTCAATCCAGGTTGCATCACAGCCACTGAACGAATTTTGTAAGAATTTCTCTCTCTTTCACTGTCTTTGATTCATGGGTTTTTTTTTTCACGGTTTTTAAAAATTCATTTATTTTTATAATGGGGTTTAGCTGCTTTTCACGGCTGTGTTTATGCCGCTTTACACCCATTTGACTCACTTCCAGAGAGATATCAATACATAGGTTTTAAGATTCTTACTAGTCAGATATATTCTTGTGCGGTGAATAGGGGGTGTTGAGTCCATTTCACTGAGCAAGGAGTAGGCCTTTCTGTTACGTATTGGGTTTATGGAACGGTATCTGAGCTAATTTGAAACCCTTGTTTTATGCATCACCCCACCTCACCTTTCCCGTTAAGCAGCCATAGTGTGTTTTCTAAACGTGTGACTCTGTTCTGTTTTGTAATTCAGTTCAAGTGTAGCGGTTTTTACATTCCCTCTATAAGTGATAGCTTATGATAAGTGTCTTTTTCTGTGTGACTTATTTCACTTAGAATCTTCGTACCTAAATCCACTCATCATGCTGCTACTAGACTTATGACATTGATTTCATGGCTGAGTGATATTCCATTGTACATAAGGAACACCACATCTTTATCCATTCTTCTGTTTCCTGGGATATTTCAGGTGTCATGAAGTGGAGTTTCTTGTCAACAGAGCAGCCCGAAACTTTGGGGTGCCTGTGTCTTGCTGATTTTTTGTTTCCCAGTTTATACGCCCATGAGTGGAAGTGCCCTATGTGCTCTAAGCTGTGTTTTTTCGATATTTCAGGACACACCGTACACTTCTCCAGAGTGGCTGTTGGCAATTCACATACCGCCCATCAGCGTAGCAAGGCTCCCATTTCTCCATGGCCTGTCCTGCATTTCTGGTTTTCACACTTTTTTCACCATGGCCCTTTTGACCGATGGGAAGCGAGACTGCTTTGTAGCGCTGATTTGCCTTTCCAGGTTGCTTTTTTGGCCAAAAAGGGCGTATGCGTTTTTTCCTGAATATATTCAGGAAAAAACGCATAGGCCCTTTGTGGCCAAGGGCATCATTGTCGACGTTTTTCCGCTTTTCATGTGCTTTAAAGGCAACTAGAATCTACCTTCTGAAATCTGTTTCCTGCAATTCTGCCTTGCTTTCATATCCTCTTCCTTGCTGGCCCTAAGTATATTTTTGGACGAGAGTTATCATTTATAACTCTGCAGGTTTGTGAATTGCAGTGCCCCTGAGCTCCATTTTTCAACACGCTTTTTTGGGAGCTGGCCACAAAAGCGCAGGATAGCCTCAGGCCCTATTCTGGTTCCGGGCGGCAGGCTGAGCCTGTGGTTAATTCTTCTTCCTGATGGGAAAATAGAGTGACCTGTGCCTGTCCCAACACCTAGAGCTAGATTCTCATTGGCTCCTCCTCTTCCCGTTCATCCTCAGAACAAATTGCAACCTGTACGGAACAGGAGGTTAAAGGTTCTGATTCTCTAAAGAAGTAGATTGGTAGTAAATCGGCTGGAATGGCGAACCCGAGCACAAGGAGATGAGAAATGAGGTGCGTTTTAGAAACCTTTCCCGATCACACAGTATACCACCTTCTGGGTTACTCATGCATGTTTTCAATGTAGTAAGATGCCCTTGAACCTGGAGATTTGGGACCCATGGGGTAGGTAACAGGCAGTATTACTTTAAATGTTCTGCGTTTGCTCCCCCAACCTCACCAAACCTCTCAGGCCCAAGAGTATCCACCCTTATGTATCATCCAGCTGTGGGTCTAGATATGGTCAATCCGGTTTGCATCACAGCCCCTGAACGAATTGTGTAAGAATTTCTCTCTCTTTCTCTGTCTTTGTTTCATGGGTTTTTAAAAGTAATTTATTTTTATAATGGGGTTTAGCTGCTTTACACGGCTGTGTTTATGCGGCTTTACACCCACTTGACTCACTTCCAGAGAGATATCAATACATAGGTTTTAAGATTCTTACTAGTCAGACATATTCTTGTGCGGTGTATAGGGTTTGTTGAGTCTAGTTCACTGAGAAAGGTGTAGGTTTTGTCTATTACATATTGGGTTTATGGAACGTTTCTGAGCTAATTTGAAACCTTTGTTTTATGCATCACCCCGCCTCAGCTTTCCCGTTAAGCAGCCATAGTGTGTTTTCTAAACGTGTGACTCTGTTCTGTTCTTTAATTCAGTTCAAGTGTAGCGCTTTTTATATTCCCTCTATAAGTGATATCTTATGATAAGTGTCTTTTTCTGTGTGACTTATTTCACTTAGAATCGTCGAACCTAAATCCACTCATCATGCTGCTAATAGCCTTATGACATTGATTTCATGGCTGAGTGATATTCCATTTTACATAAGGACCACAACATCGTTATCCATTTTCCTATTTCCTGGGATATTTAAGGTGTGATGAAGAGGAGGTTCTTGTCAAGAGAGCAGCCCTAAACTTTGGTGTGCCTGTGTCTTGCTGATTTTTAGTTTTCCCAGTTTATACGGCCATTAGTGGAAGTGCCCCATGCTCTCTAAGCTGTGTTTTTTAGATGTTTCAGGACACACCGTACACTTCTCCAGAGTGGCTGTTGGAAATTTACATCCCGCCCATCAGCGTAGCAAGGCTCCCATTTCTCCATGGCCTGTCCTGCATTTCTGGTTTTGACGCTTTTTTCAGCATGGCCCTTTTGATCGATGGGAAACGAGACTTCTTTGTAGCGCTGATTTGCCTTTCCAGGTTGCTTGGTTGGCCAAAAAGGGCCTATGCGTTTTTTCCTGAATATATTCAGGAAAAAACGCATAGGCCCTTTTTGGCCAAGGGCATCATTGTCGAGGTTTTGCCGCTTTTCATGTGCTTTAAAGGAGATTCGAATCTACCTCCTTAAGTCTGTTTCGGCAATTCTGCCTTGCTTTCAAATCCTCTTCGTTGCCTTCCCTCAATATATTAGTGGACGAGTGTTATCATTGATAACTCTGCAGGTTTGTGAATTGCAGTGCCCCTGATCTCCATTTTTCAACTCGCTTTTTTGGGAGTTGGCCGCAAAAGCGCAGGATTGCTTCAGGCCCTATTCTACTTCCGGGCGGCAGGCTGAGTCTGTGGTTAATTCTTCTTCCTGATGGGAAAATAGAGTTACCTGTGCCTCTCCCAAAACCTAGAGCTTGTCTCTTATTGGTTCCCCCTCTTTCCGTTCATCCTAAGGACAAATTGCAACCTGTACGGAACAGGAGGTTAAAGGTGCTGATTCTCCAAGTAGGGAGATTGCTAGTAAAGCTGCTGGAATGGTGAACCCGAGCATAAGGAGATGAGAAATGTGGTGCGTTTTAGAAACCTTTCCCGATCACACGGTGTACCGTCGTCTGGGTTTCTCATGAATGTTTTCGATGTAGGAAGATGCCCTTGAACCTGGAGATTTGGGACCCATGGGATGGGTGCCACGCAGTATTACTTTAAAGGGTCTGCGTTTGCTCATCCAACCTCACCAAAACTCTCAGCCGCAAGAGTGTCCACCCTTAAGTCTCATCCAGCTGTAGGTCTAGATATGGTCAATCCAGGTTGCATCACAGCCACTGAACGAATTTTGTAAGAATTTCTCTCTCTTTCACTGTCTTTGATTCATGGGGTTTTTTTTTCACGGTTTTTAAAAATTCATTTATTTTTATAATGGGGTTTAGCTGCTTTTCACGGCTGTGTTTATGCCCCTTTACACCCATTTGACTCACTTCCAGAGAGATATCAATACATAGGTTTTAAGATTCTTACTAGTCAGATATATTCTTGTGCGGTGAATAGGGGGTGTTGAGTCCATTTCACTGAGCAAGGAGTAGGCCTTTCTGTTACGTATTGGGTTTATGGAACGGTATCTGAGCTAATTTGAAACCCTTGTTTTATGCATCACCCCACCTCACTTTTCCCGTTAAGCAGCCATAGTGTGTTTTCTGCATGTGTGACTCTGTTCTGTTTTGTAATTCAGTTCAAGTGTAACGGTTTTTACTTTCCCTGTATAAGTGATATGAGAAGTGCCTTTTCTGTGTGACTTATTTCACTTAGAATCGTCTCGTACCTAAATCCACTCATCATGCTGCTACTAGCCTTAGGACATTGATTTCATGGCTGAGTGATATTCCATTGTACATAAGGACCACCACTTATTTATCCATTTTTATCTTTCCTGGGATATTTAAGGTGGAATGAAGTGGAGGTCCTTGGCAACAGAGCAGCCCTAAACTTTGGTGTGCTTGTGTCTTGCTGATTTTTAACTTTCCCAATTTATACCCCCATGCATTGAAGTGCCCTATGCTATCTAAGCTGTGTTTTTTAGATGTTTCAGGACACACTGTACCTTTCTCAAGAGTGGCTGTTGGCAATTTACATCCCGCCCATCAGCGTAGCAAGGCTGCCATTTCTCCATGGCCTGTCCTGCATTTCTGGTTTTGACCCTTTTTTCAGCATGCCCCGTTTGACCGATGGGAAGCGAGACTTCTTTGTAGCGCTGATTTGCCTTTCCAGGTTGCTTGGTTGGCCAAAAAGGGCGTATGCGTTTTTTCCTGAATATATTCAGGAAAAAACGCATACGCCCTTTTTGGCCAAGGGCATCATTATCAATGTTTTGCCGCTTTTCATGTGCTTTAAAGGCGATTCGAATCTACCTCCTGAAATCTGTTTCCTGCAATTCTGCCTTGATTTCAAATCCTCTTTTTTGCCTTCCCTCAATATATTTGTGGACGAGAGTTATCATTTATAACTCTACAGGTTTGTGAATTGCAGTGCCCTGAAGCTCCATTTTACAATTCGCTTTTTGGGAGCTGGTCGTAAAAGCGCAGGATGGCTTCAGGCCCTGTTCTGGTTCCGGGGGGCAGGCTGAGCCTGTGGTTAATTCTTCTTCCTGATGGGAAAATAGAGTGCCCTGTGCCTGTCCCAACACCAAGAGCTAGTCTCTCATTGGTTCCCCATCTTCCCGTTCATCCTCAGGACAAATTGCAACCTGTACGGAACAGGAGGTTAAAGGTGCTGATGCTCCAAGTAGGGAGATTGCTAGTAAAGTGGCTGCAATGGCGAACCCGAGCACAAGGAGATGAGAAATGAGGTGCGTTTTAGAAACCTTTCCCCATCACACGGTGTACCATATTCTGGGTTTCTATGCATGTTTTCGATGTAGGAAGATGCCCTTGAACCTGGAGATTTGGGACCCATGGGATGGGTACAACGCAGTATTACTTTAAAGGGTCTGCGTTTACTCACCCAACCTCACCAAACCTCTCAGCCCCAAGAGTGTCCACCCTTATGTCTCATCCAGCTGTGGGTCTAGATATGGTCAATCCAGGTTCCATCACAGCCCCTGAACGAATTGTGTAAGAATTTCTCTCTCTTTCACTGTCTTTGTTTCATAGGGTTTTAAAAGTAATTTATTTTTAGAATGGGGTTTAGCTGCTTTTCACTGCTGTGTTTATGCCGCTTTACACCCACTTCACACACTAACAGAGAGATTTCAATACATAGGTTTTAAGATTATTACTAGTCAGATATATCCTTGTGTGGTGAATAGGGGGTGTTGAGTCCAGTTCTCTGAGCAAGGAGTAGGTCTTTTCTATTACATATTGGGTTTATGGAACGGTATCTCAGCTCATTTGAAACCCTTGTTTTATGTATCACCCCACCTCACCTTTCCTGTTAAGCAGCCATAGTGTGTTTTCTGCATGTGTGACTCTGTTCTGTTTTGTAATTCAGTTCAAGTGTAACGGTTTTTACTTTCCCTGTATAAGTGATATCTTATGAGAAGTGTCCTTTTCTGTGTGACTTATTTCACTTAGAATCTTCTCATACCTAAATCCACTCATCATGCTGCTACTAGCCTTAGGACATTGATTTCATGGCTGAGTGATATTCCATTGTACATAAGGACCACCACTTATTTATCCATTTTTATCTTTCCTGGGATATTTAAGAAGGAATGAAGTGGAGGTCCTTGGCAACAGAGCAGCCCTAAACTTTGGTGTTCCTGTGTCTTGCTGATTTTTAACTTTCCCAATTTATACCCCCATGCATGGAAGTGCCCTATGCTCTCTAAGCTGTGTTTTTTAGATGTTTCAGGACACACTGTACCCTTCTCCAGAGTGGCTGTTGGCAATTTACATCCCGCCCATCAGCGTAGCAAGGCTCCCATTTCTCCATGGCCTGTCCTGCATTTCTGGTTTTGACACTTTTTTCAGCATGGCCCATTTGACCGATGGTAAGCGAGACTTCTTTGTAGCGCTGATTTGCCTTTCCAGGTTGCTTGGTTGGCCAAAAAGGGCGTATGCGTTTTTTCCTGAATATATTCAGGAAAAAACGCATACGCCCTTTTTGGCCAAGGGCATCATTATCAATGTTTTGCCGCTTTTCATGTGCTTTAAAGGCGATTCGAATCTACCTCCTGAAATCTGTTTCCTGCAATTCTGCCTTGATTTCAAATCCTCTTTTTTGCCTTCCCTCAATATATTTGTGGACGAGAGTTATCATTTATAACTCTGCAGGTTTGTGAATTGCAGTGCCCTGAAGCTCCATTTTACAACTCGCTTTTTGGGAGCTGGCCGTAAAAGCGCAGGATGGCTTCAGGCCCTGTTCTCGTTCCGGGGGGCAGGCTGAGCCTGTGGTTAATTCTTCTTCCTGATGGGAAAATAGAGTGCCCTGTGCCTGTCCCAACACCAAGAGCTAGTCTCTCATTGGTTCCCCATCTTCCCGTTCATCCTCAGGACAAATTGCAACCTGTACGGAACAGGAGGTTAAAGGTGCTGATGCTCCAAGTAGGGAGATTGCTAGTAAAGTGGCTGCAATGGCGAACCCGAGCACAAGGAGATGAGAAATGAGGTGCGTTTTAGAAACCTTTCCCCATCACACGATGTACCATATTCTGGGTTTCTATGCATGTTTTCGATGTAGGAAGATGCCCTTGAACCTGGAGATTTGGGACCCATGGGATGGGTACCACGCAGTATTACTTTAAAGGGTCTGCGTTTACTCACCCAACCTCACCAAACCTCTCAGCCCCAAGAGTGTCCACCCTTATGTCTCATCCAGCTGTGGGTCTAGATATGGTCAATCCAGGTTCCATCACAGCCCCTGAACGAATTGTGTAAGAATTTCTCTCTCTTTCACTGTCTTTGTTTCATGGGGTTTTAAAAGTAATTTATTTTTAGAATGGGGTTTAGCTGCTCTCCACTGCTGTGTTTATTCCGCTTTACACCCACTTCACACACTAACAGAGAGATTTCAATACATAGGTTTTAAGATTATTACTAGTCAGATATATCCTTGTGTGGTGAATAGAGGGTGTTGAGTCCAGTTCTCTGAGCAAGGAGTAGGTCTTGTCTATTACATATTGGGTTTATGGAACGGTATCTCAGCTCATTTGAAACCCTTGTTTTATGTATCACCCCACCTCACCTTTCCTGTTAAGCAGCCATAGTGTGTTTTCTGCATGTGTGACTCTGTTCTGTTTTGTAATTCAGTTCAAGTGTAACGGTTTTTACTTTCCCTGTATAAGTGATATCTTATGAGAAGTGTCCTTTTCTGTGTGACTTATTTCACTTAGAATCGTCTCATACCTAAATCCACTCATCATGCTGCTACTAGCCTTAGGACATTGATTTCATGGCTGAGTGATATTCCATTGTACATAAGGACCACCACTTATTTATCCATTTTTATCTTTCCTGGGATATTTAAGGTGGAATGAAGTGGAGGTCCTTGGCAACAGAGCAGCCCTAAACTTTGGTGTTCCTGTGTCTTGCTGATTTTTAACTTTCCCAATTTATACCCCCATGCATGGAAGTGCCCTATGCTCTCTAAGCTGTGTTTTTTAGATGTTTCAGGACTCACTGTACCCTTCTCCAGAGTGGCTGTTGGCAATTTACATCCCGCCCATCAGCGTAGCAAGGCTCCCATTTCTCCATGGCCTGTCCTGCATTTCTGGTTTTGACACTTTTTTCAGCATGGCCCATTTGACCGATGGGAAGCGAGACTTCTTTGTAGCGCTGATTTGCCTTTCCAGGTTGCTTGGTTGGCCAAAAAGGGCGTATGCGTTTTTTCCTGAATATATTCAGGAAAAAACGCATACGCCCTTTTTGGCCAAGGGCATCATTATCAATGTTTTGCCGCTTTTCATGTGCTTTAAAGGCGATTCGAATCTACCTCCTGAAATCTGTTTCCTGCTATTCTGCCTTGATTTCAAATCCTCTTTTTTGCCTTCCCTCAATATATTTGTGGACGAGAGTTATCATTTATAACTCTGCAGGTTTGTGAATTGCAGTGCCCTGAAGCTCCATTTTACAACTCGCTTTTTGGGAGCTGGCCGTAAAAGCGCAGGATGGCTTCAGGCCCTGTTCTGGTTCCGGGGGGCAGGCTGAGCCTGTGGTTAATTCTTCTTCCTGATGGGAAAATAGAGTGTCCTGTGCCTGTCCCAACACCAAGAGCTAGTCTCTCATTGGTTCCCCATCTTCCCGTTCATCCTCAGGACAAATTGCAACCTGTACGGAACAGGAGGTTAAAGGTGCTGATGCTCCAAGTAGGGAGATTGCTAGTAAAGTGGCTGCAATGGCGAACCCGAGCACAAGGAGATGAGAAATGAGGTGCGTTTTAGAAACCTTTCCCCATCACACGGTGTACCATATTCTGGGTTTCTATGCATGTTTTCGATGTAGGAAGATGCCCTTGAACCTGGAGATTTGGGACCCATGGGATGGGTACCACGCAGTATTACTTTAAAGGGTCTGCGTTTGCTCACTCAACCTCACCAAACCTCTCAGGCCCAAGAGTGTCCACCCTTATGTCTCATCGAGCTGTGGCTCTAGATATGGTCAATCCAGGTTGCATCACAGCCCCTGAACGAATTGTGTAAGAATTTCTCTCTCTTTCTCTGTCTTTGTTTCATGGGTTTTTAAAAGTAATTTATTTTTATAATGGGGTTTAGCTGCTTTTCACTGCTGTGTTTATGCCGCTTTACACCCACTTGACACACTAACAGAGAGATATCAAAACATAGGTTTTAAGATTATTACTAGTCAGTTATATTGTTGTGTGGTGAATAAGGCGTGTTGAATCCGTTCTCTGAGCAAGGAGTAGGTGTTGTCTGTTACATATTGGGTTTATGGAACGGTATCTGAGCTAATTTGAAACCCTTGTTTTATGTATCACCCCACCTCACCTTTCCCGTTAAGCAGCCATAGTGTGTTTTCTGCATGTGTGACTCTGTCCTGTTTTTTAATTCAGTTCAAGTGTAACGGTTTTTACATTCCCTCTATAAGTGATATCTTATGAGAAGTGTCCTTTTCTGTGTGACTTATTTCACTTAGAATTGTCATACCTAAATCCACTCATCATGCTGCTACTAGCCTTATGACAATGATTTCATGGCTGAGTGATATTCCATTGTACATAAGGACCACAACTTCTTTATCCATTTTTCTCTTTCCTGGGATATTTAAGGTGGAATGAAGTGGAGGTCCTTGGCAACACAGCAGCCCTAAACTTTGGTGTACTTGTTTCTTGCTGATTTTAATTTTTCCAATTTATACCCCCATGCGTGGAAGTGCCCTATGCTCTCTAAGCTGTGTTTTTTAGACGTTTCAGGACACACCGTACACTTCTCCAGAGTGGCTGTTGGCAATTTACATCCCTCCCATCAGCGTAGCAAGGCTCCCATTTCTCCATGGCCTGTCCTGCATTTCTGGTTTTGACACTTTTTTCAGCATGGCCCATTTGACCGATGGGAAGCGAGACTTCTTTGTAGCGCTGATTTGCCTTTCCAGGTTGCTTGGTTGGCCAAAAAGGGCGTATGCGTTTTTTCCTGAATATATTCAGGAAAAAACGCATACGCCCTTTTTGGCCAAGGGCATCATTATCAATGTTTTGCCGCTTTTCATGTGCTTTAAAGGCGATTCGAATCTACCTCCTGAAATCTGTTTCCTGCAATTCTGCCTTGATTTCAAATCCTCTTTTTTGCCTTCCCTCAATATATTTGTGGACGGGAGTTATCATTTATATCTCTGCAGGTTTGTGAATTGCAGTGCCCTGAAGCTCCATTTTACAACTCGCTTTTTGGGAGCTGGCCGTAAAAGCGCAGGATGGCTTCAGGCCCTGTTCTGGTTCCGGGGGGCAGGCTGAGCCTGTGGTTAATTCTTCTTCCTGATGGGAAAATAGAGTGCCCTGTGCCTGTCCCAACACCAAGAGCTAGTCTCTCATTGGTTCCCCATCTTCCCGTTCATCCTCAGGACAAATTGCAACCTGTACGGAACAGGAGGTTAAAGGTGCTGATGCTCCAAGTAGGGAGATTGCTAGTAATGTGGCTGGAATGGCGAACCGGAGCTCAAGGAGATGAGAAATGAGGTGCGTTTTAGAAACCTTTCCCCATCACATGGTGTACCATCTTCTGGGTTTCTCATGCATGTTTTCAATGTAGGAAGATGCCCTTGATCCTTGAGATTTGGGACCCATGGGATGGGTTCCAAGCAGTATTACTTTAAAGGGTCTGCGTTTGCTCACTCAACCTCACCAAACCTCTCAGGCCCAAGAGTGTCCACCCTTATGTCTCATCGAGCTGTGGCTCTAGATATGGTCAATCCAGGTTGCATCACAGCCCCTGAACGAATTGTGTAAGAATTTCTCTCTCTTTCTCTGTCTTTGTTTCATGGGTTTTTAAAAGTAATTTATTTTTATAATGGGGTTTAGCTGCTTTTCACTGCTGTGTTTATGCCGCTTTACACCCACTTGACACACTAACAGAGAGATATCAAAACATAGGTTTTAAGATTATTACTAGTCAGTTATATTGTTGTGTGGTGAATAAGGCGTGTTGAATCCGTTCTCTGAGCAAGGAGTAGGTGTTGTCTGTTACATATTGGGTTTATGGAACGGTATCTGAGCTAATTTGAAACCCTTGTTTTATGTATCACCCCACCTCACCTTTCCCGTTAAGCAGCCATAGTGTGTTTTCTGCATGTGTGACTCTGTCCTGTTTTTTAATTCAGTTCAAGTGTAACGGTTTTTACATTCCCTCTATAAGTGATATCTTATGAGAAGTGTCCTTTTCTGTGTGACTTATTTCACTTAGAATTGTCATACCTAAATCCACTCATCATGCTGCTACTAGCCTTATGACAATGATTTCATGGCTGAGTGATATTCCATTGTACATAAGGACCACAACTTCTTTATCCATTTTTCTCTTTCCTGGGATATTTAAGGTGGAATGAAGTGGAGGTCCTTGGCAACACAGCAGCCCTAAACTTTGGTGTACTTGTTTCTTGCTGATTTTTAATTTTTCCAATTTATACCCCCATGCGTGGAAGTGCCCTATGCTCTCTAAGCTGTGTTTTTTAGACGTTTCTGGACACACCGTACACTTCTCCAGAGTGGCTGTTGGCAATTTACATCCCGCCCATCAGTGTAGCAAGGCTCCCATTTCTCCATGGCCTGTCCTGCATTTCTGGTTTTGACCCTTTTTTCAGCATGGCCCATTTGACCGATGGGCAGCGAGACTTCTTTGTAGCGCTGATTTGCCTTTCCAGGTTGCTTGGTTGGCCAAAAAGGGCGTATGCGTTTTTTCCTGAATATATTCAGGAAAAAACGCATACGCCCTTTTTGGCAAAGGGCATCATTATCAATGTTTTGCCACTTTTCATGTGCTTTAAAGGCGATTCGTATCTACCTCCTGAAATCTGTTTCCTGCAATTCTGCCTTGATTTCAAATCCTCTTTTTTGCCTTCCCTCAATATATTTGTGGACGAGAGTTATCATTTATAACTCTGCAGGTTTGTGAATTGCAGTGCCCTGAAGCTCCATTTTACAACTCGCTTTTTGGGAGCTGGCCGTAAAAGCGCAGGATGGCTTCAGGCCCTGTTCTCGTTCCGGGGGGCAGGCTGAGCCTGTGGTTAATTCTTCTTCCTGATGGGAAAATAGAGTGCCCTGTGCCTGTCCCAACACCAACAGCTAGTCTCTCATTGGTTCCCCATCTTCCCGTTCATCCTCAGGACAAATTGCAACCTGTACGGAACAGGAGGTTAAAGGTGCTGATGCTCCAAGTAGGGAGATTGCTAGTAAAGTGGCTGTAATGGCGAACCCGAGCACAAGGAGATGAGAAATGAGGTGCGTTTTAGAAACCTTTCCCCATCACACGGTGTACCATATTCTGGGTTTCTATGCATGTTTTCGATGTAGGAAGATGCCCTTGAACCTGGAGATTTGGGACCCATGGGATGGGTACCACGCAGTATTACTTTAAAGGGTCTGCGTTTACTCACCCAACCTCACCAAACCTCTCAGCCCCAAGAGTGTCCACCCTTATGTCTCATCCAGCTGTGGGTCTAGATATGGTCAATCCAGGTTCCATCACAGCCCCTGAACGAATTGTGTAAGAATTTCTCTCTCTTTCACTGTCTTTGTTTCATGGGGTTTTAAAAGTAATTTATTTTTAGAATGGGCTTTAGCTGCTTTTCACTGCTGTGTTTATGCCGCTTTACACCCACTTCACACACTAACAGAGAGATTTCAATACATAGGTTTTAAGATTATTACTAGTCAGATATATCCTTGTGTGGTGAATAGGGGGTGTTGAGTCCAGTTCTCTGAGCAAGGAGTAGGTCTTGTCTATTACATATTGGGTTTATGGAACGGTATCTCAGCTCATTTGAAACCCTTGTTTTATGTATCACCCCACCTCACCTTTCCTGTTAAGCAGACATAGTGTGTTTTCTGCATGTGTGACTCTGTTCTGTTTTGTAATTCAGTTCAAGTGTAACGGTTTTTACTTTCCCTGTATAAGTGATATCTTATGAGAAGTGTCCTTTTCTGTGTGACTTATTTCACTTAGAATCGTCTCATACCTAAATCCACTCATCATGCTGCTACTAGCCTTAGGACATTGATTTCATGGCTGAGTGATATTCCATTGTACACAAGGACCAACACTTATTTATCCATTTTTATCTTTCCTGGGATATTTAAGATGGAATGAAGTGGAGGTCCTTGGCAACAGAGCAGCCCTAAACTTTGGTGTTCCTGTGTCTTGCTGATTTTTAACTTTCCCAATTTATACCCCCATGCATGGAAGTGCCCTATGCTCTCTAAGCTGTGTTTTTTAGATGTTTCAGGACACACTGTACCCTTCTCCAGAGTGGCTGTTGGCAATTTACATCCCGCCCATCAGCGTAGCAAGGCTCCCATTTCTCCATGGCCTGTCCTGCATTTCTGGTTTTGACACTTTTTTCAGCATGGCCCATTTGACCGATGGGAAGCGAGACTTCTTTGTAGCGCTGATTTGCCTTTCCAGGTTGCTTGGTTGGCCAAAAAGGGCGTATGCGTTTTTTCCTGAATATATTCAGGAAAAAACGCATACGCCCTTTTTGGCCAAGGGCATCATTATCAATGTTTTGCCGCTTTTCATGTGCTTTAAAGGCGATTCGTATCTACCTCCTGACATCTGTTTCCTGCAATTCTGCCTTGATTTCAAATCCTCTTTTTTGCCTTCCCTCAATATATTTGTGGACGAGAGTTATCATTTATAACTCTGCAGGTTTGTGAATTGCAGTGCCCTGAAGCTCCATTTTACAACTCGCTTTTTGGGAGCTGGCCGTAAAAGCGCAGGATGGCTTCAGGCCCTGTTCTCGTTCCGGGGGGCAGGCTGAGCCTGTGGTTAATTCTTCTTCCTGATGGGAAAATAGAGTGCCCTGTGCCTGTCCCAACACCAACAGCTAGTCTCTCATTGGTTCCCCATCTTCCCGTTCATCCTCAGGACAAATTGCAACCTGTACGGAACAGGAGGTTAAAGGTGCTGATGCTCCAAGTAGGGAGATTGCTAGTTAAGTGGCTGTAATGGCGAACCCGAGCACAAGGAGATGAGAAATGAGGTGCGTTTTAGAAACCTTTCCCCATCACACGGTGTACCATATTCTGGGTTTCTATGCATGTTTTCGATGTAGGAAGATGCCCTTGAACCTGGAGATTTGGGACCCATGGGATGGGTACCACGCAGTATTACTTTAAAGGGTCTGCGTTTACTCACCCAACCTCACCAAACCTCTCAGCCCCAAGAGTGTCCACCCTTATGTCTCATCCAGCTGTGGGTCTAGATATGGTCAATCCAGGTTCCATCACAGCCCCTGAACGAATTGTGTAAGAATTTCTCTCTCTTTCACTGTCTTTGTTTCATGGGGTTTTAAAAGTAATTTATTTTTAGAATGGGGTTTAGCTGCTTTTCACTGCTGTGTTTATGCCGCTTTACACCCACTTCACACACTAACAGAGAGATTTCAATACATAGGTTTTAAGATTATTACTAGTCAGATATATCCTTGTGTGGTGAATAGGGGGTGTTGAGTCCAGTTCTCTGAGCAAGGAGTAGGTCTTGTCTATTACATATTGGGTTTATGGAACGGTATCTCAGCTCATTTGAAACCCTTGTTTTATGTATCACCCCACCTCACCTTTCCTGTTAAGCAGCCATAGTGTGTTTTCTGCATGTGTGACTCTGTTCTGTTTTGTAATTCAGTTCAAGTGTAACGGTTTTTACTTTCCCTGTATAAGTGATATCTTATGAGAAGTGTCCTTTTCTGTGTGACTTATTTCACTTAGAATCGTCTTGTACCTAAATCCACTCATCATGCTGCTACTAGCCTTAGGACATTGATTTCATGGCTGAGTGATATTCCATTGTACACAAGGACCACCACTTATTTATCCATTTTTATCTTTCCTGGGATATTTAAGGTGGAATGAAGTGGAGGTCCTTGGCAACAGAGAAGCCCTAAACTTTGGTGTTCCTGTGTCTTGCTGATTTTTAATTTTCCCAATTTATACCCCCATGCATGGAAGTGCCCTATGCTCTCTAAGCTGTGTTTTTTAGATGTTTCAGGACTCACTGTACCCTTCTCCAGAGTGGCTGTTGGCAATTTACATCCCGCCCATCAGCGTAGCAAGGCTCCCATTTCTCCATGGCCTGTCCTGCATTTCTGGTTTTGACACTTTTTTCAGCATGGCCCATTTGACCGATGGGAAGCGAGACTTCTTTGTAGCGCTGATTTGCCTTTCCAGGTTGCTTGGTTGGCCAAAAAGGGCGTATGCGTTTTTTCCTGAATATATTCAGGAAAAAACGCATACGCCCTTTTTGGCCAAGGGCATCATTATCAATGTTTTGCCGCTTTTCATGTGCTTTAAAGGCGATTCGTATCTACCTCCTGAAATCTGTTTCCTGCAATTCTGCCTTGATTTCAAATCCTCTTTTTTGCCTTCCCTCAATATATTTGTGGAGGAGAGTTATCATTTATAACTCTGCTGGTTCGTGAATTGCAGTGCCCTGAAGCTCCATTTTACAACTTGCTTTTTTGGGAGCTGGCTACAAAAGCGCTGGATGGCTTCAGGCCCTGTTCTGGTTCTGGGGAGCAGGCTGAGCCTGTGGTTAATTCTTCTTCCTGATGGGAAAATAGAGTGACCTGTGTCTGTCCCAATACCAAGAGCTAGTCTCTCATTGGTTCCCCGTCTTCCCGTTCATCCTCAAGACAAATTGCAACCTGTACGGAACAGGAGGTTAAAGGTGCTGATACTCCAAGTAGGGAGATTGCTAGTAATGTGGCTGGAATGGCGAACCGGAGCTCAAGGAGATGAGAAATGAGGTGCGTTTTAGAAACCTTTCCCCATCACATGGTGTACCATCTTCTGGGTTTCTCATGCATGTTTTCAATGTAGGAAGATGCCCTTGATCCTTGAGATTTGGGACCCATGGGATGGGTTCCAAGCAGTATTACTTTAAAGGGTCTGCGTTTGCTCACTCAACCTCACCAAACCTCTCAGGCCCAAGAGTGTCCACCCTTATGTCTCATCGAGCTGTGGCTCTAGATATGGTCAATCCAGGTTGCATCACAGCCCCTGAACGAATTGTGTAAGAATTTCTCTCTCTTTCTCTGTCTTTGTTTCATGGGTTTTTAAAAGTAATTTATTTTTATAATGGGGTTTAGCTGCTTTTCACTGCTGTGTTTATGCCGCTTTACACCCACTTGACACACTAACAGAGAGATATCAAAACATAGGTTTTAAGATTATTACTAGTCAGTTATATTGTTGTGTGGTGAATAAGGCGTGTTGAATCCGTTCTCTGAGCAAGGAGTAGGTGTTGTCTGTTACATATTGGGTTTATGGAACGGTATCTGAGCTAATTTGAAACCCTTGTTTTATGTATCACCCCACCTCACCTTTCCCGTTAAGCAGCCATAGTGTGTTTTCTGCATGTGTGACTCTGTCCTGTTTTTTAATTCAGTTCAAGTGTAACGGTTTTTACATTCCCTCTATAAGTGATATCTTATGAGAAGTGTCCTTTTCTGTGTGACTTATTTCACTTAGAATTGTCATACCTAAATCCACTCATCATGCTGCTACTAGCCTTATGACAATGATTTCATGGCTGAGTGATATTCCATTGTACATAAGGACCACAACTTCTTTATCCATTTTTCTCTTTCCTGGGATATTTAAGGTGGAATGAAGTGGAGGTCCTTGGCAACACAGCAGCCCTAAACTTTGGTGTACTTGTTTCTTGCTGATTTTTAATTTTTCCAATTTATACCCCCATGCGTGGAAGTGCCCTATGCTCTCTAAGCTGTGTTTTTTAGACGTTTCTGGACACACCGTACACTTCTCCAGAGTGGCTGTTGGCAATTTACATCCCTCCCATCAGTGTAGCAAGGCTCCCATTTCTCCATGGCCTGTCCTGCATTTCTGGTTTTGACCCTTTTTTCAGCATGGCCCATTTGACCGATGGGCAGCGAGACTTCTTTGTAGCGCTGATTTGCCTTTCCAGGTTGCTTGGTTGGCCAAAAAGGGCGTATGCGTTTTTTCCTGAATATATTCAGGAAAAAACGCATACGCCCTTTTTGGCAAAGGGCATCATTATCAATGTTTTGCCACTTTTCATGTGCTTTAAAGGCGATTCGTATCTACCTCCTGAAATCTGTTTCCTGCAATTCTGCCTTGATTTCAAATCCTCTTTTTTGCCTTCCCTCAATATATTTGTGGACGAGAGTTATCATTTATAACTCTGCAGGTTTGTGAATTGCAGTGCCCTGAAGCTCCATTTTACAACTCGCTTTTTGGGAGCTGGCCGTAAAAGCGCAGGATGGCTTCAGGCCCTGTTCTCGTTCCGGGGGGCAGGCTGAGCCTGTGGTTAATTCTTCTTCCTGATGGGAAAATAGAGTGCCCTGTGCCTGTCCCAACACCAACAGCTAGTCTCTCATTGGTTCCCCATCTTCCCGTTCATCCTCAGGACAAATTGCAACCTGTACGGAACAGGAGGTTAAAGGTGCTGATGCTCCAAGTAGGGAGATTGCTAGTAAAGTGGCTGTAATGGCGAACCCGAGCACAAGGAGATGAGAAATGAGGTGCGTTTTAGAAACCTTTCCCCATCACACGGTGTACCATATTCTGGGTTTCTATGCATGTTTTCGATGTAGGAAGATGCCCTTGAACCTGGAGATTTGGGACCCATGGGATGGGTACCACGCAGTATTACTTTAAAGGGTCTGCGTTTACTCACCCAACCTCACCAAACCTCTCAGGCCCAAGAGTGTCCACCCTTATGTCTCATCCAGCTGTGGGTCTAGATATGGTCAATCCAGGTTCCATCACAGCCCCTGAACGAATTGTGTAAGAATTTCTCTCTCTTTCACTGTCTTTGTTTCATGGGGTTTTAAAAGTAATTTATTTTTAGAATGGGCTTTAGCTGCTTTTCACTGCTGTGTTTATGCCGCTTTACACCCACTTCACACACTAACAGAGAGATTTCAATACATAGGTTTTAAGATTATTACTAGTCAGATATATCCTTGTGTGGTGAATAGGGGGTGTTGAGTCCAGTTCTCTGAGCAAGGAGTAGGTCTTGTCTATTACATATTGGGTTTATGGAACGGTATCTCAGCTCATTTGAAACCCTTGTTTTATGTATCACCCCACCTCACCTTTCCTGTTAAGCAGCCATAGTGTGTTTTCTGCATGTGTGACTCTGTTCTGTTTTGTAATTCAGTTCAAGTGTAACGGTTTTTACTTTCCCTGTATAAGTGATATCTTATGAGAAGTGTCCTTTTCTGTGTGACTTATTTCACTTAGAATCGTCTCATACCTAAATCCACTCATCATGCTGCTACTAGCCTTAGGACATTGATTTCATGGCTGAGTGATATTCCATTGTACACAAGGACCAACACTTTTTTATCCATTTTTATCTTTCCTGGGATATTTAAGATGGAATGAAGTGGAGGTCCTTGGCAACAGAGCAGCCCTAAACTTTGGTGTTCCTGTGTCTTGCTGATTTTTAACTTTCCCAATTTATACCCCCATGCATGGAAGTGCCCTATGCTCTCTAAGCTGTGTTTTTTAGATGTTTCAGGACACACTGTACCCTTCTCCAGAGTGGCTGTTGGCAATTTACATCCCGCCCATCAGCGTAGCAAGGCTCCCATTTCTCCATGGCCTGTCCTGCATTTCTGGTTTTGACACTTTTTTCAGCATGGCCCATTTGACCGATGGGAAGCGAGACTTCTTTGTAGCGCTGATTTGCCTTTCCAGGTTGCTTGGTTGGCCAAAAAGGGCGTATGCGTTTTTTCCTGAATATATTCAGGAAAAAACGCATACGCCCTTTTTGGCCAAGGGCATCATTATCAATGTTTTGCCGCTTTTCATGTGCTTTAAAGGCGATTCGTATCTACCTCCTGAAATCTGTTTCCTGCAATTCTGCCTTGATTTCAAATCCTCTTTTTTGCCTTCCCTCAATATATTTGTGGACGAGAGTTATCATTTATAACTCTGCAGGTTTGTGAATTGCAGTGCCCTGAAGCTCCATTTTACAACTCGCTTTTTGGGAGCTGGCCGTAAAAGCGCAGGATGGCTTCAGGCCCTGTTCTCGTTCCGGGGGGCAGGCTGAGCCTGTGGTTAATTCTTCTTCCTGATGGGAAAATAGAGTGCCCTGTGCCTGTCCCAACACCAACAGCTAGTCTCTCATTGGTTCCCCATCTTCCCGTTCATCCTCAGGACAAATTGCAACCTGTACGGAACAGGAGGTTAAAGGTGCTGATGCTCCAAGTAGGGAGATTGCTAGTAAAGTGGCTGTAATGGCGAACCCGAGCACAAGGAGATGAGAAATGAGGTGCGTTTTAGAAACCTTTCCCCATCACACGGTGTACCATATTCTGGGTTTCTATGCATGTTTTCGATGTAGGAAGATGCCCTTGAACCTGGAGATTTGGGACCCATGGGATGGGTACCACGCAGTATTACTTTAAAGGGTCTGCGTTTACTCACCCAACCTCACCAAACCTCTCAGCCCCAAGAGTGTCCACCCTTATGTCTCATCCAGCTGTGGGTCTAGATATGGTCAATCCAGGTTCCATCACAGCCCCTGAACGAATTGTGTAAGAATTTCTCTCTCTTTCACTGTCTTTGTTTCATGGGGTTTTAAAAGTAATTTATTTTTAGAATGGGCTTTAGCTGCTTTTCACTGCTGTGTTTATGCCGCTTTACACCCACTTCACACACTAACAGAGAGATTTCAATACATAGGTTTTAAGATTATTACTAGTCAGATATATCCTTGTGTGGTGAATAGGGGGTGTTGAGTCCAGTTCTCTGAGCAAGGAGTAGGTCTTGTCTATTACATATTGGGTTTATGGAACGGTATCTCAGCTCATTTGAAACCCTTGTTTTATGTATCACCCCACCTCACCTTTCCTGTTAAGCAGCCATAGTGTGTTTTCTGCATGTGTGACTCTGTTCTGTTTTGTAATTCAGTTCAAGTGTAACGGTTTTTACTTTCCCTGTATAAGTGATATCTTATGAGAAGTGTCCTTTTCTGTGTGACTTATTTCACTTAGAATCGTCTCATACCTAAATCCACTCATCATGCTGCTACTAGCCTTAGGACATTGATTTCATGGCTGAGTGATATTCCATTGTACACAAGGACCACCACTTATTTATCCATTTTTATCTTTCCTGGGATATTTAAGATGGAATGAAGTGGAGGTCCTTGGCAACAGAGCAGCCCTAAACTTTGGTGTTCCTGTGTCTTGCTGATTTTTAATTTTCCCAATTTATACCCCCATGCATGGAAGTGCCCTATGCTCTCTAAGCTGTGTTTTTTAGATGTTTCAGGACACACTGTACCCTTCTCCAGAGTGGCTGTTGGCAATTTACATCCCGCCCATCAGCGTAGCAAGGCTCCCATTTCTCCATGGCCTGTCCTGCATTTCTGGTTTTGACACTTTTTTCAGCATGGCCCATTTGACCGATGGGAAGCGAGACTTCTTTGTAGCGCTGATTTGCCTTTCCAGGTTGCTTGGTTGGCCAAAAAGGGCGTATGCGTTTTTTCCTGAATATATTCAGGAAAAAACGCATACGCCCTTTTTGGCCAAGGGCATCATTATCAATGTTTTGCCGCTTTTCATGTGCTTTAAAGGCGATTCGTATCTACCTCCTGAAATCTGTTTCCTGCAATTCTGCCTTGATTTCAAATCCTCTTTTTTGCCTTCCCTCAATATATTTGTGGAGGAGAGTTATCATTTATAACTCTGCTGGTTCGTGAATTGCAGTGCCCTGAAGCTCCATTTTACAACTTGCTTTTTTGGGAGCTGGCTACAAAAGCGTTGGATGGCTTCAGGCCCTGTTCTGGTTCTGGGGAGCAGGCTGAGCCTGTGGTTAATTCTTCTTCCTGATGGGAAAATAGAGTGACCTGTGTTTGTCCCAATACCAAGAGCTAGTCTCTCATTGGTTCCCCGTCTTCCCGTTCATCCTCAAGACAAATTGCAACCTGTACGGAACAGGAGGTTAAAGGTGCTGATACTCTAAGTAGGGAGATTGCTAGTAATGTGGCTGGAATGGCGAACCGGAGCTCAAGGAGATGAGAAATGAGGTGCGTTTTAGAAACCTTTCCCCATCACATGGTGTACCATCTTCTGGGTTTCTCATGCATGTTTTCAATGTAGGAAGATGCCCTTGATCCTTGAGATTTGGGACCCATGGGATGGGTTCCAAGCAGTATTACTTTAAAGGGTCTGCGTTTGCTCACTCAACCTCACCAAACCTCTCAGGCCCAAGAGTGTCCACCCTTATGTCTCATCGAGCTGTGGCTCTAGATATGGTCAATCCAGGTTGCATCACAGCCCCTGAACGAATTGTGTAAGAATTTCTCTCTCTTTCTCTGTCTTTGTTTCATGGGTTTTTAAAAGTAATTTATTTTTATAATGGGGTTTAGCTGCTTTTCACTGCTGTGTTTATGCCGCTTTACACCCACTTGACACACTAACAGAGAGATATCAAAACATAGGTTTTAAGATTATTACTAGTCAGTTATATTGTTGTGTGGTGAATAAGGCGTGTTGAATCCGTTCTCTGAGCAAGGAGTAGGTGTTGTCTGTTACATATTGGGTTTATGGAACGGTATCTGAGCTAATTTGAAACCCTTGTTTTATGTATCACCCCACCTCACCTTTCCCGTTAAGCAGCCATAGTTTGTTTTCTGCATGTGTGACTCTGTCCTGTTTTTTAATTCAGTTCAAGTGTAACGGTTTTAACATTCCCTCTATAAGTGATATCTTATGAGAAGTGTCCTTTTCTGTGTGACTTATTTCACTTAGAATCGTCTCATACCTAAATCCACTCATCATGCTGCTACTAGCCTTAGGACATTGATTTCATGGCTGAGTGATATTCCATTGTACACAAGGACCACCACTTATTTATCCATTTTTATCTTTCCTGGGATATTTAAGATGGAATGAAGTGGAGGTCCTTGGCAACAGAGCAGCCCTAAACTTTGGTGTTCCTGTGTCTTGCTGATTTTTAATTTTCCCAATTTATACCCCCATGCATGGAAGTGCCCTATGCTCTCTAAGCTGTGTTTTTTAGATGTTTCAGGACACACTGTACCCTTCTCCAGAGTGGCTGTTGGCAATTTACATCCCGCCCATCAGCGTAGCAAGGCTCCCATTTCTCCATGGCCTGTCCTGCATTTCTGGTTTTGACACTTTTTTCAGCATGGCCCATTTGACCGATGGGAAGCGAGACTTCTTTGTAGCGCTGATTTGCCTTTCCAGGTTGCTTGGTTGGCCAAAAAGGGCGTATGCGTTTTTTCCTGAATATATTCAGGAAAAAACGCATACGCCCTTTTTGGCCAAGGGCATCATTATCAATGTTTTGCCGCTTTTCATGTGCTTTAAAGGCGATTCGTATCTACCTCCTGAAATCTGTTTCCTGCAATTCTGCCTTGATTTCAAATCCTCTTTTTTGCCTTCCCTCAATATATTTGTGGACGAGAGTTATCATTTATAACTCTGCTGGTTCGTGAATTGCAGTGCCCTGAAGCTCCATTTTACAACTTGCTTTTTTGGGAGCTGGCTACAAAAGCGTTGGATGGCTTCAGGCCCTGTTCTGGTTCTGGGGAGCAGGCTGAGCCTGTGGTTAATTCTTCTTCCTGATGGGAAAATAGAGTGACCTGTGTTTGTCCCAATACCAAGAGCTAGTCTCTCATTGGTTCCCCGTCTTCCCGTTCATCCTCAAGACAAATTGCAACCTGTACGGAACAGGAGGTTAAAGGTGCTGATACTCTAAGTAGGGAGATTGCTAGTAATGTGGCTGGAATGGCGAACCGGAGCTCAAGGAGATGAGAAATGAGGTGCGTTTTAGAAACCTTTCCCCATCACATGGTGTACCATCTTCTGGGTTTCTCATGCATGTTTTCAATGTAGGAAGATGCCCTTGATCCTTGAGATTTGGGACCCATGGGATGGGTTCCAAGCAGTATTACTTTAAAGGGTCTGCGTTTGCTCACTCAACCTCACCAAACCTCTCAGGCCCAAGAGTGTCCACCCTTATGTCTCATCGAGCTGTGGCTCTAGATATGGTCAATCCAGGTTGCATCACAGCCCCTGAACGAATTGTGTAAGAATTTCTCTCTCTTTCTCTGTCTTTGTTTCATGGGTTTTTAAAAGTAATTTATTTTTATAATGGGGTTTAGCTGCTTTTCACTGCTGTGTTTATGCCGCTTTACACCCACTTGACACACTAACAGAGAGATATCAAAACATAGGTTTTAAGATTATTACTAGTCAGTTATATTGTTGTGTGGTGAATAAGGCGTGTTGAATCCGTTCTCTGAGCAAGGAGTAGGTGTTGTCTGTTACATATTGGGTTTATGGAACGGTATCTGAGCTAATTTGAAACCCTTGTTTTATGTATCACCCCACCTCACCTTTCCCGTTAAGCAGCCATAGTTTGTTTTCTGCATGTGTGACTCTGTCCTGTTTTTTAATTCAGTTCAAGTGTAACGGTTTTTACATTCCCTCTATAAGTGATATCTTATGAGAAGTGTCCTTTTCTGTGTGACTTATTTCACTTAGAATCGTCTCATACCTAAATCCACTCATCATGCTGCTACTAGCCTTAGGACATTGATTTCATGGCTGAGTGATATTCCATTGTACACAAGGACCACCACTTATTTATCCATTTTTATCTTTCCTGGGATATTTAAGATGGAATGAAGTGGAGGTCCTTGGCAACAGAGCAGCCCTAAACTTTGGTGTTCCTGTGTCTTGCTGATTTTTAATTTTCCCAATTTATACCCCCATGCATGGAAGTGCCCTATGCTCTCTAAGCTGTGTTTTTTAGATGTTTCAGGACACACTGTACCCTTCTCCAGAGTGGCTGTTGGCAATTTACATCCCGCCCATCAGCGTAGCAAGGCTCCCATTTCTCCATGGCCTGTCCTGCATTTCTGGTTTTGACACTTTTTTCAGCATGGCCCATTTGACCGATGGGAAGCGAGACTTCTTTGTAGCGCTGATTTGCCTTTCCAGGTTGCTTGGTTGGCCAAAAAGGGCGTATGCGTTTTTTCCTGAATATATTCAGGAAAAAACGCATACGCCCTTTTTGGCCAAGGGCATCATTATCAATGTTTTGCCGCTTTTCATGTGCTTTAAAGGCGATTCGTATCTACCTCCTGAAATCTGTTTCCTGCAATTCTGCCTTGATTTCAAATCCTCTTTTTTGCCTTCCCTCAATATATTTGTGGAGGAGAGTTATCATTTATAACTCTGCTGGTTCGTGAATTGCAGTGCCCTGAAGCTCCATTTTACAACTTGCTTTTTTGGGAGCTGGCTACAAAAGCGTTGGATGGCTTCAGGCCCTGTTCTGGTTCTGGGGAGCAGGCTGAGCCTGTGGTTAATTCTTCTTCCTGATGGGAAAATAGAGTGACCTGTGTTTGTCCCAATACCAAGAGCTAGTCTCTCATTGGTTCCCCGTCTTCCCGTTCATCCTCAAGACAAATTGCAACCTGTACGGAACAGGAGGTTAAAGGTGCTGATACTCTAAGTAGGGAGATTGCTAGTAATGTGGCTGGAATGGCGAACCGGAGCTCAAGGAGATGAGAAATGAGGTGCGTTTTAGAAACCTTTCCCCATCACATGGTGTACCATCTTCTGGGTTTCTCATGCATGTTTTCAATGTAGGAAGATGCCCTTGATCCTTGAGATTTGGGACCCATGGGATGGGTTCCAAGCAGTATTACTTTAAAGGGTCTGCGTTTGCTCACTCAACCTCACCAAACCTCTCAGGCCCAAGAGTGTCCACCCTTATGTCTCATCGAGCTGTGGCTCTAGATATGGTCAATCCAGGTTGCATCACAGCCCCTGAACGAATTGTGTAAGAATTTCTCTCTCTTTCTCTGTCTTTGTTTCATGGGTTTTTAAAAGTAATTTATTTTTATAATGGGGTTTAGCTGCTTTTCACTGCTGTGTTTATGCCGCTTTACACCCACTTGACACACTAACAGAGAGATATCAAAACATAGGTTTTAAGATTATTACTAGTCAGTTATATTGTTGTGTGGTGAATAAGGCGTGTTGAATCCGTTCTCTGAGCAAGGAGTAGGTGTTGTCTGTTACATATTGGGTTTATGGAACGGTATCTGAGCTAATTTGAAACCCTTGTTTTATGTATCACCCCACCTCACCTTTCCCGTTAAGCAGCCATAGTTTGTTTTCTGCATATGTGACTCTGTCCTGTTTTTTAATTCAGTTCAAGTGTAACGGTTTTTACATTCCCTCTATAAGTGATATCTTATGAGAAGTGTCCTTTTCTGTGTGACTTATTTCACTTAGAATTGTCATACCTAAATCCACTCATCATGCTGCTACTAGCCTTATGACAATGATTTCATGGCTGAGTGATATTCCATTGTACATAAGGACCACAACTTCTTTATCCATTTTTCTCTTTCCTGGGATATTTAAGGTGGAATGAAGTGGAGGTCCTTGGCAACACAGCAGCCCTAAACTTTGGTGTACTTGTTTCTTGCTGATTTTTAATTTTTCCAATTTATACCCCCATGCGTGGAAGTGCCCTATGCTCTCTAAGCTGTGTTTTTTAGACGTTTCTGGACACACCGTACACTTCTCCAGAGTGGCTGTTGGCAATTTACATCCCTCCCATCAGTGTAGCAAGGCTCCCATTTCTCCATGGCCTGTCCTGCATTTCTGGTTTTGACCCTTTTTTCAGCATGGCCCATTTGACCGATGGGCAGCGAGACTTCTTTGTAGCGCTGATTTGCCTTTCCAGGTTGCTTGGTTGGCCAAAAAGGGCGTATGCGTTTTTTCCTGAATATATTCAGGAAAAAACGCATACGCCCTTTTTGGCAAAGGGCATCATTATCAATGTTTTGCCACTTTTCATGTGCTTTAAAGGCGATTCGTATCTACCTCCTGAAATCTGTTTCCTGCAATTCTGCCTTGATTTCAAATCCTCTTTTTTGCCTTCCCTCAATATATTTGTGGACGAGAGTTATCATTTATAACTCTGCAGGTTTGTGAATTGCAGTGCCCTGAAGCTCCATTTTACAACTCGCTTTTTGGGAGCTGGCCGTAAAAGCGCAGGATGGCTTCAGGCCCTGTTCTCGTTCCGGGGGGCAGGCTGAGCCTGTGGTTAATTCTTCTTCCTGATGGGAAAATAGAGTGCCCTGTGCCTGTCCCAACACCAACAGCTAGTCTCTCATTGGTTCCCCATCTTCCCGTTCATCCTCAGGACAAATTGCAACCTGTACGGAACAGGAGGTTAAAGGTGCTGATGCTCCAAGTAGGGAGATTGCTAGTAAAGTGGCTGTAATGGCGAACCCGAGCACAAGGAGATGAGAAATGAGGTGCGTTTTAGAAACCTTTCCCCATCACACGGTGTACCATATTCTGGGTTTCTATGCATGTTTTCGATGTAGGAAGATGCCCTTGAACCTGGAGATTTGGGACCCATGGGATGGGTACCACGCAGTATTACTTTAAAGGGTCTGCGTTTACTCACCCAACCTCACCAAACCTCTCAGCCCCAAGAGTGTCCACCCTTATGTCTCATCCAGCTGTGGGTCTAGATATGGTCAATCCAGGTTCCATCACAGCCCCTGAACGAATTGTGTAAGAATTTCTCTCTCTTTCACTGTCTTTGTTTCATGGGGTTTTAAAAGTAATTTATTTTTAGAATGGGGTTTAGCTGCTTTTCACTGCTGTGTTTATGCCGCTTTACACCCACTTCACACACTAACAGAGAGATTTCAATACATAGGTTTTAAGATTATTACTAGTCAGATATATCCTTGTGT
Organism: Balaenoptera physalus; assembly: GCF_965194825.1. Lineage (NCBI taxonomy): Eukaryota > Metazoa > Chordata > Mammalia > Artiodactyla > Balaenopteridae > Balaenoptera > Balaenoptera physalus. The sequence goes on from NW_028126427.1 coordinate 786,450, forward strand.
GGTGAATAGGGGGTGTTGAGTCCAGTTCTCTGAGCAAGGAGTAGGTCTTGTCTATTACATATTGGGTTTATGGAACGGTATCTCAGCTCATTTGAAACCCTTGTTTTATGTATCACCCCACCTCACCTTTCCTGTTAAGCAGCCATAGTGTGTTTTCTGCATGTGTGACTCTGTTCTGTTTTGTAATTCAGTTCAAGTGTAACGGTTTTTACTTTCCCTGTATAAGTGATATCTTATGAGAAGTGTCCTTTTCTGTGTGACTTATTTCACTTAGAATCGTCTCATACCTAAATCCACTCATCATGCTGCTACTAGCCTTAGGACATTGATTTCATGGCTGAGTGATATTCCATTGTACACAAGGACCACCACTTATTTATCCATTTTTATCTTTCCTGGGATATTTAAGATGGAATGAAGTGGAGGTCCTTGGCAACAGAGCAGCCCTAAACTTTGGTGTTCCTGTGTCTTGCTGATTTTTAACTTTCCCAATTTATACCCCCATGCATGGAAGTGCCCTATGCTCTCTAAGCTGTGTTTTTTAGATGTTTCAGGACACACTGTACCCTTCTCCAGAGTGGCTGTTGGCAATTTACATCCCGCCCATCAGCGTAGCAAGGCTCCCATTTCTCCATGGCCTGTCCTGCATTTCTGGTTTTGACACTTTTTTCAGCATGGCCCATTTGACCGATGGGAAGCGAGACTTCTTTGTAGCGCTGATTTGCCTTTCCAGGTTGCTTGGTTGGCCAAAAAGGGCGTATGCGTTTTTTCCTGAATATATTCAGGAAAAAACGCATACACCCTTTTTGGCCAAGGGCATCATTATCAATGTTTTGCCGCTTTTCATGTGCTTTAAAGGCGATTCGTATCTACCTCCTGAAATCTGTTTCCTGCAATTCTGCCTTGATTTCAAATCCTCTTTTTTGCCTTCCCTCAATATATTTGTGGACGAGAGTTATCATTTATAACTCTGCAGGTTTGTGAATTGCAGTGCCCTGAAGCTCCATTTTACAACTCGCTTTTTGGGAGCTGGCCGTAAAAGCGCAGGATGGCTTCAGGCCCTGTTCTCGTTCCGGGGGGCAGGCTGAGCCTGTGGTTAATTCTTCTTCCTGATGGGAAAATAGAGTGCCCTGTGCCTGTCCCAACACCAACAGCTAGTCTCTCATTGGTTCCCCATCTTCCCGTTCATCCTCAGGACAAATTGCAACCTGTACGGAACAGGAGGTTAAAGGTGCTGATGCTCCAAGTAGGGAGATTGCTAGTAAAGTGGCTGTAATGGCGAACCCGAGCACAAGGAGATGAGAAATGAGGTGCGTTTTAGAAACCTTTCCCCATCACACGGTGTACCATATTCTGGGTTTCTATGCATGTTTTCGATGTAGGAAGATGCCCTTGAACCTGGAGATTTGGGACCCATGGGATGGGTACCACGCAGTATTACTTTAAAGGGTCTGCGTTTACTCACCCAACCTCACCAAACCTCTCAGCCCCAAGAGTGTCCACCCTTATGTCTCATCCAGCTGTGGGTCTAGATATGGTCAATCCAGGTTCCATCACAGCCCCTGAACGAATTGTGTAAGAATTTCTCTCTCTTTCACTGTCTTTGTTTCATGGGGTTTTAAAAGTAATTTATTTTTAGAATGGGGTTTAGCTGCTTTTCACTGCTGTGTTTATGCCGCTTTACACCCACTTCACACACTAACAGAGAGATTTCAATACATAGGTTTTAAGATTATTACTAGTCAGATATATCCTTGTGTGGTGAAGAGGGGGTGTTGAGTCCAGTTCTCTGAGCAAGGAGTAGGTCTTGTCTATTACATATTGGGTTTATGGAACGGTATCTCAGCTCATTTGAAACCCTTGTTTTATGTATCACCCCACCTCACCTTTCCTATTAAGCAGCCATAGTGTGTTTTCTGCATGTGTGACTCTGTTCTGTTTTGTAATTCAGTTCAAGTGTAACGGTTTTTACTTTCCCTGTATAAGTGATATCTTATGAGAAGTGTCCTTTTCTGTGTGACTTATTTCACTTAGAATCGTCTCATACCTAAATCCACTCATCATGCTGCTACTAGCCTTAGGACATTGATTTCATGGCTGAGTGATATTCCATTGTACACAAGGACCACCACTTATTTATCCATTTTTATCTTTCCTGGGATATTTAAGATGGAATGAAGTGGAGGTCCTTGGCAACAGAGCAGCCCTAAACTTTGGTGTTCCTGTGTCTTGCTGATTTTTAACTTTCCCAATTTATACCCCCATGCATGGAAGTGCCCTATGCTCTCTAAGCTGTGTTTTTTAGATGTTTCAGGACACACTGTACCCTTCTCCAGAGTGGCTGTTGGCAATTTACATCCCGCCCATCAGCGTAGCAAGGCTCCCATTTCTCCATGGCCTGTCCTGCATTTCTGGTTTTGACACTTTTTTCAGCATGGCCCATTTGACCGATGGGAAGCGAGACTTCTTTGTAGCGCTGATTTGCCTTTCCAGGTTGCTTGGTTGGCCAAAAAGGGCGTATGCGTTTTTTCCTGAATATATTCAGGAAAAAACACATACGCCCTTTTTGGCCAAGGGCATCATTATCAATGTTTTGCCGCTTTTCATGTGCTTTAAAGGCGATTCGTATCTACCTCCTGAAATCTGTTTCCTGCAATTCTGCCTTGATTTCAAATCCTCTTTTTTGCCTTCCCTCAATATATTTGTGGAGGAGAGTTATCATTTATAACTCTGCTGGTTCGTGAATTGCAGTGCCCTGAAGCTCCATTTTACAACTTGCTTTTTTGGGAGCTGGCTACAAAAGCGCTGGATGGCTTCAGGCCCTGTTCTGGTTCTGGGGAGCAGGCTGAGCCTGTGGTTAATTCTTCTTCCTGATGGGAAAATAGAGTGACCTGTGTCTGTCCCAATACCAAGAGCTAGTCTCTCATTGGTTCCCCGTCTTCCCGTTCATCCTCAAGACAAATTGCAACCTGTACGGAACAGGAGGTTAAAGGTGCTGATACTCCAAGTAGGGAGATTGCTAGTAATGTGGCTGGAATGGCGAACCGGAGCTCAAGGAGATGAGAAATGAGGTGCGTTTTAGAAACCTTTCCCCATCACATGGTGTACCATCTTCTGGGTTTCTCATGCATGTTTTCAATGTAGGAAGATGCCCTTGATCCTTGAGATTTGGGACCCATGGGATGGGTTCCAAGCAGTATTACTTTAAAGGGTCTGCGTTTGCTCACTCAACCTCACCAAACCTCTCAGGCCCAAGAGTGTCCACCCTTATGTCTCATCGAGCTGTGGCTCTAGATATGGTCAATCCAGGTTGCATCACAGCCCCTGAACGAATTGTGTAAGAATTTCTCTCTCTTTCTCTGTCTTTGTTTCATGGGTTTTTAAAAGTAATTTATTTTTATAATGGGGTTTAGCTGCTTTTCACTGCTGTGTTTATGCCGCTTTACACCCACTTGACACACTAACAGAGAGATATCAAAACATAGGTTTTAAGATTATTACTAGTCAGTTATATTGTTGTGTGGTGAATAAGGCGTGTTGAATCCGTTCTCTGAGCAAGGAGTAGGTGTTGTCTGTTACATATTGGGTTTATGGAACGGTATCTGAGCTAATTTGAAACCCTTGTTTTATGTATCACCCCACCTCACCTTTCCCGTTAAGCAGCCATAGTTTGTTTTCTGCATGTGTGACTCTGTCCTGTTTTTTAATTCAGTTCAAGTGTAACGGTTTTTACATTCCCTCTATAAGTGATATCTTATGAGAAGTGTCCTTTTCTGTGTGACTTATTTCACTTAGAATTGTCATACCTAAATCCACTCATCATGCTGCTACTAGCCTTATGACAATGATTTCATGGCTGAGTGATATTCCATTGTACATAAGGACCACAACTTCTTTATCCATTTTTCTCTTTCCTGGGATATTTAAGGTGGAATGAAGTGGAGGTCCTTGGCAACACAGCAGCCCTAAACTTTGGTGTACTTGTTTCTTGCTGATTTTTAATTTTTCCAATTTATACCCCCATGCGTGGAAGTGCCCTATGCTCTCTAAGCTGTGTTTTTTAGACGTTTCTGGACACACCGTACACTTCTCCAGAGTGGCTGTTGGCAATTTACATCCCTCCCATCAGTGTAGCAAGGCTCCCATTTCTCCATGGCCTGTCCTGCATTTCTGGTTTTGACCCTTTTTTCAGCATGGCCCATTTGACCGATGGGCAGCGAGACTTCTTTGTAGCGCTGATTTGCCTTTCCAGGTTGCTTGGTTGGCCAAAAAGGGCGTATGCGTTTTTTCCTGAATATATTCAGGAAAAAACGCATACGCCCTTTTTGGCAAAGGGCATCATTATCAATGTTTTGCCACTTTTCATGTGCTTTAAAGGCGATTCGTATCTACCTCCTGAAATCTGTTTCCTGCAATTCTGCCTTGATTTCAAATCCTCTTTTTTGCCTTCCCTCAATATATTTGTGGACGAGAGTTATCATTTATAACTCTGCAGGTTTGTGAATTGCAGTGCCCTGAAGCTCCATTTTACAACTCGCTTTTTGGGAGCTGGCCGTAAAAGCGCAGGATGGCTTCAGGCCCTGTTCTCGTTCCGGGGGGCAGGCTGAGCCTGTGGTTAATTCTTCTTCCTGATGGGAAAATAGAGTGCCCTGTGCCTGTCCCAACACCAACAGCTAGTCTCTCATTGGTTCCCCATCTTCCCGTTCATCCTCAGGACAAATTGCAACCTGTACGGAACAGGAGGTTAAAGGTGCTGATGCTCCAAGTAGGGAGATTGCTAGTAAAGTGGCTGTAATGGCGAACCCGAGCACAAGGAGATGAGAAATGAGGTGCGTTTTAGAAACCTTTCCCCATCACACGGTGTACCATATTCTGGGTTTCTATGCATGTTTTCGATGTAGGAAGATGCCCTTGAACCTGGAGATTTGGGACCCATGGGATGGGTACCACGCAGTATTACTTTAAAGGGTCTGCGTTTACTCACCCAACCTCACCAAACCTCTCAGCCCCAAGAGTGTCCACCCTTATGTCTCATCCAGCTGTGGGTCTAGATATGGTCAATCCAGGTTCCATCACAGCCCCTGAACGAATTGTGTAAGAATTTCTCTCTCTTTCACTGTCTTTGTTTCATGGGGTTTTAAAAGTAATTTATTTTTAGAATGGGGTTTAGCTGCTTTTCACTGCTGTGTTTATGCCGCTTTACACCCACTTCACACACTAACAGAGAGATTTCAATACATAGGTTTTAAGATTATTACTAGTCAGATATATCCTTGTGTGGTGAATAGGGGGTGTTGAGTCCAGTTCTCTGAGCAAGGAGTAGGTCTTGTCTATTACATATTGGGTTTATGGAACGGTATCTCAGCTCATTTGAAACCCTTGTTTTATGTATCACCCCACCTCACCTTTCCTGTTAAGCAGCCATAGTGTGTTTTCTGCATGTGTGACTCTGTTCTGTTTTGTAATTCAGTTCAAGTGTAACGGTTTTTACTTTCCCTGTATAAGTGATATCTTATGAGAAGTGTCCTTTTCTGTGTGACTTATTTCACTTAGAATCGTCTCATACCTAAATCCACTCATCATGCTGCTACTAGCCTTAGGACATTGATTTCATGGCTGAGTGATATTCCATTGTACACAAGGACCACCACTTATTTATCCATTTTTATCTTTCCTGGGATATTTAAGATGGAATGAAGTGGAGGTCCTTGGCAACAGAGCAGCCCTAAACTTTGGTGTTCCTGTGTCTTGCTGATTTTTAACTTTCCCAATTTATACCCCCATGCATGGAAGTGCCCTATGCTCTCTAAGCTGTGTTTTTTAGATGTTTCAGGACACACTGTACCCTTCTCCAGAGTGGCTGTTGGCAATTTACATCCCGCCCATCAGCGTAGCAAGGCTCCCATTTCTCCATGGCCTGTCCTGCATTTCTGGTTTTGACACTTTTTTCAGCATGGCCCATTTGACCGATGGGAAGCGAGACTTCTTTGTAGCGCTGATTTGCCTTTCCAGGTTGCTTGGTTGGCCAAAAAGGGCGTATGCGTTTTTTCCTGAATATATTCAGGAAAAAACGCATACACCCTTTTTGGCCAAGGGCATCATTATCAATGTTTTGCCGCTTTTCATGTGCTTTAAAGGCGATTCGTATCTACCTCCTGAAATCTGTTTCCTGCAATTCTGCCTTGATTTCAAATCCTCTTTTTTGCCTTCCCTCAATATATTTGTGGACGAGAGTTATCATTTATAACTCTGCAGGTTTGTGAATTGCAGTGCCCTGAAGCTCCATTTTACAACTCGCTTTTTGGGAGCTGGCCGTAAAAGCGCAGGATGGCTTCAGGCCCTGTTCTCGTTCCGGGGGGCAGGCTGAGCCTGTGGTTAATTCTTCTTCCTGATGGGAAAATAGAGTGCCCTGTGCCTGTCCCAACACCAACAGCTAGTCTCTCATTGGTTCCCCATCTTCCCGTTCATCCTCAGGACAAATTGCAACCTGTACGGAACAGGAGGTTAAAGGTGCTGATGCTCCAAGTAGGGAGATTGCTAGTAAAGTGGCTGTAATGGCGAACCCGAGCACAAGGAGATGAGAAATGAGGTGCGTTTTAGAAACCTTTCCCCATCACACGGTGTACCATATTCTGGGTTTCTATGCATGTTTTCGATGTAGGAAGATGCCCTTGAACCTGGAGATTTGGGACCCATGGGATGGGTACCACGCAGTATTACTTTAAAGGGTCTGCGTTTACTCACCCAACCTCACCAAACCTCTCAGCCCCAAGAGTGTCCACCCTTATGTCTCATCCAGCTGTGGGTCTAGATATGGTCAATCCAGGTTCCATCACAGCCCCTGAACGAATTGTGTAAGAATTTCTCTCTCTTTCACTGTCTTTGTTTCATGGGGTTTTAAAAGTAATTTATTTTTAGAATGGGGTTTAGCTGCTTTTCACTGCTGTGTTTATGCCGCTTTACACCCACTTCACACACTAACAGAGAGATTTCAATACATAGGTTTTAAGATTATTACTAGTCAGATATATCCTTGTGTGGTGAATAGGGGGTGTTGAGTCCAGTTCTCTGAGCAAGGAGTAGGTCTTGTCTATTACATATTGGGTTTATGGAACGGTATCTCAGCTCATTTGAAACCCTTGTTTTATGTATCACCCCACCTCACCTTTCCTGTTAAGCAGCCATAGTGTGTTTTCTGCATGTGTGACTCTGTTCTGTTTTGTAATTCAGTTCAAGTGTAACGGTTTTTACTTTCCCTGTATAAGTGATATCTTATGAGAAGTGTCCTTTTCTGTGTGACTTATTTCACTTAGAATCGTCTCATACCTAAATCCACTCATCATGCTGCTACTAGCCTTAGGACATTGATTTCATGGCTGAGTGATATTCCATTGTACACAAGGACCACCACTTATTTATCCATTTTTATCTTTCCTGGGATATTTAAGATGGAATGAAGTGGAGGTCCTTGGCAACAGAGCAGCCCTAAACTTTGGTGTTCCTGTGTCTTGCTGATTTTTAACTTTCCCAATTTATACCCCCATGCATGGAAGTGCCCTATGCTCTCTAAGCTGTGTTTTTTAGATGTTTCAGGACACACTGTACCCTTCTCCAGAGTGGCTGTTGGCAATTTACATCCCGCCCATCAGCGTAGCAAGGCTCCCATTTCTCCATGGCCTGTCCTGCATTTCTGGTTTTGACACTTTTTTCAGCATGGCCCATTTGACCGATGGGAAGCGAGACTTCTTTGTAGCGCTGATTTGCCTTTCCAGGTTGCTTGGTTGGCCAAAAAGGGCGTATGCGTTTTTTCCTGAATATATTCAGGAAAAAACGCATACGCCCTTTTTGGCCAAGGGCATCATTATCAATGTTTTGCCGCTTTTCATGTGCTTTAAAGGCGATTCGTATCTACCTCCTGAAATCTGTTTCCTGCAATTCTGCCTTGATTTCAAATCCTCTTTTTTGCCTTCCCTCAATATATTTGTGGAGGAGAGTTATCATTTATAACTCTGCTGGTTCGTGAATTGCAGTGCCCTGAAGCTCCATTTTACAACTTGCTTTTTTGGGAGCTGGCTACAAAAGCGCTGGATGGCTTCAGGCCCTGTTCTGGTTCTGGGGAGCAGGCTGAGCCTGTGGTTAATTCTTCTTCCTGATGGGAAAATAGAGTGACCTGTGTCTGTCCCAATACCAAGAGCTAGTCTCTCATTGGTTCCCCGTCTTCCCGTTCATCCTCAAGACAAATTGCAACCTGTACGGAACAGGAGGTTAAAGGTGCTGATACTCCAAGTAGGGAGATTGCTAGTAATGTGGCTGGAATGGCGAACCGGAGCTCAAGGAGATGAGAAATGAGGTGCGTTTTAGAAACCTTTCCCCATCACATGGTGTACCATCTTCTGGGTTTCTCATGCATGTTTTCAATGTAGGAAGATGCCCTTGATCCTTGAGATTTGGGACCCATGGGATGGGTTCCAAGCAGTATTACTTTAAAGGGTCTGCGTTTGCTCACTCAACCTCACCAAACCTCTCAGGCCCAAGAGTGTCCACCCTTATGTCTCATCGAGCTGTGGCTCTAGATATGGTCAATCCAGGTTGCATCACAGCCCCTGAACGAATTGTGTAAGAATTTCTCTCTCTTTCTCTGTCTTTGTTTCATGGGTTTTTAAAAGTAATTTATTTTTATAATGGGGTTTAGCTGCTTTTCACTGCTGTGTTTATGCCGCTTTACACCCACTTGACACACTAACAGAGAGATATCAAAACATAGGTTTTAAGATTATTACTAGTCAGTTATATTGTTGTGTGGTGAATAAGGCGTGTTGAATCCGTTCTCTGAGCAAGGAGTAGGTGTTGTCTGTTACATATTGGGTTTATGGAACGGTATCTGAGCTAATTTGAAACCCTTGTTTTATGTATCACCCCACCTCACCTTTCCCGTTAAGCAGCCATAGTTTGTTTTCTGCATGTGTGACTCTGTCCTGTTTTTTAATTCAGTTCAAGTGTAACGGTTTTTACATTCCCTCTATAAGTGATATCTTATGAGAAGTGTCCTTTTCTGTGTGACTTATTTCACTTAGAATTGTCATACCTAAATCCACTCATCATGCTGCTACTAGCCTTATGACAATGATTTCATGGCTGAGTGATATTCCATTGTACATAAGGACCACAACTTCTTTATCCATTTTTCTCTTTCCTGGGATATTTAAGGTGGAATGAAGTGGAGGTCCTTGGCAACACAGCAGCCCTAAACTTTGGTGTACTTGTTTCTTGCTGATTTTTAATTTTTCCAATTTATACCCCCATGCGTGGAAGTGCCCTATGCTCTCTAAGCTGTGTTTTTTAGACGTTTCTGGACACACCGTACACTTCTCCAGAGTGGCTGTTGGCAATTTACATCCCTCCCATCAGTGTAGCAAGGCTCCCATTTCTCCATGGCCTGTCCTGCATTTCTGGTTTTGACCCTTTTTTCAGCATGGCCCATTTGACCGATGGGCAGCGAGACTTCTTTGTAGCGCTGATTTGCCTTTCCAGGTTGCTTGGTTGGCCAAAAAGGGCGTATGCGTTTTTTCCTGAATATATTCAGGAAAAAACGCATACGCCCTTTTTGGCAAAGGGCATCATTATCAATGTTTTGCCACTTTTCATGTGCTTTAAAGGCGATTCGTATCTACCTCCTGAAATCTGTTTCCTGCAATTCTGCCTTGATTTCAAATCCTCTTTTTTGCCTTCCCTCAATATATTTGTGGACGAGAGTTATCATTTATAACTCTGCAGGTTTGTGAATTGCAGTGCCCTGAAGCTCCATTTTACAACTCGCTTTTTGGGAGCTGGCCGTAAAAGCGCAGGATGGCTTCAGGCCCTGTTCTCGTTCCGGGGGGCAGGCTGAGCCTGTGGTTAATTCTTCTTCCTGATGGGAAAATAGAGTGCCCTGTGCCTGTCCCAACACCAACAGCTAGTCTCTCATTGGTTCCCCATCTTCCCGTTCATCCTCAGGACAAATTGCAACCTGTACGGAACAGGAGGTTAAAGGTGCTGATGCTCCAAGTAGGGAGATTGCTAGTAAAGTGGCTGTAATGGCGAACCCGAGCACAAGGAGATGAGAAATGAGGTGCGTTTTAGAAACCTTTCCCCATCACACGGTGTACCATATTCTGGGTTTCTATGCATGTTTTCGATGTAGGAAGATGCCCTTGAACCTGGAGATTTGGGACCCATGGGATGGGTACCACGCAGTATTACTTTAAAGGGTCTGCGTTTACTCACCCAACCTCACCAAACCTCTCAGCCCCAAGAGTGTCCACCCTTATGTCTCATCCAGCTGTGGGTCTAGATATGGTCAATCCAGGTTCCATCACAGCCCCTGAACGAATTGTGTAAGAATTTCTCTCTCTTTCACTGTCTTTGTTTCATGGGGTTTTAAAAGTAATTTATTTTTAGAATGGGGTTTAGCTGCTTTTCACTGCTGTGTTTATGCCGCTTTACACCCACTTCACACACTAACAGAGAGATTTCAATACATAGGTTTTAAGATTATTACTAGTCAGATATATCCTTGTGTGGTGAATAGGGGGTGTTGAGTCCAGTTCTCTGAGCAAGGAGTAGGTCTTGTCTATTACATATTGGGTTTATGGAACGGTATCTCAGCTCATTTGAAACCCTTGTTTTATGTATCACCCCACCTCACCTTTCCTGTTAAGCAGCCATAGTGTGTTTTCTGCATGTGTGACTCTGTTCTGTTTTGTAATTCAGTTCAAGTGTAACGGTTTTTACTTTCCCTGTATAAGTGATATCTTATGAGAAGTGTCCTTTTCTGTGTGACTTATTTCACTTAGAATCGTCTCATACCTAAATCCACTCATCATGCTGCTACTAGCCTTAGGACATTGATTTCATGGCTGAGTGATATTCCATTGTACACAAGGACCACCACTTATTTATCCATTTTTATCTTTCCTGGGATATTTAAGATGGAATGAAGTGGAGGTCCTTGGCAACAGAGCAGCCCTAAACTTTGGTGTTCCTGTGTCTTGCTGATTTTTAACTTTCCCAATTTATACCCCCATGCATGGAAGTGCCCTATGCTCTCTAAGCTGTGTTTTTTAGATGTTTCAGGACACACTGTACCCTTCTCCAGAGTGGCTGTTGGCAATTTACATCCCGCCCATCAGCGTAGCAAGGCTCCCATTTCTCCATGGCCTGTCCTGCATTTCTGGTTTTGACACTTTTTTCAGCATGGCCCATTTGACCGATGGGAAGCGAGACTTCTTTGTAGCGCTGATTTGCCTTTCCAGGTTGCTTGGTTGGCCAAAAAGGGCGTATGCGTTTTTTCCTGAATATATTCAGGAAAAAACGCATACACCCTTTTTGGCCAAGGGCATCATTATCAATGTTTTGCCGCTTTTCATGTGCTTTAAAGGCGATTCGTATCTACCTCCTGAAATCTGTTTCCTGCAATTCTGCCTTGATTTCAAATCCTCTTTTTTGCCTTCCCTCAATATATTTGTGGAGGAGAGTTATCATTTATAACTCTGCTGGTTCGTGAATTGCAGTGCCCTGAAGCTCCATTTTACAACTTGCTTTTTTGGGAGCTGGCTACAAAAGCGCTGGATGGCTTCAGGCCCTGTTCTGGTTCTGGGGAGCAGGCTGAGCCTGTGGTTAATTCTTCTTCCTGATGGGAAAATAGAGTGACCTGTGTCTGTCCCAATACCAAGAGCTAGTCTCTCATTGGTTCCCCGTCTTCCCGTTCATCCTCAAGACAAATTGCAACCTGTACGGAACAGGAGGTTAAAGGTGCTGATACTCCAAGTAGGGAGATTGCTAGTAATGTGGCTGGAATGGCGAACCGGAGCTCAAGGAGATGAGAAATGAGGTGCGTTTTAGAAACCTTTCCCCATCACATGGTGTACCATCTTCTGGGTTTCTCATGCATGTTTTCAATGTAGGAAGATGCCCTTGATCCTTGAGATTTGGGACCCATGGGATGGGTTCCAAGCAGTATTACTTTAAAGGGTCTGCGTTTGCTCACTCAACCTCACCAAACCTCTCAGGCCCAAGAGTGTCCACCCTTATGTCTCATCGAGCTGTGGCTCTAGATATGGTCAATCCAGGTTGCATCACAGCCCCTGAACGAATTGTGTAAGAATTTCTCTCTCTTTCTCTGTCTTTGTTTCATGGGTTTTTAAAAGTAATTTATTTTTATAATGGGGTTTAGCTGCTTTTCACTGCTGTGTTTATGCCGCTTTACACCCACTTGACACACTAACAGAGAGATATCAAAACATAGGTTTTAAGATTATTACTAGTCAGTTATATTGTTGTGTGGTGAATAAGGCGTGTTGAATCCGTTCTCTGAGCAAGGAGTAGGTGTTGTCTGTTACATATTGGGTTTATGGAACGGTATCTGAGCTAATTTGAAACCCTTGTTTTATGTATCACCCCACCTCACCTTTCCCGTTAAGCAGCCATAGTTTGTTTTCTGCATGTGTGACTCTGTCCTGTTTTTTAATTCAGTTCAAGTGTAACGGTTTTTACATTCCCTCTATAAGTGATATCTTATGAGAAGTGTCCTTTTCTGTGTGACTTATTTCACTTAGAATTGTCATACCTAAATCCACTCATCATGCTGCTACTAGCCTTATGACAATGATTTCATGGCTGAGTGATATTCCATTGTACATAAGGACCACAACTTCTTTATCCATTTTTCTCTTTCCTGGGATATTTAAGGTGGAATGAAGTGGAGGTCCTTGGCAACACAGCAGCCCTAAACTTTGGTGTACTTGTTTCTTGCTGATTTTTAATTTTTCCAATTTATACCCCCATGCGTGGAAGTGCCCTATGCTCTCTAAGCTGTGTTTTTTAGACGTTTCTGGACACACCGTACACTTCTCCAGAGTGGCTGTTGGCAATTTACATCCCTCCCATCAGTGTAGCAAGGCTCCCATTTCTCCATGGCCTGTCCTGCATTTCTGGTTTTGACCCTTTTTTCAGCATGGCCCATTTGACCGATGGGCAGCGAGACTTCTTTGTAGCGCTGATTTGCCTTTCCAGGTTGCTTGGTTGGCCAAAAAGGGCGTATGCGTTTTTTCCTGAATATATTCAGGAAAAAACGCATACGCCCTTTTTGGCAAAGGGCATCATTATCAATGTTTTGCCACTTTTCATGTGCTTTAAAGGCGATTCGTATCTACCTCCTGAAATCTGTTTCCTGCAATTCTGCCTTGATTTCAAATCCTCTTTTTTGCCTTCCCTCAATATATTTGTGGACGAGAGTTATCATTTATAACTCTGCAGGTTTGTGAATTGCAGTGCCCTGAAGCTCCATTTTACAACTCGCTTTTTGGGAGCTGGCCGTAAAAGCGCAGGATGGCTTCAGGCCCTGTTCTCGTTCCGGGGGGCAGGCTGAGCCTGTGGTTAATTCTTCTTCCTGATGGGAAAATAGAGTGCCCTGTGCCTGTCCCAACACCAACAGCTAGTCTCTCATTGGTTCCCCATCTTCCCGTTCATCCTCAGGACAAATTGCAACCTGTACGGAACAGGAGGTTAAAGGTGCTGATGCTCCAAGTAGGGAGATTGCTAGTAAAGTGGCTGTAATGGCGAACCCGAGCACAAGGAGATGAGAAATGAGGTGCGTTTTAGAAACCTTTCCCCATCACACGGTGTACCATATTCTGGGTTTCTATGCATGTTTTCGATGTAGGAAGATGCCCTTGAACCTGGAGATTTGGGACCCATGGGATGGGTACCACGCAGTATTACTTTAAAGGGTCTGCGTTTACTCACCCAACCTCACCAAACCTCTCAGCCCCAAGAGTGTCCACCCTTATGTCTCATCCAGCTGTGGGTCTAGATATGGTCAATCCAGGTTCCATCACAGCCCCTGAACGAATTGTGTAAGAATTTCTCTCTCTTTCACTGTCTTTGTTTCATGGGGTTTTAAAAGTAATTTATTTTTAGAATGGGGTTTAGCTGCTTTTCACTGCTGTGTTTATGCCGCTTTACACCCACTTCACACACTAACAGAGAGATTTCAATACATAGGTTTTAAGATTATTACTAGTCAGATATATCCTTGTGTGGTGAATAGGGGGTGTTGAGTCCAGTTCTCTGAGCAAGGAGTAGGTCTTGTCTATTACATATTGGGTTTATGGAACGGTATCTCAGCTCATTTGAAACCCTTGTTTTATGTATCACCCCACCTCACCTTTCCTGTTAAGCAGCCGTAGTGTGTTTTCTGCATGTGTGACTCTGTTCTGTTTTGTAATTCAGTTCAAGTGTAACGGTTTTTACTTTCCCTGTATAAGTGATATCTTATGAGAAGTGTCCTTTTCTGTGTGACTTATTTCACTTAGAATCGTCTCATACCTAAATCCACTCATCATGCTGCTACTAGCCTTAGGACATTGATTTCATGGCTGAGTGATATTCCATTGTACACAAGGACCACCACTTATTTATCCATTTTTATCTTTCCTGGGATATTTAAGATGGAATGAAGTGGAGGTCCTTGGCAACAGAGCAGCCCTAAACTTTGGTGTTCCTGTGTCTTGCTGATTTTTAACTTTCCCAATTTATACCCCCATGCATGGAAGTGCCCTATGCTCTCTAAGCTGTGTTTTTTAGATGTTTCAGGACACACTGTACCCTTCTCCAGAGTGGCTGTTGGCAATTTACATCCCGCCCATCAGCGTAGCAAGGCTCCCATTTCTCCATGGCCTGTCCTGCATTTCTGGTTTTGACACATTTTTCAGCATGGCCCATTTGACCGATGGGAAGCGAGACTTCTTTGTAGCGCTGATTTGCCTTTCCAGGTTGCTTGGTTGGCCAAAAAGGGCGTATGCGTTTTTTCCTGAATATATTCAGGAAAAAACGCATACGCCCTTTTTGGCCAAGGGCATCATTATCAATGTTTTGCCGCTTTTCATGTGCTTTAAAGGCGATTCGTATCTACCTCCTGAAATCTGTTTCCTGCAATTCTGCCTTGATTTCAAATCCTCTTTTTTGCCTTCCCTCAATATATTTGTGGAGGAGAGTTATCATTTATAACTCTGCTGGTTCGTGAATTGCAGTGCCCTGAAGCTCCATTTTACAACTTGCTTTTTTGGGAGCTGGCTACAAAAGCGCTGGATGGCTTCAGGCCCTGTTCTGGTTCTGGGGAGCAGGCTGAGCCTGTGGTTAATTCTTCTTCCTGATGGGAAAATAGAGTGACCTGTGTCTGTCCCAATACCAAGAGCTAGTCTCTCATTGGTTCCCCGTCTTCCCGTTCATCCTCAAGACAAATTGCAACCTGTACGGAACAGGAGGTTAAAGGTGCTGATACTCCAAGTAGGGAGATTGCTAGTAATGTGGCTGGAATGGCGAACCGGAGCTCAAGGAGATGAGAAATGAGGTGCGTTTTAGAAACCTTTCCCCATCACATGGTGTACCATCTTCTGGGTTTCTCATGCATGTTTTCAATGTAGGAAGATGCCCTTGATCCTTGAGATTTGGGACCCATGGGATGGGTTCCAAGCAGTATTACTTTAAAGGGTCTGCGTTTGCTCACTCAACCTCACCAAACCTCTCAGGCCCAAGAGTGTCCACCCTTATGTCTCATCGAGCTGTGGCTCTAGATATGGTCAATCCAGGTTGCATCACAGCCCCTGAACGAATTGTGTAAGAATTTCTCTCTCTTTCTCTGTCTTTGTTTCATGGGTTTTTAAAAGTAATTTATTTTTATAATGGGGTTTAGCTGCTTTTCACTGCTGTGTTTATGCCGCTTTACACCCACTTGACACACTAACAGAGAGATATCAAAACATAGGTTTTAAGATTATTACTAGTCAGTTATATTGTTGTGTGGTGAATAAGGCGTGTTGAATCCGTTCTCTGAGCAAGGAGTAGGTGTTGTCTGTTACATATTGGGTTTATGGAACGGTATCTGAGCTAATTTGAAACCCTTGTTTTATGTATCACCCCACCTCACCTTTCCCGTTAAGCAGCCATAGTGTGTTTTCTGCATGTGTGACTCTGTCCTGTTTTTTAATTCAGTTCAAGTGTAACGGTTTTTACATTCCCTCTATAAGTGATATCTTATGAGAAGTGTCCTTTTCTGTGTGACTTATTTCACTTAGAATTGTCATACCTAAATCCACTCATCATGCTGCTACTAGCCTTATGACAATGATTTCATGGCTGAGTGATATTCCATTGTACATAAGGACCACAACTTCTTTATCCATTTTTCTCTTTCCTGGGATATTTAAGGTGGAATGAAGTGGAGGTCCTTGGCAACACAGCAGCCCTAAACTTTGGTGTACTTGTTTCTTGCTGATTTTTAATTTTTCCAATTTATACCCCCATGCGTGGAAGTGCCCTATGCTCTCTAAGCTGTGTTTTTTAGACGTTTCTGGACACACCGTACACTTCTCCAGAGTGGCTGTTGGCAATTTACATCCCTCCCATCAGTGTAGCAAGGCTCCCATTTCTCCATGGCCTGTCCTGCATTTCTGGTTTTGACCCTTTTTTCAGCATGGCCCATTTGACCGATGGGCAGCGAGACTTCTTTGTAGCGCTGATTTGCCTTTCCAGGTTGCTTGGTTGGCCAAAAAGGGCGTATGCGTTTTTTCCTGAATATATTCAGGAAAAAACGCATACGCCCTTTTTGGCAAAGGGCATCATTATCAATGTTTTGCCACTTTTCATGTGCTTTAAAGGCGATTCGTATCTACCTCCTGAAATCTGTTTCCTGCAATTCTGCCTTGATTTCAAATCCTCTTTTTTGCCTTCCCTCAATATATTTGTGGACGAGAGTTATCATTTATAACTCTGCAGGTTTGTGAATTGCAGTGCCCTGAAGCTCCATTTTACAACTCGCTTTTTGGGAGCTGGCCGTAAAAGCGCAGGATGGCTTCAGGCCCTGTTCTCGTTCCGGGGGGCAGGCTGAGCCTGTGGTTAATTCTTCTTCCTGATGGGAAAATAGAGTGCCCTGTGCCTGTCCCAACACCAACAGCTAGTCTCTCATTGGTTCCCCATCTTCCCGTTCATCCTCAGGACAAATTGCAACCTGTACGGAACAGGAGGTTAAAGGTGCTGATGCTCCAAGTAGGGAGATTGCTAGTAAAGTGGCTGTAATGGCGAACCCGAGCACAAGGAGATGAGAAATGAGGTGCGTTTTAGAAACCTTTCCCCATCACACGGTGTACCATATTCTGGGTTTCTATGCATGTTTTCGATGTAGGAAGATGCCCTTGAACCTGGAGATTTGGGACCCATGGGATGGGTACCACGCAGTATTACTTTAAAGGGTCTGCGTTTACTCACCCAACCTCACCAAACCTCTCAGCCCCAAGAGTGTCCACCCTTATGTCTCATCCAGCTGTGGGTCTAGATATGGTCAATCCAGGTTCCATCACAGCCCCTGAACGAATTGTGTAAGAATTTCTCTCTCTTTCACTGTCTTTGTTTCATGGGGTTTTAAAAGTAATTTATTTTTAGAATGGGGTTTAGCTGCTTTTCACTGCTGTGTTTATGCCGCTTTACACCCACTTCACACACTAACAGAGAGATTTCAATACATAGGTTTTAAGATTATTACTAGTCAGATATATCCTTGTGTGGTGAATAGGGGGTGTTGAGTCCAGTTCTCTGAGCAAGGAGTAGGTCTTGTCTATTACATATTGGGTTTATGGAACGGTATCTCAGCTCATTTGAAACCCTTGTTTTATGTATCACCCCACCTCACCTTTCCTGTTAAGCAGCCATAGTGTGTTTTCTGCATGTGTGACTCTGTTCTGTTTTGTAATTCAGTTCAAGTGTAACGGTTTTTACTTTCCCTGTATAAGTGATATCTTATGAGAAGTGTCCTTTTCTGTGTGACTTATTTCACTTAGAATCGTCTCATACCTAAATCCACTCATCATGCTGCTACTAGCCTTAGGACATTGATTTCATGGCTGAGTGATATTCCATTGTACACAAGGACCACCACTTATTTATCCATTTTTATCTTTCCTGGGATATTTAAGATGGAATGAAGTGGAGGTCCTTGGCAACAGAGCAGCCCTAAACTTTGGTGTTCCTGTGTCTTGCTGATTTTTAACTTTCCCAATTTATACCCCCATGCATGGAAGTGCCCTATGCTCTCTAAGCTGTGTTTTTTAGATGTTTCAGGACACACTGTACCCTTCTCCAGAGTGGCTGTTGGCAATTTACATCCCGCCCATCAGCGTAGCAAGGCTCCCATTTCTCCATGGCCTGTCCTGCATTTCTGGTTTTGACACTTTTTTCAGCATGGCCCATTTGACCGATGGGAAGCGAGACTTCTTTGTAGCGCTGATTTGCCTTTCCAGGTTGCTTGGTTGGCCAAAAAGGGCGTATGCGTTTTTTCCTGAATATATTCAGGAAAAAACGCATACACCCTTTTTGGCCAAGGGCATCATTATCAATGTTTTGCCGCTTTTCATGTGCTTTAAAGGCGATTCGTATCTACCTCCTGAAATCTGTTTCCTGCAATTCTGCCTTGATTTCAAATCCTCTTTTTTGCCTTCCCTCAATATATTTGTGGAGGAGAGTTATCATTTATAACTCTGCTGGTTCGTGAATTGCAGTGCCCTGAAGCTCCATTTTACAACTTGCTTTTTTGGGAGCTGGCTACAAAAGCGCTGGATGGCTTCAGGCCCTGTTCTGGTTCTGGGGAGCAGGCTGAGCCTGTGGTTAATTCTTCTTCCTGATGGGAAAATAGAGTGACCTGTGTCTGTCCCAATACCAAGAGCTAGTCTCTCATTGGTTCCCCGTCTTCCCGTTCATCCTCAAGACAAATTGCAACCTGTACGGAACAGGAGGTTAAAGGTGCTGATACTCCAAGTAGGGAGATTGCTAGTAATGTGGCTGGAATGGCGAACCGGAGCTCAAGGAGATGAGAAATGAGGTGCGTTTTAGAAACCTTTCCCCATCACATGGTGTACCATCTTCTGGGTTTCTCATGCATGTTTTCAATGTAGGAAGATGCCCTTGATCCTTGAGATTTGGGACCCATGGGATGGGTTCCAAGCAGTATTACTTTAAAGGGTCTGCGTTTGCTCACTCAACCTCACCAAACCTCTCAGGCCCAAGAGTGTCCACCCTTATGTCTCATCGAGCTGTGGCTCTAGATATGGTCAATCCAGGTTGCATCACAGCCCCTGAACGAATTGTGTAAGAATTTCTCTCTCTTTCTCTGTCTTTGTTTCATGGGTTTTTAAAAGTAATTTATTTTTATAATGGGGTTTAGCTGCTTTTCACTGCTGTGTTTATGCCGCTTTACACCCACTTGACACACTAACAGAGAGATATCAAAACATAGGTTTTAAGATTATTACTAGTCAGTTATATTGTTGTGTGGTGAATAAGGCGTGTTGAATCCGTTCTCTGAGCAAGGAGTAGGTGTTGTCTGTTACATATTGGGTTTATGGAACGGTATCTGAGCTAATTTGAAACCCTTGTTTTATGTATCACCCCACCTCACCTTTCCCGTTAAGCAGCCATAGTTTGTTTTCTGCATGTGTGACTCTGTCCTGTTTTTTAATTCAGTTCAAGTGTAACGGTTTTTACATTCCCTCTATAAGTGATATCTTATGAGAAGTGTCCTTTTCTGTGTGACTTATTTCACTTAGAATTGTCATACCTAAATCCACTCATCATGCTGCTACTAGCCTTATGACAATGATTTCATGGCTGAGTGATATTCCATTGTACATAAGGACCACAACTTCTTTATCCATTTTTCTCTTTCCTGGGATATTTAAGGTGGAATGAAGTGGAGGTCCTTGGCAACACAGCAGCCCTAAACTTTGGTGTACTTGTTTCTTGCTGATTTTTAATTTTTCCAATTTATACCCCCATGCGTGGAAGTGCCCTATGCTCTCTAAGCTGTGTTTTTTAGACGTTTCTGGACACACCGTACACTTCTCCAGAGTGGCTGTTGGCAATTTACATCCCTCCCATCAGTGTAGCAAGGCTCCCATTTCTCCATGGCCTGTCCTGCATTTCTGGTTTTGACCCTTTTTTCAGCATGGCCCATTTGACCGATGGGCAGCGAGACTTCTTTGTAGCGCTGATTTGCCTTTCCAGGTTGCTTGGTTGGCCAAAAAGGGCGTATGCGTTTTTTCCTGAATATATTCAGGAAAAAACGCATACGCCCTTTTTGGCAAAGGGCATCATTATCAATGTTTTGCCACTTTTCATGTGCTTTAAAGGCGATTCGTATCTACCTCCTGAAATCTGTTTCCTGCAATTCTGCCTTGATTTCAAATCCTCTTTTTTGCCTTCCCTCAATATATTTGTGGACGAGAGTTATCATTTATAACTCTGCAGGTTTGTGAATTGCAGTGCCCTGAAGCTCCATTTTACAACTCGCTTTTTGGGAGCTGGCCGTAAAAGCGCAGGATGGCTTCAGGCCCTGTTCTCGTTCCGGGGGGCAGGCTGAGCCTGTGGTTAATTCTTCTTCCTGATGGGAAAATAGAGTGCCCTGTGCCTGTCCCAACACCAACAGCTAGTCTCTCATTGGTTCCCCATCTTCCCGTTCATCCTCAGGACAAATTGCAACCTGTACGGAACAGGAGGTTAAAGGTGCTGATGCTCCAAGTAGGGAGATTGCTAGTAAAGTGGCTGTAATGGCGAACCCGAGCACAAGGAGATGAGAAATGAGGTGCGTTTTAGAAACCTTTCCCCATCACACGGTGTACCATATTCTGGGTTTCTATGCATGTTTTCGATGTAGGAAGATGCCCTTGAACCTGGAGATTTGGGACCCATGGGATGGGTACCACGCAGTATTACTTTAAAGGGTCTGCGTTTACTCACCCAACCTCACCAAACCTCTCAGCCCCAAGAGTGTCCACCCTTATGTCTCATCCAGCTGTGGGTCTAGATATGGTCAATCCAGGTTCCATCACAGCCCCTGAACGAATTGTGTAAGAATTTCTCTCTCTTTCACTGTCTTTGTTTCATGGGGTTTTAAAAGTAATTTATTTTTAGAATGGGGTTTAGCTGCTTTTCACTGCTGTGTTTATGCCGCTTTACACCCACTTCACACACTAACAGAGAGATTTCAATACATAGGTTTTAAGATTATTACTAGTCAGATATATCCTTGTGTGGTGAATAGGGGGTGTTGAGTCCAGTTCTCTGAGCAAGGAGTAGGTCTTGTCTATTACATATTGGGTTTATGGAACGGTATCTCAGCTCATTTGAAACCCTTGTTTTATGTATCACCCCACCTCACCTTTCCTGTTAAGCAGCCATAGTGTGTTTTCTGCATGTGTGACTCTGTTCTGTTTTGTAATTCAGTTCAAGTGTAACGGTTTTTACTTTCCCTGTATAAGTGATATCTTATGAGAAGTGTCCTTTTCTGTGTGACTTATTTCACTTAGAATCGTCTCGTACCTAAATCCACTCATCATGCTGCTACTAGCCTTAGGACATTGATTTCATGGCTGAGTGATATTCCATTGTACACAAGGACCACCACTTATTTATCCATTTTTATCTTTCCTGGGATATTTAAGATGGAATGAAGTGGAGGTCCTTGGCAACAGAGCAGCCCTAAACTTTGGTGTTCCTGTGTCTTGCTGATTTTTAACTTTCCCAATTTATACCCCCATGCATGGAAGTGCCCTATGCTCTCTAAGCTGTGTTTTTTAGATGTTTCAGGACACACTGTACCCTTCTCCAGAGTGGCTGTTGGCAATTTACATCCCGCCCATCAGCGTAGCAAGGCTCCCATTTCTCCATGGCCTGTCCTGCATTTCTGGTTTTGACACTTTTTTCAGCATGGCCCATTTGACCGATGGGAAGCGAGACTTCTTTGTAGCGCTGATTTGCCTTTCCAGGTTGCTTGGTTGGCCAAAAAGGGCGTATGCGTTTTTTCCTGAATATATTCAGGAAAAAACGCATACGCCCTTTTTGGCCAAGGGCATCATTATCAATGTTTTGCCGCTTTTCATGTGCTTTAAAGGCGATTCGTATCTACCTCCTGAAATCTGTTTCCTGCAATTCTGCCTTGATTTCAAATCCTCTTTTTTGCCTTCCCTCAATATATTTGTGGAGGAGAGTTATCATTTATAACTCTGCTGGTTCGTGAATTGCAGTGCCCTGAAGCTCCATTTTACATCTTGCTTTTTTGGGACCTGGCTACAAAAGCGCTGGATGGCTTCAGGCCCTGTTCTGGTTCTGGGGAGCAGGCTGAGCCTGTGGTTAATTCTTCTTCCTGATGGGAAAATAGAGTGACCTGTGTCTGTCCCAATACCAAGAGCTAGTCTCTCATTGGTTCCCCGTCTTCCCGTTCATCCTCAAGACAAATTGCAACCTGTACGGAACAGGAGGTTAAAGGTGCTGATACTCCAAGTAGGGAGATTGCTAGTAATGTGGCTGGAATGGCGAACCGGAGCTCAAGGAGATGAGAAATGAGGTGCGTTTTAGAAACCTTTCCCCATCACATGGTGTACCATCTTCTGGGTTTCTCATGCATGTTTTCAATGTAGGAAGATGCCCTTGATCCTTGAGATTTGGGACCCGTGGGATGGGTTCCAAGCAGTATTACTTTAAAGGGTCTGCGTTTGCTCACTCAACCTCACCAAACCTCTCAGGCCCAAGAGTGTCCACCCTTATGTCTCATCGAGCTGTGGCTCTAGATATGGTCAATCCAGGTTGCATCACAGCCCCTGAACGAATTGTGTAAGAATTTCTCTCTCTTTCTCTGTCTTTGTTTCATGGGTTTTTAAAAGTAATTTATTTTTATAATGGGGTTTAGCTGCTTTTCACTGCTGTGTTTATGCCGCTTTACACCCACTTGACACACTAACAGAGAGATATCAAAACATAGGTTTTAAGATTATTACTAGTCAGTTATATTGTTGTGTGGTGAATAAGGCGTGTTGAATCCGTTCTCTGAGCAAGGAGTAGGTGTTGTCTGTTACATATTGGGTTTATGGAACGGTATCTGAGCTAATTTGAAACCCTTGTTTTATGTATCACCCCACCTCACCTTTCCCGTTAAGCAGCCATAGTTTGTTTTCTGCATGTGTGACTCTGTCCTGTTTTTTAATTCAGTTCAAGTGTAACGGTTTTTACATTCCCTCTATAAGTGATATCTTATGAGAAGTGTCCTTTTCTGTGTGACTTATTTCACTTAGAATTGTCATACCTAAATCCACTCATCATGCTGCTACTAGCCTTATGACAATGATTTCATGGCTGAGTGATATTCCATTGTACATAAGGACCACAACTTCTTTATCCATTTTTCTCTTTCCTGGGATATTTAAGGTGGAATGAAGTGGAGGTCCTTGGCAACACAGCAGCCCTAAACTTTGGTGTACTTGTTTCTTGCTGATTTTTAATTTTTCCAATTTATACCCCCATGCGTGGAAGTGCCCTATGCTCTCTAAGCTGTGTTTTTTAGACGTTTCTGGACACACCGTACACTTCTCCAGAGTGGCTGTTGGCAATTTACATCCCTCCCATCAGTGTAGCAAGGCTCCCATTTCTCCATGGCCTGTCCTGCATTTCTGGTTTTGACCCTTTTTTCAGCATGGCCCATTTGACCGATGGGCAGCGAGACTTCTTTGTAGCGCTGATTTGCCTTTCCAGGTTGCTTGGTTGGCCAAAAAGGGCGTATGCGTTTTTTCCTGAATATATTCAGGAAAAAACGCATACGCCCTTTTTGGCAAAGGGCATCATTATCAATGTTTTGCCACTTTTCATGTGCTTTAAAGGCGATTCGTATCTACCTCCTGAAATCTGTTTCCTGCAATTCTGCCTTGATTTCAAATCCTCTTTTTTGCCTTCCCTCAATATATTTGTGGACGAGAGTTATCATTTATAACTCTGCAGGTTTGTGAATTGCAGTGCCCTGAAGCTCCATTTTACAACTCGCTTTTTGGGAGCTGGCCGTAAAAGCGCAGGATGGCTTCAGGCCCTGTTCTCGTTCCGGGGGGCAGGCTGAGCCTGTGGTTAATTCTTCTTCCTGATGGGAAAATAGAGTGCCCTGTGCCTGTCCCAACACCAACAGCTAGTCTCTCATTGGTTCCCCATCTTCCCGTTCATCCTCAGGACAAATTGCAACCTGTACGGAACAGGAGGTTAAAGGTGCTGATGCTCCAAGTAGGGAGATTGCTAGTAAAGTGGCTGTAATGGCGAACCCGAGCACAAGGAGATGAGAAATGAGGTGCGTTTTAGAAACCTTTCCCCATCACACGGTGTACCATATTCTGGGTTTCTATGCATGTTTTCGATGTAGGAAGATGCCCTTGAACCTGGAGATTTGGGACCCATGGGATGGGTACCACGCAGTATTACTTTAAAGGGTCTGCGTTTACTCACCCAACCTCACCAAACCTCTCAGCCCCAAGAGTGTCCACCCTTATGTCTCATCCAGCTGTGGGTCTAGATATGGTCAATCCAGGTTCCATCACAGCCCCTGAACGAATTGTGTAAGAATTTCTCTCTCTTTCACTGTCTTTGTTTCATGGGGTTTTAAAAGTAATTTATTTTTAGAATGGGGTTTAGCTGCTTTTCACTGCTGTGTTTATGCCGCTTTACACCCACTTCACACACTAACAGAGAGATTTCAATACATAGGTTTTAAGATTATTACTAGTCAGATATATCCTTGTGTGGTGAATAGGGGGTGTTGAGTCCAGTTCTCTGAGCAAGGAGTAGGTCTTGTCTATTACATATTGGGTTTATGGAACGGTATCTCAGCTCATTTGAAACCCTTGTTTTATGTATCACCCCACCTCACCTTTCCTGTTAAGCAGCCATAGTGTGTTTTCTGCATGTGTGACTCTGTTCTGTTTTGTAATTCAGTTCAAGTGTAACGGTTTTTACTTTCCCTGTATAAGTGATATCTTATGAGAAGTGTCCTTTTCTGTGTGACTTATTTCACTTAGAATCGTCTCATACCTAAATCCACTCATCATGCTGCTACTAGCCTTAGGACATTGATTTCATGGCTGAGTGATATTCCATTGTACACAAGGACCACCACTTATTTATCCATTTTTATCTTTCCTGGGATATTTAAGATGGAATGAAGTGGAGGTCCTTGGCAACAGAGCAGCCCTAAACTTTGGTGTTCCTGTGTCTTGCTGATTTTTAACTTTCCCAATTTATACCCCCATGCATGGAAGTGCCCTATGCTCTCTAAGCTGTGTTTTTTAGATGTTTCAGGACACACTGTACCCTTCTCCAGAGTGGCTGTTGGCAATTTACATCCCGCCCATCAGCGTAGCAAGGCTCCCATTTCTCCATGGCCTGTCCTGCATTTCTGGTTTTGACACTTTTTTCAGCATGGCCCATTTGACCGATGGGAAGCGAGACTTCTTTGTAGCGCTGATTTGCCTTTCCAGGTTGCTTGGTTGGCCAAAAAGGGCGTATGCGTTTTTTCCTGAATATATTCAGGAAAAAACGCATACGCCCTTTTTGGCCAAGGGCATCATTATCAATGTTTTGCCGCTTTTCATGTGCTTTAAAGGCGATTCGTATCTACCTCCTGAAATCTGTTTCCTGCAATTCTGCCTTGATTTCAAATCCTCTTTTTTGCCTTCCCTCAATATATTTGTGGACGAGAGTTATCATTTATAACTCTGCAGGTTTGTGAATTGCAGTGCCCTGAAGCTCCATTTTACAACTCGCTTTTTGGGAGCTGGCCGTAAAAGCGCAGGATGGCTTCAGGCCCTGTTCTCGTTCCGGGGGGCAGGCTGAGCCTGTGGTTAATTCTTCTTCCTGATGGGAAAATAGAGTGCCCTGTGCCTGTCCCAACACCAACAGCTAGTCTCTCATTGGTTCCCCATCTTCCCGTTCATCCTCAGGACAAATTGCAACCTGTACGGAACAGGAGGTTAAAGGTGCTGATGCTCCAAGTAGGGAGATTGCTAGTAAAGTGGCTGTAATGGCGAACCCGAGCACAAGGAGATGAGAAATGAGGTGCGTTTTAGAAACCTTTCCCCATCACACGGTGTACCATATTCTGGGTTTCTATGCATGTTTTCGATGTAGGAAGATGCCCTTGAACCTGGAGATTTGGGACCCATGGGATGGGTACCACGCAGTATTACTTTAAAGGGTCTGCGTTTACTCACCCAACCTCACCAAACCTCTCAGCCCCAAGAGTGTCCACCCTTATGTCTCATCCAGCTGTGGGTCTAGATATGGTCAATCCAGGTTCCATCACAGCCCCTGAACGAATTGTGTAAGAATTTCTCTCTCTTTCACTGTCTTTGTTTCATGGGGTTTTAAAAGTAATTTATTTTTAGAATGGGGTTTAGCTGCTTTTCACTGCTGTGTTTATGCCGCTTTACACCCACTTCACACACTAACAGAGAGATTTCAATACATAGGTTTTAAGATTATTACTAGTCAGATATATCCTTGTGTGGTGAATAGGGGGTGTTGAGTCCAGTTCTCTGAGCAAGGAGTAGGTCTTGTCTATTACATATTGGGTTTATGGAACGGTATCTCAGCTCATTTGAAACCCTTGTTTTATGTATCACCCCACCTCACCTTTCCTGTTAAGCAGCCATAGTGTGTTTTCTGCATGTGTGACTCTGTTCTGTTTTGTAATTCAGTTCAAGTGTAACGGTTTTTACTTTCCCTGTATAAGTGATATCTTATGAGAAGTGTCCTTTTCTGTGTGACTTATTTCACTTAGAATCGTCTCATACCTAAATCCACTCATCATGCTGCTACTAGCCTTAGGACATTGATTTCATGGCTGAGTGATATTCCATTGTACACAAGGACCACCACTTATTTATCCATTTTTATCTTTCCTGGGATATTTAAGATGGAATGAAGTGGAGGTCCTTGGCAACAGAGCAGCCCTAAACTTTGGTGTTCCTGTGTCTTGCTGATTTTTAACTTTCCCAATTTATACCCCCATGCATGGAAGTGCCCTATGCTCTCTAAGCTGTGTTTTTTAGATGTTTCAGGACACACTGTACCCTTCTCCAGAGTGGCTGTTGGCAATTTACATCCCGCCCATCAGCGTAGCAAGGCTCCCATTTCTCCATGGCCTGTCCTGCATTTCTGGTTTTGACACTTTTTTCAGCATGGCCCATTTGACCGATGGGAAGCGAGACTTCTTTGTAGCGCTGATTTGCCTTTCCAGGTTGCTTGGTTGGCCAAAAAGGGCGTATGCGTTTTTTCCTGAATATATTCAGGAAAAAACGCATACACCCTTTTTGGCCAAGGGCATCATTATCAATGTTTTGCCGCTTTTCATGTGCTTTAAAGGCGATTCGTATCTACCTCCTGAAATCTGTTTCCTGCAATTCTGCCTTGATTTCAAATCCTCTTTTTTGCCTTCCCTCAATATATTTGTGGAGGAGAGTTATCATTTATAACTCTGCTGGTTCGTGAATTGCAGTGCCCTGAAGCTCCATTTTACAACTTGCTTTTTTGGGAGCTGGCTACAAAAGCGCTGGATGGCTTCAGGCCCTGTTCTGGTTCTGGGGAGCAGGCTGAGCCTGTGGTTAATTCTTCTTCCTGATGGGAAAATAGAGTGACCTGTGTCTGTCCCAATACCAAGAGCTAGTCTCTCATTGGTTCCCCGTCTTCCCGTTCATCCTCAAGACAAATTGCAACCTGTACGGAACAGGAGGTTAAAGGTGCTGATACTCCAAGTAGGGAGATTGCTAGTAATGTGGCTGGAATGGCGAACCGGAGCTCAAGGAGATGAGAAATGAGGTGCGTTTTAGAAACCTTTCCCCATCACATGGTGTACCATCTTCTGGGTTTCTCATGCATGTTTTCAATGTAGGAAGATGCCCTTGATCCTTGAGATTTGGGACCCATGGGATGGGTTCCAAGCAGTATTACTTTAAAGGGTCTGCGTTTGCTCACTCAACCTCACCAAACCTCTCAGGCCCAAGAGTGTCCACCCTTATGTCTCATCGAGCTGTGGCTCTAGATATGGTCAATCCAGGTTGCATCACAGCCCCTGAACGAATTGTGTAAGAATTTCTCTCTCTTTCTCTGTCTTTGTTTCATGGGTTTTTAAAAGTAATTTATTTTTATAATGGGGTTTAGCTGCTTTTCACTGCTGTGTTTATGCCGCTTTACACCCACTTGACACACTAACAGAGAGATATCAAAACATAGGTTTTAAGATTATTACTAGTCAGTTATATTGTTGTGTGGTGAATAAGGCGTGTTGAATCCGTTCTCTGAGCAAGGAGTAGGTGTTGTCTGTTACATATTGGGTTTATGGAACGGTATCTGAGCTAATTTGAAACCCTTGTTTTATGTATCACCCCACCTCACCTTTCCCGTTAAGCAGCCATAGTTTGTTTTCTGCATGTGTGACTCTGTCCTGTTTTTTAATTCAGTTCAAGTGTAACGGTTTTTACATTCCCTCTATAAGTGATATCTTATGAGAAGTGTCCTTTTCTGTGTGACTTATTTCACTTAGAATTGTCATACCTAAATCCACTCATCATGCTGCTACTAGCCTTATGACAATGATTTCATGGCTGAGTGATATTCCATTGTACATAAGGACCACAACTTCTTTATCCATTTTTCTCTTTCCTGGGATATTTAAGGTGGAATGAAGTGGAGGTCCTTGGCAACACAGCAGCCCTAAACTTTGGTGTACTTGTTTCTTGCTGATTTTTAATTTTTCCAATTTATACCCCCATGCGTGGAAGTGCCCTATGCTCTCTAAGCTGTGTTTTTTAGACGTTTCTGGACACACCGTACACTTCTCCAGAGTGGCTGTTGGCAATTTACATCCCTCCCATCAGTGTAGCAAGGCTCCCATTTCTCCATGGCCTGTCCTGCATTTCTGGTTTTGACCCTTTTTTCAGCATGGCCCATTTGACCGATGGGCAGCGAGACTTCTTTGTAGCGCTGATTTGCCTTTCCAGGTTGCTTGGTTGGCCAAAAAGGGCGTATGCGTTTTTTCCTGAATATATTCAGGAAAAAACGCATACGCCCTTTTTGGCAAAGGGCATCATTATCAATGTTTTGCCACTTTTCATGTGCTTTAAAGGCGATTCGTATCTACCTCCTGAAATCTGTTTCCTGCAATTCTGCCTTGATTTCAAATCCTCTTTTTTGCCTTCCCTCAATATATTTGTGGACGAGAGTTATCATTTATAACTCTGCAGGTTTGTGAATTGCAGTGCCCTGAAGCTCCATTTTACAACTCGCTTTTTGGGAGCTGGCCGTAAAAGCGCAGGATGGCTTCAGGCCCTGTTCTCGTTCCGGGGGGCAGGCTGAGCCTGTGGTTAATTCTTCTTCCTGATGGGAAAATAGAGTGCCCTGTGCCTGTCCCAACACCAACAGCTAGTCTCTCATTGGTTCCCCATCTTCCCGTTCATCCTCAGGACAAATTGCAACCTGTACGGAACAGGAGGTTAAAGGTGCTGATGCTCCAAGTAGGGAGATTGCTAGTAAAGTGGCTGTAATGGCGAACCCGAGCACAAGGAGATGAGAAATGAGGTGCGTTTTAGAAACCTTTCCCCATCACACGGTGTACCATATTCTGGGTTTCTATGCATGTTTTCGATGTAGGAAGATGCCCTTGAACCTGGAGATTTGGGACCCATGGGATGGGTACCACGCAGTATTACTTTAAAGGGTCTGCGTTTACTCACCCAACCTCACCAAACCTCTCAGCCCCAAGAGTGTCCACCCTTATGTCTCATCCAGCTGTGGGTCTAGATATGGTCAATCCAGGTTCCATCACAGCCCCTGAACGAATTGTGTAAGAATTTCTCTCTCTTTCACTGTCTTTGTTTCATGGGGTTTTAAAAGTAATTTATTTTTAGAATGGGGTTTAGCTGCTTTTCACTGCTGTGTTTATGCCGCTTTACACCCACTTCACACACTAACAGAGAGATTTCAATACATAGGTTTTAAGATTATTACTAGTCAGATATATCCTTGTGTGGTGAATAGGGGGTGTTGAGTCCAGTTCTCTGAGCAAGGAGTAGGTCTTGTCTATTACATATTGGGTTTATGGAACGGTATCTCAGCTCATTTGAAACCCTTGTTTTATGTATCACCCCACCTCACCTTTCCTGTTAAGCAGCCATAGTGTGTTTTCTGCATGTGTGACTCTGTTCTGTTTTGTAATTCAGTTCAAGTGTAACGGTTTTTACTTTCCCTGTATAAGTGATATCTTATGAGAAGTGTCCTTTTCTGTGTGACTTATTTCACTTAGAATCGTCTCATACCTAAATCCACTCATCATGCTGCTACTAGCCTTAGGACATTGATTTCATGGCTGAGTGATATTCCATTGTACACAAGGACCACCACTTATTTATCCATTTTTATCTTTCCTGGG
This sequence comes from Balaenoptera physalus, assembly GCF_965194825.1. Classification (NCBI taxonomy): domain Eukaryota; kingdom Metazoa; phylum Chordata; class Mammalia; order Artiodactyla; family Balaenopteridae; genus Balaenoptera; species Balaenoptera physalus. The sequence goes on from NW_028126427.1 coordinate 816,763, forward strand.
ATATTTAAGATGGAATGAAGTGGAGGTCCTTGGCAACAGAGCAGCCCTAAACTTTGGTGTTCCTGTGTCTTGCTGATTTTTAACTTTCCCAATTTATACCCCCATGCATGGAAGTGCCCTATGCTCTCTAAGCTGTGTTTTTTAGATGTTTCAGGACACACTGTACCCTTCTCCAGAGTGGCTGTTGGCAATTTACATCCCGCCCATCAGCGTAGCAAGGCTCCCATTTCTCCATGGCCTGTCCTGCATTTCTGGTTTTGACACTTTTTTCAGCATGGCCCATTTGACCGATGGGAAGCGAGACTTCTTTGTAGCGCTGATTTGCCTTTCCAGGTTGCTTGGTTGGCCAAAAAGGGCGTATGCGTTTTTTCCTGAATATATTCAGGAAAAAACGCATACGCCCTTTTTGGCCAAGGGCATCATTATCAATGTTTTGCCGCTTTTCATGTGCTTTAAAGGCGATTCGTATCTACCTCCTGAAATCTGTTTCCTGCAATTCTGCCTTGATTTCAAATCCTCTTTTTTGCCTTCCCTCAATATATTTGTGGAGGAGAGTTATCATTTATAACTCTGCTGGTTCGTGAATTGCAGTGCCCTGAAGCTCCATTTTACAACTTGCTTTTTTGGGAGCTGGCTACAAAAGCGCTGGATGGCTTCAGGCCCTGTTCTGGTTCTGGGGAGCAGGCTGAGCCTGTGGTTAATTCTTCTTCCTGATGGGAAAATAGAGTGACCTGTGTCTGTCCCAATACCAAGAGCTAGTCTCTCATTGGTTCCCCGTCTTCCCGTTCATCCTCAAGACAAATTGCAACCTGTACGGAACAGGAGGTTAAAGGTGCTGATACTCCAAGTAGGGAGATTGCTAGTAATGTGGCTGGAATGGCGAACCGGAGCTCAAGGAGATGAGAAATGAGGTGCGTTTTAGAAACCTTTCCCCATCACATGGTGTACCATCTTCTGGGTTTCTCATGCATGTTTTCAATGTAGGAAGATGCCCTTGATCCTTGAGATTTGGGACCCATGGGATGGGTTCCAAGCAGTATTACTTTAAAGGGTCTGCGTTTGCTCACTCAACCTCACCAAACCTCTCAGGCCCAAGAGTGTCCACCCTTATGTCTCATCGAGCTGTGGCTCTAGATATGGTCAATCCAGGTTGCATCACAGCCCCTGAACGAATTGTGTAAGAATTTCTCTCTCTTTCTCTGTCTTTGTTTCATGGGTTTTTAAAAGTAATTTATTTTTATAATGGGGTTTAGCTGCTTTTCACTGCTGTGTTTATGCCGCTTTACACCCACTTGACACACTAACAGAGAGATATCAAAACATAGGTTTTAAGATTATTACTAGTCAGTTATATTGTTGTGTGGTGAATAAGGCGTGTTGAATCCGTTCTCTGAGCAAGGAGTAGGTGTTGTCTGTTACATATTGGGTTTATGGAACGGTATCTGAGCTAATTTGAAACCCTTGTTTTATGTATCACCCCACCTCACCTTTCCCGTTAAGCAGCCATAGTGTGTTTTCTGCATGTGTGACTCTGTCCTGTTTTTTAATTCAGTTCAAGTGTAACGGTTTTTACATTCCCTCTATAAGTGATATCTTATGAGAAGTGTCCTTTTCTGTGTGACTTATTTCACTTAGAATTGTCATACCTAAATCCACTCATCATGCTGCTACTAGCCTTATGACAATGATTTCATGGCTGAGTGATATTCCATTGTACATAAGGACCACAACTTCTTTATCCATTTTTCTCTTTCCTGGGATATTTAAGGTGGAATGAAGTGGAGGTCCTTGGCAACACAGCAGCCCTAAACTTTGGTGTACTTGTTTCTTGCTGATTTTTAATTTTTCCAATTTATACCCCCATGCGTGGAAGTGCCCTATGCTCTCTAAGCTGTGTTTTTTAGACGTTTCTGGACACACCGTACACTTCTCCAGAGTGGCTGTTGGCAATTTACATCCCTCCCATCAGTGTAGCAAGGCTCCCATTTCTCCATGGCCTGTCCTGCATTTCTGGTTTTGACCCTTTTTTCAGCATGGCCCATTTGACCGATGGGCAGCGAGACTTCTTTGTAGCGCTGATTTGCCTTTCCAGGTTGCTTGGTTGGCCAAAAAGGGCGTATGCGTTTTTTCCTGAATATATTCAGGAAAAAACGCATACGCCCTTTTTGGCAAAGGGCATCATTATCAATGTTTTGCCACTTTTCATGTGCTTTAAAGGCGATTCGTATCTACCTCCTGAAATCTGTTTCCTGCAATTCTGCCTTGATTTCAAATCCTCTTTTTTGCCTTCCCTCAATATATTTGTGGACGAGAGTTATCATTTATAACTCTGCAGGTTTGTGAATTGCAGTGCCCTGAAGCTCCATTTTACAACTCGCTTTTTGGGAGCTGGCCGTAAAAGCGCAGGATGGCTTCAGGCCCTGTTCTCGTTCCGGGGGGCAGGCTGAGCCTGTGGTTAATTCTTCTTCCTGATGGGAAAATAGAGTGCCCTGTGCCTGTCCCAACACCAACAGCTAGTCTCTCATTGGTTCCCCATCTTCCCGTTCATCCTCAGGACAAATTGCAACCTGTACGGAACAGGAGGTTAAAGGTGCTGATGCTCCAAGTAGGGAGATTGCTAGTAAAGTGGCTGTAATGGCGAACCCGAGCACAAGGAGATGAGAAATGAGGTGCGTTTTAGAAACCTTTCCCCATCACACGGTGTACCATATTCTGGGTTTCTATGCATGTTTTCGATGTAGGAAGATGCCCTTGAACCTGGAGATTTGGGACCCATGGGATGGGTACCACGCAGTATTACTTTAAAGGGTCTGCGTTTACTCACCCAACCTCACCAAACCTCTCAGCCCCAAGAGTGTCCACCCTTATGTCTCATCCAGCTGTGGGTCTAGATATGGTCAATCCAGGTTCCATCACAGCCCCTGAACGAATTGTGTAAGAATTTCTCTCTCTTTCACTGTCTTTGTTTCATGGGGTTTTAAAAGTAATTTATTTTTAGAATGGGGTTTAGCTGCTTTTCACTGCTGTGTTTATGCCGCTTTACACCCACTTCACACACTAACAGAGAGATTTCAATACATAGGTTTTAAGATTATTACTAGTCAGATATATCCTTGTGTGGTGAATAGGGGGTGTTGAGTCCAGTTCTCTGAGCAAGGAGTAGGTCTTGTCTATTACATATTGGGTTTATGGAACGGTATCTCAGCTCATTTGAAACCCTTGTTTTATGTATCACCCCACCTCACCTTTCCTGTTAAGCAGCCATAGTGTGTTTTCTGCATGTGTGACTCTGTTCTGTTTTGTAATTCAGTTCAAGTGTAACGGTTTTTACTTTCCCTGTATAAGTGATATCTTATGAGAAGTGTCCTTTTCTGTGTGACTTATTTCACTTAGAATCGTCTCATACCTAAATCCACTCATCATGCTGCTACTAGCCTTAGGACATTGATTTCATGGCTGAGTGATATTCCATTGTACACAAGGACCACCACTTATTTATCCATTTTTATCTTTCCTGGGATATTTAAGATGGAATGAAGTGGAGGTCCTTGGCAACAGAGCAGCCCTAAACTTTGGTGTTCCTGTGTCTTGCTGATTTTTAACTTTCCCAATTTATACCCCCATGCATGGAAGTGCCCTATGCTCTCTAAGCTGTGTTTTTTAGATGTTTCAGGACACACTGTACCCTTCTCCAGAGTGGCTGTTGGCAATTTACATCCCGCCCATCAGCGTAGCAAGGCTCCCATTTCTCCATGGCCTGTCCTGCATTTCTGGTTTTGACACTTTTTTCAGCATGGCCCATTTGACCGATGGGAAGCGAGACTTCTTTGTAGCGCTGATTTGCCTTTCCAGGTTGCTTGGTTGGCCAAAAAGGGCGTATGCGTTTTTTCCTGAATATATTCAGGAAAAAACGCATACACCCTTTTTGGCCAAGGGCATCATTATCAATGTTTTGCCGCTTTTCATGTGCTTTAAAGGCGATTCGTATCTACCTCCTGAAATCTGTTTCCTGCAATTCTGCCTTGATTTCAAATCCTCTTTTTTGCCTTCCCTCAATATATTTGTGGACGAGAGTTATCATTTATAACTCTGCAGGTTTGTGAATTGCAGTGCCCTGAAGCTCCATTTTACAACTCGCTTTTTGGGAGCTGGCCGTAAAAGCGCAGGATGGCTTCAGGCCCTGTTCTCGTTCCGGGGGGCAGGCTGAGCCTGTGGTTAATTCTTCTTCCTGATGGGAAAATAGAGTGCCCTGTGCCTGTCCCAACACCAACAGCTAGTCTCTCATTGGTTCCCCATCTTCCCGTTCATCCTCAGGACAAATTGCAACCTGTACGGAACAGGAGGTTAAAGGTGCTGATGCTCCAAGTAGGGAGATTGCTAGTAAAGTGGCTGTAATGGCGAACCCGAGCACAAGGAGATGAGAAATGAGGTGCGTTTTAGAAACCTTTCCCCATCACACGGTGTACCATATTCTGGGTTTCTATGCATGTTTTCGATGTAGGAAGATGCCCTTGAACCTGGAGATTTGGGACCCATGGGATGGGTACCACGCAGTATTACTTTAAAGGGTCTGCGTTTACTCACCCAACCTCACCAAACCTCTCAGCCCCAAGAGTGTCCACCCTTATGTCTCATCCAGCTGTGGGTCTAGATATGGTCAATCCAGGTTCCATCACAGCCCCTGAACGAATTGTGTAAGAATTTCTCTCTCTTTCACTGTCTTTGTTTCATGGGGTTTTAAAAGTAATTTATTTTTAGAATGGGGTTTAGCTGCTTTTCACTGCTGTGTTTATGCCGCTTTACACCCACTTCACACACTAACAGAGAGATTTCAATACATAGGTTTTAAGATTATTACTAGTCAGATATATCCTTGTGTGGTGAATAGGGGGTGTTGAGTCCAGTTCTCTGAGCAAGGAGTAGGTCTTGTCTATTACATATTGGGTTTATGGAACGGTATCTCAGCTCATTTGAAACCCTTGTTTTATGTATCACCCCACCTCACCTTTCCTGTTAAGCAGCCATAGTGTGTTTTCTGCATGTGTGACTCTGTTCTGTTTTGTAATTCAGTTCAAGTGTAACGGTTTTTACTTTCCCTGTATAAGTGATATCTTATGAGAAGTGTCCTTTTCTGTGTGACTTATTTCACTTAGAATCGTCTCATACCTAAATCCACTCATCATGCTGCTACTAGCCTTAGGACATTGATTTCATGGCTGAGTGATATTCCATTGTACACAAGGACCACCACTTATTTATCCATTTTTATCTTTCCTGGGATATTTAAGATGGAATGAAGTGGAGGTCCTTGGCAACAGAGCAGCCCTAAACTTTGGTGTTCCTGTGTCTTGCTGATTTTTAACTTTCCCAATTTATACCCCCATGCATGGAAGTGCCCTATGCTCTCTAAGCTGTGTTTTTTAGATGTTTCAGGACACACTGTACCCTTCTCCAGAGTGGCTGTTGGCAATTTACATCCCGCCCATCAGCGTAGCAAGGCTCCCATTTCTCCATGGCCTGTCCTGCATTTCTGGTTTTGACACTTTTTTCAGCATGGCCCATTTGACCGATGGGAAGCGAGACTTCTTTGTAGCGCTGATTTGCCTTTCCAGGTTGCTTGGTTGGCCAAAAAGGGCGTATGCGTTTTTTCCTGAATATATTCAGGAAAAAACGCATACGCCCTTTTTGGCCAAGGGCATCATTATCAATGTTTTGCCGCTTTTCATGTGCTTTAAAGGCGATTCGTATCTACCTCCTGAAATCTGTTTCCTGCAATTCTGCCTTGATTTCAAATCCTCTTTTTTGCCTTCCCTCAATATATTTGTGGAGGAGAGTTATCATTTATAACTCTGCTGGTTCGTGAATTGCAGTGCCCTGAAGCTCCATTTTACAACTTGCTTTTTTGGGAGCTGGCTACAAAAGCGCTGGATGGCTTCAGGCCCTGTTCTGGTTCTGGGGAGCAGGCTGAGCCTGTGGTTAATTCTTCTTCCTGATGGGAAAATAGAGTGACCTGTGTCTGTCCCAATACCAAGAGCTAGTCTCTCATTGGTTCCCCGTCTTCCCGTTCATCCTCAAGACAAATTGCAACCTGTACGGAACAGGAGGTTAAAGGTGCTGATACTCCAAGTAGGGAGATTGCTAGTAATGTGGCTGGAATGGCGAACCGGAGCTCAAGGAGATGAGAAATGAGGTGCGTTTTAGAAACCTTTCCCCATCACATGGTGTACCATCTTCTGGGTTTCTCATGCATGTTTTCAATGTAGGAAGATGCCCTTGATCCTTGAGATTTGGGACCCGTGGGATGGGTTCCAAGCAGTATTACTTTAAAGGGTCTGCGTTTGCTCACTCAACCTCACCAAACCTCTCAGGCCCAAGAGTGTCCACCCTTATGTCTCATCGAGCTGTGGCTCTAGATATGGTCAATCCAGGTTGCATCACAGCCCCTGAACGAATTGTGTAAGAATTTCTCTCTCTTTCTCTGTCTTTGTTTCATGGGTTTTTAAAAGTAATTTATTTTTATAATGGGGTTTAGCTGCTTTTCACTGCTGTGTTTATGCCGCTTTACACCCACTTGACACACTAACAGAGAGATATCAAAACATAGGTTTTAAGATTATTACTAGTCAGTTATATTGTTGTGTGGTGAATAAGGCGTGTTGAATCCGTTCTCTGAGCAAGGAGTAGGTGTTGTCTGTTACATATTGGGTTTATGGAACGGTATCTGAGCTAATTTGAAACCCTTGTTTTATGTATCACCCCACCTCACCTTTCCCGTTAAGCAGCCATAGTTTGTTTTCTGCATGTGTGACTCTGTCCTGTTTTTTAATTCAGTTCAAGTGTAACGGTTTTTACATTCCCTCTATAAGTGATATCTTATGAGAAGTGTCCTTTTCTGTGTGACTTATTTCACTTAGAATTGTCATACCTAAATCCACTCATCATGCTGCTACTAGCCTTATGACAATGATTTCATGGCTGAGTGATATTCCATTGTACATAAGGACCACAACTTCTTTATCCATTTTTCTCTTTCCTGGGATATTTAAGGTGGAATGAAGTGGAGGTCCTTGGCAACACAGCAGCCCTAAACTTTGGTGTACTTGTTTCTTGCTGATTTTTAATTTTTCCAATTTATACCCCCATGCGTGGAAGTGCCCTATGCTCTCTAAGCTGTGTTTTTTAGACGTTTCTGGACACACCGTACACTTCTCCAGAGTGGCTGTTGGCAATTTACATCCCTCCCATCAGTGTAGCAAGGCTCCCATTTCTCCATGGCCTGTCCTGCATTTCTGGTTTTGACCCTTTTTTCAGCATGGCCCATTTGACCGATGGGCAGCGAGACTTCTTTGTAGCGCTGATTTGCCTTTCCAGGTTGCTTGGTTGGCCAAAAAGGGCGTATGCGTTTTTTCCTGAATATATTCAGGAAAAAACGCATACGCCCTTTTTGGCAAAGGGCATCATTATCAATGTTTTGCCACTTTTCATGTGCTTTAAAGGCGATTCGTATCTACCTCCTGAAATCTGTTTCCTGCAATTCTGCCTTGATTTCAAATCCTCTTTTTTGCCTTCCCTCAATATATTTGTGGACGAGAGTTATCATTTATAACTCTGCAGGTTTGTGAATTGCAGTGCCCTGAAGCTCCATTTTACAACTCGCTTTTTGGGAGCTGGCCGTAAAAGCGCAGGATGGCTTCAGGCCCTGTTCTCGTTCCGGGGGGCAGGCTGAGCCTGTGGTTAATTCTTCTTCCTGATGGGAAAATAGAGTGCCCTGTGCCTGTCCCAACACCAACAGCTAGTCTCTCATTGGTTCCCCATCTTCCCGTTCATCCTCAGGACAAATTGCAACCTGTACGGAACAGGAGGTTAAAGGTGCTGATGCTCCAAGTAGGGAGATTGCTAGTAAAGTGGCTGTAATGGCGAACCCGAGCACAAGGAGATGAGAAATGAGGTGCGTTTTAGAAACCTTTCCCCATCACACGGTGTACCATATTCTGGGTTTCTATGCATGTTTTCGATGTAGGAAGATGCCCTTGAACCTGGAGATTTGGGACCCATGGGATGGGTACCACGCAGTATTACTTTAAAGGGTCTGCGTTTACTCACCCAACCTCACCAAACCTCTCAGCCCCAAGAGTGTCCACCCTTATGTCTCATCCAGCTGTGGGTCTAGATATGGTCAATCCAGGTTCCATCACAGCCCCTGAACGAATTGTGTAAGAATTTCTCTCTCTTTCACTGTCTTTGTTTCATGGGGTTTTAAAAGTAATTTATTTTTAGAATGGGGTTTAGCTGCTTTTCACTGCTGTGTTTATGCCGCTTTACACCCACTTCACACACTAACAGAGAGATTTCAATACATAGGTTTTAAGATTATTACTAGTCAGATATATCCTTGTGTGGTGAATAGGGGGTGTTGAGTCCAGTTCTCTGAGCAAGGAGTAGGTCTTGTCTATTACATATTGGGTTTATGGAACGGTATCTCAGCTCATTTGAAACCCTTGTTTTATGTATCACCCCACCTCACCTTTCCTGTTAAGCAGCCATAGTGTGTTTTCTGCATGTGTGACTCTGTTCTGTTTTGTAATTCAGTTCAAGTGTAACGGTTTTTACTTTCCCTGTATAAGTGATATCTTATGAGAAGTGTCCTTTTCTGTGTGACTTATTTCACTTAGAATCGTCTCATACCTAAATCCACTCATCATGCTGCTACTAGCCTTAGGACATTGATTTCATGGCTGAGTGATATTCCATTGTACACAAGGACCACCACTTATTTATCCATTTTTATCTTTCCTGGGATATTTAAGATGGAATGAAGTGGAGGTCCTTGGCAACAGAGCAGCCCTAAACTTTGGTGTTCCTGTGTCTTGCTGATTTTTAACTTTCCCAATTTATACCCCCATGCATGGAAGTGCCCTATGCTCTCTAAGCTGTGTTTTTTAGATGTTTCAGGACACACTGTACCCTTCTCCAGAGTGGCTGTTGGCAATTTACATCCCGCCCATCAGCGTAGCAAGGCTCCCATTTCTCCATGGCCTGTCCTGCATTTCTGGTTTTGACACTTTTTTCAGCATGGCCCATTTGACCGATGGGAAGCGAGACTTCTTTGTAGCGCTGATTTGCCTTTCCAGGTTGCTTGGTTGGCCAAAAAGGGCGTATGCGTTTTTTCCTGAATATATTCAGGAAAAAACGCATACGCCCTTTTTGGCCAAGGGCATCATTATCAATGTTTTGCCGCTTTTCATGTGCTTTAAAGGCGATTCGTATCTACCTCCTGAAATCTGTTTCCTGCAATTCTGCCTTGATTTCAAATCCTCTTTTTTGCCTTCCCTCAATATATTTGTGGACGAGAGTTATCATTTATAACTCTGCAGGTTTGTGAATTGCAGTGCCCTGAAGCTCCATTTTACAACTCGCTTTTTGGGAGCTGGCCGTAAAAGCGCAGGATGGCTTCAGGCCCTGTTCTCGTTCCGGGGGGCAGGCTGAGCCTGTGGTTAATTCTTCTTCCTGATGGGAAAATAGAGTGCCCTGTGCCTGTCCCAACACCAACAGCTAGTCTCTCATTGGTTCCCCATCTTCCCGTTCATCCTCAGGACAAATTGCAACCTGTACGGAACAGGAGGTTAAAGGTGCTGATGCTCCAAGTAGGGAGATTGCTAGTAAAGTGGCTGTAATGGCGAACCCGAGCACAAGGAGATGAGAAATGAGGTGCGTTTTAGAAACCTTTCCCCATCACACGGTGTACCATATTCTGGGTTTCTATGCATGTTTTCGATGTAGGAAGATGCCCTTGAACCTGGAGATTTGGGACCCATGGGATGGGTACCACGCAGTATTACTTTAAAGGGTCTGCGTTTACTCACCCAACCTCACCAAACCTCTCAGCCCCAAGAGTGTCCACCCTTATGTCTCATCCAGCTGTGGGTCTAGATATGGTCAATCCAGGTTCCATCACAGCCCCTGAACGAATTGTGTAAGAATTTCTCTCTCTTTCACTGTCTTTGTTTCATGGGGTTTTAAAAGTAATTTATTTTTAGAATGGGGTTTAGCTGCTTTTCACTGCTGTGTTTATGCCGCTTTACACCCACTTCACACACTAACAGAGAGATTTCAATACATAGGTTTTAAGATTATTACTAGTCAGATATATCCTTGTGTGGTGAATAGGGGGTGTTGAGTCCAGTTCTCTGAGCAAGGAGTAGGTCTTGTCTATTACATATTGGGTTTATGGAACGGTATCTCAGCTCATTTGAAACCCTTGTTTTATGTATCACCCCACCTCACCTTTCCTGTTAAGCAGCCATAGTGTGTTTTCTGCATGTGTGACTCTGTTCTGTTTTGTAATTCAGTTCAAGTGTAACGGTTTTTACTTTCCCTGTATAAGTGATATCTTATGAGAAGTGTCCTTTTCTGTGTGACTTATTTCACTTAGAATCGTCTCATACCTAAATCCACTCATCATGCTGCTACTAGCCTTAGGACATTGATTTCATGGCTGAGTGATATTCCATTGTACACAAGGACCACCACTTATTTATCCATTTTTATCTTTCCTGGGATATTTAAGATGGAATGAAGTGGAGGTCCTTGGCAACAGAGCAGCCCTAAACTTTGGTGTTCCTGTGTCTTGCTGATTTTTAACTTTCCCAATTTATACCCCCATGCATGGAAGTGCCCTATGCTCTCTAAGCTGTGTTTTTTAGATGTTTCAGGACACACTGTACCCTTCTCCAGAGTGGCTGTTGGCAATTTACATCCCGCCCATCAGCGTAGCAAGGCTCCCATTTCTCCATGGCCTGTCCTGCATTTCTGGTTTTGACACTTTTTTCAGCATGGCCCATTTGACCGATGGGAAGCGAGACTTCTTTGTAGCGCTGATTTGCCTTTCCAGGTTGCTTGGTTGGCCAAAAAGGGCGTATGCGTTTTTTCCTGAATATATTCAGGAAAAAACGCATACACCCTTTTTGGCCAAGGGCATCATTATCAATGTTTTGCCGCTTTTCATGTGCTTTAAAGGCGATTCGTATCTACCTCCTGAAATCTGTTTCCTGCAATTCTGCCTTGATTTCAAATCCTCTTTTTTGCCTTCCCTCAATATATTTGTGGAGGAGAGTTATCATTTATAACTCTGCTGGTTCGTGAATTGCAGTGCCCTGAAGCTCCATTTTACAACTTGCTTTTTTGGGAGCTGGCTACAAAAGCGCTGGATGGCTTCAGGCCCTGTTCTGGTTCTGGGGAGCAGGCTGAGCCTGTGGTTAATTCTTCTTCCTGATGGGAAAATAGAGTGACCTGTGTCTGTCCCAATACCAAGAGCTAGTCTCTCATTGGTTCCCCGTCTTCCCGTTCATCCTCAAGACAAATTGCAACCTGTACGGAACAGGAGGTTAAAGGTGCTGATACTCCAAGTAGGGAGATTGCTAGTAATGTGGCTGGAATGGCGAACCGGAGCTCAAGGAGATGAGAAATGAGGTGCGTTTTAGAAACCTTTCCCCATCACATGGTGTACCATCTTCTGGGTTTCTCATGCATGTTTTCAATGTAGGAAGATGCCCTTGATCCTTGAGATTTGGGACCCATGGGATGGGTTCCAAGCAGTATTACTTTAAAGGGTCTGCGTTTGCTCACTCAACCTCACCAAACCTCTCAGGCCCAAGAGTGTCCACCCTTATGTCTCATCGAGCTGTGGCTCTAGATATGGTCAATCCAGGTTGCATCACAGCCCCTGAACGAATTGTGTAAGAATTTCTCTCTCTTTCTCTGTCTTTGTTTCATGGGTTTTTAAAAGTAATTTATTTTTATAATGGGGTTTAGCTGCTTTTCACTGCTGTGTTTATGCCGCTTTACACCCACTTGACACACTAACAGAGAGATATCAAAACATAGGTTTTAAGATTATTACTAGTCAGTTATATTGTTGTGTGGTGAATAAGGCGTGTTGAATCCGTTCTCTGAGCAAGGAGTAGGTGTTGTCTGTTACATATTGGGTTTATGGAACGGTATCTGAGCTAATTTGAAACCCTTGTTTTATGTATCACCCCACCTCACCTTTCCCGTTAAGCAGCCATAGTTTGTTTTCTGCATGTGTGACTCTGTCCTGTTTTTTAATTCAGTTCAAGTGTAACGGTTTTTACATTCCCTCTATAAGTGATATCTTATGAGAAGTGTCCTTTTCTGTGTGACTTATTTCACTTAGAATTGTCATACCTAAATCCACTCATCATGCTGCTACTAGCCTTATGACAATGATTTCATGGCTGAGTGATATTCCATTGTACATAAGGACCACAACTTCTTTATCCATTTTTCTCTTTCCTGGGATATTTAAGGTGGAATGAAGTGGAGGTCCTTGGCAACACAGCAGCCCTAAACTTTGGTGTACTTGTTTCTTGCTGATTTTTAATTTTTCCAATTTATACCCCCATGCGTGGAAGTGCCCTATGCTCTCTAAGCTGTGTTTTTTAGACGTTTCTGGACACACCGTACACTTCTCCAGAGTGGCTGTTGGCAATTTACATCCCTCCCATCAGTGTAGCAAGGCTCCCATTTCTCCATGGCCTGTCCTGCATTTCTGGTTTTGACCCTTTTTTCAGCATGGCCCATTTGACCGATGGGCAGCGAGACTTCTTTGTAGCGCTGATTTGCCTTTCCAGGTTGCTTGGTTGGCCAAAAAGGGCGTATGCGTTTTTTCCTGAATATATTCAGGAAAAAACGCATACGCCCTTTTTGGCAAAGGGCATCATTATCAATGTTTTGCCACTTTTCATGTGCTTTAAAGGCGATTCGTATCTACCTCCTGAAATCTGTTTCCTGCAATTCTGCCTTGATTTCAAATCCTCTTTTTTGCCTTCCCTCAATATATTTGTGGACGAGAGTTATCATTTATAACTCTGCAGGTTTGTGAATTGCAGTGCCCTGAAGCTCCATTTTACAACTCGCTTTTTGGGAGCTGGCCGTAAAAGCGCAGGATGGCTTCAGGCCCTGTTCTCGTTCCGGGGGGCAGGCTGAGCCTGTGGTTAATTCTTCTTCCTGATGGGAAAATAGAGTGCCCTGTGCCTGTCCCAACACCAACAGCTAGTCTCTCATTGGTTCCCCATCTTCCCGTTCATCCTCAGGACAAATTGCAACCTGTACGGAACAGGAGGTTAAAGGTGCTGATGCTCCAAGTAGGGAGATTGCTAGTAAAGTGGCTGTAATGGCGAACCCGAGCACAAGGAGATGAGAAATGAGGTGCGTTTTAGAAACCTTTCCCCATCACACGGTGTACCATATTCTGGGTTTCTATGCATGTTTTCGATGTAGGAAGATGCCCTTGAACCTGGAGATTTGGGACCCATGGGATGGGTACCACGCAGTATTACTTTAAAGGGTCTGCGTTTACTCACCCAACCTCACCAAACCTCTCAGCCCCAAGAGTGTCCACCCTTATGTCTCATCCAGCTGTGGGTCTAGATATGGTCAATCCAGGTTCCATCACAGCCCCTGAACGAATTGTGTAAGAATTTCTCTCTCTTTCACTGTCTTTGTTTCATGGGGTTTTAAAAGTAATTTATTTTTAGAATGGGGTTTAGCTGCTTTTCACTGCTGTGTTTATGCCGCTTTACACCCACTTCACACACTAACAGAGAGATTTCAATACATAGGTTTTAAGATTATTACTAGTCAGATATATCCTTGTGTGGTGAATAGGGGGTGTTGAGTCCAGTTCTCTGAGCAAGGAGTAGGTCTTGTCTATTACATATTGGGTTTATGGAACGGTATCTCAGCTCATTTGAAACCCTTGTTTTATGTATCACCCCACCTCACCTTTCCTGTTAAGCAGCCATAGTGTGTTTTCTGCATGTGTGACTCTGTTCTGTTTTGTAATTCAGTTCAAGTGTAACGGTTTTTACTTTCCCTGTATAAGTGATATCTTATGAGAAGTGTCCTTTTCTGTGTGACTTATTTCACTTAGAATCGTCTCATACCTAAATCCACTCATCATGCTGCTACTAGCCTTAGGACATTGATTTCATGGCTGAGTGATATTCCATTGTACACAAGGACCACCACTTATTTATCCATTTTTATCTTTCCTGGGATATTTAAGATGGAATGAAGTGGAGGTCCTTGGCAACAGAGCAGCCCTAAACTTTGGTGTTCCTGTGTCTTGCTGATTTTTAACTTTCCCAATTTATACCCCCATGCATGGAAGTGCCCTATGCTCTCTAAGCTGTGTTTTTTAGATGTTTCAGGACACACTGTACCCTTCTCCAGAGTGGCTGTTGGCAATTTACATCCCGCCCATCAGCGTAGCAAGGCTCCCATTTCTCCATGGCCTGTCCTGCATTTCTGGTTTTGACACATTTTTCAGCATGGCCCATTTGACCGATGGGAAGCGAGACTTCTTTGTAGCGCTGATTTGCCTTTCCAGGTTGCTTGGTTGGCCAAAAAGGGCGTATGCGTTTTTTCCTGAATATATTCAGGAAAAAACGCATACGCCCTTTTTGGCCAAGGGCATCATTATCAATGTTTTGCCGCTTTTCATGTGCTTTAAAGGCGATTCGTATCTACCTCCTGAAATCTGTTTCCTGCAATTCTGCCTTGATTTCAAATCCTCTTTTTTGCCTTCCCTCAATATATTTGTGGAGGAGAGTTATCATTTATAACTCTGCTGGTTCGTGAATTGCAGTGCCCTGAAGCTCCATTTTACAACTTGCTTTTTTGGGAGCTGGCTACAAAAGCGCTGGATGGCTTCAGGCCCTGTTCTGGTTCTGGGGAGCAGGCTGAGCCTGTGGTTAATTCTTCTTCCTGATGGGAAAATAGAGTGACCTGTGTCTGTCCCAATACCAAGAGCTAGTCTCTCATTGGTTCCCCGTCTTCCCGTTCATCCTCAAGACAAATTGCAACCTGTACGGAACAGGAGGTTAAAGGTGCTGATACTCCAAGTAGGGAGATTGCTAGTAATGTGGCTGGAATGGCGAACCGGAGCTCAAGGAGATGAGAAATGAGGTGCGTTTTAGAAACCTTTCCCCATCACATGGTGTACCATCTTCTGGGTTTCTCATGCATGTTTTCAATGTAGGAAGATGCCCTTGATCCTTGAGATTTGGGACCCATGGGATGGGTTCCAAGCAGTATTACTTTAAAGGGTCTGCGTTTGCTCACTCAACCTCACCAAACCTCTCAGGCCCAAGAGTGTCCACCCTTATGTCTCATCGAGCTGTGGCTCTAGATATGGTCAATCCAGGTTGCATCACAGCCCCTGAACGAATTGTGTAAGAATTTCTCTCTCTTTCTCTGTCTTTGTTTCATGGGTTTTTAAAAGTAATTTATTTTTATAATGGGGTTTAGCTGCTTTTCACTGCTGTGTTTATGCCGCTTTACACCCACTTGACACACTAACAGAGAGATATCAAAACATAGGTTTTAAGATTATTACTAGTCAGTTATATTGTTGTGTGGTGAATAAGGCGTGTTGAATCCGTTCTCTGAGCAAGGAGTAGGTGTTGTCTGTTACATATTGGGTTTATGGAACGGTATCTGAGCTAATTTGAAACCCTTGTTTTATGTATCACCCCACCTCACCTTTCCCGTTAAGCAGCCATAGTGTGTTTTCTGCATGTGTGACTCTGTCCTGTTTTTTAATTCAGTTCAAGTGTAACGGTTTTTACATTCCCTCTATAAGTGATATCTTATGAGAAGTGTCCTTTTCTGTGTGACTTATTTCACTTAGAATTGTCATACCTAAATCCACTCATCATGCTGCTACTAGCCTTATGACAATGATTTCATGGCTGAGTGATATTCCATTGTACATAAGGACCACAACTTCTTTATCCATTTTTCTCTTTCCTGGGATATTTAAGGTGGAATGAAGTGGAGGTCCTTGGCAACACAGCAGCCCTAAACTTTGGTGTACTTGTTTCTTGCTGATTTTTAATTTTTCCAATTTATACCCCCATGCGTGGAAGTGCCCTATGCTCTCTAAGCTGTGTTTTTTAGACGTTTCTGGACACACCGTACACTTCTCCAGAGTGGCTGTTGGCAATTTACATCCCTCCCATCAGTGTAGCAAGGCTCCCATTTCTCCATGGCCTGTCCTGCATTTCTGGTTTTGACCCTTTTTTCAGCATGGCCCATTTGACCGATGGGCAGCGAGACTTCTTTGTAGCGCTGATTTGCCTTTCCAGGTTGCTTGGTTGGCCAAAAAGGGCGTATGCGTTTTTTCCTGAATATATTCAGGAAAAAACGCATACGCCCTTTTTGGCAAAGGGCATCATTATCAATGTTTTGCCACTTTTCATGTGCTTTAAAGGCGATTCGTATCTACCTCCTGAAATCTGTTTCCTGCAATTCTGCCTTGATTTCAAATCCTCTTTTTTGCCTTCCCTCAATATATTTGTGGACGAGAGTTATCATTTATAACTCTGCAGGTTTGTGAATTGCAGTGCCCTGAAGCTCCATTTTACAACTCGCTTTTTGGGAGCTGGCCGTAAAAGCGCAGGATGGCTTCAGGCCCTGTTCTCGTTCCGGGGGGCAGGCTGAGCCTGTGGTTAATTCTTCTTCCTGATGGGAAAATAGAGTGCCCTGTGCCTGTCCCAACACCAACAGCTAGTCTCTCATTGGTTCCCCATCTTCCCGTTCATCCTCAGGACAAATTGCAACCTGTACGGAACAGGAGGTTAAAGGTGCTGATGCTCCAAGTAGGGAGATTGCTAGTAAAGTGGCTGTAATGGCGAACCCGAGCACAAGGAGATGAGAAATGAGGTGCGTTTTAGAAACCTTTCCCCATCACACGGTGTACCATATTCTGGGTTTCTATGCATGTTTTCGATGTAGGAAGATGCCCTTGAACCTGGAGATTTGGGACCCATGGGATGGGTACCACGCAGTATTACTTTAAAGGGTCTGCGTTTACTCACCCAACCTCACCAAACCTCTCAGCCCCAAGAGTGTCCACCCTTATGTCTCATCCAGCTGTGGGTCTAGATATGGTCAATCCAGGTTCCATCACAGCCCCTGAACGAATTGTGTAAGAATTTCTCTCTCTTTCACTGTCTTTGTTTCATGGGGTTTTAAAAGTAATTTATTTTTAGAATGGGGTTTAGCTGCTTTTCACTGCTGTGTTTATGCCGCTTTACACCCACTTCACACACTAACAGAGAGATTTCAATACATAGGTTTTAAGATTATTACTAGTCAGATATATCCTTGTGTGGTGAATAGGGGGTGTTGAGTCCAGTTCTCTGAGCAAGGAGTAGGTCTTGTCTATTACATATTGGGTTTATGGAACGGTATCTCAGCTCATTTGAAACCCTTGTTTTATGTATCACCCCACCTCACCTTTCCTGTTAAGCAGCCATAGTGTGTTTTCTGCATGTGTGACTCTGTTCTGTTTTGTAATTCAGTTCAAGTGTAACGGTTTTTACTTTCCCTGTATAAGTGATATCTTATGAGAAGTGTCCTTTTCTGTGTGACTTATTTCACTTAGAATCGTCTCATACCTAAATCCACTCATCATGCTGCTACTAGCCTTAGGACATTGATTTCATGGCTGAGTGATATTCCATTGTACACAAGGACCACCACTTATTTATCCATTTTTATCTTTCCTGGGATATTTAAGATGGAATGAAGTGGAGGTCCTTGGCAACAGAGCAGCCCTAAACTTTGGTGTTCCTGTGTCTTGCTGATTTTTAACTTTCCCAATTTATACCCCCATGCATGGAAGTGCCCTATGCTCTCTAAGCTGTGTTTTTTAGATGTTTCAGGACACACTGTACCCTTCTCCAGAGTGGCTGTTGGCAATTTACATCCCGCCCATCAGCGTAGCAAGGCTCCCATTTCTCCATGGCCTGTCCTGCATTTCTGGTTTTGACACTTTTTTCAGCATGGCCCATTTGACCGATGGGAAGCGAGACTTCTTTGTAGCGCTGATTTGCCTTTCCAGGTTGCTTGGTTGGCCAAAAAGGGCGTATGCGTTTTTTCCTGAATATATTCAGGAAAAAACGCATACACCCTTTTTGGCCAAGGGCATCATTATCAATGTTTTGCCGCTTTTCATGTGCTTTAAAGGCGATTCGTATCTACCTCCTGAAATCTGTTTCCTGCAATTCTGCCTTGATTTCAAATCCTCTTTTTTGCCTTCCCTCAATATATTTGTGGACGAGAGTTATCATTTATAACTCTGCAGGTTTGTGAATTGCAGTGCCCTGAAGCTCCATTTTACAACTCGCTTTTTGGGAGCTGGCCGTAAAAGCGCAGGATGGCTTCAGGCCCTGTTCTCGTTCCGGGGGGCAGGCTGAGCCTGTGGTTAATTCTTCTTCCTGATGGGAAAATAGAGTGCCCTGTGCCTGTCCCAACACCAACAGCTAGTCTCTCATTGGTTCCCCATCTTCCCGTTCATCCTCAGGACAAATTGCAACCTGTACGGAACAGGAGGTTAAAGGTGCTGATGCTCCAAGTAGGGAGATTGCTAGTAAAGTGGCTGTAATGGCGAACCCGAGCACAAGGAGATGAGAAATGAGGTGCGTTTTAGAAACCTTTCCCCATCACACGGTGTACCATATTCTGGGTTTCTATGCATGTTTTCGATGTAGGAAGATGCCCTTGAACCTGGAGATTTGGGACCCATGGGATGGGTACCACGCAGTATTACTTTAAAGGGTCTGCGTTTACTCACCCAACCTCACCAAACCTCTCAGCCCCAAGAGTGTCCACCCTTATGTCTCATCCAGCTGTGGGTCTAGATATGGTCAATCCAGGTTCCATCACAGCCCCTGAACGAATTGTGTAAGAATTTCTCTCTCTTTCACTGTCTTTGTTTCATGGGGTTTTAAAAGTAATTTATTTTTAGAATGGGGTTTAGCTGCTTTTCACTGCTGTGTTTATGCCGCTTTACACCCACTTCACACACTAACAGAGAGATTTCAATACATAGGTTTTAAGATTATTACTAGTCAGATATATCCTTGTGTGGTGAATAGGGGGTGTTGAGTCCAGTTCTCTGAGCAAGGAGTAGGTCTTGTCTATTACATATTGGGTTTATGGAACGGTATCTCAGCTCATTTGAAACCCTTGTTTTATGTATCACCCCACCTCACCTTTCCTGTTAAGCAGCCATAGTGTGTTTTCTGCATGTGTGACTCTGTTCTGTTTTGTAATTCAGTTCAAGTGTAACGGTTTTTACTTTCCCTGTATAAGTGATATCTTATGAGAAGTGTCCTTTTCTGTGTGACTTATTTCACTTAGAATCGTCTCATACCTAAATCCACTCATCATGCTGCTACTAGCCTTAGGACATTGATTTCATGGCTGAGTGATATTCCATTGTACACAAGGACCACCACTTATTTATCCATTTTTATCTTTCCTGGGATATTTAAGATGGAATGAAGTGGAGGTCCTTGGCAACAGAGCAGCCCTAAACTTTGGTGTTCCTGTGTCTTGCTGATTTTTAACTTTCCCAATTTATACCCCCATGCATGGAAGTGCCCTATGCTCTCTAAGCTGTGTTTTTTAGATGTTTCAGGACACACTGTACCCTTCTCCAGAGTGGCTGTTGGCAATTTACATCCCGCCCATCAGCGTAGCAAGGCTCCCATTTCTCCATGGCCTGTCCTGCATTTCTGGTTTTGACACTTTTTTCAGCATGGCCCATTTGACCGATGGGAAGCGAGACTTCTTTGTAGCGCTGATTTGCCTTTCCAGGTTGCTTGGTTGGCCAAAAAGGGCGTATGCGTTTTTTCCTGAATATATTCAGGAAAAAACGCATACACCCTTTTTGGCCAAGGGCATCATTATCAATGTTTTGCCGCTTTTCATGTGCTTTAAAGGCGATTCGTATCTACCTCCTGAAATCTGTTTCCTGCAATTCTGCCTTGATTTCAAATCCTCTTTTTTGCCTTCCCTCAATATATTTGTGGAGGAGAGTTATCATTTATAACTCTGCTGGTTCGTGAATTGCAGTGCCCTGAAGCTCCATTTTACAACTTGCTTTTTTGGGAGCTGGCTACAAAAGCGCTGGATGGCTTCAGGCCCTGTTCTGGTTCTGGGGAGCAGGCTGAGCCTGTGGTTAATTCTTCTTCCTGATGGGAAAATAGAGTGACCTGTGTCTGTCCCAATACCAAGAGCTAGTCTCTCATTGGTTCCCCGTCTTCCCGTTCATCCTCAAGACAAATTGCAACCTGTACGGAACAGGAGGTTAAAGGTGCTGATACTCCAAGTAGGGAGATTGCTAGTAATGTGGCTGGAATGGCGAACCGGAGCTCAAGGAGATGAGAAATGAGGTGCGTTTTAGAAACCTTTCCCCATCACATGGTGTACCATCTTCTGGGTTTCTCATGCATGTTTTCAATGTAGGAAGATGCCCTTGATCCTTGAGATTTGGGACCCATGGGATGGGTTCCAAGCAGTATTACTTTAAAGGGTCTGCGTTTGCTCACTCAACCTCACCAAACCTCTCAGGCCCAAGAGTGTCCACCCTTATGTCTCATCGAGCTGTGGCTCTAGATATGGTCAATCCAGGTTGCATCACAGCCCCTGAACGAATTGTGTAAGAATTTCTCTCTCTTTCTCTGTCTTTGTTTCATGGGTTTTTAAAAGTAATTTATTTTTATAATGGGGTTTAGCTGCTTTTCACTGCTGTGTTTATGCCGCTTTACACCCACTTGACACACTAACAGAGAGATATCAAAACATAGGTTTTAAGATTATTACTAGTCAGTTATATTGTTGTGTGGTGAATAAGGCGTGTTGAATCCGTTCTCTGAGCAAGGAGTAGGTGTTGTCTGTTACATATTGGGTTTATGGAACGGTATCTGAGCTAATTTGAAACCCTTGTTTTATGTATCACCCCACCTCACCTTTCCCGTTAAGCAGCCATAGTTTGTTTTCTGCATGTGTGACTCTGTCCTGTTTTTTAATTCAGTTCAAGTGTAACGGTTTTTACATTCCCTCTATAAGTGATATCTTATGAGAAGTGTCCTTTTCTGTGTGACTTATTTCACTTAGAATTGTCATACCTAAATCCACTCATCATGCTGCTACTAGCCTTATGACAATGATTTCATGGCTGAGTGATATTCCATTGTACATAAGGACCACAACTTCTTTATCCATTTTTCTCTTTCCTGGGATATTTAAGGTGGAATGAAGTGGAGGTCCTTGGCAACACAGCAGCCCTAAACTTTGGTGTACTTGTTTCTTGCTGATTTTTAATTTTTCCAATTTATACCCCCATGCGTGGAAGTGCCCTATGCTCTCTAAGCTGTGTTTTTTAGACGTTTCTGGACACACCGTACACTTCTCCAGAGTGGCTGTTGGCAATTTACATCCCTCCCATCAGTGTAGCAAGGCTCCCATTTCTCCATGGCCTGTCCTGCATTTCTGGTTTTGACCCTTTTTTCAGCATGGCCCATTTGACCGATGGGCAGCGAGACTTCTTTGTAGCGCTGATTTGCCTTTCCAGGTTGCTTGGTTGGCCAAAAAGGGCGTATGCGTTTTTTCCTGAATATATTCAGGAAAAAACGCATACGCCCTTTTTGGCAAAGGGCATCATTATCAATGTTTTGCCACTTTTCATGTGCTTTAAAGGCGATTCGTATCTACCTCCTGAAATCTGTTTCCTGCAATTCTGCCTTGATTTCAAATCCTCTTTTTTGCCTTCCCTCAATATATTTGTGGACGAGAGTTATCATTTATAACTCTGCAGGTTTGTGAATTGCAGTGCCCTGAAGCTCCATTTTACAACTCGCTTTTTGGGAGCTGGCCGTAAAAGCGCAGGATGGCTTCAGGCCCTGTTCTCGTTCCGGGGGGCAGGCTGAGCCTGTGGTTAATTCTTCTTCCTGATGGGAAAATAGAGTGCCCTGTGCCTGTCCCAACACCAACAGCTAGTCTCTCATTGGTTCCCCATCTTCCCGTTCATCCTCAGGACAAATTGCAACCTGTACGGAACAGGAGGTTAAAGGTGCTGATGCTCCAAGTAGGGAGATTGCTAGTAAAGTGGCTGTAATGGCGAACCCGAGCACAAGGAGATGAGAAATGAGGTGCGTTTTAGAAACCTTTCCCCATCACACGGTGTACCATATTCTGGGTTTCTATGCATGTTTTCGATGTAGGAAGATGCCCTTGAACCTGGAGATTTGGGACCCATGGGATGGGTACCACGCAGTATTACTTTAAAGGGTCTGCGTTTACTCACCCAACCTCACCAAACCTCTCAGCCCCAAGAGTGTCCACCCTTATGTCTCATCCAGCTGTGGGTCTAGATATGGTCAATCCAGGTTCCATCACAGCCCCTGAACGAATTGTGTAAGAATTTCTCTCTCTTTCACTGTCTTTGTTTCATGGGGTTTTAAAAGTAATTTATTTTTAGAATGGGGTTTAGCTGCTTTTCACTGCTGTGTTTATGCCGCTTTACACCCACTTCACACACTAACAGAGAGATTTCAATACATAGGTTTTAAGATTATTACTAGTCAGATATATCCTTGTGTGGTGAATAGGGGGTGTTGAGTCCAGTTCTCTGAGCAAGGAGTAGGTCTTGTCTATTACATATTGGGTTTATGGAACGGTATCTCAGCTCATTTGAAACCCTTGTTTTATGTATCACCCCACCTCACCTTTCCTGTTAAGCAGCCATAGTGTGTTTTCTGCATGTGTGACTCTGTTCTGTTTTGTAATTCAGTTCAAGTGTAACGGTTTTTACTTTCCCTGTATAAGTGATATCTTATGAGAAGTGTCCTTTTCTGTGTGACTTATTTCACTTAGAATCGTCTCATACCTAAATCCACTCATCATGCTGCTACTAGCCTTAGGACATTGATTTCATGGCTGAGTGATATTCCATTGTACACAAGGACCACCACTTATTTATCCATTTTTATCTTTCCTGGGATATTTAAGATGGAATGAAGTGGAGGTCCTTGGCAACAGAGCAGCCCTAAACTTTGGTGTTCCTGTGTCTTGCTGATTTTTAACTTTCCCAATTTATACCCCCATGCATGGAAGTGCCCTATGCTCTCTAAGCTGTGTTTTTTAGATGTTTCAGGACACACTGTACCCTTCTCCAGAGTGGCTGTTGGCAATTTACATCCCGCCCATCAGCGTAGCAAGGCTCCCATTTCTCCATGGCCTGTCCTGCATTTCTGGTTTTGACACTTTTTTCAGCATGGCCCATTTGACCGATGGGAAGCGAGACTTCTTTGTAGCGCTGATTTGCCTTTCCAGGTTGCTTGGTTGGCCAAAAAGGGCGTATGCGTTTTTTCCTGAATATATTCAGGAAAAAACGCATACACCCTTTTTGGCCAAGGGCATCATTATCAATGTTTTGCCGCTTTTCATGTGCTTTAAAGGCGATTCGTATCTACCTCCTGAAATCTGTTTCCTGCAATTCTGCCTTGATTTCAAATCCTCTTTTTTGCCTTCCCTCAATATATTTGTGGACGAGAGTTATCATTTATAACTCTGCAGGTTTGTGAATTGCAGTGCCCTGAAGCTCCATTTTACAACTCGCTTTTTGGGAGCTGGCCGTAAAAGCGCAGGATGGCTTCAGGCCCTGTTCTCGTTCCGGGGGGCAGGCTGAGCCTGTGGTTAATTCTTCTTCCTGATGGGAAAATAGAGTGCCCTGTGCCTGTCCCAACACCAACAGCTAGTCTCTCATTGGTTCCCCATCTTCCCGTTCATCCTCAGGACAAATTGCAACCTGTACGGAACAGGAGGTTAAAGGTGCTGATGCTCCAAGTAGGGAGATTGCTAGTAAAGTGGCTGTAATGGCGAACCCGAGCACAAGGAGATGAGAAATGAGGTGCGTTTTAGAAACCTTTCCCCATCACACGGTGTACCATATTCTGGGTTTCTATGCATGTTTTCGATGTAGGAAGATGCCCTTGAACCTGGAGATTTGGGACCCATGGGATGGGTACCACGCAGTATTACTTTAAAGGGTCTGCGTTTACTCACCCAACCTCACCAAACCTCTCAGCCCCAAGAGTGTCCACCCTTATGTCTCATCCAGCTGTGGGTCTAGATATGGTCAATCCAGGTTCCATCACAGCCCCTGAACGAATTGTGTAAGAATTTCTCTCTCTTTCACTGTCTTTGTTTCATGGGGTTTTAAAAGTAATTTATTTTTAGAATGGGGTTTAGCTGCTTTTCACTGCTGTGTTTATGCCGCTTTACACCCACTTCACACACTAACAGAGAGATTTCAATACATAGGTTTTAAGATTATTACTAGTCAGATATATCCTTGTGTGGTGAATAGGGGGTGTTGAGTCCAGTTCTCTGAGCAAGGAGTAGGTCTTGTCTATTACATATTGGGTTTATGGAACGGTATCTCAGCTCATTTGAAACCCTTGTTTTATGTATCACCCCACCTCACCTTTCCTGTTAAGCAGCCATAGTGTGTTTTCTGCATGTGTGACTCTGTTCTGTTTTGTAATTCAGTTCAAGTGTAACGGTTTTTACTTTCCCTGTATAAGTGATATCTTATGAGAAGTGTC
Organism: Balaenoptera physalus; assembly: GCF_965194825.1. NCBI lineage: Eukaryota > Metazoa > Chordata > Mammalia > Artiodactyla > Balaenopteridae > Balaenoptera > Balaenoptera physalus. The sequence goes on from NW_028126427.1 coordinate 841,245, forward strand.
CTTTTCTGTGTGACTTATTTCACTTAGAATCGTCTCATACCTAAATCCACTCATCATGCTGCTACTAGCCTTAGGACATTGATTTCATGGCTGAGTGATATTCCATTGTACACAAGGACCACCACTTATTTATCCATTTTTATCTTTCCTGGGATATTTAAGATGGAATGAAGTGGAGGTCCTTGGCAACAGAGCAGCCCTAAACTTTGGTGTTCCTGTGTCTTGCTGATTTTTAACTTTCCCAATTTATACCCCCATGCATGGAAGTGCCCTATGCTCTCTAAGCTGTGTTTTTTAGATGTTTCAGGACACACTGTACCCTTCTCCAGAGTGGCTGTTGGCAATTTACATCCCGCCCATCAGCGTAGCAAGGCTCCCATTTCTCCATGGCCTGTCCTGCATTTCTGGTTTTGACACTTTTTTCAGCATGGCCCATTTGACCGATGGGAAGCGAGACTTCTTTGTAGCGCTGATTTGCCTTTCCAGGTTGCTTGGTTGGCCAAAAAGGGCGTATGCGTTTTTTCCTGAATATATTCAGGAAAAAACGCATACACCCTTTTTGGCCAAGGGCATCATTATCAATGTTTTGCCGCTTTTCATGTGCTTTAAAGGCGATTCGTATCTACCTCCTGAAATCTGTTTCCTGCAATTCTGCCTTGATTTCAAATCCTCTTTTTTGCCTTCCCTCAATATATTTGTGGAGGAGAGTTATCATTTATAACTCTGCTGGTTCGTGAATTGCAGTGCCCTGAAGCTCCATTTTACAACTTGCTTTTTTGGGAGCTGGCTACAAAAGCGCTGGATGGCTTCAGGCCCTGTTCTGGTTCTGGGGAGCAGGCTGAGCCTGTGGTTAATTCTTCTTCCTGATGGGAAAATAGAGTGACCTGTGTCTGTCCCAATACCAAGAGCTAGTCTCTCATTGGTTCCCCGTCTTCCCGTTCATCCTCAAGACAAATTGCAACCTGTACGGAACAGGAGGTTAAAGGTGCTGATACTCCAAGTAGGGAGATTGCTAGTAATGTGGCTGGAATGGCGAACCGGAGCTCAAGGAGATGAGAAATGAGGTGCGTTTTAGAAACCTTTCCCCATCACATGGTGTACCATCTTCTGGGTTTCTCATGCATGTTTTCAATGTAGGAAGATGCCCTTGATCCTTGAGATTTGGGACCCATGGGATGGGTTCCAAGCAGTATTACTTTAAAGGGTCTGCGTTTGCTCACTCAACCTCACCAAACCTCTCAGGCCCAAGAGTGTCCACCCTTATGTCTCATCGAGCTGTGGCTCTAGATATGGTCAATCCAGGTTGCATCACAGCCCCTGAACGAATTGTGTAAGAATTTCTCTCTCTTTCTCTGTCTTTGTTTCATGGGTTTTTAAAAGTAATTTATTTTTATAATGGGGTTTAGCTGCTTTTCACTGCTGTGTTTATGCCGCTTTACACCCACTTGACACACTAACAGAGAGATATCAAAACATAGGTTTTAAGATTATTACTAGTCAGTTATATTGTTGTGTGGTGAATAAGGCGTGTTGAATCCGTTCTCTGAGCAAGGAGTAGGTGTTGTCTGTTACATATTGGGTTTATGGAACGGTATCTGAGCTAATTTGAAACCCTTGTTTTATGTATCACCCCACCTCACCTTTCCCGTTAAGCAGCCATAGTTTGTTTTCTGCATGTGTGACTCTGTCCTGTTTTTTAATTCAGTTCAAGTGTAACGGTTTTTACATTCCCTCTATAAGTGATATCTTATGAGAAGTGTCCTTTTCTGTGTGACTTATTTCACTTAGAATTGTCATACCTAAATCCACTCATCATGCTGCTACTAGCCTTATGACAATGATTTCATGGCTGAGTGATATTCCATTGTACATAAGGACCACAACTTCTTTATCCATTTTTCTCTTTCCTGGGATATTTAAGGTGGAATGAAGTGGAGGTCCTTGGCAACACAGCAGCCCTAAACTTTGGTGTACTTGTTTCTTGCTGATTTTTAATTTTTCCAATTTATACCCCCATGCGTGGAAGTGCCCTATGCTCTCTAAGCTGTGTTTTTTAGACGTTTCTTGACACACCGTACACTTCTCCAGAGTGGCTGTTGGCAATTTACATCCCTCCCATCAGTGTAGCAAGGCTCCCATTTCTCCATGGCCTGTCCTGCATTTCTGGTTTTGACCCTTTTTTCAGCATGGCCCATTTGACCGATGGGCAGCGAGACTTCTTTGTAGCGCTGATTTGCCTTTCCAGGTTGCTTGGTTGGCCAAAAAGGGCGTATGCGTTTTTTCCTGAATATATTCAGGAAAAAACGCATACGCCCTTTTTGGCAAAGGGCATCATTATCAATGTTTTGCCACTTTTCATGTGCTTTAAAGGCGATTCGTATCTACCTCCTGAAATCTGTTTCCTGCAATTCTGCCTTGATTTCAAATCCTCTTTTTTGCCTTCCCTCAATATATTTGTGGACGAGAGTTATCATTTATAACTCTGCAGGTTTGTGAATTGCAGTGCCCTGAAGCTCCATTTTACAACTCGCTTTTTGGGAGCTGGCCGTAAAAGCGCAGGATGGCTTCAGGCCCTGTTCTCGTTCCGGGGGGCAGGCTGAGCCTGTGGTTAATTCTTCTTCCTGATGGGAAAATAGAGTGCCCTGTGCCTGTCCCAACACCAACAGCTAGTCTCTCATTGGTTCCCCATCTTCCCGTTCATCCTCAGGACAAATTGCAACCTGTACGGAACAGGAGGTTAAAGGTGCTGATGCTCCAAGTAGGGAGATTGCTAGTAAAGTGGCTGTAATGGCGAACCCGAGCACAAGGAGATGAGAAATGAGGTGCGTTTTAGAAACCTTTCCCCATCACACGGTGTACCATATTCTGGGTTTCTATGCATGTTTTCGATGTAGGAAGATGCCCTTGAACCTGGAGATTTGGGACCCATGGGATGGGTACCACGCAGTATTACTTTAAAGGGTCTGCGTTTACTCACCCAACCTCACCAAACCTCTCAGCCCCAAGAGTGTCCACCCTTATGTCTCATCCAGCTGTGGGTCTAGATATGGTCAATCCAGGTTCCATCACAGCCCCTGAACGAATTGTGTAAGAATTTCTCTCTCTTTCACTGTCTTTGTTTCATGGGGTTTTAAAAGTAATTTATTTTTAGAATGGGCTTTAGCTGCTTTTCACTGCTGTGTTTATGCCGCTTTACACCCACTTCACACACTAACAGAGAGATTTCAATACATAGGTTTTAAGATTATTACTAGTCAGATATATCCTTGTGTGGTGAATAGGGGGTGTTGAGTCCAGTTCTCTGAGCAAGGAGTAGGTCTTGTCTATTACATATTGGGTTTATGGAACGGTATCTCAGCTCATTTGAAACCCTTGTTTTATGTATCACCCCACCTCACCTTTCCTGTTAAGCAGCCATAGTGTGTTTTCTGCATGTGTGACTCTGTTCTGTTTTGTAATTCAGTTCAAGTGTAACGGTTTTTACTTTCCCTGTATAAGTGATATCTTATGAGAAGTGTCCTTTTCTGTGTGACTTATTTCACTTAGAATCGTCTCATACCTAAATCCACTCATCATGCTGCTACTAGCCTTAGGACATTGATTTCATGGCTGAGTGATATTCCATTGTACACAAGGACCACCACTTATTTATCCATTTTTATCTTTCCTGGGATATTTAAGATGGAATGAAGTGGAGGTCCTTGGCAACAGAGCAGCCCTAAACTTTGGTGTTCCTGTGTCTTGCTGATTTTTAACTTTCCCAATTTATACCCCCATGCATGGAAGTGCCCTATGCTCTCTAAGCTGTGTTTTTTAGATGTTTCAGGACACACTGTACCCTTCTCCAGAGTGGCTGTTGGCAATTTACATCCCGCCCATCAGCGTAGCAAGGCTCCCATTTCTCCATGGCCTGTCCTGCATTTCTGGTTTTGACACTTTTTTCAGCATGGCCCATTTGACCGATGGGAAGCGAGACTTCTTTGTAGCGCTGATTTGCCTTTCCAGGTTGCTTGGTTGGCCAAAAAGGGCGTATGCGTTTTTTCCTGAATATATTCAGGAAAAAACGCATACGCCCTTTTTGGCCAAGGGCATCATTATCAATGTTTTGCCGCTTTTCATGTGCTTTAAAGGCGATTCGTATCTACCTCCTGAAATCTGTTTCCTGCAATTCTGCCTTGATTTCAAATCCTCTTTTTTGCCTTCCCTCAATATATTTGTGGAGGAGAGTTATCATTTATAACTCTGCTGGTTCGTGAATTGCAGTGCCCTGAAGCTCCATTTTACAACTTGCTTTTTTGGGAGCTGGCTACAAAAGCGCTGGATGGCTTCAGGCCCTGTTCTGGTTCTGGGGAGCAGGCTGAGCCTGTGGTTAATTCTTCTTCCTGATGGGAAAATAGAGTGACCTGTGTCTGTCCCAATACCAAGAGCTAGTCTCTCATTGGTTCCCCGTCTTCCCGTTCATCCTCAAGACAAATTGCAACCTGTACGGAACAGGAGGTTAAAGGTGCTGATACTCCAAGTAGGGAGATTGCTAGTAATGTGGCTGGAATGGCGAACCGGAGCTCAAGGAGATGAGAAATGAGGTGCGTTTTAGAAACCTTTCCCCATCACATGGTGTACCATCTTCTGGGTTTCTCATGCATGTTTTCAATGTAGGAAGATGCCCTTGATCCTTGAGATTTGGGACCCATGGGATGGGTTCCAAGCAGTATTACTTTAAAGGGTCTGCGTTTGCTCACTCAACCTCACCAAACCTCTCAGGCCCAAGAGTGTCCACCCTTATGTCTCATCGAGCTGTGGCTCTAGATATGGTCAATCCAGGTTGCATCACAGCCCCTGAACGAATTGTGTAAGAATTTCTCTCTCTTTCTCTGTCTTTGTTTCATGGGTTTTTAAAAGTAATTTATTTTTATAATGGGGTTTAGCTGCTTTTCACTGCTGTGTTTATGCCGCTTTACACCCACTTGACACACTAACAGAGAGATATCAAAACATAGGTTTTAAGATTATTACTAGTCAGTTATATTGTTGTGTGGTGAATAAGGCGTGTTGAATCCGTTCTCTGAGCAAGGAGTAGGTGTTGTCTGTTACATATTGGGTTTATGGAACGGTATCTGAGCTAATTTGAAACCCTTGTTTTATGTATCACCCCACCTCACCTTTCCCGTTAAGCAGCCATAGTTTGTTTTCTGCATGTGTGACTCTGTCCTGTTTTTTAATTCAGTTCAAGTGTAACGGTTTTTACATTCCCTCTATAAGTGATATCTTATGAGAAGTGTCCTTTTCTGTGTGACTTATTTCACTTAGAATTGTCATACCTAAATCCACTCATCATGCTGCTACTAGCCTTATGACAATGATTTCATGGCTGAGTGATATTCCATTGTACATAAGGACCACAACTTCTTTATCCATTTTTCTCTTTCCTGGGATATTTAAGGTGGAATGAAGTGGAGGTCCTTGGCAACACAGCAGCCCTAAACTTTGGTGTACTTGTTTCTTGCTGATTTTTAATTTTTCCAATTTATACCCCCATGCGTGGAAGTGCCCTATGCTCTCTAAGCTGTGTTTTTTAGACGTTTCTGGACACACCGTACACTTCTCCAGAGTGGCTGTTGGCAATTTACATCCCTCCCATCAGTGTAGCAAGGCTCCCATTTCTCCATGGCCTGTCCTGCATTTCTGGTTTTGACCCTTTTTTCAGCATGGCCCATTTGACCGATGGGCAGCGAGACTTCTTTGTAGCGCTGATTTGCCTTTCCAGGTTGCTTGGTTGGCCAAAAAGGGCGTATGCGTTTTTTCCTGAATATATTCAGGAAAAAACGCATACGCCCTTTTTGGCAAAGGGCATCATTATCAATGTTTTGCCACTTTTCATGTGCTTTAAAGGCGATTCGTATCTACCTCCTGAAATCTGTTTCCTGCAATTCTGCCTTGATTTCAAATCCTCTTTTTTGCCTTCCCTCAATATATTTGTGGACGAGAGTTATCATTTATAACTCTGCAGGTTTGTGAATTGCAGTGCCCTGAAGCTCCATTTTACAACTCGCTTTTTGGGAGCTGGCCGTAAAAGCGCAGGATGGCTTCAGGCCCTGTTCTCGTTCCGGGGGGCAGGCTGAGCCTGTGGTTAATTCTTCTTCCTGATGGGAAAATAGAGTGCCCTGTGCCTGTCCCAACACCAACAGCTAGTCTCTCATTGGTTCCCCATCTTCCCGTTCATCCTCAGGACAAATTGCAACCTGTACGGAACAGGAGGTTAAAGGTGCTGATGCTCCAAGTAGGGAGATTGCTAGTAAAGTGGCTGTAATGGCGAACCCGAGCACAAGGAGATGAGAAATGAGGTGCGTTTTAGAAACCTTTCCCCATCACACGGTGTACCATATTCTGGGTTTCTATGCATGTTTTCGATGTAGGAAGATGCCCTTGAACCTGGAGATTTGGGACCCATGGGATGGGTACCACGCAGTATTACTTTAAAGGGTCTGCGTTTACTCACCCAACCTCACCAAACCTCTCAGCCCCAAGAGTGTCCACCCTTATGTCTCATCCAGCTGTGGGTCTAGATATGGTCAATCCAGGTTCCATCACAGCCCCTGAACGAATTGTGTAAGAATTTCTCTCTCTTTCACTGTCTTTGTTTCATGGGGTTTTAAAAGTAATTTATTTTTAGAATGGGCTTTAGCTGCTTTTCACTGCTGTGTTTATGCCGCTTTACACCCACTTCACACACTAACAGAGAGATTTCAATACATAGGTTTTAAGATTATTACTAGTCAGATATATCCTTGTGTGGTGAATAGGGGGTGTTGAGTCCAGTTCTCTGAGCAAGGAGTAGGTCTTGTCTATTACATATTGGGTTTATGGAACGGTATCTCAGCTCATTTGAAACCCTTGTTTTATGTATCACCCCACCTCACCTTTCCTGTTAAGCAGCCATAGTGTGTTTTCTGCATGTGTGACTCTGTTCTGTTTTGTAATTCAGTTCAAGTGTAACGGTTTTTACTTTCCCTGTATAAGTGATATCTTATGAGAAGTGTCCTTTTCTGTGTGACTTATTTCACTTAGAATCGTCTCATACCTAAATCCACTCATCATGCTGCTACTAGCCTTAGGACATTGATTTCATGGCTGAGTGATATTCCATTGTACACAAGGACCACCACTTATTTATCCATTTTTATCTTTCCTGGGATATTTAAGATGGAATGAAGTGGAGGTCCTTGGCAACAGAGCAGCCCTAAACTTTGGTGTTCCTGTGTCTTGCTGATTTTTAACTTTCCCAATTTATACCCCCATGCATGGAAGTGCCCTATGCTCTCTAAGCTGTGTTTTTTAGATGTTTCAGGACACACTGTACCCTTCTCCAGAGTGGCTGTTGGCAATTTACATCCCGCCCATCAGCGTAGCAAGGCTCCCATTTCTCCATGGCCTGTCCTGCATTTCTGGTTTTGACACTTTTTTCAGCATGGCCCATTTGACCGATGGGAAGCGAGACTTCTTTGTAGCGCTGATTTGCCTTTCCAGGTTGCTTGGTTGGCCAAAAAGGGCGTATGCGTTTTTTCCTGAATATATTCAGGAAAAAACGCATACACCCTTTTTGGCCAAGGGCATCATTATCAATGTTTTGCCGCTTTTCATGTGCTTTAAAGGCGATTCGTATCTACCTCCTGAAATCTGTTTCCTGCAATTCTGCCTTGATTTCAAATCCTCTTTTTTGCCTTCCCTCAATATATTTGTGGAGGAGAGTTATCATTTATAACTCTGCTGGTTCGTGAATTGCAGTGCCCTGAAGCTCCATTTTACAACTTGCTTTTTTGGGAGCTGGCTACAAAAGCGCTGGATGGCTTCAGGCCCTGTTCTGGTTCTGGGGAGCAGGCTGAGCCTGTGGTTAATTCTTCTTCCTGATGGGAAAATAGAGTGACCTGTGTCTGTCCCAATACCAAGAGCTAGTCTCTCATTGGTTCCCCGTCTTCCCGTTCATCCTCAAGACAAATTGCAACCTGTACGGAACAGGAGGTTAAAGGTGCTGATACTCCAAGTAGGGAGATTGCTAGTAATGTGGCTGGAATGGCGAACCGGAGCTCAAGGAGATGAGAAATGAGGTGCGTTTTAGAAACCTTTCCCCATCACATGGTGTACCATCTTCTGGGTTTCTCATGCATGTTTTCAATGTAGGAAGATGCCCTTGATCCTTGAGATTTGGGACCCATGGGATGGGTTCCAAGCAGTATTACTTTAAAGGGTCTGCGTTTGCTCACTCAACCTCACCAAACCTCTCAGGCCCAAGAGTGTCCACCCTTATGTCTCATCGAGCTGTGGCTCTAGATATGGTCAATCCAGGTTGCATCACAGCCCCTGAACGAATTGTGTAAGAATTTCTCTCTCTTTCTCTGTCTTTGTTTCATGGGTTTTTAAAAGTAATTTATTTTTATAATGGGGTTTAGCTGCTTTTCACTGCTGTGTTTATGCCGCTTTACACCCACTTGACACACTAACAGAGAGATATCAAAACATAGGTTTTAAGATTATTACTAGTCAGTTATATTGTTGTGTGGTGAATAAGGCGTGTTGAATCCGTTCTCTGAGCAAGGAGTAGGTGTTGTCTGTTACATATTGGGTTTATGGAACGGTATCTGAGCTAATTTGAAACCCTTGTTTTATGTATCACCCCACCTCACCTTTCCCGTTAAGCAGCCATAGTTTGTTTTCTGCATGTGTGACTCTGTCCTGTTTTTTAATTCAGTTCAAGTGTAACGGTTTTTACATTCCCTCTATAAGTGATATCTTATGAGAAGTGTCCTTTTCTGTGTGACTTATTTCACTTAGAATTGTCATACCTAAATCCACTCATCATGCTGCTACTAGCCTTATGACAATGATTTCATGGCTGAGTGATATTCCATTGTACATAAGGACCACAACTTCTTTATCCATTTTTCTCTTTCCTGGGATATTTAAGGTGGAATGAAGTGGAGGTCCTTGGCAACACAGCAGCCCTAAACTTTGGTGTACTTGTTTCTTGCTGATTTTTAATTTTTCCAATTTATACCCCCATGCGTGGAAGTGCCCTATGCTCTCTAAGCTGTGTTTTTTAGACGTTTCTGGACACACCGTACACTTCTCCAGAGTGGCTGTTGGCAATTTACATCCCTCCCATCAGTGTAGCAAGGCTCCCATTTCTCCATGGCCTGTCCTGCATTTCTGGTTTTGACCCTTTTTTCAGCATGGCCCATTTGACCGATGGGCAGCGAGACTTCTTTGTAGCGCTGATTTGCCTTTCCAGGTTGCTTGGTTGGCCAAAAAGGGCGTATGCGTTTTTTCCTGAATATATTCAGGAAAAAACGCATACGCCCTTTTTGGCAAAGGGCATCATTATCAATGTTTTGCCACTTTTCATGTGCTTTAAAGGCGATTCGTATCTACCTCCTGAAATCTGTTTCCTGCAATTCTGCCTTGATTTCAAATCCTCTTTTTTGCCTTCCCTCAATATATTTGTGGACGAGAGTTATCATTTATAACTCTGCAGGTTTGTGAATTGCAGTGCCCTGAAGCTCCATTTTACAACTCGCTTTTTGGGAGCTGGCCGTAAAAGCGCAGGATGGCTTCAGGCCCTGTTCTCGTTCCGGGGGGCAGGCTGAGCCTGTGGTTAATTCTTCTTCCTGATGGGAAAATAGAGTGCCCTGTGCCTGTCCCAACACCAAGAGCTAGTCTCTCATTGGTTCCCCATCTTCCCGTTCATCCTCAGGACAAATTGCAACCTGTACGGAACAGGAGGTTAAAGGTGCTGATGCTCCAAGTAGGGAGATTGCTAGTAAAGTGGCTGTAATGGCGAACCCGAGCACAAGGAGATGAGAAATGAGGTGCGTTTTAGAAACCTTTCCCCATCACACGGTGTACCATATTCTGGGTTTCTATGCATGTTTTCGATGTAGGAAGATGCCCTTGAACCTGGAGATTTGGGACCCATGGGATGGGTACCACGCAGTATTACTTTAAAGGGTCTGCGTTTACTCACCCAACCTCACCAAACCTCTCAGCCCCAAGAGTGTCCACCCTTATGTCTCATCCAGCTGTGGGTCTAGATATGGTCAATCCAGGTTCCATCACAGCCCCTGAACGAATTGTGTAAGAATTTCTCTCTCTTTCACTGTCTTTGTTTCATGGGGTTTTAAAAGTAATTTATTTTTAGAATGGGCTTTAGCTGCTTTTCACTGCTGTGTTTATGCCGCTTTACACCCACTTCACACACTAACAGAGAGATTTCAATACATAGGTTTTAAGATTATTACTAGTCAGATATATCCTTGTGTGGTGAATAGGGGGTGTTGAGTCCAGTTCTCTGAGCAAGGAGTAGGTCTTGTCTATTACATATTGGGTTTATGGAACGGTATCTCAGCTCATTTGAAACCCTTGTTTTATGTATCACCCCACCTCACCTTTCCTGTTAAGCAGCCATAGTGTGTTTTCTGCATGTGTGACTCTGTTCTGTTTTGTAATTCAGTTCAAGTGTAACGGTTTTTACTTTCCCTGTATAAGTGATATCTTATGAGAAGTGTCCTTTTCTGTGTGACTTATTTCACTTAGAATCGTCTCATACCTAAATCCACTCATCATGCTGCTACTAGCCTTAGGACATTGATTTCATGGCTGAGTGATATTCCATTGTACACAAGGACCACCACTTATTTATCCATTTTTATCTTTCCTGGGATATTTAAGATGGAATGAAGTGGAGGTCCTTGGCAACAGAGCAGCCCTAAACTTTGGTGTTCCTGTGTCTTGCTGATTTTTAACTTTCCCAATTTATACCCCCATGCATGGAAGTGCCCTATGCTCTCTAAGCTGTGTTTTTTAGATGTTTCAGGACACACTGTACCCTTCTCCAGAGTGGCTGTTGGCAATTTACATCCCGCCCATCAGCGTAGCAAGGCTCCCATTTCTCCATGGCCTGTCCTGCATTTCTGGTTTTGACACTTTTTTCAGCATGGCCCATTTGACCGATGGGAAGCGAGACTTCTTTGTAGCGCTGATTTGCCTTTCCAGGTTGCTTGGTTGGCCAAAAAGGGCGTATGCGTTTTTTCCTGAATATATTCAGGAAAAAACGCATACGCCCTTTTTGGCCAAGGGCATCATTATCAATGTTTTGCCGCTTTTCATGTGCTTTAAAGGCGATTCGTATCTACCTCCTGAAATCTGTTTCCTGCAATTCTGCCTTGATTTCAAATCCTCTTTTTTGCCTTCCCTCAATATATTTGTGGAGGAGAGTTATCATTTATAACTCTGCTGGTTCGTGAATTGCAGTGCCCTGAAGCTCCATTTTACAACTTGCTTTTTTGGGAGCTGGCTACAAAAGCGCTGGATGGCTTCAGGCCCTGTTCTGGTTCTGGGGAGCAGGCTGAGCCTGTGGTTAATTCTTCTTCCTGATGGGAAAATAGAGTGACCTGTGTCTGTCCCAATACCAAGAGCTAGTCTCTCATTGGTTCCCCGTCTTCCCGTTCATCCTCAAGACAAATTGCAACCTGTACGGAACAGGAGGTTAAAGGTGCTGATACTCCAAGTAGGGAGATTGCTAGTAATGTGGCTGGAATGGCGAACCGGAGCTCAAGGAGATGAGAAATGAGGTGCGTTTTAGAAACCTTTCCCCATCACATGGTGTACCATCTTCTGGGTTTCTCATGCATGTTTTCAATGTAGGAAGATGCCCTTGATCCTTGAGATTTGGGACCCATGGGATGGGTTCCAAGCAGTATTACTTTAAAGGGTCTGCGTTTGCTCACTCAACCTCACCAAACCTCTCAGGCCCAAGAGTGTCCACCCTTATGTCTCATCGAGCTGTGGCTCTAGATATGGTCAATCCAGGTTGCATCACAGCCCCTGAACGAATTGTGTAAGAATTTCTCTCTCTTTCTCTGTCTTTGTTTCATGGGTTTTTAAAAGTAATTTATTTTTATAATGGGGTTTAGCTGCTTTTCACTGCTGTGTTTATGCCGCTTTACACCCACTTGACACACTAACAGAGAGATATCAAAACATAGGTTTTAAGATTATTACTAGTCAGTTATATTGTTGTGTGGTGAATAAGGCGTGTTGAATCCGTTCTCTGAGCAAGGAGTAGGTGTTGTCTGTTACATATTGGGTTTATGGAACGGTATCTGAGCTAATTTGAAACCCTTGTTTTATGTATCACCCCACCTCACCTTTCCCGTTAAGCAGCCATAGTTTGTTTTCTGCATGTGTGACTCTGTCCTGTTTTTTAATTCAGTTCAAGTGTAACGGTTTTTACATTCCCTCTATAAGTGATATCTTATGAGAAGTGTCCTTTTCTGTGTGACTTATTTCACTTAGAATTGTCATACCTAAATCCACTCATCATGCTGCTACTAGCCTTATGACAATGATTTCATGGCTGAGTGATATTCCATTGTACATAAGGACCACAACTTCTTTATCCATTTTTCTCTGTCCTGGGATATTTAAGGTGGAATGAAGTGGAGGTCCTTGGCAACACAGCAGCCCTAAACTTTGGTGTACTTGTTTCTTGCTGATTTTTAATTTTTCCAATTTATACCCCCATGCGTGGAAGTGCCCTATGCTCTCTAAGCTGTGTTTTTTAGACGTTTCTGGACACACCGTACACTTCTCCAGAGTGGCTGTTGGCAATTTACATCCCTCCCATCAGTGTAGCAAGGCTCCCATTTCTCCATGGCCTGTCCTGCATTTCTGGTTTTGACCCTTTTTTCAGCATGGCCCATTTGACCGATGGGCAGCGAGACTTCTTTGTAGCGCTGATTTGCCTTTCCAGGTTGCTTGGTTGGCCAAAAAGGGCGTATGCGTTTTTTCCTGAATATATTCAGGAAAAAACGCATACGCCCTTTTTGGCAAAGGGCATCATTATCAATGTTTTGCCGCTTTTCATGTGCTTTAAAGGCGATTCGTATCTACCTCCTGAAATCTGTTTCCTGCAATTCTGCCTTGATTTCAAATCCTCTTTTTTGCCTTCCCTCAATATATTTGTGGACGAGAGTTATCATTTATAACTCTGCAGGTTTGTGAATTGCAGTGCCCTGAAGCTCCATTTTACAACTCGCTTTTTGGGAGCTGGCCGTAAAAGCGCAGGATGGCTTCAGGCCCTTTTCTCGTTCCGGGGGGCAGGCTGAGCCTGTGGTTAATTCTTCTTCCTGATGGGAAAATAGAGTGCCCTGTGCCTGTCCCAACACCAACAGCTAGTCTCTCATTGGTTCCCCATCTTCCCGTTCATCCTCAGGACAAATTGCAACCTGTACGGAACAGGAGGTTAAAGGTGCTGATGCTCCAAGTAGGGAGATTGCTAGTAAAGTGGCTGTAATGGCGAACCCGAGCACAAGGAGATGAGAAATGAGGTGCGTTTTAGAAACCTTTCCCCATCACACGGTGTACCATATTCTGGGTTTCTATGCATGTTTTCGATGTAGGAAGATGCCCTTGAACCTGGAGATTTGGGACCCATGGGATGGGTACCACGCAGTATTACTTTAAAGGGTCTGCGTTTACTCACCCAACCTCACCAAACCTCTCAGCCCCAAGAGTGTCCACCCTTATGTCTCATCCAGCTGTGGGTCTAGATATGGTCAATCCAGGTTCCATCACAGCCCCTGAACGAATTGTGTAAGAATTTCTCTCTCTTTCACTGTCTTTGTTTCATGGGGTTTTAAAAGTAATTTATTTTTAGAATGGGGTTTAGCTGCTTTTCACTGCTGTGTTTATGCCGCTTTACACCCACTTCACACACTAACAGAGAGATTTCAATACATAGGTTTTAAGATTATTACTAGTCAGATATATCCTTGTGTGGTGAATAGGGGGTGTTGAGTCCAGTTCTCTGAGCAAGGAGTAGGTCTTGTCTATTACATATTGGGTTTATGGAACGGTATCTCAGCTCATTTGAAACCCTTGTTTTATGTATCACCCCACCTCACCTTTCCTGTTAAGCAGCCATAGTGTGTTTTCTGCATGTGTGACTCTGTTCTGTTTTGTAATTCAGTTCAAGTGTAACGGTTTTTACTTTCCCTGTATAAGTGATATCTTATGAGAAGTGTCCTTTTCTGTGTGACTTATTTCACTTAGAATCGTCTCATACCTAAATCCACTCATCATGCTGCTACTAGCCTTAGGACATTGATTTCATGGCTGAGTGATATTCCATTGTACACAAGGACCACCACTTATTTATCCATTTTTATCTTTCCTGGGATATTTAAGATGGAATGAAGTGGAGGTCCTTGGCAACAGAGCAGCCCTAAACTTTGGTGTTCCTGTGTCTTGCTGATTTTTAACTTTCCCAATTTATACCCCCATGCATGGAAGTGCCCTATGCTCTCTAAGCTGTGTTTTTTAGATGTTTCAGGACACACTGTACCCTTCTCCAGAGTGGCTGTTGGCAATTTACATCCCGCCCATCAGCGTAGCAAGGCTCCCATTTCTCCATGGCCTGTCCTGCATTTCTGGTTTTGACACTTTTTTCAGCATGGCCCATTTGACCGATGGGAAGCGAGACTTCTTTGTAGCGCTGATTTGCCTTTCCAGGTTGCTTGGTTGGCCAAAAAGGGCGTATGCGTTTTTTCCTGAATATATTCAGGAAAAAACGCATACGCCCTTTTTGGCCAAGGGCATCATTATCAATGTTTTGCCGCTTTTCATGTGCTTTAAAGGCGATTCGTATCTACCTCCTGAAATCTGTTTCCTGCAATTCTGCCTTGATTTCAAATCCTCTTTTTTGCCTTCCCTCAATATATTTGTGGAGGAGAGTTATCATTTATAACTCTGCTGGTTCGTGAATTGCAGTGCCCTGAAGCTCCATTTTACAACTTGCTTTTTTGGGAGCTGGCTACAAAAGCGCTGGATGGCTTCAGGCCCTGTTCTGGTTCTGGGGAGCAGGCTGAGCCTGTGGTTAATTCTTCTTCCTGATGGGAAAATAGAGTGACCTGTGTCTGTCCCAATACCAAGAGCTAGTCTCTCATTGGTTCCCCGTCTTCCCGTTCATCCTCAAGACAAATTGCAACCTGTACGGAACAGGAGGTTAAAGGTGCTGATACTCCAAGTAGGGAGATTGCTAGTAATGTGGCTGGAATGGCGAACCGGAGCTCAAGGAGATGAGAAATGAGGTGCGTTTTAGAAACCTTTCCCCATCACATGGTGTACCATCTTCTGGGTTTCTCATGCATGTTTTCAATGTAGGAAGATGCCCTTGATCCTTGAGATTTGGGACCCATGGGATGGGTTCCAAGCAGTATTACTTTAAAGGGTCTGCGTTTGCTCACTCAACCTCACCAAACCTCTCAGGCCCAAGAGTGTCCACCCTTATGTCTCATCGAGCTGTGGCTCTAGATATGGTCAATCCAGGTTGCATCACAGCCCCTGAACGAATTGTGTAAGAATTTCTCTCTCTTTCTCTGTCTTTGTTTCATGGGTTTTTAAAAGTAATTTATTTTTATAATGGGGTTTAGCTGCTTTTCACTGCTGTGTTTATGCCGCTTTACACCCACTTGACACACTAACAGAGAGATATCAAAACATAGGTTTTAAGATTATTACTAGTCAGTTATATTGTTGTGTGGTGAATAAGGCGTGTTGAATCCGTTCTCTGAGCAAGGAGTAGGTGTTGTCTGTTACATATTGGGTTTATGGAACGGTATCTGAGCTAATTTGAAACCCTTGTTTTATGTATCACCCCACCTCACCTTTCCCGTTAAGCAGCCATAGTTTGTTTTCTGCATGTGTGACTCTGTCCTGTTTTTTAATTCAGTTCAAGTGTAACGGTTTTTACATTCCCTCTATAAGTGATATCTTATGAGAAGTGTCCTTTTCTGTGTGACTTATTTCACTTAGAATTGTCATACCTAAATCCACTCATCATGCTGCTACTAGCCTTATGACAATGATTTCATGGCTGAGTGATATTCCATTGTACATAAGGACCACAACTTCTTTATCCATTTTTCTCTTTCCTGGGATATTTAAGGTGGAATGAAGTGGAGGTCCTTGGCAACACAGCAGCCCTAAACTTTGGTGTACTTGTTTCTTGCTGATTTTTAATTTTTCCAATTTATACCCCCATGCGTGGAAGTGCCCTATGCTCTCTAAGCTGTGTTTTTTAGACGTTTCTGGACACACCGTACACTTCTCCAGAGTGGCTGTTGGCAATTTACATCCCTCCCATCAGTGTAGCAAGGCTCCCATTTCTCCATGGCCTGTCCTGCATTTCTGGTTTTGACCCTTTTTTCAGCATGGCCCATTTGACCGATGGGCAGCGAGACTTCTTTGTAGCGCTGATTTGCCTTTCCAGGTTGCTTGGTTGGCCAAAAAGGGCGTATGCGTTTTTTCCTGAATATATTCAGGAAAAAACGCATACGCCCTTTTTGGCAAAGGGCATCATTATCAATGTTTTGCCACTTTTCATGTGCTTTAAAGGCGATTCGTATCTACCTCCTGAAATCTGTTTCCTGCAATTCTGCCTTGATTTCAAATCCTCTTTTTTGCCTTCCCTCAATATATTTGTGGACGAGAGTTATCATTTATAACTCTGCAGGTTTGTGAATTGCAGTGCCCTGAAGCTCCATTTTACAACTCGCTTTTTGGGAGCTGGCCGTAAAAGCGCAGGATGGCTTCAGGCCCTGTTCTCGTTCCGGGGGGCAGGCTGAGCCTGTGGTTAATTCTTCTTCCTGATGGGAAAATAGAGTGCCCTGTGCCTGTCCCAACACCAAGAGCTAGTCTCTCATTGGTTCCCCATCTTCCCGTTCATCCTCAGGACAAATTGCAACCTGTACGGAACAGGAGGTTAAAGGTGCTGATGCTCCAAGTAGGGAGATTGCTAGTAAAGTGGCTGTAATGGCGAACCCGAGCACAAGGAGATGAGAAATGAGGTGCGTTTTAGAAACCTTTCCCCATCACACGGTGTACCATATTCTGGGTTTCTATGCATGTTTTCGATGTAGGAAGATGCCCTTGAACCTGGAGATTTGGGACCCATGGGATGGGTACCACGCAGTATTACTTTAAAGGGTCTGCGTTTACTCACCCAACCTCACCAAACCTCTCAGCCCCAAGAGTGTCCACCCTTATGTCTCATCCAGCTGTGGGTCTAGATATGGTCAATCCAGGTTCCATCACAGCCCCTGAACGAATTGTGTAAGAATTTCTCTCTCTTTCACTGTCTTTGTTTCATGGGGTTTTAAAAGTAATTTATTTTTAGAATGGGCTTTAGCTGCTTTTCACTGCTGTGTTTATGCCGCTTTACACCCACTTCACACACTAACAGAGAGATTTCAATACATAGGTTTTAAGATTATTACTAGTCAGATATATCCTTGTGTGGTGAATAGGGGGTGTTGAGTCCAGTTCTCTGAGCAAGGAGTAGGTCTTGTCTATTACATATTGGGTTTATGGAACGGTATCTCAGCTCATTTGAAACCCTTGTTTTATGTATCACCCCACCTCACCTTTCCTGTTAAGCAGCCATAGTGTGTTTTCTGCATGTGTGACTCTGTTCTGTTTTGTAATTCAGTTCAAGTGTAACGGTTTTTACTTTCCCTGTATAAGTGATATCTTATGAGAAGTGTCCTTTTCTGTGTGACTTATTTCACTTAGAATCGTCTCATACCTAAATCCACTCATCATGCTGCTACTAGCCTTAGGACATTGATTTCATGGCTGAGTGA
Source organism: Balaenoptera physalus (assembly GCF_965194825.1). NCBI lineage: Eukaryota > Metazoa > Chordata > Mammalia > Artiodactyla > Balaenopteridae > Balaenoptera > Balaenoptera physalus. The sequence goes on from NW_028126427.1 coordinate 858,938, forward strand.
TATTCCATTGTACACAAGGACCACCACTTATTTATCCATTTTTATCTTTCCTGGGATATTTAAGATGGAATGAAGTGGAGGTCCTTGGCAACAGAGCAGCCCTAAACTTTGGTGTTCCTGTGTCTTGCTGATTTTTAACTTTCCCAATTTATACCCCCATGCATGGAAGTGCCCTATGCTCTCTAAGCTGTGTTTTTTAGATGTTTCAGGACACACTGTACCCTTCTCCAGAGTGGCTGTTGGCAATTTACATCCCGCCCATCAGCGTAGCAAGGCTCCCATTTCTCCATGGCCTGTCCTGCATTTCTGGTTTTGACACTTTTTTCAGCATGGCCCATTTGACCGATGGGAAGCGAGACTTCTTTGTAGCGCTGATTTGCCTTTCCAGGTTGCTTGGTTGGCCAAAAAGGGCGTATGCGTTTTTTCCTGAATATATTCAGGAAAAAACGCATACACCCTTTTTGGCCAAGGGCATCATTATCAATGTTTTGCCGCTTTTCATGTGCTTTAAAGGCGATTCGTATCTACCTCCTGAAATCTGTTTCCTGCAATTCTGCCTTGATTTCAAATCCTCTTTTTTGCCTTCCCTCAATATATTTGTGGAGGAGAGTTATCATTTATAACTCTGCTGGTTCGTGAATTGCAGTGCCCTGAAGCTCCATTTTACAACTTGCTTTTTTGGGAGCTGGCTACAAAAGCGCTGGATGGCTTCAGGCCCTGTTCTGGTTCTGGGGAGCAGGCTGAGCCTGTGGTTAATTCTTCTTCCTGATGGGAAAATAGAGTGACCTGTGTCTGTCCCAATACCAAGAGCTAGTCTCTCATTGGTTCCCCGTCTTCCCGTTCATCCTCAAGACAAATTGCAACCTGTACGGAACAGGAGGTTAAAGGTGCTGATACTCCAAGTAGGGAGATTGCTAGTAATGTGGCTGGAATGGCGAACCGGAGCTCAAGGAGATGAGAAATGAGGTGCGTTTTAGAAACCTTTCCCCATCACATGGTGTACCATCTTCTGGGTTTCTCATGCATGTTTTCAATGTAGGAAGATGCCCTTGATCCTTGAGATTTGGGACCCATGGGATGGGTTCCAAGCAGTATTACTTTAAAGGGTCTGCGTTTGCTCACTCAACCTCACCAAACCTCTCAGGCCCAAGAGTGTCCACCCTTATGTCTCATCGAGCTGTGGCTCTAGATATGGTCAATCCAGGTTGCATCACAGCCCCTGAACGAATTGTGTAAGAATTTCTCTCTCTTTCTCTGTCTTTGTTTCATGGGTTTTTAAAAGTAATTTATTTTTATAATGGGGTTTAGCTGCTTTTCACTGCTGTGTTTATGCCGCTTTACACCCACTTGACACACTAACAGAGAGATATCAAAACATAGGTTTTAAGATTATTACTAGTCAGTTATATTGTTGTGTGGTGAATAAGGCGTGTTGAATCCGTTCTCTGAGCAAGGAGTAGGTGTTGTCTGTTACATATTGGGTTTATGGAACGGTATCTGAGCTAATTTGAAACCCTTGTTTTATGTATCACCCCACCTCACCTTTCCCGTTAAGCAGCCATAGTTTGTTTTCTGCATGTGTGACTCTGTCCTGTTTTTTAATTCAGTTCAAGTGTAACGGTTTTTACATTCCCTCTATAAGTGATATCTTATGAGAAGTGTCCTTTTCTGTGTGACTTATTTCACTTAGAATTGTCATACCTAAATCCACTCATCATGCTGCTACTAGCCTTATGACAATGATTTCATGGCTGAGTGATATTCCATTGTACATAAGGACCACAACTTCTTTATCCATTTTTCTCTTTCCTGGGATATTTAAGGTGGAATGAAGTGGAGGTCCTTGGCAACACAGCAGCCCTAAACTTTGGTGTACTTGTTTCTTGCTGATTTTTAATTTTTCCAATTTATACCCCCATGCGTGGAAGTGCCCTATGCTCTCTAAGCTGTGTTTTTTAGACGTTTCTGGACACACCGTACACTTCTCCAGAGTGGCTGTTGGCAATTTACATCCCTCCCATCAGTGTAGCAAGGCTCCCATTTCTCCATGGCCTGTCCTGCATTTCTGGTTTTGACCCTTTTTTCAGCATGGCCCATTTGACCGATGGGCAGCGAGACTTCTTTGTAGCGCTGATTTGCCTTTCCAGGTTGCTTGGTTGGCCAAAAAGGGCGTATGCGTTTTTTCCTGAATATATTCAGGAAAAAACGCATACGCCCTTTTTGGCAAAGGGCATCATTATCAATGTTTTGCCGCTTTTCATGTGCTTTAAAGGCGATTCGTATCTACCTCCTGAAATCTGTTTCCTGCAATTCTGCCTTGATTTCAAATCCTCTTTTTTGCCTTCCCTCAATATATTTGTGGACGAGAGTTATCATTTATAACTCTGCAGGTTTGTGAATTGCAGTGCCCTGAAGCTCCATTTTACAACTCGCTTTTTGGGAGCTGGCCGTAAAAGCGCAGGATGGCTTCAGGCCCTTTTCTCGTTCCGGGGGGCAGGCTGAGCCTGTGGTTAATTCTTCTTCCTGATGGGAAAATAGAGTGCCCTGTGCCTGTCCCAACACCAACAGCTAGTCTCTCATTGGTTCCCCATCTTCCCGTTCATCCTCAGGACAAATTGCAACCTGTACGGAACAGGAGGTTAAAGGTGCTGATGCTCCAAGTAGGGAGATTGCTAGTAAAGTGGCTGTAATGGCGAACCCGAGCACAAGGAGATGAGAAATGAGGTGCGTTTTAGAAACCTTTCCCCATCACACGGTGTACCATATTCTGGGTTTCTATGCGTGTTTTCGATGTAGGAAGATGCCCTTGAACCTGGAGATTTGGGACCCATGGGATGGGTACCACGCAGTATTACTTTAAAGGGTCTGCGTTTACTCACCCAACCTCACCAAACCTCTCAGCCCCAAGAGTGTCCACCCTTATGTCTCATCCAGCTGTGGGTCTAGATATGGTCAATCCAGGTTCCATCACAGCCCCTGAACGAATTGTGTAAGAATTTCTCTCTCTTTCACTGTCTTTGTTTCATGGGGTTTTAAAAGTAATTTATTTTTAGAATGGGGTTTAGCTGCTTTTCACTGCTGTGTTTATGCCGCTTTACACCCACTTCACACACTAACAGAGAGATTTCACTACATAGGTTTTAAGATTATTACTAGTCAGATATATCCTTGTGTGGTGAATAGGGGGTGTTGAGTCCAGTTCTCTGAGCAAGGAGTAGGTCTTGTCTATTACATATTGGGTTTATGGAACGGTATCTCAGCTCATTTGAAACCCTTGTTTTATGTATCACCCCACCTCACCTTTCCTGTTAAGCAGCCATAGTGTGTTTTCTGCATGTGTGACTCTGTTCTGTTTTGTAATTCAGTTCAAGTGTAACGGTTTTTACTTTCCCTGTATAAGTGATATCTTATGAGAAGTGTCCTTTTCTGTGTGACTTATTTCACTTAGAATCGTCTCATACCTAAATCCACTCATCATGCTGCTACTAGCCTTAGGACATTGATTTCATGGCTGAGTGATATTCCATTGTACACAAGGACCACCACTTATTTATCCATTTTTATCTTTCCTGGGATATTTAAGATGGAATGAAGTGGAGGTCCTTGGCAACAGAGCAGCCCTAAACTTTGGTGTTCCTGTGTCTTGCTGATTTTTAACTTTCCCAATTTATACCCCCATGCATGGAAGTGCCCTATGCTCTCTAAGCTGTGTTTTTTAGATGTTTCAGGACACACTGTACCCTTCTCCAGAGTGGCTGTTGGCAATTTACATCCCGCCCATCAGCGTAGCAAGGCTCCCATTTCTCCATGGCCTGTCCTGCATTTCTGGTTTTGACACTTTTTTCAGCATGGCCCATTTGACCGATGGGAAGCGAGACTTCTTTGTAGCGCTGATTTGCCTTTCCAGGTTGCTTGGTTGGCCAAAAAGGGCGTATGCGTTTTTTCCTGAATATATTCAGGAAAAAACGCATACGCCCTTTTTGGCCAAGGGCATCATTATCAATGTTTTGCCGCTTTTCATGTGCTTTAAAGGCGATTCGTATCTACCTCCTGAAATCTGTTTCCTGCAATTCTGCCTTGATTTCAAATCCTCTTTTTTGCCTTCCCTCAATATATTTGTGGAGGAGAGTTATCATTTATAACTCTGCTGGTTCGTGAATTGCAGTGCCCTGAAGCTCCATTTTACAACTTGCTTTTTTGGGAGCTGGCTACAAAAGCGCTGGATGGCTTCAGGCCCTGTTCTCGTTCCGGGGGGCAGGCTGAGCCTGTGGTTAATTCTTCTTCCTGATGGGAAAATAGAGTGCCCTGTGCCTGTCCCAACACCAACAGCTAGTCTCTCATTGGTTCCCCATCTTCCCGTTCATCCTCAGGACAAATTGCAACCTGTACGGAACAGGAGGTTAAAGGTGCTGATGCTCCAAGTAGGGAGATTGCTAGTAAAGTGGCTGTAATGGCGAACCCGAGCACAAGGAGATGAGAAATGAGGTGCGTTTTAGAAACCTTTCCCCATCACACGGTGTACCATATTCTGGGTTTCTATGCATGTTTTCGATGTAGGAAGATGCCCTTGAACCTGGAGATTTGGGACCCATGGGATGGGTACCACGCAGTATTACTTTAAAGGGTCTGCGTTTACTCACCCAACCTCACCAAACCTCTCAGCCCCAAGAGTGTCCACCCTTATGTCTCATCCAGCTGTGGGTCTAGATATGGTCAATCCAGGTTCCATCACAGCCCCTGAACGAATTGTGTAAGAATTTCTCTCTCTTTCACTGTCTTTGTTTCATGGGGTTTTAAAAGTAATTTATTTTTAGAATGGGGTTTAGCTGCTTTTCACTGCTGTGTTTATGCCGCTTTACACCCACTTCACACACTAACAGAGAGATTTCACTACATAGGTTTTAAGATTATTACTAGTCAGATATATCCTTGTGTGGTGAATAGGGGGTGTTGAGTCCAGTTCTCTGAGCAAGGAGTAGGTCTTGTCTATTACATATTGGGTTTATGGAACGGTATCTCAGCTCATTTGAAACCCTTGTTTTATGTATCACCCCACCTCACCTTTCCTGTTAAGCAGCCATAGTGTGTTTTCTGCATGTGTGACTCTGTTCTGTTTTGTAATTCAGTTCAAGTGTAACGGTTTTTACTTTCCCTGTATAAGTGATATCTTATGAGAAGTGTCCTTTTCTGTGTGACTTATTTCACTTAGAATCGTCTCATACCTAAATCCACTCATCATGCTGCTACTAGCCTTAGGACATTGATTTCATGGCTGAGTGATATTCCATTGTACACAAGGACCACCACTTATTTATCCATTTTTATCTTTCCTGGGATATTTAAGATGGAATGAAGTGGAGGTCCTTGGCAACAGAGCAGCCCTAAACTTTGGTGTTCCTGTGTCTTGCTGATTTTTAACTTTCCCAATTTATACCCCCATGCATGGAAGTGCCCTATGCTCTCTAAGCTGTGTTTTTTAGATGTTTCAGGACACACTGTACCCTTCTCCAGAGTGGCTGTTGGCAATTTACATCCCGCCCATCAGCGTAGCAAGGCTCCCATTTCTCCATGGCCTGTCCTGCATTTCTGGTTTTGACACTTTTTTCAGCATGGCCCATTTGACCGATGGGAAGCGAGACTTCTTTGTAGCGCTGATTTGCCTTTCCAGGTTGCTTGGTTGGCCAAAAAGGGCGTATGCGTTTTTTCCTGAATATATTCAGGAAAAAACGCATACGCCCTTTTTGGCCAAGGGCATCATTATCAATGTTTTGCCGCTTTTCATGTGCTTTAAAGGCGATTCGTATCTACCTCCTGAAATCTGTTTCCTGCAATTCTGCCTTGATTTCAAATCCTCTTTTTTGCCTTCCCTCAATATATTTGTGGACGAGAGTTATCATTTATAACTCTGCTGGTTCGTGAATTGCAGTGCCCTGAAGCTCCATTTTACAACTTGCTTTTTTGGGAGCTGGCTACAAAAGCGCTGGATGGCTTCAGGCCCTGTTCTCGTTCCGGGGGGCAGGCTGAGCCTGTGGTTAATTCTTCTTCCTGATGGGAAAATAGAGTGCCCTGTGCCTGTCCCAACACCAACAGCTAGTCTCTCATTGGTTCCCCATCTTCCCGTTCATCCTCAGGACAAATTGCAACCTGTACGGAACAGGAGGTTAAAGGTGCTGATGCTCCAAGTAGGGAGATTGCTAGTAAAGTGGCTGTAATGGCGAACCCGAGCACAAGGAGATGAGAAATGAGGTGCGTTTTAGAAACCTTTCCCCATCACACGGTGTACCATATTCTGGGTTTCTATGCATGTTTTCGATGTAGGAAGATGCCCTTGAACCTGGAGATTTGGGACCCATGGGATGGGTACCACGCAGTATTACTTTAAAGGGTCTGCGTTTACTCACCCAACCTCACCAAACCTCTCAGCCCCAAGAGTGTCCACCCTTATGTCTCATCCAGCTGTGGGTCTAGATATGGTCAATCCAGGTTCCATCACAGCCCCTGAACGAATTGTGTAAGAATTTCTCTCTCTTTCACTGTCTTTGTTTCATGGGGTTTTAAAAGTAATTTATTTTTAGAATGGGGTTTAGCTGCTTTTCACTGCTGTGTTTATGCCGCTTTACACCCACTTCACACACTAACAGAGAGATTTCACTACATAGGTTTTAAGATTATTACTAGTCAGATATATCCTTGTGTGGTGAATAGGGGGTGTTGAGTCCAGTTCTCTGAGCAAGGAGTAGGTCTTGTCTATTACATATTGGGTTTATGGAACGGTATCTCAGCTCATTTGAAACCCTTGTTTTATGTATCACCCCACCTCACCTTTCCCGTTAAGCAGCCATAGTTTGTTTTCTGCATGTGTGACTCTGTCCTGTTTTTTAATTCAGTTCAAGTGTAACGGTTTTTACATTCCCTCTATAAGTGATATCTTATGAGAAGTGTCCTTTTCTGTGTGACTTATTTCACTTAGAATTGTCATACCTAAATCCACTCATCATGCTGCTACTAGCCTTATGACAATGATTTCATGGCTGAGTGATATTCCATTGTACATAAGGACCACAACTTCTTTATCCATTTTTCTCTTTCCTGGGATATTTAAGGTGGAATGAAGTGGAGGTCCTTGGCAACACAGCAGCCCTAAACTTTGGTGTACTTGTTTCTTGCTGATTTTTAATTTTTCCAATTTATACCCCCATGCGTGGAAGTGCCCTATGCTCTCTAAGCTGTGTTTTTTAGACGTTTCTGGACACACCGTACACTTCTCCAGAGTGGCTGTTGGCAATTTACATCCCTCCCATCAGTGTAGCAAGGCTCCCATTTCTCCATGGCCTGTCCTGCATTTCTGGTTTTGACCCTTTTTTCAGCATGGCCCATTTGACCGATGGGCAGCGAGACTTCTTTGTAGCGCTGATTTGCCTTTCCAGGTTGCTTGGTTGGCCAAAAAGGGCGTATGCGTTTTTTCCTGAATATATTCAGGAAAAAACGCATACGCCCTTTTTGGCAAAGGGCATCATTATCAATGTTTTGCCACTTTTCATGTGCTTTAAAGGCGATTCGTATCTACCTCCTGAAATCTGTTTCCTGCAATTCTGCCTTGATTTCAAATCCTCTTTTTTGCCTTCCCTCAATATATTTGTGGACGAGAGTTATCATTTATAACTCTGCAGGTTTGTGAATTGCAGTGCCCTGAAGCTCCATTTTACATCTCGCTTTTTGGGAGCTGGCCGTAAAAGCGCAGGATGGCTTCAGGCCCTGTTCTCGTTCCGGGGGGCAGGCTGAGCCTGTGGTTAATTCTTCTTCCTGATGGGAAAATAGAGTGCCCTGTGCCTGTCCCAACACCAAGAGCTAGTCTCTCATTGGTTCCCCATCTTCCCGTTCATCCTCAGGACAAATTGCAACCTGTACGGAACAGGAGGTTAAAGGTGCTGATGCTCCAAGTAGGGAGATTGCTAGTAAAGTGGCTGTAATGGCGAACCCGAGCACAAGGAGATGAGAAATGAGGTGCGTTTTAGAAACCTTTCCCCATCACACGGTGTACCATATTCTGGGTTTCTATGCATGTTTTCGATGTAGGAAGATGCCCTTGAACCTGGAGATTTGGGACCCATGGGATGGGTACCACGCAGTATTACTTTAAAGGGTCTGCGTTTACTCACCCAACCTCACCAAACCTCTCAGCCCCAAGAGTGTCCACCCTTATGTCTCATCCAGCTGTGGGTCTAGATATGGTCAATCCAGGTTCCATCACAGCCCCTGAACGAATTGTGTAAGAATTTCTCTCTCTTTCACTGTCTTTGTTTCATGGGGTTTTAAAAGTAATTTATTTTTAGAATGGGGTTTAGCTGCTTTTCACTGCTGTGTTTATGCCGCTTTACACCCACTTCACACACTAACAGAGAGATTTCACTACATAGGTTTTAAGATTATTACTAGTCAGATATATCCTTGTGTGGTGAATAGGGGGTGTTGAGTCCAGTTCTCTGAGCAAGGAGTAGGTCTTGTCTATTACATATTGGGTTTATGGAACGGTATCTCAGCTCATTTGAAACCCTTGTTTTATGTATCACCCCACCTCACCTTTCCTGTTAAGCAGCCATAGTGTGTTTTCTGCATGTGTGACTCTGTTCTGTTTTGTAATTCAGTTCAAGTGTAACGGTTTTTACTTTCCCTGTATAAGTGATATCTTATGAGAAGTGTCCTTTTCTGTGTGACTTATTTCACTTAGAATCGTCTCATACCTAAATCCACTCATCATGCTGCTACTAGCCTTAGGACATTGATTTCATGGCTGAGTGATATTCCATTGTACACAAGGACCACCACTTATTTATCCATTTTTATCTTTCCTGGGATATTTAAGATGGAATGAAGTGGAGGTCCTTGGCAACAGAGCAGCCCTAAACTTTGGTGTTCCTGTGTCTTGCTGATTTTTAACTTTCCCAATTTATACCCCCATGCATGGAAGTGCCCTATGCTCTCTAAGCTGTGTTTTTTAGATGTTTCAGGACACACTGTACCCTTCTCCAGAGTGGCTGTTGGCAATTTACATCCCGCCCATCAGCGTAGCAAGGCTCCCATTTCTCCATGGCCTGTCCTGCATTTCTGGTTTTGACACTTTTCTCAGCATGGCCCATTTGACCGATGGGAAGCGAGACTTCTTTGTAGCGCTGATTTGCCTTTCCAGGTTGCTTGGTTGGCCAAAAAGGGCGTATGCGTTTTTTCCTGAATATATTCAGGAAAAAACGCATACGCCCTTTTTGGCCAAGGGCATCATTATCAATGTTTTGCCGCTTTTCATGTGCTTTAAAGGCGATTCGTATCTACCTCCTGAAATCTGTTTCCTGCAATTCTGCCTTGATTTCAAATCCTCTTTTTTGCCTTCCCTCAATATATTTGTGGAGGAGAGTTATCATTTATAACTCTGCTGGTTCGTGAATTGCAGTGCCCTGAAGCTCCATTTTACAACTTGCTTTTTTGGGAGCTGGCTACAAAAGCGCTGGATGGCTTCAGGCCCTGTTCTGGTTCTGGGGAGCAGGCTGAGCCTGTGGTTAATTCTTCTTCCTGATGGGAAAATAGAGTGACCTGTGTCTGTCCCAATACCAAGAGCTAGTCTCTCATTGGTTCCCCGTCTTCCCGTTCATCCTCAAGACAAATTGCAACCTGTACGGAACAGGAGGTTAAAGGTGCTGATACTCCAAGTAGGGAGATTGCTAGTAATGTGGCTGGAATGGCGAACCGGAGCTCAAGGAGATGAGAAATGAGGTGCGTTTTAGAAACCTTTCCCCATCACATGGTGTACCATCTTCTGGGTTTCTCATGCATGTTTTCAATGTAGGAAGATGCCCTTGATCCTTGAGATTTGGGACCCATGGGATGGGTTCCAAGCAGTATTACTTTAAAGGGTCTGCGTTTGCTCACTCAACCTCACCAAACCTCTCAGGCCCAAGAGTGTCCACCCTTATGTCTCATCGAGCTGTGGCTCTAGATATGGTCAATCCAGGTTGCATCACAGCCCCTGAACGAATTGTGTAAGAATTTCTCTCTCTTTCTCTGTCTTTGTTTCATGGGTTTTTAAAAGTAATTTATTTTTATAATGGGGTTTAGCTGCTTTTCACTGCTGTGTTTATGCCGCTTTACACCCACTTGACACACTAACAGAGAGATATCAAAACATAGGTTTTAAGATTATTACTAGTCAGTTATATTGTTGTGTGGTGAATAAGGCGTGTTGAATCCGTTCTCTGAGCAAGGAGTAGGTGTTGTCTGTTACATATTGGGTTTATGGAACGGTATCTGAGCTAATTTGAAACCCTTGTTTTATGTATCACCCCACCTCACCTTTCCCGTTAAGCAGCCATAGTTTGTTTTCTGCATGTGTGACTCTGTCCTGTTTTTTAATTCAGTTCAAGTGTAACGGTTTTTACATTCCCTCTATAAGTGATATCTTATGAGAAGTGTCCTTTTCTGTGTGACTTATTTCACTTAGAATTGTCATACCTAAATCCACTCATCATGCTGCTACTAGCCTTATGACAATGATTTCATGGCTGAGTGATATTCCATTGTACATAAGGACCACAACTTCTTTATCCATTTTTCTCTTTCCTGGGATATTTAAGGTGGAATGAAGTGGAGGTCCTTGGCAACACAGCAGCCCTAAACTTTGGTGTACTTGTTTCTTGCTGATTTTTAATTTTTCCAATTTATACCCCCATGCGTGGAAGTGCCCTATGCTCTCTAAGCTGTGTTTTTTAGACGTTTCTGGACACACCGTACACTTCTCCAGAGTGGCTGTTGGCAATTTACATCCCTCCCATCAGTGTAGCAAGGCTCCCATTTCTCCATGGCCTGTCCTGCATTTCTGGTTTTGACCCTTTTTTCAGCATGGCCCATTTGACCGATGGGCAGCGAGACTTCTTTGTAGCGCTGATTTGCCTTTCCAGGTTGCTTGGTTGGCCAAAAAGGGCGTATGCGTTTTTTCCTGAATATATTCAGGAAAAAACGCATACGCCCTTTTTGGCAAAGGGCATCATTATCAATGTTTTGCCACTTTTCATGTGCTTTAAAGGCGATTCGTATCTACCTCCTGAAATCTGTTTCCTGCAATTCTGCCTTGATTTCAAATCCTCTTTTTTGCCTTCCCTCAATATATTTGTGGACGAGAGTTATCATTTATAACTCTGCAGGTTTGTGAATTGCAGTGCCCTGAAGCTCCATTTTACATCTCGCTTTTTGGGAGCTGGCCGTAAAAGCGCAGGATGGCTTCAGGCCCTGTTCTCGTTCCGGGGGGCAGGCTGAGCCTGTGGTTAATTCTTCTTCCTGATGGGAAAATAGAGTGCCCTGTGCCTGTCCCAACACCAAGAGCTAGTCTCTCATTGGTTCCCCATCTTCCCGTTCATCCTCAGGACAAATTGCAACCTGTACGGAACAGGAGGTTAAAGGTGCTGATGCTCCAAGTAGGGAGATTGCTAGTAAAGTGGCTGTAATGGCGAACCCGAGCACAAGGAGATGAGAAATGAGGTGCGTTTTAGAAACCTTTCCCCATCACACGGTGTACCATATTCTGGGTTTCTATGCATGTTTTCGATGTAGGAAGATGCCCTTGAACCTGGAGATTTGGGACCCATGGGATGGGTACCACGCAGTATTACTTTAAAGGGTCTGCGTTTACTCACCCAACCTCACCAAACCTCTCAGCCCCAAGAGTGTCCACCCTTATGTCTCATCCAGCTGTGGGTCTAGATATGGTCAATCCAGGTTCCATCACAGCCCCTGAACGAATTGTGTAAGAATTTCTCTCTCTTTCACTGTCTTTGTTTCATGGGGTTTTAAAAGTAATTTATTTTTAGAATGGGGTTTAGCTGCTTTTCACTGCTGTGTTTATGCCGCTTTACACCCACTTCACACACTAACAGAGAGATTTCACTACATAGGTTTTAAGATTATTACTAGTCAGATATATCCTTGTGTGGTGAATAGGGGGTGTTGAGTCCAGTTCTCTGAGCAAGGAGTAGGTCTTGTCTATTACATATTGGGTTTATGGAACGGTATCTCAGCTCATTTGAAACCCTTGTTTTATGTATCACCCCACCTCACCTTTCCTGTTAAGCAGCCATAGTGTGTTTTCTGCATGTGTGACTCTGTTCTGTTTTGTAATTCAGTTCAAGTGTAACGGTTTTTACTTTCCCTGTATAAGTGATATCTTATGAGAAGTGTCCTTTTCTGTGTGACTTATTTCACTTAGAATCGTCTCATACCTAAATCCACTCATCATGCTGCTACTAGCCTTAGGACATTGATTTCATGGCTGAGTGATATTCCATTGTACACAAGGACCACCACTTATTTATCCATTTTTATCTTTCCTGGGATATTTAAGATGGAATGAAGTGGAGGTCCTTGGCAACAGAGCAGCCCTAAACTTTGGTGTTCCTGTGTCTTGCTGATTTTTAACTTTCCCAATTTATACCCCCATGCATGGAAGTGCCCTATGCTCTCTAAGCTGTGTTTTTTAGATGTTTCAGGACACACTGTACCCTTCTCCAGAGTGGCTGTTGGCAATTTACATCCCGCCCATCAGCGTAGCAAGGCTCCCATTTCTCCATGGCCTGTCCTGCATTTCTGGTTTTGACACTTTTTTCAGCATGGCCCATTTGACCGATGGGAAGCGAGACTTCTTTGTAGCGCTGATTTGCCTTTCCAGGTTGCTTGGTTGGCCAAAAAGGGCGTATGCGTTTTTTCCTGAATATATTCAGGAAAAAACGCATACGCCCTTTTTGGCCAAGGGCATCATTATCAATGTTTTGCCGCTTTTCATGTGCTTTAAAGGCGATTCGTATCTACCTCCTGAAATCTGTTTCCTGCAATTCTGCCTTGATTTCAAATCCTCTTTTTTGCCTTCCCTCAATATATTTGTGGAGGAGAGTTATCATTTATAACTCTGCTGGTTCGTGAATTGCAGTGCCCTGAAGCTCCATTTTACAACTTGCTTTTTTGGGAGCTGGCTACAAAAGCGCTGGATGGCTTCAGGCCCTGTTCTGGTTCTGGGGAGCAGGCTGAGCCTGTGGTTAATTCTTCTTCCTGATGGGAAAATAGAGTGACCTGTGTCTGTCCCAATACCAAGAGCTAGTCTCTCATTGGTTCCCCGTCTTCCCGTTCATCCTCAAGACAAATTGCAACCTGTACGGAACAGGAGGTTAAAGGTGCTGATACTCCAAGTAGGGAGATTGCTAGTAATGTGGCTGGAATGGCGAACCGGAGCTCAAGGAGATGAGAAATGAGGTGCGTTTTAGAAACCTTTCCCCATCACATGGTGTACCATCTTCTGGGTTTCTCATGCATGTTTTCAATGTAGGAAGATGCCCTTGATCCTTGAGATTTGGGACCCATGGGATGGGTTCCAAGCAGTATTACTTTAAAGGGTCTGCGTTTGCTCACTCAACCTCACCAAACCTCTCAGGCCCAAGAGTGTCCACCCTTATGTCTCATCGAGCTGTGGCTCTAGATATGGTCAATCCAGGTTGCATCACAGCCCCTGAACGAATTGTGTAAGAATTTCTCTCTCTTTCTCTGTCTTTGTTTCATGGGTTTTTAAAAGTAATTTATTTTTATAATGGGGTTTAGCTGCTTTTCACTGCTGTGTTTATGCCGCTTTACACCCACTTGACACACTAACAGAGAGATATCAAAACATAGGTTTTAAGATTATTACTAGTCAGTTATATTGTTGTGTGGTGAATAAGGCGTGTTGAATCCGTTCTCTGAGCAAGGAGTAGGTGTTGTCTGTTACATATTGGGTTTATGGAACGGTATCTGAGCTAATTTGAAACCCTTGTTTTATGTATCACCCCACCTCACCTTTCCCGTTAAGCAGCCATAGTTTGTTTTCTGCATGTGTGACTCTGTCCTGTTTTTTAATTCAGTTCAAGTGTAACGGTTTTTACATTCCCTCTATAAGTGATATCTTATGAGAAGTGTCCTTTTCTGTGTGACTTATTTCACTTAGAATTGTCATACCTAAATCCACTCATCATGCTGCTACTAGCCTTATGACAATGATTTCATGGCTGAGTGATATTCCATTGTACATAAGGACCACAACTTCTTTATCCATTTTTCTCTTTCCTGGGATATTTAAGGTGGAATGAAGTGGAGGTCCTTGGCAACACAGCAGCCCTAAACTTTGGTGTACTTGTTTCTTGCTGATTTTTAATTTTTCCAATTTATACCCCCATGCGTGGAAGTGCCCTATGCTCTCTAAGCTGTGTTTTTTAGACGTTTCTGGACACACCGTACACTTCTCCAGAGTGGCTGTTGGCAATTTACATCCCTCCCATCAGTGTAGCAAGGCTCCCATTTCTCCATGGCCTGTCCTGCATTTCTGGTTTTGACCCTTTTTTCAGCATGGCCCATTTGACCGATGGGCAGCGAGACTTCTTTGTAGCGCTGATTTGCCTTTCCAGGTTGCTTGGTTGGCCAAAAAGGGCGTATGCGTTTTTTCCTGAATATATTCAGGAAAAAACGCATACGCCCTTTTTGGCAAAGGGCATCATTATCAATGTTTTGCCACTTTTCATGTGCTTTAAAGGCGATTCGTATCTACCTCCTGAAATCTGTTTCCTGCAATTCTGCCTTGATTTCAAATCCTCTTTTTTGCCTTCCCTCAATATATTTGTGGACGAGAGTTATCATTTATAACTCTGCAGGTTTGTGAATTGCAGTGCCCTGAAGCTCCATTTTACAACTCGCTTTTTGGGAGCTGGCCGTAAAAGCGCAGGATGGCTTCAGGCCCTGTTCTCGTTCCGGGGGGCAGGCTGAGCCTGTGGTTAATTCTTCTTCCTGATGGGAAAATAGAGTGCCCTGTGCCTGTCCCAACACCAACAGCTAGTCTCTCATTGGTTCCCCATCTTCCCGTTCATCCTCAGGACAAATTGCAACCTGTACGGAACAGGAGGTTAAAGGTGCTGATGCTCCAAGTAGGGAGATTGCTAGTAAAGTGGCTGTAATGGCGAACCCGAGCACAAGGAGATGAGAAATGAGGTGCGTTTTAGAAACCTTTCCCCATCACACGGTGTACCATATTCTGGGTTTCTATGCATGTTTTCGATGTAGGAAGATGCCCTTGAACCTGGAGATTTGGGACCCATGGGATGGGTACCACGCAGTATTACTTTAAAGGGTCTGCGTTTACTCACCCAACCTCACCAAACCTCTCAGCCCCAAGAGTGTCCACCCTTATGTCTCATCCAGCTGTGGGTCTAGATATGGTCAATCCAGGTTCCATCACAGCCCCTGAACGAATTGTGTAAGAATTTCTCTCTCTTTCACTGTCTTTGTTTCATGGGGTTTTAAAAGTAATTTATTTTTAGAATGGGGTTTAGCTGCTTTTCACTGCTGTGTTTATGCCGCTTTACACCCACTTCACACACTAACAGAGAGATTTCAATACATAGGTTTTAAGATTATTACTAGTCAGATATATCCTTGTGTGGTGAATAGGGGGTGTTGAGTCCAGTTCTCTGAGCAAGGAGTAGGTCTTGTCTATTACATATTGGGTTTATGGAACAGTATCTCAGCTCATTTGAAACCCTTGTTTTATGTATCACCCCACCTCACCTTTCCTGTTAAGCAGCCATAGTGTGTTTTCTGCATGTGTGACTCTGTTCTGTTTTGTAATTCAGTTCAAGTGTAACGGTTTTTACTTTCCCTGTATAAGTGATATCTTATGAGAAGTGTCCTTTTCTGTGTGACTTATTTCACTTAGAATCGTCTTGTACCTAAATCCACTCATCATGCTGCTACTAGCCTTAGGACATTGATTTCATGGCTGAGTGATATTCCATTGTACATAAGGACCACCACTTATTTATCCATTTTTATCTTTCCTGGGATATTTAAGGTGGAATGAAGTGGAGGTCCTTGGCAACAGAGAAGCCCTAAACTTTGGTGTTCCTGTGTCTTGCTGATTTTTAATTTTCCCAATTTATACCCCCATGCATGGAAGTGCCCTATGCTCTCTAAGCTGTGTTTTTTAGATGTTACAGGACTCACTGTACCCTTCTCCAGAGTGGCTGTTGGCAATTTACATCCCGCCCATCAGCGTAGCAAGGCTCCCATTTCTCCATGGCCTGTCCTGCATTTCTGGTTTTGACACTTTTTTCAGCATGGCCCATTTGACCGATGGGAAGCGAGACTTCTTTGTAGCGCTGATTTGCCTTTCCAGGTTGCTTGGTTGGCCAAAAAGGGCGTATGCGTTTTTTCCTGAATATATTCAGGAAAAAACGCATACGCCCTTTTTGGCCAAGGGCATCATTATCAATGTTTTGCCGCTTTTCATGTGCTTTAAAGGCGATTCGTATCTACCTCCTGAAATCTGTTTCCTGCAATTCTGCCTTGATTTCAAATCCTCTTTTTTGCCTTCCCTCAATATATTTGTGGAGGAGAGTTATCATTTATAACTCTGCTGGTTCGTGAATTGCAGTGCCCTGAAGCTCCATTTTACAACTTGCTTTTTTGGGAGCTGGCTACAAAAGCGCTGGATGGCTTCAGGCCCTGTTCTGGTTCTGGGGAGCAGGCTGAGCCTGTGGTTAATTCTTCTTCCTGATGGGAAAATAGAGTGACCTGTGTCTGTCCCAATACCAAGAGCTAGTCTCTCATTGGTTCCCCGTCTTCCCGTTCATCCTCAAGACAAATTGCAACCTGTACGGAACAGGAGGTTAAAGGTGCTGATACTCCAAGTAGGGAGATTGCTAGTAATGTGGCTGGAATGGCGAACCGGAGCTCAAGGAGATGAGAAATGAGGTGCGTTTTAGAAACCTTTCCCCATCACATGGTGTACCATCTTCTGGGTTTCTCATGCATGTTTTCAATGTAGGAAGATGCCCTTGATCCTTGAGATTTGGGACCCATGGGATGGGTTCCAAGCAGTATTACTTTAAAGGGTCTGCGTTTGCTCACTCAACCTCACCAAACCTCTCAGGCCCAAGAGTGTCCACCCTTATGTCTCATCGAGCTGTGGCTCTAGATATGGTCAATCCAGGTTGCATCACAGCCCCTGAACGAATTGTGTAAGAATTTCTCTCTCTTTCTCTGTCTTTGTTTCATGGGTTTTTAAAAGTAATTTATTTTTATAATGGGGTTTAGCTGCTTTTCACTGCTGTGTTTATGCCGCTTTACACCCACTTGACACACTAACAGAGAGATATCAAAACATAGGTTTTAAGATTATTACTAGTCAGTTATATTGTTGTGTGGTGAATAAGGCGTGTTGAATCCGTTCTCTGAGCAAGGAGTAGGTGTTGTCTGTTACATATTGGGTTTATGGAACGGTATCTGAGCTAATTTGAAACCCTTGTTTTATGTATCACCCCACCTCACCTTTCCCGTTAAGCAGCCATAGTGTGTTTTCTGCATGTGTGACTCTGTCCTGTTTTTTAATTCAGTTCAAGTGTAACGGTTTTTACATTCCCTCTATAAGTGATATCTTATGAGAAGTGTCCTTTTCTGTGTGACTTATTTCACTTAGAATTGTCATACCTAAATCCACTCATCATGCTGCTACTAGCCTTATGACAATGATTTCATGGCTGAGTGATATTCCATTGTACATAAGGACCACAACTTCTTTATCCATTTTTCTCTTTCCTGGGATATTTAAGGTGGAATGAAGTGGAGGTCCTTGGCAACACAGCAGCCCTAAACTTTGGTGTACTTGTTTCTTGCTGATTTTTAATTTTTCCAATTTATACCCCCATGCGTGGAAGTGCCCTATGCTCTCTAAGCTGTGTTTTTTAGACGTTTCTGGACACACCGTACACTTCTCCAGAGTGGCTGTTGGCAATTTACATCCCTCCCATCAGTGTAGCAAGGCTCCCATTTCTCCATGGCCTGTCCTGCATTTCTGGTTTTGACCCTTTTTTCAGCATGGCCCATTTGACCGATGGGCAGCGAGACTTCTTTGTAGCGCTGATTTGCCTTTCCAGGTTGCTTGGTTGGCCAAAAAGGGCGTATGCGTTTTTTCCTGAATATATTCAGGAAAAAACGCATACGCCCTTTTTGGCAAAGGGCATCATTATCAATGTTTTGCCACTTTTCATGTGCTTTAAAGGCGATTCGTATCTACCTCCTGAAATCTGTTTCCTGCAATTCTGCCTTGATTTCAAATCCTCTTTTTTGCCTTCCCTCAATATATTTGTGGACGAGAGTTATCATTTATAACTCTGCAGGTTTGTGAATTGCAGTGCCCTGAAGCTCCATTTTACAACTCGCTTTTTGGGAGCTGGCCGTAAAAGCGCAGGATGGCTTCAGGCCCTGTTCTCGTTCCGGGGGGCAGGCTGAGCCTGTGGTTAATTCTTCTTCCTGATGGGAAAATAGAGTGCCCTGTGCCTGTCCCAACACCAACAGCTAGTCTCTCATTGGTTCCCCATCTTCCCGTTCATCCTCAGGACAAATTGCAACCTGTACGGAACAGGAGGTTAAAGGTGCTGATGCTCCAAGTAGGGAGATTGCTAGTAAAGTGGCTGTAATGGCGAACCCGAGCACAAGGAGATGAGAAATGAGGTGCGTTTTAGAAACCTTTCCCCATCACACGGTGTACCATATTCTGGGTTTCTATGCATGTTTTCGATGTAGGAAGATGCCCTTGAACCTGGAGATTTGGGACCCATGGGATGGGTACCACGCAGTATTACTTTAAAGGGTCTGCGTTTACTCACCCAACCTCACCAAACCTCTCAGCCCCAAGAGTGTCCACCCTTATGTCTCATCCAGCTGTGGGTCTAGATATGGTCAATCCAGGTTCCATCACAGCCCCTGAACGAATTGTGTAAGAATTTCTCTCTCTTTCACTGTCTTTGTTTCATGGGGTTTTAAAAGTAATTTATTTTTAGAATGGGGTTTAGCTGCTTTTCACTGCTGTGTTTATGCCGCTTTACACCCACTTCACACACTAACAGAGAGATTTCAATACATAGGTTTTAAGATTATTACTAGTCAGATATATCCTTGTGTGGTGAATAGGGGGTGTTGAGTCCAGTTCTCTGAGCAAGGAGTAGGTCTTGTCTATTACATATTGGGTTTATGGAACGGTATCTCAGCTCATTTGAAACCCTTGTTTTATGTATCACCCCACCTCACCTTTCCTGTTAAGCAGCCATAGTGTGTTTTCTGCATGTGTGACTCTGTTCTGTTTTGTAATTCAGTTCAAGTGTAACGGTTTTTACTTTCCCTGTATAAGTGATATCTTATGAGAAGTGTCCTTTTCTGTGTGACTTATTTCACTTAGAATCGTCTCATACCTAAATCCACTCATCATGCTGCTACTAGCCTTAGGACATTGATTTCATGGCTGAGTGATATTCCATTGTACACAAGGACCACCACTTATTTATCCATTTTTATCTTTCCTGGGATATTTAAGATGGAATGAAGTGGAGGTCCTTGGCAACAGAGCAGCCCTAAACTTTGGTGTTCCTGTGTCTTGCTGATTTTTAACTTTCCCAATTTATACCCCCATGCATGGAAGTGCCCTATGCTCTCTAAGCTGTGTTTTTTAGATGTTTCAGGACACACTGTACCCTTCTCCAGAGTGGCTGTTGGCAATTTACATCCCGCCCATCAGCGTAGCAAGGCTCCCATTTCTCCATGGCCTGTCCTGCATTTCTGGTTTTGACACTTTTTTCAGCATGGCCCATTTGACCGATGGGAAGCGAGACTTCTTTGTAGCGCTGATTTGCCTTTCCAGGTTGCTTGGTTGGCCAAAAAGGGCGTATGCGTTTTTTCCTGAATATATTCAGGAAAAAACGCATACGCCCTTTTTGGCCAAGGGCATCATTATCAATGTTTTGCCGCTTTTCATGTGCTTTAAAGGCGATTCGTATCTACCTCCTGAAATCTGTTTCCTGCAATTCTGCCTTGATTTCAAATCCTCTTTTTTGCCTTCCCTCAATATATTTGTGGAGGAGAGTTATCATTTATAACTCTGCTGGTTCGTGAATTGCAGTGCCCTGAAGCTCCATTTTACATCTTGCTTTTTTGGGACCTGGCTACAAAAGCGCTGGATGGCTTCAGGCCCTGTTCTGGTTCTGGGGAGCAGGCTGAGCCTGTGGTTAATTCTTCTTCCTGATGGGAAAATAGAGTGACCTGTGTCTGTCCCAATACCAAGAGCTAGTCTCTCATTGGTTCCCCGTCTTCCCGTTCATCCTCAAGACAAATTGCAACCTGTACGGAACAGGAGGTTAAAGGTGCTGATACTCCAAGTAGGGAGATTGCTAGTAATGTGGCTGGAATGGCGAACCGGAGCTCAAGGAGATGAGAAATGAGGTGCGTTTTAGAAACCTTTCCCCATCACATGGTGTACCATCTTCTGGGTTTCTCATGCATGTTTTCAATGTAGGAAGATGCCCTTGATCCTTGAGATTTGGGACCCATGGGATGGGTTCCAAGCAGTATTACTTTAAAGGGTCTGCGTTTGCTCACTCAACCTCACCAAACCTCTCAGGCCCAAGAGTGTCCACCCTTATGTCTCATCGAGCTGTGGCTCTAGATATGGTCAATCCAGGTTGCATCACAGCCCCTGAACGAATTGTGTAAGAATTTCTCTCTCTTTCTCTGTCTTTGTTTCATGGGTTTTTAAAAGTAATTTATTTTTATAATGGGGTTTAGCTGCTTTTCACTGCTGTGTTTATGCCGCTTTACACCCACTTGACACACTAACAGAGAGATATCAAAACATAGGTTTTAAGATTATTACTAGTCAGTTATATTGTTGTGTGGTGAATAAGGCGTGTTGAATCCGTTCTCTGAGCAAGGAGTAGGTGTTGTCTGTTACATATTGGGTTTATGGAACGGTATCTGAGCTAATTTGAAACCCTTGTTTTATGTATCACCCCACCTCACCTTTCCCGTTAAGCAGCCATAGTTTGTTTTCTGCATGTGTGACTCTGTCCTGTTTTTTAATTCAGTTCAAGTGTAACGGTTTTTACATTCCCTCTATAAGTGATATCTTATGAGAAGTGTCCTTTTCTGTGTGACTTATTTCACTTAGAATTGTCATACCTAAATCCACTCATCATGCTGCTACTAGCCTTATGACAATGATTTCATGGCTGAGTGATATTCCATTGTACATAAGGACCACAACTTCTTTATCCATTTTTCTCTTTCCTGGGATATTTAAGGTGGAATGAAGTGGAGGTCCTTGGCAACACAGCAGCCCTAAACTTTGGTGTACTTGTTTCTTGCTGATTTTTAATTTTTCCAATTTATACCCCCATGCGTGGAAGTGCCCTATGCTCTCTAAGCTGTGTTTTTTAGACGTTTCTGGACACACCGTACACTTCTCCAGAGTGGCTGTTGGCAATTTACATCCCTCCCATCAGTGTAGCAAGGCTCCCATTTCTCCATGGCCTGTCCTGCATTTCTGGTTTTGACCCTTTTTTCAGCATGGCCCATTTGACCGATGGGCAGCGAGACTTCTTTGTAGCGCTGATTTGCCTTTCCAGGTTGCTTGGTTGGCCAAAAAGGGCGTATGCGTTTTTTCCTGAATATATTCAGGAAAAAACGCATACGCCCTTTTTGGCAAAGGGCATCATTATCAATGTTTTGCCACTTTTCATGTGCTTTAAAGGCGATTCGTATCTACCTCCTGAAATCTGTTTCCTGCAATTCTGCCTTGATTTCAAATCCTCTTTTTTGCCTTCCCTCAATATATTTGTGGACGAGAGTTATCATTTATAACTCTGCAGGTTTGTGAATTGCAGTGCCCTGAAGCTCCATTTTACAACTCGCTTTTTGGGAGCTGGCCGTAAAAGCGCAGGATGGCTTCAGGCCCTGTTCTCGTTCCGGGGGGCAGGCTGAGCCTGTGGTTAATTCTTCTTCCTGATGGGAAAATAGAGTGCCCTGTGCCTGTCCCAACACCAACAGCTAGTCTCTCATTGGTTCCCCATCTTCCCGTTCATCCTCAGGACAAATTGCAACCTGTACGGAACAGGAGGTTAAAGGTGCTGATGCTCCAAGTAGGGAGATTGCTAGTAAAGTGGCTGTAATGGCGAACCCGAGCACAAGGAGATGAGAAATGAGGTGCGTTTTAGAAACCTTTCCCCATCACACGGTGTACCATATTCTGGGTTTCTATGCATGTTTTCGATGTAGGAAGATGCCCTTGAACCTGGAGATTTGGGACCCATGGGATGGGTACCACGCAGTATTATTTTAAAGGGTCTGCGTTTACTCACCCAACCTCACCAAACCTCTCAGCCCCAAGAGTGTCCACCCTTATGTCTCATCCAGCTGTGGGTCTAGATATGGTCAATCCAGGTTCCATCACAGCCCCTGAACGAATTGTGTAAGAATTTCTCTCTCTTTCACTGTCTTTGTTTCATGGGGTTTTAAAAGTAATTTATTTTTAGAATGGGCTTTAGCTGCTTTTCACTGCTGTGTTTATGCCGCTTTACACCCACTTCACACACTAACAGAGAGATTTCAATACATAGGTTTTAAGATTATTACTAGTCAGATATATCCTTGTGTGGTGAATAGGGGGTGTTGAGTCCAGTTCTCTGAGCAAGGAGTAGGTCTTGTCTATTACATATTGGGTTTATGGAACGGTATCTCAGCTCATTTGAAACCCTTGTTTTATGTATCACCCCACCTCACCTTTCCTGTTAAGCAGCCATAGTGTGTTTTCTGCATGTGTGACTCTGTTCTGTTTTGTAATTCAGTTCAAGTGTAACGGTTTTTACTTTCCCTGTATAAGTGATATCTTATGAGAAGTGTCCTTTTCTGTGTGACTTATTTCACTTAGAATCGTCTCATACCTAAATCCACTCATCATGCTGCTACTAGCCTTAGGACATTGATTTCATGGCTGAGTGATATTCCATTGTACACAAGGACCACCACTTATTTATCCATTTTTATCTTTCCTGGGATATTTAAGATGGAATGAAGTGGAGGTCCTTGGCAACAGAGCAGCCCTAAACTTTGGTGTTCCTGTGTCTTGCTGATTTTTAACTTTCCCAATTTATACCCCCATGCATGGAAGTGCCCTATGCTCTCTAAGCTGTGTTTTTTAGATGTTTCAGGACACACTGTACCCTTCTCCAGAGTGGCTGTTGGCAATTTACATCCCGCCCATCAGCGTAGCAAGGCTCCCATTTCTCCATGGCCTGTCCTGCATTTCTGGTTTTGACACTTTTTTCAGCATGGCCCATTTGACCGATGGGAAGCGAGACTTCTTTGTAGCGCTGATTTGCCTTTCCAGGTTGCTTGGTTGGCCAAAAAGGGCGTATGCGTTTTTTCCTGAATATATTCAGGAAAAAACGCATACGCCCTTTTTGGCCAAGGGCATCATTATCAATGTTTTGCCGCTTTTCATGTGCTTTAAAGGCGATTCGTATCTACCTCCTGAAATCTGTTTCCTGCAATTCTGCCTTGATTTCAAATCCTCTTTTTTGCCTTCCCTCAATATATTTGTGGAGGAGAGTTATCATTTATAACTCTGCTGGTTCGTGAATTGCAGTGCCCTGAAGCTCCATTTTACAACTTGCTTTTTTGGGAGCTGGCTACAAAAGCGCTGGATGGCTTCAGGCCCTGTTCTGGTTCTGGGGAGCAGGCTGAGCCTGTGGTTAATTCTTCTTCCTGATGGGAAAATAGAGTGACCTGTGTCTGTCCCAATACCAAGAGCTAGTCTCTCATTGGTTCCCCGTCTTCCCGTTCATCCTCAAGACAAATTGCAACCTGTACGGAACAGGAGGTTAAAGGTGCTGATACTCCAAGTAGGGAGATTGCTAGTAATGTGGCTGGAATGGCGAACCGGAGCTCAAGGAGATGAGAAATGAGGTGCGTTTTAGAAACCTTTCCCCATCACATGGTGTACCATCTTCTGGGTTTCTCATGCATGTTTTCAATGTAGGAAGATGCCCTTGATCCTTGAGATTTGGGACCCATGGGATGGGTTCCAAGCAGTATTACTTTAAAGGGTCTGCGTTTGCTCACTCAACCTCACCAAACCTCTCAGGCCCAAGAGTGTCCACCCTTATGTCTCATCGAGCTGTGGCTCTAGATATGGTCAATCCAGGTTGCATCACAGCCCCTGAACGAATTGTGTAAGAATTTCTCTCTCTTTCTCTGTCTTTGTTTCATGGGTTTTTAAAAGTAATTTATTTTTATAATGGGGTTTAGCTGCTTTTCACTGCTGTGTTTATGCCGCTTTACACCCACTTGACACACTAACAGAGAGATATCAAAACATAGGTTTTAAGATTATTACTAGTCAGTTATATTGTTGTGTGGTGAATAAGGCGTGTTGAATCCGTTCTCTGAGCAAGGAGTAGGTGTTGTCTGTTACATATTGGGTTTATGGAACGGTATCTGAGCTAATTTGAAACCCTTGTTTTATGTATCACCCCACCTCACCTTTCCCGTTAAGCAGCCATAGTTTGTTTTCTGCATGTGTGACTCTGTCCTGTTTTTTAATTCAGTTCAAGTGTAACGGTTTTTACATTCCCTCTATAAGTGATATCTTATGAGAAGTGTCCTTTTCTGTGTGACTTATTTCACTTAGAATTGTCATACCTAAATCCACTCATCATGCTGCTACTAGCCTTATGACAATGATTTCATGGCTGAGTGATATTCCATTGTACATAAGGACCACAACTTCTTTATCCATTTTTCTCTTTCCTGGGATATTTAAGGTGGAATGAAGTGGAGGTCCTTGGCAACACAGCAGCCCTAAACTTTGGTGTACTTGTTTCTTGCTGATTTTTAATTTTTCCAATTTATACCCCCATGCGTGGAAGTGCCCTATGCTCTCTAAGCTGTGTTTTTTAGACGTTTCTGGACACACCGTACACTTCTCCAGAGTGGCTGTTGGCAATTTACATCCCTCCCATCAGTGTAGCAAGGCTCCCATTTCTCCATGGCCTGTCCTGCATTTCTGGTTTTGACCCTTTTTTCAGCATGGCCCATTTGACCGATGGGCAGCGAGACTTCTTTGTAGCGCTGATTTGCCTTTCCAGGTTGCTTGGTTGGCCAAAAAGGGCGTATGCGTTTTTTCCTGAATATATTCAGGAAAAAACGCATACGCCCTTTTTGGCAAAGGGCATCATTATCAATGTTTTGCCACTTTTCATGTGCTTTAAAGGCGATTCGTATCTACCTCCTGAAATCTGTTTCCTGCAATTCTGCCTTGATTTCAAATCCTCTTTTTTGCCTTCCCTCAATATATTTGTGGACGAGAGTTATCATTTATAACTCTGCAGGTTTGTGAATTGCAGTGCCCTGAAGCTCCATTTTACAACTCGCTTTTTGGGAGCTGGCCGTAAAAGCGCAGGATGGCTTCAGGCCCTGTTCTCGTTCCGGGGGGCAGGCTGAGCCTGTGGTTAATTCTTCTTCCTGATGGGAAAATAGAGTGCCCTGTGCCTGTCCCAACACCAACAGCTAGTCTCTCATTGGTTCCCCATCTTCCCGTTCATCCTCAGGACAAATTGCAACCTGTACGGAACAGGAGGTTAAAGGTGCTGATGCTCCAAGTAGGGAGATTGCTAGTAAAGTGGCTGTAATGGCGAACCCGAGCACAAGGAGATGAGAAATGAGGTGCGTTTTAGAAACCTTTCCCCATCACACGGTGTACCATATTCTGGGTTTCTATGCATGTTTTCGATGTAGGAAGATGCCCTTGAACCTGGAGATTTGGGACCCATGGGATGGGTACCACGCAGTATTACTTTAAAGGGTCTGCGTTTACTCACCCAACCTCACCAAACCTCTCAGCCCCAAGAGTGTCCACCCTTATGTCTCATCCAGCTGTGGGTCTAGATATGGTCAATCCAGGTTCCATCACAGCCCCTGAACGAATTGTGTAAGAATTTCTCTCTCTTTCACTGTCTTTGTTTCATGGGGTTTTAAAAGTAATTTATTTTTAGAATGGGGTTTAGCTGCTTTTCACTGCTGTGTTTATGCCGCTTTACACCCACTTCACACACTAACAGAGAGATTTCAATACATAGGTTTTAAGATTATTACTAGTCAGATATATCCTTGTGTGGTGAATAGGGGGTGTTGAGTCCAGTTCTCTGAGCAAGGAGTAGGTCTTGTCTATTACATATTGGGTTTATGGAACGGTATCTCAGCTCATTTGAAACCCTTGTTTTATGTATCACCCCACCTCACCTTTCCTGTTAAGCAGCCATAGTGTGTTTTCTGCATGTGTGACTCTGTTCTGTTTTGTAATTCAGTTCAAGTGTAACGGTTTTTACTTTCCCTGTATAAGTGATATCTTATGAGAAGTGTCCTTTTCTGTGTGACTTATTTCACTTAGAATCGTCTCATACCTAAATCCACTCATCATGCTGCTACTAGCCTTAGGACATTGATTTCATGGCTGAGTGATATTCCATTGTACACAAGGACCACCACTTATTTATCCATTTTTATCTTTCCTGGGATATTTAAGATGGAATGAAGTGGAGGTCCTTGGCAACAGAGCAGCCCTAAACTTTGGTGTTCCTGTGTCTTGCTGATTTTTAACTTTCCCAATTTATACCCCCATGCATGGAAGTGCCCTATGCTCTCTAAGCTGTGTTTTTTAGATGTTTCAGGACACACTGTACCCTTCTCCAGAGTGGCTGTTGGCAATTTACATCCCGCCCATCAGCGTAGCAAGGCTCCCATTTCTCCA
The DNA here is from genome assembly GCF_965194825.1 of Balaenoptera physalus. Taxonomy (NCBI): domain Eukaryota; kingdom Metazoa; phylum Chordata; class Mammalia; order Artiodactyla; family Balaenopteridae; genus Balaenoptera; species Balaenoptera physalus. The sequence continues at coordinate 885,621 of NW_028126427.1, forward strand.
TGGCCTGTCCTGCATTTCTGGTTTTGACACTTTTTTCAGCATGGCCCATTTGACCGATGGGAAGCGAGACTTCTTTGTAGCGCTGATTTGCCTTTCCAGGTTGCTTGGTTGGCCAAAAAGGGCGTATGCGTTTTTTCCTGAATATATTCAGGAAAAAACGCATACGCCCTTTTTGGCCAAGGGCATCATTATCAATGTTTTGCCGCTTTTCATGTGCTTTAAAGGCGATTCGTATCTACCTCCTGAAATCTGTTTCCTGCAATTCTGCCTTGATTTCAAATCCTCTTTTTTGCCTTCCCTCAATATATTTGTGGACGAGAGTTATCATTTATAACTCTGCAGGTTTGTGAATTGCAGTGCCCTGAAGCTCCATTTTACAACTCGCTTTTTGGGAGCTGGCCGTAAAAGCGCAGGATGGCTTCAGGCCCTGTTCTCGTTCCGGGGGGCAGGCTGAGCCTGTGGTTAATTCTTCTTCCTGATGGGAAAATAGAGTGCCCTGTGCCTGTCCCAACACCAACAGCTAGTCTCTCATTGGTTCCCCATCTTCCCGTTCATCCTCAGGACAAATTGCAACCTGTACGGAACAGGAGGTTAAAGGTGCTGATGCTCCAAGTAGGGAGATTGCTAGTAAAGTGGCTGTAATGGCGAACCCGAGCACAAGGAGATGAGAAATGAGGTGCGTTTTAGAAACCTTTCCCCATCACACGGTGTACCATATTCTGGGTTTCTATGCATGTTTTCGATGTAGGAAGATGCCCTTGAACCTGGAGATTTGGGACCCATGGGATGGGTACCACGCAGTATTACTTTAAAGGGTCTGCGTTTACTCACCCAACCTCACCAAACCTCTCAGCCCCAAGAGTGTCCACCCTTATGTCTCATCCAGCTGTGGGTCTAGATATGGTCAATCCAGGTTCCATCACAGCCCCTGAACGAATTGTGTAAGAATTTCTCTCTCTTTCACTGTCTTTGTTTCATGGGGTTTTAAAAGTAATTTATTTTTAGAATGGGGTTTAGCTGCTTTTCACTGCTGTGTTTATGCCGCTTTACACCCACTTCACACACTAACAGAGAGATTTCAATACATAGGTTTTAAGATTATTACTAGTCAGATATATCCTTGTGTGGTGAATAGGGGGTGTTGAGTCCAGTTCTCTGAGCAAGGAGTAGGTCTTGTCTATTACATATTGGGTTTATGGAACGGTATCTCAGCTCATTTGAAACCCTTGTTTTATGTATCACCCCACCTCACCTTTCCTGTTAAGCAGCCATAGTGTGTTTTCTGCATGTGTGACTCTGTTCTGTTTTGTAATTCAGTTCAAGTGTAACGGTTTTTACTTTCCCTGTATAAGTGATATCTTATGAGAAGTGTCCTTTTCTGTGTGACTTATTTCACTTAGAATCGTCTCATACCTAAATCCACTCATCATGCTGCTACTAGCCTTAGGACATTGATTTCATGGCTGAGTGATATTCCATTGTACACAAGGACCACCACTTATTTATCCATTTTTATCTTTCCTGGGATATTTAAGATGGAATGAAGTGGAGGTCCTTGGCAACAGAGCAGCCCTAAACTTTGGTGTTCCTGTGTCTTGCTGATTTTTAACTTTCCCAATTTATACCCCCATGCATGGAAGTGCCCTATGCTCTCTAAGCTGTGTTTTTTAGATGTTTCAGGACACACTGTACCCTTCTCCAGAGTGGCTGTTGGCAATTTACATCCCGCCCATCAGCGTAGCAAGGCTCCCATTTCTCCATGGCCTGTCCTGCATTTCTGGTTTTGACACTTTTTTCAGCATGGCCCATTTGACCGATGGGAAGCGAGACTTCTTTGTAGCGCTGATTTGCCTTTCCAGGTTGCTTGGTTGGCCAAAAAGGGCGTATGCGTTTTTTCCTGAATATATTCAGGAAAAAACGCATACGCCCTTTTTGGCCAAGGGCATCATTATCAATGTTTTGCCGCTTTTCATGTGCTTTAAAGGCGATTCGTATCTACCTCCTGAAATCTGTTTCCTGCAATTCTGCCTTGATTTCAAATCCTCTTTTTTGCCTTCCCTCAATATATTTGTGGAGGAGAGTTATCATTTATAACTCTGCTGGTTCGTGAATTGCAGTGCCCTGAAGCTCCATTTTACAACTTGCTTTTTTGGGAGCTGGCTACAAAAGCGCTGGATGGCTTCAGGCCCTGTTCTGGTTCTGGGGAGCAGGCTGAGCCTGTGGTTAATTCTTCTTCCTGATGGGAAAATAGAGTGACCTGTGTCTGTCCCAATACCAAGAGCTAGTCTCTCATTGGTTCCCCGTCTTCCCGTTCATCCTCAAGACAAATTGCAACCTGTACGGAACAGGAGGTTAAAGGTGCTGATACTCCAAGTAGGGAGATTGCTAGTAATGTGGCTGGAATGGCGAACCGGAGCTCAAGGAGATGAGAAATGAGGTGCGTTTTAGAAACCTTTCCCCATCACATGGTGTACCATCTTCTGGGTTTCTCATGCATGTTTTCAATGTAGGAAGATGCCCTTGATCCTTGAGATTTGGGACCCATGGGATGGGTTCCAAGCAGTATTACTTTAAAGGGTCTGCGTTTGCTCACTCAACCTCACCAAACCTCTCAGGCCCAAGAGTGTCCACCCTTATGTCTCATCGAGCTGTGGCTCTAGATATGGTCAATCCAGGTTGCATCACAGCCCCTGAACGAATTGTGTAAGAATTTCTCTCTCTTTCTCTGTCTTTGTTTCATGGGTTTTTAAAAGTAATTTATTTTTATAATGGGGTTTAGCTGCTTTTCACTGCTGTGTTTATGCCGCTTTACACCCACTTGACACACTAACAGAGAGATATCAAAACATAGGTTTTAAGATTATTACTAGTCAGTTATATTGTTGTGTGGTGAATAAGGCGTGTTGAATCCGTTCTCTGAGCAAGGAGTAGGTGTTGTCTGTTACATATTGGGTTTATGGAACGGTATCTGAGCTAATTTGAAACCCTTGTTTTATGTATCACCCCACCTCACCTTTCCCGTTAAGCAGCCATAGTTTGTTTTCTGCATGTGTGACTCTGTCCTGTTTTTTAATTCAGTTCAAGTGTAACGGTTTTTACATTCCCTCTATAAGTGATATCTTATGAGAAGTGTCCTTTTCTGTGTGACTTATTTCACTTAGAATTGTCATACCTAAATCCACTCATCATGCTGCTACTAGCCTTATGACAATGATTTCATGGCTGAGTGATATTCCATTGTACATAAGGACCACAACTTCTTTATCCATTTTTCTCTTTCCTGGGATATTTAAGGTGGAATGAAGTGGAGGTCCTTGGCAACACAGCAGCCCTAAACTTTGGTGTACTTGTTTCTTGCTGATTTTTAATTTTTCCAATTTATACCCCCATGCGTGGAAGTGCCCTATGCTCTCTAAGCTGTGTTTTTTAGACGTTTCTGGACACACCGTACACTTCTCCAGAGTGGCTGTTGGCAATTTACATCCCTCCCATCAGTGTAGCAAGGCTCCCATTTCTCCATGGCCTGTCCTGCATTTCTGGTTTTGACCCTTTTTTCAGCATGGCCCATTTGACCGATGGGCAGCGAGACTTCTTTGTAGCGCTGATTTGCCTTTCCAGGTTGCTTGGTTGGCCAAAAAGGGCGTATGCGTTTTTTCCTGAATATATTCAGGAAAAAACGCATACGCCCTTTTTGGCAAAGGGCATCATTATCAATGTTTTGCCACTTTTCATGTGCTTTAAAGGCGATTCGTATCTACCTCCTGAAATCTGTTTCCTGCAATTCTGCCTTGATTTCAAATCCTCTTTTTTGCCTTCCCTCAATATATTTGTGGACGAGAGTTATCATTTATAACTCTGCAGGTTTGTGAATTGCAGTGCCCTGAAGCTCCATTTTACAACTCGCTTTTTGGGAGCTGGCCGTAAAAGCGCAGGATGGCTTCAGGCCCTGTTCTCGTTCCGGGGGGCAGGCTGAGCCTGTGGTTAATTCTTCTTCCTGATGGGAAAATAGAGTGCCCTGTGCCTGTCCCAACACCAACAGCTAGTCTCTCATTGGTTCCCCATCTTCCCGTTCATCCTCAGGACAAATTGCAACCTGTACGGAACAGGAGGTTAAAGGTGCTGATGCTCCAAGTAGGGAGATTGCTAGTAAAGTGGCTGTAATGGCGAACCCGAGCACAAGGAGATGAGAAATGAGGTGCGTTTTAGAAACCTTTCCCCATCACACGGTGTACCATATTCTGGGTTTCTATGCATGTTTTCGATGTAGGAAGATGCCCTTGAACCTGGAGATTTGGGACCCATGGGATGGGTACCACGCAGTATTACTTTAAAGGGTCTGCGTTTACTCACCCAACCTCACCAAACCTCTCAGCCCCAAGAGTGTCCACCCTTATGTCTCATCCAGCTGTGGGTCTAGATATGGTCAATCCAGGTTCCATCACAGCCCCTGAACGAATTGTGTAAGAATTTCTCTCTCTTTCACTGTCTTTGTTTCATGGGGTTTTAAAAGTAATTTATTTTTAGAATGGGGTTTAGCTGCTTTTCACTGCTGTGTTTATGCCGCTTTACACCCACTTCACACACTAACAGAGAGATTTCAATACATAGGTTTTAAGATTATTACTAGTCAGATATATCCTTGTGTGGTGAATAGGGGGTGTTGAGTCCAGTTCTCTGAGCAAGGAGTAGGTCTTGTCTATTACATATTGGGTTTATGGAACGGTATCTCAGCTCATTTGAAACCCTTGTTTTATGTATCACCCCACCTCACCTTTCCTGTTAAGCAGCCATAGTGTGTTTTCTGCATGTGTGACTCTGTTCTGTTTTGTAATTCAGTTCAAGTGTAACGGTTTTTACTTTCCCTGTATAAGTGATATCTTATGAGAAGTGTCCTTTTCTGTGTGACTTATTTCACTTAGAATCGTCTCATACCTAAATCCACTCATCATGCTGCTACTAGCCTTAGGACATTGATTTCATGGCTGAGTGATATTCCATTGTACACAAGGACCACCACTTATTTATCCATTTTTATCTTTCCTGGGATATTTAAGATGGAATGAAGTGGAGGTCCTTGGCAACAGAGCAGCCCTAAACTTTGGTGTTCCTGTGTCTTGCTGATTTTTAACTTTCCCAATTTATACCCCCATGCATGGAAGTGCCCTATGCTCTCTAAGCTGTGTTTTTTAGATGTTTCAGGACACACTGTACCCTTCTCCAGAGTGGCTGTTGGCAATTTACATCCCGCCCATCAGCGTAGCAAGGCTCCCATTTCTCCATGGCCTGTCCTGCATTTCTGGTTTTGACACTTTTTTCAGCATGGCCCATTTGACCGATGGGAAGCGAGACTTCTTTGTAGCGCTGATTTGCCTTTCCAGGTTGCTTGGTTGGCCAAAAAGGGCGTATGCGTTTTTTCCTGAATATATTCAGGAAAAAACGCATACGCCCTTTTTGGCCAAGGGCATCATTATCAATGTTTTGCCGCTTTTCATGTGCTTTAAAGGCGATTCGTATCTACCTCCTGAAATCTGTTTCCTGCAATTCTGCCTTGATTTCAAATCCTCTTTTTTGCCTTCCCTCAATATATTTGTGGAGGAGAGTTATCATTTATAACTCTGCTGGTTCGTGAATTGCAGTGCCCTGAAGCTCCATTTTACAACTTGCTTTTTTGGGAGCTGGCTACAAAAGCGCTGGATGGCTTCAGGCCCTGTTCTGGTTCTGGGGAGCAGGCTGAGCCTGTGGTTAATTCTTCTTCCTGATGGGAAAATAGAGTGACCTGTGTCTGTCCCAATACCAAGAGCTAGTCTCTCATTGGTTCCCCGTCTTCCCGTTCATCCTCAAGACAAATTGCAACCTGTACGGAACAGGAGGTTAAAGGTGCTGATACTCCAAGTAGGGAGATTGCTAGTAATGTGGCTGGAATGGCGAACCGGAGCTCAAGGAGATGAGAAATGAGGTGCGTTTTAGAAACCTTTCCCCATCACATGGTGTACCATCTTCTGGGTTTCTCATGCATGTTTTCAATGTAGGAAGATGCCCTTGATCCTTGAGATTTGGGACCCATGGGATGGGTTCCAAGCAGTATTACTTTAAAGGGTCTGCGTTTGCTCACTCAACCTCACCAAACCTCTCAGGCCCAAGAGTGTCCACCCTTATGTCTCATCGAGCTGTGGCTCTAGATATGGTCAATCCAGGTTGCATCACAGCCCCTGAACGAATTGTGTAAGAATTTCTCTCTCTTTCTCTGTCTTTGTTTCATGGGTTTTTAAAAGTAATTTATTTTTATAATGGGGTTTAGCTGCTTTTCACTGCTGTGTTTATGCCGCTTTACACCCACTTGACACACTAACAGAGAGATATCAAAACATAGGTTTTAAGATTATTACTAGTCAGTTATATTGTTGTGTGGTGAATAAGGCGTGTTGAATCCGTTCTCTGAGCAAGGAGTAGGTGTTGTCTGTTACATATTGGGTTTATGGAACGGTATCTGAGCTAATTTGAAACCCTTGTTTTATGTATCACCCCACCTCACCTTTCCCGTTAAGCAGCCATAGTTTGTTTTCTGCATGTGTGACTCTGTCCTGTTTTTTAATTCAGTTCAAGTGTAACGGTTTTTACATTCCCTCTATAAGTGATATCTTATGAGAAGTGTCCTTTTCTGTGTGACTTATTTCACTTAGAATTGTCATACCTAAATCCACTCATCATGCTGCTACTAGCCTTATGACAATGATTTCATGGCTGAGTGATATTCCATTGTACATAAGGACCACAACTTCTTTATCCATTTTTCTCTTTCCTGGGATATTTAAGGTGGAATGAAGTGGAGGTCCTTGGCAACACAGCAGCCCTAAACTTTGGTGTACTTGTTTCTTGCTGATTTTTAATTTTTCCAATTTATACCCCCATGCGTGGAAGTGCCCTATGCTCTCTAAGCTGTGTTTTTTAGACGTTTCTGGACACACCGTACACTTCTCCAGAGTGGCTGTTGGCAATTTACATCCCTCCCATCAGTGTAGCAAGGCTCCCATTTCTCCATGGCCTGTCCTGCATTTCTGGTTTTGACCCTTTTTTCAGCATGGCCCATTTGACCGATGGGCAGCGAGACTTCTTTGTAGCGCTGATTTGCCTTTCCAGGTTGCTTGGTTGGCCAAAAAGGGCGTATGCGTTTTTTCCTGAATATATTCAGGAAAAAACGCATACGCCCTTTTTGGCAAAGGGCATCATTATCAATGTTTTGCCACTTTTCATGTGCTTTAAAGGCGATTCGTATCTACCTCCTGAAATCTGTTTCCTGCAATTCTGCCTTGATTTCAAATCCTCTTTTTTGCCTTCCCTCAATATATTTGTGGACGAGAGTTATCATTTATAACTCTGCAGGTTTGTGAATTGCAGTGCCCTGAAGCTCCATTTTACAACTCGCTTTTTGGGAGCTGGCCGTAAAAGCGCAGGATGGCTTCAGGCCCTGTTCTCGTTCCGGGGGGCAGGCTGAGCCTGTGGTTAATTCTTCTTCCTGATGGGAAAATAGAGTGCCCTGTGCCTGTCCCAACACCAACAGCTAGTCTCTCATTGGTTCCCCATCTTCCCGTTCATCCTCAGGACAAATTGCAACCTGTACGGAACAGGAGGTTAAAGGTGCTGATGCTCCAAGTAGGGAGATTGCTAGTAAAGTGGCTGTAATGGCGAACCCGAGCACAAGGAGATGAGAAATGAGGTGCGTTTTAGAAACCTTTCCCCATCACACGGTGTACCATATTCTGGGTTTCTATGCATGTTTTCGATGTAGGAAGATGCCCTTGAACCTGGAGATTTGGGACCCATGGGATGGGTACCACGCAGTATTACTTTAAAGGGTCTGCGTTTACTCACCCAACCTCACCAAACCTCTCAGCCCCAAGAGTGTCCACCCTTATGTCTCATCCAGCTGTGGGTCTAGATATGGTCAATCCAGGTTCCATCACAGCCCCTGAACGAATTGTGTAAGAATTTCTCTCTCTTTCACTGTCTTTGTTTCATGGGGTTTTAAAAGTAATTTATTTTTAGAATGGGCTTTAGCTGCTTTTCACTGCTGTGTTTATGCCGCTTTACACCCACTTCACACACTAACAGAGAGATTTCAATACATAGGTTTTAAGATTATTACTAGTCAGATATATCCTTGTGTGGTGAATAGGGGGTGTTGAGTCCAGTTCTCTGAGCAAGGAGTAGGTCTTGTCTATTACATATTGGGTTTATGGAACGGTATCTCAGCTCATTTGAAACCCTTGTTTTATGTATCACCCCACCTCACCTTTCCTGTTAAGCAGCCATAGTGTGTTTTCTGCATGTGTGACTCTGTTCTGTTTTGTAATTCAGTTCAAGTGTAACGGTTTTTACTTTCCCTGTATAAGTGATATCTTATGAGAAGTGTCCTTTTCTGTGTGACTTATTTCACTTAGAATCGTCTCATACCTAAATCCACTCATCATGCTGCTACTAGCCTTAGGACATTGATTTCATGGCTGAGTGATATTCCATTGTACACAAGGACCACCACTTATTTATCCATTTTTATCTTTCCTGGGATATTTAAGATGGAATGAAGTGGAGGTCCTTGGCAACAGAGCAGCCCTAAACTTTGGTGTTCCTGTGTCTTGCTGATTTTTAACTTTCCCAATTTATACCCCCATGCATGGAAGTGCCCTATGCTCTCTAAGCTGTGTTTTTTAGATGTTTCAGGACACACTGTACCCTTCTCCAGAGTGGCTGTTGGCAATTTACATCCCGCCCATCAGCGTAGCAAGGCTCCCATTTCTCCATGGCCTGTCCTGCATTTCTGGTTTTGACACTTTTTTCAGCATGGCCCATTTGACCGATGGGAAGCGAGACTTCTTTGTAGCGCTGATTTGCCTTTCCAGGTTGCTTGGTTGGCCAAAAAGGGCGTATGCGTTTTTTCCTGAATATATTCAGGAAAAAACGCATACGCCCTTTTTGGCCAAGGGCATCATTATCAATGTTTTGCCGCTTTTCATGTGCTTTAAAGGCGATTCGTATCTACCTCCTGAAATCTGTTTCCTGCAATTCTGCCTTGATTTCAAATCCTCTTTTTTGCCTTCCCTCAATATATTTGTGGAGGAGAGTTATCATTTATAACTCTGCTGGTTCGTGAATTGCAGTGCCCTGAAGCTCCATTTTACAACTTGCTTTTTTGGGAGCTGGCTACAAAAGCGCTGGATGGCTTCAGGCCCTGTTCTGGTTCTGGGGAGCAGGCTGAGCCTGTGGTTAATTCTTCTTCCTGATGGGAAAATAGAGTGACCTGTGTCTGTCCCAATACCAAGAGCTAGTCTCTCATTGGTTCCCCGTCTTCCCGTTCATCCTCAAGACAAATTGCAACCTGTACGGAACAGGAGGTTAAAGGTGCTGATACTCCAAGTAGGGAGATTGCTAGTAATGTGGCTGGAATGGCGAACCGGAGCTCAAGGAGATGAGAAATGAGGTGCGTTTTAGAAACCTTTCCCCATCACATGGTGTACCATCTTCTGGGTTTCTCATGCATGTTTTCAATGTAGGAAGATGCCCTTGATCCTTGAGATTTGGGACCCATGGGATGGGTTCCAAGCAGTATTACTTTAAAGGGTCTGCGTTTGCTCACTCAACCTCACCAAACCTCTCAGGCCCAAGAGTGTCCACCCTTATGTCTCATCGAGCTGTGGCTCTAGATATGGTCAATCCAGGTTGCATCACAGCCCCTGAACGAATTGTGTAAGAATTTCTCTCTCTTTCTCTGTCTTTGTTTCATGGGTTTTTAAAAGTAATTTATTTTTATAATGGGGTTTAGCTGCTTTTCACTGCTGTGTTTATGCCGCTTTACACCCACTTGACACACTAACAGAGAGATATCAAAACATAGGTTTTAAGATTATTACTAGTCAGTTATATTGTTGTGTGGTGAATAAGGCGTGTTGAATCCGTTCTCTGAGCAAGGAGTAGGTGTTGTCTGTTACATATTGGGTTTATGGAACGGTATCTGAGCTAATTTGAAACACTTGTTTTATGTATCACCCCACCTCACCTTTCCCGTTAAGCAGCCATAGTTTGTTTTCTGCATGTGTGACTCTGTCCTGTTTTTTAATTCAGTTCAAGTGTAACGGTTTTTACATTCCCTCTATAAGTGATATCTTATGAGAAGTGTCCTTTTCTGTGTGACTTATTTCACTTAGAATTGTCATACCTAAATCCACTCATCATGCTGCTACTAGCCTTATGACAATGATTTCATGGCTGAGTGATATTCCATTGTACATAAGGACCACAACTTCTTTATCCATTTTTCTCTTTCCTGGGATATTTAAGGTGGAATGAAGTGGAGGTCCTTGGCAACACAGCAGCCCTAAACTTTGGTGTACTTGTTTCTTGCTGATTTTTAATTTTTCCAATTTATACCCCCATGCGTGGAAGTGCCCTATGCTCTCTAAGCTGTGTTTTTTAGACGTTTCTGGACACACCGTACACTTCTCCAGAGTGGCTGTTGGCAATTTACATCCCTCCCATCAGTGTAGCAAGGCTCCCATTTCTCCATGGCCTGTCCTGCATTTCTGGTTTTGACCCTTTTTTCAGCATGGCCCATTTGACCGATGGGCAGCGAGACTTCTTTGTAGCGCTGATTTGCCTTTCCAGGTTGCTTGGTTGGCCAAAAAGGGCGTATGCGTTTTTTCCTGAATATATTCAGGAAAAAACGCATACGCCCTTTTTGGCAAAGGGCATCATTATCAATGTTTTGCCACTTTTCATGTGCTTTAAAGGCGATTCGTATCTACCTCCTGAAATCTGTTTCCTGCAATTCTGCCTTGATTTCAAATCCTCTTTTTTGCCTTCCCTCAATATATTTGTGGACGAGAGTTATCATTTATAACTCTGCAGGTTTGTGAATTGCAGTGCCCTGAAGCTCCATTTTACAACTCGCTTTTTGGGAGCTGGCCGTAAAAGCGCAGGATGGCTTCAGGCCCTGTTCTCGTTCCGGGGGGCAGGCTGAGCCTGTGGTTAATTCTTCTTCCTGATGGGAAAATAGAGTGCCCTGTGCCTGTCCCAACACCAACAGCTAGTCTCTCATTGGTTCCCCATCTTCCCGTTCATCCTCAGGACAAATTGCAACCTGTACGGAACAGGAGGTTAAAGGTGCTGATGCTCCAAGTAGGGAGATTGCTAGTAAAGTGGCTGTAATGGCGAACCCGAGCACAAGGAGATGAGAAATGAGGTGCGTTTTAGAAACCTTTCCCCATCACACGGTGTACCATATTCTGGGTTTCTATGCATGTTTTCGATGTAGGAAGATGCCCTTGAACCTGGAGATTTGGGACCCATGGGATGGGTACCACGCAGTATTACTTTAAAGGGTCTGCGTTTACTCACCCAACCTCACCAAACCTCTCAGCCCCAAGAGTGTCCACCCTTATGTCTCATCCAGCTGTGGGTCTAGATATGGTCAATCCAGGTTCCATCACAGCCCCTGAACGAATTGTGTAAGAATTTCTCTCTCTTTCACTGTCTTTGTTTCATGGGGTTTTAAAAGTAATTTATTTTTAGAATGGGCTTTAGCTGCTTTTCACTGCTGTGTTTATGCCGCTTTACACCCACTTCACACACTAACAGAGAGATTTCAATACATAGGTTTTAAGATTATTACTAGTCAGATATATCCTTGTGTGGTGAATAGGGGGTGTTGAGTCCAGTTCTCTGAGCAAGGAGTAGGTCTTGTCTATTACATATTGGGTTTATGGAACGGTATCTCAGCTCATTTGAAACCCTTGTTTTATGTATCACCCCACCTCACCTTTCCTGTTAAGCAGCCATAGTGTGTTTTCTGCATGTGTGACTCTGTTCTGTTTTGTAATTCAGTTCAAGTGTAACGGTTTTTACTTTCCCTGTATAAGTGATATCTTATGAGAAGTGTCCTTTTCTGTGTGACTTATTTCACTTAGAATCGTCTCATACCTAAATCCACTCATCATGCTGCTACTAGCCTTAGGACATTGATTTCATGGCTGAGTGATATTCCATTGTACACAAGGACCACCACTTATTTATCCATTTTTATCTTTCCTGGGATATTTAAGATGGAATGAAGTGGAGGTCCTTGGCAACAGAGCAGCCCTAAACTTTGGTGTTCCTGTGTCTTGCTGATTTTTAACTTTCCCAATTTATACCCCCATGCATGGAAGTGCCCTATGCTCTCTAAGCTGTGTTTTTTAGATGTTTCAGGACACACTGTACCCTTCTCCAGAGTGGCTGTTGGCAATTTACATCCCGCCCATCAGCGTAGCAAGGCTCCCATTTCTCCATGGCCTGTCCTGCATTTCTGGTTTTGACACTTTTTTCAGCATGGCCCATTTGACCGATGGGAAGCGAGACTTCTTTGTAGCGCTGATTTGCCTTTCCAGGTTGCTTGGTTGGCCAAAAAGGGCGTATGCGTTTTTTCCTGAATATATTCAGGAAAAAACGCATACGCCCTTTTTGGCCAAGGGCATCATTATCAATGTTTTGCCGCTTTTCATGTGCTTTAAAGGCGATTCGTATCTACCTCCTGAAATCTGTTTCCTGCAATTCTGCCTTGATTTCAAATCCTCTTTTTTGCCTTCCCTCAATATATTTGTGGAGGAGAGTTATCATTTATAACTCTGCTGGTTCGTGAATTGCAGTGCCCTGAAGCTCCATTTTACAACTTGCTTTTTTGGGAGCTGGCTACAAAAGCACTGGATGGCTTCAGGCCCTGTTCTGGTTCTGGGGAGCAGGCTGAGCCTGTGGTTAATTCTTCTTCCTGATGGGAAAATAGAGTGACCTGTGTCTGTCCCAATACCAAGAGCTAGTCTCTCATTGGTTCCCCGTCTTCCCGTTCATCCTCAAGACAAATTGCAACCTGTACGGAACAGGAGGTTAAAGGTGCTGATACTCCAAGTAGGGAGATTGCTAGTAATGTGGCTGGAATGGCGAACCGGAGCTCAAGGAGATGAGAAATGAGGTGCGTTTTAGAAACCTTTCCCCATCACATGGTGTACCATCTTCTGGGTTTCTCATGCATGTTTTCAATGTAGGAAGATGCCCTTGATCCTTGAGATTTGGGACCCATGGGATGGGTTCCAAGCAGTATTACTTTAAAGGGTCTGCGTTTGCTCACTCAACCTCACCAAACCTCTCAGGCCCAAGAGTGTCCACCCTTATGTCTCATCGAGCTGTGGCTCTAGATATGGTCAATCCAGGTTGCATCACAGCCCCTGAACGAATTGTGTAAGAATTTCTCTCTCTTTCTCTGTCTTTGTTTCATGGGTTTTTAAAAGTAATTTATTTTTATAATGGGGTTTAGCTGCTTTTCACTGCTGTGTTTATGCCGCTTTACACCCACTTGACACACTAACAGAGAGATATCAAAACATAGGTTTTAAGATTATTACTAGTCAGTTATATTGTTGTGTGGTGAATAAGGCGTGTTGAATCCGTTCTCTGAGCAAGGAGTAGGTGTTGTCTGTTACATATTGGGTTTATGGAACGGTATCTGAGCTAATTTGAAACCCTTGTTTTATGTATCACCCCACCTCACCTTTCCCGTTAAGCAGCCATAGTTTGTTTTCTGCATGTGTGACTCTGTCCTGTTTTTTAATTCAGTTCAAGTGTAACGGTTTTTACATTCCCTCTATAAGTGATATCTTATGAGAAGTGTCCTTTTCTGTGTGACTTATTTCACTTAGAATTGTCATACCTAAATCCACTCATCATGCTGCTACTAGCCTTATGACAATGATTTCATGGCTGAGTGATATTCCATTGTACATAAGGACCACAACTTCTTTATCCATTTTTCTCTTTCCTGGGATATTTAAGGTGGAATGAAGTGGAGGTCCTTGGCAACACAGCAGCCCTAAACTTTGGTGTACTTGTTTCTTGCTGATTTTTAATTTTTCCAATTTATACCCCCATGCGTGGAAGTGCCATATGCTCTCTAAGCTGTGTTTTTTAGACGTTTCAGGACACACCGTACACTTCTCCAGAGTGGCTGTTGGCAATTTACATCCCTCCCATCAGTGTAGCAAGGCTCCCATTTCTCGATGGCCTGTCCTGCATTTCTGGTTTTGACCCTTTTTTCAGCATGGCCCATTTGACCGATGGGAAGCGAGACTTCTTTGTAGCGCTGATTTGCCTTTCCAGGTTGCTTGGTTGGCCAAAAAGGGCGTATGCGTTTTTTCCTGAATATATTCAGGAAAAAACGCATACGCCCTTTTTGGCCAAGGGCATCATTATCAATGTTTTGCCGCTTTTCATGTGCTTTAAAGGCGATTCGTATCTACCTCCTGAAATTTGTTTCCTGCAATTCTGCCTTGATTTCAAATCCTCTTTTTTGCCTTCCCTCAATATATTTGTGGACGAGAGTTATCATTTATAACTCTGCAGGTTTGTGAATTGCAGTGCCCTGAAGCTCCATTTTACAACTCGCTTTTTGGGAGCTGGCCGTAAAAGCGCAGGATGGCTTCAGGCCCTGTTCTCGTTCCGGGGGGCAGGCTGAGCCTGTGGTTAATTCTTCTTCCTGATGGGAAAATAGAGTGCCCTGTGCCTGTCCCAACACCAACAGCTAGTCTCTCATTGGTTCCCCATCTTCCCGTTCATCCTCAGGACAAATTGCAACCTGTACGGAACAGGAGGTTAAAGGTGCTGATGCTCCAAGTAGGGAGATTGCTAGTAAAGTGTCTGTAATGGCGAACCCGAGCACAAGGAGATGAGAAATGAGGTGCGTTTTAGAAACTTTTCCCCATCACACGGTGTACCATATTCTGGGTTTCTATGCATGTTTTCGATGTAGGAAGATGCCCTTGAACCTGGAGATTTGGGACCCATGGGATGGGTACCACGCAGTATTACTTTAAAGGGTCTGCGTTTACTCACCCAACCTCACCAAACCTCTCAGCCCCAAGAGTGTCCACCCTTATGTCTCATCCAGCTGTGGGTCTAGATATGGTCAATCCAGGTTCCATCACAGCCCCTGAACGAATTGTGTAAGAATTTCTCTCTCTTTCACTGTCTTTGTTTCATGGGGTTTTAAAAGTAATTTATTTTTAGAATGGGCTTTAGCTGCTTTTCACTGCTGTGTTTATGCCGCTTTACACCCACTTCACACACTAACAGAGAGATTTCAATACATAGGTTTTAAGATTATTACTAGTCAGATATATCCTTGTGTGGTGAATAGGGGGTGTTGAGTCCAGTTCTCTGAGCAAGGAGTAGGTCTTGTCTATTACATATTGGGTTTATGGAACGGTATCTCAGCTCATTTGAAACCCTTGTTTTATGTATCACCCCACCTCACCTTTCCTGTTAAGCAGCCATAGTGTGTTTTCTGCATGTGTGACTCTGTTCTGTTTTGTAATTCAGTTCAAGTGTAACGGTTTTTACTTTCCCTGTATAAGTGATATCTTATGAGAAGTGTCCTTTTCTGTGTGACTTATTTCACTTAGAATCGTCTTGTACCTAAATCCACTCATCATGCTGCTACTAGCCTTAGGACATTGATTTCATGGCTGAGTGATATTCCATTGTACATAAGGACCACCACTTATTTATCCATTTTTATCTTTCCTGGGATATTTAAGGTGGAATGAAGTGGAGGTCCTTGGCAACAGAGAAGCCCTAAACTTTGGTGTTCCTGTGTCTTGTTGATTTTTAATTTTCCCAATTTATACCCCCATGCATGGAAGTGCCCTATGCTCTCTAAGCTGTGTTTTTTAGATGTTTCAGGACTCACTGTACCCTTCTCCAGAGTGGCTGTTGGCAATTTACATCCCGCCCATCAGCGTAGCAAGGCTCCCATTTCTCCATGGCCTGTCCTGCATTTCTGGTTTTGACACTTTTTTCAGCATGGCCCATTTGACCGATGGGAAGCGAGACTTCTTTGTAGCGCTGATTTGCCTTTCCAGGTTGCTTGGTTGGCCAAAAAGGGCGTATGCGTTTTTTCCTGAATATATTCAGGAAAAAACGCATACGCCCTTTTTGGCCAAGGGCATCATTATCAATGTTTTGCCGCTTTTCATGTGCTTTAAAGGCGATTCGTATCTACCTCCTGAAATCTGTTTCCTGCAATTCTGCCTTGATTTCAAATCCTCTTTTTTGCCTTCCCTCAATATATTTGTGGAGGAGAGTTATCATTTATAACTCTGCTGGTTCGTGAATTGCAGTGCCCTGAAGCTCCATTTTACAACTTGCTTTTTTGGGAGCTGGCTACAAAAGCGCTGGATGGCTTCAGGCCCTGTTCTGGTTCTGGGGAGCAGGCTGAGCCTGTGGTTAATTCTTCTTCCTGATGGGAAAATAGAGTGACCTGTGTCTGTCCCAATACCAAGAGCTAGTCTCTCATTGGTTCCCCGTCTTCCCGTTCATCCTCAAGACAAATTGCAACCTGTACGGAACAGGAGGTTAAAGGTGCTGATACTCCAAGTAGGGCGATTGCTAGTAATGTGGCTGGAATGGCGAACCGGAGCTCAAGGAGATGAGAAATGAGGTGCGTTTTAGAAACCTTTCCCCATCACATGGTGTACCATCTTCTGGGTTTCTCATGCATGTTTTCAATGTAGGAAGATGCCCTTGATCCTTGAGATTTGGGACCCGTGGGATGGGTTCCAAGCAGTATTACTTTAAAGGGTCTGCGTTTGCTCACTCAACCTCACCAAACCTCTCAGGCCCAAGAGTGTCCACCCTTATGTCTCATCGAGCTGTGGCTCTAGATATGGTCAATCCAGGTTGCATCACAGCCCCTGAACGAATTGTGTAAGAATTTCTCTCTCTTTCTCTGTCTTTGTTTCATGGGTTTTTAAAAGTAATTTATTTTTATAATGGGGTTTAGCTGCTTTTCACTGCTGTGTTTATGCCGCTTTACACCCACTTGACACACTAACAGAGAGATATCAAAACATAGGTTTTAAGATTATTACTAGTCAGTTATATTGTTGTGTGGTGAATAAGGCGTGTTGAATCCGTTCTCTGAGCAAGGAGTAGGTGTTGTCTGTTACATATTGGGTTTATGGAACGGTATCTGAGCTAATTTGAAACCCTTGTTTTATGTATCACCCCACCTCACCTTTCCCGTTAAGCAGCCATAGTTTGTTTTCTGCATGTGTGACTCTGTCCTGTTTTTTAATTCAGTTCAAGTGTAACGGTTTTTACATTCCCTCTATAAGTGATATCTTATGAGAAGTGTCCTTTTCTGTGTGACTTATTTCACTTAGAATTGTCATACCTAAATCCACTCATCATGCTGCTACTAGCCTTATGACAATGATTTCATGGCTGAGTGATATTCCATTGTACATAAGGACCACAACTTCTTTATCCATTTTTCTCTTTCCTGGGATATTTAAGGTGGAATGAAGTGGAGGTCCTTGGCAACACAGCAGCCCTAAACTTTGGTGTACTTGTTTCTTGCTGATTTTTAATTTTTCCAATTTATACCCCCATGCGTGGAAGTGCCCTATGCTCTCTAAGCTGTGTTTTTTAGACGTTTCAGGACACACCGTACACTTCTCCAGAGTGGCTGTTGGCAATTTACATCCCTCCCATCAGTGTAGCAAGGCTCCCATTTCTCGATGGCCTGTCCTGCATTTCTGGTTTTGACCCTTTTTTCAGCATGGCCCATTTGACCGATGGGAAGCGAGACTTCTTTGTAGCGCTGATTTGCCTTTCCAGGTTGCTTGGTTGGCCAAAAAGGGCGTATGCGTTTTTTCCTGAATATATTCAGGAAAAAACGCATACGCCCTTTTTGGCCAAGGGCATCATTATCAATGTTTTGCCGCTTTTCATGTGCTTTAAAGGCGATTCGTATCTACCTCCTGAAATTTGTTTCCTGCAATTCTGCCTTGATTTCAAATCCTCTTTTTTGCCTTCCCTCAATATATTTGTGGACGAGAGTTATCATTTATAACTCTGCAGGTTTGTGAATTGCAGTGCCCTGAAGCTCCATTTTACAACTCGCTTTTTGGGAGCTGGCCGTAAAAGCGCAGGATGGCTTCAGGCCCTGTTCTCGTTCCGGGGGGCAGGCTGAGCCTGTGGTTAATTCTTCTTCCTGATGGGAAAATAGAGTGCCCTGTGCCTGTCCCAACACCAACAGCTAGTCTCTCATTGGTTCCCCATCTTCCCGTTCATCCTCAGGACAAATTGCAACCTGTACGGAACAGGAGGTTAAAGGTGCTGATGCTCCAAGTAGGGAGATTGCTAGTAAAGTGTCTGTAATGGCGAACCCGAGCACAAGGAGATGAGAAATGAGGTGCGTTTTAGAAACTTTTCCCCATCACACGGTGTACCATATTCTGGGTTTCTATGCATGTTTTCGATGTAGGAAGATGCCCTTGAACCTGGAGATTTGGGACCCATGGGATGGGTACCACGCAGTATTACTTTAAAGGGTCTGCGTTTACTCACCCAACCTCACCAAACCTCTCAGCCCCAAGAGTGTCCACCCTTATGTCTCATCCAGCTGTGGGTCTAGATATGGTCAATCCAGGTTCCATCACAGCCCCTGAACGAATTGTGTAAGAATTTCTCTCTCTTTCACTGTCTTTGTTTCATGGGGTTTTAAAAGTAATTTATTTTTAGAATGGGGTTTAGCTGCTTTTCACTGCTGTGTTTATGCCGCTTTACACCCACTTCACACACTAACAGAGAGATTTCAATACATAGGTTTTAAGATTATTACTAGTCAGATATATCCTTGTGTGGTGAATAGGGGGTGTTGAGTCCAGTTCTCTGAGCAAGGAGTAGGTCTTGTCTATTACATATTGGGTTTATGGAACGGTATCTCAGCTCATTTGAAACCCTTGTTTTATGTATCACCCCACCTCACCTTTCCTGTTAAGCAGCCATAGTGTGTTTTCTGCATGTGTGACTCTGTTCTGTTTTGTAATTCAGTTCAAGTGTAACGGTTTTTACTTTCCCTGTATAAGTGATATCTTATGAGAAGTGTCCTTTTCTGTGTGACTTATTTCACTTAGAATCGTCTTGTACCTAAATCCACTCATCATGCTGCTACTAGCCTTAGGACATTGATTTCATGGCTGAGTGATATTCCATTGTACATAAGGACCACCACTTATTTATCCATTTTTATCTTTCCTGGGATATTTAAGGTGGAATGAAGTGGAGGTCCTTGGCAACAGAGAAGCCCTAAACTTTGGTGTTCCTGTGTCTTGCTGATTTTTAATTTTCCCAATTTATACCCCCATGCATGGAAGTGCCCTATGCTCTCTAAGCTGTGTTTTTTAGATGTTTCAGGACTCACTGTACCCTTCTCCAGAGTGGCTGTTGGCAATTTACATCCCGCCCATCAGCGTAGCAAGGCTCCCATTTCTCCATGGCCTGTCCTGCATTTCTGGTTTTGACACTTTTTTCAGCATGGCCCATTTGACCGATGGGAAGCGAGACTTCTTTGTAGCGCTGATTTGCCTTTCCAGGTTGCTTGGTTGGCCAAAAAGGGCGTATGCGTTTTTTCCTGAATATATTCAGGAAAAAACGCATACGCCCTTTTTGGCCAAGGGCATCATTATCAATGTTTTGCCGCTTTTCATGTGCTTTAAAGGCGATTCGTATCTACCTCCTGAAATCTGTTTCCTGCAATTCTGCCTTGATTTCAAATCCTCTTTTTTGCCTTCCCTCAATATATTTGTGGAGGAGAGTTATCATTTATAACTCTGCTGGTTCGTGAATTGCAGTGCCCTGAAGCTCCATTTTACAACTTGCTTTTTTGGGAGCTGGCTACAAAAGCGCTGGATGGCTTCAGGCCCTGTTCTGGTTCTGGGGAGCAGGCTGAGCCTGTGGTTAATTCTTCTTCCTGATGGGAAAATAGAGTGACCTGTGTCTGTCCCAATACCAAGAGCTAGTCTCTCATTGGTTCCCCGTCTTCCCGTTCATCCTCAAGACAAATTGCAACCTGTACGGAACAGGAGGTTAAAGGTGCTGATACTCCAAGTAGGGCGATTGCTAGTAATGTGGCTGGAATGGCGAACCGGAGCTCAAGGAGATGAGAAATGAGGTGCGTTTTAGAAACCTTTCCCCATCACATGGTGTACCATCTTCTGGGTTTCTCATGCATGTTTTCAATGTAGGAAGATGCCCTTGATCCTTGAGATTTGGGACCCGTGGGATGGGTTCCAAGCAGTATTACTTTAAAGGGTCTGCGTTTGCTCACTCAACCTCACCAAACCTCTCAGGCCGAAGAGTGTCCACCCTTATGTCTCATCGAGCTGTGGCTCTAGATATGGTCAATCCAGGTTGCATCACAGCCCCTGAACGAATTGTGTAAGAATTTCTCTCTCTTTCTCTGTCTTTGTTTCATGGGTTTTTAAAAGTAATTTATTTTTATAATGGGGTTTAGCTGCTTTTCACTGCTGTGTTTATGCCGCTTTACACCCACTTGACACACTAACAGAGAGATATCAAAACATAGGTTTTAAGATTATTACTAGTCAGTTATATTGTTGTGTGGTGAATAAGGCGTGTTGAATCCGTTCTCTGAGCAAGGAGTAGGTGTTGTCTGTTACATATTGGGTTTATGGAACGGTATCTGAGCTAATTTGAAACCCTTGTTTTATGTATCACCCCACCTCACCTTTCCCGTTAAGCAGCCATAGTTTGTTTTCTGCATGTGTGACTCTGTCCTGTTTTTTAATTCAGTTCAAGTGTAACGGTTTTTACATTCCCTCTATAAGTGATATCTTATGAGAAGTGTCCTTTTCTGTGTGACTTATTTCACTTAGAATTGTCATACCTAAATCCACTCATCATGCTGCTACTAGCCTTATGACAATGATTTCATGGCTGAGTGATATTCCATTGTACATAAGGACCACAACTTCTTTATCCATTTTTCTCTTTCCTGGGATATTTAAGGTGGAATGAAGTGGAGGTCCTTGGCAACACAGCAGCCCTAAACTTTGGTGTACTTGTTTCTTGCTGATTTTTAATTTTTCCAATTTATACCCCCATGCGTGGAAGTGCCCTATGCTCTCTAAGCTGTGTTTTTTAGACGTTTCTGGACACACCGTACACTTCTCCAGAGTGGCTGTTGGCAATTTACATCCCTCCCATCAGTGTAGCAAGGCTCCCATTTCTCCATGGCCTGTCCTGCATTTCTGGTTTTGACCCTTTTTTCAGCATGGCCCATTTGACCGATGGGCAGCGAGACTTCTTTGTAGCGCTGATTTGCCTTTCCAGGTTGCTTGGTTGGCCAAAAAGGGCGTATGCGTTTTTTCCTGAATATATTCAGGAAAAAACGCATACGCCCTTTTTGGCAAAGGGCATCATTATCAATGTTTTGCCGCTTTTCATGTGCTTTAAAGGCGATTCGTATCTACCTCCTGAAATCTGTTTCCTGCAATTCTGCCTTGATTTCAAATCCTCTTTTTTGCCTTCCCTCAATATATTTGTGGACGAGAGTTATCATTTATAACTCTGCAGGTTTGTGAATTGCAGTGCCCTGAAGCTCCATTTTACAACTCGCTTTTTGGGAGCTGGCCGTAAAAGCGCAGGATGGCTTCAGGCCCTGTTCTCGTTCCGGGGGGCAGGCTGAGCCTGTGGTTAATTCTTCTTCCTGATGGGAAAATAGAGTGCCCTGTGCCTGTCCCAACACCAACAGCTAGTCTCTCATTGGTTCCCCATCTTCCCGTTCATCCTCAGGACAAATTGCAACCTGTACGGAAGAGGAGGTTAAAGGTGCTGATGCTCCAAGTAGGGAGATTGCTAGTAAAGTGGCTGTAATGGCGAACCCGAGCACAAGGAGATGAGAAATGAGGTGCGTTTTAGAAACCTTTCCCCATCACACGGTGTACCATATTCTGGGTTTCTATGCATGTTTTCGATGTAGGAAGATGCCCTTGAACCTGGAGATTTGGGACCCATGGGATGGGTACCACGCAGTATTACTTTAAAGGGTCTGCGTTTACTCACCCAACCTCACCAAACCTCTCAGCCCCAAGAGTGTCCACCCTTATGTCTCATCCAGCTGTGGGTCTAGATATGGTCAATCCAGGTTCCATCACAGCCCCTGAACGAATTGTGTAAGAATTTCTCTCTCTTTCACTGTCTTTGTTTCATGGGGTTTTAAAAGTAATTTATTTTTAGAATGGGGTTTAGCTGCTTTTCACTGCTGTGTTTATGCCGCTTTACACCCACTTCACACACTAACAGAGAGATTTCAATACATAGGTTTTAAGATTATTACTAGTCAGATATATCCTTGTGTGGTGAATAGGGGGTGTTGAGTCCAGTTCTCTGAGCAAGGAGTAGGTCTTGTCTATTACATATTGGGTTTATGGAACGGTATCTCAGCTCATTTGAAACCCTTGTTTTATGTATCACCCCACCTCACCTTTCCCGTTAAGCAGCCATAGTTTGTTTTCTGCATGTGTGACTCTGTCCTGTTTTTTAATTCAGTTCAAGTGTAACGGTTTTTACATTCCCTCTATAAGTGATATCTTATGAGAAGTGTCCTTTTCTGTGTGACTTATTTCACTTAGAATTGTCATACCTAAATCCACTCATCATGCTGCTACTAGCCTTATGACAATGATTTCATGGCTGAGTGATATTCCATTGTACATAAGGACCACAACTTCTTTATCCATTTTTCTCTTTCCTGGGATATTTAAGGTGGAATGAAGTGGAGGTCCTTGGCAACACAGCAGCCCTAAACTTTGGTGTACTTGTTTCTTGCTGATTTTTAATTTTTCCAATTTATACCCCCATGCGTGGAAGTGCCCTATGCTCTCTAAGCTGTGTTTTTTAGACGTTTCAGGACACACCGTACACTTCTCCAGAGTGGCTGTTTGCAATTTACATCCCTCCCATCAGTGTAGCAAGGCTCCCATTTCTCGATGGCCTGTCCTGCATTTCTGGTTTTGACCCTTTTTTCAGCATGGCCCATTTGACCGATGGGAAGCGAGACTTCTTTGTAGCGCTGATTTGCCTTTCCAGGTTGCTTGGTTGGCCAAAAAGGGCGTATGCGTTTTTTCCTGAATATATTCAGGAAAAAACGCATACGCCCTTTTTGGCCAAGGGCATCATTATCAATGTTTTGCCGCTTTTCATGTGCTTTAAAGGCGATTCGTATCTACCTCCTGAAATTTGTTTCCTGCAATTCTGCCTTGATTTCAAATCCTCTTTTTTGCCTTCCCTCAATATATTTGTGGACGAGAGTTATCATTTATAACTCTGCAGGTTTGTGAATTGCAGTGCCCTGAAGCTCCATTTTACAACTCGCTTTTTGGGAGCTGGCCGTAAAAGCGCAGGATGGCTTCAGGCCCTGTTCTCGTTCCGGGGGGCAGGCTGAGCCTGTGGTTAATTCTTCTTCCTGATGGGAAAATAGAGTGCCCTGTGCCTGTCCCAACACCAACAGCTAGTCTCTCATTGGTTCCCCATCTTCCCGTTCATCCTCAGGACAAATTGCAACCTGTACGGAACAGGAGGTTAAAGGTGCTGATGCTCCAAGTAGGGAGATTGCTAGTAAAGTGTCTGTAATGGCGAACCCGAGCACAAGGAGATGAGAAATGAGGTGCGTTTTAGAAACTTTTCCCCATCACACGGTGTACCATATTCTGGGTTTCTATGCATGTTTTTGATGTAGGAAGATGCCCTTGAACCTGGAGATTTGGGACCCATGGGATGGGTACCACGCAGTATTACTTTAAAGGGTCTGCGTTTACTCACCCAACCTCACCAAACCTCTCAGCCCCAAGAGTGTCCACCCTTATGTCTCATCCAGCTGTGGGTCTAGATATGGTCAATCCAGGTTCCATCACAGCCCCTGAACGAATTGTGTAAGAATTTCTCTCTCTTTCACTGTCTTTGTTTCATGGGGTTTTAAAAGTAATTTATTTTTAGAATGGGGTTTAGCTGCTTTTCACTGCTGTGTTTATGCCGCTTTACACCCACTTCACACACTAACAGAGAGATTTCAATACATAGGTTTTAAGATTATTACTAGTCAGATATATCCTTGTGTGGTGAATAGGGGGTGTTGAGTCCAGTTCTCTGAGCAAGGAGTAGGTCTTGTCTATTACATATTGGGTTTATGGAACGGTATCTCAGCTCATTTGAAACCCTTGTTTTATGTATCACCCCACCTCACCTTTCCCGTTAAGCAGCCATAGTTTGTTTTCTGCATGTGTGACTCTGTCCTGTTTTTTAATTCAGTTCAAGTGTAACGGTTTTTACATTCCCTCTATAAGTGATATCTTATGAGAAGTGTCCTTTTCTGTGTGACTTATTTCACTTAGAATTGTCATACCTAAATCCACTCATCATGCTGCTACTAGCCTTATGACAATGATTTCATGGCTGAGTGATATTCCATTGTACATAAGGACCACAACTTCTTTATCCATTTTTCTCTTTCCTGGGATATTTAAGGTGGAATGAAGTGGAGGTCCTTGGCAACACAGCAGCCCTAAACTTTGGTGTAGTTGTTTCTTGCTGATTTTTAATTTTTCCAATTTATACCCCCATGCGTGGAAGTGCCCTATGCTCTCTAAGCTGTGTTTTTTAGACGTTTCTGGACACACCGTACACTTCTCCAGAGTGGCTGTTGGCAATTTACATCCCTCCCATCAGTGTAGCAAGGCTCCCATTTCTCCATGGCCTGTCCTGCATTTCTGGTTTTGACCCTTTTTTCAGCATGGCCCATTTGACCGATGGGCAGCGAGACTTCTTTGTAGCGCTGCTTTGCCTTTCCAGGTTGCTTGGTTGGCCAAAAAGGGCGTATGCGTTTTTTCCTGAATATATTCAGGAAAAAACGCATACGCCCTTTTTGGCCAAGGGCATCATTATCAATGTTTTGCCGCTTTTCATGTGCTTTAAAGGCGATTCGTATCTACCTCCTGACATCTGTTTCCTGCAATTCTGCCTTGATTTCAAATCCTCTTTTTTGCCTTCCCTCAATATATTTGTGGACGAGAGTTATCATTTATAACTCTGCAGGTTTGTGAATTGCAGTGCCCTGAAGCTCCATTTTACAACTCGCTTTTTGGGAGCTGGCCGTAAAAGCGCAGGATGGCTTCAGGCCCTGTTCTCGTTCCGGGGGGCAGGCTGAGCCTGTGGTTAATTCTTCTTCCTGATGGGAAAATAGAGTGCCCTGTGCCTGTCCCAACACCAACAGCTAGTCTCTCATTGGTTCCCCATCTTCCCGTTCATCCTCAGGACAAATTGCAACCTGTACGGAACAGGAGGTTAAAGGTGCTGATGCTCCAAGTAGGGAGATTGCTAGTAAAGTGGCTGTAATGGCGAACCCGAGCACAAGGAGATGAGAAATGAGGTGCGTTTTAGAAACCTTTCCCCATCACACGGTGTACCATATTCTGGGTTTCTATGCATGTTTTCGATGTAGGAAGATGCCCTTGAACCTGGAGATTTGGGACCCATGGGATGGGTACCACGCAGTATTACTTTAAAGGGTCTGCGTTTACTCACCCAACCTCACCAAACCTCTCAGCCCCAAGAGTGTCCACCCTTATGTCTCATCCAGCTGTGGGTCTAGATATGGTCAATCCAGGTTCCATCACAGCCCCTGAACGAATTGTGTAAGAATTTCTCTCTCTTTCACTGTCTTTGTTTCATGGGGTTTTAAAAGTAATTTATTTTTAGAATGGGGTTTAGCTGCTTTTCACTGCTGTGTTTATGCCGCTTTACACCCACTTCACACACTAACAGAGAGATTTCAATACATAGGTTTTAAGATTATTACTAGTCAGATATATCCTTGTGTGGTGAATAGGGGGTGTTGAGTCCAGTTCTCTGAGCAAGGAGTAGGTCTTGTCTATTACATATTGGGTTTATGGAACGGTATCTCAGCTCATTTGAAACCCTTGTTTTATGTATCACCCCACCTCACCTTTCCTGTTAAGCAGCCATAGTGTGTTTTCTGCATGTGTGACTCTGTTCTGTTTTGTAATTCAGTTCAAGTGTAACGGTTTTTACTTTCCCTGTATAAGTGATATCTTATGAGAAGTGTCCTTTTCTGTGTGACTTATTTCACTTAGAATCGTCTTGTACCTAAATCCACTCATCATGCTGCTACTAGCCTTAGGACATTGATTTCATGGCTGAGTGATATTCCATTGTACATAAGGACCACCACTTATTTATCCATTTTTATCTTTCCTGGGATATTTAAGGTGGAATGAAGTGGAGGTCCTTGGCAACAGAGAAGCCCTAAACTTTGGTGTTCCTGTGTCTTGCTGATTTTTAATTTTCTCAATTTATACCCCCATGCATGGAAGTGCCCTATGCTCTCTAAGCTGTGTTTTTTAGATGTTTCAGGACTCACTGTACCCTTCTCCAGAGTGGCTGTTGGCAATTTACATCCCGCCCATCAGCGTAGCAAGGCTCCCATTTCTCCATGGCCTGTCCTGCATTTCTGGTTTTGACACTTTTTTCAGCATGGCCCATTTGACCGATGGGAAGCGAGACTTCTTTGTAGCGCTGATTTGCCTTTCCAGGTTGCTTGGTTGGCCAAAAAGGGCGTATGCGTTTTTTCCTGAATATATTCAGGAAAAAACGCATACGCCCTTTTTGGCCAAGGGCATCATTATCAATGTTTTGCCGCTTTTCATGTGCTTTAAAGGCGATTCGTATCTACCTCCTGAAATCTGTTTCCTGCAATTCTGCCTTGATTTCAAATCCTCTTTTTTGCCTTCCCTCAATATATTTGTGGAGGAGAGTTATCATTTATAACTCTGCTGGTTCGTGAATTGCAGTGCCCTGAAGCTCCATTTTACAACTTGCTTTTTTGGGAGCTGGCTACAAAAGCGCTGGATGGCTTCAGGCCCTGTTCTGGTTCTGGGGAGCAGGCTGAGCCTGTGGTTAATTCTTCTTCCTGATGGGAAAATAGAGTGACCTGTGTCTGTCCCAATACCAAGAGCTAGTCTCTCATTGGTTCCCCGTCTTCCCGTTCATCCTCAAGACAAATTGCAACCTGTACGGAACAGGAGGTTAAAGGTGCTGATACTCCAAGTAGGGAGATTGCTAGTAATGTGGCTGGAATGGCGAACCGGAGCTCAAGGAGATGAGAAATGAGGTGCGTTTTAGAAACCTTTCCCCATCACATGGTGTACCATCTTCTGGGTTTCTCATGCATGTTTTCAATGTAGGAAGATGCCCTTGATCCTTGAGATTTGGGACCCATGGGATGGGTTCCAAGCAGTATTACTTTAAAGGGTCTGCGTTTGCTCACTCAACCTCACCAAACCTCTCAGGCCCAAGAGTGTCCACCCTTATGTCTCATCGAGCTGTGGCTCTAGATATGGTCAATCCAGGTTGCATCACAGCCCCTGAACGAATTGTGTAAGAATTTCTCTCTCTTTCTCTGTCTTTGTTTCATGGGTTTTTAAAAGTAATTTATTTTTATAATGGGGTTTAGCTGCTTTTCACTGCTGTGTTTATGCCGCTTTACACCCACTTGACACACTAACAGAGAGATATCAAAACATAGGTTTTAAGATTATTACTAGTCAGTTATATTGTTGTGTGGTGAATAAGGCGTGTTGAATCCGTTCTCTGAGCAAGGAGTAGGTGTTGTCTGTTACATATTGGGTTTATGGAACGGTATCTGAGCTAATTTGAAACCCTTGTTTTATGTATCACCCCACCTCACCTTTCCCGTTAAGCAGCCATAGTTTGTTTTCTGCATGTGTGACTCTGTCCTGTTTTTTAATTCAGTTCAAGTGTAACGGTTTTTACATTCCCTCTATAAGTGATATCTTATGAGAAGTGTCCTTTTCTGTGTGACTTATTTCACTTAGAATTGTCATACCTAAATCCACTCATCATGCTGCTACTAGCCTTATGACAATGATTTCATGGCTGAGTGATATTCCATTGTACATAAGGACCACAACTTCTTTATCCATTTTTCTCTTTCCTGGGATATTTAAGGTGGAATGAAGTGGAGGTCCTTGGCAACACAGCAGCCCTAAACTTTGGTGTACTTGTTTCTTGCTGATTTTTAATTTTTCCAATTTATACCCCCATGCGTGGAAGTGCCCTATGCTCTCTAAGCTGTGTTTTTTAGACGTTTCAGGACACACCGTACACTTCTCCAGAGTGGCTGTTGGCAATTTACATCCCTCCCATCAGTGTAGCAAGGCTCCCATTTCTCGATGGCCTGTCCTGCATTTCTGGTTTTGACCCTTTTTTCAGCATGGCCCATTTGACCGATGGGAAGCGAGACTTCTTTGTAGCGCTGATTTGCCTTTCCAGGTTGCTTGGTTGGCCAAAAAGGGCGTATGCGTTTTTTCCTGAATATATTCAGGAAAAAACGCATACGCCCTTTTTGGCCAAGGGCATCATTATCAATGTTTTGCCGCTTTTCATGTGCTTTAAAGGCGATTCGTATCTACCTCCTGAAATTTGTTTCCTGCAATTCTGCCTTGATTTCAAATCCTCTTTTTTGCCTTCCCTCAATATATTTGTGGACGAGAGTTATCATTTATAACTCTGCAGGTTTGTGAATTGCACTGCCCTGAAGCTCCATTTTACAACTCGCTTTTTGGGAGCTGGCCGTAAAAGCGCAGGATGGCTTCAGGCCCTGTTCTCGTTCCGGGGGGCAGGCTGAGCCTGTGGTTAATTCTTCTTCCTGATGGGAAAATAGAGTGCCCTGTGCCTGTCCCAACACCAACAGCTAGTCTCTCATTGGTTCCCCATCTTCCCGTTCATCCTCAGGACAAATTGCAACCTGTACGGAACAGGAGGTTAAAGGTGCTGATGCTCCAAGTAGGGAGATTGCTAGTAAAGTGTCTGTAATGGCGAACCCGAGCACAAGGAGATGAGAAATGAGGTGCGTTTTAGAAACTTTTCCCCATCACACGGTGTACCATATTCTGGGTTTCTATGCATGTTTTCGATGTAGGAAGATGCCCTTGAACCTGGAGATTTGGGACCCATGGGATGGGTACCACGCAGTATTACTTTAAAGGGTCTGCGTTTACTCACCCAACCTCACCAAACCTCTCAGCCCCAAGAGTGTCCACCCTTATGTCTCATCCAGCTGTGGGTCTAGATATGGTCAATCCAGGTTCCATCACAGCCCCTGAACGAATTGTGTAAGAATTTCTCTCTCTTTCACTGTCTTTGTTTCATGGGGTTTTAAAAGTAATTTATTTTTAGAATGGGGTTTAGCTGCTTTTCACTGCTGTGTTTATGCCGCTTTACACCCACTTCACACACTAACAGAGAGATTTCAATACATAGGTTTTAAGATTATTACTAGTCAGATATATCCTTGTGTGGTGAATAGGGGGTGTTGAGTCCAGTTCTCTGAGCAAGGAGTAGGTCTTGTCTATTACATATTGGGTTTATGGAACGGTATCTCAGCTCATTTGAAACCCTTGTTTTATGTATCACCCCACCTCACCTTTCCTGTTAAGCAGCCATAGTGTGTTTTCTGCATGTGTGACTCTGTTCTGTTTTGTAATTCAGTTCAAGTGTAACGGTTTTTACTTTCCCTGTATAAGTGATATCTTATTAGAAGTGTCCTTTTCTGTGTGACTTATTTCACTTAGAATCGTCTTGTACCTAATTCCACTCATCATGCTGCTACTAGCCTTAGGACATTGATTTCATGGCTGAGTGATATTCCATTGTACATAAGGACCACCACTTATTTATCCATTTTTATCTTTCCTGGGATATTTAAGGTGGAATGAAGTGGAGGTCCTTGGCAACAGAGAAGCCCTAAACTTTGGTGTTCCTGTGTCTTGCTGATTTTTAATTTTCCCAATTTATACCCCCATGCATGGAAGTACCCTATGCTCTCTAAGCTGTGTTTTTTAGATGTTTCAGGACTCACTGTACCCTTCTCCAGAGTGGCTGTTAGCAATTTACATCCCGCCCATCAGCGTAGCAAGGCTCCCATTTCTCCATGGCCTGTCCTGCATTTCTGGTTTTGACACTTTTTTCAGCATGGCCCATTTGACCGATGGGAAGCGAGACTTCTTTGTAGCGCTGATTTGCCTTTCCAGGTTGCTTGGTTGGCCAAAAAGGGCGTATGCGTTTTTTCCTGAATATATTCAGGAAAAAACGCATACGCCCTTTTTGGCCAAGGGCATCATTATCAATGTTTTGCCGCTTTTCATGTGCTTTAAAGGTGATTCGTATCTACCTCCTGAAATCTGTTTCCTGCAATTCTGCCTTGATTTCAAATCCTCTTTTTTGCCTTCCCTCAATATATTTGTGGAGGAGAGTTATCATTTATAACTCTGCTGGTTCATGAATTGCAGTGCCCTGAAGCTCCATTTTACAACTTGCTTTTTTGGGAGCTGGCTACAAAAGCGCTGGATGGCTTCAGGCCCTGTTCTGGTTCTGGGGAGCAGGCTGAGCCTGTGGTTAATTCTTCTTCCTGATGGGAAAATAGAGTGACCTGTGTCTGTCCCAATACCAAGAGCTAGTCTCTCATTGGTTCCCCGTCTTCCCGTTCATCCTCAAGACAAATTGCAACCTGTACGGAACAGGAGGTTAAAGGTGTTGATACTCCAAGTAGGGAGATTGCTAGTAATGTGGCTGGAATGGCGAACCGGAGCTCAAGGAGATGAGAAATGAGGTGCGTTTTAGAAACCTTTCCCCATCACATGGTGTACCATCTTCTGGGTTTCTCATGCATGTTTTCAATGTAGGAAGATGCCCTTGATCCTTGAGATTTGGGACCCGTGGGATGGGTTCCAAGCAGTATTACTTTAAAGGGTCTGCGTTTGCTCACTCAACCTCACCAAACCTCTCAGGCCCAAGAGTGTCCACCCTTATGTCTCATCGAGCTGTGGGTCTAGATATGGTCAATCCAGGTTGCATCACAGCCCCTGAACGAATTGTGTAAGAATTTCTCTCTCTTTCTCTGTCTTTGTTTCATGGGTTTTTAAAAGTAATTTATTTTTATAATGGGGTTTAGCTGCTTTTCACTGCTGTGTTTATGCCGCTTTACACCCACTTGACACACTAACAGAGAGATATCAAAACATAGGTTTTAAGATTATTACTAGTCAGTTATATTGTTGTGTGGTGAATAAGGCGTGTTGAATCCGTTCTCTGAGCAAGGAGTAGGTGTTGTCTGTTACATATTGGGTTTATGGAACGGTATCTGAGCTAATTTGAAACCCTTGTTTTATGTATCACCCCACCTCACCTTTCCCGTTAAGCAGCCATAGTTTGTTTTCTGCATGTGTGACTCTGTCCTGTTTTTTAATTCAGTTCAAGTGTAACGGTTTTTACATTCCCTCTATAAGTGATATCTTATGAGAAGTGTCCTTTTCTGTGTGACTTATTTCACTTAGAATTGTCATACCTAAATCCACTCATCATGCTGCTACTAGCCTTATGACAATGATTTCATGGCTGAGTGATATTCCATTGTACATAAGGACCACAACTTCTTTATCCATTTTTCTCTTTCCTGGGATATTTAAGGTGGAATGAAGTGGAGGTCCTTGGCAACACAGCAGCCCTAAACTTTGGTGTACTTGTTTCTTGCTGATTTTTAATTTTTCCAATTTATACCCCCATGCGTGGAAGTGCCCTATGCTCTCTAAGCTGTGTTTTTTAGACGTTTCAGGACACACCGTACACTTCTCCAGAGTGGCTGTTGGCAATTTACATCCCTCCCATCAGTGTAGCAAGGCTCCCATTTCTCCATGGCCTGTCCTGCATTTCTGGTTTTGACCCTTTTTTCAGCATGGCCCATTTGACCGATGGGAAGCGAGACTTCTTTGTAGCGCTGATTTGCCTTTCCAGGTTGCTTGGTTGGCCAAAAAGGGCGTATGCGTTTTTTCCTGAATATATTCAGGAAAAAACGCATACGCCCTTTTTGGCCAAGGGCATCATTATCAATGTTTTGCCGCTTTTCATGTGCTTTAAAGGCGATTCGTATCTACCTCCTGACATCTGTTTCCTGCAATTCTGCCTTGATTTCAAATCCTCTTTTTTGCCTTCCCTCAATATATTTGTGGACGAGAGTTATCATTTATAACTCTGCAGGTTTGTGAATTGCAGTGCCCTGAAGCTCCATTTTACAACTCGCTTTTTGGGAGCTGGCCGTAAAAGCGCAGGATGGCTTCAGGCCCTGTTCTCGTTCCGGGGGGCAGGCTGAGCCTGTGGTTAATTCTTCTTCCTGATGGGAAAATAGAGTGCCCTGTGCCTGTCCCAACACCAACAGCTAGTCTCTCATTGGTTCCCCATCTTCCCGTTCATCCTCAGGACAAATTGCAACCTGTACGGAACAGGAGGTTAAAGGTGCTGATGCTCCAAGTAGGGAGATTGCTAGTAAAGTGGCTGTAATGGCGAACCCGAGCACAAGGAGATGAGAAATGAGGTGCCTTTTAGAAACCTTTCCCCATCACACGGTGTACCATATTCTGGGTTTCTATGCATGTTTTCGATGTAGGAAGATGCCCTTGAACCTGGAGATTTGGGACCCATGGGATGGGTACCACGCAGTATTACTTTAAAGGGTCTGCGTTTACTCACCCAACCTCACCAAACCTCTCAGCCCCAAGAGTGTCCACCCTTATGTCTCATCCAGCTGTGGGTCTAGATATGGTCAATCCAGGTTCCATCACAGCCCCTGAACGAATTGTGTAAGAATTTCTCTCTCTTTCACTGTCTTTGTTTCATGGGGTTTTAAAAGTAATTTATTTTTAGAATGGGGTTTAGCTGCTTTTCACTGCTGTGTTTATGCCGCTTTACACCCACTTCACACACTAACAGAGAGATTTCAATACATAGGTTTTAAGATTATTACTAGTCAGATATATCCTTGTGTGGTGAATAGGGGGTGTTGAGTCCAGTTCTCTGAGCAAGGAGTAGGTCTTGTCTATTACATATTGGGTTTATGGAACGGTATCTCAGCTCATTTGAAACCCTTGTTTTATGTATCACCCCACCTCACCTTTCCTGTTAAGCAGCCATAGTGTGTTTTCTGCATGTGTGACTCTGTTCTGTTTTGTAATTCAGTTCAAGTGTAACGGTTTTTACTTTCCCTGTATAAGTGATATCTTATGAGAAGTGTCCTTTTCTGTGTGACTTATTTCACTTAGAATCGTCTTGTACCTAAATCCACTCATCATGCTGCTACTA
Organism: Balaenoptera physalus; assembly: GCF_965194825.1. Classification (NCBI taxonomy): domain Eukaryota; kingdom Metazoa; phylum Chordata; class Mammalia; order Artiodactyla; family Balaenopteridae; genus Balaenoptera; species Balaenoptera physalus. Next base: position 918,729 of record NW_028126427.1, read on the forward strand.
GCCTTAGGACATTGATTTCATGGCTGAGTGATATTCCATTGTACATAAGGACCACCACTTATTTATCCATTTTTATCTTTCCTGGGATATTTAAGGTGGAATGAAGTGGAGGTCCTTGGCAACAGAGAAGCCCTAAACTTTGGTGTTCCTGTGTCTTGCTGATTTTTAATTTTCCCAATTTATACCCCCATGCATGGAAGTGCCCTATGCTCTCTAAGCTGTGTTTTTTAGATGTTTCAGGACTCACTGTACCCTTCTCCAGAGTGGCTGTTGGCAATTTACATCCCGCCCATCTGCGTAGCAAGGCTCCCATTTCTCCATGGCCTGTCCTGCATTTCTGGTTTTGACACTTTTTTCAGCATGGCCCATTTGACCGATGGGAAGCGAGACTTCTTTGTAGCGCTGATTTGCCTTTCCAGGTTGCTTGGTTGGCCAAAAAGGGCGTATGCGTTTTTTCCTGAATATATTCAGGAAAAAACGCATACGCCCTTTTTGGCCAAGGGCATCATTATCAATGTTTTGCCGCTTTTCATGTGCTTTAAAGGCGATTCGTATCTACCTCCTGAAATCTGTTTCCTGCAATTCTGCCTTGATTTCAAATCCTCTTTTTTGCCTTCCCTCAATATATTTGTGGAGGAGAGTTATCATTTATAACTCTGCTGGTTCGTGAATTGCAGTGCCCTGAAGCTCCATTTTACAACTTGCTTTTTTGGGAGCTGGCTACAAAAGCGCTGGATGGCTTCAGGCCCTGTTCTGGTTCTGGGGAGCAGGCTGAGCCTGTGGTTAATTCTTCTTCCTGATGGGAAAATAGAGTGACCTGTGTCTGTCCCAATACCAAGAGCTAGTCTCTCATTGGTTCCCCGTCTTCCCGTTCATCCTCAAGACAAATTGCAACCTGTACGGAACAGGAGGTTAAAGGTGCTGATACTCCAAGTAGGGAGATTGCTAGTAATGTGGCTGGAATGGCGAACCGGAGCTCAAGGAGATGAGAAATGAGGTGCGTTTTAGAAACCTTTCCCCATCACATGGTGTACCATCTTCTGGGTTTCTCATGCATGTTTTCAATGTAGGAAGATGCCCTTGATCCTTGAGATTTGGGACCCATGGGATGGGTTCCAAGCAGTATTACTTTAAAGGGTCTGCGTTTGCTCACTCAACCTCACCAAACCTCTCAGGCCCAAGAGTGTCCACCCTTATGTCTCATCGAGCTGTGGCTCTAGATATGGTCAATCCAGGTTGCATCACAGCCCCTGAACGAATTGTGTAAGAATTTCTCTCTCTTTCTCTGTCTTTGTTTCATGGGTTTTTAAAAGTAATTTATTTTTATAATGGGGTTTAGCTGCTTTTCACTGCTGTGTTTATGCCGCTTTACACCCACTTGACACACTAACAGAGAGATATCAAAACATAGGTTTTAAGATTATTACTAGTCAGTTATATTGTTGTGTGGTGAATAAGGCGTGTTGAATCCGTTCTCTGAGCAAGGAGTAGGTGTTGTCTGTTACATATTGGGTTTATGGAACGGTATCTGAGCTAATTTGAAACCCTTGTTTTATGTATCACCCCACCTCACCTTTCCCGTTAAGCAGCCATAGTTTGTTTTCTGCATGTGTGACTCTGTCCTGTTTTTTAATTCAGTTCAAGTGTAACGGTTTTTACATTCCCTCTATAAGTGATATCTTATGAGAAGTGTCCTTTTCTGTGTGACTTATTTCACTTAGAATTGTCATACCTAAATCCACTCATCATGCTGCTACTAGCCTTATGACAATGATTTCATGGCTGAGTGATATTCCATTGTACATAAGGACCACAACTTCTTTATCCATTTTTCTCTTTCCTGGGATATTTAAGGTGGAATGAAGTGGAGGTCCTTGGCAACACAGCAGCCCTAAACTTTGGTGTACTTGTTTCTTGCTGATTTTTAATTTTTCCAATTTATACCCCCATGCGTGGAAGTGCCCTATGCTCTCTAAGCTGTGTTTTTTAGACGTTTCTGGACACACCGTACACTTCTCCAGAGTGGCTGTTGGCAATTTACATCCCTCCCATCAGTGTAGCAAGGCTCCCATTTCTCCATGGCCTGTCCTGCATTTCTGGTTTTGACCCTTTTTTCAGCATGGCCCATTTGACCGATGGGAAGCGAGACTTCTTTGTAGCGCTGATTTGCCTTTCCAGGTTGCTTGGTTGGCCAAAAAGGGCGTATGCGTTTTTTCCTGAATATATTCAGGAAAAAACGCATACGCCCTTTTTGGCCAAGGGCATCATTATCAATGTTTTGCCGCTTTTCATGTGCTTTAAAGGCGATTCGTATCTACCTCCTGACATCTGTTTCCTGCAATTCTGCCTTGATTTCAAATCCTCTTTTTTGCCTTCCCTCAATATATTTGTGGACGAGAGTTATCATTTATAACTCTGCAGGTTTGTGAATTGCAGTGCCCTGAAGCTCCATTTTACAACTCGCTTTTTGGGAGCTGGCCGTAAAAGCGCAGGATGGCTTCAGGCCCTGTTCTCGTTCCGGGGGGCAGGCTGAGCCTGTGGTTAATTCTTCTTCCTGATGGGAAAATAGAGTGCCCTGTGCCTGTCCCAACACCAACAGCTAGTCTCTCATTGGTTCCCCATCTTCCCGTTCATCCTCAGGACAAATTGCAACCTGTACGGAACAGGAGGTTAAAGGTGCTGATGCTCCAAGTAGGGAGATTGCTAGTAAAGTGTCTGTAATGGCGAACCCGAGCACAAGGAGATGAGAAATGAGGTGCGTTTTAGAAACCTTTCCCCATCACACGGTGTACCATATTCTGGGTTTCTATGCATGTTTTCGATGTAGGAAGATGCCCTTGAACCTGGAGATTTGGGACCCATGGGATGGGTACCACGCAGTATTACTTTAAAGGGTCTGCGTTTACTCACCCAACCTCACCAAACCTCTCAGCCCCAAGAGTGTCCACCCTTATGTCTCATCCAGCTGTGGGTCTAGATATGGTCAATCCAGGTTCCATCACAGCCCCTGAACGAATTGTGTAAGAATTTCTCTCTCTTTCACTGTCTTTGTTTCATGGGGTTTTAAAAGTAATTTATTTTTAGAATGGGGTTTAGCTGCTTTTCACTGCTGTGTTTATGCCGCTTTACACCCACTTCACACACTAACAGAGAGATTTCAATACATAGGTTTTAAGATTATTACTAGTCAGATATATCCTTGTGTGGTGAATAGGGGGTGTTGAGTCCAGTTCTCTGAGCAAGGAGTAGGTCTTGTCTATTACATATTGGGTTTATGGAACGGTATCTCAGCTCATTTGAAACCCTTGTTTTATGTATCACCCCACCTCACCTTTCCTGTTAAGCAGCCATAGTGTGTTTTCTGCATGTGTGACTCTGTTCTGTTTTGTAATTCAGTTCAAGTGTAACGGTTTTTACTTTCCCTGTATAAGTGATATCTTATGAGAAGTGTCCTTTTCTGTGTGACTTATTTCACTTAGAATCGTCTTGTACCTAAATCCACTCATCATGCTTCTACTAGCCTTAGGACATTGATTTCATGGCTGAGTGATATTCCATTGTACATAAGGACCACCACTTATTTATCCATTTTTATCTTTCCTGGGATATTTAAGGTGGAATGAAGTGGAGGTCCTTGGCAACAGAGAAGCCCTAAACTTTGGTGTTCCTGTGTCTTGCTGATTTTTAATTTTCCCAATTTATACCCCCATGCATGGAAGTACCCTATGCTCTCTAAGCTGTGTTTTTTAGATGTTTCAGGACTCACTGTACCCTTCTCCAGAGTGGCTGTTAGCAATTTACATCCCGCCCATCAGCGTAGCAAGGCTCCCATTTCTCCATGGCCTGTCCTGCATTTCTGGTTTTGACACTTTTTTCAGCATGGCCCATTTGACCGATGGGAAGCGAGACTTCTTTGTAGCGCTGATTTGCCTTTCCAGGTTGCTTGGTTGGCCAAAAAGGGCGTATGCGTTTTTTCCTGAATATATTCAGGAAAAAACGCATACGCCCTTTTTGGCCAAGGGCATCATTATCAATGTTTTGCCGCTTTTCATGTGCTTTAAAGGTGATTCGTATCTACCTCCTGAAATCTGTTTCCTGCAATTCTGCCTTGATTTCAAATCCTCTTTTTTGCCTTCCCTCAATATATTTGTGGAGGAGAGTTATCATTTATAACTCTGCTGGTTCATGAATTGCAGTGCCCTGAAGCTCCATTTTACAACTTGCTTTTTTGGGAGCTGGCTACAAAAGCGCTTGATGGCTTCAGGCCCTGTTCTGGTTCTGGGGAGCAGGCTGAGCCTGTGGTTAATTCTTCTTCCTGATGGGAAAATAGAGTGACCTGTGTCTGTCCCAATACCAAGAGCTAGTCTCTCATTGGTTCCCCGTCTTCCCGTTCATCCTCAAGACAAATTGCAACCTGTACGGAACAGGAGGTTAAAGGTGCTGATACTCCAAGTAGGGAGATTGCTAGTAATGTGGCTGGAATGGCGAACCGGAGCTCAAGGAGATGAGAAATGAGGTGCGTTTTAGAAACCTTTCCCCATCACATGGTGTACCATCTTCTGGGTTTCTCATGCATGTTTTCAATGTAGGAAGATGCCCTTGATCCTTGAGATTTGGGACCCGTGGGATGGGTTCCAAGCAGTATTACTTTAAAGGGTCTGCGTTTGCTCACTCAACCTCACCAAACCTCTCAGGCCCAAGAGTGTCCACCCTTATGTCTCATCGAGCTGTGGGTCTAGATATGGTCAATCCAGGTTGCATCACAGCCCCTGAACGAATTGTGTAAGAATTTCTCTCTCTTTCTCTGTCTTTGTTTCATGGGTTTTTAAAAGTAATTTATTTTTATAATGGGGTTTAGCTGCTTTTCACTGCTGTGTTTATGCCGCTTTACACCCACTTGACACACTAACAGAGAGATATCAAAACATAGGTTTTAAGATTATTACTAGTCAGTTATATTGTTGTGTGGTGAATAAGGCGTGTTGAATCCGTTCTCTGAGCAAGGAGTAGGTGTTGTCTGTTACATATTGGGTTTATGGAACGGTATCTGAGCTAATTTGAAACCCTTGTTTTATGTATCACCCCACCTCACCTTTCCCGTTAAGCAGCCATAGTTTGTTTTCTGCATGTGTGACTCTGTCCTGTTTTTTAATTCAGTTCAAGTGTAACGGTTTTTACATTCCCTCTATAAGTGATATCTTATGAGAAGTGTCCTTTTCTGTGTGACTTATTTCACTTAGAATTGTCATACCTAAATCCACTCATCATGCTGCTACTAGCCTTATGACAATGATTTCATGGCTGAGTGATATTCCATTGTACATAAGGACCACAACTTCTTTATCCATTTTTCTCTTTCCTGGGATATTTAAGGTGGAATGAAGTGGAGGTCCTTGGCAACACAGCAGCCCTAAACTTTGGTGTACTTGTTTCTTGCTGATTTTTAATTTTTCCAATTTATACCCCCATGCGTGGAAGTGCCCTATGCTCTCTAAGCTGTGTTTTTTAGACGTTTCAGGACACACCGTACACTTCTCCAGAGTGGCTGTTGGCAATTTACATCCCTCCCATCAGCGTAGCAAGGCTCCCATTTCTCCATGGCCTGTCCTGCATTTCTGGTTTTGACCCTTTTTTCAGCATGGCCCATTTGACCGATGGGAAGCGAGACTTCTTTGTAGCGCTGATTTGCCTTTCCAGGTTGCTTGGTTGGCCAAAAAGGGCGTATGCGTTTTTTCCTGAATATATTCAGGAAAAAACGCATACGCCCTTTTTGGCCAAGGGCATCATTATCAATGTTTTGCCGCTTTTCATGTGCTTTAAAGGCGATTCGTATCTACCTCCTGAAATCTGTTTCCTGCAATTCTGCCTTGATTTCAAATCCTCTTTTTTGCCTTCCCTCAATATATTTGTGGACGAGAGTTATCATTTATAACTCTGCAGGTTTGTGAATTGCAGTGCCCTGAAGCTCCATTTTACAACTCGCTTTTTGGGAGCTGGCCGTAAAAGCGCAGGATGGCTTCAGGCCCTGTTCTCGTTCCGGGGGGCAGGCTGAGCCTGTGGTTAATTCTTCTTTCTGATGGGAAAATAGAGTGCCCTGTGCCTGTCCCAACACCAACAGCTAGTCTCTCATTGGTTCCCCATCTTCCCGTTCATCCTCAGGACAAATTGCAACCTGTACGGAACAGGAGGTTAAAGGTGCTGATGCTCCAAGTAGGGAGATTGCTAGTAAAGTGGCTGTAATGGCGAACCCGAGCACAAGGAGATGAGAAATGAGGTGCGTTTTAGAAACTTTTCCCCATCACACGGTGTACCATATTCTGGGTTTCTATGCATGTTTTCGATGTAGGAAGATGCCCTTGAACCTGGAGATTTGGGACCCATGGGATGGGTACCACGCAGTATTACTTTAAAGGGTCTGCGTTTACTCACCCAACCTCACCAAACCTCTCAGCCCCAAGAGTGTCCACCCTTATGTCTCATCCAGCTGTGGGTCTAGATATGGTCAATCCAGGTTCCATCACAGCCCCTGAACGAATTGTGTAAGAATTTCTCTCTCTTTCACTGTCTTTGTTTCATGGGGTTTTAAAAGTAATTTATTTTTAGAATGGGGTTTAGCTGCTTTTCACTGCTGTGTTTATGCCGCTTTACACCCACTTCACACACTAACAGAGAGATTTCAATACATAGGTTTTAAGATTATTACTAGTCAGATATATCCTTGTGTGGTGAATAGGGGGTGTTGAGTCCAGTTCTCTGAGCAAGGAGTAGGTCTTGTCTATTACATATTGGGTTTATGGAACGGTATCTCAGCTCATTTGAAACCCTTGTTTTATGTATCACCCCACCTCACCTTTCCTGTTAAGCAGCCATAGTGTGTTTTCTGCATGTGTGACTCTGTTCTGTTTTGTAATTCAGTTCAAGTGTAACGGTTTTTACTTTCCCTGTATAAGTGATATCTTATTAGAAGTGTCCTTTTCTGTGTGACTTATTTCACTTAGAATCGTCTTGTACCTAATTCCACTCATCATGCTGCTACTAGCCTTAGGACATTGATTTCATGGCTGAGTGATATTCCATTGTACATAAGGACCACCACTTATTTATCCATTTTTATCTTTCCTGGGATATTTAAGGTGGAATGAAGTGGAGGTCCTTGGCAACAGAGAAGCCCTAAACTTTGGTGTTCCTGTGTCTTGCTGATTTTTAATTTTCCCAATTTATACCCCCATGCATGGAAGTGCCCTATGCTCTCTAAGCTGTGTTTTTTAGATGTTTCAGGACTCACCGTACCCTTCTCCAGAGTGGCTGTTGGCAATTTACATCCCGCCCATCAGCGTAGCAAGGCTCCCATTTCTCCATGGCCTGTCCTGCATTTCTGGTTTTGACACTTTTTTCAGCATGGCCCATTTGACCGATGGGAAGCGAGACTTCTTTGTAGTGCTGATTTGCCTTTCCAGGTTGCTTGGTTGGCCAAAAAGGGCGTATGCGTTTTTTCCTGAATATATTCAGGAAAAAACGCATACGCCCTTTTTGGCCAAGGGCATCATTATCAATGTTTTGCCGCTTTTCATGTGCTTTAAAGGCGATTCGTATCTACCTCCTGAAATCTGTTTCCTGCAATTCTGCCTTGATTTCAAATCCTCTTTTTTGCCTTCCCTCAATATATTTGTGGAGGAGAGTTATCATTTATAACTCTGCTGGTTCGTGAATTGCAGTGCCCTGAAGCTCCATTTTACAACTTGCTTTTTTGGGAGCTGGCTACAAAAGCGCTGGATGGCTTCAGGCCCTGTTCTGGTTCTGGGGAGCAGGCTGAGCCTGTGGTTAATTCTTCTTCCTGACGGGAAAATAGAGTGACCTGTGTCTGTCCCAATACCAAGAGCTAGTCTCTCATTGGTTCCCCATCTTCCCGTTCATCCTCAAGACAAATTGCAACCTGTACGGAACAGGAGGTTAAAGGTGCTGATACTCCAAGTAGGGAGATTGCTAGTAATGTGGCTGGAATGGCGAACCGGAGCTCAAGGAGATGAGAAATGAGGTGCGTTTTAGAAACCTTTCCCCATCACATGGTGTACCATCTTCTGGGTTTCTCATGCATGTTTTCAATGTAGGAAGATGCCCTTGATCCTTGAGATTTGGGACCCATGGGATGGGTTCCAAGCAGTATTACTTTAAAGGGTCTGCGTTTGCTCACTCAACCTCACCAAACCTCTCAGGCCCAAGAGTGTCCACCCTTATGTCTCATCGAGCTGTGGCTCTAGATATGGTCAATCCAGGTTGCATCACAGCCCCTGAACGAATTGTGTAAGAATTTCTCTCTCTTTCTCTGTCTTTGTTTCATGGGTTTTTAAAAGTAATTTATTTTTATAATGGGGTTTAGCTGCTTTTCACTGCTGTGTTTATGCCGCTTTACACCCACTTGACACACTAACAGAGAGATATCAAAACATAGGTTTTAAGATTATTACTAGTCAGTTATATTGTTGTGTGGTGAATAAGGCGTGTTGAATCCGTTCTCTGAGCAAGGAGTAGGTGTTGTCTGTTACATATTGGGTTTATGGAACGGTATCTGAGCTAATTTGAAACCCTTGTTTTATGTATCACCCCACCTCACCTTTCCCGTTATGCAGCCATAGTTTGTTTTCTGCATGTGTGACTCTGTCCTGTTTTTTAATTCAGTTCAAGTGTAACGGTTTTTACATTCCCTCTATAAGTGATATCTTATGAGAAGTGTCCTTTTCTGTGTGACTTATTTCACTTAGAATTGTCATACCTAAATCCACTCATCATGCTGCTACTAGCCTTATGACAATGATTTCATGGCTGAGTGATATTCCATTGTACATAAGGACCACTACTTCTTTATCCATTTTTCTCTTTCCTGGGATATTTAAGGTGGAATGAAGTGGAGGTCCTTGGCAACACAGCAGCCCTAAACTTTGGTGTACTTGTTTCTTGCTGATTTTTAATTTTTCCAATTTATACCCCCATGCGTGGAAGTGCCCTATGCTCTCTAAGCTGTGTTTTTTAGACGTTTCAGGACACACCGTACACTTCTCCAGAGTGGCTGTTGGCAATTTACATCCCTCCCATCAGTGTAGCAAGGCTCCCATTTCTCCATGGCCTGTCCTGCATTTCTGGTTTTGACCCTTTTTTCAGCATGGCCCATTTGACCGATGGGAAGCGAGACTTCTTTGTAGCGCTGATTTGCCTTTCCAGGTTGCTTGGTTGGCCAAAAAGGGCGTATGCGTTTTTTCCTGAATATATTCAGGAAAAAACGCATACGCCCTTTTTGGCCAAGGGCATCATTATCAATGTTTTGCCGCTTTTCATGTGCTTTAAAGGCGATTCGTATCTACCTCCTGAAATCTGTTTCCTGCAATTCTGCCTTGATTTCAAATCCTCTTTTTTGCCTTCCCTCAATATATTTGTGGACGAGAGTTATCATTTATAACTCTGCAGGTTTGTGAATTGCAGTGCCCTGAAGCTCCATTTTACAACTCGCTTTTTGGGAGCTGGCCGTAAAAGCGCAGGATGGCTTCAGGCCCTGTTCTCGTTCCGGGGGGCAGGCTGAGCCTGTGGTTAATTCTTCTTCCTGATGGGAAAATAGAGTGCCCTGTGCCTGTCCCAACACCAACAGCTAGTCTCTCATTGGTTCCCCATCTTCCCGTTCATCCTCAGGACAAATTGCAACCTGTACGGAACAGGAGGTTAAAGGTGCTGATGCTCCAAGTAGGGAGATTGCTAGTAAAGTGGCTGTAATGGCGAACCCGAGCACAAGGAGATGAGAAATGAGGTGCGTTTTAGAAACTTTTCCCCATCACACGGTGTACCATATTCTGGGTTTCTATGCATGTTTTCGATGTAGGAAGATGCCCTTGAACCTGGAGATTTGGGACCCATGGGATGGGTACCACGCAGTATTACTTTAAAGGGTCTGCGTTTACTCACCCAACCTCACCAAACCTCTCAGCCCCAAGAGTGTCCACCCTTATGTCTCATCCAGCTGTGGGTCTAGATATGGTCAATCCAGGTTCCATCACAGCCCCTGAACGAATTGTGTAAGAATTTCTCTCTCTTTCACTGTCTTTGTTTCATGGGGTTTTAAAAGTAATTTATTTTTAGAATGGGGTTTAGCTGCTTTTCACTGCTGTGTTTATGCCGCTTTACACCCACTTCACACACTAACAGAGAGATTTCAATACATAGGTTTTAAGATTATTACTAGTCAGATATATCCTTGTGTGGTGAATAGGGGGTGTTGAGTCCAGTTCTCTGAGCAAGGAGTAGGTCTTGTCTATTACATATTGGGTTTATGGAACGGTATCTGAGCTAATTTGAAACCCTTGTTTTATGTATCACCCCACCTCACCTTTCCCGTTAAGCAGCCATAGTTTGTTTTCTGCATGTGTGACTCTGTCCTGTTTTTTAATTCAGTTCAAGTGTAACGGTTTTTACATTCCCTCTATAAGTGATATCTTATGAGAAGTGTCCTTTTCTGTGTGACTTATTTCACTTAGAATTGTCATACCTAAATCCACTCATCATGCTGCTACTAGCCTTATGACAATGATTTCATGGCTGAGTGATATTCCATTGTACATAAGGACCACTACTTCTTTATCCATTTTTCTCTTTCCTGGGATATTTAAGGTGGAATGAAGTGGAGGTCCTTGGCAACACAGCAGCCCTAAACTTTGGTGTACTTGTTTCTTGCTGATTTTTAATTTTTCCAATTTATACCCCCATGCGTGGAAGTGCCCTATGCTCTCTAAGCTGTGTTTTTTAGACGTTTCAGGACACACCGTACACTTCTCCAGAGTGGCTGTTGGCAATTTACATCCCTCCCATCAGTGTAGCAAGGCTCCCATTTCTCCATGGCCTGTCCTGCATTTCTGGTTTTGACCCTTTTTTCAGCATGGCCCATTTGACCGATGGGAAGCGAGACTTCTTTGTAGCGCTGATTTGCCTTTCCAGGTTGCTTGGTTGGCCAAAAAGGGCGTATGCGTTTTTTCCTGAATATATTCAGGAAAAAACGCATACGCCCTTTTTGGCCAAGGGCATCATTATCAATGTTTTGCCGCTTTTCATGTGCTTTAAAGGCGATTCGTATCTACCTCCTGAAATCTGTTTCCTGCAATTCTGCCTTGATTTCAAATCCTCTTTTTTGCCTTCCCTCAATATATTTGTGGACGAGAGTTATCATTTATAACTCTGCAGGTTTGTGAATTGCAGTGCCCTGAAGCTCCATTTTACAACTCGCTTTTTGGGAGCTGGCCGTAAAAGCGCAGGATGGCTTCAGGCCCTGTTCTCGTTCCGGGGGGCAGGCTGAGCCTGTGGTTAATTCTTCTTCCTGATGGGAAAATAGAGTGCCCTGTGCCTGTCCCAACACCAACAGCTAGTCTCTCATTGGTTCCCCATCTTCCCGTTCATCCTCAGGACAAATTGCAACCTGTACGGAACAGGAGGTTAAAGGTGCTGATGCTCCAAGTAGGGAGATTGCTAGTAAAGTGGCTGCAATGGCGAACCCGAGCACAAGGAGATGAGAAATGAGGTGCGTTTTAGAAACCTTTCCCCATCACACGGTGTACCATATTCTGGGTTTCTATGCATGTTTTCGATGTAGGAAGATGCCCTTGAACCTGGAGATTTGGGACCCATGGGATGGGTACCACGCAGTATTACTTTAAAGGGTCTGCGTTTACTCACCCAACCTCACCAAACCTCTCAGCCCCAAGAGTGTCCACCCTTATGTCTCATCCAGCTGTGGGTCTAGATATGGTCAATCCAGGTTGCATCACAGCCCCTGAACGAATTGTGTAAGAATTTCTCTCTCTTTCTCTGTCTTTGTTTCATGGGTTTTTAAAAGTAATTTATTTTTATAATGGGGTTTAGCTGCTTTTCACTGCTGTGTTTATGCCGCTTTACACCCACTTGACACACTAACAGAGAGATATCAAAACATAGGTTTTAAGATTATTACTAGTCAGTTATATTGTTGTGTGGTGAATAAGGCGTGTTGAATCCGTTCTCTGAGCAAGGAGTAGGTGTTGTCTGTTACATATTGGGTTTATGGAACGGTATCTGAGCTAATTTGAAACCCTTGTTTTATGTATCACCCCACCTCACCTTTCCCGTTAAGCAGCCATAGTTTGTTTTCTGCATGTGTGACTCTGTCCTGTTTTTTAATTCAGTTCAAGTGTAACGGTTTTTACATTCCCTCTATAAGTGATATCTTATGAGAAGTGTCCTTTTCTGTGTGACTTATTTCACTTAGAATTGTCATACCTAAATCCACTCATCATGCTGCTACTAGCCTTATGACAATGATTTCATGGCTGAGTGATATTCCATTGTACATAAGGACCACAACTTCTTTATCCATTTTTCTCTTTCCTGGGATATTTAAGGTGGAATGAAGTGGAGGTCCTTGGCAACACAGCAGCCCTAAACTTTGGTGTACTTGTTTCTTGCTGATTTTTAATTTTTCCAATTTATACCCCCATGCGTGGAAGTGCCCTATGCTCTCTAAGCTGTGTTTTTTAGACGTTTCAGGACACACCGTACACTTCTCCAGAGTGGCTGTTGGCAATTTACATCCCTCCCATCAGTGTAGCAAGGCTCCCATTTCTCCATGGCCTGTCCTGCATTTCTGGTTTTGACCCTTTTTTCAGCATGGCCCATTTGACCGATGGGAAGCGAGACTTCTTTGTAGCGCTGATTTGCCTTTCCAGGTTGCTTGGTTGGCCAAAAAGGGCGTATGCGTTTTTTCCTGAATATATTCAGGAAAAAACGCATACGCCCTTTTTGGCCAAGGGCATCATTATCAATGTTTTGCCGCTTTTCATGTGCTTTAAAGGCGATTCGTATCTACCTCCTGACATCTGTTTCCTGCAATTCTGCCTTGATTTCAAATCCTCTTTTTTGCCTTCCCTCAATATATTTGTGGACGAGAGTTATCATTTATAACTCTGCAGGTTTGTGAATTGCAGTGCCCTGAAGCTCCATTTTACAACTCGCTTTTTGGGAGCTGGCCGTAAAAGCGCAGGATGGCTTCAGGCCCTGTTCTCGTTCCGGGGGGCAGGCTGAGCCTGTGGTTAATTCTTCTTCCTGATGGGAAAATAGAGTGCCCTGTGCCTGTCCCAACACCAACAGCTAGTCTCTCATTGGTTCCCCATCTTCCCGTTCATCCTCAGGACAAATTGCAACCTGTACGGAACAGGAGGTTAAAGGTGCTGATGCTCCAAGTAGGGAGATTGCTAGTAAAGTGGCTGTAATGGCGAACCCGAGCACAAGGAGATGAGAAATGAGGTGCGTTTTAGAAACCTTTCCCCATCACACGGTGTACCATATTCTGGGTTTCTATGCATGTTTTCGATGTAGGAAGATGCCCTTGAACCTGGAGATTTGGGACCCATGGGATGGGTACCACGCAGTATTACTTTAAAGGGTCTGCGTTTACTCACCCAACCTCACCAAACCTCTCAGCCCCAAGAGTGTCCACCCTTATGTCTCATCCAGCTGTGGGTCTAGATATGGTCAATCCAGGTTCCATCACAGCCCCTGAACGAATTGTGTAAGAATTTCTCTCTCTTTCACTGTCTTTGTTTCATGGGGTTTTAAAAGTAATTTATTTTTAGAATGGGGTTTAGCTGCTTTTCACTGCTGTGTTTATGCCGCTTTACACCCACTTCACACACTAACAGAGAGATTTCAATACATAGGTTTTAAGATTATTACTAGTCAGATATATCCTTGTGTGGTGAATAGGGGGTGTTGAGTCCAGTTCTCTGAGCAAGGAGTAGGTCTTGTCTATTACATATTGGGTTTATGGAACGGTATCTCAGCTCATTTGAAACCCTTGTTTTATGTATCACCCCACCTCACCTTTCCTGTTAAGCAGCCATAGTGTGTTTTCTGCATGTGTGACTCTGTTCTGTTTTGTAATTCAGTTCAAGTGTAACGGTTTTTACTTTCCCTGTATAAGTGATATCTTATGAGAAGTGTCCTTTTCTGTGTGACTTATTTCACTTAGAATCGTCTTGTACCTAAATCCACTCATCATGCTGCTACTAGCCTTAGGACATTGATTTCATGGCTGAGTGATATTCCATTGTACATAAGGACCACCACTTATTTATCCATTTTTATCTTTCCTGGGATATTTAAGGTGGAATGAAGTGGAGGTCCTTGGCAACAGAGAAGCCCTAAACTTTGGTGTTCCTGTGTCTTGCTGATTTTTAATTTTCCCAATTTATACCCCCATGCATGGAAGTGCCCTATGCTCTCTAAGCTGTGTTTTTTAGATGTTTCAGGACTCACTGTACCCTTCTCCAGAGTGGCTGTTGGCAATTTACATCCCGCCCATCAGCGTAGCAAGGCTCCCATTTCTCCATGGCCTGTCCTGCATTTCTGGTTTTGACACTTTTTTCAGCATGGCCCATTTGACCGATGGGAAGCGAGACTTCTTTGTAGCGCTGATTTGCCTTTCCAGGTTGCTTGGTTGGCCAAAAAGGGCGTATGCGTTTTTTCCTGAATATATTCAGGAAAAAACGCATACGCCCTTTTTGGCCAAGGGCATCATTATCAATGTTTTGCCACTTTTCATGTGCTTTAAAGGCGATTCGTATCTACCTCCTGAAATCTGTTTCCTGCAATTCTGCCTTGATTTCAAATCCTCTTTTTTGCCTTCCCTCAATATATTTGTGGAGGAGAGTTATCATTTATAACTCTGCTGGTTCGTGAATTGCAGTGCCCTGAAGCTCCATTTTACAACTTGCTTTTTTGGGAGCTGGCTACAAAAGCGCTGGATGGCTTCAGGCCCTGTTCTGGTTCTGGGGAGCAGGCTGAGCCTGTGGTTAATTCTTCTTCCTGATGGGAAAATAGAGTGACCTGTGTCTGTCCCAATACCAAGAGCTAGTCTCTCATTGGTTCCCCGTCTTCCCGTTCATCCTCAAGACAAATTGCAACCTGTACGGAACAGGAGGTTAAAGGTGCTGATACTCCAAGTAGGGAGATTGCTAGTAATGTGGCTGGAATGGCGAACCGGAGCTCAAGGAGATGAGAAATGAGGTGCGTTTTAGAAACCTTTCCCCATCACATGGTGTACCATCTTCTGGGTTTCTCATGCATGTTTTCAATGTAGGAAGATGCCCTTGATCCTTGAGATTTGGGACCCATGGGATGGGTTCCAAGCAGTATTACTTTAAAGGGTCTGCGTTTGCTCACTCAACCTCACCAAACCTCTCAGGCCCAAGAGTGTCCACCCTTATGTCTCATCGAGCTGTGGCTCTAGATATGGTCAATCCAGGTTGCATCACAGCCCCTGAACGAATTGTGTAAGAATTTCTCTCTCTTTCTCTGTCTTTGTTTCATGGGTTTTTAAAAGTAATTTATTTTTATAATGGGGTTTAGCTGCTTTTCACTGCTGTGTTTATGCCGCTTTACACCCACTTGACACACTAACAGAGAGATATCAAAACATAGGTTTTAAGATTATTACTAGTCAGTTATATTGTTGTGTGGTGAATAAGGCGTGTTGAATCCGTTCTCTGAGCAAGGAGTAGGTGTTGTCTGTTACATATTGGGTTTATGGAACGGTATCTGAGCTAATTTGAAACCCTTGTTTTATGTATCACCCCACCTCACCTTTCCCGTTAAGCAGCCATAGTTTGTTTTCTGCATGTGTGACTCTGTCCTGTTTTTTAATTCAGTTCAAGTGTAACGGTTTTTACATTCCCTCTATAAGTGATATCTTATGAGAAGTGTCCTTTTCTGTGTGACTTATTTCACTTAGAATTGTCATACCTAAATCCACTCATCATGCTGCTACTAGCCTTATGACAATGATTTCATGGCTGAGTGATATTCCATTGTACATAAGGACCACAACTTCTTTATCCATTTTTCTCTTTCCTGGGATATTTAAGGTGGAATGAAGTGGAGGTCCTTGGCAACACAGCAGCCCTAAACTTTGGTGTACTTGTTTCTTGCTGATTTTTAATTTTTCCAATTTATACCCCCATGCGTGGAAGTGCCCTATGCTCTCTAAGCTGTGTTTTTTAGACGTTTCAGGACACACCGTACACTTCTCCAGAGTGGCTGTTGGCAATTTACATCCCTCCCACCAGTGTAGCAAGGCTCCCATTTCTCGATGGCCTGTCCTGCATTTCTGGTTTTGACCCTTTTTTCAGCATGGCCCATTTGACCGATGGGAAGCGAGACTTCTTTGTAGCGCTGATTTGCCTTTCCAGGTTGCTTGGTTGGCCAAAAAGGGCGTATGCGTTTTTTCCTGAATATATTCAGGAAAAAACGCATACGCCCTTTTTGGCCAAGGGCATCATTATCAATGTTTTGCCGCTTTTCATGTGCTTTAAAGGCGATTCGTATCTACCTCCTGACATCTGTTTCCTGCAATTCTGCCTTGATTTCAAATCCTCTTTTTTGCCTTCCCTCAATATATTTGTGGACGAGAGTTATCATTTATAACTCTGCAGGTTTGTGAATTGCAGTGCCCTGAAGCTCCATTTTACAACTCGCTTTTTGGGAGCTGGCCGTAAAAGCGCAGGATGGCTTCAGGCCCTGTTCTCGTTCCGGGGGGCAGGCTGAGCCTGTGGTTAATTCTTCTTCCTGATGGGAAAATAGAGTGCCCTGTGCCTGTCCCAACACCAACAGCTAGTCTCTCATTGGTTCCCCATCTTCCCGTTCATCCTCAGGACAAATTGCAACCTGTACGGAACAGGAGGTTAAAGGTGCTGATGCTCCAAGTAGGGAGATTGCTAGTAAAGTGTCTGTAATGGCGAACCCGAGCACAAGGAGATGAGAAATGAGGTGCGTTTTAGAAACCTTTCCCCATCACACGGTGTACCATATTCTGGGTTTCTATGCATGTTTTCGATGTAGGAAGATGCCCTTGAACCTGGAGATTTGGGACCCATGGGATGGGTACCACGCAGTATTACTTTAAAGGGTCTGCGTTTACTCACCCAACCTCACCAAACCTCTCAGCCCCAAGAGTGTCCACCCTTATGTCTCATCCAGCTGTGGGTCTAGATATGGTCAATCCAGGTTCCATCACAGCCCCTGAACGAATTGTGTAAGAATTTCTCTCTCTTTCACTGTCTTTGTTTCATGGGGTTTTAAAAGTAATTTATTTTTAGAATGGGGTTTAGCTGCTTTTCACTGCTGTGTTTATGCCGCTTTACACCCACTTCACACACTAACAGAGAGATTTCAATACATAGGTTTTAAGATTATTACTAGTCAGATATATCCTTGTGTGGTGAATAGGGGGTGTTGAGTCCAGTTCTCTGAGCAAGGAGTAGGTCTTGTCTATTACATATTGGGTTTATGGAACGGTATCTCAGCTCATTTGAAACCCTTGTTTTATGTATCACCCCACCTCACCTTTCCTGTTAAGCAGCCATAGTGTGTTTTCTGCATGTGTGACTCTGTTCTGTTTTGTAATTCAGTTCAAGTGTAACGGTTTTTACTTTCCCTGTATAAGTGATATCTTATGAGAAGTGTCCTTTTCTGTGTGACTTATTTCACTTAGAATCGTCTCATACCTAAATCCACTCATCATGCTGCTACTAGCCTTAGGACATTGATTTCATGGCTGAGTGATATTCCATTGTACACAAGGACCACCACTTATTTATCCATTTTTATCTTTCCTGGGATATTTAAGATGGAATGAAGTGGAGGTCCTTGGCAACAGAGCAGCCCTAAACTTTGGTGTTCCTGTGTCTTGCTGATTTTTAACTTTCCCAATTTATACCCCCATGCATGGAAGTGCCCTATGCTCTCTAAGCTGTGTTTTTTAGATGTTTCAGGACACACTGTACCCTTCTCCAGAGTGGCTGTTGGCAATTTACATCCCGCCCATCAGCGTAGCAAGGCTCCCATTTCTCCATGGCCTGTCCTGCATTTCTGGTTTTGACACTTTTTTCAGCATGGCCCATTTGACCGATGGGAAGCGAGACTTCTTTGTAGCGCTGATTTGCCTTTCCAGGTTGCTTGGTTGGCCAAAAAGGGCGTATGCGTTTTTTCCTGAATATATTCAGGAAAAAACGCATACGCCCTTTTTGGCCAAGGGCATCATTATCAATGTTTTGCCGCTTTTCATGTGCTTTAAAGGCGATTCGTA
Organism: Balaenoptera physalus; assembly: GCF_965194825.1. NCBI lineage: Eukaryota > Metazoa > Chordata > Mammalia > Artiodactyla > Balaenopteridae > Balaenoptera > Balaenoptera physalus. Next base: position 936,874 of record NW_028126427.1, read on the forward strand.
TCTACCTCCTGAAATCTGTTTCCTGCAATTCTGCCTTGATTTCAAATCCTCTTTTTTGCCTTCCCTCAATATATTTGTGGAGGAGAGTTATCATTTATAACTCTGCTGGTTCGTGAATTGCAGTGCCCTGAAGCTCCATTTTACATCTTGCTTTTTTGGGACCTGGCTACAAAAGCGCTGGATGGCTTCAGGCCCTGTTCTGGTTCTGGGGAGCAGGCTGAGCCTGTGGTTAATTCTTCTTCCTGATGGGAAAATAGAGTGACCTGTGTCTGTCCCAATACCAAGAGCTAGTCTCTCATTGGTTCCCCGTCTTCCCGTTCATCCTCAAGACAAATTGCAACCTGTACGGAACAGGAGGTTAAAGGTGCTGATACTCCAAGTAGGGAGATTGCTAGTAATGTGGCTGGAATGGCGAACCGGAGCTCAAGGAGATGAGAAATGAGGTGCGTTTTAGAAACCTTTCCCCATCACATGGTGTACCATCTTCTGGGTTTCTCATGCATGTTTTCAATGTAGGAAGATGCCCTTGATCCTTGAGATTTGGGACCCGTGGGATGGGTTCCAAGCAGTATTACTTTAAAGGGTCTGCGTTTGCTCACTCAACCTCACCAAACCTCTCAGGCCCAAGAGTGTCCACCCTTATGTCTCATCGAGCTGTGGGTCTAGATATGGTCAATCCAGGTTGCATCACAGCCCCTGAACGAATTGTGTAAGAATTTCTCTCTCTTTCTCTGTCTTTGTTTCATGGGTTTTTAAAAGTAATTTATTTTTATAATGGGGTTTAGCTGCTTTTCACTGCTGTGTTTATGCCGCTTTACACCCACTTGACACACTAACAGAGAGATATCAAAACATAGGTTTTAAGATTATTACTAGTCAGTTATATTGTTGTGTGGTGAATAAGGCGTGTTGAATCCGTTCTCTGAGCAAGGAGTAGGTGTTGTCTGTTACATATTGGGTTTATGGAACGGTATCTGAGCTAATTTGAAACCCTTGTTTTATGTATCACCCCACCTCACCTTTCCCGTTAAGCAGCCATAGTTTGTTTTCTGCATGTGTGACTCTGTCCTGTTTTTTAATTCAGTTCAAGTGTAACGGTTTTTACATTCCCTCTATAAGTGATATCTTATGAGAAGTGTCCTTTTCTGTGTGACTTATTTCACTTAGAATTGTCATACCTAAATCCACTCATCATGCTGCTACTAGCCTTATGACAATGATTTCATGGCTGAGTGATATTCCATTGTACATAAGGACCACAACTTCTTTATCCATTTTTCTCTTTCCTGGGATATTTAAGGTGGAATGAAGTGGAGGTCCTTGGCAACACAGCAGCCCTAAACTTTGGTGTACTTGTTTCTTGCTGATTTTTAATTTTTCCAATTTATACCCCCATGCGTGGAAGTGCCCTATGCTCTCTAAGCTGTGTTTTTTAGACGTTTCAGGACACACCGTACACTTCTCCAGAGTGGCTGTTGGCAATTTACATCCCTCCCATCAGTGTAGCAAGGCTCCCATTTCTCCATGGCCTGTCCTGCATTTCTGGTTTTGACCCTTTTTTCAGCATGGCCCATTTGACCGATGGGAAGCGAGACTTCTTTGTAGCGCTGATTTGCCTTTCCAGGTTGCTTGGTTGGCCAAAAAGGGCGTATGCGTTTTTTCCTGAATATATTCAGGAAAAAACGCATACGCCCTTTTTGGCCAAGGGCATCATTATCAATGTTTTGCCGCTTTTCATGTGCTTTAAAGGCGATTCGTATCTACCTCCTGAAATCTGTTTCCTGCAATTCTGCCTTGATTTCAAATCCTCTTTTTTGCCTTCCCTCAATATATTTGTGGACGAGAGTTATCATTTATAACTCTGCAGGTTTGTGAATTGCAGTGCCCTGAAGCTCCATTTTACAACTCGCTTTTTGGGAGCTGGCCGTAAAAGCGCAGGATGGCTTCAGGCCCTGTTCTCGTTCCGGGGGGCAGGCTGAGCCTGTGGTTAATTCTTCTTCCTGATGGGAAAATAGAGTGCCCTGTGCCTGTCCCAACACCAACAGCTAGTCTCTCATTGGTTCCCCATCTTCCCGTTCATCCTCAGGACAAATTGCAACCTGTACGGAACAGGAGGTTAAAGGTGCTGATGCTCCAAGTAGGGAGATTGCTAGTAAAGTGGCTGTAATGGCGAACCCGAGCACAAGGAGATGAGAAATGAGGTGCGTTTTAGAAACTTTTCCCCATCACACGGTGTACCATATTCTGGGTTTCTATGCATGTTTTCGATGTAGGAAGATGCCCTTGAACCTGGAGATTTGGGACCCATGGGATGGGTACCACGCAGTATTACTTTAAAGGGTCTGCGTTTACTCACCCAACCTCACCAAACCTCTCAGCCCCAAGAGTGTCCACCCTTATGTCTCATCCAGCTGTGGGTCTAGATATGGTCAATCCAGGTTCCATCACAGCCCCTGAACGAATTGTGTAAGAATTTCTCTCTCTTTCACTGTCTTTGTTTCATGGGGTTTTAAAAGTAATTTATTTTTAGAATGGGGTTTAGCTGCTTTTCACTGCTGTGTTTATGCCGCTTTACACCCACTTCACACACTAACAGAGAGATTTCAATACATAGGTTTTAAGATTATTACTAGTCAGATATATCCTTGTGTGGTGAATAGGGGGTGTTGAGTCCAGTTCTCTGAGCAAGGAGTAGGTCTTGTCTATTACATATTGGGTTTATGGAACGGTATCTCAGCTCATTTGAAACCCTTGTTTTATGTATCACCCCACCTCACCTTTCCTGTTAAGCAGCCATAGTGTGTTTTCTGCATGTGTGACTCTGTTCTGTTTTGTAATTCAGTTCAAGTGTAACGGTTTTTACTTTCCCTGTATAAGTGATATCTTATTAGAAGTGTCCTTTTCTGTGTGACTTATTTCACTTAGAATCGTCTTGTACCTAATTCCACTCATCATGCTGCTACTAGCCTTAGGACATTGATTTCATGGCTGAGTGATATTCCATTGTACATAAGGACCACCACTTATTTATCCATTTTTATCTTTCCTGGGATATTTAAGGTGGAATGAAGTGGAGGTCCTTGGCAACAGAGAAGCCCTAAACTTTGGTGTTCCTGTGTCTTGCTGATTTTTAATTTTCCCAATTTATACCCCCATGCATGGAAGTGCCCTATGCTCTCTAAGCTGTGTTTTTTAGATGTTTCAGGACTCACCGTACCCTTCTCCAGAGTGGCTGTTGGCAATTTACATCCCGCCCATCAGCGTAGCAAGGCTACCATTTCTCCATGGCCTGTCCTGCATTTCTGGTTTTGACACTTTTTTCAGCATGGCCCATTTGACCGATGGGAAGCGAGACTTCTTTGTAGTGCTGATTTGCCTTTCCAGGTTGCTTGGTTGGCCAAAAAGGGCGTATGCGTTTTTTCCTGAATATATTCAGGAAAAAACGCATACGCCCTTTTTGGCCAAGGGCATCATTATCAATGTTTTGCCGCTTTTCATGTGCTTTAAAGGCGATTCGTATCTACCTCCTGAAATCTGTTTCCTGCAATTCTGCCTTGATTTCAAATCCTCTTTTTTGCCTTCCCTCAATATATTTGTGGAGGAGAGTTATCATTTATAACTCTGCTGGTTCGTGAATTGCAGTGCCCTGAAGCTCCATTTTACAACTTGCTTTTTTGGGAGCTGGCTACAAAAGCGCTGGATGGCTTCAGGCCCTGTTCTGGTTCTGGGGAGCAGGCTGAGCCTGTGGTTAATTCTTCTTCCTGATGGGAAAATAGAGTGACCTGTGTCTGTCCCAATACCAAGAGCTAGTCTCTCATTGGTTCCCCATCTTCCCGTTCATCCTCAAGACAAATTGCAACCTGTACGGAACAGGAGGTTAAAGGTGCTGATACTCCAAGTAGGGAGATTGCTAGTAATGTGGCTGGAATGGCGAACCGGAGCTCAAGGAGATGAGAAATGAGGTGCGTTTTAGAAACCTTTCCCCATCACATGGTGTACCATCTTCTGGGTTTCTCATGCATGTTTTCAATGTAGGAAGATGCCCTTGATCCTTGAGATTTGGGACCCATGGGATGGGTTCCAAGCAGTATTACTTTAAAGGGTCTGCGTTTGCTCACTCAACCTCACCAAACCTCTCAGGCCCAAGAGTGTCCACCCTTATGTCTCATCGAGCTGTGGCTCTAGATATGGTCAATCCAGGTTGCATCACAGCCCCTGAACGAATTGTGTAAGAATTTCTCTCTCTTTCTCTGTCTTTGTTTCATGGGTTTTTAAAAGTAATTTATTTTTATAATGGGGTTTAGCTGCTTTTCACTGCTGTGTTTATGCCGCTTTACACCCACTTGACACACTAACAGAGAGATATCAAAACATAGGTTTTAAGATTATTACTAGTCAGTTATATTGTTGTGTGGTGAATAAGGCGTGTTGAATCCGTTCTCTGAGCAAGGAGTAGGTGTTGTCTGTTACATATTGGGTTTATGGAACGGTATCTGAGCTAATTTGAAACCCTTGTTTTATGTATCACCCCACCTCACCTTTCCCGTTAAGCAGCCATAGTTTGTTTTCTGCATGTGTGACTCTGTCCTGTTTTTTAATTCAGTTCAAGTGTAACGGTTTTTACATTCCCTCTATAAGTGATATCTTATGAGAAGTGTCCTTTTCTGTGTGACTTATTTCACTTAGAATTGTCATACCTAAATCCACTCATCATGCTGCTACTAGCCTTATGACAATGATTTCATGGCTGAGTGATATTCCATTGTACATAAGGACCACTACTTCTTTATCCATTTTTCTCTTTCCTGGGATATTTAAGGTGGAATGAAGTGGAGGTCCTTGGCAACACAGCAGCCCTAAACTTTGGTGTACTTGTTTCTTGCTGATTTTTAATTTTTCCAATTTATACCCCCATGCGTGGAAGTGCCCTATGCTCTCTAAGCTGTGTTTTTTAGACGTTTCAGGACACACCGTACACTTCTCCAGAGTGGCTGTTGGCAATTAACATCCCTCCCATCAGTGTAGCAAGGCTCCCATTTCTCCATGGCCTGTCCTGCATTTCTGGTTTTGACCCTTTTTTCAGCATGGCCCATTTGACCGATGGGAAGCGAGACTTCTTTGTAGCGCTGATTTGCCTTTCCAGGTTGCTTGGTTGGCCAAAAAGGGCGTATGCGTTTTTTCCTGAATATATTCAGGAAAAAACGCATACGCCCTTTTTGGCCAAGGGCATCATTATCAATGTTTTGCCGCTTTTCATGTGCTTTAAAGGCGATTCGTATCTACCTCCTGAAATCTGTTTCCTGCAATTCTGCCTTGATTTCAAATCCTCTTTTTTGCCTTCCCTCAATATATTTGTGGACGAGAGTTATCATTTATAACTCTGCAGGTTTGTGAATTGCAGTGCCCTGAAGCTCCATTTTACAACTCGCTTTTTGGGAGCTGGCCGTAAAAGCGCAGGATGGCTTCAGGCCCTGTTCTCGTTCCGGGGGGCAGGCTGAGCCTGTGGTTAATTCTTCTTCCTGATGGGAAAATAGAGTGCCCTGTGCCTGTCCCAACACCAACAGCTAGTCTCTCATTGGTTCCCCATCTTCCCGTTCATCCTCAGGACAAATTGCAACCTGTACGGAACAGGAGGTTAAAGGTGCTGATGCTCCAAGTAGGGAGATTGCTAGTAAAGTGGCTGCAATGGCGAACCCGAGCACAAGGAGATGAGAAATGAGGTGCGTTTTAGAAACCTTTCCCCATCACACGGTGTACCATATTCTGGGTTTCTATGCATGTTTTCGATGTAGGAAGATGCCCTTGAACCTGGAGATTTGGGACCCATGGGATGGGTACCACGCAGTATTACTTTAAAGGGTCTGCGTTTACTCACCCAACCTCACCAAACCTCTCAGCCCCAAGAGTGTCCACCCTTATGTCTCATCCAGCTGTGGGTCTAGATATGGTCAATCCAGGTTGCATCACAGCCCCTGAACGAATTGTGTAAGAATTTCTCTCTCTTTCTCTGTCTTTGTTTCATGGGTTTTTAAAAGTAATTTATTTTTATAATGGGGTTTAGCTGCTTTTCACTGCTGTGTTTATGCCGCTTTACACCCACTTGACACACTAACAGAGAGATATCAAAACATAGGTTTTAAGATTATTACTAGTCAGTTATATTGTTGTGTGGTGAATAAGGCGTGTTGAATCCGTTCTCTGAGCAAGGAGTAGGTGTTGTCTGTTACATATTGGGTTTATGGAACGGTATCTGAGCTAATTTGAAACCCTTGTTTTATGTATCACCCCACCTCACCTTTCCCGTTAAGCAGCCATAGTTTGTTTTCTGCATGTGTGACTCTGTCCTGTTTTTTAATTCAGTTCAAGTGTAACGGTTTTTACATTCCCTCTATAAGTGATATCTTATGAGAAGTGTCCTTTTCTGTGTGACTTATTTCACTTAGAATTGTCATACCTAAATCCACTCATCATGCTGCTACTAGCCTTATGACAATGATTTCATGGCTGAGTGATATTCCATTGTACATAAGGACCACAACTTCTTTATCCATTTTTCTCTTTCCTGGGATATTTAAGGTGGAATGAAGTGGAGGTCCTTGGCAACACAGCAGCCCTAAACTTTGGTGTACTTGTTTCTTGCTGATTTTTAATTTTTCCAATTTATACCCCCATGCGTGGAAGTGCCCTATGCTCTCTAAGCTGTGTTTTTTAGACGTTTCAGGACACACCGTACACTTCTCCAGAGTGGCTGTTGGCAATTTACATCCCTCCCATCAGTGTAGCAAGGCTCCCATTTCTCCATGGCCTGTCCTGCATTTCTGGTTTTGACCCTTTTTTCAGCATGGCCCATTTGACCGATGGGAAGCGAGACTTCTTTGTAGCGCTGATTTGCCTTTCCAGGTTGCTTGGTTGGCCAAAAAGGGCGTATGTGTTTTTTCCTGAATATATTCAGGAAAAAACGCATACGCACTTTTTGGCCAAGGGCATCATTATCAATGTTTTGCCGCTTTTCATGTGCTTTAAAGGCGATTCGTATCTACCTCCTGAAATCTGTTTCCTGCAATTCTGCCTTGATTTCAAATCCTCTTTTTTGCCTTCCCTCAATATATTTGTGGACGAGAGTTATCATTTATAACTCTGCAGGTTTGTGAATTGCAGTGCCCTGAAGCTCCATTTTACAACTCGCTTTTTGGGAGCTGGCCGTAAAAGCGCAGGATGGCTTCAGGCCCTGTTCTCGTTCCGGGGGGCAGGCTGAGCCTGTGGTTAATTCTTCTTCCTGATGGGAAAATAGAGTGCCCTGTGCCTGTCCCAACACCAAGAGCTAGTCTCTCATTGGTTCCTCATCTTCCCGTTCATCCTCAGGACAAATTGCAACCTGTACGGAACAGGAGGTTAAAGGTGCTGATGCTCCAAGTAGGGAGATTGCTAGTAAAGTGGCTGTAATGGCGAACCCGAGCACAAGGAGATGAGAAATGAGGTGCGTTTTAGAAACTTTTCCCCATCACACGGTGTACCATATTCTGGGTTTCTATGCATGTTTTCGATGTAGGAAGATGCCCTTGAACCTGGAGATTTGGGACCCATGGGATGGGTACCACGCAGTATTACTTTAAAGGGTCTGCGTTTACTCACCCAACCTCACCAAACCTCTCAGCCCCAAGAGTGTCCACCCTTATGTCTCATCCAGCTGTGGGTCTAGATATGGTCAATCCAGGTTCCATCACAGCCCCTGAACGAATTGTGTAAGAATTTCTCTCTCTTTCACTGTCTTTGTTTCATGGGGTTTTAAAAGTAATTTATTTTTAGAATGGGGTTTAGCTGCTTTTCACTGCTGTGTTTATGCCGCTTTACACCCACTTCACACACTAACAGAGAGATTTCAATACATAGGTTTTAAGATTATTACTAGTCAGATATATCCTTGTGTGGTGAATAGGGGGTGTTGAGTCCAGTTCTCTGAGCAAGGAGTAGGTCTTGTCTATTACATATTGGGTTTATGGAACGGTATCTCAGCTCATTTGAAACCCTTGTTTTATGTATCACCCCACCTCACCTTTCCTGTTAAGCAGCCATAGTGTGTTTTCTGCATGTGTGACTCTGTTCTGTTTTGTAATTCAGTTCAAGTGTAACGGTTTTTACTTTCCCTGTATAAGTGATATCTTATGAGAAGTGTCCTTTTCTGTGTGACTTATTTCACTTAGAATCGTCTTGTACCTAAATCCACTCATCATGCTTCTACTAGCCTTAGGACATTGATTTCATGGCTGAGTGATATTCCATTGTACATAAGGACCACCACTTATTTATCCATTTTTATCTTTCCTGGGATATTTAAGGTGGAATGAAGTGGAGGTCCTTGGCAACAGAGAAGCCCTAAACTTTGGTGTTCCTGTGTCTTGCTGATTTTTAATTTTCCCAATTTATACCCCCATGCATGGAAGTACCCTATGCTCTCTAAGCTGTGTTTTTTAGATGTTTCAGGACTCACTGTACCCTTCTCCAGAGTGGCTGTTAGCAATTTACATCCCGCCCATCAGCGTAGCAAGGCTCCCATTTCTCCATGGCCTGTCCTGCATTTCTGGTTTTGACACTTTTTTCAGCATGGCCCATTTGACCGATGGGAAGCGAGACTTCTTTGTAGCGCTGATTTGCCTTTCCAGGTTGCTTGGTTGGCCAAAAAGGGCGTATGCGTTTTTTCCTGAATATATTCAGGAAAAAACGCATACGCCCTTTTTGGCCAAGGGCATCATTATCAATGTTTTGCCGCTTTTCATGTGCTTTAAAGGTGATTCGTATCTACCTCCTGAAATCTGTTTCCTGCAATTCTGCCTTGATTTCAAATCCTCTTTTTTGCCTTCCCTCAATATATTTGTGGAGGAGAGTTATCATTTATAACTCTGCTGGTTCATGAATTGCAGTGCCCTGAAGCTCCATTTTACAACTTGCTTTTTTGGGAGCTGGCTACAAAAGCGCTGGATGGCTTCAGGCCCTGTTCTGGTTCTGGGGAGCAGGCTGAGCCTGTGGTTAATTCTTCTTCCTGATGGGAAAATAGAGTGACCTGTGTCTGTCCCAATACCAAGAGCTAGTCTCTCATTGGTTCCCCGTCTTCCCGTTCATCCTCAAGACAAATTGCAACCTGTACGGAACAGGAGGTTAAAGGTGCTGATACTCCAAGTAGGGAGATTGCTAGTAATGTGGCTGGAATGGCGAACCGGAGCTCAAGGAGATGAGAAATGAGGTGCGTTTTAGAAACCTTTCCCCATCACATGGTGTACCATCTTCTGGGTTTCTCATGCATGTTTTCAATGTAGGAAGATGCCCTTGATCCTTGAGATTTGGGACCCGTGGGATGGGTTCCAAGCAGTATTACTTTAAAGGGTCTGCGTTTGCTCACTCAACCTCACCAAACCTCTCAGGCCCAAGAGTGTCCACCCTTATGTCTCATCGAGCTGTGGGTCTAGATATGGTCAATCCAGGTTGCATCACAGCCCCTGAACGAATTGTGTAAGAATTTCTCTCTCTTTCTCTGTCTTTGTTTCATGGGTTTTTAAAAGTAATTTATTTTTATAATGGGGTTTAGCTGCTTTTCACTGCTGTGTTTATGCCGCTTTACACCCACTTGACACACTAACAGAGAGATATCAAAACATAGGTTTTAAGATTATTACTAGTCAGTTATATTGTTGTGTGGTGAATAAGGCGTGTTAAATCCGTTCTCTGAGCAAGGAGTAGGTGTTGTCTGTTACATATTGGGTTTATGGAACGGTATCTGAGCTAATTTGAAACCCTTGTTTTATGTATCACCCCACCTCACCTTTCCCGTTAAGCAGCCATAGTTTGTTTTCTGCATGTGTGACTCTGTCCTGTTTTTTAATTCAGTTCAAGTGTAACGGTTTTTACATTCCCTCTATAAGTGATATCTTATGAGAAGTGTCCTTTTCTGTGTGACTTATTTCACTTAGAATTGTCATACCTAAATCCACTCATCATGCTGCTACTAGCCTTATGACAATGATTTCATGGCTGAGTGATATTCCATTGTACATAAGGACCACTACTTCTTTATCCATTTTTCTCTTTCCTGGGATATTTAAGGTGGAATGAAGTGGAGGTCCTTGGCAACACAGCAGCCCTAAACTTTGGTGTACTTGTTTCTTGCTGATTTTTAATTTTTCCAATTTATACCCCCATGCGTGGAAGTGCCCTATGCTCTCTAAGCTGTGTTTTTTAGACGTTTCAGGACACACCGTACACTTCTCCAGAGTGGCTGTTGGCAATTTACATCCCTCCCATCAGTGTAGCAAGGCTCCCATTTCTCCATGGCCTGTCCTGCATTTCTGGTTTTGACCCTTTTTTCAGCATGGCCCATTTGACCGATGGGAAGCGAGACTTCTTTGTAGCGCTGATTTGCCTTTCCAGGTTGCTTGGTTGGCCAAAAAGGGCGTATGCGTTTTTTCCTGAATATATTCAGGAAAAAACGCATACGCCCTTTTTGGCCAAGGGCATCATTATCAATGTTTTGCCGCTTTTCATGTGCTTTAAAGGCGATTCGTATCTACCTCCTGAAATCTGTTTCCTGCAATTCTGCCTTGATTTCAAATCCTCTTTTTTGCCTTCCCTCAATATATTTGTGGACGAGAGTTATCATTTATAACTCTGCAGGTTTGTGAATTGCAGTGCCCTGAAGCTCCATTTTACAACTCGCTTTTTGGGAGCTGGCCGTAAAAGCGCAGGATGGCTTCAGGCCCTGTTCTCGTTCCGGGGGGCAGGCTGAGCCTGTGGTTAATTCTTCTTCCTGATGGGAAAATAGAGTGCCCTGTGCCTGTCCCAACACCAACAACTAGTCTCTCATTGGTTCCCCATCTTCCCGTTCATCCTCAGGACAAATTGCAACCTGTACGGAACAGGAGGTTAAAGGTGCTGATGCTCCAAGTAGGGAGATTGCTAGTAAAGTGGCTGCAATGGCGAACCCGAGCACAAGGAGATGAGAAATGAGGTGCGTTTTAGAAACCTTTCCCCATCACACGGTGTACCATATTCTGGGTTTCTATGCATGTTTTCGATGTAGGAAGATGCCCTTGAACCTGGAGATTTGGGACCCATGGGATGGGTACCACGCAGTATTACTTTAAAGGGTCTGCGTTTACTCACCCAACCTCACCAAACCTCTCAGCCCCAAGAGTGTCCACCCTTATGTCTCATCCAGCTGTGGGTCTAGATATGGTCAATCCAGGTTGCATCACAGCCCCTGAACGAATTGTGTAAGAATTTCTCTCTCTTTCTCTGTCTTTGTTTCATGGGTTTTTAAAAGTAATTTATTTTTATAATGGGGTTTAGCTGCTTTTCACTGCTGTGTTTATGCCGCTTTACACCCACTTGACACACTAACAGAGAGATATCAAAACATAGGTTTTAAGATTATTACTAGTCAGTTATATTGTTGTGTGGTGAATAAGGCGTGTTGAATCCGTTCTCTGAGCAAGGAGTAGGTGTTGTCTGTTACATATTGGGTTTATGGAACGGTATCTGAGCTAATTTGAAACCCTTGTTTTATCTATCACCCCACCTCACCTTTCCCGTTAAGCAGCCATAGTTTGTTTTCTGCATGTGTGACTCTGTCCTGTTTTTTAATTCAGTTCAAGTGTAACGGTTTTTACATTCCCTCTATAAGTGATATCTTATGAGAAGTGTCCTTTTCTGTGTGACTTATTTCACTTAGAATTGTCATACCTAAATCCACTCATCATGCTGCTACTAGCCTTATGACAATGATTTCATGGCTGAGTGATATTCCATTGTACATAAGGACCACAACTTCTTTATCCATTTTTCTCTTTCCTGGGATATTTAAGGTGGAATGAAGTGGAGGTCCTTGGCAACACAGCAGCCCTAAACTTTGGTGTACTTGTTTCTTGCTGATTTTTAATTTTTCCAATTTATACCCCCATGCGTGGAAGTGCCCTATGCTCTCTAAGCTGTGTTTTTTAGACGTTTCAGGACACACCGTACACTTCTCCAGAGTGGCTGTTGGCAATTTACATCCCTCCCATCAGTGTAGCAAGGCTCCCATTTCTCCATGGCCTGTCCTGCATTTCTGGTTTTGACCCTTTTTTCAGCATGGCCCATTTGACCGATGGGAAGCGAGACTTCTTTGTAGCGCTGATTTGCCTTTCCAGGTTGCTTGGTTGGCCAAAAAGGGCGTATGCGTTTTTTCCTGAATATATTCAGGAAAAAACGCATACGCCCTTTTTGGCCAAGGGCATCATTATCAATGTTTTGCCGCTTTTCATGTGCTTTAAAGGCGATTCGTATCTACCTCCTGACATCTGTTTCCTGCAATTCTGCCTTGATTTCAAATCCTCTTTTTTGCCTTCCCTCAATATATTTGTGGACGAGAGTTATCATTTATAACTCTGCAGGTTTGTGAATTGCAGTGCCCTGAAGCTCCATTTTACAACTCGCTTTTTGGGAGCTGGCCGTAAAAGCGCAGGATGGCTTCAGGCCCTGTTCTCGTTCCGGGGGGCAGGCTGAGCCTGTGGTTAATTCTTCTTCCTGATGGGAAAATAGAGTGCCCTGTGCCTGTCCCAACACCAACAGCTAGTCTCTCATTGGTTCCCCATCTTCCCGTTCATCCTCAGGACAAATTGCAACCTGTACGGAACAGGAGGTTAAAGGTGCTGATGCTCCAAGTAGGGAGATTGCTAGTAAAGTGGCTGTAATGGCGAACCCGAGCACAAGGAGATGAGAAATGAGGTGCGTTTTAGAAACCTTTCCCCATCACACGGTGTACCATATTCTGGGTTTCTATGCATGTTTTCGATGTAGGAAGATGCCCTTGAACCTGGAGATTTGGGACCCATGGGATGGGTACCACGCAGTATTACTTTAAAGGGTCTGCGTTTACTCACCCAACCTCACCAAACCTCTCAGCCCCAAGAGTGTCCACCCTTATGTCTCATCCAGCTGTGGGTCTAGATATGGTCAATCCAGGTTCCATCACAGCCCCTGAACGAATTGTGTAAGAATTTCTCTCTCTTTCACTGTCTTTGTTTCATGGGGTTTTAAAAGTAATTTATTTTTAGAATGGGCTTTAGCTGCTTTTCACTGCTGTGTTTATGCCGCTTTACACCCACTTCACACACTAACAGAGAGATTTCAATACATAGGTTTTAAGATTATTACTAGTCAGATATATCCTTGTGTGGTGAATAGGGGGTGTTGAGTCCAGTTCTCTGAGCAAGGAGTAGGTCTTGTCTATTACATATTGGGTTTATGGAACGGTATCTCAGCTCATTTGAAACCCTTGTTTTATGTATCACCCCACCTCACCTTTCCTGTTAAGCAGCCATAGTGTGTTTTCTGCATGTGTGACTCTGTTCTGTTTTGTAATTCAGTTCAAGTGTAACGGTTTTTACTTTCCCTGTATAAGTGATATCTTATGAGAAGTGTCCTTTTCTGTGTGACTTATTTCACTTAGAATCGTCTTGTACCTAAATCCACTCATCATGCTGCTACTAGCCTTAGGACATTGATTTCATGGCTGAGTGATATTCCATTGTACATAAGGACCACCACTTATTTATCCATTTTTATCTTTCCTGGGATATTTAAGGTGGAATGAAGTGGAGGTCCTTGGCAACAGAGAAGCCCTAAACTTTGGTGTTCCTGTGTCTTGCTGATTTTTAATTTTCCCAATTTATACCCCCATGCATGGAAGTGCCCTATGCTCTCTAAGCTGTGTTTTTTAGATGTTTCAGGACTCACTGTACCCTTCTCCAGAGTGGCTGTTGGCAATTTACATCCCGCCCATCAGCGTAGCAAGGCTCCCATTTCTCCATGGCCTGTCCTGCATTTCTGGTTTTGACACTTTTTTCAGCATGGCCCATTTGACCGATGGGAAGCGAGACTTCTTTGTAGCGCTGATTTGCCTTTCCAGGTTGCTTGGTTGGCCAAAAAGGGCGTATGCGTTTTTTCCTGAATATATTCAGGAAAAAACGCATACGCCCTTTTTGGCCAAGGGCATCATTATCAATGTTTTGCCGCTTTTCATGTGCTTTAAAGGCGATTCGTATCTACCTCCTGAAATATGTTTCCTGCAATTCTGCCTTGATTTCAAATCCTCTTTTTTGCCTTCCCTCAATATATTTGTGGAGGAGAGTTATCATTTATAACTCTGCTGGTTCATGAATTGCAGTGCCCTGAAGCTCCATTTTACAACTTGCTTTTTTGGGAGCTGGCTACAAAAGCGCTGGATGGCTTCAGGCCCTGTTCTGGTTCTGGGGAGCAGGCTGAGCCTGTGGTTAATTCTTCTTCCTGATGGGAAAATAGAGTGACCTGTGTCTGTCCCAATACCAAGAGCTAGTCTCTCATTGGTTCCCCGTCTTCCCGTTCATCCTCAAGACAAATTGCAACCTGTACGGAACAGGAGGTTAAAGGTGCTGATACTCCAAGTAGGGAGATTGCTAGTAATGTGGCTGGAATGGCGAACCGGAGCTCAAGGAGATGAGAAATGAGGTGCGTTTTAGAAACCTTTCCCCATCACATGGTGTACCATCTTCTGGGTTTCTCATGCATGTTTTCAATGTAGGAAGATGCCCTTGATCCTTGAGATTTGGGACCCGTGGGATGGGTTCCAAGCAGTATTACTTTAAAGGGTCTGCGTTTGCTCACTCAACCTCACCAAACCTCTCAGGCCCAAGAGTGTCCACCCTTATGTCTCATCGAGCTGTGGGTCTAGATATGGTCAATCCAGGTTGCATCACAGCCCCTGAACGAATTGTGTAAGAATTTCTCTCTCTTTCTCTGTCTTTGTTTCATGGGTTTTTAAAAGTAATTTATTTTTATAATGGGGTTTAGCTGCTTTTCACTGCTGTGTTTATGCCGCTTTACACCCACTTGACACACTAACAGAGAGATATCAAAACATAGGTTTTAAGATTATTACTAGTCAGTTATATTGTTGTGTGGTGAATAAGGCGTGTTAAATCCGTTCTCTGAGCAAGGAGTAGGTGTTGTCTGTTACATATTGGGTTTATGGAACGGTATCTGAGCTAATTTGAAACCCTTGTTTTATGTATCACCCCACCTCACCTTTCCCGTTAAGCAGCCATAGTTTGTTTTCTGCATGTGTGACTCTGTCCTGTTTTTTAATTCAGTTCAAGTGTAACGGTTTTTACATTCCCTCTATAAGTGATATCTTATGAGAAGTGTCCTTTTCTGTGTGACTTATTTCACTTAGAATTGTCATACCTAAATCCACTCATCATGCTGCTACTAGCCTTATGACAATGATTTCATGGCTGAGTGATATTCCATTGTACATAAGGACCACTACTTCTTTATCCATTTTTCTCTTTCCTGGGATATTTAAGGTGGAATGAAGTGGAGGTCCTTGGCAACACAGCAGCCCTAAACTTTGGTGTACTTGTTTCTTGCTGATTTTTAATTTTTCCAATTTATACCCCCATGCGTGGAAGTGCCCTATGCTCTCTAAGCTGTGTTTTTTAGACGTTTCAGGACACACCGTACACTTCTCCAGAGTGGCTGTTGGCAATTTACATCCCTCCCATCAGTGTAGCAAGGCTCCCATTTCTCCATGGCCTGTCCTGCATTTCTGGTTTTGACCCTTTTTTCAGCATGGCCCATTTGACCGATGGGAAGCGAGACTTCTTTGTAGCGCTGATTTGCCTTTCCAGGTTGCTTGGTTGGCCAAAAAGGGCGTATGCGTTTTTTCCTGAATATATTCAGGAAAAAACGCATACGCCCTTTTTGGCCAAGGGCATCATTATCAATGTTTTGCCGCTTTTCATGTGCTTTAAAGGCGATTCGTATCTACCTCCTGAAATCTGTTTCCTGCAATTCTGCCTTGATTTCAAATCCTCTTTTTTGCCTTCCCTCAATATATTTGTGGACGAGAGTTATCATTTATAACTCTGCAGGTTTGTGAATTGCAGTGCCCTGAAGCTCCATTTTACAACTCGCTTTTTGGGAGCTGGCCGTAAAAGCGCAGGATGGCTTCAGGCCCTGTTCTCGTTCCGGGGGGCAGGCTGAGCCTGTGGTTAATTCTTCTTCCTGATGGGAAAATAGAGTGCCCTGTGCCTGTCCCAACACCAACAGCTAGTCTCTCATTGGTTCCCCATCTTCCCGTTCATCCTCAGGACAAATTGCAACCTGTACGGAACAGGAGGTTAAAGGTGCTGATGCTCCAAGTAGGGAGATTGCTAGTAAAGTGGCTGCAATGGCGAACCCGAGCACAAGGAGATGAGAAATGAGGTGCGTTTTAGAAACCTTTCCCCATCACACGGTGTACCATATTCTGGGTTTCTATGCATGTTTTCGATGTAGGAAAATGCCCTTGAACCTGGAGATTTGGGACCCATGGGATGGGTACCACGCAGTATTACTTTAAAGGGTCTGCGTTTACTCACCCAACCTCACCAAACCTCTCAGCCCCAAGAGTGTCCACCCTTATGTCTCATCCAGCTGTGGGTCTAGATATGGTCAATCCAGGTTGCATCACAGCCCCTGAACGAATTGTGTAAGAATTTCTCTCTCTTTCTCTGTCTTTGTTTCATGGGTTTTTAAAAGTAATTTATTTTTATAATGGGGTTTAGCTGCTTTTCACTGCTGTGTTTATGCCGCTTTACACCCACTTGACACACTAACAGAGAGATATCAAAACATAGGTTTTAAGATTATTACTAGTCAGTTATATTGTTGTGTGGTGAATAAGGCGTGTTGAATCCGTTCTCTGAGCAAGGAGTAGGTGTTGTCTGTTACATATTGGGTTTATGGAACGGTATCTGAGCTAATTTGAAACCCTTGTTTTATCTATCACCCCACCTCACCTTTCCCGTTAAGCAGCCATAGTTTGTTTTCTGCATGTGTGACTCTGTCCTGTTTTTTAATTCAGTTCAAGTGTAACGGTTTTTACATTCCCTCTATAAGTGATATCTTATGAGAAGTGTCCTTTTCTGTGTGACTTATTTCACTTAGAATTGTCATACCTAAATCCACTCATCATGCTGCTACTAGCCTTATGACAATGATTTCATGGCTGAGTGATATTCCATTGTACATAAGGACCACAACTTCTTTATCCATTTTTCTCTTTCCTGGGATATTTAAGGTGGAATGAAGTGGAGGTCCTTGGCAACACAGCAGCCCTAAACTTTGGTGTACTTGTTTCTTGCTGATTTTTAATTTTTCCAATTTATACCCCCATGCGTGGAAGTGCCCTATGCTCTCTAAGCTGTGTTTTTTAGACGTTTCAGGACACACCGTACACTTCTCCAGAGTGGCTGTTGGCAATTTACATCCCTCCCATCAGTGTAGCAAGGCTCCCATTTCTCCATGGCCTGTCCTGCATTTCTGGTTTTGACCCTTTTTTCAGCATGGCCCATTTGACCGATGGGAAGCGAGACTTCTTTGTAGCGCTGATTTGCCTTTCCAGGTTGCTTGGTTGGCCAAAAAGGGCGTATGCGTTTTTTCCTGAATATATTCAGGAAAAAACGCATACGCCCTTTTTGGCCAAGGGCATCATTATCAATGTTTTGCCGCTTTTCATGTGCTTTAAAGGCGATTCGTATCTACCTCCTGACATCTGTTTCCTGCAATTCTGCCTTGATTTCAAATCCTCTTTTTTGCCTTCCCTCAATATATTTGTGGACGAGAGTTATCATTTATAACTCTGCAGGTTTGTGAATTGCAGTGCCCTGAAGCTCCATTTTACAACTCGCTTTTTGGGAGCTGGCCGTAAAAGCGCAGGATGGCTTCAGGCCCTGTTCTCGTTCCGGGGGGCAGGCTGAGCCTGTGGTTAATTCTTCTTCCTGATGGGAAAATAGAGTGCCCTGTGCCTGTCCCAACACCAACAGCTAGTCTCTCATTGGTTCCCCATCTTCCCGTTCATCCTCAGGACAAATTGCAACCTGTACGGAACAGGAGGTTAAAGGTGCTGATGCTCCAAGTAGGGAGATTGCTAGTAAAGTGGCTGTAATGGCGAACCCGAGCACAAGGAGATGAGAAATGAGGTGCGTTTTAGAAACCTTTCCCCATCACACGGTGTACCATATTCTGGGTTTCTATGCATGTTTTCGATGTAGGAAGATGCCCTTGAACCTGGAGATTTGGGACCCATGGGATGGGTACCACGCAGTATTACTTTAAAGGGTCTGCGTTTACTCACCCAACCTCACCAAACCTCTCAGCCCCAAGAGTGTCCACCCTTATGTCTCATCCAGCTGTGGGTCTAGATATGGTCAATCCAGGTTCCATCACAGCCCCTGAACGAATTGTGTAAGAATTTCTCTCTCTTTCACTGTCTTTGTTTCATGGGGTTTTAAAAGTAATTTATTTTTAGAATGGGCTTTAGCTGCTTTTCACTGCTGTGTTTATGCCGCTTTACACCCACTTCACACACTAACAGAGAGATTTCAATACATAGGTTTTAAGATTATTACTAGTCAGATATATCCTTGTGTGGTGAATAGGGGGTGTTGAGTCCAGTTCTCTGAGCAAGGAGTAGGTCTTGTCTATTACATATTGGGTTTATGGAACGGTATCTCAGCTCATTTGAAACCCTTGTTTTATGTATCACCCCACCTCACCTTTCCTGTTAAGCAGCCATAGTGTGTTTTCTGCATGTGTGACTCTGTTCTGTTTTGTAATTCAGTTCAAGTGTAACGGTTTTTACTTTCCCTGTATAAGTGATATCTTATGAGAAGTGTCCTTTTCTGTGTGACTTATTTCACTTAGAATCGTCTTGTACCTAAATCCACTCATCATGCTGCTACTAGCCTTAGGACATTGATTTCATGGCTGAGTGATATTCCATTGTACATAAGGACCACCACTTATTTATCCATTTTTATCTTTCCTGGGATATTTAAGGTGGAATGAAGTGGAGGTCCTTGGCAACAGAGAAGCCCTAAACTTTGGTGTTCCTGTGTCTTGCTGATTTTTAATTTTCCCAATTTATACCCCCATGCATGGAAGTGCCCTATGCTCTCTAAGCTGTGTTTTTTAGATGTTTCAGGACTCACTGTACCCTTCTCCAGAGTGGCTGTTGGCAATTTACATCCCGCCCATCAGCGTAGCAAGGCTCCCATTTCTCCATGGCCTGTCCTGCATTTCTGGTTTTGACACTTTTTTCAGCATGGCCCATTTGACCGATGGGAAGCGAGACTTCTTTGTAGCGCTGATTTGCCTTTCCAGGTTGCTTGGTTGGCCAAAAAGGGCGTATGCGTTTTTTCCTGAATATATTCAGGAAAAAACGCATACGCCCTTTTTGGCCAAGGGCATCATTATCAATGTTTTGCCGCTTTTCATGTGCTTTAAAGGCGATTCGTATCTACCTCCTGAAATCTGTTTCCTGCAATTCTGCCTTGATTTCAAATCCTCTTTTTTGCCTTCCCTCAATATATTTGTGGAGGAGAGTTATCATTTATAACTCTGCTGGTTCGTGAATTGCAGTGCCCTGAAGCTCCATTTTACAACTTGCTTTTTTGGGAGCTGGCTACAAAAGCGCTGGATGGCTTCAGGCCCTGTTCTGGTTCTGGGGAGCAGGCTGAGCCTGTGGTTAATTCTTCTTCCTGATGGGAAAATAGAGTGACCTGTGTCTGTCCCAATACCAAGAGCTAGTCTCTCATTGGTTCCCCGTCTTCCCGTTCATCCTCAAGACAAATTGCAACCTGTACGGAACAGGAGGTTAAAGGTGCTGATACTCCAAGTAGGGAGATTGCTAGTAATGTGGCTGGAATGGCGAACCGGAGCTCAAGGAGATGAGAAATGAGGTGCGTTTTAGAAACCTTTCCCCATCACATGGTGTACCATCTTCTGGGTTTCTCATGCATGTTTTCAATGTAGGAAGATGCCCTTGATCCTTGAGATTTGGGACCCATGGGATGGGTTCCAAGCAGTATTACTTTAAAGGGTCTGCGTTTGCTCACTCAACCTCACCAAACCTCTCAGGCCCAAGAGTGTCCACCCTTATGTCTCATCGAGCTGTGGCTCTAGATATGGTCAATCCAGGTTGCATCACAGCCCCTGAACGAATTGTGTAAGAATTTCTCTCTCTTTCTCTGTCTTTGTTTCATGGGTTTTTAAAAGTAATTTATTTTTATAATGGGGTTTAGCTGCTTTTCACTGCTGTGTTTATGCCGCTTTACACCCACTTGACACACTAACAGAGAGATATCAAAACATAGGTTTTAAGATTATTACTAGTCAGTTATATTGTTGTGTGGTGAATAAGGCGTGTTGAATCCGTTCTCTGAGCAAGGAGTAGGTGTTGTCTGTTACATATTGGGTTTATGGAACGGTATCTGAGCTAATTTGAAACCCTTGTTTTATGTATCACCCCACCTCACCTTTCCCGTTAAGCAGCCATAGTTTGTTTTCTGCATGTGTGACTCTGTCCTGTTTTTTAATTCAGTTCAAGTGTAACGGTTTTTACATTCCCTCTATAAGTGATATCTTATGAGAAGTGTCCTTTTCTGTGTGACTTATTTCACTTAGAATTGTCATACCTAAATCCACTCATCATGCTGCTACTAGCCTTATGACAATGATTTCATGGCTGAGTGATATTCCATTGTACATAAGGACCACAACTTCTTTATCCATTTTTCTCTTTCCTGGGATATTTAAGGTGGAATGAAGTGGAGGTCCTTGGCAACACAGCAGCCCTAAACTTTGGTGTACTTGTTTCTTGCTGATTTTTAATTTTTCCAATTTATACCCCCATGCGTGGAAGTGCCCTATGCTCTCTAAGCTGTGTTTTTTAGACGTTTCAGGACACACCGTACACTTCTCCAGAGTGGCTGTTGGCAATTTACATCCCTCCCATCAGTGTAGCAAGGCTCCCATTTCTCCATGGCCTGTCCTGCATTTCTGGTTTTGACCCTTTTTTCAGCATGGCCCATTTGACCGATGGGAAGCGAGACTTCTTTGTAGCGCTGATTTGCCTTTCCAGGTTGCTTGGTTGGCCAAAAAGGGCGTATGCGTTTTTTCCTGAATATATTCAGGAAAAAACGCATACGCCCTTTTTGGCCAAGGGCATCATTATCAATGTTTTGCCGCTTTTCATGTGCTTTAAAGGCGATTCGTATCTACCTCCTGAAATCTGTTTCCTGCAATTCTGCCTTGATTTCAAATCCTCTTTTTTGCCTTCCCTCAATATATTTGTGGACGAGAGTTATCATTTATAACTCTGCAGGTTTGTGAATTGCAGTGCCCTGAAGCTCCATTTTACAACTCGCTTTTTGGGAGCTGGCCGTAAAAGCGCAGGATGGCTTCAGGCCCTGTTCTCGTTCCGGGGGGCAGGCTGAGCCTGTGGTTAATTCTTCTTCCTGATGGGAAAATAGAGTGCCCTGTGCCTGTCCCAACACCAACAGCTAGTCTCTCATTGGTTCCCCATCTTCCCGTTCATCCTCAGGACAAATTGCAACCTGTACGGAACAGGAGGTTAAAGGTGCTGATGCTCCAAGTAGGGAGATTGCTAGTAAAGTGGCTGTAATGGCGAACCCGAGCACAAGGAGATGAGAAATGAGGTGCGTTTTAGAAACTTTTCCCCATCACACGGTGTACCATATTCTGGGTTTCTATGCATGTTTTCGATGTAGGAAGATGCCCTTGAACCTGGAGATTTGGGACCCATGGGATGGGTACCACGCAGTATTACTTTAAAGGGTCTGCGTTTACTCACCCAACCTCACCAAACCTCTCAGCCCCAAGAGTGTCCACCCTTATGTCTCATCCAGCTGTGGGTCTAGATATGGTCAATCCAGGTTCCATCACAGCCCCTGAACGAATTGTGTAAGAATTTCTCTCTCTTTCACTGTCTTTGTTTCATGGGGTTTTAAAAGTAATTTATTTTTAGAATGGGGTTTAGCTGCTTTTCACTGCTGTGTTTATGCCGCTTTACACCCACTTCACACACTAACAGAGAGATTTCAATACATAGGTTTTAAGATTATTACTAGTCAGATATATCCTTGTGTGGTGAATAGGGGGTGTTGAGTCCAGTTCTCTGAGCAAGGAGTAGGTCTTGTCTATTACATATTGGGTTTATGGAACGGTATCTCAGCTCATTTGAAACCCTTGTTTTATGTATCACCCCACCTCACCTTTCCTGTTAAGCAGCCATAGTGTGTTTTCTGCATGTGTGACTCTGTTCTGTTTTGTAATTCAGTTCAAGTGTAACGGTTTTTACTTTCCCTGTATAAGTGATATCTTATTAGAAGTGTCCTTTTCTGTGTGACTTATTTCACTTAGAATCGTCTTGTACCTAATTCCACTCATCATGCTGCTACTAGCCTTAGGACATTGATTTCATGGCTGAGTGATATTCCATTGTACATAAGGACCACCACTTATTTATCCATTTTTATCTTTCCTGGGATATTTAAGGTGGAATGAAGTGGAGGTCCTTGGCAACAGAGAAGCCCTAAACTTTGGTGTTCCTGTGTCTTGCTGATTTTTAATTTTCCCAATTTATACCCCCATGCATGGAAGTGCCCGATGCTCTCTAAGCTGTGTTTTTTAGATGTTTCAGGACTCACCGTACCCTTCTCCAGAGTGGCTGTTGGCAATTTACATCCCGCCCATCAGCGTAGCAAGGCTCCCATTTCTCCATGGCCTGTCCTGCATTTCTGGTTTTGACACTTTTTTCAGCATGGCCCATTTGACCGATGGGAAGCGAGACTTCTTTGTAGT
Organism: Balaenoptera physalus; assembly: GCF_965194825.1. Taxonomy (NCBI): domain Eukaryota; kingdom Metazoa; phylum Chordata; class Mammalia; order Artiodactyla; family Balaenopteridae; genus Balaenoptera; species Balaenoptera physalus. The sequence continues at coordinate 959,587 of NW_028126427.1, forward strand.
GCTGATTTGCCTTTCCAGGTTGCTTGGTTGGCCAAAAAGGGCGTATGCGTTTTTTCCTGAATATATTCAGGAAAAAACGCATACGCCCTTTTTGGCCAAGGGCATCATTATCAATGTTTTGCCGCTTTTCATGTGCTTTAAAGGCGATTCGTATCTACCTCCTGAAATCTGTTTCCTGCAATTCTGCCTTGATTTCAAATCCTCTTTTTTGCCTTCCCTCAATATATTTGTGGAGGAGAGTTATCATTTATAACTCTGCTGGTTCGTGAATTGCAGTGCCCTGAAGCTCCATTTTACAACTTGCTTTTTTGGGAGCTGGCTACAAAAGCGCTGGATGGCTTCAGGCCCTGTTCTGGTTCTGGGGAGCAGGCTGAGCCTGTGGTTAATTCTTCTTCCTGATGGGAAAATAGAGTGACCTGTGTCTGTCCCAATACCAAGAGCTAGTCTCTCATTGGTTCCCCGTCTTCCCGTTCATCCTCAAGACAAATTGCAACCTGTACGGAACAGGAGGTTAAAGGTGCTGATACTCCAAGTAGGGAGATTGCTAGTAATGTGGCTGGAATGGCGAACCGGAGCTCAAGGAGATGAGAAATGAGGTGCGTTTTAGAAACCTTTCCCCATCACATGGTGTACCATCTTCTGGGTTTCTCATGCATGTTTTCAATGTAGGAAGATGCCCTTGATCCTTGAGATTTGGGACCCATGGGATGGGTTCCAAGCAGTATTACTTTAAAGGGTCTGCGTTTGCTCACTCAACCTCACCAAACCTCTCAGGCCCAAGAGTGTCCACCCTTATGTCTCATCGAGCTGTGGCTCTAGATATGGTCAATCCAGGTTGCATCACAGCCCCTGAACGAATTGTGTAAGAATTTCTCTCTCTTTCTCTGTCTTTGTTTCATGGGTTTTTAAAAGTAATTTATTTTTATAATGGGGTTTAGCTGCTTTTCACTGCTGTGTTTATGCCGCTTTACACCCACTTGACACACTAACAGAGAGATATCAAAACATAGGTTTTAAGATTATTACTAGTCAGTTATATTGTTGTGTGGTGAATAAGGCGTGTTGAATCCGTTCTCTGAGCAAGGAGTAGGTGTTGTCTGTTACATATTGGGTTTATGGAACGGTATCTGAGCTAATTTGAAACCCTTGTTTTATGTATCACCCCACCTCACCTTTCCCGTTAAGCAGCCATAGTTTGTTTTCTGCATGTGTGACTCTGTCCTGTTTTTTAATTCAGTTCAAGTGTAACGGTTTTTACATTCCCTCTATAAGTGATATCTTATGAGAAGTGTCCTTTTCTGTGTGACTTATTTCACTTAGAATTGTCATACCTAAATCCACTCATCATGCTGCTACTAGCCTTATGACAATGATTTCATGGCTGAGTGATATTCCATTGTACATAAGGACCACTACTTCTTTATCCATTTTTCTCTTTCCTGGGATATTTAAGGTGGAATGAAGTGGAGGTCCTTGGCAACACAGCAGCCCTAAACTTTGGTGTACTTGTTTCTTGCTGATTTTTAATTTTTCCAATTTATACCCCCATGCGTGGAAGTGCCCTATGCTCTCTAAGCTGTGTTTTTTAGACGTTTCAGGACACACCGTACACTTCTCCAGAGTGGCTGTTGGCAGTTTACATCCCTCCCATCAGTGTAGCAAGGCTCCCATTTCTCCATGGCCTGTCCTGCATTTCTGGTTTTGACCCTTTTTTCAGCATGGCCCATTTGACCGATGGGAAGCGAGACTTCTTTGTAGCGCTGATTTGCCTTTCCAGGTTGCTTGGTTGGCCAAAAAGGGCGTATGCGTTTTTTCCTGAATATATTCAGGAAAAAACGCATACGCCCTTTTTGGCCAAGGGCATCATTATCAATGTTTTGCCGCTTTTCATGTGCTTTAAAGGCGATTCGTATCTACCTCCTGAAATCTGTTTCCTGCAATTCTGCCTTGATTTCAAATCCTCTTTTTTGCCTTCCCTCAATATATTTGTGGACGAGAGTTATCATTTATAACTCTGCAGGTTTGTGAATTGCAGTGCCCTGAAGCTCCATTTTACAACTCGCTTTTTGGGAGCTGGCCGTAAAAGCGCAGGATGGCTTCAGGCCCTGTTCTCGTTCCGGGGGGCAGGCTGAGCCTGTGGTTAATTCTTCTTCCTGATGGGAAAATAGAGTGCCCTGTGCCTGTCCCAACACCAACAGCTAGTCTCTCATTGGTTCCCCATCTTCCCGTTCATCCTCAGGACAAATTGCAACCTGTACGGAACAGGAGGTTAAAGGTGCTGATGCTCCAAGTAGGGAGATTGCTAGTAAAGTGGCTGCAATGGCGAACCCGAGCACAAGGAGATGAGAAATGAGGTGCGTTTTAGAAACCTTTCCCCATCACACGGTGTACCATATTCTGGGTTTCTATGCATGTTTTCGATGTAGGAAGATGCCCTTGAACCTGGAGATTTGGGACCCATGGGATGGGTACCACGCAGTATTACTTTAAAGGGTCTGCGTTTACTCACCCAACCTCACCAAACCTCTCAGCCCCAAGAGTGTCCACCCTTATGTCTCATCCAGCTGTGGGTCTAGATATGGTCAATCCAGGTTGCATCACAGCCCCTGAACGAATTGTGTAAGAATTTCTCTCTCTTTCTCTGTCTTTGTTTCATGGGTTTTTAAAAGTAATTTATTTTTATAATGGGGTTTAGCTGCTTTTCACTGCTGTGTTTATGCCGCTTTACACCCACTTGACACACTAACAGAGAGATATCAAAACATAGGTTTTAAGATTATTACTAGTCAGTTATATTGTTGTGTGGTGAATAAGGCGTGTTGAATCCGTTCTCTGAGCAAGGAGTAGGTGTTGTCTGTTACATATTGGGTTTATGGAACGGTATCTGAGCTAATTTGAAACCCTTGTTTTATGTATCACCCCACCTCACCTTTCCCGTTAAGCAGCCATAGTTTGTTTTCTGCATGTGTGACTCTGTCCTGTTTTTTAATTCAGTTCAAGTGTAACGGTTTTTACATTCCCTCTATAAGTGATATCTTATGAGAAGTGTCCTTTTCTGTGTGACTTATTTCACTTAGAATTGTCATACCTAAATCCACTCATCATGCTGCTACTAGCCTTATGACAATGATTTCATGGCTGAGTGATATTCCATTGTACATAAGGACCACAACTTCTTTATCCATTTTTCTCTTTCCTGGGATATTTAAGGTGGAATGAAGTGGAGGTCCTTGGCAACACAGCAGCCCTAAACTTTGGTGTACTTGTTTCTTGCTGATTTTTAATTTTTCCAATTTATACCCCCATGCGTGGAAGTGCCCTATGCTCTCTAAGCTGTGTTTTTTAGACGTTTCAGGACACACCGTACACTTCTCCAGAGTGGCTGTTGGCAATTTACATCCCTCCCATCAGTGTAGCAAGGCTCCCATTTCTCCATGGCCTGTCCTGCATTTCTGGTTTTGACCCTTTTTTCAGCATGGCCCATTTGACCGATGGGAAGCGAGACTTCTTTGTAGCGCTGATTTGCCTTTCCAGGTTGCTTGGTTGGCCAAAAAGGGCGTATGCGTTTTTTCCTGAATATATTCAGGAAAAAACGCATACGCCCTTTTTGGCCAAGGGCATCATTATCAATGTTTTGCCGCTTTTCATGTGCTTTAAAGGCGATTCGTATCTACCTCCTGACATCTGTTTCCTGCAATTCTGCCTTGATTTCAAATCCTCTTTTTTGCCTTCCCTCAATATATTTGTGGACTAGAGTTATCATTTATAACTCTGCAGGTTTGTGAATTGCAGTGCCCTGAAGCTCCATTTTACAACTCGCTTTTTGGGAGCTGGCCGTAAAAGCGCAGGATGGCTTCAGGCCCTGTTCTCGTTCCGGGGGGCAGGCTGAGCCTGTGGTTAATTCTTCTTCCTGATGGGAAAATAGAGTGCCCTGTGCCTGTCCCAACACCAACAGCTAGTCTCTCATTGGTTCCCCATCTTCCCGTTCATCCTCAGGACAAATTGCAACCTGTACGGAACAGGAGGTTAAAGGTGCTGATGCTCCAAGTAGGGAGATTGCTAGTAAAGTGGCTGTAATGGCGAACCCGAGCACAAGGAGATGAGAAATGAGGTGCGTTTTAGAAACCTTTCCCCATCACACGGTGTACCATATTCTGGGTTTCTATGCATGTTTTCGATGTAGGAAGATGCCCTTGAACCTGGAGATTTGGGACCCATGGGATGGGTACCACGCAGTATTACTTTAAAGGGTCTGCGTTTACTCACCCAACCTCACCAAACCTCTCAGCCCCAAGAGTGTCCACCCTTATGTCTCATCCAGCTGTGGGTCTAGATATGGTCAATCCAGGTTCCATCACAGCCCCTGAACGAATTGTGTAAGAATTTCTCTCTCTTTCACTGTCTTTGTTTCATGGGGTTTTAAAAGTAATTTATTTTTAGAATGGGGTTTAGCTGCTTTTCACTGCTGTGTTTATGCCGCTTTACACCCACTTCACACACTAACAGAGAGATTTCAATACATAGGTTTTAAGATTATTACTAGTCAGATATATCCTTGTGTGGTGAATAGGGGGTGTTGAGTCCAGTTCTCTGAGCAAGGAGTAGGTCTTGTCTATTACATATTGGGTTTATGGAACGGTATCTCAGCTCATTTGAAACCCTTGTTTTATGTATCACCCCACCTCACCTTTCCTGTTAAGCAGCCATAGTGTGTTTTCTGCATGTGTGACTCTGTTCTGTTTTGTAATTCAGTTCAAGTGTAACGGTTTTTACTTTCCCTGTATAAGTGATATCTTATGAGAAGTGTCCTTTTCTGTGTGACTTATTTCACTTAGAATCGTCTTGTACCTAAATCCACTCATCATGCTGCTACTAGCCTTAGGACATTGATTTCATGGCTGAGTGATATTCCATTGTACATAAGGACCACCACTTATTTATCCATTTTTATCTTTCCTGGGATATTTAAGGTGGAATGAAGTGGAGGTCCTTGGCAACAGAGAAGCCCTAAACTTTGGTGTTCCTGTGTCTTGCTGATTTTTAATTTTCCCAATTTATACCCCCATGCATGGAAGTGCCCTATGCTCTCTAAGCTGTGTTTTTTAGATGTTTCAGGACTCACTGTACCCTTCTCCAGAGTGGCTGTTGGCAATTTACATCCCGCCCATCAGCGTAGCAAGGCTCCCATTTCTCCATGGCCTGTCCTGCATTTCTGGTTTTGACACTTTTTTCAGCATGGCCCATTTGACCGATGGGAAGCGAGACTTCTTTGTAGCGCTGATTTGCCTTTCCAGGTTGCTTGGTTGGCCAAAAAGGGCGTATGCGTTTTTTCCTGAATATATTCAGGAAAAAACGCATACGCCCTTTTTGGCCAAGGGCATCATTATCAATGTTTTGCCGCTTTTCATGTGCTTTAAAGGCGATTCGTATCTACCTCCTGAAATCTGTTTCCTGCAATTCTGCCTTGATTTCAAATCCTCTTTTTTGCCTTCCCTCAATATATTTGTGGAGGAGAGTTATCATTTATAACTCTGCTGGTTCGTGAATTGCAGTGCCCTGAAGCTCCATTTTACAACTTGCTTTTTTGGGAGCTGGCTACAAAAGCGCTTGATGGCTTCAGGCCCTGTTCTGGTTCTGGGGAGCAGGCTGAGCCTGTGGTTAATTCTTCTTCCTGATGGGAAAATAGAGTGACCTGTGTCTGTCCCAATACCAAGAGCTAGTCTCTCATTGGTTCCCCGTCTTCCCGTTCATCCTCAAGACAAATTGCAACCTGTACGGAACAGGAGGTTAAAGGTGCTGATACTCCAAGTAGGGAGATTGCTAGTAATGTGGCTGGAATGGCGAACCGGAGCTCAAGGAGATGAGAAATGAGGTGCGTTTTAGAAACCTTTCCCCATCACATGGTGTACCATCTTCTGGGTTTCTCATGCATGTTTTCAATGTAGGAAGATGCCCTTGATCCTTGAGATTTGGGACCCATGGGATGGGTTCCAAGCAGTATTACTTTAAAGGGTCTGCGTTTGCTCACTCAACCTCACCAAACCTCTCAGGCCCAAGAGTGTCCACCCTTATGTCTCATCGAGCTGTGGCTCTAGATATGGTCAATCCAGGTTGCATCACAGCCCCTGAACGAATTGTGTAAGAATTTCTCTCTCTTTCTCTGTCTTTGTTTCATGGGTTTTTAAAAGTAATTTATTTTTATAATGGGGTTTAGCTGCTTTTCACTGCTGTGTTTATGCCGCTTTACACCCACTTGACACACTAACAGAGAGATATCAAAACATAGGTTTTAAGATTATTACTAGTCAGTTATATTGTTGTGTGGTGAATAAGGCGTGTTGAATCCGTTCTCTGAGCAAGGAGTAGGTGTTGTCTGTTACATATTGGGTTTATGGAACGGTATCTGAGCTAATTTGAAACCCTTGTTTTATGTATCACCCCACCTCACCTTTCCCGTTAAGCAGCCATAGTTTGTTTTCTGCATGTGTGACTCTGTCCTGTTTTTTAATTCAGTTCAAGTGTAACGGTTTTTACATTCCCTCTATAAGTGATATCTTATGAGAAGTGTCCTTTTCTGTGTGACTTATTTCACTTAGAATTGTCATACCTAAATCCACTCATCATGCTGCTACTAGCCTTATGACAATGATTTCATGGCTGAGTGATATTCCATTGTACATAAGGACCACAACTTCTTTATCCATTTTTCTCTTTCCTGGGATATTTAAGGTGGAATGAAGTGGAGGTCCTTGGCAACACAGCAGCCCTAAACTTTGGTGTACTTGTTTCTTGCTGATTTTTAATTTTTCCAATTTATACCCCCATGCGTGGAAGTGCCCTATGCTATCTAAGCTGTGTTTTTTAGACGTTTCAGGACACACCGTACACTTCTCCAGAGTGGCTGTTGGCAATTTACATCCCTCCCATCAGTGTAGCAAGGCTCCCATTTCTCGATGGCCTGTCCTGCATTTCTGGTTTTGACCCTTTTTTCAGCATGGCCCATTTGACCGATGGGAAGCGAGACTTCTTTGTAGCGCTGATTTGCCTTTCCAGGTTGCTTGGTTGGCCAAAAAGGGCGTATGCGTTTTTTCCTGAATATATTCAGGAAAAAACGCATACGCCCTTTTTGGCCAAGGGCATCATTATCAATGTTTTGCCGCTTTTCATGTGCTTTAAAGGCGATTCGTATCTACCTCCTGAAATTTGTTTCCTGCAATTCTGCCTTGATTTCAAATCCTCTTTTTTGCCTTCCCTCAATATATTTGTGGACGAGAGTTATCATTTATAACTCTGCAGGTTTGTGAATTGCACTGCCCTGAAGCTCCATTTTACAACTCGCTTTTTGGGAGCTGGCCGTAAAAGCGCAGGATGGCTTCAGGCCCTGTTCTCGTTCCGGGGGGCAGGCTGAGCCTGTGGTTAATTCTTCTTCCTGATGGGAAAATAGAGTGCCCTGTGCCTGTCCCAACACCAACAGCTAGTCTCTCATTGGTTCCCCATCTTCCCGTTCATCCTCAGGACAAATTGCAACCTGTACGGAACAGGAGGTTAAAGGTGCTGATGCTCCAAGTAGGGAGATTGCTAGTAAAGTGTCTGTAATGGCGAACCCGAGCACAAGGAGATGAGAAATGAGGTGCGTTTTAGAAACTTTTCCCCATCACACGGTGTACCATATTCTGGGTTTCTATGCATGTTTTCGATGTAGGAAGATGCCCTTGAACCTGGAGATTTGGGACCCATGGGATGGGTACCACGCAGTATTACTTTAAAGGGTCTGCGTTTACTCACCCAACCTCACCAAACCTCTCAGCCCCAAGAGTGTCCACCCTTATGTCTCATCCAGCTGTGGGTCTAGATATGGTCAATCCAGGTTCCATCACAGCCCCTGAACGAATTGTGTAAGAATTTCTCTCTCTTTCACTGTCTTTGTTTCATGGGGTTTTAAAAGTAATTTATTTTTAGAATGGGGTTTAGCTGCTTTTCACTGCTGTGTTTATGCCGCTTTACACCCACTTCACACACTAACAGAGAGATTTCAATACATAGGTTTTAAGATTATTACTAGTCAGATATATCCTTGTGTGGTGAATAGGGGGTGTTGAGTCCAGTTCTCTGAGCAAGGAGTAGGTCTTGTCTATTACATATTGGGTTTATGGAACGGTATCTCAGCTCATTTGAAACCCTTGTTTTATGTATCACCCCACCTCACCTTTCCTGTTAAGCAGCCATAGTGTGTTTTCTGCATGTGTGACTCTGTTCTGTTTTGTAATTCAGTTCAAGTGTAACGGTTTTTACTTTCCCTGTATAAGTGATATCTTATGAGAAGTGTCCTTTTCTGTGTGACTTATTTCACTTAGAATCGTCTTGTACCTAAATCCACTCATCATGCTTCTACTAGCCTTAGGACATTGATTTCATGGCTGAGTGATATTCCATTGTACATAAGGACCACCACTTATTTATCCATTTTTATCTTTCCTGGGATATTTAAGGTGGAATGAAGTGGAGGTCCTTGGCAACAGAGAAGCCCTAAACTTTGGTGTTCCTGTGTCTTGCTGATTTTTAATTTTCCCAATTTATACCCCCATGCATGGAAGTACCCTATGCTCTCTAAGCTGTGTTTTTTAGATGTTTCAGGACTCACTGTACCCTTCTCCAGAGTGGCTGTTAGCAATTTACATCCCGCCCATCAGCGTAGCAAGGCTCCCATTTCTCCATGGCCTGTCCTGCATTTCTGGTTTTGACAATTTTTTCAGCATGGCCCATTTGACCGATGGGAAGCGAGACTTCTTTGTAGCGCTGATTTGCCTTTCCAGGTTGCTTGGTTGGCCAAAAAGGGCGTATGCGTTTTTTCCTGAATATATTCAGGAAAAAACGCATACGCCCTTTTTGGCCAAGGGCATCATTATCAATGTTTTGCCGCTTTTCATGTGCTTTAAAGGTGATTCGTATCTACCTCCTGAAATCTGTTTCCTGCAATTCTGCCTTGATTTCAAATCCTCTTTTTTGCCTTCCCTCAATATATTTGTGGAGGAGAGTTATCATTTATAACTCTGCTGGTTCATGAATTGCAGTGCCCTGAAGCTCCATTTTACAACTTGCTTTTTTGGGAGCTGGCTACAAAAGCGCTTGATGGCTTCAGGCCCTGTTCTGGTTCTGGGGAGCAGGCTGAGCCTGTGGTTAATTCTTCTTCCTGATGGGAAAATAGAGTGACCTGTGTCTGTCCCAATACCAAGAGCTAGTCTCTCATTGGTTCCCCGTCTTCCCGTTCATCCTCAAGACAAATTGCAACCTGTACGGAACAGGAGGTTAAAGGTGCTGATACTCCAAGTAGGGAGATTGCTAGTAATGTGGCTGGAATGGCGAACCGGAGCTCAAGGAGATGAGAAATGAGGTGCGTTTTAGAAACCTTTCCCCATCACATGGTGTACCATCTTCTGGGTTTCTCATGCATGTTTTCAATGTAGGAAGATGCCCTTGATCCTTGAGATTTGGGACCCGTGGGATGGGTTCCAAGCAGTATTACTTTAAAGGGTCTGCGTTTGCTCACTCAACCTCACCAAACCTCTCAGGCCCAAGAGTGTCCACCCTTATGTCTCATCGAGCTGTGGGTCTAGATATGGTCAATCCAGGTTGCATCACAGCCCCTGAACGAATTGTGTAAGAATTTCTCTCTCTTTCTCTGTCTTTGTTTCATGGGTTTTTAAAAGTAATTTATTTTTATAATGGGGTTTAGCTGCTTTTCACTGCTGTGTTTATGCCGCTTTACACCCACTTGACACACTAACAGAGAGATATCAAAACATAGGTTTTAAGATTATTACTAGTCAGTTATATTGTTGTGTGGTGAATAAGGCGTGTTGAATCCGTTCTCTGAGCAAGGAGTAGGTGTTGTCTGTTACATATTGGGTTTATGGAACGGTATCTGAGCTAATTTGAAACCCTTGTTTTATGTATCACCCCACCTCACCTTTCCCGTTAAGCAGCCATAGTTTGTTTTCTGCATGTGTGACTCTGTCCTGTTTTTTAATTCAGTTCAAGTGTAACGGTTTTTACATTCCCTCTATAAGTGATATCTTATGAGAAGTGTCCTTTTCTGTGTGACTTATTTCACTTAGAATTGTCATACCTAAATCCACTCATCATGCTGCTACTAGCCTTATGACAATGATTTCATGGCTGAGTGATATTCCATTGTACATAAGGACCACAACTTCTTTATCCATTTTTCTCTTTCCTGGGATATTTAAGGTGGAATGAAGTGGAGGTCCTTGGCAACACAGCAGCCCTAAACTTTGGTGTACTTGTTTCTTGCTGATTTTTAATTTTTCCAATTTATACCCCCATGCGTGGAAGTGCCCTATGCTCTCTAAGCTGTGTTTTTTAGACGTTTCAGGACACACCGTACACTTCTCCAGAGTGGCTGTTGGCAATTTACATCCCTCCCATCAGTGTAGCAAGGCTCCCATTTCTCCATGGCCTGTCCTGCATTTCTGGTTTTGACCCTTTTTTCAGCATGGCCCATTTGACCGATGGGAAGCGAGACTTCTTTGTAGCGCTGATTTGCCTTTCCAGGTTGCTTGGTTGGCCAAAAAGGGCGTATGCGTTTTTTCCTGAATATATTCAGGAAAAAACGCATACGCCCTTTTTGGCCAAGGGCATCATTATCAATGTTTTGCCGCTTTTCATGTGCTTTAAAGGCGATTCGTATCTACCTCCTGAAATCTGTTTCCTGCAATTCTGCCTTGATTTCAAATCCTCTTTTTTGCCTTCCCTCAATATATTTGTGGACGAGAGTTATCATTTATAACTCTGCAGGTTTGTGAATTGCAGTGCCCTGAAGCTCCATTTTACAACTCGCTTTTTGGGAGCTGGCCGTAAAAGCGCAGGATGGCTTCAGGCCCTGTTCTCGTTCCGGGGGGCAGGCTGAGCCTGTGGTTAATTCTTCTTCCTGATGGGAAAATAGAGTGCCCTGTGCCTGTCCCAACACCAACAGCTAGTCTCTCATTGGTTCCCCATCTTCCCGTTCATCCTCAGGACAAATTGCAACCTGTACGGAACAGGAGGTTAAAGGTGCTGATGCTCCAAGTAGGGAGATTGCTAGTAAAGTGGCTGTAATGGCGAACCCGAGCACAAGGAGATGAGAAATGAGGTGCGTTTTAGAAACTTTTCCCCATCACACGGTGTACCATATTCTGGGTTTCTATGCATGTTTTCGATGTAGGAAGATGCCCTTGAACCTGGAGATTTGGGACCCATGGGATGGGTACCACGCAGTATTACTTTAAAGGGTCTGCGTTTACTCACCCAACCTCACCAAACCTCTCAGCCCCAAGAGTGTCCACCCTTATGTCTCATCCAGCTGTGGGTCTAGATATGGTCAATCCAGGTTCCATCACAGCCCCTGAACGAATTGTGTAAGAATTTCTCTCTCTTTCACTGTCTTTGTTTCATGGGGTTTTAAAAGTAATTTATTTTTAGAATGGGGTTTAGCTGCTTTTCACTGCTGTGTTTATGCCGCTTTACACCCACTTCACACACTAACAGAGAGATTTCAATACATAGGTTTTAAGATTATTACTAGTCAGATATATCCTTGTGTGGTGAATAGGGGGTGTTGAGTCCAGTTCTCTGAGCAAGGAGTAGGTCTTGTCTATTACATATTGGGTTTATGGAACGGTATCTCAGCTCATTTGAAACCCTTGTTTTATGTATCACCCCACCTCACCTTTCCTGTTAAGCAGCCATAGTGTGTTTTCTGCATGTGTGACTCTGTTCTGTTTTGTAATTCAGTTCAAGTGTAACGGTTTTTACTTTCCCTGTATAAGTGATATCTTATGAGAAGTGTCCTTTTCTGTGTGACTTATTTCACTTAGAATCGTCTTGTACCTAAATCCACTCATCATGCTGCTACTAGCCTTAGGACATTGATTTCATGGCTGAGTGATATTCCATTGTACATAAGGACCACCACTTATTTATCCATTTTTATCTTTCCTGGGATATTTAAGGTGGAATGAAGTGGAGGTCCTTGGCAACAGAGAAGCCCTAAACTTTGGTGTTCCTGTGTCTTGCTGATTTTTAATTTTCCCAATTTATACCCCCATGCATGGAAGTGCCCTATGCTCTCTAAGCTGTGTTTTTTAGATGTTTCAGGACTCACCGTACCCTTCTCCAGAGTGGCTGTTGGCAATTTACATCCCGCCCATCAGCGTAGCAAGGCTCCCATTTCTCCATGGCCTGTCCTGCATTTCTGGTTTTGACACTTTTTTCAGCATGGCCCATTTGACCGATGGGAAGCGAGACTTCTTTGTAGTGCTGATTTGCCTTTCCAGGTTGCTTGGTTGGCCAAAAAGGGTGTATGCGTTTTTTCCTGAATATATTCAGGAAAAAACGCATACGCCCTTTTTGGCCAAGGGCATCATTATCAATGTTTTGCCGCTTTTCATGTGCTTTAAAGGCGATTCGTATCTACCTCCTGAAATCTGTTTCCTGCAATTCTGCCTTGATTTCAAATCCTCTTTTTTGCCTTCCCTCAATATATTTGTGGAGGAGAGTTATCATTTATAACTCTGCTGGTTCGTGAATTGCAGTGCCCTGAAGCTCCATTTTACAACTTGCTTTTTTGGGAGCTGGCTACAAAAGCGCTGGATGGCTTCAGGCCCTGTTCTGGTTCTGGGGAGCAGGCTGAGCCTGTGGTTAATTCTTCTTCCTGATGGGAAAATAGAGTGACCTGTGTCTGTCCCAATACCAAGAGCTAGTCTCTCATTGGTTCCCCGTCTTCCCGTTCATCCTCAAGACAAATTGCAACCTGTACGGAACAGGAGGTTAAAGGTGCTGATACTCCAAGTAGGGAGATTGCTAGTAATGTGGCTGGAATGGCGAACCGGAGCTCAAGGAGATGAGAAATGAGGTGCGTTTTAGAAACCTTTCCCCATCACATGGTGTACCATCTTCTGGGTTTCTCATGCATGTTTTCAATGTAGGAAGATGCCCTTGATCCTTGAGATTTGGGACCCGTGGGATGGGTTCCAAGCAGTATTACTTTAAAGGGTCTGCGTTTGCTCACTCAACCTCACCAAACCTCTCAGGCCCAAGAGTGTCCACCCTTATGTCTCATCGAGCTGTGGGTCTAGATATGGTCAATCCAGGTTGCATCACAGCCCCTGAACGAATTGTGTAAGAATTTCTCTCTCTTTCTCTGTCTTTGTTTCATGGGTTTTTAAAAGTAATTTATTTTTATAATGGGGTTTAGCTGCTTTTCACTGCTGTGTTTATGCCGCTTTACACCCACTTGACACACTAACAGAGAGATATCAAAACATAGGTTTTAAGATTATTACTAGTCAGTTATATTGTTGTGTGGTGAATAAGGCGTGTTGAATCCGTTCTCTGAGCAAGGAGTAGGTGTTGTCTGTTACATATTGGGTTTATGGAACGGTATCTGAGCTAATTTGAAACCCTTGTTTTATGTATCACCCCACCTCACCTTTCCCGTTAAGCAGCCATAGTTTGTTTTCTGCATGTGTGACTCTGTCCTGTTTTTTAATTCAGTTCAAGTGTAACGGTTTTTACATTCCCTCTATAAGTGATATCTTATGAGAAGTGTCCTTTTCTGTGTGACTTATTTCACTTAGAATTGTCATACCTAAATCCACTCATCATGCTGCTACTAGCCTTATGACAATGATTTCATGGCTGAGTGATATTCCATTGTACATAAGGACCACAACTTCTTTATCCATTTTTCTCTTTCCTGGGATATTTAAGGTGGAATGAAGTGGAGGTCCTTGGCAACACAGCAGCCCTAAACTTTGGTGTACTTGTTTCTTGCTGATTTTTAATTTTTCCAATTTATACCCCCATGCGTGGAAGTGCCCTATGCTCTCTAAGCTGTGTTTTTTAGACGTTTCAGGACACACCGTACACTTCTCCAGAGTGGCTGTTGGCAATTTACATCCCTCCCATCAGTGTAGCAAGGCTCCCATTTCTCGATGGCCTGTCCTGCATTTCTGGTTTTGACCCTTTTTTCAGCATGGCCCATTTGACCGATGGGAAGCGAGACTTCTTTGTAGCGCTGATTTGCCTTTCCAGGTTGCTTGGTTGGCCAAAAAGGGCGTATGCGTTTTTTCCTGAATATATTCAGGAAAAAACGCATACGCCCTTTTTGGCCAAGGGCATCATTATCAATGTTTTGCCGCTTTTCATGTGCTTTAAAGGCGATTCGTATCTACCTCCTGAAATTTGTTTCCTGCAATTCTGCCTTGATTTCAAATCCTCTTTTTTGCCTTCCCTCAATATATTTGTGGACGAGAGTTATCATTTATAACTCTGCAGGTTTGTGAATTGCACTGCCCTGAAGCTCCATTTTACAACTCGCTTTTTGGGAGCTGGCCGTAAAAGCGCAGGATGGCTTCAGGCCCTGTTCTCGTTCCGGGGGGCAGGCTGAGCCTGTGGTTAATTCTTCTTCCTGATGGGAAAATAGAGTGCCCTGTGCCTGTCCCAACACCAACAGCTAGTCTCTCATTGGTTCCCCATCTTCCCGTTCATCCTCAGGACAAATTGCAACCTGTACGGAACAGGAGGTTAAAGGTGCTGATGCTCCAAGTAGGGAGATTGCTAGTAAAGTGTCTTTAATGGCGAACCCGAGCACAAGGAGATGAGAAATGAGGTGCGTTTTAGAAACTTTTCCCCATCACACGGTGTACCATATTCTGGGTTTCTATGCATGTTTTCGATGTAGGAAGATGCCCTTGAACCTGGAGATTTGGGACCCATGGGATGGGTACCACGCAGTATTACTTTAAAGGGTCTGCGTTTACTCACCCAACCTCACCAAACCTCTCAGCCCCAAGAGTGTCCACCCTTATGTCTCATCCAGCTGTGGGTCTAGATATGGTCAATCCAGGTTCCATCACAGCCCCTGAACGAATTGTGTAAGAATTTCTCTCTCTTTCACTGTCTTTGTTTCATGGGGTTTTAAAAGTAATTTATTTTTAGAATGGGGTTTAGCTGCTTTTCACTGCTGTGTTTATGCCGCTTTACACCCACTTCACACACTAACAGAGAGATTTCAATACATAGGTTTTAAGATTATTACTAGTCAGATATATCCTTGTGTGGTGAATAGGGGGTGTTGAGTCCAGTTCTCTGAGCAAGGAGTAGGTCTTGTCTATTACATATTGGGTTTATGGAACGGTATCTCAGCTCATTTGAAACCCTTGTTTTATGTATCACCCCACCTCACCTTTCCTGTTAAGCAGCCATAGTGTGTTTTCTGCATGTGTGACTCTGTTCTGTTTTGTAATTCAGTTCAAGTGTAACGGTTTTTACTTTCCCTGTATAAGTGATATCTTATGAGAAGTGTCCTTTTCTGTGTGACTTATTTCACTTAGAATCGTCTTGTACCTAAATCCACTCATCATGCTTCTACTAGCCTTAGGACATTGATTTCATGGCTGAGTGATATTCCATTGTACATAAGGACCACCACTTATTTATCCATTTTTATCTTTCCTGGGATATTTAAGGTGGAATGAAGTGGAGGTCCTTGGCAACAGAGAAGCCCTAAACTTTGGTGTTCCTGTGTCTTGCTGATTTTTAATTTTCCCAATTTATACCCCCATGCATGGAAGTACCCTATGCTCTCTAAGCTGTGTTTTTTAGATGTTTCAGGACTCACTGTACCCTTCTCCAGAGTGGCTGTTAGCAATTTACATCCCGCCCATCAGCGTAGCAAGGCTCCCATTTCTCCATGGCCTGTCCTGCATTTCTGGTTTTGACAATTTTTTCAGCATGGCCCATTTGACCGATGGGAAGCGAGACTTCTTTGTAGCGCTGATTTGCCTTTCCAGGTTGCTTGGTTGGCCAAAAACGGCGTATGCGTTTTTTCCTGAATATATTCAGGAAAAAACGCATACGCCCTTTTTGGCCAAGGGCATCATTATCAATGTTTTGCCGCTTTTCATGTGCTTTAAAGGTGATTCGTATCTACCTCCTGAAATCTGTTTCCTGCAATTCTGCCTTGATTTCAAATCCTCTTTTTTGCCTTCCCTCAATATATTTGTGGAGGAGAGTTATCATTTATAACTCTGCTGGTTCATGAATTGCAGTGCCCTGAAGCTCCATTTTACAACTTGCTTTTTTGGGAGCTGGCTACAAAAGCGCTTGATGGCTTCAGGCCCTGTTCTGGTTCTGGGGAGCAGGCTGAGCCTGTGGTTAATTCTTCTTCCTGATGGGAAAATAGAGTGACCTGTGTCTGTCCCAATACCAAGAGCTAGTCTCTCATTGGTTCCCCGTCTTCCCGTTCATCCTCAAGACAAATTGCAACCTGTACGGAACAGGAGGTTAAAGGTGCTGATACTCCAAGTAGGGAGATTGCTAGTAATGTGGCTGGAATGGCGAACCGGAGCTCAAGGAGATGAGAAATGAGGTGCGTTTTAGAAACCTTTCCCCATCACATGGTGTACCATCTTCTGGGTTTCTCATGCATGTTTTCAATGTAGGAAGATGCCCTTGATCCTTGAGATTTGGGACCCGTGGGATGGGTTCCAAGCAGTATTACTTTAAAGGGTCTGCGTTTGCTCACTCAACCTCACCAAACCTCTCAGGCCCAAGAGTGTCCACCCTTATGTCTCATCGAGCTGTGGCTCTAGATATGGTCAATCCAGGTTGCATCACAGCCCCTGAACGAATTGTGTAAGAATTTCTCTCTCTTTCTCTGTCTTTGTTTCATGGGTTTTTAAAAGTAATTTATTTTTATAATGGGGTTTAGCTGCTTTTCACTGCTGTGTTTATGCCGCTTTACACCCACTTGACACACTAACAGAGAGATATCAAAACATAGGTTTTAAGATTATTACTAGTCAGTTATATTGTTGTGTGGTGAATAAGGCGTGTTGAATCCGTTCTCTGAGCAAGGAGTAGGTGTTGTCTGTTACATATTGGGTTTATGGAACGGTATCTGAGCTAATTTGAAACCCTTGTTTTATGTATCACCCCACCTCACCTTTCCCGTTAAGCAGCCATAGTTTGTTTTCTGCATGTGTGACTCTGTCCTGTTTTTTAATTCAGTTCAAGTGTAACGGTTTTTACATTCCCTCTATAAGTGATATCTTATGAGAAGTGTCCTTTTCTGTGTGACTTATTTCACTTAGAATTGTCATACCTAAATCCACTCATCATGCTGCTACTAGCCTTATGACAATGATTTCATGGCTGAGTGATATTCCATTGTACATAAGGACCACAACTTCTTTATCCATTTTTCTCTTTCCTGGGATATTTAAGGTGGAATGAAGTGGAGGTCCTTGGCAACACAGCAGCCCTAAACTTTGGTGTACTTGTTTCTTGCTGATTTTTAATTTTTCCAATTTATACCCCCATGCGTGGAAGTGCCCTATGCTCTCTAAGCTGTGTTTTTTAGACGTTTCAGGACACACCGTACACTTCTCCAGAGTGGCTGTTGGCAATTTACATCCCTCCCATCAGTGTAGCAAGGCTCCCATTTCTCCATGGCCTGTCCTGCATTTCTGGTTTTGACCCTTTTTTCAGCATGGCCCATTTGACCGATGGGAAGCGAGACTTCTTTGTAGCGCTGATTTGCCTTTCCAGGTTGCTTGGTTGGCCAAAAAGGGCGTATGCGTTTTTTCCTGAATATATTCAGGAAAAAACGCATACGCCCTTTTTGGCCAAGGGCATCATTATCAATGTTTTGCCGCTTTTCATGTGCTTTAAAGGCGATTCGTATCTACCTCCTGAAATCTGTTTCCTGCAATTCTGCCTTGATTTCAAATCCTCTTTTTTGCCTTCCCTCAATATATTTGTGGACGAGAGTTATCATTTATAACTCTGCAGGTTTGTGAATTGCAGTGCCCTGAAGCTCCATTTTACAACTCGCTTTTTGGGAGCTGGCCGTAAAAGCGCAGGATGGCTTCAGGCCCTGTTCTCGTTCCGGGGGGCAGGCTGAGCCTGTGGTTAATTCTTCTTCCTGATGGGAAAATAGAGTGCCCTGTGCCTGTCCCAACACCAACAGCTAGTCTCTCATTGGTTCCCCATCTTCCCGTTCATCCTCAGGACAAATTGCAACCTGTACGGAACAGGAGGTTAAAGGTGCTGATGCTCCAAGTAGGGAGATTGCTAGTAAAGTGGCTGTAATGGCGAACCCGAGCACAAGGAGATGAGAAATGAGGTGCGTTTTAGAAACTTTTCCCCATCACACGGTGTACCATATTCTGGGTTTCTATGCATGTTTTCGATGTAGGAAGATGCCCTTGAACCTGGAGATTTGGGACCCATGGGATGGGTACCACGCAGTATTACTTTAAAGGGTCTGCGTTTACTCACCCAACCTCACCAAACCTCTCAGCCCCAAGAGTGTCCACCCTTATGTCTCATCCAGCTGTGGGTCTAGATATGGTCAATCCAGGTTCCATCACAGCCCCTGAACGAATTGTGTAAGAATTTCTCTCTCTTTCACTGTCTTTGTTTCATGGGGTTTTAAAAGTAATTTATTTTTAGAATGGGGTTTAGCTGCTTTTCACTGCTGTGTTTATGCCGCTTTACACCCACTTCACACACTAACAGAGAGATTTCAATACATAGGTTTTAAGATTATTACTAGTCAGATATATCCTTGTGTGGTGAATAGGGGGTGTTGAGTCCAGTTCTCTGAGCAAGGAGTAGGTCTTGTCTATTACATATTGGGTTTATGGAACGGTATCTCAGCTCATTTGAAACCCTTGTTTTATGTATCACCCCACCTCACCTTTCCTGTTAAGCAGCCATAGTGTGTTTTCTGCATGTGTGACTCTGTTCTGTTTTGTAATTCAGTTCAAGTGTAACGGTTTTTACTTTCCCTGTATAAGTGATATCTTATTAGAAGTGTCCTTTTCTGTGTGACTTATTTCACTTAGAATCGTCTTGTACCTAATTCCACTCATCATGCTGCTACTAGCCTTAGGACATTGATTTCATGGCTGAGTGATATTCCATTGTACATAAGGACCACCACTTATTTATCCATTTTTATCTTTCCTGGGATATTTAAGGTGGAATGAAGTGGAGGTCCTTGGCAACAGAGAAGCCCTAAACTTTGGTGTTCCTGTGTCTTGCTGATTTTTAATTTTCCCAATTTATACCCCCATGCATGGAAGTGCCCTATGCTCTCTAAGCTGTGTTTTTTAGATGTTTCAGGACTCACCGTACCCTTCTCCAGAGTGGCTGTTGGCAATTTACATCCCGCCCATCAGCGTAGCAAGGCTCCCATTTCTCCATGGCCTGTCCTGCATTTCTGGTTTTGACACTTTTTTCAGCATGGCCCATTTGACCGATGGGAAGCGAGACTTCTTTGTAGTGCTGATTTGCCTTTCCAGGTTGCTTGGTTGGCCAAAAAGGGCGTATGCGTTTTTTCCTGAATATATTCAGGAAAAAACGCATACGCCCTTTTTGGCCAAGGGCATCATTATCAATGTTTTGCCGCTTTTCATGTGCTTTAAAGGCGATTCGTATCTACCTCCTGAAATCTGTTTCCTGCAATTCTGCCTTGATTTCAAATCCTCTTTTTTGCCTTCCCTCAATATATTTGTGGAGGAGAGTTATCATTTATAACTCTGCTGGTTCGTGAATTGCAGTGCCCTGAAGCTCCATTTTACAACTTGCTTTTTTGGGAGCTGGCTACAAAAGCGCTGGATGGCTTCAGGCCCTGTTCTGGTTCTGGGGAGCAGGCTGAGCCTGTGGTTAATTCTTCTTCCTGATGGGAAAATAGAGTGACCTGTGTCTGTCCCAATACCAAGAGCTAGTCTCTCATTGGTTCCCCATCTTCCCGTTCATCCTCAAGACAAATTGCAACCTGTACGGAACAGGAGGTTAAAGGTGCTGATACTCCAAGTAGGGAGATTGCTAGTAATGTGGCTGGAATGGCGAACCGGAGCTCAAGGAGATGAGAAATGAGGTGCGTTTTAGAAACCTTTCCCCATCACATGGTGTACCATCTTCTGGGTTTCTCATGCATGTTTTCAATGTAGGAAGATGCCCTTGATCCTTGAGATTTGGGACCCATGGGATGGGTTCCAAGCAGTATTACTTTAAAGGGTCTGCGTTTGCTCACTCAACCTCACCAAACCTCTCAGGCCCAAGAGTGTCCACCCTTATGTCTCATCGAGCTGTGGCTCTAGATATGGTCAATCCAGGTTGCATCACAGCCCCTGAACGAATTGTGTAAGAATTTCTCTCTCTTTCTCTGTCTTTGTTTCATGGGTTTTTAAAAGTAATTTATTTTTATAATGGGGTTTAGCTGCTTTTCACTGCTGTGTTTATGCCGCTTTACACCCACTTGACACACTAACAGAGAGATATCAAAACATAGGTTTTAAGATTATTACTAGTCAGTTATATTGTTGTGTGGTGAATAAGGCGTGTTGAATCCGTTCTCTGAGCAAGGAGTAGGTGTTGTCTGTTACATATTGGGTTTATGGAACGGTATCTGAGCTAATTTGAAACCCTTGTTTTATGTATCACCCCACCTCACCTTTCCCGTTAAGCAGCCATAGTTTGTTTTCTGCATGTGTGACTCTGTCCTGTTTTTTAATTCAGTTCAAGTGTAACGGTTTTTACATTCCCTCTATAAGTGATATCTTATGAGAAGTGTCCTTTTCTGTGTGACTTATTTCACTTAGAATTGTCATACCTAAATCCACTCATCATGCTGCTACTAGCCTTATGACAATGATTTCATGGCTGAGTGATATTCCATTGTACATAAGGACCACTACTTCTTTATCCATTTTTCTCTTTCCTGGGATATTTAAGGTGGAATGAAGTGGAGGTCCTTGGCAACACAGCAGCCCTAAACTTTGGAGTACTTGTTTCTTGCTGATTTTTAATTTTTCCAATTTATACCCCCATGCGTGGAAGTGCCCTATGCTCTCTAAGCTGTGTTTTTTAGACGTTTCAGGACACACCGTACACTTCTCCAGAGTGGCTGTTGGCAATTTACATCCCTCCCATCAGTGTAGCAAGGCTCCCATTTCTCCATGGCCTGTCCTGCATTTCTGGTTTTGACCCTTTTTTCAGCATGGCCCATTTGACCGATGGGAAGCGAGACTTCTTTGTAGCGCTGATTTGCCTTTCCAGGTTGCTTGGTTGGCCAAAAAGGGCGTATGCGTTTTTTCCTGAATATATTCAGGAAAAAACGCATACGCCCTTTTTGGCCAAGGGCATCATTATCAATGTTTTGCCGCTTTTCATGTGCTTTAAAGGCGATTCGTATCTACCTCCTGAAATCTGTTTCCTGCAATTCTGCCTTGATTTCAAATCCTCTTTTTTGCCTTCCCTCAATATATTTGTGGACGAGAGTTATCATTTATAACTCTGCAGGTTTGTGAATTGCAGTGCCCTGAAGCTCCATTTTACAACTCGCTTTTTGGGAGCTGGCCGTAAAAGCGCAGGATGGCTTCAGGCCCTGTTCTCGTTCCGGGGGGCAGGCTGAGCCTGTGGTTAATTCTTCTTCCTGATGGGAAAATAGAGTGCCCTGTGCCTGTCCCAACACCAACAGCTAGTCTCTCATTGGTTCCCCATCTTCCCGTTCATCCTCAGGACAAATTGCAACCTGTACGGAACAGGAGGTTAAAGGTGCTGATGCTCCAAGTAGGGAGATTGCTAGTAAAGTGGCTGCAATGGCGAACCCGAGCACAAGGAGATGAGAAATGAGGTGCGTTTTAGAAACCTTTCCCCATCACACGGTGTACCATATTCTGGGTTTCTATGCATGTTTTCGATGTAGGAAGATGCCCTTGAACCTGGAGATTTGGGACCCATGGGATGGGTACCACGCAGTATTACTTTAAAGGGTCTGCGTTTACTCACCCAACCTCACCAAACCTCTCAGCCCCAAGAGTGTCCACCCTTATGTCTCATCCAGCTGTGGGTCTAGATATGGTCAATCCAGGTTGCATCACAGCCCCTGAACGAATTGTGTAAGAATTTCTCTCTCTTTCTCTGTCTTTGTTTCATGGGTTTTTAAAAGTAATTTATTTTTATAATGGGGTTTAGCTGCTTTTCACTGCTGTGTTTATGCCGCTTTACACCCACTTGACACACTAACAGAGAGATATCAAAACATAGGTTTTAAGATTATTACTAGTCAGTTATATTGTTGTGTGGTGAATAAGGCGTGTTGAATCCGTTCTCTGAGCAAGGAGTAGGTGTTGTCTGTTACATATTGGGTTTATGGAACGGTATCTGAGCTAATTTGAAACCCTTGTTTTATGTATCACCCCACCTCACCTTTCCCGTTAAGCAGCCATAGTTTGTTTTCTGCATGTGTGACTCTGTCCTGTTTTTTAATTCAGTTCAAGTGTAACGGTTTTTACATTCCCTCTATAAGTGATATCTTATGAGAAGTGTCCTTTTCTGTGTGACTTATTTCACTTAGAATTGTCATACCTAAATCCACTCATCATGCTGCTACTAGCCTTATGACAATGATTTCATGGCTGAGTGATATTCCATTGTACATAAGGACCACAACTTCTTTATCCATTTTTCTCTTTCCTGGGATATTTAAGGTGGAATGAAGTGGAGGTCCTTGGCAACACAGCAGCCCTAAACTTTGGTGTACTTGTTTCTTGCTGATTTTTAATTTTTCCAATTTATACCCCCATGCGTGGAAGTGCCCTATGCTCTCTAAGCTGTGTTTTTTAGACGTTTCAGGACACACCGTACACTTCTCCAGAGTGGCTGTTGGCAATTTACATCCCTCCCATCAGTGTAGCAAGGCTCCCATTTCTCCATGGCCTGTCCTGCATTTCTGGTTTTGACCCTTTTTTCAGCATGGCCCATTTGACCGATGTGAAGCGAGACTTCTTTGTAGCGCTGATTTGCCTTTCCAGGTTGCTTGGTTGGCCAAAAAGGGCGTATGCGTTTTTTCCTGAATATATTCAGGAAAAAACGCATACGCCCTTTTTGGCCAAGGGCATCATTATCAATGTTTTGCCGCTTTTCATGTGCTTTAAAGGCGATTCGTATCTACCTCCTGAAATCTGTTTCCTGCAATTCTGCCTTGATTTCAAATCCTCTTTTTTGCCTTCCCTCAATATATTTGTGGACGAGAGTTATCATTTATAACTCTGCAGGTTTGTGAATTGCAGTGCCCTGAAGCTCCATTTTACAACTCGCTTTTTGGGAGCTGGCCGTAAAAGCGCAGGATGGCTTCAGGCCCTGTTCTCGTTCCGGGGGGCAGGCTGAGCCTGTGGTTAATTCTTCTTCCTGATGGGAAAATAGAGTGCCCTGTGCCTGTCCCAACACCAACAGCTAGTCTCTCATTGGTTCCCCATCTTCCCGTTCATCCTCAGGACAAATTGCAACCTGTACGGAACAGGAGGTTAAAGGTGCTGATGCTCCAAGTAGGGAGATTGCTAGTAAAGTGGCTGCAATGGCGAACCCGAGCACAAGGAGATGAGAAATGAGGTGCGTTTTAGAAACCTTTCCCCATCACACGGTGTACCATATTCTGGGTTTCTATGCATGTTTTCGATGTAGGAAGATGCCCTTGAACCTGGAGATTTGGGACCCATGGGATGGGTACCACGCAGTATTACTTTAAAGGGTCTGCGTTTACTCACCCAACCTCACCAAACCTCTCAGCCCCAAGAGTGTCCACCCTTATGTCTCATCCAGCTGTGGGTCTAGATATGGTCAATCCAGGTTGCATCACAGCCCCTGAACGAATTGTGTAAGAATTTCTCTCTCTTTCTCTGTCTTTGTTTCATGGGTTTTTAAAAGTAATTTATTTTTATAATGGGGTTTAGCTGCTTTTCACTGCTGTGTTTATGCCGCTTTACACCCACTTGACACACTAACAGAGAGATATCAAAACATAGGTTTTAAGATTATTACTAGTCAGTTATATTGTTGTGTGGTGAATAAGGCGTGTTGAATCCGTTCTCTGAGCAAGGAGTAGGTGTTGTCTGTTACATATTGGGTTTATGGAACGGTATCTGAGCTAATTTGAAACCCTTGTTTTATGTATCACCCCACCTCACCTTTCCCGTTAAGCAGCCATAGTTTGTTTTCTGCATGTGTGACTCTGTCCTGTTTTTTAATTCAGTTCAAGTGTAACGGTTTTTACATTCCCTCTATAAGTGATATCTTATGAGAAGTGTCCTTTTCTGTGTGACTTATTTCACTTAGAATTGTCATACCTAAATCCACTCATCATGCTGCTACTAGCCTTATGACAATGATTTCATGGCTGAGTGATATTCCATTGTACATAAGGACCACAACTTCTTTATCCATTTTTCTCTTTCCTGGGATATTTAAGGTGGAATGAAGTGGAGGTCCTTGGCAACACAGCAGCCCTAAACTTTGGTGTACTTGTTTCTTGCTGATTTTTAATTTTTCCAATTTATACCCCCATGCATGGAAGTGCCCTATGCTCTCTAAGCTGTGTTTTTTAGACGTTTCAGGACACACCGTACACTTCTCCAGAGTGGCTGTTGGCAATTTACATCCCTCCCATCAGTGTAGCAAGGCTCCCATTTCTCCATGGCCTGTCCTGCATTTCTGGTTTTGACCCTTTTTTCAGCATGGCCCATTTGACCGATGGGAAGCGAGACTTCTTTGTAGCGCTGATTTGCCTTTCCAGGTTGCTTGGTTGGCCAAAAAGGGCGTATGCGTTTTTTCCTGAATATATTCAGGAAAAAACGCATACGCCCTTTTTGGCCAAGGGCATCATTATCAATGTTTTGCCGCTTTTCATGTGCTTTAAAGGCGATTCGTATCTACCTCCTGAAATCTGTTTCCTGCAATTCTGCCTTGATTTCAAATCCTCTTTTTTGCCTTCCCTCAATATATTTGTGGACGAGAGTTATCATTTATAACTCTGCAGGTTTGTGAATTGCAGTGCCCTGAAGCTCCATTTTACAACTCGCTTTTTGGGAGCTGGCCGTAAAAGCGCAGGATGGCTTCAGGCCCTGTTCTCGTTCCGGGGGGCAGGCTGAGCCTGTGGTTAATTCTTCTTCCTGATGGGAAAATAGAGTGCCCTGTGCCTGTCCCAACACCAAGAGCTAGTCTCTCATTGGTTCCTCATCTTCCCGTTCATCCTCAGGACAAATTGCAACCTGTACGGAACAGGAGGTTAAAGGTGCTGATGCTCCAAGTAGGGAGATTGCTAGTAAAGTGGCTGTAATGGCGAACCCGAGCACAAGGAGATGAGAAATGAGGTGCGTTTTAGAAACTTTTCCCCATCACACGGTGTACCATATTCTGGGTTTCTATGCATGTTTTCGATGTAGGAAGATGCCCTTGAACCTGGAGATTTGGGACCCATGGGATGGGTACCACGCAGTATTACTTTAAAGGGTCTGCGTTTACTCACCCAACCTCACCAAACCTCTCAGCCCCAAGAGTGTCCACCCTTATGTCTCATCCAGCTGTGGGTCTAGATATGGTCAATCCAGGTTCCATCACAGCCCCTGAACGAATTGTGTAAGAATTTCTCTCTCTTTCACTGTCTTTGTTTCATGGGGTTTTAAAAGTAATTTATTTTTAGAATGGGGTTTAGCTGCTTTTCACTGCTGTGTTTATGCCGCTTTACACCCACTTCACACACTAACAGAGAGATTTCAATACATAGGTTTTAAGATTATTACTAGTCAGATATATCCTTGTGTGGTGAATAGGGGGTGTTGAGTCCAGTTCTCTGAGCAAGGAGTAGGTCTTGTCTATTACATATTGGGTTTATGGAACGGTATCTCAGCTCATTTGAAACCCTTGTTTTATGTATCAACCCACCTCACCTTTCCTGTTAAGCAGCCATAGTGTGTTTTCTGCATGTGTGACTCTGTTCTGTTTTGTAATTCAGTTCAAGTGTAACGGTTTTTACTTTCCCTGTATAAGTGATATCTTATGAGAAGTGTCCTTTTCTGTGTGACTTATTTCACTTAGAATCGTCTTGTACCTAAATCCACTCATCATGCTGCTACTAGCCTTAGGACATTGATTTCATGGCTGAGTGATATTCCATTGTACATAAGGACCACCACTTATTTATCCATTTTTATCTTTCCTGGGATATTTAAGGTGGAATGAAGTGGAGGTCCTTGGCAACAGAGCAGCCCTAAACTTTGGTGTTCCTGTGTCTTGCTGATTTTTAACTTTCCCAATTTATACACCCATGCATGGAAGTGCCCTATGCTCTCTAAGCTGTGTTTTTTAGATGTTTCAGGACACACTGTACCCTTCTCCAGAGTGGCTGTTGGCTATTTACATCTCGCCCATCAGCGTAGCAAGGCTCCCATTTCTCCATGGCCTGTCCTGCATTTCTGGTTTTGACACTTTTTTCAGCATGGCCCATTTGACCAATGGGAAGCGAGACTTCTTTGTAGCGCTGATTTGCCTTTCCAGGTTGCTTGGTTGGCCAAAAAGGGCGTATGCGTTTTTTCCTGAATATATTCAGGAAAAAACGCATACGCCCTTTTTGGCCAAGGGCATCATTATCAATGTTTTGCCGCTTTTCATGTGCTTTAAAGGCCATTCGAATCTACCTCCTGAAATCTGTTTCCTGCAATTCTGCCTTGATTTCAAATCCTCTTTTTTGCCTTCCCTCAATATATTTGTGGACGAGAGTTATCATTTATAACTCTGCAGGTTTGTGAATTGCAGTGCCCTGAAGCTCCATTTTACAACTCGCTTTTTGGGAGCTGGCCGTAAAAGCGCAGGATGGCTTCAGGCCCTGTTCTCGTTCCGGGGGGCAGGCTGAGCCTGTGGTTAATTCTTCTTCCTGATGGGAAAATAGAGTGCCCTGTGCCTGTCCCAACACCAAGAGCTAGTCTCTCATTGGTTCCTCATCTTCCCGTTCATCCTCAGGACAAATTGCAACCTGTACGGAACAGGAGGTTAAAGGTGCTGATGCTCCAAGTAGGGAGATTGCTAGTAAAGTGGCTGCAATGGCGAACCCGAGCACAAGGAGATGAGAAATGAGGTGCGTTTTAGAAACATTTCCCCATCACACGGTGTACCATATTCTGGGTTTCTATGCATGTTTTCGATGTAGGAAGATGCCCTTGAACCTGGAGATTTGGGACCCATGGGATGGGTACCACGCAGTATTACTTTAAAGGGTCTGCGTTTACTCACCCAACCTCACCAAACCTCTCAGCCCCAAGAGTGTCCACCCTTATGTCTCATCCAGCTGTGGGTCTAGATATGGTCAATCCAGGTTCCATCACAGCCCCTGAACGAATTGTGTAAGAATTTCTCTCTCTTTCACTGTCTTTGTTTCATGGGGTTTTAAAAGTAATTTATTTTTAGAATGGGGTTTAGCTGCTTTTCACTGCTGTGTTTATGCCGCTTTACACCCACTTCACACACTAACAGAGAGATTTCAATACATAGGTTTTAAGATTATTACTAGTCAGATATATCCTTGTGTGGTGAATAGGGGGTGTTGAGTCCAGTTCTCTGAGCAAGGAGTAGGTCTTGTCTATTACATATTGGGTTTATGGAACGGTATCTCAGCTCATTTGAAACCCTTGTTTTATGTATCAACCCACCTCACCTTTCCTGTTAAGCAGCCATAGTGTGTTTTCTGCATGTGTGACTCTGTTCTGTTTTGTAATTCAGTTCAAGTGTAACGGTTTTTACTTTCCCTGTATAAGTGATATCTTATTAGAAGTGTCCTTTTCTGTGTGACTTATTTCACTTAGAATCGTCTTGTACCTAATTCCACTCATCATGCTGCTACTAGCCTTAGGACATTGATTTCATGGCTGAGTGATATTCCATTGTACATAAGGACCACCACTTATTTATCCATTTTTATCTTTCCTGGGATATTTAAGGTGGAATGAAGTGGAGGTCCTTGGCAACAGAGAAGCCCTAAACTTTGGTGTTCCTGTGTCTTGCTGATTTTTAATTTTCCCAATTTATACCCCCATGCATGGAAGTGCCCTATGCTCTCTAAGCTGTGTTTTTTAGATGTTTCAGGACTCACCGTACCCTTCTCCAGAGTGGCTGTTGGCAATTTACATCCCGCCCATCAGCGTAGCAAGGCTCCCATTTCTCCATGGCCTGTCCTGCATTTCTGGTTTTGACACTTTTTTCAGCATGGCCCATTTGACCGATGGGAAGCGAGACTTCTTTGTAGTGCTGATTTGCCTTTCCAGGTTGCTTGGTTGGCCAAAAAGGGTGTATGCGTTTTTTCCTGAATATATTCAGGAAAAAACGCATACGCCCTTTTTGGCCAAGGGCATCATTATCAATGTTTTGCCGCTTTTCATGTGCTTTAAAGGCGATTCGTATCTACCTCCTGAAATCTGTTTCCTGCAATTCTGCCTTGATTTCAAATCCTCTTTTTTGCCTTCCCTCAATATATTTGTGGAGGAGAGTTATCATTTATAACTCTGCTGGTTCGTGAATTGCAGTGCCCTGAAGCTCCATTTTACAACTTGCTTTTTTGGGAGCTGGCTACAAAAGCGCTGGATGGCTTCAGGCCCTGTTCTGGTTCTGGGGAGCAGGCTGAGCCTGTGGTTAATTCTTCTTCCTGATGGGAAAATAGAGTGACCTGTGTCTGTCCCAATACCAAGAGCTAGTCTCTCATTGGTTCCCCATCTTCCCGTTCATCCTCAAGACAAATTGCAACCTGTACGGAACAGGAGGTTAAAGGTGCTGATACTCCAAGTAGGGAGATTGCTAGTAATGTGGCTGGAATGGCGAACCGGAGCTCAAGGAGATGAGAAATGAGGTGCGTTTTAGAAACCTTTCCCCATCACATGGTGTACCATCTTCTGGGTTTCTCATGCATGTTTTCAATGTAGGAAGATGCCCTTGATCCTTGAGATTTGGGACCCATGGGATGGGTTCCAAGCAGTATTACTTTAAAGGGTCTGCGTTTGCTCACTCAACCTCACCAAACCTCTCAGGCCCAAGAGTGTCCACCCTTATGTCTCATCGAGCTGTGGCTCTAGATATGGTCAATCCAGGTTGCATCACAGCCCCTGAACGAATTGTGTAAGAATTTCTCTCTCTTTCTCTGTCTTTGTTTCATGGGTTTTTAAAAGTAATTTATTTTTATAATGGGGTTTAGCTGCTTTTCACTGCTGTGTTTATGCCGCTTTACACCCACTTGACACACTAACAGAGAGATATCAAAACATAGGTTTTAAGATTATTACTAGTCAGTTATATTGTTGTGTGGTGAATAAGGCGTGTTGAATCCGTTCTCTGAGCAAGGAGTAGGTGTTGTCTGTTACATATTGGGTTTATGGAACGGTATCTGAGCTAATTTGAAACCCTTGTTTTATGTATCACCCCACCTCACCTTTCCCGTTAAGCAGCCATAGTTTGTTTTCTGCATGTGTGACTCTGTCCTGTTTTTTAATTCAGTTCAAGTGTAACGGTTTTTACATTCCCTCTATAAGTGATATCTTATGAGAAGTGTCCTTTTCTGTGTGACTTATTTCACTTAGAATTGTCATACCTAAATCCACTCATCATGCTGCTACTAGCCTTATGACAATGATTTCATGGCTGAGTGATATTCCATTGTACATAAGGACCACTACTTCTTTATCCATTTTTCTCTTTCCTGGGATATTTAAGGTGGAATGAAGTGGAGGTCCTTGGCAACACAGCAGCCCTAAACTTTGGTGTACTTGTTTCTTGCTGATTTTTAATTTTTCCAATTTATACCCCCATGCGTGGAAGTGCCCTATGCTCTCTAAGCTGTGTTTTTTAGACGTTTCAGGACACACCGTACACTTCTCCAGAGTGGCTGTTGGCAATTTACATCCCTCCCATCAGTGTAGCAAGGCTCCCATTTCTCCATGGCCTGTCCTGCATTTCTGGTTTTGACCCTTTTTTCAGCATGGCCCATTTGACCGATGGGAAGCGAGACTTCTTTGTAGCGCTGATTTGCCTTTCCAGGTTGCTTGGTTGGCCAAAAAGGGCGTATGCGTTTTTTCCTGAATATATTCAGGAAAAAACGCATACGCCCTTTTTGGCCAAGGGCATCATTATCAATGTTTTGCCGCTTTTCATGTGCTTTAAAGGCGATTCGTATCTACCTCCTGAAATCTGTTTCCTGCAATTCTGCCTTGATTTCAAATCCTCTTTTTTGCCTTCCCTCAATATATTTGTGGACGAGAGTTATCATTTATAACTCTGCAGGTTTGTGAATTGCAGTGCCCTGAAGCTCCATTTTACAACTCGCTTTTTGGGAGCTGGCCGTAAAAGCGCAGGATGGCTTCAGGCCCTGTTCTCGTTCCGGGGGGCAGGCTGAGCCTGTGGTTAATTCTTCTTCCTGATGGGAAAATAGAGTGCCCTGTGCCTGTCCCAACACCAACAGCTAGTCTCTCATTGGTTCCCCATCTTCCCGTTCATCCTCAGGACAAATTGCAACCTGTACGGAACAGGAGGTTAAAGGTGCTGATGCTCCAAGTAGGGAGATTGCTAGTAAAGTGGCTGCAATGGCGAACCCGAGCACAAGGAGATGAGAAATGAGGTGCGTTTTAGAAACCTTTCCCCATCACACGGTGTACCATATTCTGGGTTTCTATGCATGTTTTCGATGTAGGAAGATGCCCTTGAACCTGGAGATTTGGGACCCATGGGATGGGTACCACGCAGTATTACTTTAAAGGGTCTGCGTTTACTCACCCAACCTCACCAAACCTCTCAGCCCCAAGAGTGTCCACCCTTATGTCTCATCCAGCTGTGGGTCTAGATATGGTCAATCCAGGTTGCATCACAGCCCCTGAACGAATTGTGTAAGAATTTCTCTCTCTTTCTCTGTCTTTGTTTCATGGGTTTTTAAAAGTAATTTATTTTTATAATGGGGTTTAGCTGCTTTTCACTGCTGTGTTTATGCCGCTTTACACCCACTTGACACACTAACAGAGAGATATCAAAACATAGGTTTTAAGATTATTACTAGTCAGTTATATTGTTGTGTGGTGAATAAGGCGTGTTGAATCCGTTCTCTGAGCAAGGAGTAGGTGTTGTCTGTTACATATTGGGTTTATGGAACGGTATCTGAGCTAATTTGAAACCCTTGTTTTATGTATCACCCCACCTCACCTTTCCCGTTAAGCAGCCATAGTTTGTTTTCTGCATGTGTGACTCTGTCCTGTTTTTTAATTCAGTTCAAGTGTAACGGTTTTTACATTCCCTCTATAAGTGATATCTTATGAGAAGTGTCCTTTTCTGTGTGACTTATTTCACTTAGAATTGTCATACCTAAATCCACTCATCATGCTGCTACTAGCCTTATGACAATGATTTCATGGCTGAGTGATATTCCATTGTACATAAGGACCACAACTTCTTTATCCATTTTTCTCTTTCCTGGGATATTTAAGGTGGAATGAAGTGGAGGTCCTTGGCAACACAGCAGCCCTAAACTTTGGTGTACTTGTTTCTTGCTGATTTTTAATTTTTCCAATTTATACCCCCATGCGTGGAAGTGCCCTATGCTCTCTAAGCTGTGTTTTTTAGACGTTTCAGGACACACCGTACACTTCTCCAGAGTGGCTGTTGGCAATTTACATCCCTCCCATCAGTGTAGCAAGGCTCCCATTTCTCCATGGCCTGTCCTGCATTTCTGGTTTTGACCCTTTTTTCAGCATGGCCCATTTGACCGATGGGCAGCGAGACTTCTTTGTAGCGCTGATTTGCCTTTCCAGGTTGCTTGGTTGGCCAAAAAGGGCGTATGCGTTTTTTCCTGAATATATTCAGGAAAAAACGCATACGCCCTTTTTGGCCAAGGGCATCATTATCAATGTTTTGCCGCTTTTCATGTGCTTTAAAGGCGATTCGTATCTACCT
Organism: Balaenoptera physalus; assembly: GCF_965194825.1. Classification (NCBI taxonomy): domain Eukaryota; kingdom Metazoa; phylum Chordata; class Mammalia; order Artiodactyla; family Balaenopteridae; genus Balaenoptera; species Balaenoptera physalus. The sequence goes on from NW_028126427.1 coordinate 991,408, forward strand.
CCTGAAATCTGTTTCCTGCAATTCTGCCTTGATTTCAAATCCTCTTTTTTGCCTTCCCTCAATATATTTGTGGACGAGAGTTATCATTTATAACTCTGCAGGTTTGTGAATTGCAGTGCCCTGAAGCTCCATTTTACAACTCGCTTTTTGGGAGCTGGCCGTAAAAGCGCAGGATGGCTTCAGGCCCTGTTCTCGTTCCGGGGGGCAGGCTGAGCCTGTGGTTAATTCTTCTTCCTGATGGGAAAATAGAGTGCCCTGTGCCTGTCCCAACACCAAGAGCTAGTCTCTCATTGGTTCCTCATCTTCCCGTTCATCCTCAGGACAAATTGCAACCTGTACGGAACAGGAGGTTAAAGGTGCTGATGCTCCAAGTAGGGAGATTGCTAGTAAAGTGGCTGTAATGGCGAACCCGAGCACAAGGAGATGAGAAATGAGGTGCGTTTTAGAAACTTTTCCCCATCACACGGTGTACCATATTCTGGGTTTCTATGCATGTTTTCGATGTAGGAAGATGCCCTTGAACCTGGAGATTTGGGACCCATGGGATGGGTACCACGCAGTATTACTTTAAAGGGTCTGCGTTTACTCACCCAACCTCACCAAACCTCTCAGCCCCAAGAGTGTCCACCCTTATGTCTCATCCAGCTGTGGGTCTAGATATGGTCAATCCAGGTTCCATCACAGCCCCTGAACGAATTGTGTAAGAATTTCTCTCTCTTTCACTGTCTTTGTTTCATGGGGTTTTAAAAGTAATTTATTTTTAGAATGGGGTTTAGCTGCTTTTCACTGCTGTGTTTATGCCGCTTTACACCCACTTCACACACTAACAGAGAGATTTCAATACATAGGTTTTAAGATTATTACTAGTCAGATATATCCTTGTGTGGTGAATAGGGGGTGTTGAGTCCAGTTCTCTGAGCAAGGAGTAGGTCTTGTCTATTACATATTGGGTTTATGGAACGGTATCTCAGCTCATTTGAAACCCTTGTTTTATGTATCACCCCACCTCACCTTTCCTGTTAAGCAGCCATAGTGTGTTTTCTGCATGTGTGACTCTGTTCTGTTTTGTAATTCAGTTCAAGTGTAACGGTTTTTACTTTCCCTGTATAAGTGATATCTTATGAGAAGTGTCCTTTTCTGTGTGACTTATTTCACTTAGAATCGTCTTGTACCTAATTCCACTCATCATGCTGCTACTAGCCTTAGGACATTGATTTCATGGCTGAGTGATATTCCATTGTACATAAGGACCACCACTTATTTATCCATTTTTATCTTTCCTGGGATATTTAAGATGGAATGAAGTGGAGGTCCTTGGCAACAGAGCAGCCCTAAACTTTGGTGTTCCTGTGTCTTGCTGATTTTTAACTTTCCCAATTTATACCCCCATGCATGGAAGTGCCCTATGCTCTCTAAGCTGTGTTTTTTAGATGTTTCAGGACACACTGTACCCTTCTCCAGAGTGGCTGTTGGCAATTTACATCCCGCCCATCAGCGTAGCAAGGCTCCCATTTCTCCATGGCCTGTCCTGCATTTCTGGTTTTGACACTTTTTGCAGCATGGCCCATTTGACCGATGGGAAGCGAGACTTCTTTGTAGCGCTGATTTGCCTTTCCAGGTTGCTTGGTTGGCCAAAAAGGGTGTATGCGTTTTTTCCTGAATATATTCAGGAAAAAACGCATACGCCCTTTTTGGCCAAGGGCATCATTATCAATGTTTTGCCGCTTTTCATGTGCTTTAAAGGCGATTCGAATCTACCTCCTGAAATCTGTTTCCTGCAATTCTGCCTTGATTTCAAATCCTCTTTTTTGCCTTCCCTCAATATATTTGTGGACGAGAGTTATCATTTATATCTCTGCAGGTTTGTGAATTGCAGTGCCCTGAAGCTCCATTTTACAACTCGCTTTTTGGGAGCTGGCCGTAAAAGCGCAGGATGGCTTCAGGCCCTGTTCTGGTTCCGGGGGGCAGGCTGAGCCTGTGGTTAATTCTTCTTCCTGATGGGAAAATAGAGTGCCCTGTGCCTGTCCCAACACCAAGAGCTAGTCTCTCATTGGTTCCTCATCTTCCCGTTCATCCTCAGGACAAATTGCAACCTGTACGGAACAGGAGGTTAAAGGTGCTGATGCTCCAAGTAGGGAGATTGCTAGTAAAGTGGCTGCAATGGCGAACCCGAGCACAAGGAGATGAGAAATGAGGTGCGTTTTAGAAACATTTCCCCATCACACGGTGTACCATATTCTGGGTTTCTATGCATGTTTTCGATGTAGGAAGATGCCCTTGAACCTGGAGATTTGGGACCCATGGGATGGGTACCACGCAGTATTACTTTAAAGGGTCTGCGTTTACTCACCCAACCTCACCAAACCTCTCAGCCCCAAGAGTGTCCACCCTTATGTCTCATCCAGCTGTGGGTCTAGATATGGTCAATCCAGGTTCCATCACAGCCCCTGAACGAATTGTGTAAGAATTTCTCTCTCTTTCACTGTCTTTGTTTCATGGGGTTTTAAAAGTAATTTATTTTTAGAATGGGGTTTAGCTGCTTTTCACTGCTGTGTTTATGCCGCTTTACACCCACTTCACACACTAACAGAGAGATTTCAATACATAGGTTTTAAGATTATTACTAGTCAGATATATCCTTGTGTGGTGAATAGGGGGTGTTGAGTCCAGTTCTCTGAGCAAGGAGTAGGTCTTGTCTATTACATATTGGGTTTATGGAACGGTATCTCAGCTCATTTGAAACCCTTGTTTTATGTATCAACCCACCTCACCTTTCCTGTTAAGCAGCCATAGTGTGTTTTCTGCATGTGTGACTCTGTTCTGTTTTGTAATTCAGTTCAAGTGTAACGGTTTTTACTTTCCCTGTATAAGTGATATCTTATTAGAAGTGTCCTTTTCTGTGTGACTTATTTCACTTAGAATCGTCTTGTACCTAATTCCCCTCATCATGCTGCTACTAGCCTTAGGACATTGATTTCATGGCTGAGTGATATTCCATTGTACATAAGGACCACCACTTATTTATCCATTTTTATCTTTCCTGGGATATTTAAGGTGGAATGAAGTGGAGGTCCTTGGCAACAGAGAAGCCCTAAACTTTGGTGTTCCTGTGTCTTGCTGATTTTTAATTTTCCCAATTTATACCCCCATGCATGGAAGTGCCCTATGCTCTCTAAGCTGTGTTTTTTAGATGTTTCAGGACTCACCGTACCCTTCTCCAGAGTGGCTGTTGGCAATTTACATCCCGCCCATCAGCGTAGCAAGGCTCCCATTTCTCCATGGCCTGTCCTGCATTTCTGGTTTTGACACTTTTTTCAGCATGGCCCATTTGACCGATGGGAAGCGAGACTTCTTTGTAGTGCTGATTTGCCTTTCCAGGTTGCTTGGTTGGCCAAAAAGGGCGTATGCGTTTTTTCCTGAATATATTCAGGAAAAAACGCATACGCCCTTTTTGGCCAAGGGCATCATTATCAATGTTTTGCCGCTTTTCATGTGCTTTAAAGGCGATTCGTATCTACCTCCTGAAATCTGTTTCCTGCAATTCTGCCTTGATTTCAAATCCTCTTTTTTGCCTTCCCTCAATATATTTGTGGAGGAGAGTTATCATTTATAACTCTGCTGGTTCGTGAATTGCAGTGCCCTGAAGCTCCATTTTACAACTTGCTTTTTTGGGAGCTGGCTACAAAAGCGCTGGATGGCTTCAGGCCCTGTTCTGGTTCTGGGGAGCAGGCTGAGCCTGTGGTTAATTCTTCTTCCTGATGGGAAAATAGAGTGACCTGTGTCTGTCCCAATACCAAGAGCTAGTCTCTCATTGGTTCCCCATCTTCCCGTTCATCCTCAAGACAAATTGCAACCTGTACGGAACAGGAGGTTAAAGGTGCTGATACTCCAAGTAGGGAGATTGCTAGTAATGTGGCTGGAATGGCGAACCGGAGCTCAAGGAGATGAGAAATGAGGTGCGTTTTAGAAACCTTTCCCCATCACATGGTGTACCATCTTCTGGGTTTCTCATGCATGTTTTCAATGTAGGAAGATGCCCTTGATCCTTGAGATTTGGGACCCATGGGATGGGTTCCAAGCAGTATTACTTTAAAGGGTCTGCGTTTGCTCACTCAACCTCACCAAACCTCTCAGGCCCAAGAGTGTCCACCCTTATGTCTCATCGAGCTGTGGCTCTAGATATGGTCAATCCAGGTTGCATCACAGCCCCTGAACGAATTGTGTAAGAATTTCTCTCTCTTTCTCTGTCTTTGTTTCATGGGTTTTTAAAAGTAATTTATTTTTATAATGGGGTTTAGCTGCTTTTCACTGCTGTGTTTATGCCGCTTTACACCCACTTGACACACTAACAGAGAGATATCAAAACATAGGTTTTAAGATTATTACTAGTCAGTTATATTGTTGTGTGGTGAATAAGGCGTGTTGAATCCGTTCTCTGAGCAAGGAGTAGGTGTTGTCTGTTACATATTGGGTTTATGGAACGGTATCTGAGCTAATTTGAAACCCTTGTTTTATGTATCACCCCACCTCACCTTTCCCGTTAAGCAGCCATAGTTTGTTTTCTGCATGTGTGACTCTGTCCTGTTTTTTAATTCAGTTCAAGTGTAACGGTTTTTACATTCCCTCTATAAGTGATATCTTATGAGAAGTGTCCTTTTCTGTGTGACTTATTTCACTTAGAATTGTCATACCTAAATCCACTCATCATGCTGCTACTAGCCTTATGACAATGATTTCATGGCTGAGTGATATTCCATTGTACATAAGGACCACTACTTCTTTATCCATTTTTCTCTTTCCTGGGATATTTAAGGTGGAATGAAGTGGAGGTCCTTGGCAACACAGCAGCCCTAAACTTTGGTGTACTTGTTTCTTGCTGATTTTTAATTTTTCCAATTTATACCCCCATGCGTGGAAGTGCCCTATGCTCTCTAAGCTGTGTTTTTTAGACGTTTCAGGACACACCGTACACTTCTCCAGAGTGGCTGTTGGCAATTTACATCCCTCCCATCAGTGTAGCAAGGCTCCCATTTCTCCATGGCCTGTCCTGCATTTCTGGTTTTGACCCTTTTTTCAGCATGGCCCATTTGACCGATGGGAAGCGAGACTTCTTTGTAGCGCTGATTTGCCTTTCCAGGTTGCTTGGTTGGCCAAAAAGGGCGTATGCGTTTTTTCCTGAATATATTCAGGAAAAAACGCATACGCCCTTTTTGGCCAAGGGCATCATTATCAATGTTTTGCCGCTTTTCATGTGCTTTAAAGGCGATTCGTATCTACCTCCTGAAATCTGTTTCCTGCAATTCTGCCTTGATTTCAAATCCTCTTTTTTGCCTTCCCTCAATATATTTGTGGACGAGAGTTATCATTTATAACTCTGCAGGTTTGTGAATTGCAGTGCCCTGAAGCTCCATTTTACAACTCGCTTTTTGGGAGCTGGCCGTAAAAGCGCAGGATGGCTTCAGGCCCTGTTCTCGTTCCGGGGGGCAGGCTGAGCCTGTGGTTAATTCTTCTTCCTGATGGGAAAATAGAGTGCCCTGTGCCTGTCCCAACACCAACAGCTAGTCTCTCATTGGTTCCCCATCTTCCCGTTCATCCTCAGGACAAATTGCAACCTGTACGGAACAGGAGGTTAAAGGTGCTGATGCTCCAAGTAGGGAGATTGCTAGTAAAGTGGCTGCAATGGCGAACCCGAGCACAAGGAGATGAGAAATGAGGTGCGTTTTAGAAACCTTTCCCCATCACACGGTGTACTATATTCTGGGTTTCTATGCATGTTTTCGATGTAGGAAGATGCCCTTGAACCTGGAGATTTGGGACCCATGGGATGGGTACCACGCAGTATTACTTTAAAGGGTCTGCGTTTACTCACCCAACCTCACCAAACCTCTCAGCCCCAAGAGTGTCCACCCTTATGTCTCATCCAGCTGTGGGTCTAGATATGGTCAATCCAGGTTGCATCACAGCCCCTGAACGAATTGTGTAAGAATTTCTCTCTCTTTCTCTGTCTTTGTTTCATGGGTTTTTAAAAGTAATTTATTTTTATAATGGGGTTTAGCTGCTTTTCACTGCTGTGTTTATGCCGCTTTACACCCACTTGACACACTAACAGAGAGATATCAAAACATAGGTTTTAAGATTATTACTAGTCAGTTATATTGTTGTGTGGTGAATAAGGCGTGTTGAATCCGTTCTCTGAGCAAGGAGTAGGTGTTGTCTGTTACATATTGGGTTTATGGAACGGTATCTGAGCTAATTTGAAACCCTTGTTTTATGTATCACCCCACCTCACCTTTCCCGTTAAGCAGCCATAGTTTGTTTTCTGCATGTGTGACTCTGTCCTGTTTTTTAATTCAGTTCAAGTGTAACGGTTTTTACATTCCCTCTATAAGTGATATCTTATGAGAAGTGTCCTTTTCTGTGTGACTTATTTCACTTAGAATTGTCATACCTAAATCCACTCATCATGCTGCTACTAGCCTTATGACAATGATTTCATGGCTGAGTGATATTCCATTGTACATAAGGACCACAACTTCTTTATCCATTTTTCTCTTTCCTGGGATATTTAAGGTGGAATGAAGTGGAGGTCCTTGGCAACACAGCAGCCCTAAACTTTGGTGTACTTGTTTCTTGCTGATTTTTAATTTTTCCAATTTATACCCCCATGCGTGGAAGTGCCCTATGCTCTCTAAGCTGTGTTTTTTAGACGTTTCAGGACACACCGTACACTTCTCCAGAGTGGCTGTTGGCAATTTACATCCCTCCCATCAGTGTAGCAAGGCTCCCATTTCTCCATGGCCTGTCCTGCATTTCTGGTTTTGACCCTTTTTTCAGCATGGCCCATTTGACCGATGGGCAGCGAGACTTCTTTGTAGCGCTGATTTGCCTTTCCAGGTTGCTTGGTTGGCCAAAAAGGGCGTATGCGTTTTTTCCTGAATATATTCAGGAAAAAACGCATACGCCCTTTTTGGCCAAGGGCATCATTATCAATGTTTTGCCGCTTTTCATGTGCTTTAAAGGCGATTCGTATCTACCTCCTGAAATCTGTTTCCTGCAATTCTGCCTTGATTTCAAATCCTCTTTTTTGCCTTCCCTCAATATATTTGTGGACGAGAGTTATCATTTATAACTCTGCAGGTTTGTGAATTGCAGTGCCCTGAAGCTCCATTTTACAACTCGCTTTTTGGGAGCTGGCCGTAAAAGCGCAGGATGGCTTCAGGCCCTGTTCTCGTTCCGGGGGGCAGGCTGAGCCTGTGGTTAATTCTTCTTCCTGATGGGAAAATAGAGTGCCCTGTGCCTGTCCCAACACCAAGAGCTAGTCTCTCATTGGTTCCTCATCTTCCCGTTCATCCTCAGGACAAATTGCAACCTGTACGGAACAGGAGGTTAAAGGTGCTGATGCTCCAAGTAGGGAGATTGCTAGTAAAGTGGCTGTAATGGCGAACCCGAGCACAAGGAGATGAGAAATGAGGTGCGTTTTAGAAACTTTTCCCCATCACACGGTGTACCATATTCTGGGTTTCTATGCATGTTTTCGATGTAGGAAGATGCCCTTGAACCTGGAGATTTGGGACCCATGGGATGGGTACCACGCAGTATTACTTTAAAGGGTCTGCGTTTACTCACCCAACCTCACCAAACCTCTCAGCCCCAAGAGTGTCCACCCTTATGTCTCATCCAGCTGTGGGTCTAGATATGGTCAATCCAGGTTCCATCACAGCCCCTGAACGAATTGTGTAAGAATTTCTCTCTCTTTCACTGTCTTTGTTTCATGGGGTTTTAAAAGTAATTTATTTTTAGAATGGGGTTTAGCTGCTTTTCACTGCTGTGTTTATGCCGCTTTACACCCACTTCACACACTAACAGAGAGATTTCAATACATAGGTTTTAAGATTATTACTAGTCAGATATATCCTTGTGTGGTGAATAGGGGGTGTTGAGTCCAGTTCTCTGAGCAAGGAGTAGGTCTTGTCTATTACATATTGGGTTTATGGAACGGTATCTCAGCTCATTTGAAACCCTTGTTTTATGTATCACCCCACCTCACCTTTCCTGTTAAGCAGCCATAGTGTGTTTTCTGCATGTGTGACTCTGTTCTGTTTTGTAATTCAGTTCAAGTGTAACGGTTTTTACTTTCCCTGTATAAGTGATATCTTATGAGAAGTGTCCTTTTCTGTGTGACTTATTTCACTTAGAATCGTCTTGTACCTAATTCCACTCATCATGCTGCTACTAGCCTTAGGACATTGATTTCATGGCTGAGTGATATTCCATTGTACATAAGGACCACCACTTATTTATCCATTTTTATCTTTCCTGGGATATTTAAGATGGAATGAAGTGGAGGTCCTTGGCAACAGAGCAGCCCTAAACTTTGGTGTTCCTGTGTCTTGCTGATTTTTAACTTTCCCAATTTATACCCCCATGCATGGAAGTGCCCTATGCTCTCTAAGCTGTGTTTTTTAGATGTTTCAGGACACACTGTACCCTTCTCCAGAGTGGCTGTTGGCAATTTACATCCCGCCCATCAGCGTAGCAAGGCTCCCATTTCTCCATGGCCTGTCCTGCATTTCTGGTTTTGACACTTTTTGCAGCATGGCCCATTTGACCGATGGGAAGCGAGACTTCTTTGTAGCGCTGATTTGCCTTTCCAGGTTGCTTGGTTGGCCAAAAAGGGCGTATGCGTTTTTTCCTGAATATATTCAGGAAAAAACGCATACGCCCTTTTTGGCCAAGGGCATCATTATCAATGTTTTGCCGCTTTTCATGTGCTTTAAAGGCGATTCGAATCTACCTCCTGAAATCTGTTTCCTGCAATTCTGCCTTGATTTCAAATCCTCTTTTTTGCCTTCCCTCAATATATTTGTGGACGAGAGTTATCATTTATATCTCTGCAGGTTTGTGAATTGCAGTGCCCTGAAGCTCCATTTTACAACTCGCTTTTTGGGAGCTGGCCGTAAAAGCGCAGGATGGCTTCAGGCCCTGTTCTGGTTCCGGGGGGCAGGCTGAGCCTGTGGTTAATTCTTCTTCCTGATGGGAAAATAGAGTGCCCTGTGCCTGTCCCAACACCAAGAGCTAGTCTCTCATTGGTTCCCCATCTTCCCGTTCATCCTCAGGACAAATTGCAACCTGTACGGAACAGGAGGTTAAAGGTGCTGATGCTCCAAGTAGGGAGATTGCTAGTAAAGTGGCTGCAATGGCGAACCCGAGCACAAGGAGATGAGAAATGAGGTGCGTTTTAGAAACCTTTCCCCATCACACGGTGTACCATATTCTGGGTTTCTATTCATGTTTTCGATGTAGGAAGATGCCCTTGAACCTGGAGATTTGGGACCCATGGAATGGGTACCACGCAGTATTACTTTAAAGGGTCTGCGTTTACTCACCCAACCTCACCAAAGCTCTCAGCCCCAAGAGTGTCCACCCTTATGTCTCATCCAGCTGTGGGTCTAGATATGGTCAATCCAGGTTCCATCACATCCCCTGAACGAATTGTAAAAGAATTTCTCTCTCTTTCACTGTCTTTGTTTCATGGGGTTTTAAAAGTAATTTATTTTTAGAATGGGGTTTAGCTGCTTTTCACTGCTGTGTTTATGCCGCTTTACACCCACTTCACACACTAACAGAGAGATTTCAATACATAGGTTTTAAGATTATTACTAGTCAGATATATCCTTGTGTGGTGAATAGGGGGTGTTGAGTCCAGTTCTCTGAGCAAGGAGTAGGTCTTGTCTATTACATATTGGGTTTATGGAACGGTATCTCAGCTCATTTGAAACCCTTCTTTTATGTATCACCCCACCTCACCTTTCCTGTTAAGCAGCCATAGTGAGTTTTCTGCATGTGTGACTCTGTTCTGTTTTGTAATTCAGTTCAAGTGTAACGGTTTTTACTTTCCCTGTATAAGTGATATCTTATGAGAAGTGTCCTTTTCTGTGTGACTTATTTCACTTAGAATCGTCTCATACCTAAATCCACTCATCATGCTGCTACTAGCCTTAGGACATTGATTTCATGGCTGAGTGATATTCCATTGTACATAAGGACCACCACTTATTTATCCATTTTTATCTTTCCTGGGATATTTAAGGTGGAATGAAGTGGAGGTCCTTGGCAACAGAGCAGCCCTAAACTTTGGTGTTCCTGTGTCTTGCTGATTTTTAACTTTCCCAATTTATACACCCATGCATGGAAGTGCCCTATGCTCTCTAAGCTGTGTTTTTTAGATGTTTCAGGACACACTGTACCCTTCTCCAGAGTGGCTGTTGGCTATTTACATCCCGCCCATCAGCGTAGCAAGGCTCCCATTTCTCCATGGCCTGTCCTGCATTTCTGGTTTTGACACTTTTTTCAGCATGGCCCATTTGACCAATGGGAAGCGAGACTTCTTTGTAGCGCTGATTTGCCTTTCCAGGTTGCTTGGTTGGCCAAAAAGGGCGTATGCGTTTTTTCCTGAATATATTCAGGAAAAAACGCATACGCCCTTTTTGGCCAAGGGCATCATTATCAATGTTTTGCCGCTTTTCATGTGCTTTAAAGGCCATTCGAATCTACCTCCTGAAATCTGTTTCCTGCAATTCTGCCTTGATTTCAAATCCTCTTTTTTGCCTTCCCTCAATATATTTGTGGACGAGAGTTATCATTTATAACTCTGCAGGTTTGTGAATTGCAGTGCCCTGAAGCTCCATTTTACAACTCGCTTTTTGGGAGCTGGCCGTAAAAGCGCAGGATGGCTTCAGGCCCTGTTCTCGTTCCGGGGGGCAGGCTGAGCCTGTGGTTAATTCTTCTTCCTGATGGGAAAATAGAGTGCCCTGTGCCTGTCCCAACACCAAGAGCTAGTCTCTCATTGGTTCCTCATCTTCCCGTTCATCCTCAGGACAAATTGCAACCTGTACGGAACAGGAGGTTAAAGGTGCTGATGCTCCAAGTAGGGAGATTGCTAGTAAAGTGGCTGCAATGGCGAACCCGAGCACAAGGAGATGAGAAATGAGGTGCGTTTTAGAAACATTTCCCCATCACACGGTGTACCATATTCTGGGTTTCTATGCATGTTTTCGATGTAGGAAGATGCCCTTGAACCTGGAGATTTGGGACCCATGGGATGGGTACCACGCAGTATTACTTTAAAGGGTCTGCGTTTACTCACCCAACCTCACCAAACCTCTCAGCCCCAAGAGTGTCCACCCTTATGTCTCATCCAGCTGTGGGTCTAGATATGGTCAATCCAGGTTCCATCACAGCCCCTGAACGAATTGTGTAAGAATTTCTCTCTCTTTCACTGTCTTTGTTTCATGGGGTTTTAAAAGTAATTTATTTTTAGAATGGGGTTTAGCTGCTTTTCACTGCTGTGTTTATGCCTCTTTACACCCACTTCACACACTAACAGAGAGATTTCAATACATAGGTTTTAAGATTATTACTAGTCAGATATATCCTTGTGTGGTGAATAGGGAGTGTTGAGTCCAGTTCTCTGAGCAAGGAGTAGGTCTTGTCTATTACATATTGGGTTTATGGAACGGTATCTCAGCTCATTTGAAACCCTTGTTTTATGTATCACCCCACCTCACCTTTCCTGTTAAGCAGCCATAGTGTGTTTTCTGCATGTGTGACTCTGTTCTGTTTTGTAATTCAGTTCAAGTGTAACGGTTTTTACTTTCCCTGTATAAGTGATATCTTATGAGAAGTGTCCTTTTCTGTGTGACTTATTTCACTTAGAATCGTCTCCTACCTAAATCCACTCATCATGCTGCTACTAGCCTTAGGACATTGATTTCATGGCTGAGTGATATTCCATTGTACATAAGGACCACCACTTATTTATCCATTTTTATCTTTCCTGGGATATTTAAGGTGGAATGAAGTGGAGGTCCTTGGCAACAGAGCAGCCCTAAACTTTGGTGTGCTTGTGTCTTGCTGATTTTTAACTTTCCCAATTTATACCCCCATGCATGGAAGTGCCCTATGCTCTCTAAGCTGTGTTTTTTAGATGTTTCAGGACACACTGTACCCTTCTCCAGAGTGGCTGTTGGCAATTTACATCCCGCCCATCAGCGTAGCAAGGCTCCCCTTTCTCCATGGCCTGTCCTGCATTTCTGGTTTTGACACTTATTTCAGCATGGCCCATTTGACCGATGGGAAGCGAGACTTCTTTGCAGCGCTGATTTGCCTTTCCAGGTTGCTTGGTTGGCCAAAAAGGGCGTATGCGTTTTTTCCTGAATATATTCAGGAAAAAACGCATACGCCCTTTTTGGCCAAGGGCATCATTATCAATGTTTTGCCGCTTTTCATGTGCTTTAAAGGCGATTCGAATCTACCTCCTGAAATCTGTTTCCTGCAATTCTGCCTTGATTTCAAATCCTCTTTTTTGCCTTCCCTCAATATATTTGTGGACGAGAGTTATCATTTATAACTCTGCAGGTTTGTGAATTGCAGTGCCCTGAAGCTCCATTTTACAACTCGCTTTTTGGGAGCTGGCCGTAAAAGCGCTGGATGGCTTCAGGCCCTGTTCTCGTTCCGGGGGGCAGGCTGAGCCTGTGGTTAATTCTTCTTCCTGATGGGAAAATAGAGTGCCCTGTGCCTGTCCCAACACCAAGAGCTAGTCTCTCATTGGTTCCCCATCTTCCCGTTCATCCTCAGGACAAATTGCAACCTGTACGGGACAGGAGGTTAAAGGTGCTGATGCTCCAAGTAGGGAGATTGCTAGTAAAGTGGCTGCAATGGCGAACCCGAGCACAAGGAGATGAGAAATGAGGTGCGTTTTAGAAACCTTTCCCCATCACACGGTGTACCATATTCTGGGTTTCTATGCATGTTTTCGATGTAGGAAGATGCCCTTGAACCTGGAGATTTGGGACCCATGGGATGGGTACCACGCAGTATTACTTTAAAGGGTCTGGGTTTACTCACCCAACCTCACCAAACCTCTCAGCCCCAAGAGTGTCCACCCTTATGTCTCATCCAGCTGTGGGTCTAGATATGGTCAATCCAGGTTCCATCACAGCCCCTGAACGAATTGTGTAAGAATTTCTCTCTCTTTCACTGTCTTTGTTTCATGGGGTTTTAAAAGTAATTTATTTTTAGAATGGGGTTTAGCTGCTTTTCACTGCTGTGTTTATGCCGCTTTACACCCACTTCACACACTAACAGAGAGATTTCAATACATAGGTTTTAAGATTATTACTAGTCAGATATATCCTTGTGTGGTGAATAGGGGGTGTTGAGTCCAGTTCCCTGAGCAAGGAGTAGGTCTTGTCTATTACATATTGGGTTTATGGAACGGTATCTCAGCTCATTTGAAACCCTTGTTTTATGTATCACCCCACCTCACCTTTCCTGTTAAGCAGCCATAGTGTGTTTCTGCATGTGTGACTCTGTTCTGTTTTGTAATTCAGTTCAAGTGTAACGGTGTTTACTTTCCCTGTAAAAGTGACATCTTATGAGAAGTGTCCTTTTCTGTGTGACTTATTTCACTTAGAATCGTCTCCTACCTAAATCCACTCATCATGCTGCTACTAGCCTTAGGACATTGATTTCATGGCTGAGTGATATTCCATTGTACATAAGGACCACCACTTATTTATCCATTTTTATCTTTCCTGGGATATTTAAGGTGGAATGAAGTGGAGGTCCTTGGCAACAGAGCAGCCCTAAACTTTGGTGTGCTTGTGTCTTGCTGATTTTTAACTTTCCCAATTTATACCCCCATGCATGGAAGTGCCCTATGCTCTCTAAGCTGTGTTTTTTAGATGTTTCAGGACACACTGTACCCTTCTCCAGAGTGGCTGTTGGCAATTTACATCCCGCCCATCAGCGTAGCAAGGCTGCCATTTCTCCATGGCCTGTCCTGCATTACTGGTTTTGACACTTATTTCAGCATGGCCCATTTGACCGATGGGAAGCGAGACTTCTTTGTAGCGCTGATTTGCCTTTCCAGGTTGCTTGGTTGGCCAAAAAGGGCGTATGCGTTTTTTCCTGAATATATTCAGGAAAAAACGCATACGCCCTTTTTGGCCAAGGGCATCATTATCAATGTTTTGCCGCTTTTCATGTGCTTTAAAGGCGATTCGTATCTACCTCCTGAAATCTGTTTCCTGCAATTCTGCCTTGATTTCAAATCCTCTTTTTTGCCTTCCCTCAATATATTTGTGGACGAGAGTTATCCTTTATAACTCTGCAGGTTTTTGAATTGCAGTGCCCTGAAGCTCCATTTTACAACTCGCTTTTTGGGAGCTGGCCGTAAAAGCGCAGGATGGCTTCAGGCCCTGTTCTCGTTCCAGGGGGCAGGCTGAGCCTGTGGTTAATTCTTCTTCCTGATGGGAAAATAGAGTGCCCTGTGCCTGTCCCAACACCAACAGCTAGTCTCTCATTGGTTCCCCATCTTCCCATTCATCCTCAGGACAAATTGCAACCTGTACGGAACAGGAGGTTAAAGGTGCTGATGCTCCAAGTAGGGAGATTGCTAGTAAAGTGGCTGCAATGGCGAACCCGAGCACAAGGAGATGAGAAATGAGGTGCGTTTTAGAAACCTTTCCCCATCACACGGTGTCCCATATTCTGGGTTTCTATGCATGTTTTCGATGTAGGAAGATGCCCTTGAACCTGGAGATTTGGGACCCATGGGATGGGTACCACGCAGTATTACTTTAAAGGGTCTGCGTTTACTCACCCAACCTCACCAAACCTCTCAGCCCCAAGAGTGTCCACCCTTATGTCTCATCCAGCTGTGGGTCTAGATATGGTCAATCCAGGTTCCATCACAGCCCCTGAACGAATTGTGTAAGAATTTCTCTCTCTTTCACTGTCTTTGTTTCATGGGGTTTTAAAAGTAATTTATTTTTAGAATGGGGTTTAGCTGCTTTTCACTGCTGTGTTTATGCCGCTTTACACCCACTTCACACACTAACAGAGAGATTTCAATACATAAGTTTTAAGATTATTACTAGTCAGATATATCCTTGTGTGGTGAATAGGGGGTGTTGATTCCAGTTCCCTGAGCAAGGAGTTGGTCTTGTCTATTACATATTGGGTTTATGGAACGGTATCTCAGCTCATTTGAAACCCTTGTTTTATGTATCACCCCACCTCACCTTTCCTGTTAAGCAGCCATAGTGTGTTTCTGCATGTGTGACTCTGTTCTGTTTTGTAATTCAGTTCAAGTGTAACGGTGTTTACTTTCCCTGTATAAGTGACATCTTATGAGAAGTGTCTTTTTCTGTGTGACTTATTTCACATAGAATCGTCTCATACCTAAATCCACTCATCATGCTGCTACTAGCCTTAGGACATTGATTTCATGGCTGAGTGATATTCCATTGTACATAAGGACCACCACTTATTTATCCATTTTTATCTTTCCTGGGATATTTAAGTTGGAATCAAGTGGAGGTCCTTGGCAACAGAGCAGCCCTAAACTTTGGTGTGCTTGTGTCTTGCTGATTTTTAACTTTCCCAATTTATACCCCCATGCATGGAAGTGCCCTATGCTCTCTAAGCTGTGTTTTTTAGATGTTTCAGGACACACTGTACCCTTCTCCAGAGTGGCTGTTGGCAATTTACATCCCGCCCATCAGCGTAGCAAGGCTGCCATTTCTCCATGGCCTGTCCTGCATTTCTGGTTTTGACACTTATTTCAGCATGGCCCATTTGACCGATGGGAAGCGAGACTTCTTTGTAGCGCTGATTTGCCTTTCCAGGTTGCTTGGTTGGCCAAAAAGGGCGTATGCGATTTTTCCTGAATATATTCAGGAAAAAACGCATACGCCCTTTTTGGCCAGGGGCATCATTATCAATGTTTTGCCGCTTTTCAAGTGCTTTAAAGGCGATTCGAATCTACCTCCTGAAATCTGTTTCCTGCAATTCTGCCTTGATTTCAAATCCTCTTTTTTGCCTTCCCTCAATATATTTGTGGACGAGAGTTATCATTTATAACTCTGCAGGTTTGTGAATTGCAGTGCCCTGAAGCTCCATTTTACAACTCGCTTTTTGGGAGCTGGCCGTAAAAGCGCAGGATGGCTTCAGGCCCTGTTCTGGTTCCGGGGGGCAGGCTTAGCCTGTGGTTAATTCTTCTTCCTGATGGGAAAATAGAGTGCCCTGTGCCTGTCCCAACACCAACAGCTAGTCTCTCATTGGTTGCCCATCTTCCCGTTCATCCTCAGGACAAATTGCAACCTGTACGGAACAGGAGGTTAAAGGTGCTGATGCTCCAAGTAGGGAGATTGCTAGTAAAGTGGCTGCAATGGCGAACCCGAGCACAAGGAGATGAGAAATGAGGTGCGTTTTAGAAACCTTTCCCCATCACACGGTGTACCATATTCTGGGTTTCTATGCATGTTTTCGATGTAGGAAGATGCCCTTGAACCTGGAGATTTGGGACCCATGGGATGGGTACCACGCAGTATTACTTTAAAGGGTCTGCGTTTACTCACCCAACCTCACCAAACCTCTCAGCCCCAAGAGTGTCCACCCTTATGTCTCATCCAGCTGTGGGTCTAGATATGGTCAATCCAGGTTCCATCACAGCCCCTGAACGAATTGTGTAAGAATTTCTCTCTCTTTCACTGTCTTTGTTTCATGGGGTTTTAAAAGTAATTTATTTTTAGAATGGGGTTTAGTTGCTTTTCACTGCTGTGTTTATGCCGCTTTACACCCACTTCACACACTAACAGAGAGATTTCAATACATAGGTTTTAAGATTATTACTAGTCAGATATATCCTTGTGTGGTGAATAGGGGGTGTTGAGTCCAGTTCTCTGAGCAAGGAGTAGGTCTTGTCTATTACATATTGGGTTTATGGAACGGTATCTCAGCTCATTTGAAACCCTTGTTTTATGTATCACCCCACCTCACCTTTCCTGTTAAGCAGCCATAGTGTGTTTTCTGCATGTGTGACTCTGTTCTGTTTTGTAATTCAGTTCAAGTGTAACGGTTTTTACTTTCCCTGTATAAGTGATATCTTATGAGAAGTGTCCTTTTCTTTGTGACTTATTTCACTTAGAATCGTCTCGTACCTAAATCCACTCATCATGCTGCTACTAGCCTTAGGACATTGATTTCATGGCTGAGTGATATTCCATTGTACATAAGGACCACCACTTATTTATCCATTTTTATCTTTCCTGGGATATTTAAGGTGGAATGAAGTGGAGGTCCTTGGCAACAGAGCAGCCCTAAACTTTGGTGTGCTTGTATCTTGCTGATTTTTAACTTTCCCAATTTATACCCCCATGCATGGAAGTGCCCTAAGCTCTCTAAGCTGTGTTTTTTAGATGTTTCAGGACACACTGTACCCTTCTCCAGAGTGGCTGTTGACAATTTACATCCCGCCCATCAGTGTAGCAAGGCTCCCCTTTCTCCATGGCCTGTCCTGCATTTCTGGTTTTGACACTTATTTCAGCATGGCCCTTTTGACCGATGGGAAGCGAGACTTCTTTGTAGCGCTGATTTGCCTTTCAGGTTGCTTGGTTGGCCAAAAAGGGCGTATGCGTTTTTTCCTGAATATATTCAGGAAAAAACGCATACGCCCTTTTTGGCCAAGGGCATCATTATCAATGTTTTGCCGCTTTTCATGTGCTTTAAAGGTGATTCGAATCTACCTCCTGAAATCTGTTTCCTGCAATTCTGCCTTGATTTCAAATCCTCTTTTTTGCCTTCCCTCAATATATTTGTGGACGAGAGTTATCTTTTATAACTCTGCAGGTTTGTGAATTGCAGTGCCCTGAAGCTCCATTTTACAACTCGCTTTTTGGGAGCTGGCCGTAAAAGCGCAGGATGGCTTCAGGCCCTGTTCTCGTTCCGGGGGGCAGGCTGAGCCTGTGGTTAATTCTTCTTCCTGATGGGAAAATAGAGTGCCCTGTGCCTGTCCCAACACCAAGAGCTAGTCTCTCATTGGTTCCCCATCTTCCCGTTCATCCTCAGGACAAATTGCAACCTATACAGAACAGGAGGTTAAAGGTGCTGATGCTCCAATTAGGGAGATTGCTAGTAAAGTGGCTGCAATGGCGAACCCGAGCACAAGGAGATGAGAAATGAGGTGCGTTTTAGAAACCTTTCCCCATCACACGGTGTACCATATTCTGGGTTTCTATGCATGTTTTCGATGTAGGAAGATGCCCTTGAACTTGGAGATTTGGGACCCATGGGATGGGTACCACGCAGTATTACTTTAAAGGGTCTGCGTTTACTCACCCAACCTCACCAAACCTCTCAGCCCCAAGAGTGTCCACCCTTATGTCTCATCCAGCTGTGGGTCTAGATATGGTCAATCCAGGTTCCATCACAGCCCCTGAACGAATTGTGTAAGAATTTCTCTCTCTTTCACTGTCTTTGTTTCATGGGGTTTTAAAAGTAATTTATTTTTAGAATGGGGTTTAGCTGCTTTTCACTGCTGTGTTTATGCCTCTTTACACCCACTTCACACACTAACAGAGAGATTTCAATACATAGGTTTTAAGATTATTACTAGTCAGATATATCCTTGTGTGGTGAATAGGGGGTGTTGAGTCCAGTTCTCTGAGCAAGGAGTAGGTCTTGTCTATTACATATTGGGTTTATGGAACGGTATCTCAGCTCATTTGAAACCCTTGTTTTATGTATCACCCCACCTCACCTTTCCTGTTAAGCAGCCATAGTGTGTTTTCTGCATGTGTGACTCTGTTCTGTTTTGTAATTCAGTTCAAGTGTAACGGTTTTTACTTTCCCTGTATAAGTGATATCTTATGAGAAGTGTCCTTTTCTGTGTGACTTATTTCACTTAGAATCGTCTCCTACCTAAATCCACTCATCATGCTGCTACTAGCCTTAGGACATTGATTTCATGGCTGAGTGATATTCCATTGTACATAAGGACCACCACTTATTTATCCATTTTTATCTTTCCTGGGATATTTAAGGTGGAATGAAGTGGAGGTCCTTGGCAACAGAGCAGCCCTAAACTTTGGTGTGCTTGTGTCTTGCTGATTTTTAACTTTCCCAATTTATACCCCCATGCATGGAAGTGCCCTATGCTCTCTAAGCTGTGTTTTTTAGATGTTTCAGGACACACTGTACCCTTCTCCAGAGTGGCTGTTGGCAATTTACATCCCGCCCATCAGCGTAGCAAGGCTCCCCTTTCTCCATGGCCTGTCCTGCATTTCTGGTTTTGACACTTATTTCAGCATGGCCCATTTGACCGATGGGAAGCGAGACTTCTTTGCAGCGCTGATTTGCCTTTCCAGGTTGCTTGGTTGGCCAAAAAGGGCGTATGCGTTTTTTCCTGAATATATTCAGGAAAAAACGCATACGCCCTTTTTGGCCAAGGGCATCATTATCAATGTTTTGCCGCTTTTCATGTGCTTTAAAGGCGATTCGAAACTACCTCCTGAAATCTGTTTCCTGCAATTCTGCCTTGATTTCAAATCCTCTTTTTTGCCTTCCCTCAATATATTTGTGGACGAGAGTTATCATTTATAACTCTGCAGGTTTGTGAATTGCAGTGCCCTGAAGCTCCATTTTACAACTCGCTTTTTGGGAGCTAGCCGTAAAAGCGCAGGATGGCTTCAGGCCCTGTTCTCGTTCCAGGGGGCAGGCTGAGCCTGTGGTTAATTCTTCTTCCTGATGGGAAAATAGAGTGCCCTGTGCCTGTCCCAACACCAAGAGCTAGTCTCTCATTGGTTCCCCATCTTCCCGTTCATCCTCAGGACAAATTGCAACCTGTACGGAACAGGAGTTTAAAGGAGCTGATGCTCCAAGTAGGGAGATTGCTAGTAAAGTGGCTGCAATGGCGAACCCGAGCACAAGGAGATGAGAAATGAGGTGCGTTTTAGAAACCTTTCCCCATCACACGGTGTACCATATTCTGGGTTTCTATGCATGTTTTCGATGTAGGAAGATGCCCTTGAACCTGGAGATTTGGGACCCATGGGATGGGTACCACGCAGTATTACTTTAAAGGGTCTGCGTTTACTCACCCAACCTCACCAAACCTCTCAGCCCCAAGAGTGTCCACCCTTATGTCTCATCCAGCTGTGGGTCTAGATATGGTCAATCCAGGTTCCATCACAGCCCCTGAACGAATTGTGTAAGAATTTCTCTCTCTTTCACTGTCTTTGTTTCATGGGGTTTTAAAAGTAATTTATTTTTAGAATGGGGTTTAGCTGCTTTTCACTGCTGTGTTTATGCCGCTTTACACCCACTTCACACACTAACAGAGAGATTTCAATACATAGGTTTTAAGATTATTACTAGTCAGATATATCCTTGTGTGGTGAATAGGGGGTGTTGAGTCCAGTTCTCTGAGCAAGGAGTAGGTCTTGTCTATTACATATTGGGTTTATGGAACGGTATCTCAGCTCATTTGAAACCCTTGTTTTATGTATCACCCCACCTCACCTTTCCTGTTAAGCAGCCATAGTGTGTTTTCTGCATGTGTGACTCTGTTCTGTTTTGTAATTCAGTTCAAGTGTAACGGTTTTTACTTTCCCTGTATAAGTGATATCTTATGAGAAGTGTCCTTTTCTGTGTGACTTATTTCACTTAGAATCGTCTCGTACCTAAATCCACTCATCATGCTGCTACTAGCCTTAGGACATTGATTTCATGGCTGAGTGATATTCCATTGTACATAAGGACCACCACTTATTTATCCATTTTTATCTTTCCTGGGATATTTAAGGTGGAATGAAGTGGAGGACCTTGGCAACAGAGCAGCCCTAAACTTTGGTGTGCTTGTGCCTTGCTGATTTTTAACTTTCCCAATTTATACCCCCATGCATGGAAGTGCCCTATGCTCTCTAAGCTGTGTTTTTTAGATGTTTCAGGACACACTGTACCCTTCTCCAGAGTGGCTGTTGGCAATTTACATCCCGACCATCAGCGTAGCACGGCTCCCATTTCTCCATGGCCTGTCCTGCATTTCTGGTTTTGACACTTATTTCAGCATGGCCCATTTGACCGATGGGAAGCGAGACTTCTTTGTAGCGCTGATTTGCCTTTCCAGGTTGCTTGGTTGGCCAAAAAGGGCGTATGCGATTTTTCCTGAATATATTCAGGAAAAAACGCATACGCCCTTTTTGGCCAGGGGCATCATTATCAATGTTTTGCCGCTTTTCAAGTGCTTTAAAGGCGATTCGAATCTACCTCCTGAAATCTGTTTCCTGCAATTCTGCCTTGATTTCAAATCCTCTTTTTTGCCTTCCCTCAATATATTTGTGGACGAGAGTTATCATTTATAACTCTGCAGGTTTGTGAATTGCAGTGCCCTGAAGCTCCATTTTACAACTCGCTTTTTGGGAGCTGGCCGTAAAAGCGCAGGATGGCTTCAGGCCCTGTTCTCGTTCCGGGGGGCAGGCTGAGCCTGTGGTTAATTCTTCTTCCTGATGGGAAAATAGAGTGCCCTGTGCCTGTCCGAACACCAACAGCTAGTCTCTCATTGGTTCCCAAACTTCCCATTCATCCTCAGGACAAATTGCAACCTGTACGGAACAGGAGGTTAAAGGTGCTGATGCTCCAAGTAGGGAGATTGCTAGTAAAGTGGCTTCAATGGCGAACCCGAGCACAAGGAGATGAGAAATGAGATGCGTTTTAGAAACCTTTCCCCATCACACGGTGTACCATATTCTGGGTTTCTATGCATGTTTTCGATGTAGGAAGATGCCCTTGAACCTGGAGATTTGGGACCCATGGGATGGGTACCACGCAGTATTACTTTAAAGGGTCTGCGTTTACTCACCCAACCTCACCAAACCTCTCAGCCCCAAGAGTGTCCACCCTTATGTCTCATCCAGCTGTGGGTCTAGATATGGTCAATCCAGGTTCCATCACAGCCCCTGAACGAATTGTGTAAGAATTTCTCTCTCTTTCACTGTCTTTGTTTCATGGGGTTTTAAAAGTAATTTATTTTTAGAATGGGGTTTAGCTGCTTTTCACTGCTGTGTTTATGCCGCTTTACACCCACTTCACACACTAACAGAGAGATTTCAATACATAGGTTTTAAGATTGTTACTAGTCAGATATATCCTTGTGTGGTGAATAGGGGGTGTTGAGTCCAGGTCCCTGAGCAAGGAGTAGGTCTTGTCTATTACATATTGGGTTTATGGAACGGTATCTCAGCTCATTTGAAACCCTTGTTTTATGTATCACCCCACCTCACCTTTCCTGTTAAGCAGCCATAGTGTGTTTCTGCATGTGTGACTCTGTTCTGTTTTGTAATTCAGTTCAAGTGTAACGGTGTTTACTTTCCCTGTATAAGTGACATCTTATGAGAAGTGTCCTTTTCTGTGTGACTTATTTCACTTAGAATCGTCTCATACCTAAATCCACTCATCATGCTGCTACTAGCCTTAGGACATTGATTTCATGGCTGAGTGATATTCCATTGTACATAAGGACCACCACTTATTTATCCATTTTTATCTTTCCTGGGATATTTAAGGTGGAATGAAGTGGAGGTCCTTGGCAACAGAGCAGCCCTAAACTTTGGTGTGCTTGTGTCTTGCTGATTTTTAACTTTCCCAATTTATACCCCCATGCATGGAAGTGCCCTATGCTCTCTAAGCTGTGTTTTTTAGATGTTTCAGGACACACTGTACCCTTCTCCAGAGTGGCTGTTGGCAATTTACATCCCGCCCATCAGCGTAGCAAGGCTGCCATTTCTCCATGGCCTGTCCTGCATTTCTGGTTTTGACACTTATTTCAGCATGGCCCATTTGACCGATGGGAAGCGAGACTTCTTTGTAGCGCTGATTTGCCTTTCCAGGTTGCTTGGTTGGCCAAAAAGGGCGTATGCGTTTTTTCCTGAATATATTCAGGAAAAAACGCATACGCCCTTTTTGGCCAAGGGCATCATTATCAATGTTTTGCCGCTTTTCATGTGCTTTAAAGGCGATTCGAATCTACCTCCTGAAATCTGTTTCCTGCAATTCTGCCTTGATTTCAAATCCTCTTTTTTGCCTTCCCTCAATATATTTGTGGACGAGAGTTATCTTTTATAACTCTGCAGGTTTTTGAATTGCAGTGCCCTGAAGCTCCATTTTACAACTCGGTTTTTGGGAGCTGGCCGTAAAAGCGCAGGATGGCTTCAGGCCCTCTTCTCGTTCCGGGGGGAAGGCTGAGCCTGTGGTTAATTCTTCTTCCTGATGGGAAAATAGAGTGCCCTGTGCCTGTCCCAACACCAAGAGCTAGTCTCTCATTGGTTCCCCATCTTCCCGTTCATCCTCAGGACAAATTGCAACCTGTACGGAACAGGAGGTTAAAGGTGCTGATGCTCCAAGTAGGGAGATTGCTAGTAAAGTGGCTGCAATGGCGAACCCGAGCACAAGGAGATGAGAAATGAGGTGCGTTTTAGAAACCTTTCCCCATCACACGGTGTACCATATTCTGGGTTTCTATGCATGTTTTCGATGTAGGAAGATGCCCTTGAACCTGGAGATTTGGGACCCATGGGATGGGTACCACGCAGTATTACTTTAAAGGGTCTGCGTTTACTCACCCAACCTCACCAAACCTCTCAGCCCCAAGAGTGTCCACCCTTATGTCTCATCCAGCTGTGGGTCTAGATATGGTCAATCCAGGTTCCATCACAGCCCCTGAACGAATTGTGTAAGAATTTCTCTCTCTTTCACTGTCTTTGTTTCATGGGGTTTTAAAAGTAATTTATTTTTAGAATGGGGTTTAGCTGCTTTTCACTGCTGTGTTTATGCCGCTTTACACCCACTTCACACACTAACAGAGAGATTTCAATACATAGGTTTTAAGATTATTACTAGTCAGATATATCCTTGTGTGGTGAATAGGGGGTGTTGAGTCCAGTTCTCTGAGCAAGGAGTAGGTCTTGTCTATTACATATTGGGTTTATGGAACGGTATCTCAGCTCATTTGAAACCCTTGTTTTATGTATCACCCCACCTCACCTTTCCTGTTAAGCAGCCATAGTGTGTTTTCTGCATGTGTGACTCTGTTCTGTTTTGTAATTCAGTTCAAGTGTAACGGTTTTTACTTTCCCTGTATAAGTGATATCTTATGAGAAGTGTCCTTTTCTGTGTGACTTATTTCACTTAGAATCGTCTCGTACCTAAATCCACTCATCATGCTGCTACTAGCCTTAGGACATTGATTTCATGGCTGAGTGATATTCCATTGTACATAAGGACCACCACTTATTTATCCATTTTTATCTTTCCTGGGATATTTAAGGTGGAATGAAGTGGAGGTCCTTGGCAACAGAGAAGCCCTAAACTTTGGTGTTCCTGTGTCTTGCTGATTTTTAACTTTCCCAATATATACCCCCATGCATGGAAGTGCCCTATGCTCTCTAAGCTGTGTTTTTTAGATGTTTCAGGACTCACTGTACCCTTCTCCAGAGTGGCTGTTGGCAATTTACATCCCGCCCATCAGCGTAGCAAGGCTCCCATTTCTCCATGGCCTGTCCTGCATTTCTGGTTTTGACACTTATTTCAGCATGGCCCATTTGACCGATGGGAAGCGAGACTTCTTTGTAGCGCTGATTTGCCTTTCCAGGTTGCTTGGTTGGCCAAAAAGGGCGTATGCGTTTTTTCCTGAATATATTCAGGAAAAAACGCATACGCCCTTTTTGGCCAAGGGCATCATTATCAATGTTTTGCCGCTTTTCATGTGCTTTAAAGGCGATTCGTATCTACCTCCTGAAATCTGTTTCCTGCAATTCTGCCTTGATTTCAAATCCTCTTTTTTGCCTTCCCTCAATATATTTGTGGACGAGAGTTATCATTTATAACTCTGCAGGTTTGTGAATTGCAGTGCCCTGAAGCTCCATTTTACAACTCGCTTTTTGGGAGCTGGCCGTAAAAACGCAGGATGGCTTCAGGCCCTGTTCTCGTTCCAGGGGGCAGGCTGAGCCTGTGGTTAATTCTTCTTCCTGATGGGAAAATAGAGTGCCCTGTGCCTGTCCGAACACCAACAGCTAGTCTCTCATTGGTTTCCCAACTTCCCATTCATCCTCAGGACAAATTGCAACCTGTACGGAACAGGAGGTTAAAGGTGCTGATGCTCCAAGTAGGGAGATTGCTAGTAAAGTGGCTTCAATGGCGAACCCGAGCACAAGGAGATGAGAAATGAGATGCGTTTTAGAAACCTTTCCCCATCACACGGTGTACCATATTCTGGGTTTCTATGCATGTTTTCGATGTAGGAAGATGCCCTTGAACCTGGAGATTTGGGACCCATGGGATGGGTACCACGCAGTATTACTTTAAAGGGTCTGCGTTTACTCACCCAACCTCACCAAACCTCTCAGCCCCAAGAGTGTCCACCCTTATGTCTCATCCAGCTGTGGGTCTAGATATGGTCAATCCAGGTTCCATCACAGCCCCTGAACGAATTGTGTAAGAATTTCTCTCTCTTTCACTGTCTTTGTTTCATGGGGTTTTAAAAGTAATTTATTTTTAGAATGGGGTTTAGCTGCTTTTCACTGCTGTGTTTATGCCGCTTTACACCCACTTCACACACTAACAGAGAGATTTCAATACATAGGTTTTAAGATTATTACTAGTCAGATATATCCTTGTGTGGTGAATAGGGGGTGTTGAGTCCAGGTCCCTGAGCAAGGAGTAGGTCTTGTCTATTACATATTGGGTTTATGGAACGGTATCTCAGCTCATTTGAAACCCTTGTTTTATGTATCACCCCACCTCACCTTTCCTGTTAAGCAGCCATAGTGTGTTTCTGCATGTGTGACTCTGTTCTGTTTTGTAATTCAGTTCAAGTGTAACGGTGTTTACTTTCCCTGTATAAGTGACATCTTATGAGAAGTGTCCTTTTCTGTGTGACTTATTTCACTTAGAATCGTCTCATACCTAAATCCACTCATCATGCTGCTACTAGCCTTAGGACATTGATTTCATGGCTGAGTGATATTCCATTGTACATAAGGACCACCACTTATTTATCCATTTTTATCTTTCCTGGGATATTTAAGGTGGAATGAAGTGGAGGTCCTTGGGAACAGAGCAGCCCTAAACTTTGGTGTGCTTGTGTCTTGCTGATTTTTAACTTTCCCAATTTATACCCCCATGCATGGAAGTGCCCTATGCTCTCTAAGCTGTGTTTTTTAGATGTTTCAGGACACACTGTACCCTTCTCCAGAGTGGCTGTTGGCAATTTACATCCCGCCCATCAGCGTAGCAAGGCTGCCATTTCTCCATGGCCTGTCCTGCATTTCTGGTTTTGACACTTATTTCAGCATGGCCCATTTGACCGATGGGAAGCGAGACTTCTTTGTAGCGCTGATTTGCCTTTCCAGGTTGCTTGGTTGGCCAAAAAGGGCGTATGCGTTTTTTCCTGAATATATTCAGGAAAAAACGCATACGCCCTTTTTGGCCAAGGGCATCATTATCAATGTTTTGCCGCTTTTCATGTGCTTTAAAGGCGATTCGAATCTACCTCCTGAAATCTGTTTCCTGCAATTCTGCCTTGATTTCAAATCCTCTTTTTTGCCTTCCCTCAATATATTTGTGGACGAGAGTTATCTTTTATAACTCTGCAGGTTTTTGAATTGCAGTGCCCTGAAGCTCCATTTTACAACTCGCTTTTTGGGAGCTGGCCGTAAAAGCGCAGGATGGCTTCAGGCCCTCTTCTCGTTCCGGGGGGAAGGCTGAGCCTGTGGTTAATTCTTCTTCCTGATGGGAAAATAGAGTGCCCTGTGCCTGTCCCAACACCAAGAGCTAGTCTCTCATTGGTTCCCCATCTTCCCGTTCATCCTCAGGACAAATTGCAACCTGTACGGAACAGGAGGTTAAAGGTGCTGATGCTCCAAGTAGGGAGATTGCTAGTAAAGTGGCTGCAATGGCGAACCCGAGCACAAGGAGATGAGAAATGAGGTGCGTTTTAGAAACCTTTCCCCATCACACGGTGTACCATATTCTGGGTTTCTATGCATGTTTTCGATGTAGGAAGATGCCCTTGAACCTGGAGATTTGGGACCCATGGGATGGGTACCACGCAGTATTACTTTAAAGGGTCTGCGTTTACTCACCCAACCTCACCAAACCTCTCAGCCCCAAGAGTGTCCACCCTTATGTCTCATCCAGCTGTGGGTCTAGATATGGTCAATCCAGGTTCCATCACAGCCCCTGAACGAATTGTGTAAGAATTTCTCTCTCTTTCACTGTCTTTGTTTCATGGGGTTTTAAAAGTAATTTATTTTTAGAATGGGGTTTAGCTGCTTTTCACTGCTGTGTTTATGCCGCTTTACACCCACTTCACACACTAACAGAGAGATTTCAATACATAGGTTTTAAGATTATTACTAGTCAGATATATCCTTGTGTGGTGAATAGGGGGTGTTGAGTCCAGTTCTCTGAGCAAGGAGTAGGTCTTGTCTATTACATATTGGGTTTATGGAACGGTATCTCAGCTCATTTGAAACCCTTGTTTTATGTATCACCCCACCTCACCTTTCCTGTTAAGCAGCCATAGTGTGTTTTCTGCATGTGTGACTCTGTTCTGTTTTGTAATTCAGTTCAAGTGTAACGGTTTTTACTTTCCCTGTATAAGTGATATCTTATGAGAAGTGTCCTTTTCTGTGTGACTTATTTCACTTAGCATCGTCTCGTACCTAAATCCACTCATCATGCTGCTACTAGCCTTAGGACATTGATTTCATGGCTGAGTGATATTCCATTGTACATAAGGACCACCACTTATTTATCCATTTTTATCTTTCCTGGGATATTTAAGGTGGAATGAAGTGGAGGTCCTTGGCAACAGAGCAGCCCTAAACTTTGGTGTTCCTGTGTCTTGCTGATTTTTAACTTTCCCAATTTATACCCCCATGCATGGAAGTGCCCTATGCTCTCTAAGCTGTGTTTTTTAGATGTTTCAGGACACACTGTACCCTTCTCCAGAGTGGCTGTTGGCAATTTACATCCCGCCCATCAGCGTAGCAAGGCTCCCATTTCTCCATGGCCTGTCCTGCATTTCTGGTTTTGACACTTTTTTCAGCATGGCCCATTTGACCGATGGGAAGCGAGACTTCTTTGTAGCGCTGATTTGCCTTTCCAGGTTGCTTGGTTGGCCAAAAAGGGCGTATGCGTTTTTTCCTGAATATATTCAGGAAAAAACGCATACGCCCTTTTTGGCCAAGGGCATCATTATCAATGTTTTGCCGCTTTTCATGTGCTTTAAAGGCGATTCGAATCTACCTCCTGAAATCTGTTTCCTGCAATTCTGCCTTGATTTCAAATCCTCTTTTTTGCCTTCCCTCAATATATTTGTGGACGAGAGTTATCATTTATAACTCTGCAGGTTTGTGAATTGCAGTGCCCTGAAGCTCCATTTTACAACTCGCTTTTTGGGAGCTGGCCGTAAAAGCGCAGGATGGCTTCAGGCCCTGTTCTCGTTCCGGGGGGCAGGCTGAGCCTGTGGTTAATTCTTCTTCCTGATGGGAAAATAGAGTGCCCTGTGCCTGTCCCAACACCAAGAGCTAGTCTCTCATTGGTTCCCCATCTTCCCGTTCATCCTCAGGACAAATTGCAACCTGTACGGAACAGGAGGTTAAAGGTGCTGATGCTCCAAGTAGGGAGATTGCTAGTAAAGTGGCTGCAATGGCGAACCGGAGCACAAGGAGATGAGAAATGAGGTGCGTTTTAGAAACCTTTCCCCATCACACGGTGTACCATATTCTGGGTTTCTATGCATGTTTTCGATGTAGGAAGATGCCCTTGAACCTGGAGATTTGGGACCCATGGGATGGGTACCACGCAGTATTACTTTAAAGGGTCTGCGTTTACTCACCCAACCTCACCAAACCTCTCAGCCCCAAGAGTGTCCACCCTTATGTCTCATCCAGCTGTGGGTCTAGATAAGGTCAATCCAGGTTCCATCACAGCCCCTGAACGAATTGTGTAAGAATTTCTCTCTCTTTCACTGTCTTTGTTTCATGGGGTTTTAAAAGTAATTTATTTTTAGAATGGGGTTTAGCTGCTTTTCACTGCTGTGTTTATGCCGCTTTACACCCACTTCACACACTAACAGAGAGATTTCAATGCATAGGTTTTAAGATTATTACTAGTCAGATATATCCTTGTGTGGTGAATAGGGGGTGTTGAGTCCAGTTCTCTGAGCAAGGAGTAGGTCTTGTCTATTACATATTGGGTTTATGGAACGGTATCTCAGCTCATTTGAAACCCTTGTTTTATGTATCACCCCACCTCACCTTTCCTGTTAAGCAGCCATAGTGTGTTTTCTGCATGTGTGACTCTGTTCTGTTTTGTAATTCAGTTCAAGTGTAACGGTTTTTACTTTCCCTGTATAAGTGATATCTTATGAGAAGTGTCCTTTTCTGTGTGACTTATTTCACTTAGAATCGTCTCGTACCTAAATCCACTCATCATGCTGCTACTAGCCTTAGGACATTGATTTCATGGCTGAGTGATATTCCATTGTACATAAGGACCACCACTTATTTATCCATTTTTATCTTTCCTGGGATATTTAAGGTGGAATGAAGTGGAGGTCCTTGGCAACAGAGCAGCCCTAAACTTTGGTGTGCTTGTGTCTTGCTGATTTTTAACTTTCCCAATTTATACCCCCATGCATGGAAGTGCCCTATGCTCTCTAAGCTGTGTTTTTTAGATGTTTCAGGACACACTGTACCCTTCTCCAGAGTGGCTGTTGGCAATTTACATCCCGCCCATCAGCGTAGCAAGGCTCCCCTTTCTCCATGGCCTGTCCTGCATTTCTGGTTTTGACACTTATTTCAGCATGGCCCATTTGACCGATGGGAAGCGAGACTTCTTTGCAGCGCTGATTTGCCTTTCCAGGTTGCTTGGTTGGTCAAAAAGGGCGTATGCGTTTTTTCCTGAATATATTCAGGAAAAAACGCATACGCCCTTTTTGGCCAAGGGCATCATTATCAATGTTTTGCCGCTTTTCATGTGCTTTAAAGGCGATTCGTATCTACCTCCTGAAATCTGTTTCCTGCAATTCTGCCTTGATTTCAAATCCTCTTTTTTGCCTTCCCTCAATATATTTGTGGACGAGAGTTATCATTTATAACTCTGCAGGTTTGTGAATTGCAGTGCCCTGAAGCTCCATTTTACAACTCGCTTTTTGGGAGCTGGCCGTAAAAGCGCTGGATGGCTTCAGGCCCTGTTCTGCTTCCGGGGGGCAGGCTGAGCCTGTGGTTAATTCTTCTTCCTGATGGGAAAATAGAGTGCCCTGTGCCTGTCCCAACACCAAGAGCTAGTCTCTCATTGGTTCCCCATCTTCCCGTTCATCCTCAGGACAAATTGCAACCTGTACGGAACAGGAGGTTAAAGGTGCTGATGCTCCAAGTAGGGAGATTGCTAGTAAAGTGGCTGCAATGGCGAACCCGAGCACAAGGAGATGAGAAATGAGGTGCGTTTTAGAAACCTTTCCCCATCACACGGTGTCCCATATTCTGGGTTTCTATGCATGTTTTCGATGTAGGAAGATGCCCTTGAACCTGGAGATTTGGGACCCATGGGATGGGTACCACGCAGTATTACTTTAAAGGGTCTGCGTTTACTCACCCAACCTCACCATACCTCTCAGCCCCAAGAGTGTCCACCCTTATGTCTCATCCAGCTGTGGGTCTAGATATGGTCAATCCAGGTTCCATCACAGCCCCTGAACGAATTGTGTAAGAATTTCTCTCTCTTTCACTGTCTTTGTTTCATGGGGTTTTAAAAGTAATTTATTTTTAGAATGGGGTTTAGCTGCTTTTCACTGCTGTGTTTATGCCGCTTTACACCCACTTCACACACTAACAGAGAGATTTCAATACATAGGTTTTAAGATTATTACTAGTCAGATATATCCTTGTGTGGTGAATAGGGGGTGTTGAGTCCAGTTCTCTGAGCAAGGAGTAGGTCTTGTCTATTACATATTGGGTTTATGGAACGGTATCTCAGCTCATTTGAAACCCTTGTTTTATGTATCACCCCACCTCACCTTTCCTGTTAAGCAGCCATAGTGTGTTTTCTGCATGTGTGACTCTGTTCTGTTTTGTAATTCAGTTCAAGTGTAACGGTTTTTACTTTCCCTGTATAAGTGATATCTTATGAGAAGTGTCCTTTTCTGTGTGACTTATTTCACTTAGAATCGTCTCGTACCTAAATCCACTCATCATGCTGCTACTAGCCTTAGGACATTGATTTCATGGCTGAGTGATATTCCATTGTACATAAGGACCACCACTTATTTATCCATTTTTATCTTTCCTGGGATATTTAAGGTGGAATGAAGTGGAGGTCCTTGGCAACAGAGCAGCCCTAAACTTTGGTGTTCCTGTGTCTTGCTGATTTTTAACTTTCCCAATTTATACCCCCATGCATGGAAGTGCCCTATGCTCTCTAAGCTGTGTTTTTTAGATGTTTCAGGACACACTGTACCCTTCTCCAGAGTGGCTGTTGGCAATTTACATCCCGCCCATCAGCGTAGCAAGGCTCCCATTTCTCCATGGCCTGTCTTGCATTTCTGGTTTTGACACTTTTTTCAGCATGGCCCATTTGACCGATGGGAAGCGAGACTTCTTTGTAGCGCTGATTTGCCTTTCCAGGTTGCTTGGTTGGCCAAAAAGGGCGTATGCGTTTTTTCCTGAATATATTCAGGAAAAAACGCATACGCCCTTTTTGGCCAAGGGCATCATTATCAATGTTTTGCCGCTTTTCATGTGCTTTAAAGGCGATTCGAATCTACCTCCTGAAATCTGTTTCCTGCAATTCTGCCTTGATTTCAAATCCTCTTTTTTGCCTTCCCTCAATATATTTGTGGACGAGAGTTATCATTTATAACTCTGCAGGTTTGTGAATTGCAGTGCCCTGAAGCTCCATTTTACAACTCGCTTTTTGGGAGCTGGCCGTAAAAGCGCAGGATGGCTTCAGGCCCTGTTCTCGTTCCGGGGGGCAGGCTGAGCCTGTGGTTAATTCTTCTTCCTGATGGGAAAATAGAGTGCCCTGTGCCTGTCCCAACACCAAGAGCTAGTCTCTCATTGGTTCCCCATCTTCCCGTTCATCCTCAGGACAAATTGCAACCTGTACGGAACAGGAGGTTAAAGGTGCTGATGCTCCAAGTAGGGAGATTGCTAGTAAAGTGGCTGCAATGGCGAACCGGAGCACAAGGAGATGAGAAATGAGGTGCGTTTTAGAAACCTTTCCCCATCACACGGTGTACCATATTCTGGGTTTCTATGCATGTTTTCGATGTAGGAAGATGCCCTTGAACCTGGAGATTTGGGACCCATGGGATGGGTACCACGCAGTATTACTTTAAAGGGTCTGCGTTTACTCACCCAACCTCACCAAACCTCTCAGCCCCAAGAGTGTCCACCCTTATGTCTCATCCAGCTGTGGGTCTAGATATGGTCAATCCAGGTTCCATCACAGCCCCTGAACGAATTGTGTAAGAATTTCTCTCTCTTTCACTGTCTTTGTTTCATGGGGTTTTAAAAGTAATTTATTTTTAGAATGGGGTTTAGCTGCGTTTCACTGCTGTGTTTATGCCGCTTTACACCCACTTCACACACTAACAGAGAGATTTCAATGCATAGGTTTTAAGATTATTACTAGTCAGATATATCCTTGTGTGGTGAATAGGGGGTGTTGAGTCCAGTTCTCTGAGCAAGGAGTAGGTCTTGTCTATTACATATTGGGTTTATGGAACGGTATCTCAGCTCATTTGAAACCCTTGTTTTATGTATCACCCCACCTCACCTTTCCTGTTAAGCAGCCATAGTGTGTTTTCTGCATGTGTGACTCTGTTCTGTTTTGTAATTCAGTTCAAGTGTAACGGTTTTTACTTTCCCTGTATAAGTGATATCTTATGAGAAGTGTCCTTTTCTGTGTGACTTATTTCACTTAGAATCGTCTCGTACCTAAATCCACTCATCATGCTGCTACTAGCCTTAGGACATTGATTTCATGGCTGAGTGATATTCCATTGTACATAAGGACCACCACTTATTTATCCATTTTTATCTTTCCTGGGATATTTAAGGTGGAATGAAGTGGAGGTCCTTGGCAACAGAGCAGCCCTAAACTTTGGTGTTCCTGTGTCTTGCTGATTTTTAACTTTCCCAATTTATACCCCCATGCATGGAAGTGCCCTATGCTCTCTAAGCTGTGTTTTTTAGATGTTTCAGGACACACTGTACCCTTCTCCAGAGTGGCTGTTGGCAATTTACATCCCGCCCATCAGCGTAGCAAGGCTCCCATTTCTCCATGGCCTGTCCTGCATTTCTGGTTTTGACACTTTTTTCAGCATGGCCCATTTGACCGATGGGAAGCGAGACTTCTTTGTAGCGCTGATTTGCCTTTCCAGGTTGTTTGGTTGGCCAAAAAGGGCGTATGCGTTTTTTCCTGAATATATTCAGGAAAAAACGCATACGCCCTTTTTGGCCAAGGGCATCATTATCAATGTTTTGCCGCTTTTCATGTGCTTTAAAGGCGATTCGAATCTACCTCCTGAAATCTGTTTCCTGCAATTCTGCCTTGATTTCAAATCCTCTTTTTTGCCTTCCCTCAATATATTTGTGGACGAGAGTTATCATTTATAACTCTGCAGGTTTGTGAATTGCAGTGCCCTGAAGCTCCATTTTACAACTCGCTTTTTGGGAGCTGGCCGTAAAAGCGCAGGATGGCTTCAGGCCCTGTTCTCGTTCCGGGGGGCAGGCTGAGCCTGTGGTTAATTCTTCTTCCTGATGGGAAAATAGAGTGCCCTGTGCCTGTCCCAACACCAAGAGCTAGTCTCTCATTGGTTCCCCATCTTCCCGTTCATCCTCAGGACAAATTGCAACCTGTACGGAACAGGAGGTTAAAGGTGCTGATGCTCCAAGTAGGGAGATTGCTAGTAAAGTGGCTGCAATGGCGAACCGGAGCACAAGGAGATGAGAAATGAGGTGCGTTTTAGAAACCTTTCCCCATCACACGGTGTACCATATTCTGGGTTTCTATGCATGTTTTCGATGTAGGAAGATGCCCTTGAACCTGGAGATTTGGGACCCATGGGATGGGTACCACGCAGTATTACTTTAAAGGGTCTGCGTTTACTCACCCAACCTCACCAAACCTCTCAGCCCCAAGAGTGTCCACCCTTATGTCTCATCCAGCTGTGGGTCTAGATATGGTCAATCCAGGTTCCATCACAGCCCCTGAACGAATTGTGTAAGAATTTCTCTCTCTTTCACTGTCTTTGTTTCATGGGGTTTTAAAAGTAATTTATTTTTAGAATGGGGTTTAGCTGCTTTTCACTGCTGTGTTTATGCCGCTTTACACCCACTTCACACACTAACAGAGAGATTTCAATGCATAGGTTTTAAGATTATTACTAGTCAGATATATCCTTGTGTGGTGAATAGGGGGTGTTGAGTCCAGTTCTCTGAGCAAGGAGTAGGTCTTGTCTATTACATATTGGGTTTATGGAACGGTATCTCAGCTCATTTGAAACCCTTGTTTTATGTATCACCCCACCTCACCTTTCCTGTTAAGCAGCCATAGTGTGTTTTCTGCATGTGTGACTCTGTTCTGTTTTGTAATTCAGTTCAAGTGTAACGGTTTTTACTTTCCCTGTATAAGTGATATCTTATGAGAAGTGTCCTTTTCTGTGTGACTTATTTCACTTAGAATCGTCTCGTACCTAAATCCACTCATCATGCTGCTACTAGCCTTAGGACATTGATTTCATGGCTGAGTGATATTCCATTGTACATAAGGACCACCACTTATTTATCCATTTTTATCTTTCCTGGGATATTTAAGGTGGAATGAAGTGGAGGTCCTTGGCAACAGAGCAGCCCTAAACTTTGGTGTGCTTGTGTCTTGCTGATTTTTAACTTTCCCAATTTATACCCCCATGCATGGAAGTGCCCTATGCTCTCTAAGCTGTGTTTTTTAGATGTTTCAGGACACACTGTACCCTTCTCCAGAGTGGCTGTTGGCAATTTACATCCCGCCCATCAGCGTAGCAAGGCTCCCCTTTCTCCATGGCCTGTCCTGCATTTCTGGTTTTGACACTTATTTCAGCATGGCCCATTTGACCGATGGGAAGCGAGACTTCTTTGCAGCGCTGATTTGCCTTTCCAGGTTGCTTGGTTGGCCAAAAAGGGCGTATGCGTTTTTTCCTGAATATATTCAGGAAAAAACGCATACGCCCTTTTTGGCCAAGGGCATCATTATCAATGTTTTGCCGCTTTTCATGTGCTTTAAAGGCGATTCGTATCTACCTCCTGAAATCTGTTTCCTGCAATTCTGCCTTGATTTCAAATCCTCTTTTTTGCCTTCCCTCAATATATTTGTGGACGAGAGTTATCATTTATAACTCTGCAGGTTTGTGAATTGCAGTGCCCTGAAGCTCCATTTTACAACTCGCTTTTTGGGAGCTGGCCGTAAAAGCGCTGGATGGCTTCAGGCCCTGTTCTGCTTCCGGGGGGCAGGCTGAGCCTGTGGTTAATTCTTCTTCCTGATGGGAAAATAGAGTGCCCTGTGCCTGTCCCAACACCAACAGCTAGTCTCTCATTGGTTCCCCATCTTCCCGTTCATCCTCAGGACAAATTGCAACCTGTACGGGACAGGAGGTTAAAGGTGCTGATGCTCCAAGTAGGGAGATTGCTAGTAAAGTGGCTGCAATGGCGAACCCGAGCACAAGGAGATGAGAAATGAGGTGCGTTTTAGAAACCTTTCCCCATCACACGGTGTACCATATTCTGGGTTTCTATGCATGTTTTCGATGTAGGAAGATGCCCTTGAACCTGGAGATTTGGGACCCATGGGATGGGTACCACGCAGTATTACTTTAAAGGGTCTGCGTTTACTCACCCAACCTCACCAAACCTCTCAGCCCCAAGAGTGTCCACCCTTATGTCTCATCCAGCTGTGGGTCTAGATATGGTCAATCCAGGTTCCATCACAGCCCCTGAACGAATTGTGTAAGAATTTCTCTCTCTTTCACTGTCTTTGTTTCATGGGGTTTTAAAAGTAATTTATTTTTAGAATGGGGTTTAGCTGCTTTTCACTGCTGTGTTTATGCCGCTTTACACCCACTTCACACACTAACAGAGAGATTTCAATACATAGGTTTTAAGATTATTACTAGTCAGATATATCCTTGTGTGGTGAATAGGGGGTGTTGAGTCCAGTTCTCTGAGCAAGGAGTAGGTCTTGTCTATTACATATTGGGTTTATGGAACGGTATCTCAGCTCATTTGAAACCCTTGTTTTATGTATCACCCCACCTCACCTTTCCTGTTAAGCAGCCATAGTGTGTTTTCTGCATGTGTGACTCTGTTCTGTTTTGTAATTCAGTTCAAGTGTAACGGTTTTTACTTTCCCTGTATAAGTGATATCTTATGAGAAGTGTCCTTTTCTTTGTGACTTATTTCACTTAGAATCGTCTCGTACCTAAATCCACTCATCATGCTGCTACTAGCCTTAGGACATTGATTTCATGGCTGAGTGATATTCCATTGTACATAAGGACCACCACTTATTTATCCATTTTTATCTTTCCTGGGATATTTAAGGTGGAATGAAGTGGAGGTCCTTGGCAACAGAGCAGCCCTAAACTTTGGTGTTCCTGTGTCTTGCTGATTTTTAACTTTCCCAATTTATACCCCCATGCATGGAAGTGCCCTATGCTCTCTAAGCTGTGTTTTTTAGATGTTTCAGGACACACTGTACCCTTCTCCAGAGTGGCTGTTGGCAATTTACATCCCGCCCATCAGCGTAGCAAGGCTCCCATTTCTCCATGGCCTGTCCTGCATTTCTGGTTTTGACACTTTTTTCAGCATGGCCCATTTGACCGATGGGAAGCGAGACTTCTTTGTAGCGCTGATTTGCCTTTCCAGGTTGCTTGGTTGGCCAAAAAGGGCGTATGCGTTTTTTCCTGAATATATTCAGGAAAAAACGCATACGCCCTTTTTGGCCAAGGGCATCATTATCAATGTTTTGCCGCTTTTCATGTGCTTTAAAGGCGATTCGAATCTACCTCCTGAAATCTGTTTCCTGCAATTCTGCCTTGATTTCAAATCCTCTTTTTTGCCTTCCCTCAATATATTTGTGGACGAGAGTTATCATTTATAACTCTGCAGGTTTGTGAATTGCAGTGCCCTGAAGCTCCATTTTACAACTCGCTTTTTGGGAGCTGGCCGTAAAAGCGCAGGATGGCTTCAGGCCCAGTTCTCGTTCCGGGGGGCAGGCTGAGCCTGTGGTTAATTCTTCTTCCTGATGGGAAAATAGAGTGCCCTGTGCCTGTCCCAACACCAAGAGCTAGTCTCTCATTGGTTCCCCATCTTCCCGTTCATCCTCAGGACAAATTGCAACCTGTACGGAACAGGAGGTTAAAGGTGCTGATGCTCCAAGTAGGGAGATTGCTAGTAAAGTGGCTGCAATGGCGAACCGGAGCACAAGGAGATGAGAAATGAGGTGCGTTTTAGAAACCTTTCCCCATCACACGGTGTACCATATTCTGGGTTTCTATGCATGTTTTCGATGTAGGAAGATGCCCTTGAACCTGGAGATTTGGGACCCATGGGATGGGTACCACGCAGTATTACTTTAAAGGGTCTGCGTTTACTCACCCAACCTCACCAAACCTCTCAGCCCCAAGAGTGTCCACCCTTATGTCTCATCCAGCTGTGGGTCTAGATATGGTCAATCCAGGTTCCATCACAGCCCCTGAACGAATTGTGTAAGAATTTCTCTCTCTTTCACTGTCTTTGTTTCATGGGGTTTTAAAAGTAATTTATTTTTAGAATGGGGTTTAGCTGCTTTTCACTGCTGTGTTTATGCCGCTTTACACCCACTTCACACACTAACAGAGAGATTTCAATGCATAGGTTTTAAGATTATTACTAGTCAGATATATCCTTGTGTGGTGAATAGGGGGTGTTGAGTCCAGTTCTCTGAGCAAGGAGTAGGTCTTGTCTATTACATATTGGGTTTATGGAACGGTATCTGAGCTCATTTGAAACCCTTGTTTTATGTATCACCCCACCTCACCTTTCCTGTTAAGCAGCCATAGTGTGTTTTCTGCATGTGTGACTCTGTTCTGTTTTGTAATTCAGTTCAAGTGTAACGGTTTTTACTTTCCCTGTATAAGTGATATCTTATGAGAAGTGTCCTTTTCTGTGTGACTTATTTCACTTAGAATCGTCTCGTACCTAAATCCACTCATCATGCTGCTACTAGCCTTAGGACATTGATTTCATGGCTGAGTGATATTCCATTGTACATAAGGACCACCACTTATTTATCCATTTTTATCTTTCCTGGGATATTTAAGGTGGAATGAAGTGGAGGTCCTTGGCAACAGAGCAGCCCTAAACTTTGGTGTGCTTGTGTCTTGCTGATTTTTAACTTTCCCAATTTATACCCCCATGCATGGAAGTGCCCTATGCTCTCTAAGCTGTGTTTTTTAGATGTTTCAGGACACACTGTACCCTTCTCCAGAGTGGCTGTTGGCAATTTACATCCCGCCCATCAGCGTAGCAAGGCTCCCCTTTCTCCATGGCCTGTCCTGCATTTCTGGTTTTGACACTTATTTCAGCATGGCCCATTTGACCGATGGGAAGCGAGACTTCTTTGCAGCGCTGATTTGCCTTTCCAGGTTGCTTGGTTGGCCAAAAAGGGCGTATGCGTTTTTTCCTGAATATATTCAGGAAAAAACGCATACGCCCTTTTTGGCCAAGGGCATCATTATCAATGTTTTGCCGCTTTTCATGTGCTTTAAAGGCGATTCGTATCTACCTCCTGAAATCTGTTTCCTGCAATTCTGCCTTGATTTCAAATCCTCTTTTTTGCCTTCCCTCAATATATTTGTGGACGAGAGTTATCATTTATAACTCTGCAGGTTTGTGAATTGCAGTGCCCTGAAGCTCCATTTTACAACTCGCTTTTTGGGAGCTGGCCGTAAAAGCGCTGGATGGCTTCAGGCCCTGTTCTGCTTCCGGGGGGCAGGCTGAGCCTGTGGTTAATTCTTCTTCCTGATGGGAAAATAGAGTGCCCTGTGCCTGTCCCAACACCAACAGCTAGTCTCTCATTGGTTCCCCATCTTCCCGTTCATCCTCAGGACAAATTGCAACCTGTACGGGACAGGAGGTTAAAGGTGCTGATGCTCCAAGTAGGGAGATTGCTAGTAAAGTGGCTGCAATGGCGAACCCGAGCACAAGGAGATGAGAAATGAGGTGCGTTTTAGAAACCTTTCCCCATCACACGGTGTACCATATTCTGGGTTTCTATGCATGTTTTCGATGTAGGAAGATGCCCTTGAACCTGGAGATTTGGGACCCATGGGATGGGTACCACGCAGTATTACTTTAAAGGGTCTGCGTTTACTCACCCAACCTCACCAAACCTCTCAGCCCCAAGAGTGTCCACCCTTATGTCTCATCCAGCTGTGGGTCTAGATATGGTCAATCCAGGTTCCATCACAGCCCCTGAACGAATTGTGTAAGAATTTCTCTCTCTTTCACTGTCTTTGTTTCATGGGGTTTTAAAAGTAATTTATTTTTAGAATGGGGTTTAGCTGCTTTTCACTGCTGTGTTTATGCCGCTTTACACCCACTTCACACACTAACAGAGAGATTTCAATACATAGGTTTTAAGATTATTACTAGTCAGATATATCCTTGTGTGGTGAATAGGGGGTGTTGAGTCCAGTTCTCTGAGCAAGGAGTAGGTCTTGTCTATTACATATTGGGTTTATGGAACGGTATCTCAGCTCATTTGAAACCCTTGTTTTATGTATCACCCCACCTCACCTTTCCTGTTAAGCAGCCATAGTGTGTTTTCTGCATGTGTGACTCTGTTCTGTTTTGTAATTCAGTTCAAGTGTAACGGTTTTTACTTTCCCTGTATAAGTGATATCTTATGAGAAGTGTCCTTTTCTTTGTGACTTATTTCACTTAGAATCGTCTCGTACCTAAATCCACTCATCATGCTGCTACTAGCCTTAGGACATTGATTTCATGGCTGAGTGATATTCCATTGTACATAAGGACCACCACTTATTTATCCATTTTTATCTTTCCTGGGATATTTAAGGTGGAATGAAGTGGAGGTCCTTGGCAACAGAGCAGCCCTAAACTTTGGTGTGCTTGTGTCTTGCTGATTTTTAACTTTCCCAATTTATACCCCCATGCATGGAAGTGCCCTAAGCTCTCTAAGCTGTGTTTTTTAGATGTTTCAGGACACACTGTACCCTTCTCCAGAGTGGCTGTTGACAATTTACATCCCGCCCATCAGTGTAGCAAGGCTCCCCTTTCTCCATGGCCTGTCCTGCATTTCTGGTTTTGACACTTATTTCAGCATGGCCCTTTTGACCGATGGGAAGCGAGACTTCTTTGTAGCGCTGATTTGCCTTTCAGGTTGCTTGGTTGGCCAAAAAGGGCGTATGCGTTTTTTCCTGAATATATTCAGGAAAAAACGCATACGCCCTTTTTGGCCAAGGGCATCATTATCAATGTTTTGCCGCTTTTCATGTGCTTTAAAGGTGATTCGAATCTACCTCCTGAAATCTGTTTCCTGCAATTCTGCCTTGATTTCAAATCCTCTTTTTTGCCTTCCCTCAATATATTTGTGGACGAGAGTTATCTTTTATAACTCTGCAGGTTTGTGAATTGCAGTGCCCTGAAGCTCCATTTTACAACTCGCTTTTTGGGAGCTGGCCGTAAAAGCGCAGGATGGCTTCAGGCCCTGTTCTCGTTCCGGGGGGCAGGCTGAGCCTGTGGTTAATTCTTCTTCCTGATGGGAAAATAGAGTGCCCTGTGCCTGTCCCAACACCAAGAGCTAGTCTCTCATTGGTTCCCCATCTTCCCGTTCATCCTCAGGACAAATTGCAACCTATACAGAACAGGAGGTTAAAGGTGCTGATGCTCCAATTAGGGAGATTGCTAGTAAAGTGGCTGCAATGGCGAACCCGAGCACAAGGAGATGAGAAATGAGGTGCGTTTTAGAAACCTTTCCCCATCACACGGTGTACCATATTCTGGGTTTCTATGCATGTTTTCGATGTAGGAAGATGCCCTTGAACTTGGAGATTTGGGACCCATGGGATGGGTACCACGCAGTATTACTTTAAAGGGTCTGCGTTTACTCACCCAACCTCACCAAACCTCTCAGCCCCAAGAGTGTCCACCCTTATGTCTCATCCAGCTGTGGGTCTAGATATGGTCAATCCAGGTTCCATCACAGCCCCTGAACGAATTGTGTAAGAATTTCTCTCTCTTTCACTGTCTTTGTTTCATGGGGTTTTAAAAGTAATTTATTTTTAGAATGGGGTTTAGCTGCTTTTCACTGCTGTGTTTATGCCTCTTTACACCCACTTCACACACTAACAGAGAGATTTCAATACATAGGTTTTAAGATTATTACTAGTCAGATATATCCTTGTGTGGTGAATAGGGGGTGTTGAGTCCAGTTCTCTGAGCAAGGAGTAGGTCTTGTCTATTACATATTGGGTTTATGGAACGGTATCTCAGCTCATTTGAAACCCTTGTTTTATGTATCACCCCACCTCACCTTTCCTGTTAAGCAGCCATAGTGTGTTTTCTGCATGTGTGACTCTGTTCTGTTTTGTAATTCAGTTCAAGTGTAACGGTTTTTACTTTCCCTGTATAAGTGATATCTTATGAGAAGTGTCCTTTTCTGTGTGACTTATTTCACTTAGAATCGTCTCCTACCTAAATCCACTCATCATGCTGCTACTAGCCTTAGGACATTGATTTCAT
Source organism: Balaenoptera physalus (assembly GCF_965194825.1). NCBI lineage: Eukaryota > Metazoa > Chordata > Mammalia > Artiodactyla > Balaenopteridae > Balaenoptera > Balaenoptera physalus. The sequence continues at coordinate 1,033,098 of NW_028126427.1, forward strand.
GGCTGAGTGATATTCCATTGTACATAAGGACCACCACTTATTTATCCATTTTTATCTTTCCTGGGATATTTAAGGTGGAATGAAGTGGAGGTCCTTGGCAACAGAGCAGCCCTAAACTTTGGTGTGCTTGTGTCTTGCTGATTTTTAACTTTCCCAATTTATACCCCCATGCATGGAAGTGCCCTATGCTCTCTAAGCTGTGTTTTTTAGATGTTTCAGGACACACTGTACCCTTCTCCAGAGTGGCTGTTGGCAATTTACATCCCGCCCATCAGCGTAGCAAGGCTCCCCTTTCTCCATGGCCTGTCCTGCATTTCTGGTTTTGACACTTATTTCAGCATGGCCCATTTGACCGATGGGAAGCGAGACTTCTTTGCAGCGCTGATTTGCCTTTCCAGGTTGCTTGGTTGGCCAAAAAGGGCGTATGCGTTTTTTCCTGAATATATTCAGGAAAAAACGCATACGCCCTTTTTGGCCAAGGGCATCATTATCAATGTTTTGCCGCTTTTCATGTGCTTTAAAGGCGATTCGAAACTACCTCCTGAAATCTGTTTCCTGCAATTCTGCCTTGATTTCAAATCCTCTTTTTTGCCTTCCCTCAATATATTTGTGGACGAGAGTTATCATTTATAACTCTGCAGGTTTGTGAATTGCAGTGCCCTGAAGCTCCATTTTACAACTCGCTTTTTGGGAGCTGGCCGTAAAAGCGCTGGATGGCTTCAGGCCCTGTTCTGCTTCAGGGGGGCAGGCTGAGCCTGTGGTTAATTCTTCTTCCTGATGGGAAAATAGAGTGCCCTGTGCCTGTCCCAACACCAAGAGCTAGTCTCTCATTGGTTCCCCATCTTCCCGTTCATCCTCAGGACAAATTGCAACCTGTACGGGACAGGAGGTTAAAGGTGCTGATGCTCCAAGTAGGGAGATTGCTAGTAAAGTGGCTGCAATGGCGAACCCGAGCACAAGGAGATGAGAAATGAGGTGCGTTTTAGAAACCTTTCCCCATCACACGGTGTACCATATTCTGGGTTTCTATGCATGTTTTCGATGTAGGAAGATGCCCTTGAACCTGGAGATTTGGGACCCATGGGATGGGTACCACGCAGTATTACTTTAAAGGGTCTGCGTTTACTCACCCAACCTCACCAAACCTCTCAGCCCCAAGAGTGTCCACCCTTATGTCTCATCCAGCTGTGGGTCTAGATATGGTCAATCCAGGTTCCATCACAGCCCCTTAACGAATTGTGTAAGAATTTCTCTCTCTTTCACTGTCTTTGTTTCATGGGGTTTTAAAAGTAATTTATTTTTAGAATGGGGTTTAGCTGCTTTTCACTGCTGTGTTTATGCCGCTTTACACCCACTTCACACACTAACAGAGAGATTTCAATACATAGGTTTTAAGATTATTACTAGTCAGATATATCCTTGTGTGGTGAATAGGGGGTGTTGAGTCCAGTTCTCTGAGCAAGGAGTAGGTCTTGTCTATTACATATTGGGTTTATGGAACGGTATCTCAGCTCATTTGAAACCCTTGTTTTATGTATCACCCCACCTCACCTTTCCTGTTAAGCAGCCATAGTGTGTTTTCTGCATGTGTGACTCTGTTCTGTTTTGTAATTCAGTTCAAGTGTAATGGTTTTTACTTTCCCTGTATAAGTGATATCTTATGAGAAGTGTCCTTTTCTGTGTGACTTATTTCACTTAGAATCGTCTCGTACCTAAATCCACTCATCATGCTGCTACTAGCCTTAGGACATTGATTTCATGGCTGAGTGATATTCCATTGTACATAAGGACCACCACTTATTTATCCATTTTTATCTTTCCTGGGATATTTAAGGTGGAATGAAGTGGAGGTCCTTGGCAACAGAGAAGCCCTAAACTTTGGTGTTCCTGTGTCTTGCTGATTTTTAACTTTCCCAATTTATACCCCCATGCATGGAAGTGCCCTATGCTCTCTAAGCTGTGTTTTTTAGATGTTTCAGGACTCACTGTACCCTTCTCCAGAGTGGCTGTTGGCAATTTACATCCCGCCCATCAGCGTAGCAAGGCTCCCATTTCTCCATGGCCTGTCCTGCATTTCTGGTTTTGACACTTATTTCAGCATGGCCCATTTGACCGATGGGAAGCGAGACTTCTTTGTAGCGCTGATTTGCCTTTCCAGGTTGCTTGGTTGGCCAAAAAGGGCGTATGCGTTTTTTCCTGAATATATTCAGGAAAAAACGCATACGCCCTTTTTGGCCAAGGGCATCATTATCAATGTTTTGCCGCTTTTCATGTGCTTTAAAGGCGATTCGTATCTACCTCCTGAAATCTGTTTCCTGCAATTCTGCCTTGATTTCAAATCCTCTTTTTTGCCTTCCCTCAATATATTTGTGGACGAGAGTTATCATTTATAACTCTGCAGGTTTGTGAATTGCAGTGCCCTGAAGCTCCATTTTACAACTCGCTTTTTGGGAGCTAGCCGTAAAAGCGCAGGATGGCTTCAGGCCCTGTTCTCGTTCCAGGGGGCAGGCTGAGCCTGTGGTTAATTCTTCTTCCTGATGGGAAAATAGAGTGCCCTGTGCCTGTCCGAACACCAACAGCTAGTCTCTCATTGGTTCCCCAACTTCCCATTCATCCTCAGGACAAATTGCAACCTGTATGGAACAGGAGGTTAAAGGTGCTGATGCTCCAAGTAGGGAGATTGCTAGTAAAGTGGCTTCAATGGCGAACCCGAGCACAAGGAGATGAGAAATGAGATGCGTTTTAGAAACCTTTCCCCATCACACGGTGGACCATATTCTGGGTTTCTATGCATGTTTTCGATGTAGGAAGATGCCCTTGAACCTGGAGATTTGGGACCCATGGGATGGGTACCACGCAGTATTACTTTAAAGGGTCTGCGTTTACTCACCCAACCTCACCAAACCTCTCAGCCCCAAGAGTGTCCACCCTTATGTCTCATCCAGCTGTGGGTCTAGATATGGTCAATCCAGGTTCCATCACAGCCCCTGAACGAATTGTGTAAGAATTTCTCTCTCTTTCACTGTCTTTGTTTCATGGGGTTTTAAAAGTAATTTATTTTTAGAATGGGGTTTAGCTGCTTTTCACTGCTGTGTTTATGCCGCTTTACACCCACTTCACACACTAACAGAGAGATTTCAATGCATAGGTTTTAAGATTATTACTAGTCAGATATATCCTTGTGTGGTGAATAGGGGGTGTTGAGTCCAGTTCTCTGAGCAAGGAGTAGGTCTTCTCTATTACATATTGGGTTTATGGAACGGTATCTCAGCTCATTTGAAACCCTTGTTTTATGTATCACCCCACCTCACCTTTCCTGTTAAGCAGCCATAGTGTGTTTTCTGCATGTGTGACTCTGTTCTGTTTTGTAATTCAGTTCAAGTGTAACGGTTTTTACTTTCCCTGTATAAGTGATATCTTATGAGAAGTGTCCTTTTCTGTGTGACTTATTTCACTTAGAATCGTCTCGTACCTAAATCCACTCATCATGCTGCTACTAGCCTTAGGACATTGATTTCATGGCTGAGTGATATTCCATTGTACATAAGGACCACCACTTATTTATCCATTTTTATCTTTCCTGGGATATTTAAGGTGGAATGAAGTGGAGGTCCTTGGCAACAGAGCAGCCCTAAACTTTGGTGTGCTTGTGTCTTGCTGATTTTTAACTTTCCCAATTTATACCCCCATGCATGGAAGTGCCCTAAGCTCTCTAAGCTGTGTTTTTTAGATGTTTCAGGACACACTGTACCCTTCTCCAGAGTGGCTGTTGACAATTTACATCCCGCCCATCAGTGTAGCAAGGCTCCCCTTTCTCCATGGCCTGTCCTGCATTTCTGGTTTTGACACTTATTTCAGCATGGCCCTTTTGACCGATGGGAAGCGAGACTTCTTTGTAGCGCTGATTTGCCTTTCAGGTTGCTTGGTTGGCCAAAAAGGGCGTATGCGTTTTTTCCTGAATATATTCAGGAAAAAACGCATACGCCCTTTTTGGCCAAGGGCATCATTATCAATGTTTTGCCGCTTTTCATGTGCTTTAAAGGTGATTCGAATCTACCTCCTGAAATCTGTTTCCTGCAATTCTGCCTTGATTTCAAATCCTCTTTTTTGCCTTCCCTCAATATATTTGTGGACGAGAGTTATCTTTTATAACTCTGCAGGTTTGTGAATTGCAGTGCCCTGAAGCTCCATTTTACAACTCGCTTTTTGGGAGCTGGCCGTAAAAGCGCAGGATGGCTTCAGGCCCTGTTCTCGTTCCGGGGGGCAGGCTGAGCCTGTGGTTAATTCTTCTTCCTGATGGGAAAATAGAGTGCCCTGTGCCTGTCCCAACACCAAGAGCTAGTCTCTCATTGGTTCCCCATCTTCCCGTTCATCCTCAGGACAAATTGCAACCTATACAGAACAGGAGGTTAAAGGTGCTGATGCTCCAATTAGGGAGATTGCTAGTAAAGTGGCTGCAATGGCGAACCCGAGCACAAGGAGATGAGAAATGAGGTGCGTTTTAGAAACCTTTCCCCATCACACGGTGTACCATATTCTGGATTTCTATGCATGTTTTCGATGTAGGAAGATGCCCTTGAACTTGGAGATTTGGGACCCATGGGATGGGTACCACGCAGTATTACTTTAAAGGGTCTGCGTTTACTCACCCAACCTCACCAAACCTCTCAGCCCCAAGAGTGTCCACCCTTATGTCTCATCCAGCTGTGGGTCTAGATATGGTCAATCCAGGTTCCATCACAGCCCCTGAACGAATTGTGTAAGAATTTCTCTCTCTTTCACTGTCTTTGTTTCATGGGGTTTTAAAAGTAATTTATTTTTAGAATGGGGTTTAGCTGCTTTTCACTGCTGTGTTTATGCCTCTTTACACCCACTTCACACACTAACAGAGAGATTTCAATACATAGGTTTTAAGATTATTACTAGTCAGATATATCCTTGTGTGGTGAATAGGGGGTGTTGAGTCCAGTTCTCTGAGCAAGGAGTAGGTCTTGTCTATTACATATTGGGTTTATGGAACGGTATCTCAGCTCATTTGAAACCCTTGTTTTATGTATCACCCCACCTCACCTTTCCTGTTAAGCAGCCATAGTGTGTTTTCTGCATGTGTGACTCTGTTCTGTTTTGTAATTCAGTTCAAGTGTAACGGTTTTTACTTTCCCTGTATAAGTGATATCTTATGAGAAGTGTCCTTTTCTGTGTGACTTATTTCACTTAGAATCGTCTCGTACCTAAATCCACTCATCATGCTGCTACTAGCCTTAGGACATTGATTTCATGGCTGAGTGATATTCCATTGTACATAAGGACCACCACTTATTTATCCATTTTTATCTTTCCTGGGATATTTAAGGTGGAATGAAGTGGAGGTCCTTGGCAACAGAGCAGCCCTAAACTTTGGTGTGCTTGTGTCTTGCTGATTTTTAACTTTCCCAATTTATACCCCCATGCATGGAAGTGCCCTATGCTCTCTAAGCTGTGTTTTTTAGATGTTTCAGGACACACTGTACCCTTCTCCAGAGTGGCTGTTGGCAATTTACATCCCGCCCATCAGCGTAGCAAGGCTCCCCTTTCTCCATGGCCTGTCCTGCATTTCTGGTTTTGACACTTATTTCAGCATGGCCCATTTGACCGATGGGAAGCGAGACTTCTTTGCAGCGCTGATTTGCCTTTCCAGGTTGCTTGGTTGGCCAAAAAGGGCGTATGCGTTTTTTCCTGAATATATTCAGGAAAAAACGCATACGCCCTTTTTGGCCAAGGGCATCATTATCAATGTTTTGCCGCTTTTCATGTGCTTTAAAGGCGATTCGAAACTACCTCCTGAAATCTGTTTCCTGCAATTCTGCCTTGATTTCAAATCCTCTTTTTTGCCTTCCCTCAATATATTTGTGGACGAGAGTTATCATTTATAACTCTGCAGGTTTGTGAATTGCAGTGCCCTGAAGCTCCATTTTACAACTCGCTTTTTGGGAGCTGGCCGTAAAAGCGCTGGATGGCTTCAGGCCCTGTTCTGCTTCCGGGGGGCAGGCTGAGCCTGTGGTTAATTCTTCTTCCTGATGGGAAAATAGAGTGCCCTGTGCCTGTCCCAACACCAAGAGCTAGTCTCTCATTGGTTCCCCATCTTCCCGTTCATCCTCAGGACAAATTGCAACCTGTACGGGACAGGAGGTTAAAGGTGCTGATGCTCCAAGTAGGGAGATTGCTAGTAAAGTGGCTGCAATGGCGAACCCGAGCACAAGGAGATGAGAAATGAGGTGCGTTTTAGAAACCTTTCCCCATCACACGGTGTACCATATCCTGGGTTTCTATGCATGTTTTCGATGTAGGAAGATGCCCTTGAACCTGGAGATTTGGGACCCATGGGATGGGTACCACGCAGTATTACTTTAAAGGGTCTGCGTTTACTCACCCAACCTCACCAAACCTCTCAGCCCCAAGAGTGTCCACCCTTATGTCTCATCCAGCTGTGGGTCTAGATATGGTCAATCCAGGTTCCATCACAGCCCCTTAACGAATTGTGTAAGAATTTCTCTCTCTTTCACTGTCTTTGTTTCATGGGGTTTTAAAAGTAATTTATTTTTAGAATGGGGTTTAGCTGCTTTTCACTGCTGTGTTTATGCCGCTTTACACCCACTTCACACACTAACAGAGAGATTTCAATACATAGGTTTTAAGATTATTACTAGTCAGATATATCCTTGTGTGGTGAATAGGGGGTGTTGAGTCCAGTTCTCTGAGCAAGGAGTAGGTCTTGTCTATTACATATTGGGTTTATGGAACGGTATCTCAGCTCATTTGAAACCCTTGTTTTATGTATCACCCCACCTCACCTTTCCTGTTAAGCAGCCATAGTGTGTTTTCTGCATGTGTGACTCTGTTCTGTTTTGTAATTCAGTTCAAGTGTAATGGTTTTTACTTTCCCTGTATAAGTGATATCTTATGAGAAGTGTCCTTTTCTGTGTGACTTATTTCACTTAGAATCGTCTCGTACCTAAATCCACTCATCATGCTGCTACTAGCCTTAGGACATTGATTTCATGGCTGAGTGATATTCCATTGTACATAAGGACCACCACTTATTTATCCATTTTTATCTTTCCTGGGATATTTAAGGTGGAATGAAGTGGAGGTCCTTGGCAACAGAGAAGCCCTAAACTTTGGTGTTCCTGTGTCTTGCTGATTTTTAACTTTCCCAATTTATACCCCCATGCATGGAAGTGCCCTATGCTCTCTAAGCTGTGTTTTTTAGATGTTTCAGGACTCACTGTACCCTTCTCCAGAGTGGCTGTTGGCAATTTACATCCCGCCCATCAGCGTAGCAAGGCTCCCATTTCTCCATGGCCTGTCCTGCATTTCTGGTTTTGACACTTATTTCAGCATGGCCCATTTGACCGATGGGAAGCGAGACTTCTTTGTAGCGCTGATTTGCCTTTCCAGGTTGCTTGGTTGGCCAAAAAGGGCGTATGCGTTTTTTCCTGAATATATTCAGGAAAAAACGCATACGCCCTTTTTGGCCAAGGGCATCATTATCAATGTTTTGCCGCTTTTCATGTGCTTTAAAAGCGATTCGTATCTACCTCCTGAAATCTGTTTCCTGCAATTCTGCCTTGATTTCAAATCCTCTTTTTTGCCTTCCCTCAATATATTTGTGGACGAGAGTTATCATTTATAACTCTGCAGGTTTGTGAATTGCAGTGCCCTGAAGCTCCATTTTACAACTCGCTTTTTGGGAGCTAGCCGTAAAAGCGCAGGATGGCTTCAGGCCCTGTTCTCGTTCCAGGGGGCAGGCTGAGCCTGTGGTTAATTCTTCTTCCTGATGGGAAAATAGAGTGCCCTGTGCCTGTCCGAACACCAACAGCTAGTCTCTCATTGGTTCCCCAACTTCCCATTCATCCTCAGGACAAATTGCAACCTGTATGGAACAGGAGGTTAAAGGTGCTGATGCTCCAAGTAGGGAGATTGCTAGTAAAGTGGCTTCAATGGCGAACCCGAGCACAAGGAGATGAGAAATGAGATGCGTTTTAGAAACCTTTCCCCATCACACGGTGGACCATATTCTGGGTTTCTATGCATGTTTTCGATGTAGGAAGATGCCCTTGAACCTGGAGATTTGGGACCCATGGGATGGGTACCACGCAGTATTACTTTAAAGGGTCTGCGTTTACTCACCCAACCTCACCAAACCTCTCAGCCCCAAGAGTGTCCACCCTTATGTCTCATCCAGCTGTGGGTCTAGATATGGTCAATCCAGGTTCCATCACAGCCCCTGAACGAATTGTGTAAGAATTTCTCTCTCTTTCACTGTCTTTGTTTCATGGGGTTTTAAAAGTAATTTATTTTTAGAATGGGGTTTAGCTGCTTTTCACTGCTGTGTTTATGCCGCTTTACACCCACTTCACACACTAACAGAGAGATTTCAATGCATAGGTTTTAAGATTATTACTAGTCAGATATATCCTTGTGTGGTGAATAGGGGGTGTTGAGTCCAGTTCTCTGAGCAAGGAGTAGGTCTTGTCTATTACATATTGGGTTTATGGAACGGTATCTCAGCTCATTTGAAACCCTTGTTTTATGTATCACCCCACCTCACCTTTCCTGTTAAGCAGCCATAGTGTGTTTTCTGCATGTGTGACTCTGTTCTGTTTTGTAATTCAGTTCAAGTGTAACGGTTTTTACTTTCCCTGTATAAGTGATATCTTATGAGAAGTGTCCTTTTCTGTGTGACTTATTTCACTTAGAATCGTCTCGTACCTAAATCCACTCATCATGCTGCTACTAGCCTTAGGACATTGATTTCATGGCTGAGTGATATTCCATTGTACATAAGGACCACCACTTATTTATCCATTTTTATCTTTCCTGGGATATTTAAGGTGGAATGAAGTGGAGGTCCTTGGCAACAGAGCAGCCCTAAACTTTGGTGTGCTTGTGTCTTGCTGATTTTTAACTTTCCCAATTTATACCCCCATGCATGGAAGTGCCCTATGCTCTCTAAGCTGTGTTTTTTAGATGTTTCAGGACACACTGTACCCTTCTCCAGAGTGGCTGTTGGCAATTTACATCCCGCCCATCAGCGTAGCAAGGCTCCCCTTTCTCCATGGCCTGTCCTGCATTTCTGGTTTTGACACTTATTTCAGCATGGCCCATTTGACCGATGGGAAGCGAGACTTCTTTGCAGCGCTGATTTGCCTTTCCAGGTTGCTTGGTTGGCCAAAAAGGGCGTATGCGTTTTTTCCTGAATATATTCAGGAAAAAACGCATACGCCCTTTTTGGCCAAGGGCATCATTATCAATGTTTTGCCGCTTTTCATGTGCTTTAAAGGCGATTCGTATCTACCTCCTGAAATCTGTTTCCTGCAATTCTGCCTTGATTTCAAATCCTCTTTTTTGCCTTCCCTCAATATATTTGTGGACGAGAGTTATCATTTATAACTCTGCAGGTTTGTGAATTGCAGTGCCCTGAAGCTCCATTTTACAACTCGCTTTTTGGGAGCTGGCCGTAAAAGCGCTGGATGGCTTCAGGCCCTGTTCTGCTTCCGGGGGGCAGGCTGAGCCTGTGGTTAATTCTTCTTCCTGATGGGAAAATAGAGTGCCCTGTGCCTGTCCCAACACCAACAGCTAGTCTCTCATTGGTTCCCCATCTTCCCGTTCATCCTCAGGACAAATTGCAACCTGTACGGGACAGGAGGTTAAAGGTGCTGATGCTCCAAGTAGGGAGATTGCTAGTAAAGTGGCTGCAATGGCGAACCCGAGCACAAGGAGATGAGAAATGAGGTGCGTTTTAGAAACCTTTCCCCATCACACGGTGTACCATATTCTGGGTTTCTATGCATGTTTTCGATGTAGGAAGATGCCCTTGAACCTGGAGATTTGGGACCCATGGGATGGGTACCACGCAGTATTACTTTAAAGGGTCTGCGTTTACTCACCCAACCTCACCAAACCTCTCAGCCCCAAGAGTGTCCACCCTTATGTCTCATCCAGCTGTGGGTCTAGATATGGTCAATCCAGGTTCCATCACAGCCCCTGAACGAATTGTGTAAGAATTTCTCTCTCTTTCACTGTCTTTGTTTCATGGGGTTTTAAAAGTAATTTATTTTTAGAATGGGGTTTAGCTGCTTTTCACTGCTGTGTTTATGCCGCTTTACACCCACTTCACACACTAACAGAGAGATTTCAATACATAGGTTTTAAGATTATTACTAGTCAGATATATCCTTGTGTGGTGAATAGGGGGTGTTGAGTCCAGTTCTCTGAGCAAGGAGTAGGTCTTGTCTATTACATATTGGGTTTATGGAACGGTATCTCAGCTCATTTGAAACCCTTGTTTTATGTATCACCCCACCTCACCTTTCCTGTTAAGCAGCCATAGTGTGTTTTCTGCATGTGTGACTCTGTTCTGTTTTGTAATTCAGTTCAAGTGTAACGGTTTTTACTTTCCCTGTATAAGTGATATCTTATGAGAAGTGTCCTTTTCTTTGTGACTTATTTCACTTAGAATCGTCTCGTACCTAAATCCACTCATCATGCTGCTACTAGCCTTAGGACATTGATTTCATGGCTGAGTGATATTCCATTGTACATAAGGACCACCACTTATTTATCCATTTTTATCTTTCCTGGGATATTTAAGGTGGAATGAAGTGGAGGTCCTTGGCAACAGAGCAGCCCTAAACTTTGGTGTGCTTGTGTCTTGCTGATTTTTAACTTTCCCAATTTATACCCCCATGCATGGAAGTGCCCTAAGCTCTCTAAGCTGTGTTTTTTAGATGTTTCAGGACACACTGTACCCTTCTCCAGAGTGGCTGTTGACAATTTACATCCCGCCCATCAGTGTAGCAAGGCTCCCCTTTCTCCATGGCCTGTCCTGCATTTCTGGTTTTGACACTTATTTCAGCATGGCCCTTTTGACCGATGGGAAGCGAGACTTCTTTGTAGCGCTGATTTGCCTTTCAGGTTGCTTGGTTGGCCAAAAAGGGCGTATGCGTTTTTTCCTGAATATATTCAGGAAAAAACGCATACGCCCTTTTTGGCCAAGGGCATCATTATCAATGTTTTGCCGCTTTTCATGTGCTTTAAAGGTGATTCGAATCTACCTCCTGAAATCTGTTTCCTGCAATTCTGCCTTGATTTCAAATCCTCTTTTTTGCCTTCCCTCAATATATTTGTGGACGAGAGTTATCTTTTATAACTCTGCAGGTTTGTGAATTGCAGTGCCCTGAAGCTCCATTTTACAACTCGCTTTTTGGGAGCTGGCCGTAAAAGCGCAGGATGGCTTCAGGCCCTGTTCTCGTTCCGGGGGGCAGGCTGAGCCTGTGGTTAATTCTTCTTCCTGATGGGAAAATAGAGTGCCCTGTGCCTGTCCCAACACCAAGAGCTAGTCTCTCATTGGTTCCCCATCTTCCCGTTCATCCTCAGGACAAATTGCAACCTATACAGAACAGGAGGTTAAAGGTGCTGATGCTCCAATTAGGGAGATTGCTAGTAAAGTGGCTGCAATGGCGAACCCGAGCACAAGGAGATGAGAAATGAGGTGCGTTTTAGAAACCTTTCCCCATCACACGGTGTACCATATTCTGGGTTTCTATGCATGTTTTCGATGTAGGAAGATGCCCTTGAACTTGGAGATTTGGGACCCATGGGATGGGTACCACGCAGTATTACTTTAAAGGGTCTGCGTTTACTCACCCAACCTCACCAAACCTCTCAGCCCCAAGAGTGTCCACCCTTATGTCTCATCCAGCTGTGGGTCTAGATATGGTCAATCCAGGTTCCATCACAGCCCCTGAACGAATTGTGTAAGAATTTCTCTCTCTTTCACTGTCTTTGTTTCATGGGGTTTTAAAAGTAATTTATTTTTAGAATGGGGTTTAGCTGCTTTTCACTGCTGTGTTTATGCCTCTTTACACCCACTTCACACACTAACAGAGAGATTTCAATACATAGGTTTTAAGATTATTACTAGTCAGATATATCCTTGTGTGGTGAATAGGGGGTGTTGAGTCCAGTTCTCTGAGCAAGGAGTAGGTCTTGTCTATTACATATTGGGTTTATGGAACGGTATCTCAGCTCATTTGAAACCCTTGTTTTATGTATCACCCCACCTCACCTTTCCTGTTAAGCAGCCATAGTGTGTTTTCTGCATGTGTGACTCTGTTCTGTTTTGTAATTCAGTTCAAGTGTAACGGTTTTTACTTTCCCTGTATAAGTGATATCTTATGAGAAGTGTCCTTTTCTGTGTGACTTATTTCACTTAGAATCGTCTCCTACCTAAATCCACTCATCATGCTGCTACTAGCCTTAGGACATTGATTTCATGGCTGAGTGATATTCCATTGTACATAAGGACCACCACTTATTTATCCATTTTTATCTTTCCTGGGATATTTAAGGTGGAATGAAGTGGAGGTCCTTGGCAACAGAGCAGCCCTAAACTTTGGTGTGCTTGTGTCTTGCTGATTTTTAACTTTCCCAATTTATACCCCCATGCATGGAAGTGCCCTATGCTCTCTAAGCTGTGTTTTTTAGATGTTTCAGGACACACTGTACCCTTCTCCAGAGTGGCTGTTGGCAATTTACATCCCGCCCATCAGCGTAGCAAGGCTCCCCTTTCTCCATGGCCTGTCCTGCATTTCTGGTTTTGACACTTATTTCAGCATGGCCCATTTGACCGATGGGAAGCGAGACTTCTTTGCAGCGCTGATTTGCCTTTCCAGGTTGCTTGGTTGGCCAAAAAGGGCGTATGCGTTTTTTCCTGAATATATTCAGGAAAAAACGCATACGCCCTTTTTGGCCAAGGGCATCATTATCAATGTTTTGCCGCTTTTCATGTGCTTTAAAGGCGATTCGAAACTACCTCCTGAAATCTGTTTCCTGCAATTCTGCCTTGATTTCAAATCCTCTTTTTTGCCTTCCCTCAATATATTTGTGGACGAGAGTTATCATTTATAACTCTGCAGGTTTGTGAATTGCAGTGCCCTGAAGCTCCATTTTACAACTCGCTTTTTGGGAGCTGGCCGTAAAAGCGCTGGATGGCTTCAGGCCCTGTTCTGCTTCAGGGGGGCAGGCTGAGCCTGTGGTTAATTCTTCTTCCTGATGGGAAAATAGAGTGCCCTGTGCCTGTCCCAACACCAAGAGCTAGTCTCTCATTGGTTCCCCATCTTCCCGTTCATCCTCAGGACAAATTGCAACCTGTACGGGACAGGAGGTTAAAGGTGCTGATGCTCCAAGTAGGGAGATTGCTAGTAAAGTGGCTGCAATGGCGAACCCGAGCACAAGGAGATGAGAAATGAGGTGCGTTTTAGAAACCTTTCCCCATCACACGGTGTACCATATTCTGGGTTTCTATGCATGTTTTCGATGTAGGAAGATGCCCTTGAACCTGGAGATTTGGGACCCATGGGATGGGTACCACGCAGTATTACTTTAAAGGGTCTGCGTTTACTCACCCAACCTCACCAAACCTCTCAGCCCCAAGAGTGTCCACCCTTATGTCTCATCCAGCTGTGGGTCTAGATATGGTCAATCCAGGTTCCATCACAGCCCCTTAACGAATTGTGTAAGAATTTCTCTCTCTTTCACTGTCTTTGTTTCATGGGGTTTTAAAAGTAATTTATTTTTAGAATGGGGTTTAGCTGCTTTTCACTGCTGTGTTTATGCCGCTTTACACCCACTTCACACACTAACAGAGAGATTTCAATACATAGGTTTTAAGATTATTACTAGTCAGATATATCCTTGTGTGGTGAATAGGGGGTGTTGAGTCCAGTTCTCTGAGCAAGGAGTAGGTCTTGTCTATTACATATTGGGTTTATGGAACGGTATCTCAGCTCATTTGAAACCCTTGTTTTATGTATCACCCCACCTCACCTTTCCTGTTAAGCAGCCATAGTGTGTTTTCTGCATGTGTGACTCTGTTCTGTTTTGTAATTCAGTTCAAGTGTAATGGTTTTTACTTTCCCTGTATAAGTGATATCTTATGAGAAGTGTCCTTTTCTGTGTGACTTATTTCACTTAGAATCGTCTCGTACCTAAATCCACTCATCATGCTGCTACTAGCCTTAGGACATTGATTTCATGGCTGAGTGATATTCCATTGTACATAAGGACCACCACTTATTTATCCATTTTTATCTTTCCTGGGATATTTAAGGTGGAATGAAGTGGAGGTCCTTGGCAACAGAGAAGCCCTAAACTTTGGTGTTCCTGTGTCTTGCTGATTTTTAACTTTCCCAATTTATACCCCCATGCATGGAAGTGCCCTATGCTCTCTAAGCTGTGTTTTTTAGATGTTTCAGGACTCACTGTACCCTTCTCCAGAGTGGCTGTTGGCAATTTACATCCCGCCCATCAGCGTAGCAAGGCTCCCATTTCTCCATGGCCTGTCCTGCATTTCTGGTTTTGACACTTATTTCAGCATGGCCCATTTGACCGATGGGAAGCGAGACTTCTTTGTAGCGCTGATTTGCCTTTCCAGGTTGCTTGGTTGGCCAAAAAGGGCGTATGCGTTTTTTCCTGAATATATTCAGGAAAAAACGCATACGCCCTTTTTGGCCAAGGGCATCATTATCAATGTTTTGCCGCTTTTCATGTGCTTTAAAGGCGATTCGTATCTACCTCCTGAAATCTGTTTCCTGCAATTCTGCCTTGATTTCAAATCCTCTTTTTTGCCTTCCCTCAATATATTTGTGGACGAGAGTTATCATTTATAACTCTGCAGGTTTGTGAATTGCAGTGCCCTGAAGCTCCATTTTACAACTCGCTTTTTGGGAGCTAGCCGTAAAAGCGCAGGATGGCTTCAGGCCCTGTTCTCGTTCCAGGGGGCAGGCTGAGCCTGTGGTTAATTCTTCTTCCTGATGGGAAAATAGAGTGCCCTGTGCCTGTCCGAACACCAACAGCTAGTCTCTCATTGGTTCCCCAACTTCCCATTCATCCTCAGGACAAATTGCAACCTGTATGGAACAGGAGGTTAAAGGTGCTGATGCTCCAAGTAGGGAGATTGCTAGTAAAGTGGCTTCAATGGCGAACCCGAGCACAAGGAGATGAGAAATGAGATGCGTTTTAGAAACCTTTCCCCATCACACGGTGGACCATATTCTGGGTTTCTATGCATGTTTTCGATGTAGGAAGATGCCCTTGAACCTGGAGATTTGGGACCCATGGGATGGGTACCACGCAGTATTACTTTAAAGGGTCTGCGTTTACTCACCCAACCTCACCAAACCTCTCAGCCCCAAGAGTGTCCACCCTTATGTCTCATCCAGCTGTGGGTCTAGATATGGTCAATCCAGGTTCCATCACAGCCCCTGAACGAATTGTGTAAGAATTTCTCTCTCTTTCACTGTCTTTGTTTCATGGGGTTTTAAAAGTAATTTATTTTTAGAATGGGGTTTAGCTGCTTTTCACTGCTGTGTTTATGCCGCTTTACACCCACTTCACACACTAACAGAGAGATTTCAATACATAGGTTTTAAGATTATTACTAGTCAGATATATCCTTGTGTGGTGAATAGGGGGTGTTGAGTCCAGTTCCCTGAGCAAGGAGTAGGTCTTGTCTATTACATATTGGGTTTATGGAACGGTATCTCAGCTCATTTGAAACCCTTGTTTTATGTATCACCCCACCTCACCTTTCCTGTTAAGCAGCCATAGTGTGTTTCTGCATGTGTGACTCTGTTCTGTTTTGTAATTCAGTTCAAGTGTAACGGTGTTTACTTTCCCTGTATAAGTGACATCTTATGAGAAGTGTCCTTTTCTGTGTGACTTATTTCACTTAGAATCGTCTCATACCTAAATCCACTCATCATGCTGCTACTAGCCTTAGGACATTGATTTCATGGCTGAGTGATATTCCATTGTACATAAGGACCACCACTTATTTATCCATTTTTATCTTTCCTGGGATATTTAAGGTGGAATGAAGTGGAGGTCCTTGGCAACAGAGCAGCCCTAAACTTTGGTGTGCTTGTGTCTTGCTGATTTTTAACTTTCCCAATTTATACCCCCATGCATGGAAGTGCCCTATGCTCTCTAAGCTGTGTTTTTTAGATGTTTCAGGACACACTGTACCCTTCTCCAGAGTGGCTGTTGGCAATTTACATCCCGCCCATCAGCGTAGCAAGGCTGCCATTTCTCCATGGCCTGTCCTGCATTTCTGGTTTTGACACTTATTTCAGCATGGCCCATTTGACCGATGGGAAGCGAGACTTCTTTGTAGCGCTGATTTGCCTTTCCAGGTTGCTTGGTTGGCCAAAAAGGGCGTATGCGATTTTTCCTGAATATATTCAGGAAAAAACGCATACGCCCTTTTTGGCCAGGGGCATCATTATCAATGTTTTGCCAATTTTCAAGTGCTTTAAAGGCGATTCGAATCTACCTCCTGAAATCTGTTTCCTGCAATTCTGCCTTGATTTCAAATCCTCTTTTTTGCCTTCCCTCAATATATTTGTGGACGAGAGTTATCATTTATAACTCTGCAGGTTTGTGAATTGCAGTGCCCTGAAGCTCCATTTTACAACTCGCTTTTTGGGAGCTGGCCGTAAAAGCGCAGGATGGCTTCAGGCCCTGTTCTCGTTCCGGGGGGCAGGCTGAGCCTGTGGTTAATTCTTCTTCCTGATGGGAAAATAGAGTGCCCTGTGCCTGTCCGAACACCAACAGCTAGTCTCTCATTGGTTCCCAAACTTCCCATTCATCCTCAGGACAAATTGCAACCTGTACGGAACAGGAGGTTAAAGGTGCTGATGCTCCAAGTAGGGAGATTGCTAGTAAAGTGGCTTCAATGGCGAACCCGAGCACAAGGAGATGAGAAATGAGATGCGTTTTAGAAACCTTTCCCCATCACACGGTGTACCATATTCTGGGTTTCTATGCATGTTTTCGATGTAGGAAGATGCCCTTGAACCTGGAGATTTGGGACCCATGGGATGGGTACCACGCAGTATTACTTTAAAGGGTCTGCGTTTACTCACCCAACCTCACCAAACCTCTCAGCCCCAAGAGTGTCCACCCTTATGTCTCATCCAGCTGTGGGTCTAGATATGGTCAATCCAGGTTCCATCACAGCCCCTGAACGAATTGTGTAAGAATTTCTCTCTCTTTCACTGTCTTTGTTTCATGGGGTTTTAAAAGTAATTTATTTTTAGAATGGGGTTTAGCTGCTTTTCACTGCTGTGTTTATGCCGCTTTACACCCACTTCACACACTAACAGAGAGATTTCAATACATAGGTTTTAAGATTATTACTAGTCAGATATATCCTTGTGTGGTGAATAGGGGGTGTTGAGTCCAGGTCCCTGAGCAAGGAGTAGGTCTTGTCTATTACATATTGGGTTTATGGAACGGTATCTCAGCTCATTTGAAACCCTTGTTTTATGTATCACCCCACCTCACCTTTCCTGTTAAGCAGCCATAGTGTGTTTCTGCATGTGTGACTCTGTTCTGTTTTGTAATTCAGTTCAAGTGTAACGGTGTTTACTTTCCCTGTATAAGTGACATCTTATGAGAAGTGTCCTTTTCTGTGTGACTTATTTCACTTAGAATCGTCTCATACCTAAATCCACTCATCATGCTGCTACTAGCCTTAGGACATTGATTTCATGGCTGAGTGATATTCCATTGTACATAAGGACCACCACTTATTTATCCATTTTTATCTTTCCTGGGATATTTAAGGTGGAATGAAGTGGAGGTCCTTGGCAACAGAGCAGCCCTAAACTTTGGTGTGCTTGTGTCTTGCTGATTTTTAACTTTCCCAATTTATACCCCCATGCATGGAAGTGCCCTATGCTCTCTAAGCTGTGTTTTTTAGATGTTTCAGGACACACTGTACCCTTCTCCAGAGTGGCTGTTGGCAATTTACATCCCGCCCATCAGCGTAGCAAGGCTGCCATTTCTCCATGGCCTGTCCTGCATTTCTGGTTTTGACACTTATTTCAGCATGGCCCATTTGACCGATGGGAAGCGAGACTTCTTTGTAGCGCTGATTTGCCTTTCCAGGTTGCTTGGTTGGCCAAAAAGGGCGTATGCGTTTTTTCCTGAATATATTCAGGAAAAAACGCATACGCCCTTTTTGGCCAAGGGCATCATTATCAATGTTTTGCCGCTTTTCATGTGCTTTAAAGGCGATTCGAATCTACCTCCTGAAATCTGTTTCCTGCAATTCTGCCTTGATTTCAAATCCTCTTTTTTGCCTTCCCTCAATATATTTGTGGACGAGAGTTATCTTTTATAACTCTGCAGGTTTTTGAATTGCAGTGCCCTGAAGCTCCATTTTACAACTCGGTTTTTGGGAGCTGGCCGTAAAAGCGCAGGATGGCTTCAGGCCCTCTTCTCGTTCCGGGGGGAAGGCTGAGCCTGTGGTTAATTCTTCTTCCTGATGGGAAAATAGAGTGCCCTGTGCCTGTCCCAACACCAAGAGCTAGTCTCTCATTGGTTCCCCATCTTCCCGTTCATCCTCAGGACAAATTGCAACCTCTACGGAACAGGAGGTTAAAGGTGCTGATGCTCCAAGTAGGGAGATTGCTAGTAAAGTGGCTGCAATGGCGAACCCGAGCACAAGGAGATGAGAAATGAGGTGCGTTTTAGAAACCTTTCCCCATCACACGGTGTACCATATTCTGGGTTTCTATGCATGTTTTCGATGTAGGAAGATGCCCTTGAACCTGGAGATTTGGGACCCATGGGATGGGTACCACGCAGTATTACTTTAAAGGGTCTGCGTTTACTCACCCAACCTCACCAAACCTCTCAGCCCCAAGAGTGTCCACCCTTATGTCTCATCCAGCTGTGGGTCTAGATATGGTCAATCCAGGTTCCATCACAGCCCCTGAACGAATTGTGTAAGAATTTCTCTCTCTTTCACTGTCTTTGTTTCATGGGGTTTTAAAAGTAATTTATTTTTAGAATGGGGTTTAGCTGCTTTTCACTGCTGTGTTTATGCCGCTTTACACCCACTTCACACACTAACAGAGAGATTTCAATACATAGGTTTTAAGATTATTACTAGTCAGATATATCCTTGTGTGGTGAATAGGGGGTGTTGAGTCCAGTTCTCTGAGCAAGGAGTAGGTCTTGTCTATTACATATTGGGTTTATGGAACGGTATCTCAGCTCATTTGAAACCCTTGTTTTATGTATCACCCCACCTCACCTTTCCTGTTAAGCAGCCATAGTGTGTTTTCTGCATGTGTGACTCTGTTCTGTTTTGTAATTCAGTTCAAGTGTAACGGTTTTTACTTTCCCTGTATAAGTGATATCTTATGAGAAGTGTCCTTTTCTGTGTGACTTATTTCACTTAGAATCGTCTCGTACCTAAATCCACTCATCATGCTGCTACTAGCCTTAGGACATTGATTTCATGGCTGAGTGATATTCCATTGTACATAAGGACCACCACTTATTTATCCATTTTTATCTTTCCTGGGATATTTAAGGTGGAATGAAGTGGAGGTCCTTGGCAACAGAGCAGCCCTAAACTTTGGTGTGCTTGTGTCTTGCTGATTTTTAACTTTCCCAATTTATACCCCCATGCATGGAAGTGCCCTATGCTCTCTAAGCTGTGTTTTTTAGATGTTTCAGGACACACTGTACCCTTCTCCAGAGTGGCTGTTGGCAATTTACATCCCGCCCATCAGCGTAGCAAGGCTGCCATTTCTCCATGGCCTGTCCTGCATTTCTGGTTTTGACACTTATTTCAGCATGGCCCATTTGACCGATGGGAAGCGAGACTTCTTTGTAGCGCTGATTTGCCTTTCCAGGTTGCTTGGTTGGCCAAAAAGGGCGTATGCGTTTTTTCCTGAATATATTCAGGAAAAAACGCATACGCCCTTTTTGGCCAAGGGCATCATTATCAATGTTTTGCCGCTTTTCATGTGCTTTAAAGGCGATTCGAATCTACCTCCTGAAATCTGTTTCCTGCAATTCTGCCTTGATTTCAAATCCTCTTTTTTGCCTTCCCTCAATATATTTGTGGACGAGAGTTATCTTTTATAACTCTGCAGGTTTTTGAATTGCAGTGCCCTGAAGCTCCATTTTACAACTCGCTTTTTGGGAGCTGGCCGTAAAAGCGCAGGATGGCTTCAGGCCCTCTTCTCGTTCCGGGGGGAAGGCTGAGCCTGTGGTTAATTCTTCTTCCTGATGGGAAAATAGAGTGCCCTGTGCCTGTCCCAACACCAAGAGCTAGTCTCTCATTGGTTCCCCATCTTCCCGTTCATCCTCAGGACAAATTGCAACCTGTACGGAACAGGAGGTTAAAGGTGCTGATGCTCCAAGTAGGGAGATTGCTAGTAAAGTGGCTGCAATGGCGAACCCGAGCACAAGGAGATGAGAAATGAGGTGCGTTTTAGAAACCTTTCCCCATCACACGGTGTACCATATTCTGGGTTTCTATGCATGTTTTCGATGTAGGAAGATGCCCTTGAACCTGGAGATTTGGGACCCATGGGATGGGTACCACGCAGTATTACTTTAAAGGGTCTGCGTTTACTCACCCAACCTCACCAAACCTCTCAGCCCCAAGAGTGTCCACCCTTATGTCTCATCCAGCTGTGGGTCTAGATATGGTCAATCCAGGTTCCATCACAGCCCCTGAACGAATTGTGTAAGAATTTCTCTCTCTTTCACTGTCTTTGTTTCATGGGGTTTTAAAAGTAATTTATTTTTAGAATGGGGTTTAGCTGCTTTTCACTGCTGTGTTTATGCCGCTTTACACCCACTTCACACACTAACAGAGAGATTTCAATACATAGGTTTTAAGATTATTACTAGTCAGATATATCCTTGTGTGGTGAATAGGGGGTGTTGAGTCCAGTTCTCTGAGCAAGGAGTAGGTCTTGTCTATTACATATTGGGTTTATGGAACGGTATCTCAGCTCATTTGAAACCCTTGTTTTATGTATCACCCCACCTCACCTTTCCTGTTAAGCAGCCATAGTGTGTTTTCTGCATGTGTGACTCTGTTCTGTTTTGTAATTCAGTTCAAGTGTAACGGTTTTTACTTTCCCTGTATAAGTGATATCTTATGAGAAGTGTCCTTTTCTGTGTGACTTATTTCACTTAGAATCGTCTCGTACCTAAATCCACTCATCATGCTGCTACTAGCCTTAGGACATTGATTTCATGGCTGAGTGATATTCCATTGTACATAAGGACCACCACTTATTTATCCATTTTTATCTTTCCTGGGATATTTAAGGTGGAATGAAGTGGAGGTCCTTGGCAACAGAGCAGCCCTAAACTTTGGTGTTCCTGTGTCTTGCTGATTTTTAACTTTCCCAATTTATACCCCCATGCATGGAAGTGCCCTATGCTCTCTAAGCTGTGTTTTTTAGATGTTTCAGGACACACTGTACCCTTCTCCAGAGTGGCTGTTGGCAATTTACATCCCGCCCATCAGCGTAGCAAGGCTCCCATTTCTCCATGGCCTGTCCTGCATTTCTGGTTTTGACACTTTTTTCAGCATGGCCCATTTGACCGATGGGAAGCGAGAATTCTTTGTAGCGCTGATTTGCCTTTCCAGGTTGCTTGGTTGGCCAAAAAGGGCGTATGCGTTTTTTCCTGAATATATTCAGGAAAAAACGCATACGCCCTTTTTGGCCAAGGGCATCATTATCAATGTTTTGCCGCTTTTCATGTGCTTTAAAGGCGATTCGAATCTACCTCCTGAAATCTGTTTCCTGCAATTCTGCCTTGATTTCAAATCCTCTTTTTTGCCTTCCCTCAATATATTTGTGGACGAGAGTTATCATTTATAACTCTGCAGTTTTGTGAATTGCAGTGCCCTGAAGCTCCATTTTACAACTCGCTTTTTGGGAGCTGGCCGTAAAAGCGCAGGATGGCTTCAGGCCCTGTTCTCGTTCCGGGGGGCAGGCTGAGCCTGTGGTTAATTCTTCTTCCTGATGGGAAAATAGAGTGCCCTGTGCCTGTCCCAACACCAAGAGCTAGTCTCTCATTGGTTCCCCATCTTCCCGTTCATCCTCAGGACAAATTGCAACCTGTACGGAACAGGAGGTTAAAGGTGCTGATGCTCCAAGTAGGGAGATTGCTAGTAAAGTGGCTGCAATGGCGAACCGGAGCACAAGGAGATGAGAAATGAGGTGCGTTTTAGAAACCTTTCCCCATCACACGGTGTACCATATTCTGGGTTTCTATGCATGTTTTCGATGTAGGAAGATGCCCTTGAACCTGGAGATTTGGGACCCATGGGATGGGTACCACGCAGTATTACTTTAAAGGGTCTGCGTTTACTCACCCAACCTCACCAAACCTCTCAGCCCCAAGAGTGTCCACCCTTATGTCTCATCCAGCTGTGGGTCTAGATAAGGTCAATCCAGGTTCCATCACAGCCCCTGAACGAATTGTGTAAGAATTTCTCTCTCTTTCACTGTCTTTGTTTCATGGGGTTTTAAAAGTAATTTATTTTTAGAATGGGGTTTAGCTGCTTTTCACTGCTGTGTTTATGCCGCTTTACACCCACTTCACACACTAACAGAGAGATTTCAATGCATAGGTTTTAAGATTATTACTAGTCAGATATATCTTTGTGTGGTGAATAGGGGGTGTTGAGTCCAGTTCTCTGAGCAAGGAGTAGGTCTTGTCTATTACATATTGGGTTTATGGAACGGTATCTCAGCTCATTTGAAACCCTTGTTTTATGTATCACCCCACCTCACCTTTCCTGTTAAGCAGCCATAGTGTGTTTTCTGCATGTGTGACTCTCTTCTGTTTTGTAATTCAGTTCAAGTGTAACGGTTTTTACTTTCCCTGTATAAGTGATATCTTATGAGAAGTGTCCTTTTCTGTGTGACTTATTTCACTTAGAATCGTCTCGTACCTAAATCCACTCATCATGCTGCTACTAGCCTTAGGACATTGATTTCATGGCTGAGTGATATTCCATTGTACATAAGGACCACCACTTATTTATCCATTTTTATCTTTCCTGGGATATTTAAGGTGGAATGAAGTGGAGGTCCTTGGCAACAGAGCAGCCCTAAACTTTGGTGTTCCTGTGTCTTGCTGGTTTTTAACTTTCCCAATTTATACCCCCATGCATGGAAGTGCCCTATGCTCTCTAAGCTGTGTTTTTTAGATGTTTCAGGACACACTGTACCCTTCTCCAGAGTGGCTGTTGGCAATTTACATCCCGCCCATCAGCGTAGCAAGGCTCCCATTTCTCCATGGCCTGTCCTGCATTTCTGGTTTTGACACTTTTTTCAGCATGGCCCATTTGACCGATGGGAAGCGAGACTTCTTTGTAGCGCTGATTTGCCTTTCCAGGTTGCTTGGTTGGCCAAAAAGGGCGTATGCGTTTTTTCCTGAATATATTCAGGAAAAAACGCATACGCCCTTTTTGGCCAAGGGCATCATTATCAATGTTTTGCCGCTTTTCATGTGCTTTAAAGGCGATTCGAATCTACCTCCTGAAATCTGTTTCCTGCAATTCTGCCTTGATTTCAAATCCTCTTTTTTGCCTTCCCTCAATATATTTGTGGACGAGAGTTATCATTTATAACTCTGCAGGTTTGTGAATTGCAGTGCCCTGAAGCTCCATTTTACAACTCGCTTTTTGGGAGCTGGCCGTAAAAGCGCAGGATGGCTTCAGGCCCTGTTCTCGTTCCGGGGGGCAGGCTGAGCCTGTGGTTAATTCTTCTTCCTGATGGGAAAATAGAGTGCCCTGTGCCTGTCCCAACACCAAGAGCTAGTCTCTCATTGGTTCCCCATCTTCCCGTTCATCCTCAGGACAAATTGCAACCTGTACGGAACAGGAGGTTAAAGGTGCTGATGCTCCAAGTAGGGAGATTGCTAGTAAAGTGGCTGCAATGGCGAACCGGAGCACAAGGAGATGAGAAATGAGGTGCGTTTTAGAAACCTTTCCCCATCACACGGTGTACCATATTCTGGGTTTCTATGCATGTTTTCGATGTAGGAAGATGCCCTTGAACCTGGAGATTTGGGACCCATGGGATGGGTACCACGCAGTATTACTTTAAAGGGTCTGCGTTTACTCACCCAACCTCACCAAACCTCTCAGCCCCAAGAGTGTCCACCCTTATGTCTCATCCAGCTGTGGGTCTAGATATGGTCAATCCAGGTTCCATCACAGCCCCTGAACGAATTGTGTAAGAATTTCTCTCTCTTTCACTGTCTTTGTTTCATGGGGTTTTAAAAGTAATTTATTTTTAGAATGGGGTTTAGCTGCTTTTCACTGCTGTGTTTATGCCGCTTTACACCCACTTCACACACTAACAGAGAGATTTCAATGCATAGGTTTTAAGATTATTACTAGTCAGATATATCCTTGTGTGGTGAATAGGGGGTGTTGAGTCCAGTTCTCTGAGCAAGGAGTAGGTCTTGTCTATTACATATTGGGTTTATGGAACGGTATCTCAGCTCATTTGAAACCCTTGTTTTATGTATCACCCCACCTCACCTTTCCTGTTAAGCAGCCATAGTGTGTTTTCTGCATGTGTGACTCTGTTCTGTTTTGTAATTCAGTTCAAGTGTAACGGTTTTTACTTTCCCTGTATAAGTGATATCTTATGAGAAGTGTCCTTTTCTGTGTGACTTATTTCACTTAGAATCGTCTCGTACCTAAATCCACTCATCATGCTGCTACTAGCCTTAGGACATTGATTTCATGGCTGAGTGATATTCCATTGTACATAAGGACCACCACTTATTTATCCATTTTTATCTTTCCTGGGATATTTAAGGTGGAATGAAGTGGAGGTCCTTGGCAACAGAGCAGCCCTAAACTTTGGTGTGCTTGTGTCTTGCTGATTTTTAACTTTCCCAATTTATACCCCCATGCATGGAAGTGCCCTATGCTCTCTAAGCTGTGTTTTTTAGATGTTTCAGGACACACTGTACCCTTCTCCAGAGTGGCTGTTGGCAATTTACATCCCGCCCATCAGCGTAGCAAGGCTCCCCTTTCTCCATGGCCTGTCCTGCATTTCTGGTTTTGACACTTATTTCAGCATGGCCCATTTGACCGATGGGAAGCGAGACTTCTTTGCAGCGCTGATTTGCCTTTCCAGGTTGCTTGGTTGGCCAAAAAGGGCGTATGCGTTTTTTCCTGAATATATTCAGGAAAAAACGCATACGCCCTTTTTGGCCAAGGGCATCATTATCAATGTTTTGCCGCTTTTCATGTGCTTTAAAGGCGATTCGTATCTACCTCCTGAAATCTGTTTCCTGCAATTCTGCCTTGATTTCAAATCCTCTTTTTTGCCTTCCCTCAATATATTTGTGGACGAGAGTTATCATTTATAACTCTGCAGGTTTGTGAATTGCAGTGCCCTGAAGCTCCATTTTACAACTCGCTTTTTGGGAGCTGGCCGTAAAAGCGCTGGATGGCTTCAGGCCCTGTTCTGCTTCCGGGGGGCAGGCTGAGCCTGTGGTTAATTCTTCTTCCTGATGGGAAAATAGAGTGCCCTGTGCCTGTCCCAACACCAACAGCTAGTCTCTCATTGGTTCCCCATCTTCCCGTTCATCCTCAGGACAAATTGCAACCTGTACGGGACAGGAGGTTAAAGGTGCTGATGCTCCAAGTAGGGAGATTGCTAGTAAAGTGGCTGCAATGGCGAACCCGAGCACAAGGAGATGAGAAATGAGGTGCGTTTTAGAAACCTTTCCCCATCACACGGTGTACCATATTCTGGGTTTCTATGCATGTTTTCGATGTAGGAAGATGCCCTTGAACCTGGAGATTTGGGACCCATGGGATGGGTACCACGCAGTATTACTTTAAAGGGTCTGCGTTTACTCACCCAACCTCACCAAACCTCTCAGCCCCAAGAGTGTCCACCCTTATGTCTCATCCAGCTGTGGGTCTAGATATGGTCAATCCAGGTTCCATCACAGCCCCTGAACGAATTGTGTAAGAATTTCTCTCTCTTTCACTGTCTTTGTTTCATGGGGTTTTAAAAGTAATTTATTTTTAGAATGGGGTTTAGCTGCTTTTCACTGCTGTGTTTATGCCGCTTTACACCCACTTCACACACTAACAGAGAGATTTCAATACATAGGTTTTAAGATTATTACTAGTCAGATATATCCTTGTGTGGTGAATAGGGGGTGTTGAGTCCAGTTCTCTGAGCAAGGAGTAGGTCTTGTCTATTACATATTGGGTTTATGGAACGGTATCTCAGCTCATTTGAAACCCTTGTTTTATGTATCACCCCACCTCACCTTTCCTGTTAAGCAGCCATAGTGTGTTTTCTGCATGTGTGACTCTGTTCTGTTTTGTAATTCAGTTCAAGTGTAACGGTTTTTACTTTCCCTGTATAAGTGATATCTTATGAGAAGTGTCCTTTTCTTTGTGACTTATTTCACTTAGAATCGTCTCGTACCTAAATCCACTCATCATGCTGCTACTAGCCTTAGGACATTGATTTCATGGCTGAGTGATATTCCATTGTACATAAGGACCACCACTTATTTATCCATTTTTATCTTTCCTGGGATATTTAAGGTGGAATGAAGTGGAGGTCCTTGGCAACAGAGCAGCCCTAAACTTTGGTGTGCTTGTGTCTTGCTGATTTTTAACTTTCCCAATTTATACCCCCATGCATGGAAGTGCCCTAAGCTCTCTAAGCTGTGTTTTTTAGATGTTTCAGGACACACTGTACCCTTCTCCAGAGTGGCTGTTGACAATTTACATCCCGCCCATCAGTGTAGCAAGGCTCCCCTTTCTCCATGGCCTGTCCTGCATTTCTGGTTTTGACACTTATTTCAGCATGGCCCTTTTGACCGATGGGAAGCGAGACTTCTTTGTAGCGCTGATTTGCCTTTCAGGTTGCTTGGTTGGCCAAAAAGGGCGTATGCGTTTTTTCCTGAATATATTCAGGAAAAAACGCATACGCCCTTTTTGGCCAAGGGCATCATTATCAATGTTTTGCCGCTTTTCATGTGCTTTAAAGGTGATTCGAATCTACCTCCTGAAATCTGTTTCCTGCAATTCTGCCTTGATTTCAAATCCTCTTTTTTGCCTTCCCTCAATATATTTGTGGACGAGAGTTATCTTTTATAACTCTGCAGGTTTGTGAATTGCAGTGCCCTGAAGCTCCATTTTACAACTCGCTTTTTGGGAGCTGGCCGTAAAAGCGCAGGATGGCTTCAGGCCCTGTTCTCGTTCCGGGGGGCAGGCTGAGCCTGTGGTTAATTCTTCTTCCTGATGGGAAAATAGAGTGCCCTGTGCCTGTCCCAACACCAAGAGCTAGTCTCTCATTGGTTCCCCATCTTCCCGTTCATCCTCAGGACAAATTGCAACCTATACAAAACAGGAGGTTAAAGGTGCTGATGCTCCAATTAGGGAGATTGCTAGTAAAGTGGCTGCAATGGCGAACCCGAGCACAAGGAGATGAGAAATGAGGTGCGTTTTAGAAACCTTTCCCCATCACACGGTGTCCCATATTCTGGGTTTCTATGCATGTTTTCGATGTAGGAAGATGCCCTTGAACTTGGAGATTTGGGACCCATGGGATGGGTACCACGCAGTATTACTTTAAAGGGTCTGCGTTTACTCACCCAACCTCACCAAACCTCTCAGCCCCAAGAGTGTCCACCCTTATGTCTCATCCAGCTGTGGGTCTAGATATGGTCAATCCAGGTTCCATCACAGCCCCTGAACGAATTGTGTAAGAATTTCTCTCTCTTTCACTGTCTTTGTTTCATGGGGTTTTAAAAGTAATTTATTTTTAGAATGGGGTTTAGCTGCTTTTCACTGCTGTGTTTATGCCTCTTTACACCCACTTCACACACTAACAGAGAGATTTCAATACATAGGTTTTAAGATTATTACTAGTCAGATATATCCTTGTGTGGTGAATAGGGGGTGTTGAGTCCAGTTCTCTGAGCAAGGAGTAGGTCTTGTCTATTACATATTGGGTTTATGGAACGGTATCTCAGCTCATTTGAAACCCTTGTTTTATGTATCACCCCACCTCACCTTTCCTGTTAAGCAGCCATAGTGTGTTTTCTGCATGTGTGACTCTGTTCTGTTTTGTAATTCAGTTCAAGTGTAACGGTTTTTACTTTCCCTGTATAAGTGATATCTTATGAGAAGTGTCCTTTTCTGTGTGACTTATTTCACTTAGAATCGTCTCGTACCTAAATCCACTCATCATGCTGCTACTAGCCTTAGGACATTGATTTCATGGCTGAGTGATATTCCATTGTACATAAGGACCACCACTTATTTATCCATTTTTATCTTTCCTGGGATATTTAAGGTGGAATGAAGTGGAGGTCCTTGGCAACAGAGCAGCCCTAAACTTTGGTGTGCTTGTGTCTTGCTGATTTTTAACTTTCCCAATTTATACCCCCATGCATGGAAGTGCCCTATGCTCTCTAAGCTGTGTTTTTTAGATGTTTCAGGACACACTGTACCCTTCTCCAGAGTGGCTGTTGGCAATTTACATCCCGCCCATCAGCGTAGCAAGGCTCCCCTTTCTCCATGGCCTGTCCTGCATTTCTGGTTTTGACACTTATTTCAGCATGGCCCATTTGACCGATGGGAAGCGAGACTTCTTTGCAGCGCTGATTTGCCTTTCCAGGTTGCTTGGTTGGCCAAAAAGGGCGTATGCGTTTTTTCCTGAATATATTCAGGAAAAAACGCATACGCCCTTTTTGGCCAAGGGCATCATTATCAATGTTTTGCCGCTTTTCATGTGCTTTAAAGGCGATTCGTATCTACCTCCTGAAATCTGTTTCCTGCAATTCTGCCTTGATTTCAAATCCTCTTTTTTGCCTTCCCTCAATATATTTGTGGACGAGAGTTATCATTTATAACTCTGCAGGTTTGTGAATTGCAGTGCCCTGAAGCTCCATTTTACAACTCGCTTTTTGGGAGCTGGCCGTAAAAGCGCTGGATGGCTTCAGGCCCTGTTCTGCTTCCGGGGGGCAGGCTGAGCCTGTGGTTAATTCTTCTTCCTGATGGGAAAATAGAGTGCCCTGTGCCTGTCCCAACACCAACAGCTAGTCTCTCATTGGTTCCCCATCTTCCCGTTCATCCTCAGGACAAATTGCAACCTGTACGGGACAGGAGGTTAAAGGTGCTGATGCTCCAAGTAGGGAGATTGCTAGTAAAGTGGCTGCAATGGCGAACCCGAGCACAAGGAGATGAGAAATGAGGTGCGTTTTAGAAACCTTTCCCCATCACACGGTGTACCATATTCTGGGTTTCTATGCATGTTTTCGATGTAGGAAGATGCCCTTGAACCTGGAGATTTGGGACCCATGGGATGGGTACCACGCAGTATTACTTTAAAGGGTCTGCGTTTACTCACCCAACCTCACCAAACCTCTCAGCCCCAAGAGTGTCCACCCTTATGTCTCATCCAGCTGTGGGTCTAGATATGGTCAATCCAGGTTCCATCACAGCCCCTGAACGAATTGTGTAAGAATTTCTCTCTCTTTCACTGTCTTTGTTTCATGGGGTTTTAAAAGTAATTTATTTTTAGAATGGGGTTTAGCTGCTTTTCACTGCTGTGTTTATGCCGCTTTACACCCACTTCACACACTAACAGAGAGATTTCAATACATAGGTTTTAAGATTATTACTAGTCAGATATATCCTTGTGTGGTGAATAGGGGGTGTTGAGTCCAGTTCTCTGAGCAAGGAGTAGGTCTTGTCTATTACATATTGGGTTTATGGAACGGTATCTCAGCTCATTTGAAACCCTTGTTTTATGTATCACCCCACCTCACCTTTCCTGTTAAGCAGCCATAGTGTGTTTTCTGCATGTGTGACTCTGTTCTGTTTTGTAATTCAGTTCAAGTGTAACGGTTTTTACTTTCCCTGTATAAGTGATATCTTATGAGAAGTGTCCTTTTCTGTGTGACTTATTTCACTTAGAATCGTCTCGTACCTAAATCCACTCATCATGCTGCTACTAGCCTTAGGACATTGATTTCATGGCTGAGTGATATTCCATTGTACATAAGGACCACCACTTATTTATCCATTTTTATCTTTCCTGGGATATTTAAGGTGGAATGAAGTGGAGGTCCTTGGCAACAGAGCAGCCCTAAACTTTGGTGTTCCTGTGTCTTGCTGATTTTTAACTTTCCCAATTTATACCCCCATGCATGGAAGTGCCCTATGCTCTCTAAGCTGTGTTTTTTAGATGTTTCAGGACACACTGTACCCTTCTCCAGAGTGGCTGTTGGCAATTTACATCCCGCCCATCAGCGTAGCAAGGCTCCCATTTCTCCATGGCCTGTCTTGCATTTCTGGTTTTGACACTTTTTTCAGCATGGCCCATTTGACCGATGGGAAGCGAGACTTCTTTGTAGCGCTGATTTGCCTTTCCAGGTTGCTTGGTTGGCCAAAAAGGGCGTATGCGTTTTTTCCTGAATATATTCAGGAAAAAACGCATACGCCCTTTTTGGCCAAGGGCATCATTATCAATGTTTTGCCGCTTTTCATGTGCTTTAAAGGCGATTCGAATCTACCTCCTGAAATCTGTTTCCTGCAATTCTGCCTTGATTTCAAATCCTCTTTTTTGCCTTCCCTCAATATATTTGTGGACGAGAGTTATCATTTATAACTCTGCAGGTTTGTGAATTGCAGTGCCCTGAAGCTCCATTTTACAACTCGCTTTTTGGGAGCTGGCCGTAAAAGCGCAGGATGGCTTCAGGCCCTGTTCTCGTTCCGGGGGGCAGGCTGAGCCTGTGGTTAATTCTTCTTCCTGATGGGAAAATAGAGTGCCCTGTGCCTGTCCCAACACCAAGAGCTAGTCTCTCATTGGTTCCCCATCTTCCCGTTCATCCTCAGGACAAATTGCAACCTGTACGGGACAGGAGGTTAAAGGTGCTGATGCTCCAAGTAGGGAGATTGCTAGTAAAGTGGCTGCAATGGCGAACCGGAGCACAAGGAGATGAGAAATGAGGTGCGTTTTAGAAACCTTTCCCCATCACACGGTGTACCATATTCTGGGTTTCTATGCATGTTTTCGATGTAGGAAGATGCCCTTGAACCTGGAGATTTGGGACCCATGGGATGGGTACCACGCAGTATTACTTTAAAGGGTCTGCGTTTACTCACCCAACCTCACCAAACCTCTCAGCCCCAAGAGTGTCCACCCTTATGTCTCATCCAGCTGTGGGTCTAGATATGGTCAATCCAGGTTCCATCACAGCCCCTGAACGAATTGTGTAAGAATTTCTCTCTCTTTCACTGTCTTTGTTTCATGGGGTTTTAAAAGTAATTTATTTTTAGAATGGGGTTTAGCTGCTTTTCACTGCTGTGTTTATGCCGCTTTACACCCACTTCACACACTAACAGAGAGATTTCAATGCATAGGTTTTAAGATTATTACTAGTCAGATATATCCTTGTGTGGTGAATAGGGGGTGTTGAGTCCAGTTCTCTGAGCAAGGAGTAGGTCTTGTCTATTACATATTGGGTTTATGGAACGGTATCTCAGCTCATTTGAAACCCTTGTTTTATGTATCACCCCACCTCACCTTTCCTGTTAAGCAGCCATAGTGTGTTTTCTGCATGTGTGACTCTGTTCTGTTTTGTAATTCAGTTCAAGTGTAACGGTTTTTACTTTCCCTGTATAAGTGATATCTTATGAGAAGTGTCCTTTTCTGTGTGACTTATTTCACTTAGAATCGTCTCGTACCTAAATCCACTCATCATGCTGCTACTAGCCTTAGGACATTGATTTCATGGCTGAGTGATATTCCATTGTACATAAGGACCACCACTTATTTATCCATTTTTATCTTTCCTGGGATATTTAAGGTGGAATGAAGTGGAGGTCCTTGGCAACAGAGCAGCCCTAAACTTTGGTGTGCTTGTGTCTTGCTGATTTTTAACTTTCCCAATTTATACCCCCATGCATGGAAGTGCCCTATGCTCTCTAAGCTGTGTTTTTTAGATGTTTCAGGACACACTGTACCCTTCTCCAGAGTGGCTGTTGGCAATTTACATCCCGCCCATCAGCGTAGCAAGGCTCCCCTTTCTCCATGGCCTGTCCTGCATTTCTGGTTTTGACACTTATTTCAGCATGGCCCATTTGACCGATGGGAAGCGAGACTTCTTTGCAGCGCTGATTTGCCTTTCCAGGTTGCTTGGTTGGTCAAAAAGGGCGTATGCGTTTTTTCCTGAATATATTCAGGAAAAAACGCATACGCCCTTTTTGGCCAAGGGCATCATTATCAATGTTTTGCCGCTTTTCATGTGCTTTAAAGGCGATTCGTATCTACCTCCTGAAATCTGTTTCCTGCAATTCTGCCTTGATTTCAAATCCTCTTTTTTGCCTTCCCTCAATATATTTGTGGACGAGAGTTATCATTTATAACTCTGCAGGTTTGTGAATTGCAGTGCCCTGAAGCTCCATTTTACAACTCGCTTTTTGGGAGCTGGCCGTAAAAGCGCTGGATGGCTTCAGGCCCTGTTCTGCTTCCGGGGGGCAGGCTGAGCCTGTGGTTAATTCTTCTTCCTGATGGGAAAATAGAGTGCCCTGTGCCTGTCCCAACACCAACAGCTAGTCTCTCATTGGTTCCCCATCTTCCCGTTCATCCTCAGGACAAATTGCAACCTGTACGGGACAGGAGGTTAAAGGTGCTGATGCTCCAAGTAGGGAGATTGCTAGTAAAGTGGCTGCAATGGCGAACCCGAGCACAAGGAGATGAGAAATGAGGTGCGTTTTAGAAACCTTTCCCCATCACACGGTGTACCATATTCTGGGTTTCTATGCATGTTTTCGATGTAGGAAGATGCCCTTGAACCTGGAGATTTGGGACCCATGGGATGGGTACCACGCAGTATTACTTTAAAGGGTCTGCGTTTACTCACCCAACCTCACCAAACCTCTCAGCCCCAAGAGTGTCCACCCTTATGTCTCATCCAGCTGTGGGTCTAGATATGGTCAATCCAGGTTCCATCACAGCCCCTGAACGAATTGTGTAAGAATTTCTCTCTCTTTCACTGTCTTTGTTTCATGGGGTTTTAAAAGTAATTTATTTTTAGAATGGGGTTTAGCTGCTTTTCACTGCTGTGTTTATGCCGCTTTACACCCACTTCACACACTAACAGAGAGATTTCAATACATAGGTTTTAAGATTATTACTAGTCAGATATATCCTTGTGTGGTGAATAGGGGGTGTTGAGTCCAGTTCTCTGAGCAAGGAGTAGGTCTTGTCTATTACATATTGGGTTTATGGAACGGTATCTCAGCTCATTTGAAACCCTTGTTTTATGTATCACCCCACCTCACCTTTCCTGTTAAGCAGCCATAGTGTGTTTTCTTCATGTGTGACTCTGTTCTGTTTTGTAATTCAGTTCAAGTGTAACGGTTTTTACTTTCCCTGTATAAGTGATATCTTATGAGAAGTGTCCTTTTCTGTGTGACTTATTTCACTTAGAATCGTCTCATACCTAAATCCACTCATCATGCTGCTACTAGCCTTAGGACATTGATTTCATGGCTGAGTGATATTCCATTGTACATAAGGACCACCACTTATTTATCCATTTTTATCTTTCCTGGGATATTTAAGGTGGAATGAAGTGGAGGTCCTTGGCAACAGAGCAGCCCTAAACTTTGGTGTTCCTGTGTCTTGCTGATTTTTAACTTTCCCAATTTATACCCCCATGCATGGAAGTGCCCTATGCTCTCTAAGCTGTGTTTTTTAGATGTTTCAGGACACACTGTACCCTTCTAAAGAGTGGCTGTTGGCAATTTACATCCCGCCCATCAGCGTAGCAAGGCTCCCATTTCTCCATGGCCTGTCTTGCATTTCTGGTTTTGACACTTTTTTCAGCATGGCCCATTTGACCGATGGGAAGCGAGACTTCTTTGTAGCGCTGATTTGCCTTTCCAGGTTGCTTGGTTGGCCAAAAAGGGCGTATGCGTTTTTTCCTGAATATATTCAGGAAAAAACGCATACGCCCTTTTTGGCCAAGGGCATCATTATCAATGTTTTGCCGCTTTTCATGTGCTTTAAAGGCGATTCGAATCTACCTCCTGAAATCTGTTTCCTGCAATTCTGCCTTGATTTCAAATCCTCTTTTTTGCCTTCCCTCAATATATTTGTGGACGAGAGTTATCATTTATAACTCTGCAGGTTTGTGAATTGCAGTGCCCTGAAGCTCCATTTTACAACTCGCTTTTTGGGAGCTGGCCGTAAAAGCGCAGGATGGCTTCAGGCCCTGTTCTCGTTCCGGGGGGCAGGCTGAGCCTGTGGTTAATTCTTCTTCCTGATGGGAAAATAGAGTGCCCTGTGCCTGTCCCAACACCAAGAGCTAGTCTCTCATTGGTTCCCCATCTTCCCGTTCATCCTCAGGACAAATTGCAACCTGTACGGAACAGGAGGTTAAAGGTGCTGATGCTCCAAGTAGGGAGATTGCTAGTAAAGTGGCTGCAATGGCGAACCGGAGCACAAGGAGATGAGAAATGAGGTGCGTTTTAGAAACCTTTCCCCATCACACGGTGTACCATATTCTGGGTTTCTATGCATGTTTTCGATGTAGGAAGATGCCCTTGAACCTGGAGATTTGGGACCCATGGGATGGGTACCACGCAGTATTACTTTAAAGGGTCTGCGTTTACTCACCCAACCTCACCAAACCTCTCAGCCCCAAGAGTGTCCACCCTTATGTCTCATCCAGCTGTGGGTCTAGATATGGTCTATCCAGGTTCCATCACAGCCCCTGAACGAATTGTGTAAGAATTTCTCTCTCTTTCACTGTCTTTGTTTCATGGGGTTTTAAAAGTAATTTATTTTTAGAATGGGGTTTAGCTGCTTTTCACTGCTGTGTTTATGCCGCTTTACACCCACTTCACACACTAACAGAGAGATTTCAATGCATAGGTTTTAAGATTATTACTAGTCAGATATATCCTTGTGTGGTGAATAGGGGGTGTTGAGTCCAGTTCTCTGAGCAAGGAGTAGGTCTTGTCTATTACATATTGGGTTTATGGAACGGTATCTCAGCTCATTTGAAACCCTTGTTTTATGTATCACCCCACCTCACCTTTCCTGTTAAGCAGCCATAGTGTGTTTTCTGCATGTGTGACTCTGTTCTGTTTTGTAATTCAGTTCAAGTGTAACGGTTTTTACTTTCCCTGTATAAGTGATATCTTATGAGAAGTGTCCTTTTCTGTGTGACTTATTTCACTTAGAATCGTCTCGTACCTAAATCCACTCATCATGCTGCTACTAGCCTTAGGACATTGATTTCATGGCTGAGTGATATTCCATTGTACATAAGGACCACCACTTATTTATCCATTTTTATCTTTCCTGGGATATTTAAGGTGGAATGAAGTGGAGGTCCTTGGCAACAGAGCAGCCCTAAACTTTGGTGTTCCTGTGTCTTGCTGATTTTTAACTTTCCCAATTTATACCCCCATGCATGGAAGTGCCCTATGCGCTCTAAGCTGTGTTTTTTAGATGTTTCAGGACACACTGTACCCTTCTCCAGAGTGGCTGTTGGCAATTTACATCCCGCCCATCAGCGTAGCAAGGCTCCCATTTCTCCATGGCCTGTCCTGCATTTCTGGTTTTGACACTTTTTTCAGCATGGCCCATTTGACCGATGGGAAGCGAGACTTCTTTGTAGCGCTGATGTGCCTTTCCAGGTTGCTTGGTTGGCCAAAAAGGGCGTATGCGGTTTTTCCTGAATATATTCAGGAAAAAACGCATACGCCCTTTTTGGCCAAGGGCATCATTATCAATGTTTTGCCGCTTTTCATGTGCTTTAAAGGCGATTCGAATCTACCTCCTGAAATCTGTTTCCTGCAATTCTGCCTTGATTTCAAATCCTCTTTTTTGCCTTCCCTCAATATATTTGTGGACGAGAGTTATCATTTATAACTCTGCAGGTTTGTGAATTGCAGTGCCCTGAAGCTCCATTTTACAACTCGCTTTTTGGGAGCTGGCCGTAAAAGCGCAGGATGGCTTCAGGCCCTGTTCTCGTTCCGGGGGGCAGGCTGAGCCTGTGGTTAATTCTTCTTCCAGATGGGAAAATAGAGTGCCCTGTGCCTGTCCCAACACCAAGAGCTAGTCTCTCATTGGTTCCCCATCTTCCCGTTCATCCTCAGGACAAATTGCAACCTGCACGGAACAGGAGGTTAAAGGTGCTGATGCTCCAAGTAGGGAGATTGCTAGTAAAGTGGCTGCAATGGCGAACCCGAGCACAAGGAGATGAGAAATGAGGTGCGTTTTAGAAACCTTTCCCCATCACACGGTGTCCCATATTCTGGGTTTCTATGCATGTTTTCGATGTAGGAAGATGCCCTTGAACCTGGAGATTTGGGACCCATGGGATGGGTACCACGCAGTATTACTTTAAAGGGTCTGCGTTTACTCACCCAACCTCACCAAACCTCTCAGCCCCAAGAGTGTCCACCCTTATGTCTCATCCAGCTGTGGGTCTAGATATGGTCAATCCAGGTTCCATCACAGCCCCTGAACGAATTGTGTAAGAATTTCTCTCTCTTTCACTGTCTTTGTTTCATGGGGTTTTAAAAGTAATTTATTTTTAGAATGGGGTTTAGCTGCTTTTCACTGCTGTGTTTATGCCGCTTTACACCCACTTCACACACTAACAGAGAGATTTCAATGCATAGGTTTTAAGATTATTACTAGTCAGATATATCCTTGTGTGGTGAATAGGGGGTGTTGAGTCCAGTTCTCTGAGCAAGGAGTAGGTCTTGTCTATTACATATTGGGTTTATGGAACGGTATCTCAGCTCATTTGAAACCCTTGTTTTATGTATCACCCCACCTCACCTTTCCTGTTAAGCAGCCATAGTGTGTTTTCTGCATGTGTGACTCTGTTCTGTTTTGTAATTCAGTTCAAGTGTAACGGTTTTTACTTTCCCTGTATAAGTGATATCTTATGAGAAGTGTCCTTTTCTGTGTGACTTATTTCACTTAGAATCGTCTCGTACCTAAATCCACTCATCATGCTGCTACTAGCCTTAGGACATTGATTTCATGGCTGAGTGATATTCCATTGTACATAAGGACCACCACTTATTTATCCATTTTTATCTTTCCTGGGATATTTAAGGTGGAATGAAGTGGAGGTCCTTGGCAACAGAGCAGCCCTAAACTTTGGTGTTCCTGTGTCTTGCTGATTTTTAACTTTCCCAATTTATACCCCCATGCATGGAAGTGCCCTATGCTCTCTAAGCTGTGTTTTTTAGATGTTTCAGGACACACTGTACCCTTCTCCAGAGTGGCTGTTGGCAATTTACATCCCGCCCATCAGCGTAGCAAGGCTCCCATTTCTCCATGGCCTGTCCTGCATTTCTGGTTTTGACACTTTTTTCAGCATGGCCCATTTGACCGATGGGAAGCGAGACTTCTTTGTAGCGCTGATTTGCCTTTCCAGGTTGCTTGGTTGGCCAAAAAGGGCGTATGCGTTTTTTCCTGAATATATTCAGGAAAAAACGCATACGCCCTTTTTGGCCAAGGGCATCATTATCAATGTTTTGCCGCTTTTCATGTGCTTTAAAGGCGATTCGAATCTACCTCCTGAAATCTGTTTCCTGCAATTCTGCCTTGATTTCAAATCCTCTTTTTTGCCTTCCCTCAATATATTTGTGGACGAGAGTTATCATTTATAACTCTGCAGGTTTGTGAATTGCAGTGCCCTGAAGCTCCATTTTACAACTCGCTTTTTGGGAGCTGGCCGTAAAAGCGCAGGATGGCTTCAGGCCCTGTTCTCGTTCCGGGGGGCAGGCTGAGCCTGTGGTTAATTCTTCTTCCTGATGGGAAAATAGAGTGCCCTGTGCCTGTCCCAACACCAAGAGCTAGTCTCTCATTGGTTCCCCATCTTCCCGTTCATCCTCAGGACAAATTGCAACCTGCACGGAACAGGAGGTTAAAGGTGCTGATGCTCCAAGTAGGGAGATTGCTAGTAAAGTGGCTGCAATGGCGAACCCGAGCACAAGGAGATGAGAAATGAGGTGCGTTTTAGAAACCTTTCCCCATCACACGGTGTCCCATATTCTGGGTTTCTATGCATGTTTTCGATGTAGGAAGATGCCCTTGAACCTGGAGATTTGGGACCCATGGGATGGGTACCACGCAGTATTACTTTAAAGGGTCTGCGTTTACTCACCCAACCTCACCAAACCTCTCAGCCCCAAGAGTGTCCACCCTTATGTCTCATCCAGCTGTGGGTCTAGATATGGTCAATCCAGGTTCCATCACAGCCCCTGAACGAATTGTGTAAGAATTTCTCTCTCTTTCACTGTCTTTGTTTCATGGGGTTTTAAAAGTAATTTATTTTTAGAATGGGGTTTAGCTGCTTTTCACTGCTGTGTTTATGCCGCTTTACACCCACTTCACACACTAACAGAGAGATTTCAATGCATAGGTTTTAAGATTATTACTAGTCAGATATATCCTTGTGTGGTGAATAGGGGGTGTTGAGTCCAGTTCTCTGAGCAAGGAGTAGGTCTTGTCTATTACATATTGGGTTTATGGAACGGTATCTCAGCTCATTTGAAACCCTTGTTTTATGTATCACCCCACCTCACCTTTCCTGTTAAGCAGCCATAGTGTGTTTTCTGCATGTGTGACTCTGTTCTGTTTTGTAATTCAGTTCAAGTGTAACGGTTTTTACTTTCCCTGTATAAGTGATATCTTATGAGAAGTGTCCTTTTCTGTGTGACTTATTTCACTTAGAATCGTCTCGTACCTAAATCCACTCATCATGCTGCTACTAGCCTTAGGACATTGATTTCATGGCTGAGTGATATTCCATTGTACATAAGGACCACCACTTATTTATCCATTTTTATCTTTCCTGGGATATTTAAGGTGGAATGAAGTGGAGGTCCTTGGCAACAGAGCAGCCCTAAACTTTGGTGTTCCTGTGTCTTGCTGATTTTTAACTTTCCCAATTTATACCCCCATGCATGGAAGTGCCCTATGCTCTCTAAGCTGTGTTTTTTAGATGTTTCAGGACACACTGTACCCTTCTCCAGAGTGGCTGTTGGCAATTTACATCCCGCCCATCAGCGTAGCAAGGCTCCCATTTCTCCATGGCCTGTCCTGCATTTCTGGTTTTGACACTTTTTTCAGCATGGCCCATTTGACCGATGGGAAGCGAGACTTCTTTGTAGCGCTGATTTGCCTTTCCAGGTTGCTTGGTTGGCCAAAAAGGGCGTATGCGTTTTTTCCTGAATATATTCAGGAAAAAACGCATACGCCCTTTTTGGCCAAGGGCATCATTATCAATGTTTTGCCGCTTTTCATGTGCTTTAAAGGCGATTCGAATCTACCTCCTGAAATCTGTTTCCTGCAATTCTGCCTTGATTTCAAATCCTCTTTTTTGCCTTCCCTCAATATATTTGTGGACGAGAGTTATCATTTATAACTCTGCAGGTTTGTGAATTGCAGTGCCCTGAAGCTCCATTTTACAACTCGCTTTTTGGGAGCTGGCCGTAAAAGCGCAGGATGGCTTCAGGCCCTGTTCTCGTTCCGGGGGGCAGGCTGAGCCTGTGGTTAATTCTTCTTCCTGATGGGAAAATAGAGTGCCCTGTGCCTGTCCCAACACCAAGAGCTAGTCTCTCATTGGTTCCCCATCTTCCCGTTCATCCTCAGGACAAATTGCAACCTGTACGGAACAGGAGGTTAAAGGTGCTGATGCTCCAAGTAGGGAGATTGCTAGTAAAGTGGCTGCAATGGCGAACCGGAGCACAAGGAGATGAGAAATGAGGTGCGTTTTAGAAACCTTTCCCCATCACACGGTGTACCATATTCTGGGTTTCTATGCATGTTTTCGATGTAGGAAGATGCCCTTGAACCTGGAGATTTGGGACCCATGGGATGGGTACCACGCAGTATTACTTTAAAGGGTCTGCGTTTACTCACCCAACCTCACCAAACCTCTCAGCCCCAAGAGTGTCCACCCTTATGTCTCATCCAGCTGTGGGTCTAGATATGGTCAATCCAGGTTCCATCACAGCCCCTGAACGAATTGTGTAAGAATTTCTCTCTCTTTCACTGTCTTTGTTTCATGGGGTTTTAAAAGTAATTTATTTTTAGAATGGGGTTTAGCTGCTTTTCACTGCTGTGTTTATGCCGCTTTACACCCACTTCACACACTAACAGAGAGATTTCAATGCATAGGTTTTAAGATTATTACTAGTCAGATATATCCTTGTGTGGTGAATAGGGGGTGTTGAGTCCAGTTCTCTGAGCAAGGAGTAGGTCTTGTCTATTACATATTGGGTTTATGGAACGGTATCTCAGCTCATTTGAAACCCTTGTTTTATGTATCACCCCACCTCACCTTTCCTGTTAAGCAGCCATAGTGTGTTTTCTGCATGTGTGACTCTGTTCTGTTTTGTAATTCAGTTCAAGTGTAACGGTTTTTACTTTCCCTGTATAAGTGATATCTTATGAGAAGTGTCCTTTTCTGTGTGACTTATTTCACTTAGAATCGTCTCGTACCTAAATCCACTCATCATGCTGCTACTAGCCTTAGGACATTGATTTCATGGCTGAGTGATATTCCATTGTACATAAGGACCACCACTTATTTATCCATTTTTATCTTTCCTGGGATATTTAAGGTGGAATGAAGTGGAGGTCCTTGGCAACAGAGCAGCCCTAAACTTTGGTGTGCTTGTGTCTTGCTGATTTTTAACTTTCCCAATTTATACCCCCATGCATGGAAGTGCCCTATGCTCTCTAAGCTGTGTTTTTTAGATGTTTCAGGACACACTGTACCCTTCTCCAGAGTGGCTGTTGGCAATTTACATCCCGCCCATCAGCGTAGCAAGGCTCCCCTTTCTCCATGGCCTGTCCTGCATTTCTGGTTTTGACACTTATTTCAGCATGGCCCATTTGACCGATGGGAAGCGAGACTTCTTTGCAGCGCTGATTTGCCTTTCCAGGTTGCTTGGTTGGCCAAAAAGGGCGTATGCGTTTTTTCCTGAATATATTCAGGAAAAAACGCATACGCCCTTTTTGGCCAAGGGCATCATTATCAATGTTTTGCCGCTTTTCATGTGCTTTAAAGGCGATTCGAATCTACCTCCTGAAATCTGTTTCCTGCAATTCTGCCTTGATTTCAAATCCTCTTTTTTGCCTTCCCTCAATATATTTGTGGACGAGAGTTATCATTTATAACTCTGCAGGTTTGTGAATTGCAGTGCCCTGAAGCTCCATTTTACAACTCGCTTTTTGGGAGCTGGCCGTAAAAGCGCTGGATGGCTTCAGGCCCTGTTCTGCTTCCGGGGGGCAGGCTGAGCCTGTGGTTAATTCTTCTTCCTGATGGGAAAATAGAGTGCCCTGTGCCTGTCCCAACACCAACAGCTAGTCTCTCATTGGTTCCCCAT
Source organism: Balaenoptera physalus (assembly GCF_965194825.1). NCBI lineage: Eukaryota > Metazoa > Chordata > Mammalia > Artiodactyla > Balaenopteridae > Balaenoptera > Balaenoptera physalus. The sequence continues at coordinate 1,074,415 of NW_028126427.1, forward strand.
CTTCCCGTTCATCCTCAGGACAAATTGCAACCTGTACGGGACAGGAGGTTAAAGGTGCTGATGCTCCAAGTAGGGAGATTGCTAGTAAAGTGGCTGCAATGGCGAACCCGAGCACAAGGAGATGAGAAATGAGGTGCATTTTAGAAACCTTTCCCCATCACACGGTGTACCATATTCTGGGTTTCTATGCATGTTTTCGATGTAGGAAGATGCCCTTGAACCTGGAGATTTGGGACCCATGGGATGGGTACCACGCAGTATTACTTTAAAGGGTCTGCGTTTACTCACCCAACCTCACCAAACCTCTCAGCCCCAAGAGTGTCCACCCTTATGTCTCATCCAGCTGTGGGTCTAGATATGGTCAATCCAGGGTCCATCACAGCCCCTGAACGAATTGTGTAAGAATTTCTCTCTCTTTCACTGTCTTTGTTTCATGGGGTTTTAAAAGTAATTTATTTTTAGAATGGGGTTTAGCTGCTTTTCACTGCTGTGTTTATGCCGCTTTACACCCACTTCACACACTAACAGAGAGATTTCAATACATAGGTTTTAAGATTATTACTAGTCAGATATATCCTTGTGTGGTGAATAGGGGGTGTTGAGTCCAGTTCTCTGAGCAAGGAGTAGGTCTTGTCTATTACATATTGGGTTTATGGAACGGTATCTCAGCTCATTTGAAACCCTTGTTTTATGTATCACCCCACCTCACCTTTCCTGTTAAGCAGCCATAGTGTGTTTTCTTCATGTGTGACTCTGTTCTGTTTTGTAATTCAGTTCAAGTGTAACGGTTTTTACTTTCCCTGTATAAGTGATATCTTATGAGAAGTGTCCTTTTCTGTGTGACTTATTTCACTTAGAATCGTCTCATACCTAAATCCACTCATCATGCTGCTACTAGCCTTAGGACATTGATTTCATGGCTGAGTGATATTCCATTGTACATAAGGACCACCACTTATTTATCCATTTTTATCTTTCCTGGGATATTTAAGGTGGAATGAAGTGGAGGTCCTTGGCAACAGAGCAGCCCTAAACTTTGGTGTTCCTGTGTCTTGCTGATTTTTAACTTTCCCAATTTATACCCCCATGCATGGAAGTGCCCTATGCTCTCTAAGCTGTGTTTTTTAGATGTTTCAGGACACACTGTACCCTTCTCCAGAGTGGCTGTTGGCAATTTACATCCCGCCCATCAGCGTAGCAAGGCTCCCATTTCTCCATGGCCTGTCTTGCATTTCTGGTTTTGACACTTTTTTCAGCATGGCCCATTTGACCGATGGGAAGCGAGACTTCTTTGTAGCGCTGATTTGCCTTTCCAGGTTGCTTGGTTGGCCAAAAAGGGCGTATGCGTTTTTTCCTGAATATATTCAGGAAAAAACGCATACGCCCTTTTTGGCCAAGGGCATCATTGTCAACGTTTTGCCGCTTTTCATGTGCTTTAAAGGCGATTCGAATCTACCTCCTGAAATCTGTTTCCTGCAATTCTGCCTTGATTTCAAATCCTCTTTTTTGCCTTCCCTCAATATATTTGTGGACGAGAGTTATCATTTATAACTCTGCAGGTTTGTGAATTGCAGTGCCCTGAAGCTCCATTTTACAACTCGCTTTTTGGGAGCTGGCCGTAAAAGCGCAGGATGGCTTCAGGCCCTGTTCTCGTTCCGGGGGGCAGGCTGAGCCTGTGGTTAATTCTTCTTCCTGATGGGAAAATAGAGTGCCCTGTGCCTGTCCCAACACCAAGAGCTAGTCTCTCATTGGTTCCCCATCTTCCCGTTCATCCTCAGGACAAATTGCAACCTGTACGGGACAGGAGGTTAAAGGTGCTGATGCTCCAAGTAGGGAGATTGCTATTAAAGTGGCTGCAATGGCGAACCCGAGCACAAGGAGATGAGAAATGAGGTGCGTTTTAGAAACCTTTCCCCATCACACGGTGTCCCATATTCTGGGTTTCTATGCATGTTTTCGATGTAGGAAGATGCCCTTGAACCTGGAGATTTGGGACCCATGGGATGGGTACCACGCAGTATTACTTTAAAGGGTCTGCGTTTACTCACCCAACCTCACCAAACCTCTCAGCCCCAAGAGTGTCCACCCTTATGTCTCATCCAGCTGTGGGTCTAGATATGGTCAATCCAGGTTCCATCACAGCCCCTGAACGAATTGTGTAAGAATTTCTCTCTCTTTCACTGTCTTTGTTTCATGGGGTTTTAAAAGTAATTTATTTTTAGAATGGGGTTTAGCTGCTTTTCACTGCTGTGTTTATGCCGCTTTACACCCACTTCACACACTAACAGAGAGATTTCAATGCATAGGTTTTAAGATTATTACTAGTCAGATATATCCTTGTGTGGTGAATAGGGGGTGTTGAGTCCAGTTCTCTGAGCAAGGAGTAGGTCTTGTCTATTACATATTGGGTTTATGGAACGGTATCTCAGCTCATTTGAAACCCTTGTTTTATGTATCACCCCACCTCACCTTTCCTGTTAAGCAGCCATAGTGTGTTTTCTGCATGTGTGACTCTGTTCTGTTTTGTAATTCAGTTCAAGTGTAACGGTTTTTACTTTCCCTGTATAAGTGATATCTTATGAGAAGTGTCCTTTTCTGTGTGACTTATTTCACTTAGAATCGTCTCGTACCTAAATCCACTCATCATGCTGCTACTAGCCTTAGGACATTGATTTCATGGCTGAGTGATATTCCATTGTACATAAGGACCACCACTTATTTATCCATTTTTATCTTTCCTGGGATATTTAAGGTGGAATGAAGTGGAGGTCCTTGGCAACAGAGCAGCCCTAAACTTTGGTGTTCCTGTGTCTTGCTGATTTTTAACTTTCCCAATTTATACCCCCATGCATGGAAGTGCCCTATGCTCTCTAAGCTGTGTTTTTTAGATGTTTCAGGACACACTGTACCCTTCTCCAGAGTGGCTGTTGGCAATTTACATCCCGCCCATCAGCGTAGCAAGGCTCCCATTTCTCCATGGCCTGTCCTGCATTTCTGGTTTTGACACTTTTTTCAGCATGGCCCATTTGACCGATGGGAAGCGAGACTTCTTTGTAGCGCTGATTTGCCTTTCCAGGTTGCTTGGTTGGCCAAAAAGGGCGTATGCGTTTTTTCCTGAATATATTCAGGAAAAAACGCATACGCCCTTTTTGGCCAAGGGCATCATTATCAATGTTTTGCCGCTTTTCATGTGCTTTAAAGGCGATTCGAATCTACCTCCTGAAATCTGTTTCCTGCAATTCTGCCTTGATTTCAAATCCTCTTTTTTGCCTTCCCTCAATATATTTGTGGACGAGAGTTATCATTTATAACTCTGCAGGTTTGTGAATTGCAGTGCCCTGAAGCTCCATTTTACAACTCGCTTTTTGGGAGCTGGCCGTAAAAGCGCAGGATGGCTTCAGGCCCTGTTCTCGTTCCGGGGGGCAGGCTGAGCCTGTGGTTAATTCTTCTTCCTGATGGGAAAATAGAGTGCCCTGTGCCTGTCCCAACACCAAGAGCTAGTCTCTCATTGGTTCCCCATCTTCCCGTTCATCCTCAGGACAAATTGCAACCTGAACGGGACAGGAGGTTAAAGGTGCTGATGCTCCAAGTAGGGAGATTGCTAGTAAAGTGGCTGCAATGGCGAACCGGAGCACAAGGAGATGAGAAATGAGGTGCGTTTTAGAAACCTTTCCCCATCACACGGTGTACCATATTCTGGGTTTCTATGCATGTTTTCGATGTAGGAAGATGCCCTTGAACCTGGAGATTTGGGACCCATGGGATGGGTACCACGCAGTATTACTTTAAAGGGTCTGCGTTTACTCACCCAACCTCACCAAACCTCTCAGCCCCAAGAGTGTCCACCCTTATGTCTCATCCAGCTGTGGGTCTAGATATGGTCAATCCAGGTTCCATCACAGCCCCTGAACGAATTGTGTAAGAATTTCTCTCTCTTTCACTGTCTTTGTTTCATGGGGTTTTAAAAGTAATTTATTTTTAGAATGGGGTTTAGCTGCTTTTCACTGCTGTGTTTATGCCGCTTTACACCCACTTCACACACTAACAGAGAGATTTCAATGCATAGGTTTTAAGATTATTACTAGTCAGATATATCCTTGTGTGGTGAATAGGGGGTGTTGAGTCCAGTTCTCTGAGCAAGGAGTAGGTCTTGTCTATTACATATTGGGTTTATGGAACGGTATCTCAGCTCATTTGAAACCCTTGTTTTATGTATCACCCCACCTCACCTTTCCTGTTAAGCAGCCATAGTGTGTTTTCTGCATGTGTGACTCTGTTCTGTTTTGTAATTCAGTTCAAGTGTAACGGTTTTTACTTTCCCTGTATAAGTGATATCTTATGAGAAGTGTCCTTTTCTGTGTGACTTATTTCACTTAGAATCGTCTCGTACCTAAATCCACTCATCATGCTGCTACTAGCCTTAGGACATTGATTTCATGGCTGAGTGATATTCCATTGTACATAAGGACCACCACTTATTTATCCATTTTTATCTTTCCTGGGATATTTAAGGTGGAATGAAGTGGAGGTCCTTGGCAACAGAGCAGCCCTAAACTTTGGTGTGCTTGTGTCTTGCTGATTTTTAACTTTCCCAATTTATACCCCCATGCATGGAAGTGCCCTATGCTCTCTAAGCTGTGTTTTTTAGATGTTTCAGGACACACTGTACCCTTCTCCAGAGTGGCTGTTGGCAATTTACATCCCGCCCATCAGCGTAGCAAGGCTCCCCTTTCTCCATGGCCTGTCCTGCATTTCTGGTTTTGACACTTATTTCAGCATGGCCCATTTGACCGATGGGAAGCGAGACTTCTTTGCAGCGCTGATTTGCCTTTCCAGGTTGCTTGGTTGGTCAAAAAGGGCGTATGCGTTTTTTCCTGAATATATTCAGGAAAAAACGCATACGCCCTTTTTGGCCAAGGGCATCATTATCAATGTTTTGCCGCTTTTCATGTGCTTTAAAGGCGATTCGTATCTACCTCCTGAAATCTGTTTCCTGCAATTCTGCCTTGATTTCAAATCCTCTTTTTTGCCTTCCCTCAATATATTTGTGGACGAGAGTTATCATTTATAACTCTGCAGGTTTGTGAATTGCAGTGCCCTGAAGCTCCATTTTACAACTCGCTTTTTGGGAGCTGGCCGTAAAAGCGCTGGATGGCTTCAGGCCCTGTTCTGCTTCCGGGGGGCAGGCTGAGCCTGTGGTTAATTCTTCTTCCTGATGGGAAAATAGAGTGCCCTGTGCCTGTCCCAACACCAACAGCTAGTCTCTCATTGGTTCCCCATCTTCCCGTTCATCCTCAGGACAAATTGCAACCTGTACGGGACAGGAGGTTAAAGGTGCTGATGCTCCAAGTAGGGAGATTGCTAGTAAAGTGGCTGCAATGGCGAACCCGAGCACAAGGAGATGAGAAATGAGGTGCGTTTTAGAAACCTTTCCCCATCACACGGTGTACCATATTCTGGGTTTCTATGCATGTTTTCGATGTAGGAAGATGCCCTTGAACCTGGAGATTTGGGACCCATGGGATGGGTACCACGCAGTATTACTTTAAAGGGTCTGCGTTTACTCACCCAACCTCACCAAACTTCTCAGCCCCAAGAGTGTCCACCCTTATGTCTCATCCAGCTGTGGGTCTAGATATGGTCAATCCAGGTTCCATCACAGCCCCTGAACGAATTGTGTAAGAATTTCTCTCTCTTTCACTGTCTTTGTTTCATGGGGTTTTAAAAGTAATTTATTTTTAGAATGGGGTTTAGCTGCTTTTCACTGCTGTGTTTATGCCGCTTTACACCCACTTCACACACTAACAGAGAGATTTCAATACATAGGTTTTAAGATTATTACTAGTCAGATATATCCTTGTGTGGTGAATAGGGGGTGTTGAGTCCAGTTCTCTGAGCAAGGAGTAGGTCTTGTCTATTACATATTGGGTTTATGGAACGGTATCTCAGCTCATTTGAAACCCTTGTTTTATGTATCACCCCACCTCACCTTTCCTGTTAAGCAGCCATAGTGTGTTTTCTTCATGTGTGACTCTGTTCTGTTTTGTAATTCAGTTCAAGTGTAACGGTTTTTACTTTCCCTGTATAAGTGATATCTTATGAGAAGTGTCCTTTTCTGTGTGACTTATTTCACTTAGAATCGTCTCGTACCTAAATCCACTCATCATGCTGCTACTAGCCTTAGGACATTGATTTCATGGCTGAGTGATATTCCATTGTACATAAGGACCACCACTTATTTATCCATTTTTATCTTTCCTGGGATATTTAAGGTGGAATGAAGTGGAGGTCCTTGGCAACAGAGCAGCCCTAAACTTTGGTGTTCCTGTGTCTTGCTGATTTTTAACTTTCCCAATTTATACCCCCATGCATGGAAGTGCCCTATGCTCTCTAAGCTGTGTTTTTTAGATGTTTCAGGACACACTGTACCCTTCTCCAGAGTGGCTGTTGGCAATTTACATCCCGCCCATCAGCGTAGCAAGGCTCCCATTTCTCCATGGCCTGTCTTGCATTTCTGGTTTTGACACTTTTTTCAGCATGGCCCATTTGACCGATGGGAAGCGAGACTTCTTTGTAGCGCTGATTTGCCTTTCCAGGTTGCTTGGTTGGCCAAAAAGGGCGTATGCGTTTTTTCCTGAATATATTCAGGAAAAAACGCATACGCCCTTTTTGGCCAAGGGCATCATTATCAATGTTTTGCCGCTTTTCATGTGCTTTAAAGGCGATTCGAATCTACCTCCTGAAATCTGTTTCCTGCAATTCTGCCTTGATTTCAAATCCTCTTTTTTGCCTTCCCTCAATATATTTGTGGACGAGAGTTATCATTTATAACTCTGCAGGTTTGTGAATTGCAGTGCCCTGAAGCTCCATTTTACAACTCGCTTTTTGGGAGCTGGCCGTAAAAGCGCAGGATGGCTTCAGGCCCTGTTCTCGTTCCGGGGGGCAGGCTGAGCCTGTGGTTAATTCTTCTTCCTGATGGGAAAATAGAGTGCCCTGTGCCTGTCCGAACACCAAGAGCTAGTCTCTCATTGGTTCCCCATCTTCCCGTTCATCCTCAGGACAAATTGCAACCTGTACGGAACAGGAGGTTAAAGGTGCTGATGCTCCAAGTAGGGAGATTGCTAGTAAAGTGGCTGCAATGGCGAACCGGAGCACAAGGAGATGAGAAATGAGGTGCGTTTTAGAAACCTTTCCCCATCACACGGTGTACCATATTCTGGGTTTCTATGCATGTTTTCGATGTAGGAAGATGCCCTTGAACCTGGAGATTTGGGACCCATGGGATGGGTACCACGCAGTATTACTTTAAAGGGTCTGCGTTTACTCACCCAACCTCACCAAACCTCTCAGCCCCAAGAGTGTCCACCCTTATGTCTCATCCAGCTGTGGGTCTAGATATGGTCAATCCAGGTTCCATCACAGCCCCTGAACGAATTGTGTAAGAATTTCTCTCTCTTTCACTGTCTTTGTTTCATGGGGTTTTAAAAGTAATTTATTTTTAGAATGGGGTTTAGCTGCTTTTCACTGCTGTGTTTATGCCGCTTTACACCCACTTCACACACTAACAGAGAGATTTCAATGCATAGGTTTTAAGATTATTACTAGTCAGATATATCCTTGTGTGGTGAATAGGGGGTGTTGAGTCCAGTTCTCTGAGCAAGGAGTAGGTCTTGTCTATTACATATTGGGTTTATGGAACGGTATCTCAGCTCATTTGAAACCCTTGTTTTATGTATCACCCCACCTCACCTTTCCTGTTAAGCAGCCATAGTGTGTTTTCTGCATGTGTGACTCTGTTCTGTTTTGTAATTCAGTTCAAGTGTAACGGTTTTTACTTTCCCTGTATAAGTGATATCTTATGAGAAGTGTCCTTTTCTGTGTGACTTATTTCACTTAGAATCGTCTCGTACCTAAATCCACTCATCATGCTGCTACTAGCCTTAGGACATTGATTTCATGGCTGAGTGATATTCCATTGTACATAAGGACCACCACTTATTTATCCATTTTTATCTTTCCTGGGATATTTAAGGTGGAATGAAGTGGAGGTCCTTGGCAACAGAGCAGCCCTAAACTTTGGTGTTCCTGTGTCTTGCTGATTTTTAACTTTCCCAATTTATACCCCCATGCATGGAAGTGCCCTATGCTCTCTAAGCTGTGTTTTTTAGATGTTTCAGGACACACTGTACCCTTCTCCAGAGTGGCTGTTGGCAATTTACATCCCGCCCATCAGCGTAGCAAGGCTCCCATTTCTCCATGGCCTGTCCTGCATTTCTGGTTTTGACACTTTTTTCAGCATGGCCCATTTGACCGATGGGAAGCGAGACTTCTTTGTAGCGCTGATTTGCCTTTCCAGGTTGCTTGGTTGGCCAAAAAGGGCGTATGCGTTTTTTCCTGAATATATTCAGGAAAAAACGCATACGCCCTTTTTGGCCAAGGGCATCATTATCAATGTTTTGCCGCTTTTCATGTGCTTTAAAGGCGATTCGAATCTACCTCCTGAAATCTGTTTCCTGCAATTCTGCCTTGATTTCAAATCCTCTTTTTTGCCTTCCCTCAATATATTTGTGGACGAGAGTTATCATTTATAACTCTGCAGGTTTGTGAATTGCAGTGCCCTGAAGCTCCATTTTACAACTCGCTTTTTGGGAGCTGGCCGTAAAAGCGCAGGATGGCTTCAGGCCCTGTTCTCGTTCCGGGGGGCAGGCTGAGCCTGTGGTTAATTCTTCTTCCTGATGGGAAAATAGAGTGCCCTGTGCCTGTCCCAACACCAAGAGCTAGTCTCTCATTGGTTCCCCATCTTCCCGTTCATCCTCAGGACAAATTGCAACCTGTACGGGACAGGAGGTTAAAGGTGCTGATGCTCCAAGTAGGGAGATTGCTAGTAAAGTGGCTGCAATGGCGAACCGGAGCACAAGGAGATGAGAAATGAGGTGCGTTTTAGAAACCTTTCCCCATCACACGGTGTACCATATTCTGGGTTTCTATGCATGTTTTCGATGTAGGAAGATGCCCTTGAACCTGGAGATTTGGGACCCATGGGATGGGTACCACGCAGTATTACTTTAAAGGGTCTGCGTTTACTCACCCAACCTCACCAAACCTCTCAGCCCCAAGAGTGTCCACCCTTATGTCTCATCCAGCTGTGGGTCTAGATATGGTCAATCCAGGTTCCATCACAGCCCCTGAACGAATTGTGTAAGAATTTCTCTCTCTTTCACTGTCTTTGTTTCATGGGGTTTTAAAAGTAATTTATTTTTAGAATGGGGTTTAGCTGCTTTTCACTGCTGTGTTTATGCCGCTTTACACCCACTTCACACACTAACAGAGAGATTTCAATGCATAGGTTTTAAGATTATTACTAGTCAGATATATCCTTGTGTGGTGAATAGGGGGTGTTGAGTCCAGTTCTCTGAGCAAGGAGTAGGTCTTGTCTATTACATATTGGGTTTATGGAACGGTATCTCAGCTCATTTGAAACCCTTGTTTTATGTATCACCCCACCTCACCTTTCCTGTTAAGCAGCCATAGTGTGTTTTCTGCATGTGTGACTCTGTTCTGTTTTGTAATTCAGTTCAAGTGTAACGGTTTTTACTTTCCCTGTATAAGTGATATCTTATGAGAAGTGTCCTTTTCTGTGTGACTTATTTCACTTAGAATCGTCTCGTACCTAAATCCACTCATCATGCTGCTACTAGCCTTAGGACATTGATTTCATGGCTGAGTGATATTCCATTGTACATAAGGACCACCACTTATTTATCCATTTTTATCTTTCCTGGGATATTTAAGGTGGAATGAAGTGGAGGTCCTTGGCAACAGAGCAGCCCTAAACTTTGGTGTGCTTGTGTCTTGCTGATTTTTAACTTTCCCAATTTATACCCCCATGCATGGAAGTGCCCTATGCTCTCTAAGCTGTGTTTTTTAGATGTTTCAGGACACACTGTACCCTTCTCCAGAGTGGCTGTTGGCAATTTACATCCCGCCCATCAGCGTAGCAAGGCTCCCCTTTCTCCATGGCCTGTCCTGCATTTCTGGTTTTGACACTTATTTCAGCATGGCCCATTTGACCGATGGGAAGCGAGACTTCTTTGCAGCGCTGATTTGCCTTTCCAGGTTGCTTGGTTGGTCAAAAAGGGCGTATGCGTTTTTTCCTGAATATATTCAGGAAAAAACGCATACGCCCTTTTTGGCCAAGGGCATCATTATCAATGTTTTGCCGCTTTTCATGTGCTTTAAAGGCGATTCGTATCTACCTCCTGAAATCTGTTTCCTGCAATTCTGCCTTGATTTCAAATCCTCTTTTTTGCCTTCCCTCAATATATTTGTGGACGAGAGTTATCATTTATAACTCTGCAGGTTTGTGAATTGCAGTGCCCTGAAGCTCCATTTTACAACTCGCTTTTTGGGAGCTGGCCGTAAAAGCGCTGGATGGCTTCAGGCCCTGTTCTGCTTCCGGGGGGCAGGCTGAGCCTGTGGTTAATTCTTCTTCCTGATGGGAAAATAGAGTGCCCTGTGCCTGTCCCAACACCAACAGCTAGTCTCTCATTGGTTCCCCATCTTCCCGTTCATCCTCAGGACAAATTGCAACCTGTACGGGACAGGAGGTTAAAGGTGCTGATGCTCCAAGTAGGGAGATTGCTAGTAAAGTGGCTGCAATGGCGAACCCGAGCACAAGGAGATGAGAAATGAGGTGCGTTTTAGAAACCTTTCCCCATCACACGGTGTACCATATTCTGGGTTTCTATGCATGTTTTCGATGTAGGAAGATGCCCTTGAACCTGGAGATTTGGGACCCATGGGATGGGTACCACGCAGTATTACTTTAAAGGGTCTGCGTTTACTCACCCAACCTCACCAAACCTCTCAGCCCCAAGAGTGTCCACCCTTATGTCTCATCCAGCTGTGGGTCTAGATATGGTCAATCCAGGTTCCATCACAGCCCCTGAACGAATTGTGTAAGAATTTCTCTCTCTTTCACTGTCTTTGTTTCATGGGGTTTTAAAAGTAATTTATTTTTAGAATGGGGTTTAGCTGCTTTTCACTGCTGTGTTTATGCCGCTTTACACCCACTTCACACACTAACAGAGAGATTTCAATACATAGGTTTTAAGATTATTACTAGTCAGATATATCCTTGTGTGGTGAATAGGGGGTGTTGAGTCCAGTTCTCTGAGCAAGGAGTAGGTCTTGTCTATTACATATTGGGTTTATGGAACGGTATCTCAGCTCATTTGAAACCCTTGTTTTATGTATCACCCCACCTCACCTTTCCTGTTAAGCAGCCATAGTGTGTTTTCTTCATGTGTGACTCTGTTCTGTTTTGTAATTCAGTTCAAGTGTAACGGTTTTTACTTTCCCTGTATAAGTGATATCTTATGAGAAGTGTCCTTTTCTCTGTGACTTATTTCACTTAGAATCGTCTCGTACCTAAATCCACTCATCATGCTGCTACTAGCCTTAGGACATTGATTTCATGGCTGAGTGATATTCCATTGTACATAAGGACCACCACTTATTTATCCATTTTTATCTTTCCTGGGATATTTATGGTGGAATGAAGTGGAGGTCCTTGGCAACAGAGCAGCCCTAAACTTTGGTGTTCCTGTGTCTTGCTGATTTTTAACTTTCCCAATTTATACCCCCATGCATGGAAGTGCCCTATGCTCTCTAAGCTGTGTTTTTTAGATGTTTCAGGACACACTGTACCCTTCTCCAGAGTGGCTGTTGGCAATTTACATCCCGCCCATCAGCGTAGCAAGGCTCCCATTTCTCCATGGCCTGTCTTGCATTTCTGGTTTTGACACTTTTTTCAGCATGGCCCATTTGACCGATGGGAAGCGAGACTTCTTTGTAGCGCTGATTTGCCTTTCCAGGTTGCTTGGTTGGCCAAAAAGGGCGTATGCGTTTTTTCCTGAATATATTCAGGAAAAAACGCATACGCCCTTTTTGGCCAAGGGCATCATTATCAATGTTTTGCCGCTTTTCATGTGCTTTAAAGGCGATTCGAATCTACCTCCTGAAATCTGTTTCCTGCAATTCTGCCTTGATTTCAAATCCTCTTTTTTGCCTTCCCTCAATATATTTGTGGACGAGAGTTATCATTTATAACTCTGCAGGTTTGTGAATTGCAGTGCCCTGAAGCTCCATTTTACAACTCGCTTTTTGGGAGCTGGCCGTAAAAGCGCAGGATGGCTTCAGGCCCTGTTCTCGTTCCGGGGGGCAGGCTGAGCCTGTGGTTAATTCTTCTTCCTGATGGGAAAATAGAGTGCCCTGTGCCTGTCCCAACACCAAGAGCTAGTCTCTCATTGGTTCCCCATCTTCCCGTTCATCCTCAGGACAAATTGCAACCTGTACGGAACAGGAGGTTAAAGGTGCTGATGCTCCAAGTAGGGAGATTGCTAGTAAAGTGGCTGCAATGGCGAACCCGAGCACAAGGAGATGAGAAATGAGGTGCGTTTTAGAAACCTTTCCCCATCACATGGTGTACCATATTCTGGGTTTCTATGCATGTTTTCGATGTAGGAAGATGCCCTTGAACCTGGAGATTTGGGACCCATGGGATGGGTACCACGCAGTATTACTTTAAAGGGTCTGCGTTTACTCACCCAACCTCACCAAACCTCTCAGCCCCAAGAGTGTCCACCCTTATGTCTCATCCAGCTGTGGGTCTAGATATGGTCAATCCAGGTTCCATCACAGCCCCTGAACGAATTGTGTAAGAATTTCTCTCTCTTTCACTGTCTTTGTTTCATGGGGTTTTAAAAGTAATTTATTTTTAGAATGGGGTTTAGCTGCTTTTCACTGCTGTGTTTATGCCGCTTTACACCCACTTCACACACTAACAGAGAGATTTCAATGCATAGGTTTTAAGATTATTACTAGTCAGATATATCCTTGTGTGGTGAATAGGGGGTGTTGAGTCCAGTTCTCTGAGCAAGGAGTAGGTCTTGTCTATTACATATTGGGTTTATGGAACGGTATCTCAGCTCATTTGAAACCCTTGTTTTATGTATCACCCCACCTCACCTTTCCTGTTAAGCAGCCATAGTGTGTTTTATGCATGTGTGACTCTGTTCTGTTTTGTAATTCAGTTCAAGTGTAACGGTTTTTACTTTCCCTGTATAAGTGATATCTTATGAGAAGTGTCCTTTTCTGTGTGACTTATTTCACTTAGAATCGTCTCCTACCTAAATCCACTCATCATGCTGCTACTAGCCTTAGGACATTGATTTCATGGCTGAGTGATATTCCATTGTACATAAGGACCACCACTTATTTATCCATTTTTATCTTTCCTGGGATATTTAAGGTGGAATGAAGTGGAGGTCCTTGGCAACAGAGCAGCCCTAAACTTTGGTGTTCCTGTGTCTTGCTGATTTTTAACTTTCCCAATTTATACCCCCATGCATGGAAGTGCCCTATGCTCTCTAAGCTGTGTTTTTTAGATGTTTCAGGACACACTGTACCCTTCTCCAGAGTGGCTGTTGGCAATTTACATCCCGCCCATCAGCGTAGCAAGGCTCCCATTTCTCCATGGCCTGTCCTGCATTTCTGGTTTTGACACTTTTTTCAGCATGGCCCATTTGACCGATGGGAAGCGAGACTTCTTTGTAGCGCTGATTTGCCTTTCCAGGTTGCTTGGTTGGCCAAAAAGGGCGTATGCGTTTTTTCCTGAATATATTCAGGAAAAAACGCATACGCCCTTTTTGGCCAAGGGCATCATTATCAATGTTTTGCCGCTTTTCATGTGCTTTAAAGGCGATTCGAATCTACCTCCTGAAATCTGTTTCCTGCAATTCTGCCTTGATTTCAAATCCTCTTTTTTGCCTTCCCTCAATATATTTGTGGACGAGAGTTATCATTTATAACTCTGCAGGTTTGTGAATTGCAGTGCCCTGAAGCTCCATTTTACAACTCGCTTTTTGGGAGCTGGCCGTAAAAGCGCAGGATGGCTTCAGGCCCTGTTCTCGTTCCGGGGGGCAGGCTGAGCCTGTGGTTAATTCTTCTTCCAGATGGGAAAATAGAGTGCCCTGTGCCTGTCCCAACACCAAGAGCTAGTCTCTCATTGGTTCCCCATCTTCCCGTTCATCCTCAGGACAAATTGCAACCTGTACGGAACAGGAGGTTAAAGGTGCTGATGCTCCAAGTAGGGAGATTGCTAGTAAAGTGGCTGCAATGGCGAACCCGAGCACAAGGAGATGAGAAATGAGGTGCGTTTTAGAAACCTTTCCCCATCACACGGTGTCCCATATTCTGGGTTTCTATGCATGTTTTCGATGTAGGAAGATGCCCTTGAACCTGGAGATTTGGGACCCATGGGATGGGTACCACGCAGTATTACTTTAAAGGGTCTGCGTTTACTCACCCAACCTCACCAAACCTCTCAGCCCCAAGAGTGTCCACCCTTATGTCTCATCCAGCTGTGGGTCTAGATATGGTCAATCCAGGTTCCATCACAGCCCCTGAACGAATTGTGTAAGAATTTCTCTCTCTTTCACTGTCTTTGTTTCATGGGGTTTTAAAAGTAATTTATTTTTAGAATGGGGTTTAGCTGCTTTTCACTGCTGTGTTTATGCCGCTTTACACCCACTTCACACACTAACAGAGAGATTTCAATGCATAGGTTTTAAGATTATTACTAGTCAGATATATCCTTGTGTGGTGAATAGGGGGTGTTGAGTCCAGTTCTCTGAGCAAGGAGTAGGTCTTGTCTATTACATATTGGGTTTATGGAACGGTATCTCAGCTCATTTGAAACCCTTGTTTTATGTATCACCCCACCTCACCTTTCCTGTTAAGCAGCCATAGTGTGTTTTCTGCATGTGTGACTCTGTTCTGTTTTGTAATTCAGTTCAAGTGTAACGGTTTTTACTTTCCCTGTATAAGTGATATCTTATGAGAAGTGTCCTTTTCTGTGTGACTTATTTCACTTAGAATCGTCTCCTACCTAAATCCACTCATCATGCTGCTACTAGCCTTAGGACATTGATTTCATGGCTGAGTGATATTCCATTGTACATAAGGACCACCACTTATTTATCCATTTTTATCTTTCCTGGGATATTTAAGGTGGAATGAAGTGGAGGTCCTTGGCAAGAGAGCAGCCCTAAACTTTGGTGTTCCTGTGTCTTGCTGATTTTTAACTTTCCCAATTTATACCCCCATGCATGGAAGTGCCCTATGCTCTCTAAGCTGTGTTTTTTAGATGTTTCAGGACACACTGTACCCTTCTCCAGAGTGGCTGTTGGCAATTTACATCCCGCCCATCAGCGTAGCAAGGCTCCCATTTCTCCATGGCCTGTCCTGCATTTCTGGTTTTGACACTTTTTTCAGCATGGCCCATTTGACCGATGGGAAGCGAGACTTCTTTGTAGCGCTGATTTGCCTTTCCAGGTTGCTTGGTTGGCCAAAAAGGGCGTATGCGTTTTTTCCTGAATATATTCAGGAAAAAACGCATACGCCCTTTTTGGCCAAGGGCATCATTATCAATGTTTTGCCGCTTTTCATGTGCTTTAAAGGCGATTCGAATCTACCTCCTGAAATCTGTTTCCTGCAATTCTGCCTTGATTTCAAATCCTCTTTTTTGCCTTCCCTCAATATATTTGTGGACGAGAGTTATCATTTATAACTCTGCAGGTTTGTGAATTGCAGTGCCCTGAAGCTCCATTTTACAACTCGCTTTTTGGGAGCTGGCCGTAAAAGCGCAGGATGGCTTCAGGCCCTGTTCTCGTTCCGGGGGGCAGGCTGAGCCTGTGGTTAATTCTTCTTCCTGATGGGAAAATAGAGTGCCCTGTGCCTGTCCCAACACCAAGAGCTAGTCTCTCATTGGTTCCCCATCTTCCCGTTCATCCTCAGGACAAATTGCAACCTGTACGGAACAGGAGGTTAAAGGTGCTGATGCTCCAAGTAGGGAGATTGCTAGTAAAGTGGCTGCAATGGCGAACCGGAGCACAAGGAGATGAGAAATGAGGTGCGTTTTAGAAACCTTTCCCCATCACACGGTGTCCCATATTCTGGGTTTCTATGCATGTTTTCGATGTAGGAAGATGCCCTTGAACCTGGAGATTTGGGACCCATGGGATGGGTACCACGCAGTATTACTTTAAAGGGTCTGCGTTTACTCACCCAACCTCACCAAACCTCTCAGCCCCAAGAGTGTCCACCCTTATGTCTCATCCAGCTGTGGGTCTAGATATGGTCAATCCAGGTTCCATCACAGCCCCTGAACGAATTGTGTAAGAATTTCTCTCTCTTTCACTGTCTTTGTTTCATGGGGTTTTAAAAGTAATTTATTTTTAGAATGGGGTTTAGCTGCTTTTCACTGCTGTGTTTATGCCGCTTTACACCCACTTCACACACTAACAGAGAGATTTCAATGCATAGGTTTTAAGATTATTACTAGTCAGATATATCCTTGTGTGGTGAATAGGGGGTGTTGAGTCCAGTTCTCTGAGCAAGGAGTAGGTCTTGTCTATTACATATTGGGTTTATGGAACGGTATCTCAGCTCATTTGAAACCCTTGTTTTATGTATCACCCCACCTCACCTTTCCTGTTAAGCAGCCATAGTGTGTTTTCTGCATGTGTGACTCTGTTCTGTTTTGTAATTCAGTTCAAGTGTAACGGTTTTTACTTTCCCTGTATAAGTGATATCTTATGAGAAGTGTCCTTTTCTGTGTGACTTATTTCACTTAGAATCGTCTCGTACCTAAATCCACTCATCATGCTGCTACTAGCCTTAGGACATTGATTTCATGGCTGAGTGATATTCCATTGTACATAAGGACCACCACTTATTTATCCATTTTTATCTTTCCTGGGATATTTAAGGTGGAATGAAGTGGAGGTCCTTGGCAACAGAGCAGCCCTAAACTTTGGTGTTCCTGTGTCTTGCTGATTTTTAACTTTCCCAATTTATACCCCCATGCATGGAAGTGCCCTATGCTCTCTAAGCTGTGTTTTTTAGATGTTTCAGGACACACTGTACCCTTCTCCAGAGTGGCTGTTGGCAATTTACATCCCGCCCATCAGCGTAGCAAGGCTCCCATTTCTCCATGGCCTGTCCTGCATTTCTGGTTTTGACACTTTTTTCAGCATGGCCCATTTGACCGATGGGAAGCGAGACTTCTTTGTAGCACTGATTTGCCTTTCCAGGTTGCTTGGTTGGCCAAAAAGGGCGTATGCGGTTTTTCCTGAATATATTCAGGAAAAAACGCATACGCCCTTTTTGGCCAAGGGCATCATTATCAATGTTTTGCCGCTTTTCATGTGCTTTAAAGGCGATTCGTATCTACCTCCTGAAATCTGTTTCCTGCAATTCTGCCTTGATTTCAAATCCTCTTTTTTGCCTTCCCTCAATATATTTGTGGACGAGAGTTATCATTTATAACTCTGCAGGTTTGTGAATTGCAGTGCCCTGAAGCTCCATTTTACAACTCGCTTTTTGGGAGCTGGCCGTAAAAGCGCTGGATGGCTTCAGGCCCTGTTCTGCTTCCGGGGGGCAGGCTGAGCCTGTGGTTAATTCTTCTTCCTGATGGGAAAATAGAGTGCCCTGTGCCTGTCCCAACACCAACAGCTAGTCTCTCATTGGTTCCCCATCTTCCCGTTCATCCTCAGGACAAATTGCAACCTGTACGGGACAGGAGGTTAAAGGTGCTGATGCTCCAAGTAGGGAGATTGCTAGTAAAGTGGCTGCAATGGCGAACCCGAGCACAAGGAGATGAGAAATGAGGTGCGTTTTAGAAACCTTTCCCCATCACACGGTGTACCATATTCTGGGTTTCTATGCATGTTTTCGATGTAGGAAGATGCCCTTGAACCTGGAGATTTGGGACCCATGGGATGGGTACCACGCAGTATTACTTTAAAGGGTCTGCGTTTACTCACCCAACCTCACCAAACCTCTCAGCCCCAAGAGTGTCCACCCTTATGTCTCATCCAGCTGTGGGTCTAGATATGGTCAATCCAGGTTCCATCACAGCCCCTGAACGAATTGTGTAAGAATTTCTCTCTCTTTCACTGTCTTTGTTTCATGGGGTTTTAAAAGTAATTTATTTTTAGAATGGGGTTTAGCTGCTTTTCACTGCTGTGTTTATGCCGCTTTACACCCACTTCACACACTAACAGAGAGATTTCAATACATAGGTTTTAAGATTATTACTAGTCAGATATATCCTTGTGTGGTGAATAGGGGGTGTTGAGTCCAGTTCTCTGAGCAAGGAGTAGGTCTTGTCTATTACATATTGGGTTTATGGAACGGTATCTCAGCTCATTTGAAACCCTTGTTTTATGTATCACCCCACCTCACCTTTCCTGTTAAGCAGCCATAGTGTGTTTTCTTCATGTGTGACTCTGTTCTGTTTTGTAATTCAGTTCAAGTGTAACGGTTTTTACTTTCCCTGTATAAGTGATATCTTATGAGAAGTGTCCTTTTCTCTGTGACTTATTTCACTTAGAATCGTCTCGTACCTAAATCCACTCATCATGCTGCTACTAGCCTTAGGACATTGATTTCATGGCTGAGTGATATTCCATTGTACATAAGGACCACCACTTATTTATCCATTTTTATCTTTCCTGGGATATTTAAGGTGGAATGAAGTGGAGGTCCTTGGCAACAGAGCAGCCCTAAACTTTGGTGTTCCTGTGTCTTGCTGATTTTTAACTTTCCCAATTTATACCCCCATGCATGGAAGTGCCCTATGCTCTCTAAGCTGTGTTTTTTAGATGTTTCAGGACACACTGTACCCTTCTCCAGAGTGGCTGTTGGCAATTTACATCCCGCCCATCAGCGTAGCAAGGCTCCCATTTCTCCATGGCCTGTCTTGCATTTCTGGTTTTGACACTTTTTTCAGCATGGCCCATTTGACCGATGGGAAGCGAGACTTCTTTGTAGCGCTGATTTGCCTTTCCAGGTTGCTTGGTTGGCCAAAAAGGGCGTATGCGTTTTTTCCTGAATATATTCAGGAAAAAACGCATACGCCCTTTTTGGCCAAGGGCATCATTATCAATGTTTTGCCGCTTTTCATGTGCTTTAAAGGCGATTCGAATCTACCTCCTGAAATCTGTTTCCTGCAATTCTGCCTTGATTTCAAATCCTCTTTTTTGCCTTCCCTCAATATATTTGTGGACGAGAGTTATCATTTATAACTCTGCAGGTTTGTGAATTGCAGTGCCCTGAAGCTCCATTTTACAACTCGCTTTTTGGGAGCTGGCCGTAAAAGCGCAGGATGGCTTCAGGCCCTGTTCTCGTTCCGGGGGGCAGGCTGAGCCTGTGGTTAATTCTTCTTCCTGATGGGAAAATAGAGTGCCCTGTGCCTGTCCCAACACCAAGAGCTAGTCTCTCATTGGTTCCCCATCTTCCCGTTCATCCTCAGGACAAATTGCAACCTGTACGGAACAGGAGGTTAAAGGTGCTGATGCTCCAAGTAGGGAGATTGCTAGTAAAGTGGCTGCAATGGCGAACCGGAGCACAAGGAGATGAGAAATGAGGTGCGTTTTAGAAACCTTTCCCCATCACACGGTGTACCATATTCTGGGTTTCTATGCATGTTTTCGATGTAGGAAGATGCCCTTGAACCTGGAGATTTGGGACCCATGGGATGGGTACCACGCAGTATTACTTTAAAGGGTCTGCGTTTACTCACCCAACCTCACCAAACCTCTCAGCCCCAAGAGTGTCCACCCTTATGTCTCATCCAGCTGTGGGTCTAGATATGGTCAATCCAGGTTCCATCACAGCCCCTGAACGAATTGTGTAAGAATTTCTCTCTCTTTCACTGTCTTTGTTTCATGGGGTTTTAAAAGTAATTTATTTTTAGAATGGGGTTTAGCTGCTTTTCACTGCTGTGTTTATGCCGCTTTACACCCACTTCACACACTAACAGAGAGATTTCAATGCATAGGTTTTAAGATTATTACTAGTCAGATATATCCTTGTGTGGTGAATAGGGGGTGTTGAGTCCAGTTCTCTGAGCAAGGAGTAGGTCTTGTCTATTACATATTGGGTTTATGGAACGGTATCTCAGCTCATTTGAAACCCTTGTTTTATGTATCACCCCACCTCACCTTTCCTGTTAAGCAGCCATAGTGTGTTTTCTGCATGTGTGACTCTGTTCTGTTTTGTAATTCAGTTCAAGTGTAACGGTTTTTACTTTCCCTGTATAAGTGATATCTTATGAGAAGTGTCCTTTTCTGTGTGACTTATTTCACTTAGAATCGTCTCGTACCTAAATCCACTCATCATGCTGCTACTAGCCTTAGGACATTGATTTCATGGCTGAGTGATATTCCATTGTACATAAGGACCACCACTTATTTATCCATTTTTATCTTTCCTGGGATATTTAAGGTGGAATGAAGTGGAGGTCCTTGGCAACAGAGCAGCCCTAAACTTTGGTGTTCCTGTGTCTTGCTGATTTTTAACTTTCCCAATTTATACCCCCATGCATGGAAGTGCCCTATGCTCTCTAAGCTGTGTTTTTTAGATGTTTCAGGACACACTGTACCCTTCTCCAGAGTGGCTGTTGGCAATTTACATCCCGCCCATCAGCGTAGCAAGGCTCCCATTTCTCCATGGCCTGTCCTGCATTTCTGGTTTTGACACTTTTTTCAGCATGGCCCATTTGACCGATGGGAAGCGAGACTTCTTTGTAGCGCTGATTTGCCTTTCCAGGTTGCTTGGTTGGCCAAAAAGGGCGTATGCGTTTTTTCCTGAATATATTCAGGTAAAAACGCATACGCCCTTTTTGGCCAAGGGCATCATTATCAATGTTTTGCCGCTTTTCATGTGCTTTAAAGGCGATTCGAATCTACCTCCTGAAATCTGTTTCCTGCAATTCTGCCTTGATTTCAAATCCTCTTTTTTGCCTTCCCTCAATATATTTGTGGACGAGAGTTATCATTTATAACTCTGCAGGTTTGTGAATTGCAGTGCCCTGAAGCTCCATTTTACAACTCGGTTTTTGGGAGCTGGCCGTAAAAGCGCAGGATGGCTTCAGGCCCTGTTCTCGTTCCGGGGGGCAGGCTGAGCCTGTGGTTAATTCTTCTTCCTGATGGGAAAATAGAGTGCCCTGTGCCTGTCCCAACACCAAGAGCTAGTCTCTCATTGGTTCCCCATCTTCCCGTTCATCCTCAGGACAAATTGCAACCTGTACGGAACAGGAGGTTAAAGGTGCTGATGCTCCAAGTAGGGAGATTGCTAGTAAAGTGGCTGCAATGGCGAACCCGAGCACAAGGAGATGAGAAATGAGGTGCGTTTTAGAAACCTTTCCCCATCACATGGTGTACCATATTCTGGGTTTCTATGCATGTTTTCGATGTAGGAAGATGCCCTTGAACCTGGAGATTTGGGACCCATGGGATGGGTACCACGCAGTATTACTTTAAAGGGTCTGCGTTTACTCACCCAACCTCACCAAACCTCTCAGCCCCAAGAGTGTCCACCCTTATGTCTCATCCACCTGTGGGTCTAGATATGGTCAATCCAGGTTCCATCACAGCCCCTGAACGAATTGTGTAAGAATTTCTCTCTCTTTCACTGTCTTTGTTTCATGGGGTTTTAAAAGTAATTTATTTTTAGAATGGGGTTTAGCTGCTTTTCACTGCTGTGTTTATGCCGCTTTACACCCACTTCACACACTAACAGAGAGATTTCAATGCATAGGTTTTAAGATTATTACTAGTCAGATATATCCTTGTGTGGTGAATAGGGGGTGTTGAGTCCAGTTCTCTGAGCAAGGAGTAGGTCTTGTCTATTACATATTGGGTTTATGGAACGGTATCTCAGCTCATTTGAAACCCTTGTTTTATGTATCACCCCACCTCACCTTTCCTGTTAAGCAGCCATAGTGTGTTTTATGCATGTGTGACTCTGTTCTGTTTTGTAATTCAGTTCAAGTGTAACGGTTTTTACTTTCCCTGTATAAGTGATATCTTATGAGAAGTGTCCTTTTCTGTGTGACTTATTTCACTTAGAATCGTCTCCTACCTAAATCCACTCATCATGCTGCTACTAGCCTTAGGACATTGATTTCATGGCTGAGTGATATTCCATTGTACATAAGGACCACCACTTATTTATCCATTTTTATCTTTCCTGGGATATTTAAGGTGGAATGAAGTGGAGGTCCTTGGCAACAGAGCAGCCCTAAACTTTGGTGTTCCTGTGTCTTGCTGATTTTTAACTTTCCCAATTTATACCCCCATGCATGGAAGTGCCCTATGCTCTCTAAGCTGTGTTTTTTAGATGTTTCAGGACACACTGTACCCTTCTCCAGAGTGGCTGTTGGCAATTTACATCCCGCCCATCAGCGTAGCAAGGCTCCCATTTCTCCATGGCCTGTCCTGCATTTCTGGTTTTGACACTTTTTTCAGCATGGCCCATTTGACCGATGGGAAGCGAGACTTCTTTGTAGCGCTGATTTGCCTTTCCAGGTTGCTTGGTTGGCCAAAAAGGGCGTATGCGTTTTTTCCTGAATATATTCAGGAAAAAACGCATACGCCCTTTTTGGCCAAGGGCATCATTATCAATGTTTTGCCGCTTTTCATGTGCTTTAAAGGCGATTCGAATCTACCTCCTGAAATCTGTTTCCTGCAATTCTGCCTTGATTTCAAATCCTCTTTTTTGCCTTCCCTCAATATATTTGTGGACGAGAGTTATCATTTATAACTCTGCAGGTTTGTGAATTGCAGTGCCCTGAAGCTCCATTTTACAACTCGCTTTTTGGGAGCTGGCCGTAAAAGCGCAGGATGGCTTCAGGCCCTGTTCTCGTTCCGGGGGGCAGGCTGAGCCTGTGGTTAATTCTTCTTCCAGATGGGAAAATAGAGTGCCCTGTGCCTGTCCCAACACCAAGAGCTAGTCTCTCATTGGTTCCCCATCTTCCCGTTCATCCTCAGGACAAATTGCAACCTGTACGGAACAGGAGGTTAAAGGTGCTGATGTTCCAAGTAGGGAGATTGCTAGTAAAGTGGCTGCAATGGCGAACCGGAGCACAAGGAGATGAGAAATGAGGTGCGTTTTAGAAACCTTTCCCCATCACACGGTGTCCCATATTCTGGGTTTCTATGCATGTTTTCGATGTAGGAAGATGCCCTTGAACCTGGAGATTTGGGACCCATGGGATGGGTACCACGCAGTATTACTTTAAAGGGTCTGCGTTTACTCACCCAACCTCACCAAACCTCTCAGCCCCAAGAGTGTCCACCCTTATGTCTCATCCAGCTGTGGGTCTAGATATGGTCAATCCAGGTTCCATCACAGCCCCTGAACGAATTGTGTAAGAATTTCTCTCTCTTTCACTGTCTTTGTTTCATGGGGTTTTAAAAGTAATTTATTTTTAGAATGGGGTTTAGCTGCTTTTCACTGCTGTGTTTATGCCGCTTTACACCCACTTCACACACTAACAGAGAGATTTCAATGCATAGGTTTTAAGATTATTACTAGTCAGATATATCCTTGTGTGGTGAATAGGGGGTGTTGAGTCCAGTTCTCTGAGCAAGGAGTAGGTCTTGTCTATTACATATTGGGTTTATGGAACGGTATCTCAGCTCATTTGAAACCCTTGTTTTATGTATCACCCCACCTCACCTTTCCTGTTAAGCAGCCATAGTGTGTTTTCTGCATGTGTGACTCTGTTCTGTTTTGTAATTCAGTTCAAGTGTAACGGTTTTTACTTTCCCTGTATAAGTGATATCTTATGAGAAGTGTCCTTTTCTGTGTGACTTATTTCACTTAGAATCGTCTCGTACCTAAATCCACTCATCATGCTGCTACTAGCCTTAGGACATTGATTTCATGGCTGAGTGATATTCCATTGTACATAAGGACCACCACTTATTTATCCATTTTTATCTTTCCTGGGATATTTAAGGTGGAATGAAGTGGAGGTCCTTGGCAACAGAGCAGCCCTAAACTTTGGTGTTCCTGTGTCTTGCTGATTTTTAACTTTCCCAATTTATACCCCCATGCATGGAAGTGCCCTATGCTCTCTAAGCTGTGTTTTTTAGATGTTTCAGGACACACTGTACCCTTCTCCAGAGTGGCTGTTGGCAATTTACATCCCGCCCATCAGCGTAGCAAGGCTCCCATTTCTCCATGGCCTGTCCTGCATTTCTGGTTTTGACACTTTTTTCAGCATGGCCCATTTGACCGATGGGAAGCGAGACTTCTTTGTAGCGCTGATTTGCCTTTCCAGGTTGCTTGGTTGGCCAAAAAGGGCGTATGCGTTTTTTCCTGAATATATTCAGGTAAAAACGCATACGCCCTTTTTGGCCAAGGGCATCATTATCAATGTTTTGCCGCTTTTCATGTGCTTTAAAGGCGATTCGAATCTACCTCCTGAAATCTGTTTCCTGCAATTCTGCCTTGATTTCAAATCCTCTTTTTTGCCTTCCCTCAATATATTTGTGGACGAGAGTTATCATTTATAACTCTGCAGGTTTGTGAATTGCAGTGCCCTGAAGCTCCATTTTACAACTCGGTTTTTGGGAGCTGGCCGTAAAAGCGCAGGATGGCTTCAGGCCCTGTTCTCGTTCCGGGGGGCAGGCTGAGCCTGTGGTTAATTCTTCTTCCTGATGGGAAAATAGAGTGCCCTGTGCCTGTCCCAACACCAAGAGCTAGTCTCTCATTGGTTCCCCATCTTCCCGTTCATCCTCAGGACAAATTGCAACCTGTACGGAACAGGAGGTTAAAGGTGCTGATGCTCCAAGTAGGGAGATTGCTAGTAAAGTGGCTGCAATGGCGAACCCGAGCACAAGGAGATGAGAAATGAGGTGCGTTTTAGAAACCTTTCCCCATCACATGGTGTACCATATTCTGGGTTTCTATGCATGTTTTCGATGTAGGAAGATGCCCTTGAACCTGGAGATTTGGGACCCATGGGATGGGTACCACGCAGTATTACTTTAAAGGGTCTGCGTTTACTCACCCAACCTCACCAAACCTCTCAGCCCCAAGAGTGTCCACCCTTATGTCTCATCCAGCTGTGGGTCTAGATATGGTCAATCCAGGTTCCATCACAGCCCCTGAACGAATTGTGTAAGAATTTCTCTCTCTTTCACTGTCTTTGTTTCATGGGGTTTTAAAAGTAATTTATTTTTAGAATGGGGTTTAGCTGCTTTTCACTGCTGTGTTTATGCCGCTTTACACCCACTTCACACACTAACAGAGAGATTTCAATGCATAGGTTTTAAGATTATTACTAGTCAGATATATCCTTGTGTGGTGAATAGGGGGTGTTGAGTCCAGTTCTCTGAGCAAGGAGTAGGTCTTGTCTATTACATATTGGGTTTATGGAACGGTATCTCAGCTCATTTGAAACCCTTGTTTTATGTATCACCCCACCTCACCTTTCCTGTTAAGCAGCCATAGTGTGTTTTATGCATGTGTGACTCTGTTCTGTTTTGTAATTCAGTTCAAGTGTAACGGTTTTTACTTTCCCTGTATAAGTGATATCTTATGAGAAGTGTCCTTTTCTGTGTGACTTATTTCACTTAGAATCGTCTCCTACCTAAATCCACTCATCATGCTGCTACTAGCCTTAGGACATTGATTTCATGGCTGAGTGATATTCCATTGTACATAAGGACCACCACTTATTTATCCATTTTTATCTTTCCTGGGATATTTAAGGTGGAATGAAGTGGAGGTCCTTGGCAACAGAGCAGCCCTAAACTTTGGTGTTCCTGTGTCTTGCTGATTTTTAACTTTCCCAATTTATACCCCCATGCATGGAAGTGCCCTATGCTCTCTAAGCTGTGTTTTTTAGATGTTTCAGGACACACTGTACCCTTCTCCAGAGTGGCTGTTGGCAATTTACATCCCGCCCATCAGCGTAGCAAGGCTCCCATTTCTCCATGGCCTGTCCTGCATTTCTGGTTTTGACACTTTTTTCAGCATGGCCCATTTGACCGATGGGAAGCGAGACTTCTTTGTAGCGCTGATTTGCCTTTCCAGGTTGCTTGGTTGGCCAAAAAGGGCGTATGCGTTTTTTCCTGAATATATTCAGGAAAAAACGCATACGCCCTTTTTGGCCAAGGGCATCATTATCAATGTTTTGCCGCTTTTCATGTGCTTTAAAGGCGATTCGAATCTACCTCCTGAAATCTGTTTCCTGCAATTCTGCCTTGATTTCAAATCCTCTTTTTTGCCTTCCCTCAATATATTTGTGGACGAGAGTTATCATTTATAACTCTGCAGGTTTGTGAATTGCAGTGCCCTGAAGCTCCATTTTACAACTCGCTTTTTGGGAGCTGGCCGTAAAAGCGCAGGATGGCTTCAGGCCCTGTTCTCGTTCCGGGGGGCAGGCTGAGCCTGTGGTTAATTCTTCTTCCAGATGGGAAAATAGAGTGCCCTGTGCCTGTCCCAACACCAAGAGCTAGTCTCTCATTGGTTCCCCATCTTCCCGTTCATCCTCAGGACAAATTGCAACCTGTACGGAACAGGAGGTTAAAGGTGCTGATGCTCCAAGTAGGGAGATTGCTAGTAAAGTGGCTGCAATGGCGAACCGGAGCACAAGGAGATGAGAAATGAGGTGCGTTTTAGAAACCTTTCCCCATCACACGGTGTCCCATATTCTGGGTTTCTATGCATGTTTTCGATGTAGGAAGATGCCCTTGAACCTGGAGATTTGGGACCCATGGGATGGGTACCACGCAGTATTACTTTAAAGGGTCTGCGTTTACTCACCCAACCTCACCAAACCTCTCAGCCCCAAGAGTGTCCACCCTTATGTCTCATCCAGCTGTGGGTCTAGATATGGTCAATCCAGGTTCCATCACAGCCCCTGAACGAATTGTGTAAGAATTTCTCTCTCTTTCACTGTCTTTGTTTCATGGGGTTTTAAAAGTAATTTATTTTTAGAATGGGGTTTAGCTGCTTTTCACTGCTGTGTTTATGCCGCTTTACACCCACTTCACACACTAACAGAGAGATTTCAATGCATAGGTTTTAAGATTATTACTAGTCAGATATATCCTTGTGTGGTGAATAGGGGGTGTTGAGTCCAGTTCTCTGAGCAAGGAGTAGGTCTTGTCTATTACATATTGGGTTTATGGAACGGTATCTCAGCTCATTTGAAACCCTTGTTTTATGTATCACCCCACCTCACCTTTCCTGTTAAGCAGCCATAGTGTGTTTTCTGCATGTGTGACTCTGTTCTGTTTTGTAATTCAGTTCAAGTGTAACGGTTTTTACTTTCCCTGTATAAGTGATATCTTATGAGAAGTGTCCTTTTCTGTGTGACTTATTTCACTTAGAATCGTCTCGTACCTAAATCCACTCATCATGCTGCTACTAGCCTTAGGACATTGATTTCATGGCTGAGTGATATTCCATTGTACATAAGGACCACCACTTATTTATCCATTTTTATCTTTCCTGGGATATTTAAGGTGGAATGAAGTGGAGGTCCTTGGCAACAGAGCAGCCCTAAACTTTGGTGTTCCTGTGTCTTGCTGATTTTTAACTTTCCCAATTTATACCCCCATGCATGGAAGTGCCCTATGCTCTCTAAGCTGTGTTTTTTAGATGTTTCAGGACACACTGTACCCTTCTCCAGAGTGGCTGTTGGCAATTTACATCCCGCCCATCAGCGTAGCAAGGCTCCCATTTCTCCATGGCCTGTCCTGCATTTCTGGTTTTGACACTTTTTTCAGCATGGCCCATTTGACCGATGGGAAGCGAGACTTCTTTGTAGCACTGATTTGCCTTTCCAGGTTGCTTGGTTGGCCAAAAAGGGCGTATGCGGTTTTTCCTGAATATATTCAGGAAAAAACGCATACGCCCTTTTTGGCCAAGGGCATCATTATCAATGTTTTGCCGCTTTTCATGTGCTTTAAAGGCGATTCGAATCTACCTCCTGAAATCTGTTTCCTGCAATTCTGCCTTGATTTCAAATCCTCTTTTTTGCCTTCCCTCAATATATTTGTGGACGAGAGTTATCATTTATAACTCTGCAGGTTTGTGAATTGCAGTGCCCTGAAGCTCCATTTTACAACTCGCTTTTTGGGAGCTGGCCGTAAAAGCGCAGGATGGCTTCAGGCCCTGTTCTCGTTCCGGGGGGCAGGCTGAGCCTGTGGTTAATTCTTCTTCCTGATGGGAAAATAGAGTGCCCTGTGCCTGTCCCAACACCAAGAGCTAGTCTCTCATTGGTTCCCCATCTTCCCGTTCATCCTCAGGACAAATTGCAACCTGTACGGAACAGGAGGTTAAAGGTGCTGATGCTCCAAGTAGGGAGATTGCTAGTAAAGTGGCTGCAATGGCGAACCCGAGCACAAGGAGATGAGAAATGAGGTGCGTTTTAGAAACCTTTCCCCATCACACGGTGTACCATATTCTGGGTTTCTATGCATGTTTTCGATGTAGGAAGATGCCCTTGAACCTGGAGATTTGGGACCCATGGGATGGGTACCACGCAGTATTACTTTAAAGGGTCTGCGTTTACTCACCCAACCTCACCAAACCTCTCAGCCCCAAGAGTGTCCACCCTTATGTCTCATCCAGCTGTGGGTCTAGATATGGTCAATCCAGGTTCCATCACAGCCCCTGAACGAATTGTGTAAGAATTTCTCTCTCTTTCACTGTCTTTGTTTCATGGGGTTTTAAAAGTAATTTATTTTTAGAATGGGGTTTAGCTGCTTTTCACTGCTGTGTTTATGCCGCTTTACACCCACTTCACACACTAACAGAGAGATTTCAATACATAGGTTTTAAGATTATTACTAGTCAGATATATCCTTGTGTGGTGAATAGGGGGTGTTGAGTCCAGTTCTCTGAGCAAGGAGTAGGTCTTGTCTATTACATATTGGGTTTATGGAACGGTATCTCAGCTCATTTGAAACCCTTGTTTTATGTATCACCCCACCTCACCTTTCCTGTTAAGCAGCCATAGTGTGTTTTCTGCATGTGTGACTCTGTTCTGTTTTGTAATTCAGTTCAAGTGTAACGGTTTTTACTTTCCCTGTATAAGTGATATCTTATGAGAAGTGTCCTTTTCTGTGTGACTTATTTCACTTAGAATCGTCTCCTACCTAAATCCACTCATCATGCTGCTACTAGCCTTAGGACATTGATTTCATGGCTGAGTGATATTCCATTGTACATAAGGACCACCACTTATTTATCCATTTTTATCTTTCCTGGGATAATTAAGGTGGAATGAAGTGGAGGTCCTTGGCAACAGAGCAGCCCTAAACTTTGGTGTGCTTGTGTCTTGCTGATTTTTAACTTTCCCAATTTATACCCCCATGCATGGAAGTACCCTATGCTCTCTAAGCTGTGTTTTTTAGATGTTTCAGGACACACTGTACCCTTCTCCAGAGTGGCTGTTGGCAATTTACATCCCGCCCATCAGCGTAGCAAGGCTCCCATTTCTCCATGGCCTGTCCTGCATTTCTGGTTTTGACAATTTTTTCAGCATGGCCCATTTGACCGATGGGAAGCGAGACTTCTTTGTAGTGCTGATTTGCATTTCCAGGTTGCTTGGTTGGCCAAAAAGGGCGTATGCGTTTTTTCCTGAATATATTCAGGAAAAAACGCATACGCCCTTTTTGGCCAAGGGCATCATTATCAATGTTTTGCCGCTTTTCATGTGCTTTAAAGGCGATTCGTATCTACCTCCTGAAATCTGTTTCCTGCAATTCTGCCTTGATTTCAAATCCTCTTTTTTGCCTTCCCTCAATATATTTGTGGACGAGAGTTATCATTTATAACTCTGCAGGTTTGTGAATTGCAGTGCCCTGAAGCTCCATTTTACAACTCGGTTTTTGTGAGCTGGCCGTAAGAGCGCAGGATGGCTTCAGGCCCTGTTCTGGTTCCGGGGGGCAGGCTGAGCCTGTGGTTAATTCTTCTTCCTGATGGGAAAATAGAGTGCCCTGTGCCTGTCCCAACACCAACAGCTAGTCTCTCATTGGTTCCCCATCTTCCCATTCATCCTCAGGACAAATTGCAACCTGTACGGAACAGGAGGTTAAAGGTGCTGATGCTCCAAGTAGGGAGATTGCTAGTAAAGTGGCTGCAATGGCGAACCCGAGCACAAGGAGATGAGAAATGAGGTGCGTTTTAGAAACCTTTCCCCATCACACGGTGTACCATATTCTGGGTTTCTATGCATGTTTTCGATGTAGGAAGATGCCCTTGAACCTGGAGATTTGGGACCCATGGGATGGGTACCACGCAGTATTACTTTAAAGGGTCTGCGTTTACTCACCCAACCTCACCAAACCTCTCAGCCCCAAGAGTGTCCACCCTTATGTCTCATCCAGCTGTGGGTCTAGATATGGTCAATCCAGGTTCCATCACAGCCCCTGAACGAATTGTGTAAGAATTTCTCTCTCTTTCACTGTCTTTGTTTCATGGGGTTTTAAAAGTAATTTATTTTTAGAATGGGGTTTAGCTGCTTTTCACTGCTGTGTTTATGCCGCTTTACACCCACTTCACACACTAAGAGAGAAATTTCAATACATAGGTTTTAAGATTATTACTAGTCAGATATATCCTTGTGTGGTGAATAGGGGGTGTTGAGTCCAGTTCTCTGAGCAAGGAGTAGGTCTTGTCTATTACATATTGGGTTTATGGAACGGTATCTCAGCTCATTTGAAACCCTTGTTTTATGTATCACCCCACCTCACCTTTCCTGTTAAGCAGCCATAGTGTGTTTTCTGCATGTGTGACTCTGTTCTGTTTTGTAATTCAGTTCAAGTGTAACGGTTTTTACTTTCCCTGTATAAGTGATATCTTATGAGAAGTGTCCTTTTCTGTGTGACTTATTTCACTTAGAATCGTCTCCTACCTAAATCCACTCATCATGCTGCTACTAGCCTTAGGACATTGATTTCATGGCTGAGTGATATTCCATTGTACATAAGGACCACCACTTATTTATCCATTTTTATCTTTCTTGGGATATTTAAGGTGGAATGAAGTGGAGGTCCTTGGCAACAGAGCAGCCCTAAACTTTGGTGTGCTTGTGTCTTGCTGATTTTTAACTTTCCCAATTTATACCCCCATGCATGGAAGTGCCCTATGCTCTCTAAGCTGTGTTTTTTAGATGTTTCAGGACACACTGTACCCTTCTCCAGAGTGGCTGTTGGCAATTTACATCCCGCCCATCAGCGTAGCAAGGCTCCCCTTTCTCCATGGCCTGTCCTGCATTTCTGGTTTTGACACTTATTTCAGCATGGCCCATTTGACCGATGGGAAGCGAGACTTCTTTGCAGCGCTGATTTGCCTTTCCAGGTTGCTTGGTTGGCCAAAAAGGGCGTATGCGTTTTTTCCTGAATATATTCAGGAAAAAACGCATACGCCCTTTTTGGCCAAGGGCATCATTATCAATGTTTTGCCGCTTTTCATGTGCTTTAAAGGCGATTCGAATCTACCTCCTGAAATCTGTTTCCTGCAATTCTGCCTTGATTTCAAATCCTCTTTTTTGCCTTCCCTCAATATATTTGTGGACGAGAGTTATCATTTATAACTCTGCAGGTTTGTGAATTGCAGTGCCCTGAAGCTCCATTTTACAACTCGCTTTTTGGGAGCTGGCCGTAAAAGCGCTGGATGGCTTCAGGCCCTGTTCTGCTTCCGGGGGGCAGGCTGAGCCTGTGGTTAATTCTTCTTCCTGATGGGAAAATAGAGTGCCCTGTGCCTGTCCCAACACCAAGAGCTAGTCTCTCATTGGTTCCCCATCTTCCCGTTCATCCTCAGGACAAATTGCAACCTGTACGGGACAGGAGGTTAAAGGTGCTGATGCACCAAGTAGGGAGATTGCTAGTAAAGTGGCTGCAATGGCGAACCCGAGCACAAGGAGATGAGAAATGAGGTGCATTTTAGAAACCTTTCCCCATCACACGGTGTACCATATTCTGGGTTTCTATGCATGTTTTCGATGTAGGAAGATGCCCTTGAACCTGGAGATTTGGGCCCCTTGGGATGGGTACCACGCAGTATTACTTTAAAGGGTCTGCGTTTACTCACCCAACCTCACCAAACCTCTCAGCCCCAAGAGTGTCCACCCTTATGTCTCATCCAGCTGTGGGTCTAGATATGGTCAATCCAGGTTCCATCACAGCCCCTGAACGAATTGTGTAAGAATTTCTCTCTCTTTCACTGTCTTTGTTTCATGGGGTTTTAAAAGTAATTTATTTTTAGAATGGGGTTTAGCTGCTTTTCACTGCTGTGTTTATGCCGCTTTACACCCACTTCACACACTAACAGAGAGATTTCAATACCTAGGTTTTAAGATTATTACTAGTCAGATATATCCTTGTGTGGTGAATAGGGGGTGTTGAGTCCAGTTCTCTGAGCAAGGAGTAGGTCTTGTCTATTACATATTGGGTTTATGGAACGGTATCTCAGCTCATTTGAAACCCTTGTTTTATGTATCACCCCACCTCACCTTTCCTGTTAAGCAGCCATAGTGTGTTTTCTGCATGTGTGACTCTGTTCTGTTTTGTAATTCAGTTCAAGTGTAACGGTTTTTACTTTCCCTGTATAAGTGATATCTTATGAGAAGTGTCCTTTTCTGTGTGACTTATTTCACTTAGAATCGTCTCGTACCTAAATCCACTCATCATGCTGCTACTAGCCTTAGGACATTGATTTCATGGCTGAGTGATATTCCATTGTACATAAGGACCACCACTTATTTATCCATTTTTATCTTTCCTGGGATATTTAAGGTGGAATGAAGTGGAGGTCCTTGGCAACAGAGCAGCCCTAAACTTTGGTGTGCTTGTGTCTTGCTGATTTTTAACTTTCCCAATTTATACGCCCATGCATGGAAGTGCCCTATGCTCTCTAAGCTGTGTTTTTTAGATGTTTCAGGACACACTGTACCCTTCTCCAGAGTGGCTGTTGGCAATTTACATCCCGCCCATCAGCGTAGCAAGGCTCCCCTTTCTCCATGGCCTGTCCTGCATTTCTGGTTTTGACACTTATTTCAGCATGGCCCATTTGACCGATGGGAAGCGAGACTTCTTTGCAGCGCTGATTTGCCTTTCCAGGTTGCTTGGTTGGCCAAAAAGGGCGTATGCGTTTTTTCCTGAATATATTCAGGAAAAAACGCATACGCCCTTTTTGGCCAAGGGCATCATTATCAATGTTTTGCCGCTTTTCATGTGCTTTAAAGGCGATTCGAATCTACCTCCTGAAATCTGTTTCCTGCAATTCTGCCTTGATTTCAAATCCTCTTTTTTGCCTTCCCTCAATATATTTGTGGACGAGAGTTATCATTTATAACTCTGCAGGTTTGTGAATTGCAGTGCCCTGAAGCTCCATTTTACAACTCGCTTTTTGGGAGCTGGCCGTAAAAGCGCTGGATGGCTTCAGGCCCTGTTCTGCTTCCGGGGGGCAGGCTGAGCCTGTGGTTAATTCTTCTTCCTGATGGGAAAATAGAGTGCCCTGTGCCTGTCCCAACACCAAGAGCTAGTCTCTCATTGGTTCCCCATCTTCCCGTTCATCCTCAGGACAAATTGCAACCTGTACGGGACAGGAGGTTAAAGGTGCTGATGCTCCAAGTAGGGAGATTGCTAGTAAAGTGGCTGCAATGGCGAACCCGAGCACAAGGAGATGAGAAATGAGGTGCGTTTTAGAAACCTTTCCCCATCACACGGTGTACCATATTCTGGGTTTCTATGCATGTTTTCGATGTAGGAAGATGCCCTTGAACCTGGAGATTTGGGACCCATGGGATGGGTACCACGCAGTATTACTTTAAAGGGTCTGCGTTTACTCACCCAACCTCACCAAACCTCTCAGCCCCAAGAGTGTCCACCCTTATGTCTCATCCAGCTGTGGGTCTAGATATGGTCAATCCAGGTTCCATCACAGCCCCTGAACGAATTGTGTAAGAATTTCTCTCTTTCACTGTCTTTGTTTCATGGGGTTTTAAAAGTAATTTATTTTTAGAATGGGGTTTAGCTGCTTTTCACTGCTGTGTTTATGCCGCTTTACACCCACTTCACACACTAACAGAGAGATTTCAATACATAGGTTTTAAGATTATTACTAGTCAGATATATCCTTGTGTGGTGAATAGGGGGTGTTGAGTCCAGTTCTCTGAGCAAGGAGTAGGTCTTGTCTATTACATATTGGGTTTATGGAACGGTATCTCAGCTCATTTGAAACCCTTGTTTTATGTATCACCCCACCTCACCTTTCCTGTTAAGCAGCCATAGTGTGTTTTCTGCATGTGTGACTCTGTTCTGTTTTGTAATTCAGTTCAAGTGTAACGGTTTTTACTTTCCCTGTATAAGTGATATCTTATGAGAAGTGTCCTTTTCTGTGTGACTTATTTCACTTAGAATCGTCTCGTACCTAAATCCACTCATCATGCTGCTACTAGCCTTATGACATTGATTTCATGGCTGAGTGATATTCCATTGTACATAAGGACCACAAATTTTTTATCCATTTTTCGCTTTCCTGGGATGTTTCAGGTGGAATGAAGTGGAGGTCCTTGTCAACAGAGCAGCCCTAAACTTTGGTGTGCTTGTGTCTTGCTGATTTTTAACTTTCCCAATTTATACCCCCATGCATGGAAGTGCCCTATGCTCTCTAAACTGTGTTTTTTAGATGTTTCAGGACACACTGTACCCTTCTCCAGAGTGGCTGTTGGCAATTTACATCCCGCCCATCAGCGTAGCAAGGCTCCCCTTTCTCCATGGCCTGTCCTGCATTTCTGGTTTTGACACTTATTTCAGCATGGCCCATTTGACCGATGGGAAGCGAGACTTCTTTGCAGCGCTGATTTGCCTTTCCAGGTTGCTTGGTTGGCCAAAAAGGGCGTATGCGTTTTTTCCTGAATATATTCAGGAAAAAACGCATACGCCCTTTTTGGCCAAGGGCATTATTATCAATGTTTTGCCGCTTTTCATGTGCTTTAAAGGCGATTCGAATCTACCTCCTGAAATCTGTTTCCTGCAATTCTGCCTTGATTTCAAATCCTCTTTTTTGCCTTCCCTCAATATATTTGTGGACGAGAGTTATCATTTATAACTCTGCAGGTTTGTGAATTGCAGTGCCCTGAAGCTCCATTTTACAACTCGCTTTTTGGGAGCTGGCCGTAAAAGCGCTGGATGGCTTCAGGCCCTGTTCTGCTTCCGGGGGGCAGGCTGAGCCTGTGGTTAATTCTTCTTCCTGATGGGAAAATAGAGTGCCCTGTGCCTGTCCCAACACCAAGAGCTAGTCTCTCATTGGTTCCCCATCTTCCCGTTCATCCTCAGGACAAATTGCAACCTGTACGGGACAGGAGGTTAAAGGTGCTGATGCTCCAAGTAGGGAGATTGCTAGTAAAGTGGCTGCAATGGCGAACCCGAGCACAAGGAGATGAGAAATGAGGTGCGTTTTAGAAACCTTTCCCCATCACACGGTGTACCATATTCTGGGTTTCTATGCATGTTTTCGATGTAGGAAGATGCCCTTGAACCTGGAGATTTGGGACCCATGGGATGGGTACCACGCAGTATTACTTTAAAGGGTCTGCGTTTACTCACCCAACCTCACCAAACCTCTCAGCCCCAAGAGTGTCCACCCTTATGTCTCATCCAGCTGTGGGTCTAGATATGGTCAATCCAGGTTCCATCACAGCCCCTGAACGAATTGTGTAAGAATTTCTCTCTCTTTCACTGTCTTTGTTTCATGGGGTTTTAAAAGTAATTTATTTTTAGAATGGGGTTTAGCTGCTTTTCACTGCTGTGTTTATGCTGCTTTACACCCACTTCACACACTAACAGAGAGATTTCAATACATAGGTTTTAAGATTATTACTAGTCAGATATATCCTTGTGTGGTGAATAGGGGGTGTTGAGTCCAGTTCTCTGAGCAAGGAGTAGGTCTTGTCTATTACATATTGGGTTTATGGAACGGTATCTCAGCTCATTTGAAACCCTTGTTTTATGTATCACCCCACCTCACCTTTCCTGTTAAGCAGCCATAGTGTGTTTTCTGCATGTGTGACTCTGTTCTGTTTTGTAATTCAGTTCAAGTGTAACGGTTTTTACTTTCCCTGTATAAGTGATATCTTATGAGAAGTGTCCTTTTCTGTGTGACTTATTTCACTTAGAATCGTCTCGTACCTAAATCCACTCATCATGCTGCTACTAGCCTTAGGACATTGATTTCATGGCTGAGTGATATTCCATTGTACATAAGGACCACCACTTATTTATCCATTTTTATCTTTCCTGGGATATTTAAGGTGGAATGAAGTGGAGGTCCTTGGCAACAGAGCAGCCCTAAACTTTGGTGTTCCTGTGTCTTGCTGATTTTTAACTTTCCCAATTTATACCCCCATGCGTGGAAGTGCCCTATGCTCTCTAAGCTGTGTTTTTTAGATGTTTCAGGACACACTGTACCCTTCTCCAGAGTGGCTGTTGGCAATTTACATCCCGCCCATCAGCGTAGCAAGGCTCCCATTTCTCCATGGCCTGTCCTGCATTTCTGGTTTTGACACTTTTTTCAGCATGGCCCATTTGACCGATGGGAAGCGAGACTTCTTTGTAGCGCTGATTTGCCTTTCCAGGTTGCTTGGTTGGCCAAAAAGGGCGTATGCGTTTTTTCCTGAATATATTCAGGAAAAAACGCATACGCCCTTTTTGGCCAAGGGCATCATTATCAATGTTTTGCCGCTTTTCATGTGCTTTAAAGGCGATTCGAATCTACCTCCTGAAATCTGTTACCTGCAATTCTGCCTTGATTTCAAATCCTCTTTTTTGCCTTCCCTCAATATATTTGTGGACGAGAGTTATCATTTATAACTCTGCAGGTTTGTGAATTGCAGTGCCCTGAAGCTCCATTTTACAACTCGCTTTTTGGGAGCTGGCCGTAAAAGCGCAGGATGGCTTCAGGCCCTGTTCTCGTTCCGGGGGGCAGGCTGAGCCTGTGGTTAATTCTTCTTCCTGATGGGAAAATAGAGTGCCCTGTGCCTGTCCCAACACCAAGAGCTAGTCTCTCATTGGTTCCCCGTCTTCCCGTTCATCCTCAGGACAAATTGCAACCTGTACGGAACAGGAGGTTAAAGGTGCTGATGCTCCAAGTAGGGAGATTGCTAGTAAAGTGGCTGCAATGGTGAACCGGAGCACAAGGAGATGAGAAATGAGGTGCGTTTTAGAAACCTTTCCCCATCACACGGTGTACCATATTCTGGGTTTCTATGCATGTTTTCGATGTAGGAAGATGCCCTTGAACCTGGAGATTTGGGACCCATGGGATGGGTACCACGCAGTATTACTTTAAAGGGTCTGCGTTTACTCACCCAACCTCACCAAACCTCTCAGCCCCAAGAGTGTCCACCCTTATGTCTCATCCAGCTGTGGGTCTAGATATGGTCAATCCAGGTTCCATCACAGCCCCTGAACGAATTGTGTAAGAATTTCTCTCTCTTTCACTGTCTTTGTTTCATGGGGTTTTAAAAGTAATTTATTTTTAGAATGGGGTTTAGCTGCTTTTCACTGCTGTGTTTATGCCGCTTTACACCCACTTCACACACTAACAGAGAGATTTCAATACATAGGTTTTAAGATTATTACTAGTCAGATATATCCTTGTGTGGTGAATAGGGGGTGTTGAGTCCAGTTCTCTGAGCAAGGAGTAGGTCTTGTCTATTACATATTGGGTTTATGGAACGGTATCTCAGCTCATTTGAAACCCTTGTTTTATGTATCACCCCACCTCACCTTTCCTGTTAAGCAGCCATAGTGTGTTTTCTGCATGTGTGACTCTGTTCTGTTTTGTAATTCAGTTCAAGTGTAACGGTTTTTACTTTCCCTGTATAAGTGATATCTTATGAGAAGTGTCCTTTTCTGTGTGACTTATTTCACTTAGAATCGTCTCGTACCTAAATCCACTCATCATGCTGCTACTAGCCTTAGGACATTGATTTCATGCCTGAGTGATATTCCATTGTACATAAGGACCACCACTTATTTATCCATTTTTATCTTTCCTGGGATATTTAAGGTGGAATGAAGTGGAGGTCCTTGGCAACAGAGCAGCCCTAAACTTTGGTGTTCCTGTGTCTTGCTGATTTTTAACTTTCCCAATTTATACCCCCATGCATGGAAGTGCCCTATGCTCTCTAAGCTGTGTTTTTTAGATGTTTCAGGACACACTGTACCCTTCTCCAGAGTGGCTGTTGGCAATTTACATCCCGCCCATCAGCGTAGCAAGGCTCCCATTTCTCCATGGCCTGTCCTGCATTTCTGGTTTTGACACTTTTTTCAGCATGGCCCATTTGACCGATGGGAAGCGAGACTTCTTTGTAGCGCTGATTTGCCTTTCCAGGTTGCTTGGTTGGCCAAAAAGGGCGTATGCGTTTTTTCCTGAATATATTCAGGAAAAAACGCATACGCCCTTTTTGGCCAAGGGCATCATTATCAATGTTTTGCCGCTTTTCATGTGCTTTAAAGGCGATTCGAATCTACCTCCTGAAATCTGTTTCCTGCAATTCTGCCTTGATTTCAAATCCTCTTTTTTGCCTTCCCTCAATATATTTGTGGACGAGAGTTATCATTTATAACTCTGCAGGTTTGTGAATTGCAGTGCCCTGAAGCTCCATTTTACAACTCGCTTTTTGGGAGCTGGCCGTAAGAGCGCAGGATGGCTTCAGGCCCTGTTCTGGTTCCGGGGGGCAGACTGAGCCTGTGGTTAATTCTTCTTCCTGATGGGAAAATAGAGTGCCCTGTGCCTGTCCCAACACCAACAGCTAGTCTCTCATTGGTTCCCCATCTTCCCGTTCATCCTCAGGACAAATTGCAACCTGTACGGAACAGGAGGTTAAAGGTGCTGATGCTCCAAGTAGGGAGATTGCTAGTAAAGTGGCTGCAATGGCGAACCCAAGCACAAGGAGATGAGAAATGAGGTGCGTTTTAGAAACCTTTCCCCATCACACGGTGTACCATATTCTGGGTTTCTATGCATGTTTTCGATGTAGGAAGATGCCCTTGAACCTGGAGATTTGGGACCCATGGGATGGGTACCACGCAGTATTACTTTAAAGGGTCTGCGTTTACTCACCCAACCTCACCAAACCTCTCAGCCCCAAGAGTGTCCACCCTTATGTCTCATCCAGCTGTGGGTCTAGATATGGTCAATCCAGGTTCCATCACAGCCCCTGAACGAATTGTGTAAGAATTTCTCTCTCTTTCACTGTCTTTGTTTCATGGGGTTTTAAAAGTAATTTATTTTTAGAATGGGGTTTAGCTGCTTTTCACTGCTGTGTTTATGCCGCTTTACACCCACTTCACACACTAAGAGAGAAATTTCAATACATAGGTTTTAAGATTATTACTAGTCAGATATATCCTTGTGTGGTGAATAGGGGGTGTTGAGTCCAGTTCTCTGAGCAAGGAGTAGGTCTTGTCTATTACATATTGGGTTTATGGAACGGTATCTCAGCTCATTTGAAACCCTTGTTTTATGTATCACCCCACCTCACCTTTCCTGTTAAGCAGCCATAGTGTGTTTTCTGCATGTGTGACTCTCTTCTGTTTTGTAATTCAGTTCAAGTGTAACGGTTTTTACTTTCCCTGTATAAGTGATATCTTATGAGAAGTGTCCTTTTCTGTGTGACTTATTTCACTTAGAATCGTCTCCTACCTAAATCCACTCATCATGCTGCTACTAGCCTTAGGACATTGATTTCATGGCTGAGTGATATTCCATTGTACATAAGGACCACCACTTATTTATCCATTTTTATCTTTCCTGGGATATTTAAGGTGGAATGAAGTGGAGGTCCTTGGCAACAGAGCAGCCCTAAACTTTGGTGTGCTTGTGTCTTGCTGATTTTTAACTTTCCCAATTTATACCCCCATGCATGGAAGTGCCCTATGCTCTCTAAGCTGTGTTTTTTAGATGTTTCAGGACACACTGTACCCTTCTCCAGAGAGGCTGTTGGCAATTTACATCCCGCCCATCAGCGTAGCAAGGCTCCCCTTTCTCCATGGCCTGTCCTGCATTTCTGGTTTTGACACTTATTTCAGCATGGCCCATTTGACCGATGGGAAGCGAGACTTCTTTGCAGCGCTGATTTGCCTTTCCAGGTGGCTTGGTTGGCCAAAAAGGGCGTATGCGTTTTTTCCTGAATATATTCAGGAAAAAACGCATACGCCCTTTTTGGCCAAGGGCATCATTATCAATGTTTTGCCGCTTTTCATGTGCTTTAAAGGCGATTCGAATCTACCTCCTGAAATCTGTTTCCTGCAATTCTGCCTTGATTTCAAATCCTCTTTTTTGCCTTCCCTCAATATATTTGTGGACGAGAGTTATCATTTATAACTCTGCAGGTTTGTGAATTGCAGTGCCCTGAAGCTCCATTTTACAACTCGCTTTTTGGGAGCTGGCCGTAAAAGCGCTGGATGGCTTCAGGCCCTGTTCTGCTTCCGGGGGGCAGGCTGAGCCTGTGGTTAATTCTTCTTCCTGATGGGAAAATAGAGTGCCCTGTGCCTGTCCTAACACCAAGAGCTAGTCTCTCATTGGTTCCCCATCTTCCCGTTCATCCTCAGGACAAATTGCAACCTGTACGGGACAGGAGGTTAAAGGTGCTGATGCTCCAAGTAGGGAGATTGCTAGTAAAGTGGCTGCAATGGCGAACCCGAGCACAAGGAGATGAGAAATGAGGTGCGTTTTAGAAACCTTTCCCCATCACACGGTGTACCATATTCTGGGTTTCTATGCATGTTTTCGATGTAGGAAGATGCCCTTGAACCTGGAGATTTGGGACCCATGGGATGGGTACCACGCAGTATTACTTTAAAGGGTCTGCGTTTACTCACCCAACCTCACCAAACCTCTCAGCCCCAAGAGTGTCCACCCTTATGTCTCATCCAGCTGTGGGTCTAGATATGGTCAATCCAGGTTCCATCACAGCCCCTGAACGAATTGTGTAAGAATTTCTCTCTCTTTCACTGTCTTTGTTTCATGGGGTTTTAAAAGTAATTTATTTTTAGAATGGGGTTTAGCTGCTTTTCACTGCTGTGTTTATGCCGCTTTACACCCACTTCACACACTAACAGAGAGATTTCAATACATAGGTTTTAAGATTATTACTAGTCAGATATATCCTTCTGTGGTGAATAGGGGGTGTTGAGTCCAGTTCTCTGAGCAAGGAGTAGGTCTTGTCTATTACATATTGGGTTTATGGAACGGTATCTCAGCTCATTTGAAACCCTTGTTTTATGTATCACCCCACCTCACCTTTCCTGTTAAGCAGCCATAGTGTGTTTTCTGCATGTGTGACTCTGTTCTGTTTTGTAATTCAGTTCAAGTGTAACGGTTTTTACTTTCCCTGTATAAGTGATATCTTATGAGAAGTGTCCTTTTCTGTGTGACTTAGTTCCCTTAGAATCGTCTCATACCTAAATCCACTCATCATGCTGCTACTAGCCTTAGGACATTGATTTCATGGCTGAGTGATATTCCATTGTACATAAGGACCACCACTTATTTATCCATTTTTATCTTTCCTGGGATATTTAAGGTGGAATGAAGTGGAGGTCCTTGGCAACAGAGAAGCCCTAAACTTTGGTGTTCCTGTGTCTTGCTGATTTTTAACTTTCCCAATTTATACCCCCATGCATGGAAGTGCCCTATGCTCTCTAAGCTGTGTTTTTTAGATGTTTCAGGACTCACTGTACCCTTCTCCAGAGTGGCTGTTGGCAATTTACATCCCGCCCATCAGCGTAGCAAGGCTCCCATTTCTCCATGGCCTGTCCTGCATTTCTGGTTTTGACACTTATTTCAGCATGGCCCATTTGACCGATGGGAAGCGAGACTTCTTTGTAGCGCTGATTTGCCTTTCCAGGTTGCTTGGTTGGCCAAAAAGGGCGTATGCGTTTTTTCCTGAATATATTCAGGAAAAAACGCATACGCCCTTTTTGGCCAAGGGCATCATTATCAATGTTTTGCCGCTTTTCATGTGCTTTAAAGGCGATTGGAATCTACCTCCTGAAATCTGTTTCCTGCAATTCTGCCTTGATTTCAAATCCTCTTTTTTGCCTTCCCTCAATATATTTGTGGACGAGAGTTATCATTTATAACTCTGCAGGTTTGTGAATTGCAGTGCCCTGAAGCTCCATTTTACAACTCGCTTTTTGGGAGCTGGCCGTAAGAGCGCAGGATGGCTTCAGGCCCTGTTCTGGTTCCGGGGGGCAGACTGAGCCTGTGGTTAATTCTTCTTCCTGATGGGAAAATAGAGTGCCCTGTGCCTGTCCCAACACCAACAGCTAGTCTCTCATTGGTTCCCCATCTTCCCGTTCATCCTCAGGACAAATTGCAACCTGTACGGAACAGGAGGTTAAAGGTGCTGATGCTCCAAGTAGGGAGATTGCTAGTAAAGTGGCTGCAATGGCGAACCGGAGCACAAGGAGATGAGAAATGAGGTGCGTTTTAGAAACCTTTCCCCATCACACGGTGTACCATATTCTGGGTTTCTATGCATGTTTTCGATGTAGGAAGATGCCCTTGAACCTGGAGATTTGGGACCCATGGGATGGGTACCACGCAGTATTACTTTAAAGGGTCTGCGTTTACTCACCCAACCTCACCAAACCTCTCAGCCCCAAGAGTGTCCACCCTTATGTCTCATCCAGCTGTGGGTCTAGATATGGTCAATCCAGGTTCCATCACAGCCCCTGAACGAATTGTGTAAGAATTTCTCTCTCTTTCACTGTCTTTGTTTCATGGGGTTTTAAAAGTAATTTATTTTTAGAATGGGGTTTAGCTGCTTTTCACTGCTGTGTTTATGCC
Source organism: Balaenoptera physalus (assembly GCF_965194825.1). Lineage (NCBI taxonomy): Eukaryota > Metazoa > Chordata > Mammalia > Artiodactyla > Balaenopteridae > Balaenoptera > Balaenoptera physalus. The sequence continues at coordinate 1,117,153 of NW_028126427.1, forward strand.
GCTTTACACCCACTTCACACACTAAGAGAGAAATTTCAATACATAGGTTTTAAGATTATTACTAGTCAGATATATCCTTGTGTGGTGAATAGGGGGTGTTGAGTCCAGTTCTCTGAGCAAGGAGTAGGTCTTGTCTATTACATATTGGGTTTATGGAACGGTATCTCAGCTCATTTGAAACCCTTGTTTTATGTATCACCCCACCTCACCTTTCCTGTTAAGCAGCCATAGTGTGTTTTCTGCATGTGTGACTCTGTTCTGTTTTGTAATTCAGTTCAAGTGTAACGGTTTTTACTTTCCCTGTATAAGTGATATCTTATGAGAAGTGTCCTTTTCTGTGTGACTTATTTCACTTAGAATCGTCTCGTACCTAAATCCACTCATCATGCTGCTACTAGCCTTAGGACATTGATTTCATGCCTGAGTGATATTCCATTGTACATAAGGACCACCACTTATTTATCCATTTTTATCTTTCCTGGGATATTTAAGGTGGAATGAAGTGGAGGTCCTTGGCAACAGAGCAGCCCTAAACTTTGGTGTTCCTGTGTCTTGCTGATTTTTAACTTTCCCAATTTATACCCCCATGCATGGAAGTGCCCTATGCTCTCTAAGCTGTGTTTTTTAGATGTTTCAGGACACACTGTACCCTTCTCCAGAGTGGCTGTTGGCAATTTACATCCCGCCCATCAGCGTAGCAAGGCTCCCATTTCTCCATGGCCTGTCCTGCATTTCTGGTTTTGACACTTTTTTCAGCATGGCCCATTTGACCGATGGGAAGCGAGACTTCTTTGTAGCGCTGATTTGCCTTTCCAGGTTGCTTGGTTGGCCAAAAAGGGCGTATGCGTTTTTTCCTGAATATATTCAGGAAAAAACGCATACGCCCTTTTTGGCCAAGGGCATCATTATCAATGTTTTGCCGCTTTTCATGTGCTTTAAAGGCGATTCGAATCTACCTCCTGAAATCTGTTTCCTGCAATTCTGCCTTGATTTCAAATCCTCTTTTTTGCCTTCCCTCAATATATTTGTGGACGAGAGTTATCATTTATAACTCTGCAGGTTTGTGAATTGCAGTGCCCTGAAGCTCCATTTTACAACTCGCTTTTTGGGAGCTGGCCGTAAGAGCGCAGGATGGCTTCAGGCCCTGTTCTCGTTCCGGGGGGCAGACTGAGCCTGTGGTTAATTCTTCTTCCTGATGGGAAAATAGAGTGCCCTGTGCCTGTCCCAACACCAACAGCTAGTCTCTCATTGGTTCCCCATCTTCCCGTTCATCCTCAGGACAAATTGCAACCTGTACGGAACAGGAGGTTAAAGGTGCTGATGCTCCAAGTAGGGAGATTGCTAGTAAAGTGGCTGCAATGGCGAACCCAAGCACAAGGAGATGAGAAATGAGGTGCGTTTTAGAAACCTTTCCCCATCACACGGTGTACCATATTCTGGGTTTCTATGCATGTTTTCGATGTAGGAAGATGCCCTTGAACCTGGAGATTTGGGACCCATGGGATGGGTACCACGCAGTATTACTTTAAAGGGTCTGGGTTTACTCACCCAACCTCACCAAACCTCTCAGCCCCAAGAGTGTCCACCCTTATGTCTCATCCAGCTGTGGGTCTAGATATGGTCAATCCAGGTTCCATCACAGCCCCTGAACGAATTGTGTAAGAATTTCTCTCTCTTTCACTGTCTTTGTTTCATGGGGTTTTAAAAGTAATTTATTTTTAGAATGGGGTTTAGCTGCTTTTCACTGCTGTGTTTATGCCGCTTTACACCCACTTCACACACTAACAGAGAGATTTCAATACATAGGTTTTAAGATTATTACTAGTCAGATATATCCTTGTGTGGTGAATAGGGGGTGTTGAGTCCAGTTCTCTGAGCAAGGAGTAGGTCTTGTCTATTACATATTGGGTTTATGGAACGGTATCTCAGCTCATTTGAAACCCTTGTTTTATGTATCACCCCACCTCACCTTTCCTGTTAAGCAGCCATAGTGTGTTTTCTGCATGTGTGACTCTCTTCTGTTTTGTAATTCAGTTCAAGTGTAACGGTTTTTACTTTCCCTGTATAAGTGATATCTTATGAGAAGTGTCCTTTTCTGTGTGACTTATTTCACTTAGAATCGTCTCCTACCTAAATCCACTCATCATGCTGCTACTAGCCTTAGGACATTGATTTCATGGCTGAGTGATATTCCATTGTACATAAGGACCACCACTTATTTATCCATTTTTATCTTTCCTGGGATATTTAAGGTGGAATGAAGTGGAGGTCCTTGGCAACAGAGCAGCCCTAAACTTTGGTGTGCTTGTGTCTTGCTGATTTTTAACTTTCCCAATTTATACCCCCATGCATGGAAGTGCCCTATGCTCTCTAAGCTGTGTTTTTTAGATGTTTCAGGACACACTGTACCCTTCTCCAGAGAGGCTGTTGGCAATTTACATCCCGCCCATCAGCGTAGCAAGGCTCCCCTTTCTCCATGGCCTGTCCTGCATTTCTGGTTTTGACACTTATTTCAGCATGGCCCATTTGACCGATGGGAAGCGAGACTTCTTTGCAGCGCTGATTTGCCTTTCCAGGTTGCTTGGTTGGCCAAAAAGGGCGTATGCGTTTTTTCCTGAATATATTCAGGAAAAAACGCATACGCCCTTTTTGGCCAAGGGCATCATTATCAATGTTTTGCCGCTTTTCATGTGCTTTAAAGGCGATTCGAATCTACCTCCTGAAATCTGTTTCCTGCAATTCTGCCTTGATTTCAAATCCTCTTTTTTGCCTTCCCTCAATATATTTGTGGACGAGAGTTATCATTTATAACTCTGCAGGTTTGTGAATTGCAGTGCCCTGAAGCTCCATTTTACAACTCGCTTTTTGGGAGCTGGCCGTAAAAGCGCTGGATGGCTTCAGGCCCTGTTCTGCTTCCGGGGGGCAGGCTGAGCCTGTGGTTAATTCTTCTTCCTGATGGGAAAATAGAGTGCCCTGTGCCTGTCCTAACACCAAGAGCTAGTCTCTCATTGGTTCCCCATCTTCCCGTTCATCCTCAGGACAAATTGCAACCTGTACGGGACAGGAGGTTAAAGGTGCTGATGCTCCAAGTAGGGAGATTGCTAGTAAAGTGGCTGCAATGGCGAACCCGAGCACAAGGAGATGAGAAATGAGGTGCGTTTTAGAAACCTTTCCCCATCACACGGTGTACCATATTCTGGGTTTCTATGCATGTTTTCGATGTAGGAAGATGCCCTTGAACCTGGAGATTTGGGACCCATGGGATGGGTACCACGCAGTATTACTTTAAAGGGTCTGCGTTTACTCACCCAACCTCACCAAACCTCTCAGCCCCAAGAGTGTCCACCCTTATGTCTCATCCAGCTGTGGGTCTAGATATGGTCAATCCAGGTTCCATCACAGCCCCTGAACGAATTGTGTAAGAATTTCTCTCTCTTTCACTGTCTTTGTTTCATGGGGTTTTAAAAGTAATTTATTTTTAGAATGGGGTTTAGCTGCTTTTCACTGCTGTGTTTATGCCGCTTTACACCCACTTCACACACTAACAGAGAGATTTCAATACATAGGTTTTAAGATTATTACTAGTCAGATATATCCTTCTGTGGTGAATAGGGGGTGTTGAGTCCAGTTCTCTGAGCAAGGAGTAGGTCTTGTCTATTACATATTGGGTTTATGGAACGGTATCTCAGCTCATTTGAAACCCTTGTTTTATGTATCACCCCACCTCACCTTTCCTGTTAAGCAGCCATAGTGTGTTTTCTGCATGTGTGACTCTGTTCTGTTTTGTAATTCAGTTCAAGTGTAACGGTTTTTACTTTCCCTGTATAAGTGATATCTTATGAGAAGTGTCCTTTTCTGTGTGACTTAGTTCCCTTAGAATCGTCTCATACCTAAATCCACTCATCATGCTGCTACTAGCCTTAGGACATTGATTTCATGGCTGAGTGATATTCCATTGTACATAAGGACCACCACTTATTTATCCATTTTTATCTTTCCTGGGATATTTAAGGTGGAATGAAGTGGAGGTCCTTGGCAACAGAGAAGCCCTAAACTTTGGTGTTCCTGTGTCTTGCTGATTTTTAACTTTCCCAATTTATACCCCCATGCATGGAAGTGCCCTATGCTCTCTAAGCTGTGTTTTTTAGATGTTTCAGGACTCACTGTACCCTTCTCCAGAGTGGCTGTTGGCAATTTACATCCCGCCCATCAGCGTAGCAAGGCTCCCATTTCTCCATGGCCTGTCCTGCATTTCTGGTTTTGACACTTATTTCAGCATGGCCCATTTGACCGATGGGAAGCGAGACTTCTTTGTAGCGCTGATTTGCCTTTCCAGGTTGCTTGGTTGGCCAAAAAGGGCGTATGCGTTTTTTCCTGAATATATTCAGGAAAAAACGCATACGCCCTTTTTGGCCAAGGGCATCATTATCAATGTTTTGCCGCTTTTCATGTGCTTTAAAGGCGATTCGAATCTACCTCCTGAAATCTGTTTCCTGCAATTCTGCCTTGATTTCAAATCCTCTTTTTTGCCTTCCCTCAATATATTTGTGGACGAGAGTTATCATTTATAACTCTGCAGGTTTGTGAATTGCAGTGCCCTGAAGCTCCATTTTACAACTCGCTTTTTGGGAGCTGGCCGTAAGAGCGCAGGATGGCTTCAGGCCCTGTTCTGGTTCCGGGGGGCAGACTGAGCCTGTGGTTAATTCTTCTTCCTGATGGGAAAATAGAGTGCCCTGTGCCTGTCCCAACACCAACAGCTAGTCTCTCATTGGTTCCCCATCTTCCCGTTCATCCTCAGGACAAATTGCAACCTGTACGGAACAGGAGGTTAAAGGTGCTGATGCTCCAAGTAGGGAGATTGCTAGTAAAGTGGCTGCAATGGCGAACCGGAGCACAAGGAGATGAGAAATGAGGTGCGTTTTAGAAACCTTTCCCCATCACACGGTGTACCATATTCTGGGTTTCTATGCATGTTTTCGATGTAGGAAGATGCCCTTGAACCTGGAGATTTGGGACCCATGGGATGGGTACCACGCAGTATTACTTTAAAGGGTCTGCGTTTACTCACCCAACCTCACCAAACCTCTCAGCCCCAAGAGTGTCCACCCTTATGTCTCATCCAGCTGTGGGTCTAGATATGGTCAATCCAGGTTCCATCACAGCCCCTGAACGAATTGTGTAAGAATTTCTCTCTCTTTCACTGTCTTTGTTTCATGGGGTTTTAAAAGTAATTTATTTTTAGAATGGGGTTTAGCTGCTTTTCACTGCTGTGTTTATGCCGCTTTACACCCACTTCACACACTAAGAGAGAAATTTCAATACATAGGTTTTAAGATTATTACTAGTCAGATATATCCTTGTGTGGTGAATAGGGGGTGTTGAGTCCAGTTCTCTGAGCAAGGAGTAGGTCTTGTCTATTACATATTGGGTTTATGGAACGGTATCTCAGCTCATTTGAAACCCTTGTTTTATGTATCACCCCACCTCACCTTTCCTGTTAAGCAGCCATAGTGTGTTTTCTGCATGTGTGACTCTGTTCTGTTTTGTAATTCAGTTCAAGTGTAACGGTTTTTACTTTCCCTGTATAAGTGATATCTTATGAGAAGTGTCCTTTTCTGTGTGACTTATTTCACTTAGAATCGTCTCCTACCTAAATCCACTCATCATGCTGCTACTAGCCTTAGGACATTGATTTCATGGCTGAGTGATATTCCATTGTACATAAGGACCACCACTTATTTATCCATTTTTATCTTTCCTGGGATATTTAAGGTGGAATGAAGTGGAGGTCCTTGGCAACAGAGCAGCCCTAAACTTTGGTGTTCCTGTGTCTTGCTGATTTTTAACTTTCCCAATTTATACCCCCATGCATGGAAGTGCCCTATGCTCTCTAAGCTGTGTTTTTTAGATGTTTCAGGACACACTGTACCCTTCTCCAGAGAGGCTGTTGGCAATTTACATCCCGCCCATCAGCGTAGCAAGGCTCCCCTTTCTCCATGGCCTGTCCTGCATTTCTGGTTTTGACACTTATTTCAGCATGGCCCATTTGACCGATGGGAAGCGAGACTTCTTTGCAGCGCTGATTTGCCTTTCCAGGTTGCTTGGTTCGCCAAAAAGGGCGTATGCGTTTTTTCCTGAATATATTCAGGAAAAAACGCATACGCCCTTTTTGGCCAAGGGCATCATTATCAATGTTTTGCCGCTTTTCATGTGCTTTAAAGGCGATTCGAATCTACCTCCTGAAATCTGTTTCCTGCAATTCTGCCTTGATTTCAAATCCTCTTTTTTGCCTTCCCTCAATATATTTGTGGACGAGAGTTATCATTTATAACTCTGCAGGTTTGTGAATTGCAGTGCCCTGAAGCTCCATTTTACAACTCGCTTTTTGGGAGCTGGCCGTAAAAGCGCTGGATGGCTTCAGGCCCTGTTCTGCTTCCGGGGGGCAGGCTGAGCCTGTGGTTAATTCTTCTTCCTGATGGGAAAATAGAGTGCCCTGTGCCTGTCCCAACACCAAGAGCTAGTCTCTCATTGGTTCCCCATCTTCCCGTTCATCCTCAGGACAAATTGCAACCTGTACGGGACAGGAGGTTAAAGGTGCTGATGCTCCAAGTAGGGAGATTGCTAGTAAAGTGGCTGGAATGGCGAACCCGAGCACAAGGAGTTGAGAAATGAGGTGCGTTTTAGAAACCTTTCCCCATCACACGGTGTACCATATTCTGGGTTTCTATGCATGTTTTCGATGTAGGAAGATGCCCTTGAACCTGGAGATTTGGGACCCATGCGATGGGTAGCACGCAGTATTACTTTAAAGGGTCTGCGTTTGCTCACCCAACCTCACCAAACCTCTCAGCCCCAAGAGTGTCCACCCTTATGTCTCATCCAGCTGTGGGTCTAGATATGGTCAATCCAGGTTGCATCACAGCCCCTGAACGAATTGTGTAAGAATTTCTCTCTCTTTCCCTGTCTTTGTTTCATGGGTTTTTAAAAGTAATTTATTTTTATAATGGGGTTTAGCTGCTTTTCACGTCTGTGTTTATGCCGCTTTACACCCACTTGACACACTAACAGAGATATATCAATACATAGGTTTTATGATTATTACTTGTCAGATATATTCTTGTGTGGTATATCAGGCGTGTTCAGTCCAGTTCTCTGAGCAAGGAGTAGGTCTTGTCTGTTACATATTGGGGTTCTGGAATGGTATCTGAGCTAATTTGAAACTCTTGTTTTATGTATCACCCCACCTCACCTTTCCCGTTAAGCAGCCATAGTGTGTTTTCTGCATGTGTGACTCTGTTCTGTTTTGTAATTCAGTTCAAGTGTAACGGTTTTTACATTCCCTCTATAAGTGACACCTTATGAGAAGTGTCCTTTTTTGTGTGAATTATTTCACTTAGAATCGTCGTACCTAAATCCACTCATCATGCTGCTACTCGCCTTATGACATTGATTTCATGGCTGAGTGATATTCCATTGAACATAAGGACCACCACTTTTTTATCCATTTTTCGCTTTCCTGGGATATTTAAGGTGGAATGAAGTGGAGGTCCTTGTCAACAGAGCAGCCCTAAACTTTGGGGTGCTTGTGTCTTGCTGATTTTCAATATTCCCACTTTATACCCCCATGCGTGGAAGTGCCCTATGCTCTCTAAGCTGTGTTTTTTAGATGTTTCAGGACACACCGTACCCTTCTCCAGAGTGGCTGTTGGCAATTTACATCCCGCCCATCAGTGTAGCAAGGCTCCCATTTCTCCATGGCCTGTCCTGCATATCTGGTTTTGACACTTTTTTCAGCATGGCCCTTTTGACCGATGGGAAACGAGACTTCTTTGTAGCGCTGATTTGCCTTTCCAGGTTGCTTGGTTGGCCAAAAAGGGCGTATGCGTTTTTTCCTGAATATATTCAGGAAAAAACGCATACGCCCTTTCTGGCCAAGGGCATCATTGTCAACGTTTTGCCGCTTTTCACGTGCTTTAAAGGCGATTCTAATCTACCTCCTGAAATCTGTTTCCTGCCATTCTGCCTTGATTTCAAATCCTCTTCTTTGCCTTCCCTCAATATATTTGTGGACGAGAGTTATCATTTATAACTCTGCAGGTTTGTGAATTGCAGTGCCCTGCAGCTCCATTTTACAACTCGCTTTTTTGGGAGCTGGCCGCAAAAGCGCAGGATGGCTTCAGGCCCTGTTCTGGTTCCGGGGGACAGGCTGAGCCTGTGGTTAATTCTTCTTCCTGATGGGAAAATAGAGTGACCTGTGCCTGTCCCAACACCAAGAGCTAGTCTCTCATTGGTTCCCCGTCTTCCCGTTCATCCTCAGGACAAATTGCAACGTGTACGGAACAGGAGGTTAAAGGTGCTGATGCTCCAAGTAGGGAGATTGCTAGTAAAGTGGCTGCAATGGCGAACCCGAGCACAAGGAGTTGAGAAATGAGGTGCGTTTTAGAAACCTTTCCCCATCACACGGTGTACCATATTCTGGGTTTCTATGCATGTTTTCGATGTAGGAAGATGCCCTTGAACCTGGAGATTTGGGACACATGGGATGGGTACCACGCAGTATTACTTTAAAGGGTCTGCGTTTACTCACCCAACCTCACCAAACCTCTCAGCCCCAAGAGTGTCCACCCTTATGTCTCATCCAGCTGTGGGTCTAGATATGGTCAATCCAGGTTGCATCACAGCCCCTGAACGAATTGTGTAAGAATTTCTCTCTCTTTCCCTGTCTTTGTTTCATGGGGTTTTAAAAGTATTTTATTTTTAGAATGGGGTTTAGCTGCTTTTCACTGCTGTGTTTATGCCGCTTTACACCCACTTCACACACTAACAGAGAGATTTCAATACATAGGTTTTAAGATTATTACTAGTCAGATATATCCTTGTGTGGTGAATAGGGGGTGTTGAGTCCAGTTCTCTGAGCAAGGAGTAGGTCTTGTCTATTACATATTGGGTTTATGGAACGGTATCTCAGCTCATTTGTAACCCTTGTTTTATGTATCACCCCACCTCACCTTTCCTGTTAAGCAGCCATAGTGTGTTTTCTGCATGTGTGATTCTGTTCTGTTTTGTAATTCAGTTCAAGTGTAACGGTTTTTACTTTCCCTGTATAAGTGATATCTTATGAGAAGTGTCCTTTTCTGTGTGACTTATTTCACTTAGAATCGTCTCCTACCTAAATCCACTCATCATGCTGCTACTAGCCTTAGGACATTGATTTCATGGCTGAGTGATATTCCATTGTACATAAGGACCACCACTTTTTTATCCATGTTTCGCTTTCCTGGGATATTTAAGGTGGAATGAAGTGGAGGTCCTTGTCAACAGAGCAGCCCTAAACTTTGGGGTGCTTGTGTCTTGCTGATTTTCAATATTCCCACTTTATACCCCCATGCGTGGAAGTGCCCTATGCTCTCTAAGCTGTGATTTTTAGATGTTTCAGGACACACCGTACCCTTCTCCAGAGTGGCTGTTGGCAATTTACATCCCGCCCATCAGTGTAGCAAGGCTCCCATTTCTCCATGGCCTGTCCTGCATTTCTGGTTTTGACACTTTTTTCAGCATGGCCCTTTTGACCGATGGGAAGTGAGACTTCTTTGTAGCGCTGATTTGCCTTTCCAGGTTGCTTGGTTGGCCAAAAAGGGCGTATGCGTTTTTTCCTGAATATATTCAGGAAAAAACGCATACGCCCTTTTTGGCCAAGGGCATCATTGTCAACGTTTTGCCGCTTTTCACGTGCTTTAAAGGCGATTCGAATCTACCTCCTGAAATCTCTTTCCTGCAATTCTGCCTTGATTTCAAATCCTCTTCTTTGCCTTCCCTCAATATATTTGTGGACGAGAGTTATCATTTATAACTCTGCAGGTTTGTGAATTGCAGTGCCCTGCAGCTCCATTTTACAACTCGCTTTTTTGGGAGCTGGCCGCAAAAGCGCAGGATGGCTTCAGGCACTGTTCTGGTTCCGGGGGACAGGCTGAGCCTGTGGTTAATTCTTCTTCCTGATGGGAAAATAGAGTGACCTGTGCCTGTCCCAACACCAAGAGCTAGTCTCTCATTGGTTCCCCGTCTTCCCGTTCATCCTCAGGACAAATTGCAACCTGTACGGAACAGGAGGTTAAAGGTGCTGATGCTCCAAGTAGGGAGATTGTTAGAAAAGTGGCTGGAATGGCGAACCCGAGCACAAGGAGATGAGAAATGAGGTGCGTTTTAGAAACCTTTCCCCATCACACGGTGTACCATATTCTGGGTTTCTCATGCATGTGTTCGATGTAGGAAGATGCCCTTGAACCTGGAGATTTGGGACCCATGCGATGGGTAGCACGCAGTATTACTTTAAAGGGTCTGCGTTTGCTCACCCAACCTCACCAAACCTCTCAGCCCCAAGAGTGTCCACCCTTATGTCTCATCCAGCTGTGGGTCTAGATATGGTCAATCCAGGTTGCATCACAGCCCCTGAACGAATTGTGTAAGAATTTCTCTCTCTTTCCCTGTCTTTGTTTCATGGGTTTTTAAAAGTAATTTATTTTTATAATGGGGTTTAGCTGCTTTTCACGTCTGTGTTTATGCCGCTTTACACCCACTTGACACACTAACAGAGATATATCAATACATAGGTTTTATGATTATTACTTGTCAGATATATTCTTGTGCGGTATATCAGGCGTGTTCAGTCCAGTTCTCTGAGCAAGGAGTAGGTCTTGTCTGTTACATATTGGGGTTCTGGAATGGTATCTGAGCTAATTTGAAACTCTTGTTTTATGTATCACCCCACCTCACCTTTCCCGTTAAGCAGCCATAGTGTGTTTTCTGCATGTGTGACTCTGTTCTGTTTTGTAATTCAGTTCAAGTGTAACGGTTTTTACATTCCCTCTATAAGTGACACCTTATGAGAAGTGTCCTTTTCTGTGTGACTTATTTCACTTAGAATCGTCGTACCTAAATCCACACATCATGCTGCTACTAGCCTTATGACATTGATTTCATGGCTGAGTGATATTCCATTGTACATAAGGACCACAACTTTTTTATCCATTTTTCGCTTTCCTGGTATGTTTCAGGTGGAATGAAGTGGAGGTCCTTGTCAACAGAGCAGCCCTAAACTTTGGGGTGCTTGTGTCTTGCTGATTTTCAGTTTTCCCACTTTATACCCCTATGCGTGGAAGTGCCCTATGCTCTCTAAGCTGTGTTTTTTAGATGTTTCAGGACACACCGTACCCTTCTCCAGAGTGGCTGTTGGCAATTTACATCCCACCCATCAGTGTAGCAAGGCTCCCATTTCTCCATGGCCTGTCCTGCATTTCTGGTTTTGACACTTTTTTCAGCATGGCCCTTTTGACCAAAGGGAAGTGAGACTTCTTTGTAGCGCTGATTTGCCTTTCCAGGTTGCTTGGTTGGCCAAAAATGGCGTATGCCTTTTTTCCTGAATATATTCAGGAAAAAACGCATACGCTCTTTTTGGCCAAGGGCATCATTGTCAACGTTTTGCCGCTTTTCACGTGCTTTAAAGGTGATTCGAATCTACCTCCTGAAATCTGTTTACTGCAATTCTGCCTTGATTTCAAATCCTCTTCTTTGCCTTCCCTCAATATATTTGTGGACGAGAGTTATCATTTATAACTCTGCAGGTTTATGAATTGCAGTGCCCTGAAGCTCCATTTTACAACTCGCTATTTTGGGAGCTGGCCGCAAAAGCGCAGGATGGCTTCAGGCCCTGTTCTGCTTCCGGGGGGCAGGCTGAGCCTGTGGTTAATTCTTCTTCCTGATGGGAAAATAGAGTGACCTGTGCCGGTCCCAACACCAAGAGCTAATCTCTCATTGGTTCCCCGTCTTCCCGTTCATCCTCAGGACAAATTGCAACCTGTACGGAGCAGGAGGTTAAAGGTGCTGATGCTCCAAGTAGGGAGATTGCTAGTAAAGTGGCTGGAATGGCGAACCCGAGCACAAGGAGATGAGAAATGAGGTGCGTTTTAGAAACCTTTCCCCATCACAAGGTGTACCATCTTCTGGGTTTCTCATGCATGTTTTCAATGTAGGAAGATGCCCTTGAACCTGGAGATTTGGGACCCATGCGATGGGTAGCACGCACTATTACTTTAAAGGGTCTGCGTTTGCTCACCCAACCTCACGAAACCTCTCAGCCCCAAGAGTGTCCACCCTTATGTCTCATCCAGCTGTGGGTCTAGATATGATCAATCCAGGTTGCATCACAGCCCCTGAACGAATTGTGTAAGAATTTCTCTCTCTTTCCCTGTCTTTGTTTCATGGGTTTTTAAAAGTAATTTATTTTTATAATGGGGTTTAGCTGCTTTTCACGGCTGTGTTTATGCCGCTTTACACCCACTTGACACACTAACAGAGAGATATCAATACATAGGTTTTAAGATTTTTACTAGTCAGATATATTCTTGTGCGGTGAATCGGGCGTGTTGAGTCCAGTTCTCTGAGTAAGGAGTAGGTCTTGTCTATTACATATTGGGTTTATGGAACGGTATCTGAGCTAATTTGAAACTCTTGTTTTATGTATCACCCCAACTCACCTTTCCCGTTAAGCAGCGATAGTGTGTTTTCTGCATGTGTGACTTTGTTCTGTTTTGTAATACAGTTCAAGTGTAACGGTTTTTACATTCCCTCTATAAGTGACACCTTATGAGAAGTGTCCTTTTTTGTGTGAATTATTTCACTTAGAATCGTCGTACCTAAATCCACTCATCATGCTGCTACTCGCCTTATGACATTGATTTCATGGCTGAGTGATATTCCATTGAACATAAGGACCACCACTTTTTTATCCATTTTTCGCTTTCCTGGGATATTTAAGGTGGAATGAAGTGGAGGTCCTTGTCAACAGAGCAGCCCTAAACTTTGGGGTGCTTGTGTCTTGCTGATTTTCAATATTCCCACTTTATACCCCCATGCGTGGAAGTGCCCATTGCTCTCTAAGCTGTGTTTTTTAGATGTTTCAGGACACACCGTACCCTTCTCCAGAGTGGCTGTTGGCAATTTACATCCCGCCCATCAGTGTAGCAAGGCTCCCATTTCTCCATGGCCTGTCCTGCATTTCTGGTTTTGACACTTTTTTCAGCATGGCCCTTTTGACCGATGGGAAGTGAGACTTCTTTGTAGCGCTGATTTGCCTTTCCAGGTTGCTTGGTTGGCCAAAAAGGGCGTATGCGTTTTTTCCTGAATATATTCAGGAAAAAACGCATACGCCCTTTTTGGCCAAGGGCATCATTGTCAACGTTTTGCCGCTTTTCACGTGCTTTAAAGGCGATTCGAATCTACCTCCTGAAATCTGTTTCCTGCCATTCTGCCTTGATTTCAAATCCTCTTCTTTGCCTTCCCTCAATATATTTGTGGACGAGAGTTATCATTTATAACTCTGCAGGTTTGTGAATTGCAGTGCCCTGCAGCTCCATTTTACAACTCGCTTTTTTGGGAGCTGGCCGCAAAAGCGCAGGATGGCTTCAGGCCCTGTTCTGGTTCCGGGGGACAGGCTGAGCCTGTGGTTAATTCTTCTTCCTGATGGGAAAATAGAGTGACCTGTGCCTGTCCCAACACCAAGAGCTAGTCTCTCATTGGTTCCCCGTCTTCCCGTTCATCCTCAGGACAAATTGCAACCTGTACGGAACAGGAGGTTAAAGGTGCTGATGCTCCAAGTAGGGAGATTGTTAGAAAAGTGGCTGGAATGGCGAACCCGAGCACAAGGAGATAAGAAATGAGGTGCGTTTTAGAAACCTTTCCCCATCACACGGTGTACCATCTTCTGGGTTTCTCATGCATGTGTTCGATGTAGGAAGATGCCCTTGAAACTGGAGATATGGGACCCATGCGATGGGTAGCACGCAGTATTACTTTAAAGGGTCTGCGTTTGCTCACCCAACCTCACCAAACCTCTCAGCCCCAAGAGTGTCCACCCTTATGTCTCATCCAGCTGTGGGTCTAGATATGGTCAATCCAGGTTGCATCACAGCCCCTGAACGAATTGTGTAAGAATTTCTCTCTCTTTCCCTGTCTTTGTTTCATGGGTTTTTAAAAGTAATTTATTTTTATAATGGGGTTTAGCTGCTTTTCACGGCTGTGTTTATGCCGCTTTACACCCACTTGACACACTAACAGAGAGATATCAATACATAGGTTTTAAGATTATTACTAGTCAGATATATTCTCGTGCGGTGAATCGGGCGTGTTGAGTCCAGTTCTCTGAGCAAGGAGTAGGTCTTGTCTGTTACATATTGGGTTTATGGAACGGTATCTGAGCTAATTTGAAACTCTTGTTTTATGTATCACCCCACCTCACCTTTCCCGTTAAGCAGCCATAGTGTGTTTTCTGCATGTGTGACTCTGTTCTGTTTTGTAATTCAGTTCAAGTGTAACGGCTTTTATATTCCCTCTATAAGTGACACCTTATGAGAAGTGTCCTTTTCTGTGTGACTTATTTCACTTAGAATCGTCGTACCTAAATCCACTCATCATGCTGCTACTAGCCTTATGACATTGATTTCATGGCTGAGTGATATTCCATTGTACATAAGGACCACAACTTTTTTATCCATTTTTCGCTTTCCTGGGATGTTTCAGGTGGAATGAAGTGGAGGTCCTTGTCAACAGAGCAGCCCTAAACTTTGGGTGCTTGTGTCTTGCTGATTTTCAATATTCCCACTTTATACCCCCATGCGTGGAAGTGCCCTATGCTCTCTAAGCTGTGTTTCTTAGATGTTTCAGGACACACCGTACCCTTCTCCAGAGTGGCTGTTGGCAATTTACATCCCGCCCATCAGTGTAGCAAGGCTCCCATTTCTCCATGGCCTGTCCTGCATTTCTGGTTTTGACACTTTTTTCAGCATGGCCCTTTTGACCAAAGGGAAGTGAGACTTCTTTGTAGCGCTGATTTGCCTTTCCAGGTTGCTTGGTTGGCCAAAAAGGGCGTATGCGTTTTTTCCTGAATATATTCAGGAAAAAACGCATACGCCCTTTTTGGCCAAGGGCATCATTGTCAACGTTTTGCCGCTTTTCACGTGCTTTAAAGGTGATTCGAATCTACCTCCTGAAATCTGTTTCCTGCAATTCTGCCTTGATTTCAAATCCTCTTCTTTGCCTTCCCTCAATATATTTGTGGACGAGAGTTATCATTTATAACTCTGCAGGTTTATGAATTGCAGTGCCCTGAAGCTCCATTTTACAACTCGCTTTTTTGGGAGCTGGCCGCAAAAGCGCAGGATGGCTTCAGGCCCTGTTCTGCTTCCGGGGGGCAGGCTGAGCCTGTGGTTAATTCTTCTTCCTGATGGGAAAATAGAGTGACCTGTGCCGGTCCCAACACCAAGAGCTAATCTCTCATTGGTTCCCCGTCTTCCCGTTCATCCTCAGGACAAATTGCAACCTGTACGGAACAGGAGGTTAAAGGTGCTGATGCTCCAAGTAGGGAGATTGCTAGTAAAGTGGCTGGAATGGCGAACCCGAGCACAAGGAGATGAGAAATGAGGTGCGTTTTAGAAACCTTTCCCCATCACAAGGTGTACCATCTTCTGGGTTTCTCATGCATGTTTTCAATGTAGGAAGATGCCCTTGAACCTGGAGATTTGGGACCCATGCGATGGGTAGCACGCACTATTACTTTAAAGGGTCTGCGTTTGCTCACCCAACCTCACGAAACCTCTCAGCCCCAAGAGTGTCCACCCTTATGTCTCATCCAGCTGTGGGTCTAGATATGATCAATCCAGGTTGCATCACAGCCCCTGAACGAATTGTGTAAGAATTTCTCTCTCTTTCCCTGTCTTTGTTTCATGGGTTTTTAAAAGTAATTTATTTTTATAATGGGGTTTAGCTGCTTTTCACGGCTGTGTTTATGCCGCTTTACACCCACTTGACACACTAACAGAGAGATATCAATACATAGGTTTTAAGATTTTTACTAGTCAGATATATTCTTGTGCGGTGAATCGGGCGTGTTGAGTCCAGTTCTCTGAGTAAGGAGTAGGTCTTGTCTATTACATATTGGGTTTATGGAACGGTATCTCAGCTCATTTGAAACCCTTGTTTTATGTATCACCCCACCTGACCTTTCCTGTTAAGCAGCCATAGTGTGTTTTCTGCATGTGTGACTCTGTTCTGTTTTGTAATTCAGTTCAAGTGTAACGGTTTTTACATTCCCTCTATAAGTGACACCTTATGAGAAGTGTCCTTTTTTGTGTGAATTATTTCACTTAGAATCGTCGTACCTAAATCCACTCATCATGCTGCTACTCGCCTTATGACATTGATTTCATGGCTGAGTGATATTCCATTGAACATAAGGACCACCACTTTTTTATCCATTTTTCGCTTTCCTGGGATATTTAAGGTGGAATGAAGTGGAGGTCCTTGTCAACAGAGCAGCCCTAAACTTTGGGGTGCTTGTGTCTTGCTGATTTTCAATATTCCCACTTTATACCCCCATGCGTGGAAGTGCCCTATGCTCTCTAAGCTGTGTTTTTTAGATGTTTCAGGACACACCGTACCCTTCTCCAGAGTGGCTGTTGGCAATTTACATCCCGCCCATCAGTGTAGCAAGGCTCCCATTTCTCCATGGCCTGTCCTGCATTTCTGGTTTTGACACTTTTTTCAGCATGGCCCTTTTGACCGATGGGAAGTGAGACTTCTTTGTAGCGCTGATTTGCCTTTCCAGGTTGCTTGGTTGGCCAAAAAGGGCGTATGCGTTTTTTCCTGAATATATTCAGGAAAAAACGCATACGCCCTTTTTGGCCAAGGGCATCATTGTCAACGTTTTGCCGCTTTTCACGTGCTTTAAAGGCGATTCGAATCTACCTCCTGAAATCTGTTTCCTGCCATTCTGCCTTGATTTCAAATCCTCTTCTTTGCCTTCCCTCAATATATTTGTGGACGAGAGTTATCATTTATAACTCTGCAGGTTTGTGAATTGCAGTGCCCTGCAGCTCCATTTTACAACTCGCTTTTTTGGGAGCTGGCCGCAAAAGCGCAGGATGGCTTCAGGCCCTGTTCTGGTTCCGGGGGACAGGCTGAGCCTGTGGTTAATTCTTCTTCCTGATGGGAAAATAGAGTGACCTGTGCCTGTCCCAACACCAAGAGCTAGTCTCTCATTGGTTCCCCGTCTTCCCGTTCATCCTCAGGACAAATTGCAACCTGTACGGAACAGGAGGTTAAAGGTGCTGATGCTCCAAGTAGGGAGATTGTTAGAAAAGTGGCTGGAATGGCGAACCCGAGCACAAGGAGATGAGAAATGAGGTGCGTTTTAGAAACCTTTCCCCATCACACGGTGTACCATCTTCTGGGTTTCTCATGCATGTGTTCGATGTAGGAAGATGCCCTTGAAACTGGAGATATGGGACCCATGCGATGGGTAGCACGCAGTATTACTTTAAAGGGTCTGCGTTTGCTCACCCAACCTCACCAAACCTCTCAGCCCCAAGAGTGTCCACCCTTATGTCTCATCCAGCTGTGGGTCTAGATATGGTCAATCCAGGTTGCATCACAGCCCCTGAACGAATTGTGTAAGAATTTCTCTCTCTTTCCCTGTCTTTGTTTCATGGGTTTTTAAAAGTAATTTATTTTTATAATGGGGTTTAGCTGCTTTTCACGGCTGTGTTTATGCCGCTTTACACCCACTTGACACACTAACAGAGAGATATCAATACATAGGTTTTAAGATTATTACTAGTCAGATATATTCTCGTGCGGTGAATCGGGCGTGTTGAGTCCAGTTCTCTGAGCAAGGAGTAGGTCTTGTCTGTTACATATTGGGTTTATGGAACGGTATCTGAGCTAATTTGAAACTCTTGTTTTATGTATCACCCCACCTCACCTTTCCCGTTAAGCAGCCATAGTGTGTTTTCTGCATGTGTGACTCTGTTCTGTTTTGTAATTCAGTTCAAGTGTAACGGTTTTTATATTCCCTCTATAAGTGACACCTTATGAGAAGTGTCCTTTTCTGTGTGACTTATTTCACTTAGAATCGTCGTACCTAAATCCACTCATCATGCTGCTACTAGCCTTATGACATTGATTTCATGGCTGAGTGATATTCCATTGTACATAAGGACCACAACTTTTTTATCCATTTTTCGCTTTCCTGGGATGTTTCAGGTGGAATGAAGTGGAGGTCCTTGTCAACAGAGCAGCCCTAAACTTTGGGGTGCTTGTGTCTTGCTGATTTTCAATATTCCCACTTTATACCCCCATGCGTGGAAGTGCCCTATGCTCTCTAAGCTGTGTTTTTTAGATGTTTCAGGACACACCGTACCCTTCTCCAGAGTGGCTGTTGGCAATTTACATCCCGCCCATCAGTGTAGCAAGGCTCCCATTTCTCCATGGCCTGTCCTGCATTTCTGGTTTTGAAACTTTTTTCAGCATGGCCCTTTTGACCGATGGGAAGTGAGACTTCTTTGTAGCGCTGATTTGCCTTTCCAGGTTGCTTGGTTGGCCAAAAAGGGCGTATGCGTTTTTTCCTGAATATATTCAGGAAAAAACGCATACGCCCTTTTTGGCCAAGGGCATCATTGTCAACGTTTTGCCGCTTTTCACGTGCTTTAAAGGCGATTCGAATCTACCTCCTGAAATCTGTTTCCTGCAATTCTGCCTTGATTTCAAATCCTCTTCTTTGCCTTCCCTCAATATATTTGTGGACGAGAGTTATCATTTATAACTCTGCAGGTTTATGAATTGCAGTGCCCTGAAGCTCCATTTTACAACTCGCTTTTTTGGGAGCTGGCCGCAAAAGCGCAGGATGGCTTCAGGCCCTGTTCTGCTTCCGGGGGGCAGGCTGAGCCTGTGGTTAACTCTCCTTCCTGATGGGAAAATAGAGTGACCTGTGCCGGTCCCAACACCAAGAGCTAGTCTCTCATTGGTTCCCCGTCTTCCCGTTCATCCTCAGGACAAATTGCAACCTGTACGGAACAGGAAGTTAAAGGTGCTGATGCTCCAAGTAGGGAGATTGCTAGTAAAGTGGCTGGAATGGCGAACCCGAGCACAAGGAGATGAGAAATGAGGTGCGTTTTAGAAACCTTTCCCCATCACACGGTGTATCATCTTCTGGGTTTCTCATGCATGTTTTCGATGTAGGAAGATGCCCTTGAACCTGGAGATTTGGGACCCATGCGATGGGTAGCACGTAGTATTACTTTAAAGGGTCTGCGTTTGCTCACCCAACCTCACCAAACCTCTCAGCCCCAAGAGTGTCCACCCTTATGTCTCATCCAGCTGTGGGTCTAGATATGGTCAATCCAGGTTGCATCACAGCCCCTGAACGAATTGTGTAAGAATTTCTCTCTCTTTCACTGTCTTTGTTTCATGGGTTTTGAAAAGTAATTTATTTTTATAATGGGGTTTAGCTGCTTTTCACGGCTGTGTTTATGCCGCTTTACACCCACTTGACACACTAACAGAGAGATATCAATACATAGGTTTTAAGATTTTTACTAGTCAGATATATTCTTGTGCGGTGAATCGGGCGTGTTGAGTCCAGTTCTCTGAGTAAGGAGTAGGTCTTGTCTATTACATATTGGGTTTATGGAACGGTATCTGAGCTAATTTGAAACTCTTGTTTTATGTATCACCCCAACTCACCTTTCCCGTTAAGCAGCCATAGTGTGTTTTCTGCATGTGTGACTCTGTTCTGTTTTGTAATTCAGTTCAAGTGTAACGGTTTTTACATTCCCTCTATAAGTGACACCTTATGAGAAGTGTCCTTTTTTGTGTGAATTATTTCACTTAGAATCGTCGTACCTAAATCCACTCATCATGCTGCTACTCGCCTTATGACATTGATTTCATGGCTGAGTGATATTCCATTGAACATAAGGACCACCACTTTTTTATCCATTTTTCGCTTTCCTGGGATATTTAAGGTGGAATGAAGTGGAGGTCCTTGTCAACAGAGCAGCCCTAAACTTTGGGGTGCTTGTGTCTTGCTGATTTTCAATATTCCCACTTTATACCCCCATGCGTGGAAGTGCCCTATGCTCTCTAAGCTGTGTTTTTTAGATGTTTCAGGACACACCGTACCCTTCTCCAGAGTGGCTGTTGGCAATTTACATCCCGCCCATCAGTGTAGCAAGGCTCCCATTTCTCCATGGCCTGTCCTGCATTTCTGGTTTTGACACATTTTTCAGCATGGCCCTTTGACCGATGGGAAGCGAGACTTCTTTGTAGCGCTGATTTGCCTTTCCAGGTTGCTTGGTTGGCCAAAAAGGGCGTATGCGTTTTTTCCTGAATATATTCAGGAAAAAACGCATACGCCCTTTTTGGCCAAGGGCATCATTGTCAACGTTTTGCCGCTTTTCACGTGCTTTAAAGGCGATTCGAATCTACCTCCTGAAATCTGTTTCCTGCAATTCTGCCTTGATTTCAAATCCTCTTCTTTGCCTTCCCTCAATATATTTGTGGACGAGAGTTATCATTTATAACTCTGCAGGTTTGTGAATTGCAGTGCCCTGAAGCTCCGTTTTACAACTCGCTTTTTTGGGAGCTGGCCGCAAAAGCTCAGGATGGCTTCAGGCCCTGTTCTGGTTCCGGGGGGCAGGCTGAGCCTGTGGTTAATTCTTCTTCCTGATGGGAAAATAGAGTGACCTCTGCCTGTCCCAACACCAAGAGCTAGTCTCTCATTGGTTCCCCGTCTTCCCGTTCATCCTCAGGACAAATTGCAACCTGTACGGTACAAGAGGTTAAAGGTGCTGATGCTCCAAGTAGGGAGATTGCTAGTAAAGTGGCTGGAATGGCGAACCCGAGCACAAGGAGATGAGAAATGAGGTGCGTTTTAGAAACCTTTCTCCATCACACGGTGTACCATCTTCTGGGTTTCTCATGCATGGTTTCGATGTAGGAAGATGCCCTTTAACCTGGAGATTTGGGACCCATGCGATGGGTAGCACGCAGTATTACTTTAAAGGGTCTGCGTTTGCTCACCCAAGCTCACCAAACCTCTCAGCCCCAAGAGTGTCCACCCTTATGTCTCATCCAGCTGTGGGTCTAGATATGGTCAATCCAGGTTGCATCAGAGCCCCTGAACGAATTGTGTAAGAATTTCTCTCTCTTTCCCTGTCTTTGTTTCATGGGTTTTTAAAAGTAATTTATTTTTATAATGCGGTTTAGCTGCTTTTCACGGCTGTGTTTATGCCGCTTTACACCCACTAGACACACTAACAGAGAGATATCAATACATAGGTTTTAAGATTATTACTAGTCAGATATATTCTTGTGCGGTGAATCGGGCGTGTAGAGTCCAGTTCTCTGAGCAAGGAGTAGGTCTTGTCTATTACATATTGGGTTTATGGAACGGTATCTGAGCTAATATGAAACTCTTGTTTTATGTATCACCCCACCTCACCTTTCCCGTTAAGCAGCCATAGTGTGTTTTCTGCATGTGTGACTCTGTTCTGTTTTGTAATTCAGTTCAAGCGTAACGGTTTTTACATTCCCTCTGTAAGTGACACCTTATGAGAAGTGTCCTTTTCTGTGTGACTTATTTCACTTAGAATCGTCGTACCTAAGTCCACTCATCATGCTGCTACTAGCCTTATGACATTGATTTCATGGCTGAGTGATATTCCATTGTACATAAGGACCACAACTTTTTTATCCATTTTTCGCTTTCCTGGGATATTTAAGGTGGAATGAAGGGGAGGTCCTTGTCAACAGAGCAGCCCTAAACTTTGGGGTGCTTGTGTCTTGTGATTTTCAATTTTCCCACTTTATACCCCCATGCGTGGAAGTGCCCTATGCTCTCTAAGCTGTGTTTTTTAGATGTTTCAGGACACACCGTACCCTTCTCCAGAGTGGCTGTTGGCAATTTACATCCCGCCCATCAGTGTAGCAAGGCTCCCATTTCTCCATGGCCTGTCCTGCATTTCTGGTTTTGACACTTTTTTCAGCATGGCCCTTTTGACCGATGGGAAGCGAGACTTCTTTGTAGCGCTGATTTGCCTTTCCAGGTTGCTTGGTTGGCCAAAAAGGGCGTATGCGTTTTTTCCTGAATATATTCAGGAAAAAACGCATACGCCCTTTTTGGCCAAGGGCATCATTGTCAACGTTTTGCCGCTTTTCATGTGCTTTAAAGGCGATTCGAATCTACCTCCTGAAATCTCTTTCCTGCAATTCTGCCTTGATTTCAAATCCTCTTCTTTGCCTTCCCTCAATATATTTGGGGACGAGAGTTATCATTTATAACTCTGCAGGTTTGTGAATTGCAGTGCCCTGAAGCTCCATTTTACAACTCGCTTTTTTGGGAGCTGGCCGCAAAAGCGCAGGATGGCTTCAGGCCCGGTTCTGGTTCCGGGGGGCAGGCTGAGCCTGTGGTTAATTCTTCTTCCTGATGGGAAAATAGAGTGACCTGTTCTTATCCCAACACCAAGAGCTAGTCTCTCATTGGTTCCCCGTCTTCCCGTTCATCCTCAGGACAAATTGCAACCTGTACGGAACAGGAGGTTAAAGGTGCTGATGCTCCAAGTAGGGAGATTGTTAGAAAAGTGGCTGGAATGGCGAACCCAAGCACAAGGAGATGAGAAATGAGGTGCGTTTTAGAAACCTTTCCCCATCACACGGTGTACCATCTTCTGGGTTTCTCATGCATGGTTTCGATGTAGGAAGATGCCCTTTAACCTGGAGATTTGGGACCCATGCGATGGGTAGCACGCAGTATTACTTTAAAGGGTCTGCGTTTGCTCACCCAAGCTCACCAAACCTCTCAGCCCCAAGAGTGTCCACCCTTATGTCTCATCCAGCTGTGGGTCTAGATATGGTCAATCCAGGTTGCATCAGAGCCCCTGAACGAATTGTGTAAGAATTTCTCTCTCTTTCCCTGTCTTTGTTTCATGGGTTTTTAAAAGTAATTTATTTTTATAATGCGGTTTAGCTGCTTTTCACGGCTGTGTTTATGCCGCTTTACACCCACTAGACACACTAACAGAGAGATATCAATACATAGGTTTTAAGATTATTACTAGTCAGATATATTCTTGTGCGGTGAATCGGGCGTGTAGAGTCCAGTTCTCTGAGCAAGGAGTAGGTCTTGTCTATTACATATTGGGTTTATGGAACGGTATCTGAGCTAATTTGAAACTCTTGTTTTATGTATCACCCCACCTCACCTTTCCCGTTAAGCAGCCATAGTGTGTTTTCTGCATGTGTGACTCTGTTCTGTTTTGTAATTCAGTTCAAGCGTAACGGTTTTTACATTCCCTCTGTAAGTGACACCTTATGAGAAGTGTCCTTTTCTGTGTGACTTATTTCACTTAGAATCGTCGTACCTAAATCCACTCATCATGCTGCTACTAGCCTTATGACATTGATTTCATGGCTGAGTGATATTCCATTGTACATAAGGACCACAACTTTTTTATCCATTTTTCGCTTTCCTGGGATATTTAAGGTGGAATGAAGTGGAGGTCCTTGTCAACAGAGCAGCCCTAAACTTTGGGGTGCTTGTGTCTTGCTGATTTTCAATTTTCCCAGTTTATACCCCCATGCGTGGAAGTGCCCTATGCTCTCTAAGCTGTGTTTTTTAGATGTTTCAGGACACACCGTACCCTTCTCCAGAGTGGCTGTTGGCAATTTACATCCCGCCCATCAGTGTAGCAAGGCTCCCATTTCTCCATGGCCTGTCCTGCATTTCTGGTTTTGACACATTTTTCAGCATGGCCCTTTTGACCGATGGGAAGCGAGACTTCTTTGTAGCGCTGATTTGCCTTTCCAGGTTGCTTGGTTGGCCAAAAAGGGCGTATGCGTTTTTTCCTGAATATATTCAGGAAAAAACGCATACGCCCTTTTTGGCCAAGGGCATCATTGTCAACGTTTTGCCGCTTTTCACGTGCTTTAAAGGCGATTCGAATCCACCTCCTGAAATCTGTTTCCTGCAATTCTGCCTTGATTTCAAATCCTCTTCTTTGCCTTCCCTCAATATATTTGTGGACGAGAGTTATCATTTATAACTCTGCAGGTTTGTGAATTGCAGTGCCCTGAAGCTCCGTTTTACAACTCGCTTTTTTGGGAGCTGGCCGCAAAAGCTCAGGATGGCTTCAGGCCCTGTTCTGGTTCCGGGGGGCAGGCTGAGCCTGTGGTTAATTCTTCTTCCTGATGGGAAAATAGAGTGACCTCTGCCTGTCCCAACACCAAGAGCTAGTCTCTCATTGGTTCCCCGTCTTCCCGTTCATCCTCAGGACAAATTGCAACCTGTACGGTACAAGAGGTTAAAGGTGCTGATGCTCCAAGTAGGGAGATTGCTAGTAAAGTGGCTGGAATGGCAAACCCGAGCACAAGGAGATGAGAAATGAGGTGCGTTTTAGAAACCTTTCTCCATCACACGGTGTACCATCTTCTGGGTTTCTCATGCATGGTTTCGATGTAGGAAGATGCCCTTTAACCTGGAGATTTGGGACCCATGCGATGGGTAGCACGCAGTATTACTTTAAAGGGTCTGCGTTTGCTCACCCAAGCTCACCAAACCTCTCAGCCCCAAGAGTGTCCACCCTTATGTCTCATCCAGCTGTGGGTCTAGATATGGTCAATCCAGGTTGCATCAGAGCCCCTGAACGAATTGTGTAAGAATTTCTCTCTCTTTCCCTGTCTTTGTTTCATGGGTTTTTAAAAGTAATTTATTTTTATAATGGGGTTTAGCTGCTTTTCACGGCTGTGTTTATGCCGCTTTACACCCACTTGACACACTAACAGAGAGATATCAATACATAGGTTTTAAGATTATTACTAGTCAGATATATTCTTGTGCGGTGAATCGGGCGTGTTGAGTCCAGTTCTCTGAGCAAGGAGTAGGTCTTGTCTATTACATATTGGGTTTATGGAATGGTATCTGAGCTAATTTGAAACTCTTGTTTTATGTATCACCCCACCTCACCTTTCCCGTTAAGCAGCCATAGTGTGTTTTCTGCATGTGTGACTCTGTTCTGTTTTGTAATTCAGTTCAAGTGTAACGGTTTTTACATTCCCTCTATAAGTGACACCTTATGAGAGGTGTCCTTTTCTGTGTGACTTATTTCACTTAGAATCGTCGTACCTAAATCCACTCATCATGCTGCTACTAGCCTTATGACATTGATTTCATGGCTGAGTGATATTCCATTGTACATAAGGACCACAACTTTTTTATGCATTTTTCACTTTCCTGGGATATTTAAGGTGGAATGAAGTGGAGGTCCTTGTCAACAGAGCAGCCCTAAACTTTGGGGTGCTTGTGTCTTGCTGATTTTCAATTTTCCCACTTTATACCCCCATGCGTGGAAGTGCCCTATGCTCTCTAAGCTGTGTTTTTTAGATGTTTCAGGACACACCGTACCCTTCTCCAGAGTGGCTGTTGGCAATTTACATCCCGCCCATCAGTGTAGCAAGGCTCCCATTTCTCCATGGCCTGTCCTGCATTTCTGGTTTTGACACTTTTTTCAGCATGGCCCTTTTGACCGATGGGAAGCGAGACTTCTTTGTAGCGCTCATTTGCCTTTCCAGGTTGCTTGGTTGGCCAAAAAGGGCGTATGCGTTTTTTCCTGAATATATTCAGGAAAAAACGCATACGCCCTTTTTGGCCAAGGGCATCATTGTCAACGTTTTGCCGCTTTTCATGTGCTTTAAAGGCGATTCGAATCTACCTCCTGAAATCTCTTTCCTGCAATTCTGCCTTGATTTCAAATCCTCTTCTTTGCCTTCCCTCAATATATTTGGGGACGAGAGTTATCATTTATAACTCTGCAGGTTTGTGAATTGCAGTGCCCTGAAGCTCCATTTTACAACTCGCTTTTTTGGGAGCTGGCCGCAAAAGCGCAGGATGGCTTCAGGCCCGGTTCTGGTTCCGGGGGGCAGGCTGAGCCTGTGGTTAATTCTTCTTCCTGATGGGAAAATAGAGTGACCTGTTCTTATCCCAACACCAAGAGCTAGTCTCTCATTGGTTCCCCGTCTTCCCGTTCATCCTCAGGACAAATTGCAACCTGTACGGAACAGGAGGTTAAAGGTGCTGATGCTCCAAGTAGGGAGATTGTTAGAAAAGTGGCTGGAATGGCGAACTCAAGCACAAGGAGATGAGAAATGAGGTGCGTTTTAGAAACCTTTCCCCATCACAACGTGTACCATCTTCTGGGTTTCTCATGCATGTTTTCGATGTAGGAAGATGCCCTTGAACCTGGAGATTTGGGACCCATGCGATGGGTAGCACGCAGTATTACTTTAAAGGGTCTGCGTTTGCTCACCCAACCTCACCAAACCTCTCAGCCCCAAGAGTGTCCACCCTTATGTCTCATCCAGCTGTGGGTCTAGATATGATCAATCCAGGTTGCATCACAGCCCCTGAACGAATTGTGTAAGAATTTCTCTCTCTTTCCCTGTCTTTGTTTCATGGGTTTTTAAAAGTAATTTATTTTCATAATGGGGTTTAGCTGCTTTTCACGGCTGTGTTTATGCCGCTTTACACCCACTTGACACACTAACAGAGAGATATCAATACATAGGTTTTAAGATTATTACTAGTCAGATATATTCTCGTGCGGTGAATCGGGCGTCTTGAGTCCAGTTCTCTGAGCAAGGAGTAGGTCTTGTCTGTTCCATATTGGGTTTATGGAACAGTATCTGAGCTAATTTGAAACTCTTGTTTTATGTATCACACCACCTCACCTTTCCCGTTAAGCAGCCATAGTGTGTTTTCTGCATGTGTGACTCTGTTCTGTTTTGTAATTCAGTTCAAGTGTAACGGTTTTTACATTCCCTCTATAAGTGACACCTTATGAGAAGTGTCCTTTTTTGTGTGAATTATTTCACTTAGAATCGTCGTACCTAAATCCACTCATCATGCTGCTACTCGCCTTATGACATTGATTTCATGGCTGAGTGATATTCCATTGTACATAAGGACCACCACTTTTTTATCCATTTTTCGCTTTCCTGGGATATTTAAGGTGGAATGAAGTGGAGGTCCTTGTCAACAGAGCAGCCCTAAACTTTGGGGTGCTTGTGTCTTGCTGATTTTCAATATTCCCACTTTATACCCCCATGCGTGGAAGTGCCCTATGCTCTCTAAGCTGTGTTTTTTAGATGTTTCAGGACACACCGTACCCTTCTCCAGAGTGGCTGTTGGCAATTTACATCCCGCCCATCAGTGTAGCAAGGCTCCCATTTCTCCATGGCCTGTCCTGCATTTCTGGTTTTGACACTTTTTTCAGCATGGCCCTTTTGACCGATGGGAAGCGAGACTTCTTTGTAGCGCTGATTTGCCTTTCCAGGTTGCTTGGTTGGCCAAAAAGGGCGTATGCGTTTTTTCCTGAATATATTCAGGAAAAAACGCATACGCCCTTTTTGGCCAAGGGCATCATTGTCAACGTTTTGCCGCTTTTCATGTGCTTTAAAGGCGATTCGAATCTACCTCCTGAAATCTCTTTCCTGCAATTCTGCCTTGATTTCAAATCCTCTTCTTTGCCTTCCCTCAATATATTTGTGGACGAGAGTTATCATTTATAACTCTGCAGGTTTGTGAATTGCAGTGCCCTGAAGCTCCATTTTACAACTCGCTTTTTTGGGAGCTGGCCGCAAAAGCGCAGGATGGCTTCAGGCCCTGTTCTGGTTCCGGGGGGCAGGCTGAGCCTGTGGTTAATTCTTCTTCCTGATGGGAATAGAGTGACCTGTGCCTGTCCCAACACCAAGAGCTAGTCTCTCATTGGTTCCCCGTCTTCCCGTTCATCCTCAGGACAAATTGCAACCTGTACGGAACAGGAGGTTAAAGGTGCTGATGCTCCAAGTAGGGAGATTGCTAGTAAAGTGGCTGGAATGGCGAACCCGAGCACAAGGAGATGAGAAATGAGGTGCGTTTTAGAAACCTTTCCCCATCACACGGTGTACCATCTTCTGGGTTTCTCATGCATGTTTTCGATGTAGGAAGATGCCCTTGAACCTGGAGATTTGGGACCCATGCGATGGTAGCACGCAGTATTACTTTAAAGGGTCTGCGTTTGCTCACCCAACCTCACCAAACCTCTCAGCCCCAAGAGTGTCCACCCTTATGTCTCATCCAGCTGTGGGTCTAGATATGATCAATCCAGGTTGCATCACAGCCCCTGAACGAATGGTGTAAGAATTTCTCTCTCTTTCCCTGTCTTTGTTTCATGGGTTTTTAAAAGTAATTTATTTTTATAATGGGGTTTAGCTGCTTTTCATGGCTGTGTTTATGCCGCTTTACACCCACTTGACACACTTACAGAGAGATATCAATACATAGGTTTTAAGATGATTACTAGTCAGATATAATCTTGTGCGGTGAATCGGGCGTGTTGAGTCCAGTTCTCTGAGCAAGGAGTAGGTCTTGTCTATTACATATTGGGTTTATGGAACGGTATCTGAGCTAATTTGAAACTCTTGTTTTATGTATCACCCCAACTCACCTTTCCCTTTAAGCAGACATAGTGTGTTTTCTGCATGTGTGCCTCTGTTCTGTTTTGTAATTCAGTTCAAGTGTAACGGTTTTTACATTCCCTCTATAAGTGACACCTTATGAGAAGTGTCCTTTTCTGTGTGACTTATTTCACTTAGAATCGTCGTACCTAAATCCACTCATCATGCTGCTACTCGCCTTATGACATTGATTTCATGGCTGAGTGATATTCCATTGTACATAAGGACCACAACTTTTTTATGCATTTTTCACTTTCCTGGGATATTTAAGGTGGAATGAAGTGGAGGTCCTTGTCAACAGAGCAGCCCTAAACTTTGGGGTGCTTGTGTCTTGCTGATTTTCAATTTTCCCACTTTATACCCCCATGCGTGGAAGTGCCCTATGCTCTCTAAGCTGTGTTTTTTAGATGTTTCAGGACACACCGTACCCTTCTCCAGAGTGGCTGTTGGAAATTTACATCCCGCCCATCAGTGTAGCAAGGCTCCCATTTCTCCATGGCCTGTCCTGCATTTCTGGTTTTGACACTTTTTTCAGCATGGCCCTTTTGACCGATGGGAAGCGAGACTTCTTTGTAGCGCTGATTTGCCTTTCCAGGTTGCTTGGTTGGCCAAAAAGGGCGTATGCGTTTCTTCCTGAATATATTCAGGAAGAAACGCATACGCCCTTTTTGGCCAAGGGCATCATTGTCAACGTTTTGCCGCTTTTCATGTGCTTTAAAGGCGATTCGAATCTACCTCCTGAAATCTGTTTCCTGCAATTCTGCCTTGATTTCAAATCCTCTTCTTTGCCTTCCCTCAATATATTTGTGGACGAGAGTTATCATATATAACTCTGCAGGTTTTTGAATTGCAGGGCCCTGAAGCTCCATTTTACAACTCGCTTTTTGGGAGCTGGCCGCAGAAGCGCAGGATGGCTTCAGGCCCTGTTCTGGTTCCGGGGGGCAGGCTGAGCCTGTGGTTAATTCTTCTTCCTGATGGGAAAATAGAGTGACCTGTTCTTATCCCAACACCAAGAGCTAGTCTCTCATTGGTTCCCCGTCTTCCCGTTCATCCTCAGGACAAATTGCAACCTGTACGGAACAGGAGGTTAAAGGTGCTGATGCTCCAAGTAGGGAGATTGCTAGTAAAGTGGCTGGAATGGCGAACCCGAGCACAAGGAGATGAGAATTGAGGTGCGTTTTAGAAACCTTTCCCCATCACACGGTGTACCATCTTCTGGGTTTCTCATGCATGTTTTCGATGTAGGAAGATGCCCTTGAACCTGGAGATTTGGGACCCATGCGATGGTAGCACGCAGTATTACTTTAAAGGGTCTGCGTTTGCTCACCCAACCTCACCAAACCTCTCAGCCCCAAGAGTGTCCACCCTTATGTCTCATCCAGCTGTGGGTCTAGATATGGTCAATCCAGGTTGCATCACAGCCCCTGAACGAATTGTGTAAGAATTTCTCTCTCTTTCCCTGTCTTTGTTTCATGGGTTTTTAAAAGTAATTTATTTTTATAATAGGGTTTAGCTGCTTTTCACGGCTGTGTTTATGCCGCTTTACACCCACTTGACACACTTACAGAGAGATATCAATACATAGGTTTTAAGATTATTACTAGTCAGATATAATCTTGTGCGGTGAATCGGGCGTGTTGAGTCCAGTTCTCTGAGCAAGGAGTAGGTCTTGTCTATTACATATTGGGTTTATGGAACGGTATCTGAGCTAATTTGATACTCTTGTTTTATGTATCACCCCACCTCATCTTTCCCTTTAAGCAGACATAGTGTGTTTTCTGCATGTGTGCCTCTGTTCTGTTTTGTAATTCAGTTCATGTGTAACGGCTTTTACATTCCCTCTATAAGTGACACCTTATGAGAAGTGTCCTTTTCTGTGTGACTTATTTCACTTAGAATCGTCGTACCTAAGTCCACTCATCATGCTGCTACTAGCCTTATGACATTGATTTCATGGCTGAGTGATATTCCATTGTACATAAGGACCACAACTTTTTTATCCATTTTTCGCTTTCCTGGGATATTTAAGGTGGAATGAAGTGGAGGTCCTTGTCAACAGAGCAGCCCTAAAGTTTGGGGTGCTTGTGTCTTGTGATTTTCAATTTTCCCACTTTATACCCCCATGCGTGGAAGTGCCCTATGCTCTCTAAGCTGTGTTTTTTAGATGTTTCAGGACACACCGTACCCTTCTCCAGAGTGGCTGTTGGCAATTTACATCCCGCCCATCAGTGTAGCAAGGCTCCCATTTCTCCATGGCCTGTCCTGCATTTCTGGTTTTGACACTTTTTTCAGCATGGCCCTTTTGACCGATGGGAAGCGAGACTTCTTTGTAGCGCTGATTTGCCTTTCCAGGTTGCTTGGTTGGCCAAAAAGGGCGTATGCGTTTTTTCCTGAATATATTCAGGAAAAAACGCATACGCCCTTTTTGGCCAAGGGCATCATTGTCAACGTTTTGCCGCTTTTCATGTGCTTTAAAGGCGATTCGAATCTACCTCCTGAAATCTCTTTCCTGCAATTCTGCCTTGATTTCAAATCCTCTTCTTTGCCTTCCCTCAATATATTTGGGGACGAGAGTTATCATTTATAACGCTGCAGGTTTGTGAATTGCAGTGCCCTGAAGCTCCATTTTACAACTCGCTTTTTTGGGAGCTGGCCGCAAAAGCGCAGGATGGCTTCAGGCCCGGTTCTGGTTCCGGGGGGCAGGCTGAGCCTGTGGTTAATTCTTCTTCCTGATGGGAAAATAGAGTGACCTGTTCTTATCCCAACACCAAGAGCTAGTCTCTCATTGGTTCCCCGTCTTCCCGTTCATCCTCAGGACAAATTGCAACCTGTACGGAACAGGAGGTTAAAGGTGCTGATGCTCCAAGTAGGGAGATTGTTAGAAAAGTGGCTGGAATGGCGAACCCAAGCACAAGGAGATGAGAAATGAGGTGCGTTTTAGAAACCTTTCCCCATCACAACGTGTACCATCTTCTGGGTTTCTCATGCATGTTTTCGATGTAGGAAGATGCCCTTGAACCTGGAGATTTGGGACCCATGCGATGGGTAGCACGCAGTATTACTTTAAAGGGTCTGCGTTTGCTCACCCAACCTCACCAAACCTCTCAGCCCCAAGAGTGTCCACCCTTATGTCTCATCCAGCTGTGGGTCTAGATATGATCAATCCAGGTTGCATCACAGCCCCTGAACGAATTGTGTAAGAATTTCTCTCTCTTTCCCTGTCTTTGTTTCATGGGTTTTTAAAAGTAATTTATTTTTATAATGGGGTTTAGCTGCTTTTCACGGCTGTGTTTATGCCGCTTTACACCCACTTGACACACTAACAGAGAGATATCAATACATAGGTTTTAAGATTATTACTAGTCAGATATATTCTCGTGCGGTGAATCGGGCGTGTTGAGTCCAGTTCTCTGAGCAAGGAGTAGGTCTTGTCTGTTCCATATTGGGTTTATGGAACAGTATCTGAGCTAATTTGAAACTCTTGTTTTATGTGTCACCCCACCTCACCTTTCCCGTTAAGCAGCCATAGTGTGTTTTCTGCATGTGTGACTCTGTTCTGTTTTGTAATTCAGTTCAAGTGTAACGGTTTTTACATTCCCTCTATAAGTGACACCTTATGAGAAGTGTCCTTTTTTGTGTGAATTATTTCACTTAGAATCGTCGTACCTAAATCCACTCATCATGCTGCTACTCGCCTTATGACATTGATTTCATGGCTGAGTGATATTCCATTGTACATAAGGACCACCACTTTTTTATCCATTTTTCGCTTTCCTGGGATATTTAAGGTGGAATGAAGTGGAGGTCCTTGTCAACAGAGCAGCCCTAAACTTTGGGGTGCTTGTGTCTTGCTGATTTTCAATATTCCCACTTTATACCCCCATGCGTGGAAGTGCCCTATGCTCTCTAAGCTGTGTTTTTTAGATGTTTCAGGACACACCGTACCCTTCTCCAGAGTGGCTGTTGGCAATTTACATCCCGCCCATCAGTGTAGCAAGGCTCCCATTTCTCCATGGCCTGTCCTGCATTTCTGGTTTTGACACTTTTTTCAGCATGGCCCTTTTGACCGATGGGAAGCGAGACTTCTTTGTAGCGCTGATTTGCCTTTCCAGGTTGCTTGGTTGGCCAAAAAGGGCGTATGCGTTTTTTCCTGAATATATTCAGGAAAAAACGCATACGCCCTTTTTGGCCAAGGGCATCATTGTCAACGTTTTGCCGCTTTTCATGTGCTTTAAAGGCGATTCGAATCTACCTCCTGAAATCTCTTTCCTGCAATTCTGCCTTGATTTCAAATCCTCTTCTTTGCCTTCCCTCAATATATTTGGGGACGAGAGTTATCATTTATAACTCTGCAGGTTTGTGAATTGCAGTGCCCTGAAGCTCCATTTTACAACTCGCTTTTTTGGGAGCTGGCCGCAAAAGCGCAGGATGGCTTCAGGCCCTGTTCTGGTTCCGGGGGGCAGGCTGAGCCTGTGGTTAATTCTTCTTCCTGATGGGAATAGAGTGACCTGTGCCTGTCCCAACACCAAGAGCTAGTCTCTCATTGGTTCCCCGTCTTCCCGTTCATCCTCAGGACAAATTGCAACCTGTACGGAACAGGAGGTTAAAGGTGCTGATGCTCCAAGTAGGGAGATTGTTAGAAAAGTGGCTGGAATGGCGAACCCAAGCACAAGGAGATGAGAAATGAGGTGCGTTTTAGAAACCTTTCCCCATCACACGGTGTACCATCTTCTGGGTTTCTCATGCATGTGTTCGATGAAGGAAGATGCCCTTGAACCTGGAGATTTGGGACCCATGCGATGGGTAGCACGCAGTATTACTTTAAAGGGTCTGCGTTTGCTCACCCAACCTCACCAAACCTCTCAGCCCCAAGAGTGTCCACCCTTATGTCTCATCCAGCTGTGGGTCTAGATATGGTCAATCCAGGTTGCATCACAGCCCCTGAACGAATTGTGTAAGAATTTCTCTCTCTTTCCCTGTCTTTGTTTCATGGGTTTTTAAAAGTAATTTATTTTTATAATGGGGTTTAGCTGCTTTTCACGGCTGTGTTTATGCTGCTTTACACCCACTTGACACACTAACAGAGAGATATCAATACATAGGTTTTATGATTATTACTTGTCAGATATATTCTTGTGCGGTATATCAGGCGTGTTCAGTCCAGTTCTCTGAGCAAGGAGTAGGTCTTGTCTGTTACATATTGGGTTTCTGGAATGGTATCTGAGCTAATTTGAAACTCTTGTTTTATGTATCACCCCACCTCACCTTTCCCGTTAAGCAGCCATAGTGTGTTTTCTGCATGTGTGACTCTGTTCTGTTTTGTAATTCAGTTCAAGTGTAACGGTTTTTACATTCCCTCTATAAGTGACACCTTATGAGAAGTGTCCTTTTCTGTGTGACTTATTTCACTTAGAATCATCGTACCTAAATCCACTCATCATGCTGCTACTAGGCTTATGACATTGATTTCATGGCTGAGTGATATTCCATTGTACATAAGGACCACAACTTTTTTATCCACTTTTCGCTTTCCTTGGATGTTTCAGGTGGAATGAAGTGGAGGTCCTTGTCAACAGAGCAGCCCTAAACTTTGGGGTGCTTGTGTCTTGCTGATTTTCAATATTCCCACTTTATACCCCCATGCGTGGAAGTGCCCTATGCTCTCTAAGCTGTGTTTTTTAGATGTTTCAGGACACACCGTACCCTTCTCCAGAGTGGCTGTTGGCAATTTACATCCCGCCCATCAGTGTAGCAAGGCTCCCATTTCTCCATGGCCTGTCCTGCATTTCTGGTTTTGACACTTTTTTCAGCATGGCCCTTTTGACCGATGGGAAGCGAGACTTCTTTGTAGCGCTCATTTGCCTTTCCAGGTTGCTTGGTTGGCCAAAAAGGGCGTATGCGTTTTTTCCTGAATATATTCAGGAAAAAACGCATACGCCCTTTTTGGCCAAGGGCATCATTGTCAACGTTTTGCCGCTTTTCACGTGCTTTAAAGGCGATTCGAATCTACCTCCTGAAATCTGTTTCCTGCAATTCTGCCTTGATTTCAAATCCTCTTCTTTGCCTTCCCTCAATATATTTGTGGACGAGAGTTATCATTTATAACTCTGCAGGTTTGTGAATTGCAGTGCCCTGAAGCTCCATTTTACAACTCGCTTTTTTGGGAGCTGGCCGCAAAAGCGCAGGATGGCTTCAGGCCCTGCTCTGGTTCCGGGGGGCAGGCTGAGCCTGTGGTTAATTCTTCTTCCTGATGGGAAAATAGAGTGACCTGTGCCTGTCCCAACACCAAGAGCTAGTCTCTCATTGGTTCCCCGTCTTCCCGTTCATCCTCAGGACAAATAGCAACCTGTACGGAACAGGAGGTTAAAGGTGCTGATGCTCCAAGTAGGGAGATTGCTAGTAAAGTGGCTGGAATGGCGAACCCGAGCACAAGGAGATGAGAATTGAGGTGCGTTTTAGAAACCTTTCCCCATCACACGGTGTACCATCTTCTGGGTTTCTCATGCATGTTTTCGATGTAGGAAGATGCCCTTGAACCTGGAGATTTGGGACCCATGCGATGGTAGCACGCAGTATTACTTTAAAGGGTCTGCGTTTGCTCACCCAACCTCACCAAACCTCTCAGCCCCAAGAGTGTCCACCCTTATGTCTCATCCAGCTGTGGGTCTAGATATGGTCAATCCAGGTTGCATCACAGCCCCTGAACGAATTGTGTAAGAATTTCTCTCTCTTTCCCTGTCTTTGTTTCATGGGTTTTTAAAAGTAATTTATTTTTATAATAGGGTTTAGCTGCTTTTCACGGCTGTGTTTATGCCGCTTTACACCCACTTGACACACTTACAGAGAGATATCAATACATAGGTTTTAAGATTATTACTAGTCAGATATAATCTTGTGCGGTGAATCGGGCGTGTTGAGTCCAGTTCTCTGAGCAAGGAGTAGGTCTTGTCTATTACATATTGGGTTTATGGAACGGTATCTGAGCTAATTTGATACTCTTGTTTTATGTATCACCCCACCTCATCTTTCCCTTTAAGCAGACATAGTGTGTTTTCTGCATGTGTGCCTCTGTTCTGTTTTGTAATTCAGTTCATGTGTAACGGTTTTTACATTCCCTCTATAAGTGACACCTTATGAGAAGTGTCCTTTTCTGTGTGACTTATTTCACTTAGAATCGTCGTACCTAAGTCCACTCATCATGCTGCTACTAGCCTTATGACATTGATTTCATGGCTGAGTGATATTCCATTGTACATAAGGACCACAACTTTTTTATCCATTTTTCGCTTTCCTGGGATATTTAAGGTGGAATGAAGTGGAGGTCCTTGTCAACAGAGCAGCCCTAAAGTTTGGGGTGCTTGTGTCTTGTGATTTTCAATTTTCCCACTTTATACCCCCATGCGTGGAAGTGCCCTATGCTCTCTAAGCTGTGTTTTTTAGATGTTTCAGGACACACCGTACCCTTCTCCAGAGTGGCTGTTGGCAATTTACATCCCGCCCATCAGTGTAGCAAGGCTCCCATTTCTCCATGGCCTGTCCTGCATTTCTGGTTTTGACACTTTTTTCAGCATGGCCCTTTTGACCGATGGGAAGCGAGACTTCTTTGTAGCGCTGATTTGCCTTTCCAGGTTGCTTGGTTGGCCAAAAAGGGCGTATGCGTTTTTTCCTGAATATATTCAGGAAAAAACGCATACGCCCTTTTTGGCCAAGGGCATCATTGTCAACGTTTTGCCGCTTTTCATGTGCTTTAAAGGCGATTCGAATCTACCTCCTGAAATCTCTTTCCTGCAATTCTGCCTTGATTTCAAATCCTCTTCTTTGCCTTCCCTCAATATATTTGGGGACGAGAGTTATCATTTATAACGCTGCAGGTTTGTGAATTGCAGTGCCCTGAAGCTCCATTTTACAACTCGCTTTTTTGGGAGCTGGCCGCAAAAGCGCAGGATGGCTTCAGGCCCGGTTCTGGTTCCGGGGGGCAGGCTGAGCCTGTGGTTAATTCTTCTTCCTGATGGGAAAATAGAGTGACCTGTTCTTATCCCAACACCAAGAGCTAGTCTCTCATTGGTTCCCCGTCTTCCCGTTCATCCTCAGGACAAATTGCAACCTGTACGGAACAGGAGGTTAAAGGTGCTGATGCTCCAAGTAGGGAGATTGTTAGAAAAGTGGCTGGAATGGCGAACCCAAGCACAAGGAGATGAGAAATGAGGTGCGTTTTAGAAACCTTTCCCCATCACAACGTGTACCATCTTCTGGGTTTCTCATGCATGTTTTCGATGTAGGAAGATGCCCTTGAACCTGGAGATTTGGGACCCATGCGATGGGTAGCACGCAGTATTACTTTAAAGGGTCTGCGTTTGCTCACCCAACCTCACCAAACCTCTCAGCCCCAAGAGTGTCCACCCTTATGTCTCATCCAGCTGTGGGTCTAGATATGATCAATCCAGGTTGCATCACAGCCCCTGAACGAATTGTGTAAGAATTTCTCTCTCTTTCCCTGTCTTTGTTTCATGGGTTTTTAAAAGTAATTTATTTTTATAATGGGGTTTAGCTGCTTTTCACGGCTGTGTTTATGCCGCTTTACACCCACTTGACACACTAACAGAGAGATATCAATACATAGGTTTTAAGATTATTACTAGTCAGATATATTCTCGTGCGGTGAATCGGGCGTGTTGAGTCCAGTTCTCTGAGCAAGGAGTAGGTCTTGTCTGTTCCATATTGGGTTTATGGAACAGTATCTGAGCTAATTTGAAACTCTTGTTTTATGTGTCACCCCACCTCACCTTTCCCGTTAAGCAGCCATAGTGTGTTTTCTGCATGTGTGACTCTGTTCTGTTTTGTAATTCAGTTCAAGTGTAACGGTTTTTACATTCCCTCTATAAGTGACACCTTATGAGAAGTGTCCTTTTTTGTGTGAATTATTTCACTTAGAATCGTCGTACCTAAATCCACTCATCATGCTGCTACTCGCCTTATGACATTGATTTCATGGCTGAGTGATATTCCATTGTACATAAGGACCACCACTTTTTTATCCATTTTTCGCTTTCCTGGGATATTTAAGGTGGAATGAAGTGGAGGTCCTTGTCAACAGAGCAGCCCTAAACTTTGGGGTGCTTGTGTCTTGCTGATTTTCAATATTCCCACTTTATACCCCCATGCGTGGAAGTGCCCTATGCTCTCTAAGCTGTGTTTTTTAGATGTTTCAGGACACACCGTACCCTTCTCCAGAGTGGCTGTTGGCAATTTACATCCCGCCCATCAGTGTAGCAAGGCTCCCATTTCTCCATGGCCTGTCCTGCATTTCTGGTTTTGACACTTTTTTCAGCATGGCCCTTTTGACCGATGGGAAGCGAGACTTCTTTGTAGCGCTGATTTGCCTTTCCAGGTTGCTTGGTTGGCCAAAAAGGGCGTATGCGTTTTTTCCTGAATATATTCAGGAAAAAACGCATACGCCCTTTTTGGCCAAGGGCATCATTGTCAACGTTTTGCCGCTTTTCATGTGCTTTAAAGGCGATTCGAATCTACCTCCTGAAATCTCTTTCCTGCAATTCTGCCTTGATTTCAAATCCTCTTCTTTGCCTTCCCTCAATATATTTGGGGACGAGAGTTATCATTTATAACTCTGCAGGTTTGTGAATTGCAGTGCCCTGAAGCTCCATTTTACAACTCGCTTTTTTGGGAGCTGGCCGCAAAAGCGCAGGATGGCTTCAGGCCCTGTTCTGGTTCCGGGGGGCAGGCTGAGCCTGTGGTTAATTCTTCTTCCTGATGGGAATAGAGTGACCTGTGCCTGTCCCAACACCAAGAGCTAGTCTCTCATTGGTTCCCCGTCTTCCCGTTCATCCTCAGGACAAATTGCAACCTGTACGGAACAGGAAGTTAAAGGTGCTGATGCTCCAAGTAGGGAGATTGTTAGAAAAGTGGCTGGAATGGCGAACCCAAGCACAAGGAGATGAGAAATGAGGTGCGTTTTAGAAACCTTTCCCCATCACACGGTGTACCATCTTCTGGGTTTCTCATGCATGTGTTCGATGAAGGAAGATGCCCTTGAACCTGGAGATTTGGGACCCATGCGATGGGTAGCACGCAGTATTACTTTAAAGGGTCTGCGTTTGCTCACCCAACCTCACCAAACCTCTCAGCCCCAAGAGTGTCCACCCTTATGTCTCATCCAGCTGTGGGTCTAGATATGGTCAATCCAGGTTGCATCACAGCCCCTGAACGAATTGTGTAAGAATTTCTCTCTCTTTCCCTGTCTTTGTTTCATGGGTTTTTAAAAGTAATTTATTTTTATAATGGGGTTTAGCTGCTTTTCACGGCTGTGTTTATGCTGCTTTACACCCACTTGACACACTAACAGAGAGATATCAATACATAGGTTTTATGATTATTACTTGTCAGATATATTCTTGTGCGGTATATCAGGCGTGTTCAGTCCAGTTCTCTGAGCAAGGAGTAGGTCTTGTCTGTTACATATTGGGTTTCTGGAATGGTATCTGAGCTAATTTGAAACTCTTGTTTTATGTATCACCCCACCTCACCTTTCCCGTTAAGCAGCCATAGTGTGTTTTCTGCATGTGTGACTCT
The DNA here is from genome assembly GCF_965194825.1 of Balaenoptera physalus. Lineage (NCBI taxonomy): Eukaryota > Metazoa > Chordata > Mammalia > Artiodactyla > Balaenopteridae > Balaenoptera > Balaenoptera physalus. The sequence continues at coordinate 1,156,114 of NW_028126427.1, forward strand.
GTTCTGTTTTGTAATTCAGTTCAAGTGTAACGGTTTTTACATTCCCTCTATAAGTGACACCTTATGAGAAGTGTCCTTTTCTGTGTGACTTATTTCACTTAGAATCATCGTACCTAAATCCACTCATCATGCTGCTACTAGGCTTATGACATTGATTTCATGGCTGAGTGATATTCCATTGTACATAAGGACCACAACTTTTTTATCCACTTTTCGCTTTCCTTGGATGTTTCAGGTGGAATGAAGTGGAGGTCCTTGTCAACAGAGCAGCCCTAAACTTTGGGGTGCTTGTGTCTTGCTGATTTTCAATATTCCCACTTTATACCCCCATGCGTGGAAGTGCCCTATGCTCTCTAAGCTGTGTTTTTTAGATGTTTCAGGACACACCGTACCCTTCTCCAGAGTGGCTGTTGGCAATTTACATCCCGCCCATCAGTGTAGCAAGGCTCCCATTTCTCCATGGCCTGTCCTGCATTTCTGGTTTTGACACTTTTTTCAGCATGGCCCTTTTGACCGATGGGAAGCGAGACTTCTTTGTAGCGCTCATTTGCCTTTCCAGGTTGCTTGGTTGGCCAAAAAGGGCGTATGCGTTTTTTCCTGAATATATTCAGGAAAAAACGCATACGCCCTTTTTGGCCAAGGGCATCATTGTCAACGTTTTGCCGCTTTTCATGTGCTTTAAAGGCGATTCGAATCTACCTCCTGAAATCTCTTTCCTGCAATTCTGCCTTGATTTCAAATCCTCTTCTTTGCCTTCCCTCAATATATTTGTGGACGAGAGTTATCATTTATAACTCTGCAGGTTTGTGAATTGCAGTGCCCTGAAGCTCCATTTTACAACTCGCTTTTTTGGGAGCTGGCCGCAAAAGCGCAGGATGGCTTCAGGCCCTGTTCTGGTTCCGGGGGTCAGGCTGAGCCTGTGGTTAATTCTTCTTCCTGATGGGAAAATAGAGTGACCTGTGCCTGTCCCAACACCAAGAGCTAGTCTCTCATTGGTTCCCCGTCTAACCGTTCATCCTCAGGACAAATTGCAACCTGTACGGAACAGGAGGTTAAAGGTGCTGATGCTCCAAGTAGGGAGATTGCTAGTAAAGTGGCTGGAATGGCGAACCCGAGCACAAGGAGATGAGAATTGAGGTGCGTTTTAGAAACCTTTCCCCATCACACGGTGTACCATCTTCTGGGTTTCTCATGCATGTTTTCGATGTAGGAAGATGCCCTTGAACCTGGAGATTTGGGACCCATGAGATTGGCAGCAGGCAGTATTACTTTAAAGGGTCTGCGTTTGCTCACCCAACCTCACCAAACCTCTCAGCCCCAAGAGTGTCCACCCTTATGTCTCATCCAGCTGTGGGTCTAGATATGGTCAATCCAGGTTGCATCACAGCCCCTGAACGAATGGTGTAAGAATTTCTCTCTCTTTCACTGTCTTTGTTTCATGGGTTTTTAAAAGTAATTTATTTTTATAATGGGGTTTAGCTGCTTTTCACGGCTGTGTTTATGCCGCTTTACACCCACTTGACACACTAACAGAGAGATATCAATACATAGGTTTTAAGATTATTACTAGTCAGATATATTCTTGTGCGGTGAATCGGGCGTGTTTAGTCCAGTTCTCTGAGCAAGGAGTAGGTCTTGTCTATTACATATTGGGTTTATGGAATGGTATCTGAGCTAATTTGAAACTCTTGTTTTATGTATCACCCCACCTCACCTTTCCCGTTAAGCAGCCATAGTGTGTTTTCTGCATGTGTGACTCTGTTCTGTTTTGTAATTCAGTTCAAGTGTAACGGTTTTTACATTCCCTCTATAAGTGACACCTTATGAGAAGTGTCCTTTTCTGTGTGACTTATTTCACTTAGAATCGTCGTACCTAAATCCACTCATCATGCTGCTACTAGCCTTATGACATTGATTTCATGGCTGAGTGATATTCCATTGTACATAAGGACCACAACTTTTTTATGCATTTTTCACTTTCCTGGGATATTTAAGGTGGAATGAAGTGGAGGTCCTTGTCAACAGAGCAGCCCTAAACTTTGGGGTGCTTGTGTCTTGCTGATTTTCAATTTTCCCACTTTATACCCCCATGCGTGGAAGTGCCCTATGCTCTCTAAGCTGTGTTTTTTAGATGTTTCAGGACACACCGTACCCTTCTCCAGAGTGGCTGTTGGCAATTTACATCCCGCCCATCAGTGTAGCAAGGCTCCCATTTCTCCATGGACTGTCCTGCATTTCTGGTTTTGACACATTTTTCAGCATGGCCCTTTTGACCGATGGGAAGCGAGACTTCTTTGTAGCGCTGATTTGCCTTTCCAGGTTGCTTGGTTGGCCAAAAAGGGCGTATGCGTTTTTTCCTGAATATATTCAGGAAAAAACGCATACGCCCTTTTTGGCCAAGGGCATCATTGTCAACGTTTTGCCGCTTTTCACGTGCTTTAAAGGCGATTCGAATCTACCTCCTGAAATCTGTTTCCTGCAATTCTGCCTTGATTTCAAATCCTCTTCTTTGCCTTCCCTCAATATATTTGTGGACGAGAGTTATCATTTATAACTCTGCAGGTTTGTGAATTGCAGTGCCCTGAAGCTCCGTTTTACAACTCGCTTTTTTGGGAGCTGGCCGCAAAAGCTCAGGATGGCTTCAGGCCCTGTTCTGGTTCCGGGGGGCAGGCTGAGCCTGTGGTTAATTCTTCTTCCTGATGGGAAAATAGAGTGACCTCTGCCTGTCCCAACACCAAGAGCTAGTCTCTCATTGGTTCCCCGTCTTCCCGTTCATCCTCAGGACAAATTGCAACCTGTACGGTACAAGAGGTTAAAGGTGCTGATGCTCCAAGTAGGGAGATTGCTAGTAAAGTGGCTGGAATGGCGAACCCGAGCACAAGGAGATGAGAAATGAGGTGCGTTTTAGAAACCTTTCTCCATCACACGGTGTACCATCTTCTGGGTTTCTCATGCATGGTTTCGATGTAGGAAGATGCCCTTTAACCTGGAGATTTGGGACCCATGCGATGGGTAGCACGCAGTATTACTTTAAAGGGTCTGCGTTTGCTCACCCAAGCTCACCAAACCTCTCAGCCCCAAGAGTGTCCACCCTTATGTCTCATCCAGCTGTGGGTCTAGATATGGTCAATCCAGGTTGCATCAGAGCCCCTGAACGAATTGTGTAAGAATTTCTCTCTCTTTCCCTGTCTTTGTTTCATGGGTTTTTAAAAGTAATTTATTTTTATAATGGGGTTTAGCTGCTTTTCACGGCTGTGTTTATGCCGCTTTACACCCACTTGACACACTAACAGAGAGATATCAATACATAGGTTTTAAGATTATTACTAGTCAGATATATTCTTGTGCGGTGAATCGGGCGTGTTGAGTCCAGTTCTCTGAGCAAGGAGTAGGTCTTGTCTATTACATATTGGGTTTATGGAATGGTATCTGAGCTAATTTGAAACTCTTGTTTTATGTATCACCCCACCTCACCTTTCCCGTTAAGCAGCCATAGTGTGTTTTCTGCATGTGTGACTCTGTTCTGTTTTGTAATTCAGTTCAAGTGTAACGGTTTTTACATTCCCTCTATAAGTGACACCTTATGAGAAGTGTCCTTTTCTGTGTGACTTATTTCACTTAGAATCGTCGTACCTAAGTCCACTCATCATGCTGCTACTAGCCTTATGACATTGATTTCATGGCTGAGTGATATTCCATTGTACATAAGGACCACAACTTTTTTATCCATTTTTCGCTTTCCTGGGATATTTAAGGTGGAATGAAGTGGAGGTCCTTGTCAACAGAGCAGCCCTAAACTTTGGGGTGCTTGTGTCTTGCTGATTTTCAATTTTCCCACTTTATACCCCCATGCGTGGAAGTGCCCTATGCTCTCTAAGCTGTGTTTTTTAGATGTTTCAGGACACACCGTACCCTTCTCCAGAGTGGCTGTTGGCAATTTACATCCCGCCCATCAGTGTAGCAAGGCTCCCATTTCTCCATGGCCTGTCCTGCATTTCTGGTTTTGACACATTTTTCAGCATGGCCCTTTTGACCGATGGGAAGCGAGACTTCTTTGTAGCGCTGATTTGCCTTTCCAGGTTGCTTGGTTGGCCAAAAAGGGCGTATGCGTTTTTTCCTGAATATATTCAGGAAAAAACGCATACGCCCTTTTTGGCCAAGGGCATCATTGTCAACGTTTTGCCGCTTTTCACGTGCTTTAAAGGCGATTCGAATCTACCTCCTGAAATCTGTTTCCTGCAATTCTGCCTTGATTTCAAATCCTCTTCTTTGCCTTCCCTCAATATATTTGTGGACGAGAGTTATCATTTATAACTCTGCAGGTTTGTGAATTGCAGTGCCCTGAAGCTCCGTTTTACAACTCGCTTTTTTGGGAGCTGGCCGCAAAAGCTCAGGATGGCTTCAGGCCCTGTTCTGGTTCCGGGGGGCAGGCTGAGCCTGTGGTTAATTCTTCTTCCTGATGGGAAAATAGAGTGACCTCTGCCTGTCCCAACACCAAGAGCTAGTCTCTCATTGGTTCCCCGTCTTCCCGTTCATCCTCAGGACAAATTGCAACCTGTACGGTACAAGAGGTTAAAGGTGCTGATGCTCCAAGTAGGGAGATTGCTAGTAAAGTGGCTGGAATGGCGAACCCGAGCACAAGGAGATGAGAAATGAGGTGCGTTTTAGAAACCTTTCTCCATCACACGGTGTACCATCTTCTGGGTTTCTCATGCATGGTTTCGATGTAGGAAGATGCCCTTTAACCTGGAGATTTGGGACCCATGCGATGGGTAGCACGCAGTATTACTTTAAAGGGTCTGCGTTTGCTCACCCAAGCTCACCAAACCTCTCAGCCCCAAGAGTGTCCACCCTTATGTCTCATCCAGCTGTGGGTCTAGATATGGTCAATCCAGGTTGCATCAGAGCCCCTGAACGAATTGTGTAAGAATTTCTCTCTCTTTCCCTGTCTTTGTTTCATGGGTTTTTAAAAGTAATTTATTTTTATAATGGGGTTTAGCTGCTTTTCACGGCTGTGTTTATGCCGCTTTACACCCACTTGACACACTAACAGAGAGATATCAATACATAGGTTTTAAGATTATTACTAGTCAGATATATTCTTGTGCGGTGAATCGGGCGTGTTGAGTCCAGTTCTCTGAGCAAGGAGTAGGTCTTGTCTATTACATATTGGGTTTATGGAATGGTATCTGAGCTAATTTGAAACTCTTGTTTTATGTATCACCCCACCTCACCTTTCCCGTTAAGCAGCCATAGTGTGTTTTCTGCATGTGTGACTCTGTTCTGTTTTGTAATTCAGTTCAAGTGTAACGGTTTTTACATTCCCTCTATAAGTGACAACTTATGAGAAGTGTCCTTTTCTGTGTGACTTATTTCACTTAGAATCGTCGTACCTAAATCCACTCATCATGCTGCTACTAGCCTTATGACATTGATTTCATGGCTGAGTGATATTCCATTGTACATAAGGACCACAACTTTTTTATGCATTTTTCACTTTCCTGGGATATTTAAGGTGGAATGAAGTGGAGGTCCTTGTCAACAGAGCAGCCCTAAACTTTGGGGTGCTTGTGTCTTGCTGATTTTCAATTTTCCCACTTTATACCCCCATGCGTGGAAGTGCCCTATGCTCTCTAAGCTGTGTTTTTTAGATGTTTCAGGACACACCGTACCCTTCTCCAGAGTGGCTGTTGGCAATTTACATCCCGCCCATCAGTGTAGCAAGGCTCCCATTTCTCCATGGCCTGTCCTGCATTTCTGGTTTTGACACATTTTTCAGCATGGCCCTTTTGACCGATGGGAAGCGAGACTTCTTTGTAGCGCTGATTTGCCTTTCCAGGTTGCTTGGTTGGCCAAAAAGGGCGTATGCGTTTTTTCCTGAATATATTCAGGAAAAAACGCATACGCCCTTTTTGGCCAAGGGCATCATTGTCAACGTTTTGCCGCTTTTCACGTGCTTTAAAGGCGATTCGAATCTACCTCCTGAAATCTGTTTCCTGCAATTCTGCCTTGATTTCAAATCCTCTTCTTTGCCTTCCCTCAATATATTTGTGGACGAGAGTTATCATTTATAACTCTGCAGGTTTGTGAATTGCAGTGCCCTGAAGCTCCGTTTTACAACTCGCTTTTTTGGGAGCTGGCCGCAAAAGCTCAGGATGGCTTCAGGCCCTGTTCTGGTTCCGGGGGGCAGGCTGAGCCTGTGGTTAATTCTTCTTCCTGATGGGAAAATAGAGTGACCTCTGCCTGTCCCAACACCAAGAGCTAGTCTCTCATTGGTTCCCCGTCTTCCCGTTCATCCTCAGGACAAATTGCAACCTGTACGGTACAAGAGGTTAAAGGTGCTGATGCTCCAAGTAGGGAGATTGCTAGTAAAGTGGCTGGAATGGCGAACCCGAGCACAAGGAGATGAGAAATGAGGTGCGTTTTAGAAACCTTTCTCCATCACACGGTGTACCATCTTCTGGGTTTCTCATGCATGGTTTCGATGTAGGAAGATGCCCTTTAACCTGGAGATTTGGGACCCATGCGATGGGTAGCACGCAGTATTACTTTAAAGGGTCTGCGTTTGCTCACCCAAGCTCACCAAACCTCTCAGCCCCAAGAGTGTCCACCCTTATGTCTCATCCAGCTGTGGGTCTAGATATGGTCAATCCAGGTTGCATCAGAGCCCCTGAACGAATTGTGTAAGAATTTCTCTCTCTTTCCCTGTCTTTGTTTCATGGGTTTTTAAAAGTAATTTATTTTTATAATGGGGTTTAGCTGCTTTTCACGGCTGTGTTTATGCCGCTTTACACCCACTTGACACACTAACAGAGAGATATCAATACATAGGTTTTAAGATTATTACTAGTCAGATATATTCTTGTGCGGTGAATCGGGCGTGTTGAGTCCAGTTCTCTGAGCAAGGAGTAGGTCTTGTCTATTACATATTGGGTTTATGGAATGGTATCTGAGCTAATTTGAAACTCTTGTTTTATGTATCACCCCACCTCACCTTTCCCGTTAAGCAGCCATAGTGTGTTTTCTGCATGTGTGACTCTGTTCTGTTTTGTAATTCAGTTCAAGTGTAACGGTTTTTACATTCCCTCTATAAGTGACACCTTATGAGAAGTGTCCTTTTCTGTGTGACTTATTTCACTTAGAATCGTCGTACCTAAATCCACTCATCATGCTGCTACTAGCCTTATGACATTGATTTCATGGCTGAGTGATATTCCATTGTACATAAGGACCACAACTTTTTTATGCATTTTTCACTTTCCTGGGATATTTAAGGTGGAATGAAGTGGAGGTCCTTGTCAACAGAGCAGCCCTAAACTTTGGGGTGCTTGTGTCTTGCTGATTTTCAATTTTCCCACTTTATACCCCCATGCGTGGAAGTGCCCTATGCTCTCTAAGCTGTGTTTTTTAGATGTTTCAGGACACACCGTACCCTTCTCCAGAGTGGCTGTTGGCAATTTACATCCCGCCCATCAGTGTAGCAAGGCTCCCATTTCTCCATGGCCTGTCCTGCATTTCTGGTTTTGACACTTTTTTCAGCATGGCCCTTTTGACCGATGGGAAGCGAGACTTCTTTGTAGCGCTCATTTGCCTTTCCAGGTTGCTTGGTTGGCCAAAAAGGGCGTATGCGTTTTTTCCTGAATATATTCAGGAAAAAACGCATACGCCCTTTTTGGCCAAGGGCATCATTGTCAACGTTTTGCCGCTTTTCACGTGCTTTAAAGGCGATTCGAATCTACCTCCTGAAATCTGTTTCCTGCAATTCTGCCTTGATTTCAAATCCTCTTCTTTGCCTTCCCTCAATATATTTGTGGACGAGAGTTATCATTTATAACTCTGCAGGTTTGTGAATTGCAGTGCCCTGAAGCTCCATTTTACAACTCGCTTTTTTGGGAGCTGGCCGCAAAAGCGCAGGATGGCTTCAGGCCCTGCTCTGGTTCCGGGGGGCAGGCTGAGCCTGTGGTTAATTCTTCCTGATGGGAAAATAGAGTGACCTGTGCCTGTCCCAACACCAAGAGCTAGTCTCTCATTGGTTCCCCGTCTTCCCGTTCATCCTCAGGACAAATAGCAACCTGTACGGAACAGGAGGTTAAAGGTGCTGATGCTCCAAGTAGGGAGATTGCTAGTAAAGTGGCTGGAATGGCGAACCCGAGCACAAGGAGATGAGAATTGAGGTGCGTTTTAGAAACCTTTCCCCATCACACGGTGTACCATCTTCTGGGTTTCTCATGCATGTTTTCGATGTAGGAAGATGCCCTTGAACCTGGAGATTTGGGACCCATGCGATGGTAGCACGCAGTATTACTTTAAAGGGTCTGCGTTTGCTCACCCAACCTCACCAAACCTCTCAGCCCCAAGAGTGTCCACCCTTATGTCTCATCCAGCTGTGGGTCTAGATATGGTCAATCCAGGTTGCATCACAGCCCCTGAACGAATTGTGTAAGAATTTCTCTCTCTTTCCCTGTCTTTGTTTCATGGGTTTTTAAAAGTAATTTATTTTTATAATAGGGTTTAGCTGCTTTTCACGGCTGTGTTTATGCCGCTTTACACCCACTTGACACACTTACAGAGAGATATCAATACATAGGTTTTAAGATTATTACTAGTCAGATATAATCTTGTGCGGTGAATCGGGCGTGTTGAGTCCAGTTCTCTGAGCAAGGAGTAGGTCTTGTCTATTACATATTGGGTTTATGGAACGGTATCTGAGCTAATTTGATACTCTTGTTTTATGTATCACCCCACCTCATCTTTCCCTTTAAGCAGACATAGTGTGTTTTCTGCATGTGTGCCTCTGTTCTGTTTTGTAATTCAGTTCAAGTGTAACGGTTTTTACATTCCCTCTATAAGTGACACCTTATGAGAAGTGTCCTTTTCTGTGTGACTTATTTCACTTAGAATCGTCGTACCTAAGTCCACTCATCATGCTGCTACTAGCCTTATGACATTGATTTCATGGCTGAGTGATATTCCATTGTACATAAGGACCACAACTTTTTTATCCATTTTTCGCTTTCCTGGGATATTTAAGGTGGAATGAAGTGGAGGTCCTTGTCAACAGAGCAGCCCTAAACTTTGGGGTGCTTGTGTCTTGTGATTTTCAATTTTCCCACTTTATATCCCCATGCGTGGAAGTGCCCTATGCTCTCTAAGCTGTGTTTTTTAGATGTTTCAGGACACACCGTACCCTTCTCCAGAGTGGCTGTTGGCAATTTACATCCCGCCCATCAGTGTAGCAAGGCTCCCATTTCTCCATGGCCTGTCCTGCATTTCTGGTTTTGACACTTTTTTCAGCATGGCCCTTTTGACCGATGGGAAGCGAGACTTCTTTGTAGCGCTGATTTGCCTTTCCAGGTTGCTTGGTTGGCCAAAAAGGGCGTATGCGTTTTTTCCTGAATATATTCAGGAAAAAACGCATACGCCCTTTTTGGCCAAGGGCATCATTGTCAACGTTTTGCCGCTTTTCATGTGCTTTAAAGGCGATTCGAATCTACCTCCTGAAATCTCTTTCCTGCAATTCTGCCTTGATTTCAAATCCTCTTCTTTGCCTTCCCTCCATATATTTGGGGACGAGAGTTATCATTTATAACTCTGCAGGTTTGTGAATTGCAGTGCCCTGAAGCTCCATTTTACAACTCGCTTTTTTGGGAGCTGGCCGCAAAAGCGCAGGATGGCTTCAGGCCCGGTTCTGGTTCCGGGGGGCAGGCTGAGCCTGTGGTTAATTCTTCTTCCTGATGGGAAAATAGAGTGACCTGTTCTTATCCCAACACCAAGAGCTAGTCTCTCATTGGTTCCCCGTCTTCCCGTTCATCCTCAGGACAAATTGCAACCTGTACGGAACAGGAGGTTAAAGGTGCTGATGCTCCAAGTAGGGAGATTGCTAGTAAAGTGGCTGGAATGGCGAACCCGAGCACAAGGAGATGAGAATTGAGGTGCGTTTTAGAAACCTTTCCCCATCACACGGTGTACCATCTTCTGGGTTTCTCATGCATGTTTTCGATGTAGGAAGATGCCCTTGAACCTGGAGATTTGGGACCCATGCGATGGTAGCACGCAGTATTACTTTAAAGGGTCTGCGTTTGCTCACCCAACCTCACCAAACCTCTCAGCCCCAAGAGTGTCCACCCTTATGTCTCATCCAGCTGTGGGTCTAGATATGGTCAATCCAGGTTGCATCACAGCCCCTGAACGAATGGTGTAAGAATTTCTCTCTCTTTCCCTGTCTTTGTTTCATGGGTTTTTAAAAGTAATTTATTTTTATAATGGGGTTTAGCTGCTTTTCATGGCTGTGTTTATGCCGCTTTACACCCACTTGACACACTTACAGAGAGATATCAATACATAGGTTTTAAGATGATTACTAGTCAGATATAATCTTGTGCGGTGAATCGGGCGTGTTGAGTCCAGTTCTCTGAGCAAGGAGTAGGTCTTGTCTATTACATATTGGGTTTATGGAACGGTATCTGAGCTAATTTGACACTCTTGTTTTATGTATCACCCCACCTCATCTTTCCCTTTAAGCAGACATAGTGTGTTTTCTGCATGTGTGCCTCTGTTCTGTTTTGTAATTCAGTTCAAGTGTAACGGTTTTTACATTCCCTCTATAAGTGACACCTTATGAGAAGTGTCCTTTTCTGTGTGACTTATTTCACTTAGAATCGTCGTACCTAAATCCACTCATCATGCTGCTACTAGCCTTATGACATTGATTTCATGGCTGAGTGATATTCCATTGTACATAAGGACCACCACTTCTTTATCCATTTTTCGCTTTCTTGGGATATTTAAGGTGGAATGAAGTGGAGGTCCTTGTCAACAGAGCAGCCCTAAACTTTGGGGTGCCTGTGTCTTGCTGATTTTCAGTTTTCCCACTTTATACCCCCATGCGTGGAAGTGCCCTATGCTCTCTAAGCTGTGTTTTTTAGATGTTTCAGGACACACCGTACCCTTCTCCAGAGTGGCTGTTGGCAATTTACATCCCGCACATCAGCATAGCAAGGCTCCCATTTCTCCATGGCCTGTCCTGCATTTCTGGTTTTGACACTTTTTTCAGCATGGCCCTTTTGACCGATGGGAAGCGAGACTTCTTTGTAGCGCTGATTTGCCTTTCCAGGTTGCTTGGTTGGCCAAAAAGGGCGTATGCGTTTTTTCCTGAATATATTCAGGAAAAAACGCATACGCCCTTTTTTGCCAAGGGCATCATTGTCAACGTTTTGCCGCTTTTCATGTGCTTTAAAGGCCATTCGAATCTACCTCCTGAAATCTGTTTCCTGCAATTCTGCCTTGATTTCAAATCCTCTTCTTTGCCTTCCCTCAATATATTTGTGGACGAGAGTTATCATTTATAACTCTGCAGGTTTGTGAATTGCAGTGCCCTGAAGCTCCATTTTACAACTCGCTTTTTTGGGAGCTGGCCGCAAAAGCGCAGGATGGCTTCAGGCCCTGTTCTGGTTCCGGGGGGCAGGCTGAGCCTGTGGTTAATTCTTCTTCCTGATGGGAAAATAGAGTGACCTGTGCCTGTCCCAACACCAAGAGCTAGTCTCTCATTGGTTCCCCGTCTTCCCGTTCATCCTCAGGACAAATAGCAACCTGTACGGTACAAGAGGTTATAGGTGCTGATGCTCCAAGTAGGGAGACTGCTATTAAAGTGGCTGGAATGGCGAACCCGAGCACAAGGAGATGAGAAATGAGGTGCGTTTTAGAAACCTTTCCCCATCACATGGTGTACCATCTTCTGGGTTTCTCATGCATGGTTTCGATGTAGGAAGATGCCCTTTAACCTGGAGATTTGGGACCCATGCGATGGGTAGCACGCAGTATTACTTTAAAGGGTCTGCGTTTGCTCACCCAAGCTCACCAAACCTCTCAGCCCGAAGAGTGTCCACCCTTATGTCTCATCCAGCTGTGGGTCTAGATATGATCAATCCAGGTTGCATCACAGCCCCTGAACGAATGGTGTAAGAATTTCTCTCTCTTTCCCTGTCTTTGTTTCATGGGTTTTTAAAAGTAATTTATTTTTATAATGGGGTTTAGCTGCTTTTCATGGCTGTGTTTATGCCGCTTTACACCCACTTGACACACTTACAGAGAGATATCAATACATAGGTTTTAAGATGATTACTAGTCAGATATAATCTTGTGCGGTGAATCGGGCGTGTTGAGTCCAGTTCTCTGAGCAAGGAGTAGGTCTTGTCTATTACATATTGGGTTTATGGAACGGTATCTGAGCTAATTTGAAACTCTTGTTTTATGTATCACCCCAACTCACCTTTCCCTTTAAGCAGACATAGTGTGTTTTCTGCATGTGTGCCTCTGTTCTGTTTTGTAATTCAGTTCAAGTGTAACGGTTTTTACATTCCCTCTATAAGTGACACCTTATGAGAAGTGTCCTTTTCTGTGTGACTTATTTCACTTAGAATCGTCGTACCTAAATCCACTCATCATGCTGCTACTCGCCTTATGACATTGATTTCATGGCTGAGTGATATTCCATTGTACATAAGGACCACAACTTTTTTATGCATTTTTCACTTTCCTGGGATATTTAAGGTGGAATGAAGTGGAGGTCCTTGTCAACAGAGCAGCCCTAAACTTTGGGGTGCTTGTGTCTTGCTGATTTTCAATTTTCCCACTTTATACCCCCATGCGTGGAAGTGCCCTATGCTCTCTAAGCTGTGTTTTTTAGATGTTTCAGGACACACCGTACCCTTCTCCAGAGTGGCTGTTGGCAATTTACATCCCGCCCATCAGTGTAGCAAGGCTCCCATTTCTCCATGGCCTGTCCTGCATTTCTGGTTTTGACACTTTTTTCAGCATGGCCCTTTTGACCGATGGGAAGCGAGACTTCTTTGTAGCGCTGATTTGCCTTTCCAGGTTGCTTGGTTGGCCAAAAAGGGCGTATGCGTTTTTTCCTGAATATATTCAGGAAAAAACGCATACGCCCTTTTTGGCCAAGGGCATCATTGTCAACGTTTTGCCGCTTTTCATGTGCTTTAAAGGCGATTCGAATCTACCTCCTGAAATCTCTTTCCTGCAATTCTGCCTTGATTTCAAATCCTCTTCTTTGCCTTCCCTCAATATATTTGGGGACGAGAGTTATCATTTATAACGCTGCAGGTTTGTGAATTGCAGTGCCCTGAAGCTCCATTTTACAACTCGCTTTTTTGGGAGCTGGCCGCAAAAGCGCAGGATGGCTTCAGGCCCGGTTCTGGTTCCGGGGGGCAGGCTGAGCCTGTGGTTAATTCTTCTTCCTGATGGGAAAATAGAGTGACCTGTTCTTATCCCAACACCAAGAGCTAGTCTCTCATTGGTTCCCCGTCTTCCCGTTCATCCTCAGGACAAATTGCAACCTGTACGGAACAGGAGGTTAAAGGTGCTGATGCTCCAAGTAGGGAGATTGCTAGTAAAGTGGCTGGAATGGCGAACCCGAGCACAAGGAGATGAGAATTGAGGTGCGTTTTAGAAACCTTTCCCCATCACACGGTGTACCATCTTCTGGGTTTCTCATGCATGTTTTCGATGTAGGAAGATGCCCTTGAACCTGGAGATTTGGGACCCATGCGATGGTAGCACGCAGTATTACTTTAAAGGGTCTGCGTTTGCTCACCCAACCTCACCAAACCTCTCAGCCCCAAGAGTGTCCACCCTTATGTCTCATCCAGCTGTGGGTCTAGATATGGTCAATCCAGGTTGCATCACAGCCCCTGAACGAATGGTGTAAGAATTTCTCTCTCTTTCCCTGTCTTTGTTTCATGGGTTTTTAAAAGTAATTTATTTTTATAATGGGGTTTAGCTGCTTTTCATGGCTGTGTTTATGCCGCTTTACACCCACTTGACACACTTACAGAGAGATATCAATACATAGGTTTTAAGATGATTACTAGTCAGATATAATCTTGTGCGGTGAATCGGGCGTGTTGAGTCCAGTTCTCTGAGCAAGGAGTAGGTCTTGTCTATTACATATTGGGTTTATGGAACGGTATCTGAGCTAATTTGACACTCTTGTTTTATGTATCACCCCACCTCATCTTTCCCTTTAAGCAGACATAGTGTGTTTTCTGCATGTGTGCCTCTGTTCTGTTTTGTAATTCAGTTCAAGTGTAACGGTTTTTACATTCCCTCTATAAGTGACACCTTATGAGAAGTGTCCTTTTCTGTGTGACTTATTTCACTTAGAATCGTCGTACCTAAATCCACTCATCATGCTGCTACTAGCCTTATGACATTGATTTCATGGCTGAGTGATATTCCATTGTACATAAGGACCACAACTTTTTTATGCATTTTTCACTTTCCTGGGATATTTAAGGTGGAATGAAGTGGAGGTCCTTGTCAACAGAGCAGCCCTAAACTTTGGGGTGCTTGTGTCTTGCTGATTTTCAATTTTCCCACTTTATACCCCCATGCGTGGAAGTGCCCTATGCTCTCTAAGCTGTGTTTTTTAGATGTTTCAGGACACACCGTACCCTTCTCCAGAGTGGCTGTTGGAAATTTACATCCCGCCCATCAGTGTAGCAAGGCTCCCATTTCTCCATGGCCTGTCCTGCATTTCTGGTTTTGACACTTTTTTCAGCATGGCCCTTTTGACCGATGGGAAGCGAGACTTCTTTTTAGTGCTGATTTGCCTTTCCAGGTTGCTTGGTTGGCCAAAAAGGGCGTATGCGTTTTTTCCTGAATATATTCAGGAAGAAACACATACGCCCTTTTTGGCCAATGGCATCATTGTCAACGTTTTGCCGCTTTTCATGTGCTTTAAAGGCGATTCGAATCTACCTCCTGAAATCTGTTTCCTGCAATTCTGCCTTGATTTCAAATCCTCTTCTTTGCCTTCCCTCAATATATTTGTGGACGAGAGTTATCATATATAACTCTGCAGGTTTTTGAATTGCAGTGCCCTGAAGCTCCATTTTACAACTCGCTTTTTGGGAGCTGGCCGCAGAAGCGCAGGATGGCTTCAGGCCCTGTTCTGGTTCCGGGGGGCAGGCTGAGCCTGTGGTTAATTCTTCTTCCTGATGGGAAAATAGAGTGACCTGTTCTTATCCCAACACCAAGAGCTAGTCTCTCATTGGTTCCCCGTCTTCCCGTTCATCCTCAGGACAAATTGCAACCTGTACGGAACAGGAGGTTAAAGGTGCTGATGCTCCAAGTAGGGAGATTGCTAGTAAAGTGGCTGGAATGGCGAACCGAGCACAAGGAGATGAGAATTGAGGTGCGTTTTAGAAACCTTTCCCCATCACACGGTGTACCATCTTCTGGGTTTCTCATGCATGTTTTCGATGTAGGAAGATGCCCTTGAACCTGGAGATTTGGGACCCATGAGATTGGGAGCAGGCAGTATTACTTTAAAGGGTCTGCGTTTGCTCACCCAACCTCACCAAACCTCTCAGCCCCAAGAGTGTCCACCCTTATGTCTCATCCAGCTGTGGGTCTAGATATGGTCAATCCAGGTTGCATCACAGCCCCTGAACGAATTGTGTAAGAATTTCTCTCTCTTTCACTGTCTTTGTTTCATGGGTTTTTAAAAGTAATTTATTTTTATAATGGGGTTTAGCTGCTTTTCACGGCTGTGTTTATGCCGCTTTACACCCACTTGACACACTAACAGAGAGATATCAATACATAGGTTTTAAGATTATTACTAGTCAGATATATTCTTGTGCGGTGAATCGGGTGTGTTGAGTCCAGTTCTCTGAGCAAGGAGTAGGTCTTGTCTATTACATATTGGGTTTATGGAACGGTATCTGAGCTAATTTGAAACTCTTGTTTTATGTATCACCCCACCTCACCTTTCCCGTTAAGCAGCCATAGTGTGTTTTCTGCATGTGTGACTCTGTTCTGTTTTGTAATTCATTTCAAGTGTAACGGTTTTTACATTCCCTCTATAAGTGACACCTTATGAGAAGTGTCCTTTTCTGTGTGACTTATTTCACTTAGAATCGTCGTACCTAAATCCACTCATCATGCTGCTAGTAGCCTTATGACATTGATTTCATGGCTGAGTGATATTCCATTGTACATAAGGACCACAACTTTTTTATGCATTTTTCACTTTCCTGGGATATTTAAGGTGGAATGAAGTGGAGGTCCTTGTCAACAGAGCAGCCCTAAACTTTGGGGTGCTTGTGTCTTGCTGATTTTCAATTTTCCCACTTTATACCCCCATGCGTGGAAGTGCCCTATGCTCTCTAAGCTGTGTTTTTTAGATGTTTCAGGACACACCGTACCCTTCTCCAGAGTGGCTGTTGGCAATTTACATCCCGCCCATCAGTGTAGCAAGGCTCCCATTTCTCCATGGCCTGTCCTGCATTTCTGGTTTTGACACTTTTTTCAGCATGGCCCTTTTGACCGATGGGAAGCGAGACTTCTTTGTAGCGCTGATTTGCCTTTCCAGGGTGCTTGGTTGGCCAAAAAGGGCGTATGCGTTTTTTCCTGAATATATTCAGGAAAAAACGCATACGCCCTTTTTGGCCAAGGGCATCATTGTCAACGTTTTGCCGCTTTTCACGTGCTTTAAAGGCGATTCGAATCTACCTCCTGAAATCTGTTTCCTGCAATTCTGCCTTGATTTCAAATCCTCTTCTTTGCCTTCCCTCAATATATTTGTGGACGAGAGTTATCATTTATAACTCTGCAGGTTTGTGAATTGCAGTGCCCTGAAGCTCCATTTTACAACTCGCTTTTTTGGAAGTTGGCCGCAAAAGCGCAGGATGGCTTCTGGCCCTGCTCTGGTTCCGGGGGGCAGGCTGAGCCTGTGGTTAATTCTTCCTGATGGGAAAATAGAGTGACCTGTGCCTGTCCCAACACCAAGAGCTAGTCTCTCATTGCTTCCCCGTCTTCCCGTTCATCCTCAGGACAAATAGCAACCTGTACGGAACAGGAGGGTAAAGGTGCTGATGCTCCAAGTAGGGAGATTGCTAGTAAAGTGGCTGGAATGGCGAACCCGAGCACAAGGAGATGAGAATTGAGGTGCGTTTTAGAAACCTTTCCCCATCACACGGTGTACCATCTTCTGGGTTTCTCATGCATGTTTTCGATGTAGGAAGATGCCCTTGAACCTGGAGATTTGGGACACATGCGATGGTAGCACGCAGTATTACTTTAAAGGGTCTGCGTTTGCTCACCCAACCTCACCAAACCTCTCAGCCCCAAGAGTGTCCACCCTTATGTCTCATCCAGCTGTGGGTCTAGATATGGTCAATCCAGGTTGCATCACAGCCCCTGAACGAATTGTGTAAGAATTTCTCTCTCTTTCCCTGTCTTTGTTTCATGGGTTTTTAAAAGTAATTTATTTTTATAATAGGGTTTAGCTGCTTTTCACGGCTGTGTTTATGCCGCTTTACACCCACTTGACACACTAACAGAGAGATATCAATACATAGGTTTTAAGATGATTACTAGTCAGATATAATCTTGTGCGGTGAATCGGGCGTGTTGAGTCCAGTTCTCTGAGCAAGGAGTAGGTCTTGTCTATTACATATTGGGTTTATGGAACGGTATCTGAGCTAATTTGATACTCTTGTTTTATGTATCACCCCACCTCATCTTTCCCTTTAAGCAGACATAGTGTGTTTTCTGCATGTGTGCCTCTGTTCTGTTTTGTAACTCAGTTCAAGTGTAACGGTTTTTACATTCCCTCTATAAGTGACACCTTATGAGAAGTGTCCATTTCTGTGTGACTTATTTCACTTAGAATCGTCGTACCTAAATCCACTCATCATGCTGCTACTAGCCTTATGACATTGATTTCATGGCTGAATGATATTCCATTGTACATAAGGACCACCACTTTTTTATCCATTTTTCGCTTTCCTGGGATATTTAAGGTGGAATGAAGTGGAGGTCCTTGTCAACAGATCAGCCCTAAACTTTGGGGTGCTTGTGTCTTGCTGATTTTCAATATTCCCACTTTATACCCCCATGCGTGGAAGTGCCCTATGCTCTCTAAACTGTGTTTTTTAGATGTTTCAGGACACACCGTACCCTTCTCCAGAGTGGCTGTTGGCAATTTACATCCCGCCCATCAGTGTAGCAAGGCTCCCATTTCTCCATGGCCTGTCCTGCATTTCTGGTTTTGATACTTTTTTCAGCATGGCCCTTTTGACCGATGGGAAGCGAGACTTCTTTGTAGCACTGATTTGCCTTTCCAGGTTGCTTGGTTGGCCAAAAAGGGCGTATGCGTTTTTTCCTGAATATATTCAGGAAAAAACGCATACGCCCTTTTTGGCCAAGGGCCTCATTGTCAACGTTTTGCCGCTTTTCACGTGCTTTAAAGGCGATTCGAATCTACCTCCTGAAATCTGTTTCCTGCAATTCTGCCTTGATTTCAAATCCTCTTCTTTGCCTTCCCTCAATATATTTGTGGACGAGAGTTATCATTTATAACTCTGCAGGTCTGTGAATTGCAGTGCCCTGAAGCTCCATTTTACAACTCGCTTTTTTGGGAGCTGGCCGCAAAAGCGCAGGATGGCTTCAGGCCCTGTTCTGCTTCCGGGGGGCAGGCTGAGCCTGTGGTTAATTCTTCTTCCTGATGGGAAAATAGAGTGACCTGTGCCGGTCCCAACACCAAGAGCTAGTCTCTCATTGGTTCCCCGTCTTCCCGTTCATCCTCAGGACAAATTGCAACCTGTACGGAACAGGAGGTTAAAGGTGCTGATGCTCCAAGTAGGGAGATTGCTAGTAAAGTGGCTGGAATGGCGAACCCGAGCACAAGGAGATGAGAAATTAGGTGCGTTTTAGAAACCTTTCCCCATCACAAGGTGTACCATCTTCTGGGTTTCTCATGCATGATTTCGATGTAGGAAGATGCCCTTGAACCTGGAGATTTGGGACCCATGCGATGGGTAGCACGCAGTATTACTTTAAAGGGTCTGCGTTTGCTCACCCAACCTCACCAAACCTCTCAGCCCCAAGAGTGTCCACCCTTATGTCTCATCCAGCTGTGGGTCTAGCTATGATCAATCCAGGTTGCATCACAGCCCCTGAACGAATTGTGTAAGAATTTCTCTCTCTTTCACTGTCTTTGTTTCATGGGTTTTTAAAAGTAATTTATTTTTATAATGGGGTTTAGCTGCTTTTCACGGCTGTGTTTATGCCGCTTTACACCCACTTGACACACTAACAGAGAGATATCAATACATAGGTTTTAAGATTATTACTAGTCAGATATATTCTTGTGCGGTGAATCGGGCGTGTTGAGTCCAGTTCTCTGAGCAAGGAGTAGGTCTTGTCTGTTACATATTGGGTTTATGGAACGGTATCTGAGCTAATTTGAAACTCTTGTTTTATGTATCACACCACCTCACCTTTCCCGTTAAGCAGCCATAGTGTGTTTTCTGCATGTGTGACTCTGTTCTGTTTTGTAATTCAGTTCAAGTGTAACGGTTTTTACATTCCCTCTATAAGTGACACCTTATGAGAAGTGTCCTTTTCTGTGTGACTTATTTCACTTACAATCGTCGTACCTAAATCCACTCATCATGCTGCTACTAGCCTTATGACATTGATTTCATGGCTGAGTGATATTCCATTGTACATTAGGACCACCACTTTTTTATCCATTTTTCGCTTTCCTGGGATATTTAACGTGGAATGAAGTGGAGGTCCTTGTCAACAGAGCAGCCCTATACTTTGGGGTGCTTGTGTCTTGCTGATTTTCAATATCCCCACTTTATACCCCCATGCGTGGAAGTGCCCTATGCTCTCTAAGCTGTGTTTTTTAGATGTTTCAGGACACACCGTACCCTTCTCCAGAGTGGCTGTTGGCAATTTACATCCCGCCCATCAGTGTAGCAAGGCTCCCATTTCTCCATGGCCTGTCCTGCCTTTCTGGTTTTGATACTTTTTTCAGCATGGCCCTTTTGACCGATGGGAAGCGAGACTTCTTTGTAGCACTGATTTGCCTTTCCAGGTTGCTTGGTTGGCCAAAAAGGGCGTATGCGTTTTTTCCTGAATATATTCAGGAAAAAACGCATACGCCCTTTTTGGCCAAGGGCCTCATTGTCAACGTTTTGCCGCTTTTCACGTGCTTTAAAGGCGATTCGAATCTACCTCCTGAAATCTGTTTCCTGCAATTCTGCCTTGATTTCAAATCCTCTTCTTTGCCTTCCCTCAATATATTTGTGGACGAGAGTTATCATTTATAACTCTGCAGGTCTGTGAATTGCAGTGCCCTGAAGCTCCATTTTACAACTCGCTTTTTTGGGAGCTGGCCGCAAAAGCGCAGGATGGCTTCAGGCCCTGTTCTGCTTCCGGGGGGCAGGCTGAGCCTGTGGTTAATTCTTCTTCCTGATGGGAAAATAGAGTGACCTGTGCCGTTCCCAACACCAAGAGCTAGTCTCTCATTGGTTCCCCGTCTTCCCGTTCATCCTCAGGACAAATTGCAACCTGTACGGAACAGGAGGTTAAAGGTGCTGATGCTCCAAGTAGGGAGATTGCTAGTAAAGTGGCTGGAATGGCGAACCCGAGCACAAGGAGATGAGAAATGAGGTGCGTTTTAGAAACCTTTCCCCATCAAAAGGTGTACCATCTTCTGGGTTTCTCATGCATGATTTCGATGTAGGAAGATGCCCTTGAACCTGGAGATTTGGGACCCATGCGATGGGTAGCACGCAGTATTACTTTAAAGGGTCTGCGTTTGCTCACCCAACCTCACCAAACCTCTCAGCCCCAAGAGTGTCCAACCTTATGTCTCATCCAGCTGTGGGTCTAGCTATGATCAATCCAGGTTGCATCACAGCCCCTGAACGAATTGTGTAAGAATTTCTCTCTCTTTCACTGTCTTTGTTTCATGGGTTTTTAAAAGTAATTTATTTTTATAATGGGGTTTAGCTGCTTTTCACGGCTGTGTTTATGCCGCTTTACACCCACTTGACACACTAACAGAGAGATATCAATACATAGGTTTTAAGATTTTTACTAGTCAGATATATTCTTGTGCGGTGAATCGGGCGTGTTGAGTCCAGTTCTCTGAGTAAGGAGTAGGTCTTGTCTATTACATATTGGGTTTATGGAACGGTATCTGAGCTAATTTGAAACTGTTGTTTTATATATCACCCCAACTCACCTTTCCCGTTAAGCAGCCATAGTGTGTTTTCTGCATGTGTGACTCTGTTCTGTTTTGTAATTCAGTTCAAGTGTAACGGTTTTTACATTCCCTCTATAAGTGACACCTTATGAGAAGTGTCCTTTTCTGTGTGACTTATTTCACTTAGAATCGTCGTACCTAAATCCACTCATCATGCCGGTACTAGCCTTATGACATTGATTTCATGGCTGAGTGATATTCCATTGTACATTAGGACCACCACTTTTTTATCCATTTTTCGCTTTCCTGGGATATTTAAGGTGGAATGAAGTGGAGGTCCTTGTCAACAGAGCAGCCCTAAACTTTGGGGTGCTTGTGTCTTGCTGATTTTCAATATCCCCACTTTATACCCCCATGCGTGGAAGTGCCCTATGCTCTCTAAGCTGTGTTTTTTAGATGTTTCAGGACACACCGTACCCTTCCCCAGAGTGGCTGTTGGCAATTTACATCCCGCCCATCAGTGTAGCAAGGCTCCCATTTCTCCATGGCCTGTCCTGCCTTTCTGGTTTTGATACTTTTTTCAGCATGGCCCTTTTGACCGATGGGAAGCGAGACTTCTTTGTAGCACTGATTTGCCTTTCCAGGTTGCTTGGTTGGCCAAAAAGGGCGTATGCGTTTTTTCCTGAATATATTCAGGAAAAAACGCATACGCCCTTTTTGGCCAAGGGCATCATTGTCAACGTTTTGCCGCTTTTCATGTGCTTTAAAGGCGATTCGAATCTACCTCCTGAAATCTCTTTCCTGCAATTCTGCCTTGATTTCAAATCCTCTTCTTTGCCTTCCCTCAATATATTTGGGGATGAGAGTTATCATTTATAACTCTGCAGGTTTGTGAATTGCAGTGCCCTGAAGCTCCATTTTACAACTCGCTTTTTTGGGAGCTGGCCGCAAAAGTGCAGGATGGCTTCAGGCCCTGCTCTGGTTCCGGGGGGCAGGCTGAGCCTGTGGTTAATTCTTCCTGATGGGAAAATAGAGTGACCTGTGCCTGTCCCAACACCAAGAGCTAGTCTCTCATTGGTTCCCCGTCTTCCCGTTCATCCTCAGGACAAATAGCAACCTGTACGGAACAGGAGGTTAAAGGTGCTGATGCTCCAAGTAGGGAGATTGCTAGTAAAGTGGCTGGAATGGCGAACCCGAGCACAAGGAGATGAGAATTGAGGTGCGTTTTAGAAACCTTTCCCCATCACAAGGTGTACCATCTTCTGGGTTTCTCATGCATGTTTTCGATGTAGGAAGATGCCCTTGAACCTGGAGATTTGGGACCCATGCGATGGTAGCACGCAGTATTACTTTAAAGGGTCTGCGTTTGCTCACCCAACCTCACCAAACCTCTCAGCCCCAAGAGTGTCCACCCTTATGTCTCATCCAGCTGTGGGTCTAGATATGGTCAATCCAGGTTGCATCACAGCCCCTGAACGAATTGTGTAAGAATTTCTCTCTCTTTCCCTGTCTTTGTTTCATGGGTTTTTAAAAGTAATTTATTTTTATAATAGGGTTTAGCTGCTTTTCACGGCTGTGTTTATGCCGCTTTACACCCACTTGACACACTTACAGAGAGATATCAATACATAGGTTTTAAGATTATTACTAGTCAGATATAATCTTGTGCGGTGAATCGGGCGTGTTGAGTCCAGTTCTCTGAGCAAGGAGTAGGTCTTGTCTATTACATATTGGGTTTATGGAACGGTATCTGAGCTAATTTGATACTCTTGTTTTATGTATCACCCCACCTCATCTTTCCCTTTAAGCAGACATAGTGTGTTTTCTGCATGTGTGCCTCTGTTCTGTTTTGTAATTCAGTTCAAGTGTAACGGTTTTTACATTCCCTCTATAAGTGACACCTTATGAGAAGTGTCCTTTTCTGTGTGACTTATTTCACTTAGAATCGTCGTACCTAAGTCCACTCATCATGCTGCTACTAGCCTTATGACATTGATTTCATGGCTGAGTGATATTCCATTGTACATAAGGACCACAACTTTTTTATCCATTTTTCGCTTTCCTGGGATATTTAAGGTGGAATGAAGTGGAGGTCCTTGTCAACAGAGCAGCCCTAAACTTTGGGGTGCTTGTGTCTTGTGATTTTCAATTTTCCCACTTTATACCCCCATGCGTGGAAGTGCCCTATGCTCTCTAAGCTGTGTTTTTTAGATGTTTCAGGACACACCGTACCCTTCTCCAGAGTGGCTGTTGGCAATTTACATCCCGCCCATCAGTGTAGCAAGGCTCCCATTTCTCCATGGCCTGTCCTGCATTTCTGGTTTTGAAACTTTTTTCAGCATGGCCCTTTTGACCGATGGGAAGCGAGACTTCTTTGTAGCGCTGATTTGCCTTTCCAGGTTGCTTGGTTGGCCAAAAAGGGCGTATGCGTTTTTTCCTGAATATATTCAGGAAAAAACGCATACGCCCTTTTTGGCCAAGGGCATCATTGTCAACGTTTTGCCGCTTTTCATGTGCTTTAAAGGCGATTCGAATCTACCTCCTGAAATCTCTTTCCTGCAATTCTGCCTTGATTTCAAATCCTCTTCTTTGCCTTCCCTCAATATATTTGGGGACGAGAGTTATCATTTATAACTCTGCAGGTTTGTGAATTGCAGTGTCCTGAAGCTCCATTTTACAACTCGCTTTTTTGGGAGCTGGCCGCAAAAGCGCAGGATGGCTTCAGGCCCGGTTCTGGTTCCGGGGGGCAGGCTGAGCCTGTGGTTAATTCTTCTTCCTGATGGGAAAATAGAGTGACCTGTTCTTATCCCAACACCAAGAGCTAGTCTCTCATTGGTTCCCCGTCTTCCCGTTCATCCTCAGGACAAATTGCAACCTGTACGGAACAGGAGGTTAAAGGTGCTGATGCTCCAAGTAGGGAGATTGCTAGTAAAGTGGCTGGAATGGCGAACCCGAGCACAAGGAGATGAGAATTGAGGTGCGTTTTAGAAACCTTTCCCCATCACACGGTGTACCATCTTCTGGGTTTCTCATGCATGTTTTCGATGTAGGAAGATGCCCTTGAACCTGGAGATTTGGGACCCATGCGATGGTAGCACGCAGTATTACTTTAAAGGGTCTGCGTTTGCTCACCCAACCTCACCAAACCTCTCAGCCCCAAGAGTGTCCACCCTTATGTCTCATCCAGCTGTGGGTCTAGATATGGTCAATCCAGGTTGCATCACAGCCCCTGAACGAATGGTGTAAGAATTTCTCTCTCTTTCCCTGTCTTTGTTTCATGGGTTTTTAAAAGTAATTTATTTTTATAATGGGGTTTAGCTGCTTTTCATGGCTGTGTTTATGCCGCTTTACACCCACTTGACACACTTACAGAGAGATATCAATACATAGGTTTTAAGATGATTACTAGTCAGATATAATCTTGTGCGGTGAATCGGGCGTGTTGAGTCCAGTTCTCTGAGCAAGGAGTAGGTCTTGTCTATTACATATTGGGTTTATGGAACGGTATCTGAGCTAATTTGACACTCTTGTTTTATGTATCACCCCACCTCATCTTTCCCTTTAAGCAGACATAGTGTGTTTTCTGCATGTGTGCCTCTGTTCTGTTTTGTAATTCAGTTCAAGTGTAACGGTTTTTACATTCCCTCTATAAGTGACACCTTATGAGAAGTGTCCTTTTCTGTGTGACTTATTTCACTTAGAATCGTCGTACCTAAATCCACTCATCATGCTGCTACTAGCCTTATGACATTGATTTCATGGCTGAGTGATATTCCATTGTACATAAGGACCACAACTTTTTTATGCATTTTTCACTTTCCTGGGATATTTAAGGTGGAATGAAGTGGAGGTCCTTGTCAACAGAGCAGCCCTAAACTTTGGGGTGCTTGTGTCTTGCTGATTTACAATTTTCCCACTTTATACCCCCATGCGTGGAAGTGCCCTATGCTCTCTGAGCTGTGTTTTTTAGATGTTTCAGGACACACCGTACACTTCTCCAGAGTGGCTGTTGGAAATTTACATCCCGCCCATCAGTGTAGCAAGGCTCCCATTTCTCCATGGCCTGTCCTGCATTTCTGGTTTTGACACTTTTTTCAGCATGGCCCTTTTGACCGATGGGAAGCGAGACTTCTTTTTAGTGCTGATTTGCCTTTCCAAGTTGCTTGGTTGGCCAAAAAGGGCGTATGCGTTTTTTCCTGAATATATTCAGGAAGAAACGCATACGCCCTTTTTGGCCAAGGGCATCATTGTCAACGTTTTGCCGCTTTTCATGTGCTTTAAAGGCGATTCGAATCTACCTCCTGAAATCTGTTTCCTGCAATTCTGCCTTGATTTCAAATCCTCTTCTTTGCCTTCCCTCAATATATTTGTGGACGAGAGTTATCATATATAACTCTGCAGGTTTTTGAATTGCAGTGCCCTGAAGCTCCATTTTACAACTCGCTTTTTGGGAGCTGGCCGCAGAAGCGCAGGATGGCTTCAGGCCCTGTTCTGGTTCCGGGGGGCAGGCTGAGCCTGTGGTTAATTCTTCTTCCTGATGGGAAAATAGAGTGACATGTTCTTATCCCAACACCAAGAGCTAGTCTCTCATTGGTTCCCCGTCTTCCCGTTCATCCTCAGGACAAATTGCAACCTGTACGGAACAGGAGGTTAAAGGTGCTGATGCTCCAAGTAGGGAGATTGCTAGTAAAGTGGCTGGAATGGCGAACCCGAGCACAAGGAGATGAGAATTGAGGTGCGTTTTAGAAACCTTTCCCCATCACACGGAGTACCATCTTCTGGGTTTCTCATGCATGTTTTCGATGTAGGAAGATGCCCTTGAACCTGGAGATTTGGGACCCATGAGATTGGGAGCAGGCAGTATTACTTTAAAGGGTCTGCGTTTGCTCACCCAACCTCACCAAACCTCTCAGCCCCAAGAGTGTCCACCCTTATGTCTCATCCAGC
Source organism: Balaenoptera physalus (assembly GCF_965194825.1). Taxonomy (NCBI): domain Eukaryota; kingdom Metazoa; phylum Chordata; class Mammalia; order Artiodactyla; family Balaenopteridae; genus Balaenoptera; species Balaenoptera physalus. Next base: position 1,182,083 of record NW_028126427.1, read on the forward strand.
TGTGGGTCTAGATATGGTCAATCCAGGTTGCATCACAGCCCCTGAACGAATTGTGTAAGAATTTCTCTCTCTTTCACTGTCTTTGTTTCATGGGTTTTTAAAAGTAATTTATTTTTATAATGGGGTTTAGCTGCTTTTCACGGCTGTGTTTATGCCGCTTTACACCCACTTGACACACTAACAGAGAGATATCAATACATAGGTTTTAAGATTATTACTAGTCAGATATATTCTTGTGCGGTGAATCGGGCGTGTTGAGTCCAGTTCTCTGAGCAAGGAGTAGGTCTTGTCTATTACATATTGGGTTTATGGAACGGTATCTGAGCTAATTTGACACTCTTGTTTTATGTATCACCCCACCTCATCTTTCCCTTTAAGCAGACATAGTGTGTTTTCTGCATGTGTGCCTCTGTTCTGTTTTGTAATTCAGTTCAAGTGTAACGGTTTTTACATTCCCTCTATAAGTGACACCTTATGAGAAGTGTCCTTTTCTGTGTGACTTATTTCACTTAGAATCGTCGTACCTAAGTCCACTCATCATGCTGCTACTAGCCTTATGACATTGATTTCATGGCTGAGTGATATTCCATTGTACATAAGGACCACAACTTTTTTATCCATTTTTCGCTTTCCTGGGATATTTAAGGTGGAATGAAGTGGAGGTCCTTGTCAACAGAGCAGCCCTAAACTTTGGAGTGCTTGTGTCTTGTGATTTTCAATTTTCCCACTTTATACCCCCATGCGTGGAAGTGCCCTATGCTCTCTAAGCTGTGTTTTTTAGATGTTTCAGGACACACCGTACCCTTCTCCAGAGTTGCTGTTGGCAATTTACATCCCGCCCGTCAGTGTAGCAAGGCTCCCATTTCTCCATGGCCTGTCCTGCATTTCTGGTTTTGACACTTTTTTCAGCATGGCCCTTTTGACCGATGGGAAGTGAGACTTCTTTGTAGCGCTGATTTGCCTTTCCAGGTTGCTTGGTTGGCCAAAAAGGGCGTATGCGTTTTTTCCTGAATATATTCAGGAAAAAACGCATACGCCCTTTTTGGCCAAGGGCATCATTGTCAACGTTTTGCCGCTTTTCATGTGCTTTAAAGGCGATTCGAATCTACCTCCTGAAATCTGTTTCCTGCAATTCTGCCTTGATTTCAAATCCTCTTCTTTGCCTTCCCTCAATATATTTGTGGACGAGAGTTATCATATATAACTCTGCAGGTTTTTGAATTGCAGTGCCCTGAAGTTCCATTTTACAACTCGCTTTTTGGGAGCTGGCCGCAGAAGCGCAGGATGGCTTCAGGCCCTGTTCTGGTTCCGGGGGGCAGGCTGAGCCTGTGGTTAATTCTTCTTCCTGATGGGAAAATAGAGTGACATGTTCTTATCCCAACACCAAGAGCTAGTCTCTCATTGGTTCCCCGTCTTCCCGTTCATCCTCAGGACAAATTGCAACCTGTACGGAACAGGAGGTTAAAGGTGCTGATGCTCCAAGTAGGGAGATTGCTAGTAAAGTGGCTGGAATGGCGAACCCGAGCACAAGGAGATGAGAATTGAGGTGCGTTTTAGAAACCTTTCCCCATCACACGGTGTACCATCTTCTGGGTTTCTCATGCATGTTTTCGATGTAGGAAGATGCCCTTGAACCTGGAGATTTGGGACCCATGAGATTGGGAGCAGGCAGTATTACTTTAAAGGGTCTGCGTTTGCTCACCCAACCTCACCAAACCTCTCAGCCCCAAGAGTGTCCACCCTTATGTCTCATCCAGCTGTGGGTCTAGATATGGTCAATCCAGGTTGCATCACAGCCCCTGAACGAATTGTGTAAGAATTTCTCTCTCTTTCACTGTCTTTGTTTCATGGGTTTTTAAAAGTAATTTATTTTTATAATGGGGTTTAGCTGCTTTTCACGGCTGTGTTTATGCCGCTTTACACCCACTTGACACACTAACAGAGAGATATCAATACATAGGTTTTAAGATTATTACTAGTCAGATATATTCTTGTGCGGTGAATCGGGCGTGTTGAGTCCAGTTCTCTGAGCAAGGAGTAGGTCTTGTCTATTACATATTGGGTTTATGGAACGGTATCTGAGCTAATTTGACACTCTTGTTTTATGTATCACCCCACCTCATCTTTCCCTTTAAGCAGACATAGTGTGTTTTCTGCATGTGTGCCTCTGTTCTGTTTTGTAATTCAGTTCAAGTGTAACGGTTTTTACATTCCCTCTATAAGTGACACCTTATGAGAAGTGTCCTTTTCTGTGTGACTTATTTCACTTAGAATCGTCGTACCTAAGTCCACTCATCATGCTGCTACTAGCCTTATGACATTGATTTCATGGCTGAGTGATATTCCATTGTACATAAGGACCACAACTTTTTTATCCATTTTTCGCTTTCCTGGGATATTTAAGGTGGAATGAAGTGGAGGTCCTTGTCAACAGAGCAGCCCTAAACTTTGGGGTGCTTGTGTCTTGTGATTTTCAATTTTCCCACTTTATACCCCCATGCGTGGAAGTGCCCTATGCTCTCTAAGCTGTGTTTTTTAGATGTTTCAGGACACACCGTACCCTTCTCCAGAGTTGCTGTTGGCAATTTACATCCCGCCCGTCAGTGTAGCAAGGCTCCCATTTCTCCATGGCCTGTCCTGCATTTCTGGTTTTGACACTTTTTTCAGCATGGCCCTTTTGACCGATGGGAAGTGAGACTTCTTTGTAGCGCTGATTTGCCTTTCCAGGTTGCTTGGTTGGCCAAAAAGGGCGTATGCGTTTTTTCCTGAATATATTCAGGAAAAAATGCATACGCCCTTTTTGGCCAAGGGCATCATTGTCAACGTTTTGCCGCTTTTCATGTGTTTTAAAGGCGATTCGAATCTACCTCCTGAAATCTCTTTCCTGCAATTCTGCCTTGATTTCAAATCCTCTTCTTTGCCTTCCCTCAATATATTTGGGGAGGAGAGTTATCATTTATAACTCTGCAGGTTTGTGAATTGCAGTGCCCTGAAGCTCCATTTTACAACTCGCTTTTTTGGGAGCTGGCCGCAAAAGCGCAGGATGGCTTCAGGCCCGGTTCTGGTTCCGGGGGGCAGGCTGAGCCTGTGGTTAATTCTTCTTCCTGATGGGAATAGAGTGACCTGTGCCTGTCCCAACACCAAGAGCTAGTCTCTCATTGGTTCCCCGTCTTCCCGTTCATCCTCAGGACAAATTGCAACCTGTACGGAACAGGAGGTTAAAGGTGCTGATGCTCCAAGTAGGGAGATTGCTAGTAAAGTGGCTGGAATGGCGAACCCGAGCACAAGGAGATGAGAAATGAGGTGCGTTTTAGAAACCTTTCCCCATCACAAGGTGTACCATCTTCTGGGTTTCTCATGCATGTTTTCGATGTAGGAAGATGCCCTTGAACCTGGAGATTTGGGACCCATGCGATGGGTAGCACGCAGTATTACTTTAAAGGGTGTGCGTTTGCTGACCCAACCTCACCAAACCTCTCAGCCCCAAGAGTGTCCACCCTTATGTCTCATCCAGCTGTGGGTCTAGATATGATCAATCCAGGTTGCATCACAGCCCCTGAACGAATTGTGTAAGAATTTCTCTCTCTTTCCCTGTCTTTGTTTCATGGGTTTTTAAAAGTAATTTATTTTTATAATGGGGTTTAGCTGCTTTTCACGGCTGTGTTTATGCTGCTTTACACCCACTTGACACACTAACAGAGAGATATCAATACATAGGTTTTAAGATTATTACTAGTCAGATATATTCTTGTGCGGTGAATCGGGCGTGTTGAGTCCAGTTCTCTGAGCAAGGAGTAGGTCTTGTCTATTACATATTGGGTTTATGGAATGGTATCTGAGCTAATTTGAAACTCTTGTTTTATGTATCACCCCACCTCACCTTTCCCGTTAAGCAGCCATAGTGTGTTTTCTGCATGTGTGACTCTGTTCTGTTTTGTAATTCAGTTCAAGTGTAACGGTTTTTACATTCCCTCTATAAGTGACACCTTATGAGAAGTGTCCTTTTCTGTGTGACTTATTTCACTTAGAATCGTCGTACCTAAGTCCACTCATCATGCTGCTACTAGCCTTATGACATTGATTTCATGGCTGAGTGATATTCCATTGTACATAAGGACCACAACTTTTTTATCCATTTTTCGCTTTCCTGGGATATTTAAGGTGGAATGAAGTGGAGGTCCTTGTCAACAGAGCAGCCCTAAACTTTGGGGTGCTTGTGTCTTGTGATTTTCAATTTTCCCACTTTATACCCCCATGCGTGGAAGTGCCCTATGCTCTCTAAGCTGTGTTTTTTAGATGTTTCAGGACACACCGTACCCTTCTCCAGAGTTGCTGTTGGCAATTTACATCCCGCCCGTCAGTGTAGCAAGGCTCCCATTTCTCCATGGCCTGTCCTGCATTTCTGGTTTTGACACTTTTTTCAGCATGGCCCTTTTGACCGATGGGAAGTGAGACTTCTTTGTAGCGCTGATTTGCCTTTCCAGGTTGCTTGGTTGGCCAAAAAGGGCGTATGCGTTTTTTCCTGAATATATTCAGGAAAAAACGCATACGCCCTTTTTGGCCAAGGGCATCATTGTCAACGTTTTGCCGCTTTTCATGTGTTTTAAAGGCGATTCGAATCTACCTCCTGAAATCTCTTTCCTGCAATTCTGCCTTGATTTCAAATCCTCTTCTTTGCCTTCCCTCAATATATTTGGGGACGAGAGTTATCATTTATAACTCTGCAGGTTTGTGAATTGCAGTGCCCTGAAGCTCCATTTTACAACTCGCTTTTTTGGGAGCTGGCCGCAAAAGCGCAGGATGGCTTCAGGCCCGGTTCTGGTTCCGGGGGGCAGGCTGAGCCTGTGGTTAATTCTTCTTCCTGATGGGAATAGAGTGACCTGTGCCTGTCCCAACACCAAGAGCTAGTCTCTCATTGGTTCCCCATCTTCCCGTTCATCCTCAGGACAAATTGCAACCTGTACGGAACAGGAGGTTAAAGGTGCTGATGCTCCAAGTAGGGAGATTGCTAGTAAAGTGGCTGGAATGGCGAACCCGAGCACAAGGAGATGAGAAATGAGGTGCGTTTTAGAAACCTTTCCCCATCACAAGGTGTACCATCTTCTGGGTTTCTCATGCATGTTTTCGATGTAGGAAGATGCCCTTGAACCTGGAGATTTGGGACCCATGCGATGGGTAGCACGCAGTATTACTTTAAAGGGTCTGCGTTTGCTGACCCAACCTCACCAAACCTCTCAGCCCCAAGAGTGTCCACCCTTATGTCTCATCCAGCTGTGGGTCTAGATATGATCAATCCAGGTTGCATCACAGCCCCTGAACGAATTGTGTAAGAATTTCTCTCTCTTTCCCTGTCTTTGTTTCATGGGTTTTTAAAAGTAATTTATTTTTATAATGGGGTTTAGCTGCTTTTCACGGCTGTGTTTATGCTGCTTTACACCCACTTGACACACTAACAGAGAGATATCAATACATAGGTTTTAAGATTATTACTAGTCAGATATATTCTTGTGCGGTGAATCGGGCGTGTTGAGTCCAGTTCTCTGAGCAAGGAGTAGGTCTTGTCTATTACATATTGGGTTTATGGAATGGTATCTGAGCTAATTTGAAACTCTTGTTTTATGTATCACCCCACCTCACCTTTCCCGTTAAGCAGCCATAGTGTGTTTTCTGCATGTGTGACTCTGTTCTGTTTTGTAATTCAGTTCAAGTGTAACGGTTTTTACATTCCCTCTATAAGTGACACCTTATGAGAAGTGTCCTTTTCTGTGTGACTTATTTCACTTAGAATCGTCGTACCTAAATCCACTCATCATGCTGCTACTAGCCTTATGACATTGATTTCATGGCTGAGTGATATTCCATTGTACATAAGGACCACAACTTTTTTATGCATTTTTCACTTTCCTGGGATATTTAAGGTGGAATGAAGTGGAGGTCCTTGTCAACAGAGCAGCCCTAAACTTTGGGGTGCTTGTGTCTTGCTGATTTTCAATTTTCCCACTTTATACCCCCATGCGTGGAAGTGCCCTATGCTCTCTAAGCTGTGTTTTTTAGATGTTTCAGGACACACCGTACCCTTCTCCAGAGTGGCTGTTGGCAATTTACATCCCGCCCATCAGTGTAGCAAGGCTCCCATTTCTCCATGGCCTGTCCTGCATTTCTGGTTTTGACACTTTTTTCAGCATGGCCCTTTTGACCGATGGGAAGCGAGACTTCTTTGTAGCGCTCATTTGCCTTTCCAGGTTGCTTGGTTGGCCAAAAAGGGCGTATGCGTTTTTTCCTGAATATATTCAGGAAAAAACGCATACGCCCTTTTTGGCCAAGGGCATCATTGTCAACGTTTTGCCGCTTTTCACGTGCTTTAAAGGCGATTCGAATCTACCTCCTGAAATCTGTTTCCTGCAATTCTGCCTTGATTTCAAATCCTCTTCTTTGCCTTCCCTCAATATATTTGTGGACGAGAGTTATCATTTATAACTCTGCAGGTTTGTGAATTGCAGTGCCCTGAAGCTCCATTTTACAACTCGCTTTTTTGGGAGCTGGCCGCAAAAGCGCAGGATGGCTTCAGGCCCTGCTCTGGTTCCGGGGGGCAGGCTGAGCCTGTGGTTAATTCTTCCTGATGGGAAAATAGAGTGACCTGTGCCTGTCCCAACACCAAGAGCTAGTCTCTCATTGGTTCCCCGTCTTCCCGTTCATCCTCAGGACAAATAGCAACCTGTACGGAACAGGAGGTTAAAGGTGCTGATGCTCCAAGTAGGGAGATTGCTAGTAAAGTGGCTGGAATGGCGAACCCGAGCACAAGGAGATGAGAATTGAGGTGCGTTTTAGAAACCTTTCCCCATCACAAGGTGTACCATCTTCTGGGTTTCTCATGCATGTTTTCGATGTAGGAAGATGCCCTTGAACCTGGAGATTTGGGACCCATGCGATGGTAGCACGCAGTATTACTTTAAAGGGTCTGCGTTTGCTCACCCAACCTCACCAAACCTCTCAGCCCCAAGAGTGTCCACCCTTATGTCTCATCCAGCTGTGGGTCTAGATATGGTCAATCCAGGTTGCATCACAGCCCCTGAACGAATTGTGTAAGAATTTCTCTCTCTTTCCCTGTCTTTGTTTCATGGGTTTTTAAAAGTAATTTATTTTTATAATAGGGTTTAGCTGCTTTTCACGGCTGTGTTTATGCCGCTTTACACCCACTTGACACACTTACAGAGAGATATCAATACATAGGTTTTAAGATTATTACTAGTCAGATATAATCTTGTGCGGTGAATCGGGCGTGTTGAGTCCAGTTCTCTGAGCAAGGAGTAGGTCTTGTCTATTACATATTGGGTTTATGGAACGGTATCTGAGCTAATTTGATACTCTTGTTTTATGTATCACCCCACCTCATCTTTCCCTTTAAGCAGACATAGTGTGTTTTCTGCATGTGTGCCTCTGTTCTGTTTTGTAATTCAGTTCAAGTGTAACGGTTTTTACATTCCCTCTATAAGTGACACCTTATGAGAAGTGTCCTTTTCTGTGTGACTTATTTCACTTAGAATCGTCGTACCTAAGTCCACTCATCATGCTGCTACTAGCCTTATGACATTGATTTCATGGCTGAGTGATATTCCATTGTACATAAGGACCACAACTTTTTTATCCATTTTTCGCTTTCCTGGGATATTTAAGGTGGAATGAAGTGGAGGTCCTTGTCAACAGAGCAGCCCTAAACTTTGGGGTGCTTGTGTCTTGTGATTTTCAATTTTCCCACTTTATACCCCCATTCGTGGAAGTGCCCTATGCTCTCTAAGCTGTGTTTTTTAGATGTTTCAGGACACACCGTACCCTTCTCCAGAGTGGCTGTTGGCAATTTACATCCCGCCCATCAGTGTAGCAAGGCTCCCATTTCTCCATGGCCTGTCCTGCATTTCTGGTTTTGACACTTTTTTCAGCATGGCCCTTTTGACCGATGGGAAGCGAGACTTCTTTGTAGCGCTGATTTGCCTTTCCAGGTTGCTTGGTTGGCCAAAAAGGGCGTATGCGTTTTTTCCTGAATATATTCAGGAAAAAACGCATACGCCCTTTTTGGCCAAGGGCATCATTGTCAACGTTTTGCCGCTTTTCATGTGCTTTAAAGGCGATTCGAATCTACCTCCTGAAATCTCTTTCCTGCAATTCTGCCTTGATTTCAAATCCTCTTCTTTGCCTTCCCTCAATATATTTGGGGACGAGAGTTATCATTTATAACTCTGCAGGTTTGTGAATTGCAGTGCCCTGAAGCTCCATTTTACAACTCGCTTTTTTGGGAGCTGGCCGCAAAAGCGCAGGATGGCTTCAGGCCCGGTTCTGGTTCCGGGGGGCAGGCTGAGCCTGTGGTTAATTCTTCTTCCTGATGGGAAAATAGAGTGACCTGTTCTTATCCCAACACCAAGAGCTAGTCTCTCATTGGTTCCCCGTCTTCCCGTTCATCCTCAGGACAAATTGCAACCTGTACGGAACAGGAGGTTAAAGGTGCTGATGCTCCAAGTAGGGAGATTGCTAGTAAAGTGGCTGGAATGGCGAACCCGAGCACAAGGAGATGAGAATTGAGGTGCGTTTTAGAAACCTTTCCCCATCACACGGTGTACCATCTTCTGGGTTTCTCATGCATGTTTTCGATGTAGGAAGATGCCCTTGAACCTGGAGATTTGGGACCCATGCGATGGTAGCACGCAGTATTACTTTAAAGGGTCTGCGTTTGCTCACCCAACCTCACCAAACCTCTCAGCCCCAAGAGTGTCCACCCTTATGTCTCATCCAGCTGTGGGTCTAGATATGGTCAATCCAGGTTGCATCACAGCCCCTGAACGAATGGTGTAAGAATTTCTCTCTCTTTCCCTGTCTTTGTTTCATGGGTTTTTAAAAGTAATTTATTTTTATAATGGGGTTTAGCTGCTTTTCATGGCTGTGTTTATGCCGCTTTACACCCACTTGACACACTTACAGAGAGATATCAATACATAGGTTTTAAGATGATTACTAGTCAGATATAATCTTGTGTGGTGAATCGGGCGTGTTGAGTCCAGTTCTCTGAGCAAGGAGTAGGTCTTGTCTATTACATATTGGGTTTATGGAACGGTATCTGAGCTAATTTGACACTCTTGTTTTATGTATCACCCCACCTCATCTTTCCCTTTAAGCAGACATAGTGTGTTTTCTGCATGTGTGCCTCTGTTCTGTTTTGTAATTCAGTTCAAGTGTAACGGTTTTTACATTCCCTCTATAAGTGACACCTTATGAGAAGTGTCCTTTTCTGTGTGACTTATTTCACTTAGAATCGTCGTACCTAAATCCACTCATCATGCTGCTACTAGCCTTATGACATTGATTTCATGGCTGAGTGATATTCCATTGTACATAAGGACCACAACTTTTTTATGCAATTTTCACTTTCCTGGGATATTTAAGGTGGAATGAAGTGGAGGTCCTTGTCAACAGAGCAGCCCTAAACTTTGGGGTGCTTGTGTCTTGCTGATTTACAATTTTCCCACTTTATACCCCCATGCGTGGAAGTGCCCTATGCTCTCTGAGCTGTGTTTTTTAGATGTTTCAGGACACACCGTACCCTTCTCCAGAGTGGCTGTTGGAAATTTACATCCCGCCCATCAGTGTAGCAAGGCTCCCATTTCTCCATGGCCTGTCCTGCATTTCTGGTTTTGACACTTTTTTCAGCATGGCCCTTTTGACCGATGGGAAGCGAGACTTCTTTTTAGTGCTGATTTGCCTTTCCAAGTTGCTTGGTTGGCCAAAAAGGGCGTATGCGTTTTTTCCTGAATATATTCAGGAAGAAACGCATACGCCCTTTTTGGCCAAGGGCATCATTGTCAACGTTTTGCCGCTTTTCATGTGCTTTAAAGGCGATTCGAATCTACCTCCTGAAATCTGTTTCCTGCAATTCTGCCTTGATTTCAAATCCTCTTCTTTGCCTTCCCTCAATATATTTGTGGACGAGAGTTATCATATATAACTCTGCAGGTTTTTGAATTGCAGTGCCCTGAAGCTCCATTTTACAACTCGCTTTTTGGGAGCTGGCCGCAGAAGCGCAGGATGGCTTCAGGCCCTGTTCTGGTTCCGGGGGGCAGGCTGAGCCTGTGGTTAATTCTTCTTCCTGATGGGAAAATAGAGTGACATGTTCTTATCCCAACACCAAGAGCTAGTCTCTCATTGGTTCCCCGTCTTCCCGTTCATCCTCAGGACAAATTGCAACCTGTACGGAACAGGAGGTTAAAGGTGCTGATGCTCCAAGTAGGGAGATTGCTAGTAAAGTGGCTGGAATGGCGAACCCGAGCACAAGGAGATGAGAATTGAGGTGCGTTTTAGAAACCTTTCCCCATCACACGGTGTACCATCTTCTGGGTTTCTCATGCATGTTTTCGATGTAGGAAGATGCCCTTGAACCTGGAGATTTGGGACCCATGAGATTGGGAGCAGGCAGTATTACTTTAAAGGGTCTGCGTTTGCTCACCCAACCTCACCAAACCTCTCAGCCCCAAGAGTGTCCACCCTTATGTCTCATCCAGCTGTGGGTCTAGATATGGTCAATCCAGGTTGCATCACAGCCCCTGAACGAATTGTGTAAGAATTTCTCTCTCTTTCACTGTCTTTGTTTCATGGGTTTTTAAAAGTAATTTATTTTTATAATGGGGTTTAGCTGCTTTTCACGGCTGTGTTTATGCCGCTTTACACCCACTTGACACACTAACAGAGAGATATCAATACATAGGTTTTAAGATTATTACTAGTCAGATATATTCTTGTGCGGTGAATCGGGCGTGTTGAGTCCAGTTCTCTGAGCAAGGAGTAGGTCTTGTCTATTACATATTGGGTTTATGGAACGGTATCTGAGCTAATTTGACACTCTTGTTTTATGTATCACCCCACCTCATCTTTCCCTTTAAGCAGACATAGTGTGTTTTCTGCATGTGTGCCTCTGTTCTGTTTTGTAATTCAGTTCAAGTGTAACGGTTTTTACATTCCCTCTATAAGTGACACCTTATGAGAAGTGTCCTTTTCTGTGTGACTTATTTCACTTAGAATCATCGTACCTAAGTCCACTCATCATGCTGCTACTAGCCTTATGACATTGATTTCATGGCTGAGTGATATTCCACTGTACATAAGGACCACAACTTTTTTATCCATTTTTCGCTTTCCTGGGATATTTAAGGTGGAATGAAGTGGAGGTCCTTGTCAACAGAGCAGCCCTAAACTTTGGGGTGCTTGTGTCTTGTGATTTTCAATTTTCCCACTTTATACCCCCATGCGTGGAAGTGCCCTATGCTCTCTAAGCTGTGTTTTTTAGATGTTTCAGGACACACCGTACCCTTCTCCAGAGTGGCTGTTGGCAATTTACATCCCGCCCGTCAGTGTAGCAAGGCTCCCATTTCTCCATGGCCTGTCCTGCATTTCTGGTTTTGACACTTTTTTCAGCATGGCCCTTTTGACCGATGGGAAGTGAGACTTCTTTGTAGCGCTGATTTGCCTTTCCAGGTTGCTTGGTTGGCCAAAAAGGGCGTATGCGTTTTTTCCTGAATATATTCAGGAAAAAACGCATACGCCCTTTTTGGCCAAGGGCATCATTGTCAACGTTTTGCCGCTTTTCATGTGCTTTAAAGGCGATTCGAATCTACCTCCTGAAATCTCTTTCCTGCAATTCTGCCTTGATTTCAAATCCTCTTCTTTGCCTTCCCTCAATATATTTGGGGACGAGAGTTATCATTTATAACTCTGCAGGTTTGTGAATTGCAGTGCCCTGAAGCTCCATTTTACAACTCGCTTTTTTGGGAGCTGGCCGCAAAAGCGCAGGATGGCTTCAGGCCCGGTTCTGGTTCCGGGGGGCAGGCTGAGCCTGTGGTTAATTCTTCTTCCTGATGGGAATAGAGTGACCTGTGCCTGTCCCAACACCAAGAGCTAGTCTCTCATTGGTTCCCCGTCTTCCCGTTCATCCTCAGGACAAATTGCAACCTGTACGGAACAGGAGGTTAAAGGTGCTGATGCTCCAAGTAGGGAGATTGCTAGTAAAGTGGCTGGAATGGCGAACCCGAGCACAAGGAGATGAGAAATGAGGTGCGTTTTAGAAACCTTTCCCCATCACAAGGTGTACCATCTTCTGGGTTTCTCATGCATGTTTTCGATGTAGGAAGATGCCCTTGAACCTGGAGATTTGGGACCCATGCGATGGGTAGCACGCAGTATTACTTTAAATGGTCTGCGTTTGCTGACCCAACCTCACCAAACCTCTCAGCCCCAAGAGTGTCCACCCTTATGTCTCATCCAGCTGTGGGTCTAGATATGATCAATCCAGGTTGCATCACAGCCCCTGAACGAATTGTGTAAGAATTTCTCTCTCTTTCTCTGTCTTTGTTTCATGGGTTTTTAAAAGTAATTTATTTTTATAATGGGGTTTAGCTGCTTTTCACGGCTGTGTTTATGCCGCTTTACACCCACTTGACACACTAACAGAGAGATATCAATACATAGGTTTTAAGATTTTTACTAGTCAGATATATTCTTGTGCGGTGAATCGGGCGTGTTGAGTCCAGTTCTCTGAGTAAGGAGTAGGTCTTGTCTATTACATATTGGGTTTATGGAACGGTATCTGAGCTAATTTGAAACTCTTGTTTTATGAATCACCCCACCTCACCTTTCCCGTTAAGCAGCCATAGTGTGTTTTCTGCATGTGTGATTCTGTTCTGTTTTGTAATTCAGTTCAAGTGTAACGGTTTTTACATTCCCTCTATAAGTGACACCTTATGAGAAGTGTCCTTTTCTGTGTGACTTATTTCACTTAGAATCGTCGTACCTAAATCCACTCATCATGCTGCTACTAGCCTTATGACATTGATTTCATGGCTGAATGATATTCCATTGTACATAAGGACCACCACTTTTTTATCCATTTTTCGCTTTCCTGGGATATTTAAGGTGGAATGAAGTGGAGGTCCTTGTCAACAGAGCAGCCCTAAACTTTGGGGTGCTTGTGTCTTGCTGATTTTCAATATTCCCACTTTATACCCCCATGCGTGGAAGTGCCCTATGCTCTCTAAACTGTGTTTTTTAGATGTTTCAGGACACACCGTACCCTTCTCGAGAGTGGCTGTTGGCAATTTACATCCCGCCCATCAGTGTAGCAAGGCTCCCATTTCTCCATGGCCTGTCCTGCATTTCTGGTTTTGATACTTTTTTCAGCATGGCCCTTTTGACCGATGGGAAGCGAGACTTCTTTGTAGCACTGATTTGCCTTTCCAGGTTGCTTGGTTGGCCAAAAAGGGCGTATGCGTTTTTTCCTGAATATATTCAGGAAAAAACGCATACGCCCTTTTTGGCCAAGGGCATCATTGTCAACGTTTTGCCGCTTTTCACGTGCTTTAAAGGCGAATCGAATCTACCTCCTGAAATCTGTTTCCTGCAATTCTGCCTTGATTTCAAATCCTCTTCTTTGCCTTCCCTCAATATATTTGTGGACGAGAGTTATCATTTATAACTCTGCAGGTCTGTGAATTGCAGTGCCCTGAAGCTCCATTTTACAACTCGCTTTTTTGGGAGCTGGCCGCAAAAGCGCAGGATGGCTTCAGGCCCTGTTCTGCTTCCGGGGGGCAGGCTGAGCCTGTGGTTAATTCTTCTTCCTGATGGGAAAATAGAGTGACCTGTGCCGGTCCCAACACCAAGAGCTAGTCTCTCATTGGTTCCCCGTCTTCCCGTTCATCCTCAGGACAAATTGCAACCTGTACGGAACAGGAGGTTAAAGGTGCTGATGCTCCAAGTAGAGAGATTGCTAGTAAAGTGGCTGGAATGGCGAACCCGAGCACAAGGAGATGAGAAATGAGGTGCGTTTTAGAAACCTTTCCCCATCACAAGGTGTACCATCTTCTGGGTTTCTCATGCATGATTTCGATGTAGGAAGATGCCCTTGAACCTGGAGATTTGGGACCCATGCGATGGGTAGCACGCAGTATTACTTTAAAGGGTCTGCGTTTGCTCACCCAACCTCACCAAACCTCTCAGCCCCAAGAGTGTCCACCCTTATGTCTCATCCAGCTGTGGGTCTAGATATGATCAATCCAGGTTGCATCACAGCCCCTGAACGAATTGTGTAAGAATTTCTCTCTCTTTCACTGTCTTTGTTTCATGGGTTTTTAAAAGTAATTTATTTTTATAATGGGGTTTAGCTGCTTTTCACGGCTGTGTTTATGCCGCTTTACACCCACTTGACACACTAACAGAGAGATATCAATACATAGGTTTTAAGATTATTACTAGTCAGATATATTCTTGTGCGGTGAATCGGGCGTGTTGAGTCCAGTTCTCTGAGCAAGGAGTAGGTCTTGTCTGTTACATATTGGGTTTATGGAACGGTATCTGAGCTAATTTGAAACTCTTGTTTTATGTATCACCCCACCTCACCTTTCCCGTTAAGCAGCCATAGTGTGTTTTCTGCATGTGTGACTCTGTTCTGTTTTGTAATTCAGTTCAAGTGTAACGGTTTTTACATTCCCTCTATAAGTGACACCTTATGAGAAGTGTCCTTTTCTGTGTGACTTATTTCACTTAGAATCGTCGTACCTAAATCCACTCATCATGCTGCTACTAGCCTTATGACATTGATTTCATGGCTGAGTGATATTCCATTGTACATTAGGACCACCACTTTTTTATCCATTTTTCGCTTTCCTGGGATATTTAAGGTGGAATGAAGTGGAGGTCCTTGTCAACAGAGCAGCCCTAAACTTTGGGGTGCTTGTGTCTTGCTGATTTTCAATATCCCCACTTTATACCCCCATGCGTGGAAGTGCCCTATGCTCTCTAAGCTGTGTTTTTTAGATGTTTCAGGACACACCGTACCCTTCTCCAGAGTGGCTGTTGGCAATTTACATCCCGCCCATCAGTGTAGCAAGGCTCCCATTTCTCCATGGCCTGTCCTGCCTTTCTGGTTTTGATACTTTTTTCAGCATGGCCCTTTTGACCGATGGGAAGCGAGACTTCTTTGTAGCACTGATTTGCCTTTCCAGGTTGCTTGGTTGGCCAAAAAGGGCGTATGCGTTTTTTCCTGAATATATTCAGGAAAAAACGCATACGCCCTTTTTGGCCAAGGGCATCATTGTCAACGTTTTGCCGCTTTTCACGTGCTTTAAAGGCGAATCGAATCTACCTCCTGAAATCTGTTTCCTGCAATTCTGCCTTGATTTCAAATCCTCTTCTTTGCCTTCCCTCAATATATTTGTGGACGAGAGTTATCATTTATAACTCTGCAGGTCTGTGAATTGCAGTGCCCTGAAGCTCCATTTTACAACTCGCTTTTTTGGGAGCTGGCCGCAAAAGTGCAGGATGGCTTCAGGCCCTGTTCTGCTTCCGGGGGGCAGGCTGAGCCTGTGGTTAATTCTTCTTCCTGATGGGAAAATAGAGTGTCCTGTGCCGGTCCCAACACCAAGAGCTAGTCTCTCATTGGTTCCCCGTCTTCCCGTTCATCCTCAGGACAAATTGCAACCTGTACAGAACAGGAGGTTAAAGGTGCTGATGCTCCAAGTAGGGAGATTGCTAGTAAAGTGGCTGGAATGGCGAACCCGAGCACAAGGAGATGAGAAATGAGGTGCGTTTTAGAAACCTTTCCCCATCACACGGTGTACCATCTTCTGGGTTTCTCATGCATGTTTTCGATGTAGGAAGATGCCCTTGAACCTGGAGATTTGTGACCCATGCGATGGGTAGCACGCAGTATTACTTTAAAGGGTCTGCGTTTGCTCACCCAACCTCACCAAACCTCTCAGCCCCAAGAGTGTCCACCCTTATGTCTCATCCAGCTGTGGGTCTAGATATGATCAATCCAGGTTGCATCACAGCCCCTGAACGAATTGTGTAAGAATTTCTCTCTCTTTCCCTGTCTTTGTTTCATGGGTTTTTAAAAGTAATTTATTTTTATAATGGGGTTTAGCTGCTTTTCACGGCTGTGTTTATGCCGCTTTACACCCACTTGACACACTAACAGAGAGATATCAATACATAGGTTTTAAGATTATTACTAGTCAGATATATTCTTGTGCGGTGAATCGGGCGTGTTGAGTCCAGTTCTCTGAGCAAGGAGTAGGTCTTTTCTGTTACATCTTGGGTTTATGGAACGGTATCTGAGCTAATTTGAAACTCTTGTTTTATGAATCACCCCACCTCACCTTTCCCGTTAAGCAGCCATAGTGTGTTTTCTGCATGTGTGACTCTGTTCTGTTTTGTAATTCAGTTCAAGTGTAATGGTTTTTACATTCCCTCTATAAGTGACACCTTATGAGAAGTGTCCTTTTCTGTGTGACTTATTTCACTTAGAATCGTCGTACCTAAAACCACTCATCATGCTGCTACTAGCCTTATGACATTGATTTCATGGCTGAGTGATATTCCATTTTACATAAGGACCACCACTTCTTTATCCATTTTGCGCTTTCTTGGGATATTTAAGGTGGAATGAAGTGGAGGTCCTTGTCAACAGAGCAGCCCTAAACTTTGGGGTGCCTGTGTCTTGCTGATTTTCAATTTTCCCACTTTATACCCCCATGCGTGGAAGTGCCCTATGCTCTCAAAGCTGTGTTTTTTAGATGTTTCAGGACACACCGTACCCTTCTCCAGAGTGGCTGTTGGCAATTTACATCCTGCCCATCAGTGTAGCAAGGCTCCCATTTCTCCATGGCCTGTCCAGCATTTCTGGTTTTGACACTTTTTTCAGCATGGCCCTTTTGACCGATGGGAAGCGAGACTTCTTTGTAGCGATGATTTGCCTTCCCAGGTTGCTTGCTTGGCCAAAAAGGGCGTATGCGTTTTTTCCTGAATATATTCAGGAAAAAACGCATACGCCCTTTTTGGCCAAGGGCATCATTGTCAACATTTGCCACTTTTCATGTGCTTTAAAGGCGATTCGAATCTACCTCCCGAAATCTCTTTCCTGCAATTCTGCCTTGATTTCAAATCCTCTTCTTTGCCTTCCCTCAATATATTTGTGGACGAGAGTAATCATTTATAACTCTGCAGGTTTGTGAATTGCAGTGCCCTGAAGCTCCATTTTACAACTCGCTTTTTTGGGAGGTTGCCGCAAAAGCACAGGATGGCTTCAGACCCTGTTCTGGTTCCGGGGGTCAGGCTGAGCCTGTGGTTAATTCTTCTTCCTGATGGGAATAGAGTGACCTGTGCCTGTCCCAACACCAAGAGCTAGTCTCTCATTGGTTCCCCGTCTTCCCGTTCATCCTCAGGACAAATTGCAACCTGTACGGAACAGGAGGTTAAAGGTTCTGATGCTCCAAGTAGGGAGATTGCTAGTAAAGTGGCTGGAATGGCGAACCCGAGCACAAGGAGATGAGAAATGAGGGGCGTTTTAGAAACCTTTCCCCATCACAAGGTGTACCATCTTCTGAGTTTCTCATGCATGTTTTCGATGTAGGAAGATGCCCTTGAACCTGGAGATTTGGGACCCATGCGATGGGTAGCACGCAGTATTACTTTAAAGGGTCTGCGTTTGCTCACCCAACCTCACCAAACCTCTCAGCCCCAAGAGTGTCCACCCTTATGTCTCATCCAGCTGTGGGTCTAGATATGATCAATCCAGGTTGCATCACAGCCCATGAACGAATTGTGTAAGAATATCTCTCTGTTTCCCTGTCTTTGTTTCATGGGTTTTTAAAAGTAATTTATTTTTATAATGGGGTTTAGCTGCTTTTCACGGCTGTGTTTATGCCGCTTTACACCCACTTGACACACTAACAGAGAGATATCAATACATAGGTTTTAAGATTTTTACTAGTCAGATATATTCTTGTGCGGTGAATCGGGCGTGTTGAGTCCAGTTCTCTGAGCAAGGAGTAGGTCTTGTCTGTTACATATTGGGTTTATGGAACGGTATCTGAGCTAATTTGAAACTCTTGTTTTATGTATCACACCACCTCACCTTTCCCGTTAAGCAGCCATAGTGTGTTTTCTGCATGTATGACTCTGTTCTGTTTTGTAATTCAGTTGAAGTGTAACGGTTTTTACATTCCCTCTATAAGTGACACCTTATGAGAAGTGTCCTTTTCTGTGTGACTTATTTCACTTAGAATCGTCGTACCTAAATCCACTCATCATGCTGCTACTAGCCTTATGACATTGATTTCATGGCTGAGTGATATTCCATTGTACATAAGGACCACCACTTCTTTATCCATTTTTCGCTTTCCTGGGATATTTAAGGTGGAATGAAGTGGAGGTCCTTGTCAACAGAGCAGCCCTAAACTTTGGGGTGCCTGTGTCTTGCTGATTTTCAATTTTCCCACTTTATACCCCCATGCGTGGAAGTGCCCTATGCTCTCTAAGCTGTGTTTTTTAGATGTTTCAGGACACACCGTACCCTTCTCCAGAGTGGCTGTTGGCAATTTACATCCCGCCCATCAGTGTAGCAAGGCTCCCATTTCTCCATGGCCTGTCCTGCATTTCTGGTTTTGACACATTTTTCAGCATGGCCCTTTTGACCGATGGGAAGCGAGACTTCTTTGTAGCGCTGATTTGCCTTTCCAGGTTGCTTGGTTGGCCAAAAAGGGCGTATGCGTTTTTTCCTGAATATATTCAGGAAAAAACGCATACGCCCTTTTTGGCCAAGGGCATCATTGTCAACGTTTTGCCGCTTTTCATGTGCTTTAAAGGCGATTCGAATCTACCTCCTGAAATCTCTTTCCTGCAATTCTGCCTTGATTTCAAATCCTCTTCTTTGCCTTCCCTCAATATATTTGGGGATGAGAGTTATCATTTATAACTCTGCAGGTTTGTGAATTGCAGTGCCCTGAAGCTCCATTTTACAACTCGCTTTTTTGGGAGCTGGCCGCAAAAGTGCAGGATGGCTTCAGGCCCTGTTCTGCTTCCGGGGGTCAGGCTGAGCCTCTGGTTAATTCTTCTTCCTGATGGGAAAATAGAGTGACCTGTGCCGGTCCCAACACCAAGAGCTAGTCTCTCATTGGTTCCCCGTCTTCCCGTTCATCCTCAGGACAAATTGCAACCTGTACAGAACAGGAGGTTAAAGGTGCTGATGCTCCAAGTAGGGAGATTGCTAGTAAAGTGGCTGGAATGGCGAACCCGAGCACAAGGAGATGAGAAATGAGGTGCGTTTTAGAAACCTTTCCCCATCACACGGTGTACCATCTTCTGGGTTTCTCATGCATGTTTTTGATGTAGGAAGATGCCCTTGAACCTGGAGATTTGGGACCCATGCGATGGGTAGCACGCAGTATTACTTTAAAGGGTCTGCGTTTGCTCACCCAACCTCACCAAACCTCTCAGCCCCAAGAGTGTCCACCCTTATGTCTCATCCAGCTGTGGGTCTAGATATGATCAATCCAGGTTGCATCACAGCCCTTGAACGAATTGTGTAAGAATTTCTCTCTCTTTCCCTGTCTTTGTTTCATGGGTTTTTAAAAGTAATTTATTTTTATAATGGGGTTTAGCTGCTTTTCACGGCTGTGTTTATGCCGCTTTCCACCCACTTGACACACTAACAGAGAGATATCAATACATAGGTTTTAAGATTATTACTAGTCAGATATATTCTTGTGCGGTGAATCGGGCGTGTTGAGTCCAGTTCTCTGAGCAAGGAGTAGGTCTTGTCTGTTACATCTTGGGTTTAAGGAACGGTATCTGAGCTAATTTGAAACTCTTGTTTTATGAATCACCCCACCTCACCTTTCCCGTTAAGCAGCCATAGTGTGTTTTCTGCATGTGTGACTCTGTTCTGTTTTGTAATTCAGTTCAAGTGTAAGGGTTTTTACATTCCCTCTATAAGTGACACCTTATGAGAAGTGTCCTTTTCTGTGTGACTTATTTCACTTAGAATCGTCATACCTAAATCCACTCATCATGCCGCTACTAGCCTTATGACATTGATTTCATGGCTGAGTGATATTCCATTGTACATAAGGACCACCACTTTTTTATCCATTTTTCGCTTTCCTGGGATATTTAAGGTGGAATGAAGTGGAGGTCCTTGTCAACAGAGCAGCCCTAAACTTTGGGGTGCTTGTGTCTTGCTGATTTTCAATATTCCCACTTTATACCCCCATGCGTGGAAGTGCCCTATGCTCTCTAAGCTGTGTTTTTTAGATGTTTCAGGACACACCGTACCCTTCTCCAGAGTGGCTGTTGTCAATTTACATCCCGCCCATCAGTGTAGCAAGGCTCCCATTTCTCCATGGCCTGTCCTGCATTTCTGGTTTTGACACTTTTTTCAGCATGGCCCTTTTGACCGATGGGAAGCGAGACTTCTTTGTAGCGCTGATTTGCCTTTCCAGGTTGCTTGGTTGGCCAAAAAGGGCGTATGCGTTTTTTCCTGAATATATTCAGGAAAAAACGCATACGCCCTTTTTGGCCAAGGGCATCATTGTCAACGTTTTGCCGCTTTTCATGTGCTTTAAAGGCGATTCGAATCTACCTCCTGAAATCTCTTTCCTGCAATTCTGCCTTGATTTCAAATCCTCTTCTTTGCCTTCCCTCAATATATTTGGGGATGAGAGTTATCATTTATAACTCTGCAGGTTTGTGAATTGCAGTGCCCTGAAGCTCCATTTTACAACTCGCTTTTTTGGGAGCTGGCCGCAAAAGCGCAGGATGGCTTCAGGCCCGGTTCTGGTTCCGGGGGGCAGGCTGAGCCTGTGGTTAATTCTTCTTCCTGATGGGAATAGAGTGACCTGTGCCTGTCCCAACACCAAGAGTTAGTCTCTCATTGGTTCCCCGTCTTCCCGTTCATCCTCAGGACAAATTGCAACCTGTACGGAACAGGAGGTTAAAGGTGCTGATGCTCCAAGTAGGGAGATTGCTAGTAAAGTGGCTGGAATGGCGAACCCGAGCACAAGGAGATGAGAAATGAGGTGCGTTTTAGAAACCTTTCCCCATCACAAGGTGTACCATCTTCTGGGTTTCTCATGCATGTTTTCGATGTAGGAAGATGCCCTTGAACCTGGAGATTTGGGACCCATGCGATGGGTAGCACGCAGTATTACTTTAAAGGGTCTGCGTTTGCTCACCCAACCTCACCAAACCTCTCAGCCCCAAGAGTGTCCACCCTTATGTCTCATCCAGCTGTGGGTCTAGATATGATCAATCCAGGTTGCATCACAGCCCCTGAACGAATTGTGTAAGAATTTCTCTCTCTTTCCCTGTCTTTGTTTCATGGGTTTTTAAAAGTAATTTATTTTTATAATGGGGTTTAGCTGCTTTTCACGGCTGTGTTTATGCCGCTTTACACCCACTTGACACACTAACAGAGAGATATCAATACATAGGTTTTAAGATTATTACTAGTCAGATATATTCTTGTGCGGTGAATCGGGCGTGTTGAGTCCAGTTCTCTGAGCAAGGAGTAGGTCTTGTCTGTTACATATTGGGTTTATGGAACGGTGTCTGAGCTAATTTGAAACTCTTGTTTTATGTATCACACCACCTCACCTTTCCCGTTAAGCAGCCATAGTGTGTTTTCTGCATGTGTGACTCTGTTCTGTTTTGTAATTCAGTTCAAGTGTAATGGTTTTTACATTCCCTCTATAAGTGACACCTTATGAGAAGTGTCCTTTTCTGTGTGACTTATTTCACTTAGAATCGTCGTACCTAAATCCACTCATCATGCTGCTACTAGCCTTATGACATTGATTTCATGGCTGAGTGATATTCCATTTTACATAAGGACCACCACTTCTTTATCCATTTTGCGCTTTCTTGGGATATTTAAGGTGGAATGAAGTGGAGGTCCTTGTCAACAGAGCAGCCCTAAACTTTGGGGTGCCTGTGTCTTGCTGATTTTCAATTTTCCCACTTTATACCCCCATGCGTGGAAGTGCCCTATGCTCTCAAAGCTGTGTTTTTTAGATGTTTCAGGACACACCGTACCCTTCTCCAGAGTGGCTGTTGGCAATTTACATCCTGCCCATCAGTGTAGCAAGGCTCCCATTTCTCCATGGCCTGTCCAGCATTTCTGGTTTTGACACTTTTTTCAGCATGGCCCTTTTGACCGATGGGAAGCGAGACTTCTTTGTAGCGATGATTTGCCTTCCCAGGTTGCTTGCTTGGCCAAAAAGGGCGTATGCGTTTTTTCCTGAATATATTCAGGAAAAAACGCATACGCCCTTTTTGGCCAAGGGCATCATTGTCAACATTTGCCACTTTTCATGTGCTTTAAAGGCGATTCGAATCTACCTCCCGAAATCTCTTTCCTGCACTTCTGCCTTGATTTCAAATCCTCTTCTTTGCCTTCCCTCAATATATTTGTGGACGAGAGTAATCATTTATAACTCTGCAGGTTTGTGAATTGCAGTGCCCTGAAGCTCCATTTTACAACTCGCTTTTTTGGGAGGTTGCCGCAAAAGCGCAGGATGGCTTCAGACCCTGTTCTGGTTCCGGGGGTCAGGCTGAGCCTGTGGTTAATTCTTCTTCCTGATGGGAATAGAGTGACCTGTGCCTGTCCCAACACCAAGAGCTAGTCTCTCATTGGTTCCCCGTCTTCCCGTTCATCCTCAGGACAAATTGCAACCTGTACGGAACAGGAGGTTAAAGGTTCTGATGCTCCAAGTAGGGAGATTGCTAGTAAAGTGGCTGGAATGGCGAACCCGAGCACAAGGAGATGAGAAATGAGGGGCGTTTTAGAAACCTTTCCCCATCACAAGGTGTACCATCTTCTGAGTTTCTCATGCATGTTTTCGATGTAGGAAGATGCCCTTGAACCTGGAGATTTGGGACCCATGCGATGGGTAGCACGCAGTATTACTTTAAAGGGTCTGCATTTGCTCACCCAACCTCACCAAACCTCTCAGCCCCAAGAGTGTCCACCCTTATGTCTCATCCAGCTGTGGGTCTAGATATGATCAATCCAGGTTGCATCACAGCCCATGAACGAATTGTGTAAGAATATCTCTCTGTTTCCCTGTCTTTGTTTCATGGGTTTTTAAAAGTAATTTATTTTTATAATGGGGTTTAGCTGCTTTTCACGGCTGTGTTTATGCCGCTTTACACCCACTTGACACACTAACAGAGAGATATCAATACATAGGTTTTAAGATTTTTACTAGTCAGATATATTCTTGTGCGGTGAATCGGGCGTGTTGAGTCCAGTTCTCTGAGCAAGGAGTAGGTCTTGTCTGTTACATATTGGGTTTATGGAACGGTATCTGAGCTAATTTGAAACTCTTGTTTTATGTATCACACCACCTCACCTTTCCCGTTAAGCAGCCATAGTGTGTTTTCTGCATGTATGACTCTGTTCTGTTTTGTAATTCAGTTGAAGTGTAACGGTTTTTACATTCCCTCTATAAGTGACACCTTATGAGAAGTGTCCTTTTCTGTGTGACTTATTTCACTTAGAATCGTCGTACCTAAATCCACTCATCATGCTGCTACTAGCCTTATGACATTGATTTCATGGCTGAGTGATATTCCATTGTACATAAGGACCACCACTTCTTTATCCATTTTTCGCTTTCCTGGGATATTTAAGGTGGAATGAAGTGGAGGTCCTTGTCAACAGAGCAGCCCTAAACTTTGGGGTGCCTGTGTCTTGCTGATTTTCAATTTTCCCACTTTATACCCCCATGCGTGGAAGTGCCCTATGCTCTCTAAGCTGTGTTTTTTAGATGTTTCAGGACACACCGTACCCTTCTCCAGAGTGGCTGTTGGCAATTTACATCCCGCCCATCAGTGTAGCAAGGCTCCCATTTCTCCATGGCCTGTCCTGCATTTCTGGTTTTGACACATTTTTCAGCATGGCCCTTTTGACCGATGGGAAGCGAGACTTCTTTGTAGCGCTGATTTGCCTTTCCAGGTTGCTTGGTTGGCCAAAAAGGGCGTATGCGTTTTTTCCTGAATATATTCAGGAAAAAACGCATACGCCCTTTTTGGCCAAGGGCATCATTGTCAACGTTTTGCCGCTTTTCATGTGCTTTAAAGGCGATTCGAATCTACCTCCTGAAATCTCTTTCCTGCAATTCTGCCTTGATTTCAAATCCTCTTCTTTGCCTTCCCTCAATATATTTGGGGATGAGAGTTATCATTTATAACTCTGCAGGTTTGTGAATTGCAGTGCCCTGAAGCTCCATTTTACAACTCGCTTTTTTGGGAGCTGGCCGCAAAAGCGCAGGATGGCTTCAGGCCCGGTTCTGGTTCCGGGGGGCAGGCTGAGCCTGTGGTTAATTCTTCTTCCTGATGGGAATAGAGTGACCTGTGCCTGTCCCAACACCAAGAGCTAGTCTCTCATTGGTTCCCCGTCTTCCCGTTCATCCTCAGGACAAATTGCAACCTGTACGGAACAGGAGGTTAAAGGTGCTGATGCTCCAAGTAGGGAGATTGCTAGTAAAGTGGCTGGAATGGCGAACCCGAGCACAAGGAGATGAGAAATGAGGTGCGTTTTAGAAACCTTTCCCCATCACAAGGTGTACCATCTTCTGGGTTTCTCATGCATGTTTTCGATGTAGGAAGATGCCCTTGAACCTGGAGATTTGGGACCCATGCGATGGGTAGCACGCAGTATTACTTTAAAGGGTCTGCGTTTGCTCACCCAACCTCACCAAACCTCTCAGCCCCAAGAGTGTCCACCCTTATGTCTCATCCAGCTGTGGGTCTAGATATGATCAATCCAGTTGCATCACAGCCCCTGAACGAATTGTGTAAGAATTTCTCTCTCTTTCCCTGTCTTTGTTTCATGGGTTTTTAAAAGTAATTTATTTTTATAATGGGGTTTAGCTGCTTTTCACGGCTGTGTTTATGCCGCTTTACACCCACTTGACACACTAACAGAGAGATATCAATACATAGGTTTTAAGATTATTACTAGTCAGATATATTCTTGTGCGGTGAATCGGGCGTGTTGAGTCCAGTTCTCTGAGCAAGGAGTAGGTCTTGTCTATTACATATTGGGTTTCTGGAATGGTATCTGAGCTAATTTGAAACTCTTGTTTTATGTATCACCCCACCTCACCTTTCCCGTTAAGCAGCCATAGTGTGTTTTCTGCATGTGTGACTCTGTTCTGTTTTGTAATTCAGTTCAAGTGTAACGGTTTTTACATTCCCTCTATAAGTGACACCTTATGAGAAGTGTCCTTTTCTGTGTGACTTATTTCACTTAGAATCGTCGTACCTAAATCCACTCATCATGCTGCTACTAGCCTTATGACATTGATTTCATGGCTGAGTGATATTCCATTGTACATAAGGACCACCACTTCTTTATCCATTTTGCGCTTTCTTGGGATATTTAAGGTGGAATGAAGTGGAGGTCCTTGTCAACAGAGTAGCCCTAAACTTTGGGGTGCCTGTGTCTTGCTGATTTTCAATTTTCCCACTTTATACCCCCATGCGTGGAAGTGCCCTATGCTCTCAAAGCTGTGTTTTTTAGATGTTTCAGGACACACCGTACCCTTCTCCAGAGTGGCTGTTGGCAATTTACATCCTGCCCATCAGTGTAGCAAGGCTCCCATTTCTCCATGGCCTGTCCAGCATTTCTGGTTTTGACACTTTTTTCAGCATGGCCCTTTTGACCGATGGGAAGCGAGACTTCTTTGTAGCGCTGATTTGCCTTTCCAGGTTGCTTGGTTGGCCAAAAAGGGCGTATGCGTTTTTTCCTGAATATATTCAGGAAAAAACGCATACGCCCTTTTTGGCCAAGGGCATCATTGTCAACGTTTTGCCGCTTTTCATGTGCTTTAAAGGCGATTGGAATCTACCTCCTGAAATCTGTTTCCTGCAATTCTGCCTTGATTTCAAATCCTCTTCTTTGCCTTCCCTCAATATATTTGTGGACGAGAGTTATCATTTATAACTCTGCAGGTTTGTGAATTGCAGTGCCCTGAAGCTCCATTTTACAACTCGCTTTTTTGGGAGCTGGCCGCAAAAGCGCAGGATGGCTTCAGGCCCTGTTCTGCTTCCGGGGGTCAGGCTGAGCCTGTGGTTAATTCTTCTTCCTGATGGGAAAATAGAGTGACCTGTGCCTGTCCCAACACCAAGAGCTAGTCTCTCATTGGTTCCCCGTCTTCCCGTTCATCCTCAGGACAAATTGCAACCTGTACGGAACAGGAGGTTAAAGGTTCTGATGCTCCAAGTAGGGAGATTGCTAGTAAAGTGGCTGGAATGGCGAACCCGAGCACAAGGAGATGAGAAATGAGGTGCGTTTTATAAACCTTTCCCCATCACAACGTGTACCATCTTCTGGGTTTCTCATGCATGTTTTCGATGTAGGAAGATGCCCTTGAACCTGGAGATTTGGGAACCATGTGATGGGTAGCATGCAGTATTACTTTAAAGGTCTGCGTTTGCTCACCCAACCTCACCAAACCTCTCAGCCCCAAGAGTGTCCACCCTTATGTCTCATCCAGCTGTGGGTCTAGATATGATCAATCCAGGTTGCATCACAGCCCCTGAACGAATTGTGTAAGAATTTCTCTCTCTTTTCCTGTCTTTGTTTCATGGGTTTTTAAAAGTAATTTATTTTTATAATGGGGTTTAGCTGCTTTTCACGGCTGTGTTTATGCCGCTTTACACCCACTTGACACACTAACAGAGAGATATCAATACATAGGTTTTAAGATTATTACTAGTCAGATATATTCTTGTGCGGTGAATCGGGCGTGTTGAGTCCAGTTCTCTGAGCAAGGAGTAGGTCTTGTCTGTTACATATTGGGTTTCTGGAACGGTATCTGAGCTGATTTGAAACTCTTGTTTTATGTATCACCCCACCTCACCTTTCCCGTTAAGCAGCCATAGTGTGTTTTCTGCATGTGTGACTCTGTTCTGTTTTGTAATTCAGTTCAAGTGTAACGGTTTTTACATTCCCTCTATAAGTGACACCTTATGAGAAGTGTCCTTTTCTGTGTGACTTATTTCACTTAGAATCGTCGTACCTAAATCCACTCATCATGCTGCTACTAGCCTTATGACATTGATTTCATGGCTGAGTGATATTCCTTTGTACATAAGGACCACCACTTCTTTATCCATTTTTCGCTTTCTTGGGATATTTAAGGTGGAATGAAGTGGAGGTCCTTGTCAACACAGCAGCCCTAAACTTTGGGGTGCCTGTGTCTTGCTGATTTTCAATTTTCCCACTTTATACCCCCATGCGTGGAAGTGCCCTATGCTCTCTAAGCTGTGTATTTTAGATGTTTCAGGACACACCGTACCCTTCTCCAGAGTGGCTGTTGGCAATTTACATCCCGCCCATCAGTGTAGCAAGGCTCCCATTTCTCCATGGCCTGTCCTGCATTTCTGGTTTTGACACATTTTTCAGCATGGCCCTTTTAACCGATGGGATGCGAGACTTCTTTGTAGCGATGATTTGCCTTTCCAGGTTGCTTGGTTGGCCAAAAAGGGCGTATGCGTTTTTTCCTGAATATATTCAGGAAAAAACGGATACGCCCTTTTTGGCCAAGGGCATCATTGTCAACGTTTTGCCGCTTTTCATGTGCTTTAAAGGCGATTCGAATCTACCTCCTGAAATCTGTTTCCTGCAATTCTGCCTTGATTTCAAATCCTCTTCTTTGCCTTCCCTCAATATATTTGTGGACGAGAGTTATCATTTATAACTCTGCAGGTTTGTGAATTGCAGTGCCCTGAAGCTCCATTTTACAACTCGCTTTTTTGGGAGCTGGCCGCAAAAGCGCAGGATGGCTTCAGGCCCTGTTCTGCTTCCGGGGGTCAGGCTGAGCCTGTGGTTAATTCTTCTTCCTGATGGGAAAATAGAGTGACCTGTGCCTGTCCCAACACCAAGAGCTAGTCTCTCATTGGTTCCCCGTCTTCCCGTTCATCCTCAGGACAAATTGCAACCTGTACGGAACAGGAGGTTAAAGGTTCTGAATGCTCCAAGTAGGGAGATTGCTAGTAAAGTGGCTGGAATGGCGAAACCGAGCACAAGGAGATGAGAAATGAGGTGCGTTTTAGAAACCTTTCCCCATCACAACGTGTACCATCTTCTCGGTTTCTCATGCATGTTTTCGATGTAGGAAGATGCCCTTGAACCTGGAGATTTGGGAACCATGTGATGGGTAGCATGCAGTATTACTTTAAAGGGTCTGCGTTTGCTCACCCAACCTCACCAAACCTCTCAGCCCCAAGAGTGTCCACCCTTATGTCTCATCCAGCTGTGGGTCTAGATATGATCAATCCAGGTTGCATCACAGCCCCTGAACGAATTGTGTAAGAATTTCTCTCTCTTTTCCTGTCTTTGTTTCATGGGTTTTTAAAAGTAATTTATTTTTATAATGGGGTTTAGCTGCTTTTCACGGCTGTGTTTATGCCGCTTTACACCCACTTGACACACTAACAGAGAGATATCAATACATAGGTTTTAAGATTATTACTAGTCAGATATATTCTTGTGCGGTGAATCGGGCGTGTTGAGTCCAGTTCTGTGAGCAAGGATAGGTCTTGTCTGTTACATATTGGGTTTCTGGAACGGTATCTGAGCTAATTTGAAACTCTTGTTTTATGTATCACCCCACCTCACCTTTCCCGTTAAGCAGCCATAGTGTGTTTTCTGCATGTGTGACTCTGTTCTGTTTTGTAATTCAGTTCAAGTGTAACGGTTTTTACATTCCCTCTATAAGTGACACCTTATGAGAAGTGTCCTTTTCTGTGTGACTTATTTCACTTAGAATCGTCGTACCTAAATCCACTCATCATGCTGCTACTAGCCTTATGACATTGATTTCATGGCTGAGTGATATTCCATTTTACATAAGGACCACCACTTCTTTATCCATTTTTCGCTTTCTTGGGATATTTAAGTTGGAATGAAGTGGAGGTCCTTGTCAACACAGCAGCCCTAAACTTTGGGGTGCCTGTGTCTTGCTGATTTTCAATTTTCCCACTTTATACCCCCATGCGTGGAAGTGCCCTATGCTCTCTAAGCTGTGTATTTTAGATGTTTCAGGACACACCGTACCCTTCTCCAGAGTGGCTGTTGGCAATTTACATCCCGCCCATCAGTGTAGCAAGGCTCCCATTTCTCCATGGCCTGTCCTGCATTTCTGGTTTTGACACATTTTTCAGCATGGCCCTTTTAACCGATGGGATGCGAGACTTCTTTGTAGCGATGATTTGCCTTTCCAGGTTGCTTGGTTGGCCAAAAAGGGCGTATGCGTTTTTTCCTGAATATATTCAGGAAAAAACGAATACGCCCTTTTTGGCCAAGGGCATCATTGTCAACGTTTTGCCGCTTTTCATGTGCTTTAAAGGCGATTCGAATCTACCTCCTGAAATCTGTTTCCTGCAATTCTGCCTTGATTTCAAATCCTCTTCTTTGCCTTCCCTCAATATATTTGTGGACGAGAGTTATCATTTATAACTCTGCAGGTTTGTGAATTGCAGTGCCCTGAAGCTCCATTTTACAACTCGCTTTTTTGGGAGCTGGCCGCAAAAGCGCAGGATGGCTTCAGGCCCTGTTCTGCTTCCGGGGGTCAGGCTGAGCCTGTGGTTAATTCTTCTTCCTGATGGGAAAATAGAGTGACCTGTGCCTGTCCCAACACCAAGAGCTAGTCTCTCATTGGTTCCCCGTCTTCCCGTCCATCCTCAGGACAAATTGCAACCTGTACGGAACAGGAGGTTAAAGGTTCTGATGCTCCAAGTAGGGAGATTGCTAGTAAAGTGGCTGGAATGGCGAAACCGAGCACAAGGAGATGAGAAATGAGGTGCGTTTTAGAAACCTTTCCCCATCACAACGTGTACCATCTTCTGGGTTTCTCATGCATGTTTTCGATGTAGGAAGATGCCCTTGAACCTGGAGATTTTGGAACCATGTGATGGGTAGCATGCAGTATTACTTTAAAGGGTCTGCGTTTGCTCACCCAACCTCTCCAAACCTCTCAGCCCCAAGAGTGTCCACCCTTATGTCTCATCCAGCTGTGGGTCTAGATATGATCAATCCAGGTTGCATCACAGCCCCTGAACGAATTGTGTAAGAATTTCTCTCTCTTTTCCTGTCTTTGTTTCATGGGTTTTTAAAAGTAATTTATTTTTATAATGGGGTTTAGCTGCTTTTCACGGCTGTGTTTATGCCACTTTACACCCACTTGACACACTAACAGAGAGATATCAATACATAGGTTTTAAGATTATTACTAGTCAGATATATTCTTGTGCGGTGAATCGGGCGTGTTGAGTCCAGTTCTCTGAGCAAGGAGTAGGTCTTGTCTGTTACATATTGGGTTTCTGGAACGGTATCTGAGCTAATTTGAAACTCTTGTTTTATGTATCACCCCACCTCACCTTTCCCGTTAAGCAGCCATAGTGTGTTTTCTGCATGTGTGACTCTGTTCTGTTTTGTAATTCAGTTCAAGTGTAACGGTTTTTACATTCCCTCTATAAGTGACACCTTATGAGAAGTGTCCTTTTCTGTGTGACTTATTTCACTTAGAATCGTCGTACCTAAATCCACTCATCATGCTGCTACTAGCCTTATGACATTGATTTCATGGCTGAGTGATATTCCATTGTACATAAGGACCACCACTTCTTTATCCATTTTTCGCTTTCTTGGGATATTTAAGGTGGAATGAAGTGGAGGTCCTTGTCAACAGAGCAGCCCTAAACTTTGGGGTGCCTGTGTCTTGCTGATTTTCAATTTTCCCACTTTATACCCCCATGCGTGGAAGTGCCCTATGCTCTCTAAGCTGTGTATTTTAGATGTTTCAGGACACACCGTACCCTTCTCCAGAGTGGCTGTTGGCAATTTACATCCCGCCCATCAGTGTAGCAAGGCTCCCATTTCTCCATGGCCTTTCCTGCATTTCTGGTTTTGACACTTTTTTCAGCATGGCCCTTGAGACCGATGGGAAGCGAGACTTCTTTGTAGCGCTGATTTGCCTTTCCAGGTTGCTTGGTTGGCCAAAAAGGGCGTATGCGTTTTTTCCTGAATATATTCAGGAAAAAACGCATACGCCCTTTTTGGCCAAGGGCATCATTGTCAACGTTTTGCCGCTTTTCATGTGCTTTAAAGGCGATTGGAATCTACCTCCTGAAATCTGTTTCCTGCAATTCTGCCTTGATTTCAAATCCTCTTCTTTGCCTTCCCTCAATATATTTGTGGACGAGAGTTATCATTTATAACTCTGCAGGTTTGTGAATTGCAGTGCCCTGAAGCTCCATTTTACAACTCGCTTTTTTGGGAGCTGGCCGCAAAAGCGCAGGATGGCTTCAGGCCCTGTTCTGGTTCCGGGGGTCAGGCTGAGCCTGTGGTTAATTCTTCTTCCTGATGGGAAAATAGAGTGACCTGTGCCTGTCCCAACACCAAGAGCTAGTCTCTCATTGGTTCCCCGTCTTCCCGTTCATCCTCAGGACAAATTGCAACCTGTACGGAACAGGAGGTTAAAGGTTCTGATGCTCCAAGTAGGGAGATTGCTAGTAAAGTGGCTGGAATGGCGAACCCGAGCACAAGGAGATGAGAAATGAGGTGCGTTTTAGAAACCTTTCCCCATCACAACGTGTACCATCTTCTGGGTTTCTCATGCATGTTTTCGATGTAGGAAGATGCCCTTGAACCTGGAGATTTGGGAACCATGTGATGGGTAGCATGCAGTATTACTTTAAAGGTCTGCGTTTGCTCACCCAACCTCACCAAACCTCTCAGCCCCAAGAGTGTCCACCCTTATGTCTCATCCACCTGTGGGTCTAGATATGATCAATCCAGGTTGCATCACAGCCCCTGAACGAATTGTGTAAGAATTTCTCTCTCTTTTCCTGTCTTTGTTTCATGGGTTTTTAAAAGTAATTTATTTTTATAATGGGGTTTAGCTGCTTTTCACGGCTGTGTTTATGCCGCTTTACACCCACTTGACACACTAACAGAGAGATATCAATACATAGGTTTTAAGATTATTACTAGTCAGATATATTCTTGTGCGGTGAATCGGGCGTGTTGAGTCCAGTTCTCTGAGCAAGGAGTAGGTCTTGTCTGTTACATATTGGGTTTCTGGAACGGTATCTGAGCTGATTTGAAACTCTTGTTTTATGTATCACCCCACCTCACCTTTCCCGTTAAGCAGCCATAGTGTGTTTTCTGCATGTGTGACTCTGTTCTGTTTTGTAATTCAGTTCAAGTGTAACGGTTTTTACATTCCCTCTATAAGTGACACCTTATGAGAAGTGTCCTTTTCTGTGTGACTTATTTCACTTAGAATCGTCGTACCTAAATCCACTCATCATGCTGCTACTAGCCTTATGACATTGATTTCATGGCTGAGTGATATTCCTTTGTACATAAGGACCACCACTTCTTTATCCATTTTTCGCTTTCTTGGGATATTTAAGGTGGAATGAAGTGGAGGTCCTTGTCAACACAGCAGCCCTAAACTTTGGGGTGCCTGTGTCTTGCTGATTTTCAATTTTCCCACTTTATACCCCCATGCGTGGAAGTGCCCTATGCTCTCTAAGCTGTGTATTTTAGATGTTTCAGGACACACCGTACCCTTCTCCAGAGTGGCTGTTGGCAATTTACATCCCGCCCATCAGTGTAGCAAGGCTCCCATTTCTCCATGGCCTGTCCTGCATTTCTGGTTTTGACACATTTTTCAGCATGGCCCTTTTAACCGATGGGATGCGAGACTTCTTTGTAGCGATGATTTGCCTTTCCAGGTTGCTTGGTTGGCCAAAAAGGGCGTATGCGTTTTTTCCTGAATATATTCAGGAAAAAACGGATACGCCCTTTTTGGCCAAGGGCATCATTGTCAACGTTTTGCCGCTTTTCATGTGCTTTAAAGGCGATTCGAATCTACCTCCTGAAATCTGTTTCCTGCAATTCTGCCTTGATTTCAAATCCTCTTCTTTGCCTTCCCTCAATATATTTGTGGACGAGAGTTATCATTTATAACTCTGCAGGTTTGTGAATTGCAGTGCCCTGAAGCTCCATTTTACAACTCGCTTTTTTGGGAGCTGGCCGCAAAAGCGCAGGATGGCTTCAGGCCCTGTTCTGCTTCCGGGGGTCAGGCTGAGCCTGTGGTTAATTCTTCTTCCTGATGGGAAAATAGAGTGACCTGTGCCTGTCCCAACACCAAGAGCTAGTCTCTCATTGGTTCCCCGTCTTCCCGTTCATCCTCAGGACAAATTGCAACCTGTACGGAACAGGAGGTTAAAGGTTCTGAATGCTCCAAGTAGGGAGATTGCTAGTAAAGTGGCTGGAATGGCGAAACCGAGCACAAGGAGATGAGAAATGAGGTGCGTTTTAGAAACCTTTCCCCATCACAACGTGTACCATCTTCTCGGTTTCTCATGCATGTTTTCGATGTAGGAAGATGCCCTTGAACCTGGAGATTTGGGAACCATGTGATGGGTAGCATGCAGTATTACTTTAAAGGGTCTGCGTTTGCTCACCCAACCTCACCAAACCTCTCAGCCCCAAGAGTGTCCACCCTTATGTCTCATCCAGCTGTGGGTCTAGATATGATCAATCCAGGTTGCATCACAGCCCCTGAACGAATTGTGTAAGAATTTCTCTCTCTTTTCCTGTCTTTGTTTCATGGGTTTTTAAAAGTAATTTATTTTTATAATGGGGTTTAGCTGCTTTTCACGGCTGTGTTTATGCCGCTTTACACCCACTTGACACACTAACAGAGAGATATCAATACATAGGTTTTAAGATTATTACTAGTCAGATATATTCTTGTGCGGTGAATCGGGCGTGTTGAGTCCAGTTCTGTGAGCAAGGATAGGTCTTGTCTGTTACATATTGGGTTTCTGGAACGGTATCTGAGCTAATTTGAAACTCTTGTTTTATGTATCACCCCACCTCACCTTTCCCGTTAAGCAGCCATAGTGTGTTTTCTGCATGTGTGACTCTGTTCTGTTTTGTAATTCAGTTCAAGTGTAACGGTTTTTACATTCCCTCTATAAGTGACACCTTATGAGAAGTGTCCTTTTCTGTGTGACTTATTTCACTTAGAATCGTCGTACCTAAATCCACTCATCATGCTGCTACTAGCCTTATGACATTGATTTCATGGCTGAGTGATATTCCATTGTACATAAGGACCACCACTTCTTTATCCATTTTTCGCTTTCTTGGGATATTTAAGTTGGAATGAAGTGGAGGTCCTTGTCAACACAGCAGCCCTAAACTTTGGGGTGCCTGTGTCTTGCTGATTTTCAATTTTCCCACTTTATACCCCCATGCGTGGAAGTGCCCTATGCTCTCTAAGCTGTGTATTTTAGATGTTTCAGGACACACCGTACCCTTCTCCAGAGTGGCTGTTGGCAATTTACATCCCGCCCATCAGTGTAGCAAGGCTCCCATTTCTCCATGGCCTGTCCTGCATTTCTGGTTTTGACACATTTTTCAGCATGGCCCTTTTAACCGATGGGATGCGAGACTTCTTTGTAGCGATGATTTGCCTTTCCAGGTTGCTTGGTTGGCCAAAAAGGGCGTATGCGTTTTTTCCTGAATATATTCAGGAAAAAACGAATACGCCCTTTTTGGCCAAGGGCATCATTGTCAACGTTTTGCCGCTTTTCATGTGCTTTAAAGGCGATTCGAATCTACCTCCTGAAATCTGTTTCCTGCAATTCTGCCTTGATTTCAAATCCTCTTCTTTGCCTTCCCTCAATATATTTGTGGACGAGAGTTATCATTTATAACTCTGCAGGTTTGTGAATTGCAGTGCCCTGAAGCTCCATTTTACAACTCGCTTTTTTGGGAGCTGGCCGCAAAAGCGCAGGATGGCTTCAGGCCCTGTTCTGCTTCCGGGGGTCAGGCTGAGCCTGTGGTTAATTCTTCTTCCTGATGGGAAAATAGAGTGACCTGTGCCTGTCCCAACACCAAGAGCTAGTCTCTCATTGGTTCCCCGTCTTCCCGTCCATCCTCAGGACAAATTGCAACCTGTACGGAACAGGAGGTTAAAGGTTCTGATGCTCCAAGTAGGGAGATTGCTAGTAAAGTGGCTGGAATGGCGAAACCGAGCACAAGGAGATGAGAAATGAGGTGCGTTTTAGAAACCTTTCCCCATCACAACGTGTACCATCTTCTGGGTTTCTCATGCATGTTTTCGATGTAGGAAGATGCCCTTGAACCTGGAGATTTTGGAACCATGTGATGGGTAGCATGCAGTATTACTTTAAAGGGTCTGCGTTTGCTCACCCAACCTCTCCAAACCTCTCAGCCCCAAGAGTGTCCACCCTTATGTCTCATCCAGCTGTGGGTCTAGATATGATCAATCCAGGTTGCATCACAGCCCCTGAACGAATTGTGTAAGAATTTCTCTCTCTTTTCCTGTCTTTGTTTCATGGGTTTTTAAAAGTAATTTATTTTTATAATGGGGTTTAGCTGCTTTTCACGGCTGTGTTTATGCCACTTTACACCCACTTGACACACTAACAGAGAGATATCAATACATAGGTTTTAAGATTATTACTAGTCAGATATATTCTTGTGCGGTGAATCGGGCGTGTTGAGTCCAGTTCTCTGAGCAAGGAGTAGGTCTTGGCTGTTACATATTGGGTTTCTGGAACGGTATCTGAGCTAATTTGAAACTCTTGTTTTATGTATCACCCCACCTCACCTTTCCCGTTAAGCAGCCATAGTGTGTTTTCTGCATGTGTGACTCTGTTCTGTTTTGTAATTCAGTTCAAGTGTAACGGTTTTTACATTCCCTCTATAAGTGACACCTTATGAGAAGTGTCCTTTTCTGTGTGACTTATTTCACTTAGAATCGTCGTACCTAAATCCACTCATCATGCTGCTACTAGCCTTATGACATTGATTTCATGGCTGAGTGATATTCCATTGTACATAAGGACCACCACTTCTTTATCCATTTTTCGCTTTCTTGGGATATTTAAGGTGGAATGAAGTGGAGGTCCTTGTCAACAGAGCAGCCCTAAACTTTGGGGTGCCTGTGTCTTGCTGATTTTCAATTTTCCCACTTTATACCCCCATGCGTGGAAGTGCCCTATGCTCTCTAAGCTGTGTATTTTAGATGTTTCAGGACACACCGTACCCTTCTCCAGAGTGGCTGTTGGCAATTTACATCCCGCCCATCAGTGTAGCAAGGCTCCCATTTCTCCATGGCCTGTCCTGCATTTCTGGTTTTGACACTTTTTTCAGCATGGCCCTTGAGACCGATGGGAAGCGAGACTTCTTTGTAGCGCTGATTTGCCTTTCCAGGTTGCTTGGTTGGCCAAAAAGGGCGTATGCGTTTTTTCCTGAATATATTCAGGAAAAAACGCATACGCCCTTTTTGGCCAAGGGCATCATTGTCAACGTTTTGCCGCTTTTCATGTGCTTTAAAGGCGATTGGAATCTACCTCCTGAAATCTGTTTCCTGCAATTCTGCCTTGATTTCAAATCCTCTTCTTTGCCTTCCCTCAATATATTTGTGGACGAGAGTTATCATTTA
The DNA here is from genome assembly GCF_965194825.1 of Balaenoptera physalus. Lineage (NCBI taxonomy): Eukaryota > Metazoa > Chordata > Mammalia > Artiodactyla > Balaenopteridae > Balaenoptera > Balaenoptera physalus. The sequence goes on from NW_028126427.1 coordinate 1,218,454, forward strand.
TAACTCTGCAGGTTTGTGAATTGCAGTGCCCTGAAGCTCCATTTTACAACTCGCTTTTTTGGGAGCTGGCCGCAAAAGCGCAGGATGGCTTCAGGCCCTGTTCTGGTTCCGGGGGTCAGGCTGAGCCTGTGGTTAATTCTTCTTCCTGATGGGAAAATAGAGTGACCTGTGCCTGTCCCAACACCAAGAGCTAGTCTCTCATTGGTTCCCCGTCTTCCCGTTCATCCTCAGGACAAATTGCAACCTGTACGGAACAGGAGGTTAAAGGTTCTGATGCTCCAAGTAGGGAGATTGCTAGTAAAGTGGCTGGAATGGCGAAACCGAGCACAAGGAGATGAGAAATGAGGTGCGTTTTAGAAACCTTTCCCCATCACAACGTGTACCATCTTCTGGGTTTCTCATGCATGTTTTCGATGTAGGAAGATGCCCTTGAACCTGGAGATTTGGGAACCATGTGATGGGTAGCATGCAGTATTACTTTAAAGGGTCTGCGTTTGCTCACCCAACCTCTCCAAACCTCTCAGCCCCAAGAGTGTCCACCCTTATGTCTCATCCAGCTGTGGGTCTAGATATGATCAATCCAGGTTGCATCACAGCCCCTGAACGAATTGTGTAAGAATTTCTCTCTCTTTTCCTGTCTTTGTTTCATGGGTTTTTAAAAGTAATTTATTTTTATAATGGGGTTTAGCTGCTTTTCACGGCTGTGTTTATGCCACTTTACACCCACTTGACACACTAACAGAGAGATATCAATACATAGGTTTTAAGATTATTACTAATCAGATATATTCTTATGCGGTGAATCGGGCGTGTTGAGTCCAGTTCTCTGAGCAAGGAGTAGGTCTTGTCTGTTACATATTGGGTTTCTGGAACGGTATCTGAGCTAATTTGAAACTCTTGTTTTATGTATCACCCCACCTCACCTTTCCCGTTAAGCAGCCATAGTGTGTTTTCTGCATGTGTGACTCTGTTCTGTTTTGTAATTCAGTTCAAGTGTAACGGTTTTTACATTCCCTCTATAAGTGACACCTTATGAGAAGTGTCCTTTTCTGTGTGACTTATTTCACTTAGAATCGTCGTACCTAAATCCACTCATCATGCTGCTACTAGCCTTATGACATTGATTTCATGGCTGAGTGATATTCCATTGTACATAAGGACCACCACTTCTTTATCCATTTTTCGCTTTCTTGGGATATTTAAGGTGGAATGAAGTGGAGGTCCTTGTCAACAGAGCAGCCCTAAACTTTGGGGTGCCTGTGTCTTGCTGATTTTCAATTTTCCCACTTTATACCCCCATGCGTGGAAGTGCCCTATGCTCTCTAAGCTGTGTATTTTAGATGTTTCAGGACACACCGTACCCTTCTCCAGAGTGGCTGTTGGCAATTTACATCCCGCCCATCAGTGTAGCAAGGCTCCCATTTCTCCATGGCCTGTCCTGCATTTCTGGTTTTGACACATTTTTCAGCATGGCCCTTTTGACCGATGGGATGCGAGACTTCTTTGTAGCGCTGATTTGCCTTTCCAGGTTGCTTGGTTGGCCAAAAAGGGCGTATGCGTTTTTTCCTGAATATATTCAGGAAAAAACGCATACGCCCTTTTTGGCCAAGGGCATCATTGTCAACGTTTTGCCGCTTTTCATGTGCTTTAAAGGCGATTGGAATCTACCTCCTGAAATCTGTTTCCTGCAATTCTGCCTTGATTTCAAATCCTCTTCTTTGCCTTCCCTAAATATATTTGTGGACGAGAGTTATCATTTATAACTCTGCAGGTTTGTGAATTGCAGTGCCCTGAAGCTCCATTTTACAACTCGCTTTTTTGGGAGCTGGCCGCAAAAGCGCAGGATGGCTTCAGGCCCTGTTCTGGTTCCGGGGGTCAGGCTGAGCCTGTGGTTAATTCTTCTTCCTGATGGGAAAATAGAGTGACCTGTGCCTGTCCCAACACCAAGAGCTAGTCTCTCATTGGTTCCCCGTCTTCCCGTTCATCCTCAGGACAAATTGCAACCTGTACGGAACAGGAGGTTAAAGGTTCTGATGCTCCAAGTAGGGAGATTGCTAGTAAAGTGGCTGGAATGGCGAAACCGAGCACAAGGAGATGAGAAATGAGGTGCGTTTTAGAAACCTTTCCCCATCACAACGTGTACCATCTTCTGGGTTTCTCATGCATGTTTTCGATGTAGGAAGATGCCCTTGAACCTGGAGATTTGGGAACCATGTGATGGGTAGCATGCAGTATTACTTTAAAGGGTCTGCGTTTGCTCACCCAACCTCACCAAACCTCTCAGCCCCAAGAGTGTCCACCCTTATGTCTCATCCAGCTGTGGGTCTAGATATGATCAATCCAGGTTGCATCACAGCCCCTGAACAAATTGTGTAAGAATTTCTCTCTCTTTTCCTGTCTTTGTTTCATGGGTTTTTAAAAGTAATTTATTTTTATAATGGGGTTTAGCTGCTTTTCACGGCTGTGTTTATGCCGCTTTACACCCACTTGACACACTAACAGAGAGATATCAATACATAGGTTTTAAGATTATTACTAGTCAGATATATTCTTGTGCGGTGAATCGGGCGTGTTGAGTCCAGTTCTCTGAGCAAGGAGTAGGTCTTGTCTGTTACATATTGGGTTTCTGGAACGGTATCTGAGCTAATTTGAAACTCTTGTTTTATGTATCACCCCACCTCACCTTTCCCGTTAAGCAGCCATAGTGTGTTTTCTGCATGTGTGACTCTGTTCTGTTTTGTAATTCAGTTCAAGTGTAACGGTTTTTACATTCCCTCTATAAGTGACACCTTATGAGAAGTGTCCTTTTCTGTGTGACTTATTTCACTTAGAATCGTCGTACCTAAATCCACTCATCATGCTGCTACTAGCCTTATGACATTGATTTCATGGCTGAGTGATATTCCATTGTACATAAGGACCACCACTTCTTTATCCATTTTTCGCTTTCTTGGGATATTTAAGGTGGAATGAAGTGGAGGTCCTTGTCAACAGAGCAGCCCTAAACTTTGGGGTGCCTGTGTCTTGCTGATTTTCAATTTTCCCACTTTATACCCCCATGCGTGGAAGTGCCCTATGCTCTCTAAGCTGTGTATTTTAGATGTTTCAGGACACACCGTACCCTTCTCCAGAGTGGCTGTTGGCAATTTACATCCCGCCCATCAGTGTAGCAAGGCTCCCATTTCTCCATGGCCTGTCCTGCATTTCTGGTTTTGACACATTTTTCAGCATGGCCCTTTTAACCGATGGGATGCGAGACTTCTTTGTAGCGATGATTTGCCTTTCCAGGTTGCTTGGTTGGCCAAAAAGGGCGTATGCGTTTTTTCCTGAATATATTCAGGAAAAAACGGATACGCCCTTTTTGGCCAAGGGCATCATTGTCAACGTTTTGCCGCTTTTCATGTGCTTTAAAGGCGATTCGAATCTACCTCCTGAAATCTGTTTCCTGCAATTCTGCCTTGATTTCAAATCCTCTTCTTTGCCTTCCCTCAATATATTTGTGGACGAGAGTTATCATTTATAACTCTGCAGGTTTGTGAATTGCAGTGCCCTGAAGCTCCATTTTACAACTCGCTTTTTTGGGAGCTGGCCGCAAAAGCGCAGGATGGCTTCAGGCCCTGTTCTGGTTCCGGGGGTCAGGCTGAGCCTGTGGTTAATTCTTCTTCCTGATGGGAAAATAGAGTGACCTGTGCCTGTCCCAACACCAAGAGCTAGTCTCTCATTGGTTCCCCGTCTTCCCGTTCATCCTCAGGACAAATTGCAACCTGTACGGAACAGGAGGTTAAAGGTTCTGATGCTCCAAGTAGGGAGATTGCTAGTAAAGTGGCTGGAATGGCGAAACCGAGCACAAGGAGATGAGAAATGAGGTGCGTTTTAGAAACCTTTCCCCATCACAACGTGTACCATCTTCTGGGTTTCTCATGCATGTTTTCGATGTAGGAAGATGCCCTTGAACCTGGAGATTTGGGAACCATGTGATGGGTAGCATGCAGTATTACTTTAAAGGGTCTGCGTTTGCTCACCCAACCTCTCCAAACCTCTCAGCCCCAAGAGTGTCCACCCTTATGTCTCATCCAGCTGTGGGTCTAGATATGATCAATCCAGGTTGCATCACAGCCCCTGAACGAATTGTGTAAGAATTTCTCTCTCTTTTCCTGTCTTTGTTTCATGGGTTTTTAAAAGTAATTTATTTTTATAATGGGGTTTAGCTGCTTTTCACGGCTGTGTTTATGCCGCTTTACACCCACTTGACACACTAACAGAGAGATATCAATACATAGGTTTTAAGATTATTACTAGTCAGATATATTCTTGTGCGGTGAATCGGGCGTGTTGAGTCCAGTTCTCTGAGCAAGGAGTAGGTCTTGTCTGTTACATATTGGGTTTCTGGAACGGTATCTGAGCTAATTTGAAACTCTTGTTTTATGTATCACCCCACCTCACCTTTCCCGTTAAGCAGCCATAGTGTGTTTTCTGCATGTGTGACTCTGTTCTGTTTTGTAATTCAGTTCAAGTGTAACGGTTTTTACATTCCCTCTATAAGTGACACCTTATGAGAAGTGTCCTTTTCTGTGTGACTTATTTCACTTAGAATCGTCGTACCTAAATCCACTCATCATGCTGCTACTAGCCTTATGACATTGATTTCATGGCTGAGTGATATTCCATTGTACATAAGGACCACCACTTCTTTATCCATTTTTCGCTTTCTTGGGATATTTAAGGTGGAATGAAGTGGAGGTCCTTGTCAACAGAGCAGCCCTAAACTTTGGGGTGCCTGTGTCTTGCTGATTTTCAATTTTCCCACTTTATACCCCCATGCGTGGAAGTGCCCTATGCTCTCTAAGCTGTGTATTTTAGATGTTTCAGGACACACCGTACCCTTCTCCAGAGTGGCTGTTGGCAATTTACATCCCGCCCATCAGTGTAGCAAGGCTCCCATTTCTCCATGGCCTGTCCTGCATTTCTGGTTTTGACACATTTTCAGCATGGCCCATTTGACCGATGGGATGCGAGACTTCTTTGTAGCGCTGATTTGCCTTTCCAGGTTGCTTGGTTGGCCAAAAAGGGCGTATGCGTTTTTTCCTGAATATATTCAGGAAAAAACGCATACGCCCTTTTTGGCCAAGGGCATCATTGTCAACGTTTTGCCGCTTTTCATGTGCTTTAAAGGCGATTGGAATCTACCTCCTGAAATCTGTTTCCTGCAATTCTGCCTTGATTTCAAATCCTCTTCTTTGCCTTCCCTAAATATATTTGTGGACGAGAGTTATCATTTATAACTCTGCAGGTTTGTGAATTGCAGTGCCCTGAAGCTCCATTTTACAACTCGCTTTTTTGGGAGCTGGCCGCAAAAGCGCAGGATGGCTTCAGGCCCTGTTCTGGTTCCGGGGGTCAGGCTGAGCCTGTGGTTAATTCTTCTTCCTGATGGGAAAATAGAGTGACCTGTGCCTGTCCCAACACCAAGAGCTAGTCTCTCATTGGTTCCCCGTCTTCCCGTTCATCCTCAGGACAAATTGCAACCTGTACGGAACAGGAGGTTAAAGGTTCTGATGCTCCAAGTAGGGAGATTGCTAGTAAAGTGGCTGGAATGGCGAAACCGAGCACAAGGAGATGAGAAATGAGGTGCGTTTTAGAAACCTTTCCCCATCACAACGTGTACCATCTTCTGGGTTTCTCATGCATGTTTTCGATGTAGGAAGATGCCCTTGAACCTGGAGATTTGGGAACCATGTGATGGGTAGCATGCAGTATTACTTTAAAGGGTCTGCGTTTGCTCACCCAACCTCACCAAACCTCTCAGCCCCAAGAGTGTCCACCCTTATGTCTCATCCAGCTGTGGGTCTAGATATGATCAATCCAGGTTGCATCACAGCCCCTGAACAAATTGTGTAAGAATTTCTCTCTCTTTTCCTGTCTTTGTTTCATGGGTTTTTAAAAGTAATTTATTTTTATAATGGGGTTTAGCTGCTTTTCACGGCTGTGTTTATGCCGCTTTACACCCACTTGACACACTAACAGAGAGATATCAATACATAGGTTTTAAGATTATTACTAGTCAGATATATTCTTGTGCGGTGAATCGGGCGTGTTGAGTCCAGTTCTCTGAGCAAGGAGTAGGTCTTGTCTGTTACATATTGGGTTTCTGGAACGGTATCTGAGCTAATTTGAAACTCTTGTTTTATGTATCACCCCACCTCACCTTTCCCGTTAAGCAGCCATAGTGTGTTTTCTGCATGTGTGACTCTGTTCTGTTTTGTAATTCAGTTCAAGTGTAACGGTTTTTACATTCCCTCTATAAGTGACACCTTATGAGAAGTGTCCTTTTCTGTGTGACTTATTTCACTTAGAATCGTCGTACCTAAATCCACTCATCATGCTGCTACTAGCCTTATGACATTGATTTCATGGCTGAGTGATATTCCATTGTACATAAGGACCACCACTTCTTTATCCATTTTTCGCTTTCTTGGGATATTTAAGGTGGAATGAAGTGGAGGTCCTTGTCAACAGAGCAGCCCTAAACTTTGGGGTGCCTGTGTCTTGCTGATTTTCAATTTTCCCACTTTATACCCCCATGCGTGGAAGTGCCCTATGCTCTCTAAGCTGTGTATTTTAGATGTTTCAGGACACACCGTACCCTTCTCCAGAGTGGCTGTTGGCAATTTACATCCCGCCCATCAGTGTAGCAAGGCTCCCATTTCTCCATGGCCTGTCCTGCATTTCTGGTTTTGACACATTTTTCAGCATGGCCCTTTTGACCGATGGGATGCGAGACTTCTTTGTAGCGCTGATTTGCCTTTCCAGGTTGCTTGGTTGGCCAAAAAGGGCGTATGCGTTTTTTCCTGAATATATTCAGGAAAAAACGCATACGCCCTTTTTGGCCAAGGGCATCATTGTCAACGTTTTGCCGCTTTTCATGTGCTTTAAAGGCGATTGGAATCTACCTCCTGAAATCTGTTTCCTGCAATTCTGCCTTGATTTCAAATCCTCTTCTTTGCCTTCCCTAAATATATTTGTGGACGAGAGTTATCATTTATAACTCTGCAGGTTTGTGAATTGCAGTGCCCTGAAGCTCCATTTTACAACTCGCTTTTTTGGGAGCTGGCCGCAAAAGCGCAGGATGGCTTCAGGCCCTGTTCTGGTTCCGGGGGTCAGGCTGAGCCTGTGGTTAATTCTTCTTCCTGATGGGAAAATAGAGTGACCTGTGCCTGTCCCAACACCAAGAGCTAGTCTCTCATTGGTTCCCCGTCTTCCCGTTCATCCTCAGGACAAATTGCAACCTGTACGGAACAGGAGGTTAAAGGTTCTGATGCTCCAAGTAGGGAGATTGCTAGTAAAGTGGCTGGAATGGCGAAACCGAGCACAAGGAGATGAGAAATGAGGTGCGTTTTAGAAACCTTTCCCCATCACAACGTGTACCATCTTCTGGGTTTCTCATGCATGTTTTCGATGTAGGAAGATGCCCTTGAACCTGGAGATTTGGGAACCATGTGATGGGTAGCATGCAGTATTACTTTAAAGGTCTGCGTTTGCTCACCCAACCTCACCAAACCTCTCAGCCCCAAGAGTGTCCACCCTTATGTCTCATCCAGCTGTGGGTCTAGATATGATCAATCCAGGTTGCATCACAGCCCCTGAACGAATTGTGTAAGAATTTCTCTCTCTTTTCCTGTCTTTGTTTCATGGGTTTTTAAAAGTAATTTATTTTTATAATGGGGTTTAGCTGCTTTTCACGGCTGTGTTTATGCCACTTTACACCCACTTGACACACTAACAGAGAGATATCAATACATAGGTTTTAAGATTATTACTAGTCAGATATATTCTTATGCGGTGAATCGGGCGTGTTGAGTCCAGTTCTCTGAGCAAGGAGTAGGTCTTGTCTGTTACATATTGGGTTTCTGGAACGGTATCTGAGCTGATTTGAAACTCTTGTTTTATGTATCACCCCACCTCACCTTTCCCGTTAAGCAGCCATAGTGTGTTTTCTGCATGTGTGACTCTGTTCTGTTTTGTAATTCAGTTCAAGTGTAACGGTTTTTACATTCCCTCTATAAGTGACACCTTATGAGAAGTGTCCTTTTCTGTGTGACTTATTTCACTTAGAATCGTCGTACCTAAATCCACTCATCATGCTGCTACTAGCCTTATGACATTGATTTCATGGCTGAGTGATATTCCATTGTACATAAGGACCACCACTTCTTTATCCATTTTTCGCTTTCTTGGGATATTTAAGGTGGAATGAAGTGGAGGTCCTTGTCAACAGAGCAGCCCTAAACTTTGGGGTGCCTGTGTCTTGCTGATTTTCAATTTTCCCACTTTATACCCCCATGCGTGGAAGTGCCCTATGCTCTCTAAGCTGTGTATTTTAGATGTTTCAGGACACACCGTACCCTTCTCCAGAGTGGCTGTTGGCAATTTACATCCCGCCCATCAGTGTAGCAAGGCTCCCATTTCTCCATGGCCTGTCCTGCATTTCTGGTTTTGACACATTTTCAGCATGGCCCATTTGACCGATGGGATGCGAGACTTCTTTGTAGCGCTGATTTGCCTTTCCAGGTTGCTTGGTTGGCCAAAAAGGGCGTATGCGTTTTTTCCTGAATATATTCAGGAAAAAACGCATACGCCCTTTTTGGCCAAGGGCATCATTGTCAACGTTTTGCCGCTTTTCATGTGCTTTAAAGGCGATTGGAATCTACCTCCTGAAATCTGTTTCCTGCAATTCTGCCTTGATTTCAAATCCTCTTCTTTGCCTTCCCTAAATATATTTGTGGACGAGAGTTATCATTTATAACTCTGCAGGTTTGTGAATTGCAGTGCCCTGAAGCTCCATTTTACAACTCGCTTTTTTGGGAGCTGGCCGCAAAAGCGCAGGATGGCTTCAGGCCCTGTTCTGGTTCCGGGGGTCAGGCTGAGCCTGTGGTTAATTCTTCTTCCTGATGGGAAAATAGAGTGACCTGTGCCTGTCCCAACACCAAGAGCTAGTCTCTCATTGGTTCCCCGTCTTCCCGTTCATCCTCAGGACAAATTGCAACCTGTACGGAACAGGAGGTTAAAGGTTCTGATGCTCCAAGTAGGGAGATTGCTAGTAAAGTGGCTGGAATGGCGAAACCGAGCACAAGGAGATGAGAAATGAGGTGCGTTTTAGAAACCTTTCCCCATCACAACGTGTACCATCTTCTGGGTTTCTCATGCATGTTTTCGATGTAGGAAGATGCCCTTGAACCTGGAGATTTGGGAACCATGTGATGGGTAGCATGCAGTATTACTTTAAAGGGTCTGCGTTTGCTCACCCAACCTCACCAAACCTCTCAGCCCCAAGAGTGTCCACCCTTATGTCTCATCCAGCTGTGGGTCTAGATATGATCAATCCAGGTTGCATCACAGCCCCTGAACTAATTGTGTAAGAATTTCTCTCTCTTTTCCTGTCTTTGTTTCATGGGTTTTTAAAAGTAATTTATTTTTATAATGGGGTTTAGCTGCTTTTCACGGCTGTGTTTATGCCGCTTTACACCCACTTGACACACTAACAGAGAGATATCAATACATAGGTTTTAAGATTATTACTAGTCAGATATATTCTTGTGCGGTGAATCGGGCGTGTTGAGTCCAGTTCTCTGAGCAAGGAGTAGGTCTTGTCTGTTACATATTGGGTTTCTGGAACGGTATCTGAGCTAATTTGAAACTCTTGTTTTATGTATCACCCCACCTCACCTTTCCCGTTAAGCAGCCATAGTGTGTTTTCTGCATGTGTGACTCTGTTCTGTTTTGTAATTCAGTTCAAGTGTAACGGTTTTTACATTCCCTCTATAAGTGACACCTTATGAGAAGTGTCCTTTTCTGTGTGACTTATTTCACTTAGAATCGTCGTACCTAAATCCACTCATCATGCTGCTACTAGCCTTATGACATTGATTTCATGGCTGAGTGATATTCCATTGTACATAAGGACCACCACTTCTTTATCCATTTTTCGCTTTCTTGGGATATTTAAGGTGGAATGAAGTGGAGGTCCTTGTCAACAGAGCAGCCCTAAACTTTGGGGTGCCTGTGTCTTGCTGATTTTCAATTTTCCCACTTTATACCCCCATGCGTGGAAGTGCCCTATGCTCTCTAAGCTGTGTATTTTAGATGTTTCAGGACACACCGTACCCTTCTCCAGAGTGGCTGTTGGCAATTTACATCCCGCCCATCAGTGTAGCAAGGCTCCCATTTCTCCATGGCCTGTCCTGCATTTCTGGTTTTGACACATTTTTCAGCATGGCCCTTTTGACCGATGGGATGCGAGACTTCTTTGTAGCGCTGATTTGCCTTTCCAGGTTGCTTGGTTGGCCAAAAAGGGCGTATGCGTTTTTTCCTGAATATATTCAGGAAAAAACGCATACGCCCTTTTTGGCCAAGGGCATCATTGTCAACGTTTTGCCGCTTTTCATGTGCTTTAAAGGCGATTGGAATCTACCTCCTGAAATCTGTTTCCTGCAATTCTGCCTTGATTTCAAATCCTCTTCTTTGCCTTCCCTAAATATATTTGTGGACGAGAGTTATCATTTATAACTCTGCAGGTTTGTGAATTGCAGTGCCCTGAAGCTCCATTTTACAACTCGCTTTTTTGGGAGCTGGCCGCAAAAGCGCAGGATGGCTTCAGGCCCTGTTCTGGTTCCGGGGGTCAGGCTGAGCCTGTGGTTAATTCTTCTTCCTGATGGGAAAATAGAGTGACCTGTGCCTGTCCCAACACCAAGAGCTAGTCTCTCATTGGTTCCCCGTCTTCCCGTTCATCCTCAGGAGAAATTGCAACCTGTACGGAAGAGGAGGTTAAAGGTTCTGATGCTCCAAGTAGGGAGATTGCTAGTAAAGTGGCTGGAATGGCGAAACCGAGCACAAGGAGATGAGAAATGAGGTGCGTTTTAGAAACCTTTCCCCATCACAACGTGTACCATCTTCTGGGTTTCTCATGCATGTTTTCGATGTAGGAAGATGCCCTTGAACCTGGAGATTTGGGAACCATGTGATGGGTAGCATGCAGTATTACTTTAAAGGGTCTGCGTTTGCTCACCCAACCTCACCAAACCTCTCAGCCCCAAGAGTGTCCACCCTTATGTCTCATCCAGCTGTGGGTCTAGATATGATCAATCCAGGTTGCATCACAGCCCCTGAACTAATTGTGTAAGAATTTCTCTCTCTTTTCCTGTCTTTGTTTCATGGGTTTTTAAAAGTAATTTATTTTTATAATGGGGTTTAGCTGCTTTTCACGGCTGTGTTTATGCCGCTTTACACCCACTTGACACACTAACAGAGAGATATCAATACATAGGTTTTAAGATTATTACTAGTCAGATATATTCTTGTGCGGTGAATCGGGCGTGTTGAGTCCAGTTCTCTGAGCAAGGAGTAGGTCTTGTCTGTTACATATTGGGTTTCTGGAACGGTATCTGAGCTAATTTGAAACTCTTGTTTTATGTATCACCCCACCTCACCTTTCCCGTTAAGCAGCCATAGTGTGTTTTCTGCATGTGTGACTCTGTTCTGTTTTGTAATTCAGTTCAAGTGTAACGGTTTTTACATTCCCTCTCTAAGTGACACCTTATGAGAAGTGTCCTTTTCTGTGTGACTTATTTCACTTAGAATCGTCGTACCTAAATCCACTCATCATGCTGCTACTAGCCTTATGACATTGATTTCATGGCTGAGTGATATTCCATTGTACATAAGGACCACCACTTCTTTATCCATTTTTCGCTTTCTTGGGATATTTAAGGTGGAATGAAGTGGAGGTCCTTGTCAACAGAGCAGCCCTAAACTTTGGGGTGCCTGTGTCTTGCTGATTTTCAATTTTCCCACTTTATACCCCCATGCGTGGAAGTGCCCTATGCTCTCTAAGCTGTGTATTTTAGATGTTTCAGGACACACCGTACCCTTCTCCAGAGTGGCTGTTGGCAATTTACATCCCGCCCATCAGTGTAGCAAGGCTCCCATTTCTCCATGGCCTGTCCTGCATTTCTGGTTTTGACACATTTTTCAGCATGGCCCTTTTGACCGATGGGATGCGAGACTTCTTTGTAGCGCTGATTTGCCTTTCCAGGTTGCTTGGTTGGCCAAAAAGGGCGTATGCGTTTTTTCCTGAATATATTCAGGAAAAAACGCATACGCCCTTTTTGGCCAAGGGCATCATTGTCAACGTTTTGCCGCTTTTCATGTGCTTTAAAGGCGATTGGAATCTACCTCCTGAAATCTGTTTCCTGCAATTCTGCCTTGATTTCAAATCCTCTTCTTTGCCTTCCCTAAATATATTTGTGGACGAGAGTTATCATTTATAACTCTGCAGGTTTGTGAATTGCAGTGCCCTGAAGCTCCATTTTACAACTCGCTTTTTTGGGAGCTGGCCGCAAAAGCGCAGGATGGCTTCAGGCCCTGTTCTGGTTCCGGGGGTCAGGCTGAGCCTGTGGTTAATTCTTCTTCCTGATGGGAAAATAGAGTGACCTGTGCCTGTCCCAACACCAAGAGCTAGTCTCTCATTGGTTCCCCGTCTTCCCGTTCATCCTCAGGACAAATTGCAACCTGTACGGAACAGGAGGTTAAAGGTTCTGATGCTCCAAGTAGGGAGATTGCTAGTAAAGTGGCTGGAATGGCGAAACCGAGCACAAGGAGATGAGAAATGAAGTGCGTTTTAGAAACCTTTCCCCATCACAACGTGTACCATCTTCTGGGTTTCTCATGCATGTTTTCGATGTAGGAAGATGCCCTTGAACCTGGAGATTTGGGAACCATGTGATGGGTAGCATGCAGTATTACTTTAAAGGGTCTGCGTTTGCTCACCCAACCTCACCAAACCTCTCAGCCCCAAGAGTGTCCACCCTTATGTCTCATCCAGCTGTGGGTCTAGATATGATCAATCCAGGTTGCATCACAGCCCCTGAACGAATTGTGTAAGAATTTCTCTCTCTTTTCCTGTCTTTGTTTCATGGGTTTTTAAAAGTAATTTATTTTTATAATGGGGTTTAGCTGCTTTTCACGGCTGTGTTTATGCCGCTTTACACCCACTTGACACACTAACAGAGAGATATCAATACATAGGTTTTAAGATTATTACTAGTCAGATATATTCTTGTGCGGTGAATCGGGCGTGTTGAGTCCAGTTCTCTGAGCAAGGAGTAGGTCTTGTCTGTTACATATTGGGTTTCTGGAACGGTATCTGAGCTGATTTGAAACTCTTGTTTTATGTATCACCCCACCTCACCTTTCCCGTTAAGCAGCCATAGTGTGTTTTCTGCATGTGTGACTCTGTTCTGTTTTGTAATTCAGTTCAAGTGTAACGGTTTTTACATTCCCTCTATAAGTGACACCTTATGAGAAGTGTCCTTTTCTGTGTGACTTATTTCACTTAGAATCGTCGTACCTAAATCCACTCATCATGCTGCTACTAGCCTTATGACATTGATTTCATGGCTGAGTGATATTCCATTGTACATAAGGACCACCACTTCTTTATCCATTTTTCGCTTTCTTGGGATATTTAAGGTGGAATGAAGTGGAGGTCCTTGTCAACACAGCAGCCCTAAACTTTGGGGTGCCTGTGTCTTGCTGATTTTCAATTTTCCCACTTTATACCCCCATGCGTGGAAGTGCCCTATGCTCTCTAAGCTGTGTATTTTAGATGTTTCAGGACACACCGTACCCTTCTCCAGAGTGGCTGTTGGCAATTTACATCCCGCCCATCAGTGTAGCAAGGCTCCCATTTCTCCATGGCCTGTCCTGCATTTCTGGTTTTGACACATTTTTCAGCATGGCCCTTTTAACCGATGGGATGCGAGACTTCTTTGTAGCGCTGATTTGCCTTTCCAGGTTGCTTGGTTGGCCAAAAAGGGCGTATGCGTTTTTTCCTGAATATATTCAGGAAAAAACGGATACGCCCTTTTTGGCCAAGGGCATCATTGTCAACGTTTTGCCGCTTTTCATGTGCTTTAAAGGCGATTCGAATCTACCTCCTGAAATCTGTTTCCTGCAATTCTGCCTTGATTTCAAATCCTCTTCTTTGCCTTCCCTCAATATATTTGTGGACGAGAGTTATCATTTATAACTCTGCAGGTTTGTGAATTGCAGTGCCCTGAAGCTCCATTTTACAACTCGCTTTTTTGGGAGCTGGCCGCAAAAGCGCAGGATGGCTTCAGGCCCTGTTCTGGTTCCGGGGGTCAGGCTGAGCCTGTGGTTAATTCTTCTTCCTGATGGGAAAATAGAGTGACCTGTGCCTGTCCCAACACCAAGAGCTAGTCTCTCATTGGTTCCCCGTCTTCCCGTTCATCCTCAGGAGAAATTGCAACCTGTACGGAACAGGAGGTTAAAGGTTCTGATGCTCCAAGTAGGGAGATTGCTAGTAAAGTGGCTGGAATGGCGAAACCGAGCACAAGGAGATGAGAAATGAGGTGCGTTTTAGAAACCTTTCCCCATCACAACGTGTACCATCTTCTGGGTTTCTCATGCATGTTTTCGATGTAGGAAGATGCCCTTGAACCTGGAGATTTGGGAACCATGTGATGGGTAGCATGCAGTATTACTTTAAAGGGTCTGCGTTTGCTCACCCAACCTCTCCAAACCTCTCAGCCCCAAGAGTGTCCACCCTTATGTCTCATCCAGCTGTGGGTCTAGATATGATCAATCCAGGTTGCATCACAGCCCCTGAACGAATTGTGTAAGAATTTCTCTCTCTTTTCCTGTCTTTGTTTCATGGGTTTTTAAAAGTAATTTATTTTTATAATGGGGTTTAGCTGCTTTTCACGGCTGTGTTTATGCCACTTTACACCCACTTGACACACTAACAGAGAGATATCAATACATAGGTTTTAAGATTATTACTAGTCAGATATATTCTTATGCGGTGAATCGGGCGTGTTGAGTCCAGTTCTCTGAGCAAGGAGTAGGTCTTGTCTGTTACATATTGGGTTTCTGGAACGGTATCTGAGCTAATTTGAAACTCTTGTTTTATGTATCACCCCACCTCACCTTTCCCGTTAAGCAGCCATAGTGTGTTTTCTGCATGTGTGACTCTGTTCTGTTTTGTAATTCAGTTCAAGTGTAACGGTTTTTACATTCCCTCTCTAAGTGACACCTTATGAGAAGTGTCCTTTTCTGTGTGACTTATTTCACTTAGAATCGTCGTACCTAAATCCACTCATCATGCTGCTACTAGCCTTATGACATTGATTTCATGGCTGAGTGATATTCCATTGTACATAAGGACCACCACTTCTTTATCCATTTTTCGCTTTCTTGGGATATTTAAGGTGGAATGAAGTGGAGGTCCTTGTCAACAGAGCAGCCCTAAACTTTGGGGTGCCTGTGTCTTGCTGATTTTCAATTTTCCCACTTTATACCCCCATGCGTGGAAGTGCCCTATGCTCTCTAAGCTGTGTATTTTAGATGTTTCAGGACACACCGTACCCTTCTCCAGAGTGGCTGTTGGCAATTTACATCCCGCCCATCAGTGTAGCAAGGCTCCCATTTCTCCATGGCCTGTCCTGCATTTCTGGTTTTGACACATTTTTCAGCATGGCCCTTTTGACCGATGGGATGCGAGACTTCTTTGTAGCGCTGATTTGCCTTTCCAGGTTGCTTGGTTGGCCAAAAAGGGCGTATGCGTTTTTTCCTGAATATATTCAGGAAAAAACGCATACGC
Organism: Balaenoptera physalus; assembly: GCF_965194825.1. Classification (NCBI taxonomy): domain Eukaryota; kingdom Metazoa; phylum Chordata; class Mammalia; order Artiodactyla; family Balaenopteridae; genus Balaenoptera; species Balaenoptera physalus. Next base: position 1,234,127 of record NW_028126427.1, read on the forward strand.
CCTTTTTGGCCAAGGGCATCATTGTCAACGTTTTGCCGCTTTTCATGTGCTTTAAAGGCGATTGGAATCTACCTCCTGAAATCTGTTTCCTGCAATTCTGCCTTGATTTCAAATCCTCTTCTTTGCCTTCCCTAAATATATTTGTGGACGAGAGTTATCATTTATAACTCTGCAGGTTTGTGAATTGCAGTGCCCTGAAGCTCCATTTTACAACTCGCTTTTTTGGGAGCTGGCCGCAAAAGCGCAGGATGGCTTCAGGCCCTGTTCTGGTTCCGGGGGTCAGGCTGAGCCTGTGGTTAATTCTTCTTCCTGATGGGAAAATAGAGTGACCTGTGCCTGTCCCAACACCAAGAGCTAGTCTCTCATTGGTTCCCCGTCTTCCCGTTCATCCTCAGGACAAATTGCAACCTGTACGGAACAGGAGGTTAAAGGTTCTGATGCTCCAAGTAGGGAGATTGCTAGTAAAGTGGCTGGAATGGCGAAACCGAGCACAAGGAGATGAGAAATGAGGTGCGTTTTAGAAACCTTTCCCCATCACAACGTGTACCATCTTCTGGGTTTCTCATGCATGTTTTCGATGTAGGAAGATGCCCTTGAACCTGGAGATTTGGGAACCATGTGATGGGTAGCATGCAGTATTACTTTAAAGGGTCTGCGTTTGCTCACCCAACCTCTCCAAACCTCTCAGCCCCAAGAGTGTCCACCCTTATGTCTCATCCAGCTGTGGGTCTAGATATGATCAATCCAGGTTGCATCACAGCCCCTGAACGAATTGTGTAAGAATTTCTCTCTCTTTTCCTGTCTTTGTTTCATGGGTTTTTAAAAGTAATTTATTTTTATAATGGGGTTTAGCTGCTTTTCACGGCTGTGTTTATGCCGCTTTACACCCACTTGACACACTAACAGAGAGATATCAATACATAGGTTTTAAGATTATTACTAGTCAGATATATTCTTGTGCGGTGAATCGGGCGTGTTGAGTCCAGTTCTCTGAGCAAGGAGTAGGTCTTGTCTGTTACATATTGGGTTTCTGGAACGGTATCTGAGCTAATTTGAAACTCTTGTTTTATGTATCACACCACCTCACCTTTCCCGTTAAGCAGCCATAGTGTGTTTTCTGCATGTGTGACTCTGTTCTGTTTTGTAATTCAGTTCAAGTGTAACGGTTTTTACATTCCCTCTATAAGTGACACCTTATGAGAAGTGTCATTTTCTGTGTGACTTATTTCACTTAGAATCGTCGTACCTAAATCCACTCATCATGCTGCTACTAGCCTTATGACATTGATTTCATGGCTGAGTGATATTCCATTGTACATAAGGACCACCACTTCTTTATCCATTTTTCACTTTCTTGGGATATTTAAGGTGGAATGAAGTGGAGGTCCTTGTCAACAGAGCAGCCCTAAACTTTGGGGTGCCTGTGTCTTGCTGATTTTCAATTTTCCCACTTTATACCCCCATGCGTGGAAGTGCCCTATGCTCTCTAAGCTGTGTTTTTTAGATGCTTCAGGACACACCGTACCCTTCTCCAGAGTGGCTGTTGGCAATTTACATCCCGCCCATCAGTGTAGCAAGGCTCCCATTTCTCCATGGCCTGTCCTGCATTTCTGGTTTTGACACATTTTTCAGCATGGCCCTTTTGACCGATGGGAAGCGAGACTTCTTTGTAGCGCTGATTTGCCTTTCCAGGTTGCTTGGTTGGCCAAAAAGGGCGTATGCGTTTTTTCCTGAATATATTCAGGAAAAAACGCATACGCCCTTTTTGGCCAAGGGCATCATTGTCAACGTTTTGCCGCTTTTCATGTGCTTTAAAGGCGATTCGAATCTACCTCCTGAAATCTCTTTCCTGCAATTCTGCCTTGATTTCAAATCCTCTTCTTTGCCTTCCCTCAATATATTTGTGGACGAGAGTTATCATTTATAACTCTGCAGGTTTGTGAATTGCAGTGCCCTGAAGCTCCATTTTACAACTCGCTTTTTTGGGAGCTGGCCGCAAAAGCGCAGGATGGCTTCAGGCCCTGTTCTGGTTACGGGGGGCAGGCTGAGCCTGTGGTTAATTCTTCTTCCTGATGGGAAAATAGAGTGACCTGTGCCTGTCCCAACACCAAGACCTAGTCTCTCATTGGTTCCCTGTCTTCCCGTTCACCCTCAGGACAAATTGCAACCTGTACGGAACAGGAGGTTAAAGGTGCTGATGCTCCAAGTAGGGAGATTGCTAGTAAAGTGGCTGGAATGGCGAACCCGAGCACAAGGAGATGAGAAATGAGGTGCGTTTTAGAAACCATTCCCCCTCACACGGTGTACCATCTTCTGGGTTTCTCATGCATGTTTTCGATGTAGGAAGATGCCCTTGAAACTGGAGATTTGGGACCCATGCGATGGGTAGCACGCAGTAAAACTTTAAAGGGTCAGCGTTTGCTCACCCAACCTCACCAAACCTCTCAGCCCCAAGAGTGTCCACCCTTATATCTCATCCAGCTGTGGGTCTAGATATGGTCAATCCAGGTTGCATCACAGCCCCTGAACGAATTGTGTAAGAATTTCTCTCTCTTTCACTGTCTTTGTTTCATGGGTTTTTAAAAGTAATTTATTTTTATAATGGGGTTTAGTTGCTTTTCACGGCTCTGTTTATGCTGCTTTACACCCTCTTGACACACTAACAGAGAGATATCAATACATAGGTTTTAAGATTATTACTAGTCAGATATATTCTTGTGCGGTGAATCGGGCGTGTTGAGTCCAGTTCTCTGAGCAAGGAGTAGGTCTTGTCTGTTACATATTGGGTTTATGGAATGGTATCTGAGCTAATTTGAAACTCTTGTTTTATGTATCACCCCACCTCACCTTTCCCGTTAAGCAGCCATAGTGTGTTTTCTGCATGTGTGACTCTGTTCTGTTTTGTAATTCAGTTCAAGTGTAACGGTTTTTACATTCCCTCTCTAAGTGACACCTTATGAGAAGTGTCCTTTTCTGTGTGACTTATTTCACTTAGAATCGTCGTACCTAAATCCACTCATCATGCTGCTACTAGCCTTATGACATTGATTTCATGGCTGAGTGATATTCCATTGTACATAAGGACCACCACTTCTTTATCCATTTTTCGCTTTCTTGGGATATTTAAGGTGGAATGAAGTGGAGGTCCTTGTCAACAGAGCAGCCCTAAACTTTGGGGTGCCTGTGTCTTGCTGATTTTCAATTTTCCCACTTTATACCCCCATGCGTGGAAGTGCCCTATGCTCTCTAAGCTGTGTTTTTTAGATGTTTCAGGACACACCGTACCCTTCTCCAGAGTGGCTGTTGGCAATTTACATCCCGCCCATCAGTGTAGCAAGGCTCCCATTTCTCCAAGGCCTGTCCTGCATTTCTGGTTTTGACACATTTTTCAGCATGGCCCTTTTGACCGATGGGAAGCGAGACTTCTTTGTAGCGCTGATTTGCCTTTCCAGGTTGCTTGGTTGGCCAAAAAGGGCGTATGCGTTTTTTCCTGAATATATTCAGGAAAAAACGCATACGCCCTTTTTGGCCAAGGGCATCATTGTCAACGTTTTGCCGCTTTTCATGTGCTTTAAAGGCGATTCGAATCTACCTCCTGAAATCTCTTTCCTGCAATTCTGCCTTGATTTCAAATCCTCTTCTTTGCCTTCCCTCAATATATTTGTGGACGAGAGTTATCATTTATAACTCTGCAGGTTTGTGAATTGCAGTGCCCTGAAGCTCCATTTTACAACTCGCTTTTTTGGGAGCTGGCCGCAAAAGCGCAGGGTGGCTTCAGGCCCTGTTCTGCTTCCGGGGGTCAGGCTGAGCCTGTGGTTAATTCTTCTTCCTGATGGGAAAATAGAGCGACCTGTGCCTGTCCCAACACCAAGAGCTAGTCTCTCATTGGTTCCCCATCTTCCCGTTCATCCTCAGGACAAATTGCAACCTGTACGAAACAGGAGGTTAAAGGTTCTGATGCTCCAAGTAGGGAGATTGCTAGTAAAGTGGCTGCAATGGCGAACCCGAGCACAAGGAGATGAGAAATGAGGTGCGTTTTAGAAACATTTCCCCATCACAACGTGTACCATCTTCTGGGTTTCTCATGCATGTTTTCGATGTAGGAAGAGGCCCTTGAACCTGGAGATTTGGGACCCATGGGATGGGTAGCACGCAGTATTACTTTAAAGGGTCTGCATTTGCTCACCCAACCTCACCAAACCTCTCAGCCCCAAGAGTGTCCACCCTTATGTCTCATCCAGCTGTGGGTCTAGATATGGTCAATCCAGGTTGCATCACAGCCCCTGAACGAATTGTGTAAGAATTTCTCTCTCTTTCACTGTCTTTGTTTCATGGGTTTTTAAAAGTAATTTATTTTTAGAATGGGGTTTAGCTGCTTTTCACGGCTGTGTTTATGCCGCTTTACACCCACTTGACACACTAACAGAGAGATATCAATACATAGGTTTTAAGATTATTACTAGTCAGATATATTCTTGTGCGGTGAATCGGGCGTGTTGAGTCCAGTTCTCTGAGCAAGGAGTAGGTCTTGTCTGTTACATATTGGGTTTCTGGAACGGTATCTGAGCTAATTTGAAACTCTTGTTTTATGTATCACCCCACCTCACCTTTCCCGTTAAGCAGCCATAGTGTGTTTTCTGCATGTGTGACTCTGTTCTGTTTTGTAATTCAGTTCAAGTGTAACGGTTTTTACATTCCCTCTATAAGTGACACCTTATGAGAAGTGTCCTTTTCTGTGTGACTTATTTCACTTAGAATCGTCGTACCTAAATCCACTCATCATGCTGCTACTAGCCTTATGACATTGATTTCATGGCTGAGTGATATTCCATTGTACATAAGGACCACCACTTCTTTATCCATTTTTCGCTTTCCTGGGATATTTAAGGTGGAATGAAGTGGAGGTCCTTGTCAACAGAGCAGCCCTAAACTTTGGGGTGCCTGTGTCTTGCTGATTTTCAATTTTACCACTTTATACCCCCATGCGTGGAAGTGCCCTATGCTCTCTAAGCTGTGTTTTTTAGATGTTTCAGGACACACCGTACCCTTCTCCAGAGTGGCTGTTGGCAATTTACATCCCGCCCATCAGTGTAGCAAGGCTCCCATTTCTCCATGGCCTGTCCTGCATTTCTGGTTTTGACACATTTTTCAGCATGGCCCTTTTGACCGATGGGAAGCGAGACTTCTTTGTAGCGCTGATTTGCCTTTCCAGGTTGCTTGGTTGGCCAAAAAGGGCGTATGCGTTTTTTCCTGAATATATTCAGGAAAAAACGCATACGCCCTTTTTGGCCAAGGGCATCATTGTCAACGTTTTGCCGCTTTTCATGTGCTTTAAAGGCGATTCGAATCTACCTCCTGAAATCTCTTTCCTGCAATTCTGCCTTGATTTCAAATCCTCTTCTTTGCCTTCCTTCAATATATTTGTGGACGAGAGTTATCATTTATAACTCTGCAGGTTTGTGAATTGCAGTGCCCTGAAGCTCCATTTTACAACTCGCTTTTTTGGGAGCTGGCCGCAAAAGCGCAGGATGGCTTCAGGCCCTGTTCTGCTTCCGGGGGTCAGGCTGAGCCTGTGGTTAATTCTTCTTCCTGATGGGAAAATAGAGTGACCTGTGCCTGTCCCAACACCAAGAGCTAGTCTCTCATTGGTTCCCCGTCTTCCCGTTCATCCTCAGGACAAATTGCAACCTGTACGGAACAGGAGGTTAAAGGTTCTGAATGCTCCAAGTAGGGAGATTGCTAGTAAAGTGGCTGGAATGGCGAAACCGAGCACAAGGAGATGAGAAATGAGGTGCGTTTTAGAAACCTTTCCCCATCACAACGTGTACCATCTTCTCGGTTTCTCATGCATGTTTTCGATGTAGGAAGATGCCCTTGAACCTGGAGATTTGGGAACCATGTGATGGGTAGCATGCAGTATTACTTTAAAGGGTTTGCGTTTGCTCACCCAACCTCACCAAACCTCTCAGCCCCAAGAGTGTCCACCCTTATGCCTCATCCAGCTGTGGGTCTAGATATGATCAATCCAGGTTGCATCACAGCCCCTGAACGAATTGTGTAAGAATTTCTCTCTCTTTTCCTGTCTTTGTTTCATGGGTTTTTAAAAGTAATTTATTTTTATAATGGGGTTTAGCTGCTTTTCACGGCTGTGTTTATGCCGCTTTACACCCACTTGACACACTAACAGAGAGATATCAATACATAGGTTTTAAGATTATTACTAGTCAGATATATTCTTGTGCGGTGAATCGGGCGTGTTGAGTCCAGTTCTGTGAGCAAGGATAGGTCTTGTCTGTTACATATTGGGTTTCTGGAACGGTATCTGAGCTAATTTGAAACTCTTGTTTTATGTATCACCCCACCTCACCTTTCCCGTTAAGCAGCCATAGTGTGTTTTCTGCATGTGTGACTCTGTTCTGTTTTGTAATTCAGTTCAAGTGTAACGGTTTTTACATTCCCTCTATAAGTGACACCTTATGAGAAGTGTCCTTTTCTGTGTGACTTATTTCACTTAGAATCGTCGTACCTAAATCCACTCATCATGCTGCTACTAGCCTTATGACATTGATTTCATGGCTGAGTGATATTCCATTTTACATAAGGACCACCACTTCTTTATCCATTTTTCGCTTTCTTGGGATATTTAAGTTGGAATGAAGTGGAGGTCCTTGTCAACACAGCAGCCCTAAACTTTGGGGTGCCTGTGTCTTGCTGATTTTCAATTTTCCCACTTTATACCCCCATGCGTGGAAGTGCCCTATGCTCTCTAAGCTGTGTATTTTAGATGTTTCAGGACACACCGTACCCTTCTCCAGAGTGGCTGTTGGCAATTTACATCCCGCCCATCAGTGTAGCAAGGCTCCCATTTCTCCATGGCCTGTCCTGCATTTCTGGTTTTGACACATTTTTCAGCATGGCCCTTTTAACCGATGGGATGCGAGACTTCTTTGTAGCGATGATTTGCCTTTCCAGGTTGCTTGGTTGGCCAAAAAGGGCGTATGCGTTTTTTCCTGAATATATTCAGGAAAAAACGAATACGCCCTTTTTAGCCAAGGGCATCATTGTCAACGTTTTGCCGCTTTTCATGTGCTTTAAAGGCGATTCGAATCTACCTCCTGAAATCTGTTTCCTGCAATTCTGCCTTGATTTCAAATCCTCTTCTTTGCCTTCCCTCAATATATTTGTGGACGAGAGTTATCATTTATAACTCTGCAGGTTTGTGAATTGCAGTGCCCTGAAGCTCCATTTTACAACTCGCTTTTTTGGGAGCTGGCCGCAAAAGCGCAGGATGGCTTCAGGCCCTGTTCTGCTTCCGGGGGTCAGGCTGAGCCTGTGGTTAATTCTTCTTCCTGATGGGAAAATAGAGTGACCTGTGCCTGTCCCAACACCAAGAGCTAGTCTCTCATTGGTTCCCCGTCTTCCCGTTCATCCTCAGGACAAATTGCAACCTGTACGGAACAGGAGGTTAAAGGTTCTGATGCTCCAAGTAGGGAGATTGCTAGTAAAGTGGCTGGAATGGCGAAACCGAGCACAAGGAGATGAGAAATGAGGTGCGTTTTAGAAACCTTTCCCCATCACAACGTGTACCATCTTCTGGGTTTCTCATGCATGTTTTCGATGTAGGAAGATGCCCTTGAACCTGGAGATTTGGGAACCATGTGATGGGTAGCATGCAGTATTACTTTAAAGGGTTTGCGTTTGCTCACCCAACCTCTCCAAACCTCTCAGCCCCAAGAGTGTCCACCCTTATGTCTCATCCAGCTGTGGGTCTAGATATGATCAATCCAGGTTGCATCACAGCCCCTGAACGAATTGTGTAAGAATTTCTCTCTCTTTTCCTGTCTTTGTTTCATGGGTTTTTAAAAGTAATTTATTTTTATAATGGGGTTTAGCTGCTTTTCACGGCTGTGTTTATGCCGCTTTACACCCACTTGACACACTAACAGAGAGATATCAATACATAGGTTTTAAGATTATTACTAGTCAGATATATTCTTGTGCGGTGAATCGGGCGTGTTGAGTCCAGTTCTCTGAGCAAGGAGTAGGTCTTGTCTGTTACATATTGGGTTTCTGGAACGGTATCTGAGCTAATTTGAAACTCTTGTTTTATGTATCACCCCACCTCACCTTTCCCGTTAAGCAGCCATAGTGTGTTTTCTGCATGTGTGACTCTGTTCTGTTTTGTAATTCAGTTCAAGTGTAACGGTTTTTACATTCCCTCTATAAGTGACACCTTATGAGAAGTGTCCTTTTCTGTGTGACTTATTTCACTTAGAATCGTCGTACCTAAATCCACTCATCATGCTGCTACTAGCCTTATGACATTGATTTCATGGCTGAGTGATATTCCATTGTACATAAGGACCACCATTTCTTTATCCATTTTTCGCTTTCTTGGGATATTTAAGGTGGAATGAAGTGGAGGTCCTTGTCAACAGAGCAGCCCTAAACTTTGGGGTGCCTGTGTCTTGCTGATTTTCAATTTTCCCACTTTATACCCCCATGCGTGGAAGTGCCCTATGCTCTCTAAGCTGTGTATTTTAGATGTTTCAGGACACACCGTACCCTTCTCCAGAGTGGCTGTTGGCAATTTACATCCCGCCCATCAGTGTAGCAAGGCTCCCATTTCTCCATGGCCTGTCCTGCATTTCTGGTTTTGACACTTTTTTCAGCATGGCCCTTGAGACCGATGGGAAGCGAGACTTCTTTGTAGCGCTGATTTGCCTTTCCAGGTTGCTTGGTTGGCCAAAAAGGGCGTATGCGTTTTTTCCTGAATATATTCAGGAAAAAACGCATACGCCCTTTTTGGCCAAGGGCATCATTGTCAACGTTTTGCCGCTTTTCATGTGCTTTAAAGGCGATTGGAATCTACCTCCTGAAATCTGTTTCCTGCAATTCTGCCTTGATTTCAAATCCTCTTCTTTGCCTTCCCTCAATATATTTGTGGACGAGAGTTATCATTTATAACTCTGCAGGTTTGTGAATTGCAGTGCCCTGATGCTCCATTTTACAACTCGCTTTTTTGGGAGCTGGCCGCAAAAGCGCAGGATGGCTTCAGGCCCTGTTCTGGTTCCGGGGGTCAGGCTGAGCCTGTGGTTAATTCTTCTTCCTGATGGGAAAATAGAGTGACCTGTGCCTGTCCCAACACCAAGAGCTAGTCTCTCATTGGTTCCCCGTCTTCCCGTTCATCCTCAGGACAAATTGCAACCTGTACGGAACAGGAGGTTAAAGGTTCTGATGCTCCAAGTAGGGAGATTGCTAGTAAAGTGGCTGGAATGGCGAAACCGAGCACAAGGAGATGAGAAATGAGGTGCGTTTTAGAAACCTTTCCCCATCACAACGTGTACCATCTTCTGGGTTTCTCATGCATGTTTTCGATGTAGGAAGATGCCCTTGAACCTGGAGATTTGGGAACCATGTGATGGGTAGCATGCAGTATTACTTTAAAGGGTCTGCGTTTGCTCACCCAACCTCACCAAACCTCTCAGCCCCAAGAGTGTCCACCCTTATGTCTCATCCAGCTGTGGGTCTAGATATGATCAATCCAGGTTGCATCACAGCCCCTGAACGAATTGTGTAAGAATTTCTCTCTCTTTTCCTGTCTTTGTTTCATGGGTTTTTAAAAGTAATTTATTTTTATAATGGGGTTTAGCTGCTTTTCACGGCTGTGTTTATGCCGCTTTACACCCACTTGACACACTAACAGAGAGATATCAATACATAGGTTTTAAGATTATTACTAGTCAGATATATTCTTGTGCGGTGAATCGGGCGTGTTGAGTCCAGTTCTCTGAGCAAGGAGTAGGTCTTGTCTGTTACATATTGGGTTTCTGGAACGGTATCTGAGCTAATTTGAAACTCTTGTTTTATGTATCACCCCACCTCACCTTTCCCGTTAAGCAGCCATAGTGTGTTTTCTGCATGTGTGACTCTGTTCTGTTTTGTAATTCAGTTCAAGTGTAACGGTTTTTACATTCCCTCTATAAGTGACACCTTATGAGAAGTGTCCTTTTCTGTGTGACTTATTTCACTTAGAATCGTCGTACCTAAATCCACTCATCATGCTGCTACTAGCCTTATGACATTGATTTCATGGCTGAGTGATATTCCATTGTACATAAGGACCACCACTTCTTTATCCATTTTTCGGTTTCTTGGGATATTTAAGGTGGAATGAAGTGGAGGTCCTTGTCAACACAGCAGCCCTAAACTTTGGGGTGCCTGTGTCTTGCTGATTTTCAATTTTCCCACTTTATACCCCCATGCGTGGAAGTGCCCTATGCTCTCTAAGCTGTGTATTTTAGATGTTTCAGGACACACCGTACCCTTCTGCAGAGTGGCTGTTGGCAATTTACATCCCGCCCATCAGTGTAGCAAGGCTCCCATTTCTCCATGGCCTGTCCTGCATTTCTGGTTTTGACACATTTTTCAGCATGGCCCTTTTAACCGATGGGATGCGAGACTTCTTTGTAGCGATGATTTGCCTTTCCAGGTTGCTTGGTTGGCCAAAAAGGGCGTATGCGTTTTTTCCTGAATATATTCAGGAAAAAACGGATACGCCCTTTTTGGCCAAGGGCATCATTGTCAACGTTTTGCCGCTTTTCATGTGCTTTAAAGGCGATTCGAATCTACCTCCTGAAATCTGTTTCCTGCAATTCTGCCTTGATTTCAAATCCTCTTCTTTGCCTTCCCTCAATATATTTGTGGACGAGAGTTATCATTTATAACTCTGCAGGTGTGTGAATTGCAGTGCCCTGAAGCTCCATTTTACAACTCGCTTTTTTGGGAGCTGGCCGCAAAAGCGCAGGATGGCTTCAGGCCCTGTTCTGGTTCCGGGGGTCAGGCTGAGCCTGTGGTTAATTCTTCTTCCTGATGGGAAAATAGAGTGACCTGTGCCTGTCCCAACACCAAGAGCTAGTCTCTCATTGGTTCCCCGTCTTCCCGTTCATCCTCAGGAGAAATTGCAACCTGTACGGAACAGGAGGTTAAAGGTTCTGATGCTCCAAGTAGGGAGATTGCTAGTAAAGTGGCTGGAATGGCGAAACCGAGCACAAGGAGATGAGAAATGAGGTGCGTTTTAGAAACCTTTCCCCATCACAACGTGTACCATCTTCTGGGTTTCTCATGCATGTTTTCGATGTAGGAAGATGCCCTTGAACCTGGAGATTTGGGAACCATGTGATGGGTAGCATGCAGTATTACTTTAAAGGGTCTGCGTTTGCTCACCCAACCTCTCCAAACCTCTCAGCCCCAAGAGTGTCCACCCTTATGTCTCATCCAGCTGTGGGTCTAGATATGATCAATCCAGGTTGCATCACAGCCCCTGAACGAATTGTGTAAGAATTTCTCTCTCTTTTCCTGTCTTTGTTTCATGGGTTTTTAAAAGTAATTTATTTTTATAATGGGGTTTAGCTGCTTTTCACGGCTGTGTTTATGCCACTTTACACCCACTTGACACACTAACAGAGAGATATCAATACATAGGTTTTAAGATTATTACTAGTCAGATATATTCTTGTGCGGTGAATCGGGCGTGTTGAGTCCAGTTCTCTGAGCAAGGAGTAGGTCTTGTCTGTTACATATTGGGTTTCTGGAACGGTATCTGAGCTAATTTGAAACTCTTGTTTTATGTATCACCCCACCTCACCTTTCCCGTTAAGCAGCCATAGTGTGTTTTCTGCATGTGTGACTCTGTTCTGTTTTGTAATTCAGTTCAAGTGTAACGGTTTTTACATTCCCTCTATAAGTGACACCTTATGAGAAGTGTCCTTTTCTGTGTGACTTATTTCACTTAGAATCGTCGTACCTAAATCCACTCATCATGCTGCTACTAGCCTTATGACATTGATTTCATGGCTGAGTGATATTCCATTGTACATAAGGACCACCACTTCTTTATCCATTTTTCGCTTTCTTGGGATATTTAAGGTGGAATGAAGTGGAGGTCCTTGTCAACAGAGCAGCCCTAAACTTTGGGGTGCCTGTGTCTTGCTGATTTTCAATTTTCCCACTTTATACCCCCATGCGTGGAAGTGCCCTATGCTCTCTAAGCTGTGTATTTTAGATGTTTCAGGACACACCGTACCCTTCTCCAGAGTGGCTGTTGGCAATTTACATCCCGCCCATCAGTGTAGCAAGGCTCCCATTTCTCCATGGCCTGTCCTGCATGTCTGGTTTTGACACATTTTTCAGCATGGCCCTTTTGACCGATGGGATGCGAGACTTCTTTGTAGCGCTGATTTGCTTTTCCAGGTTGCTTGGTTGGCCAAAAAGGGCGTATGCGTTTTTTCCTGAATATATTCAGGAAAAAACGCATACGCCCTTTTTGGCCAAGGGCATCATTGTCAACGTTTTGCCGCTTTTCATGTGCTTTAAAGGCGATTGGAATCTACCTCCTGAAATCTGTTTCCTGCAATTCTGCCTTGATTTCAAATCCTCTTCTTTGCCTTCCCTAAATATATTTGTGGACGAGAGTTATCATTTATAACTCTGCAGGTTTGTGAATTGCAGTGCCCTGAAGCTCCATTTTACAACTCGCTTTTTTGGGAGCTGGCCGCAAAAGCGCAGGATGGCTTCAGGCCCTGTTCTGGTTCCGGGGGTCAGGCTGAGCCTGTGGTTAATTCTTCTTCCTGATGGGAAAATAGAGCGACCTGTGCCTGTCCCAACACCAAGAGCTAGTCTCTCATTGGTTCCCCGTCTTCCCGTTCATCCTCAGGACAAATTGCAACCTGTACGGAACAGGAGGTTAAAGGTTCTGATGCTCCAAGTAGGGAGATTGCTAGTAAAGTGGCTGGAATGGCGAAACCGAGCACAAGGAGATGAGAAATGAGGTGCGTTTTAGAAACCTTTCCCCATCACAACGTGTACCATCTTCTGGGTTTCTCATGCATGTTTTCGATGTAGGAAGATGCCCTTGAACCTGGAGATTTGGGAACCATGTGATGGGTAGCATGCAGTATTACTTTAAAGGGTCTGCGTTTGCTCACCCAACCTCACCAAACCTCTCAGCCCAGAGTGTCCACCCTTATGTCTCATCCAGCTGTGGGTCTAGATATGATCAATCCAGGTTGCATCACAGCCCCTGAACTAATTGTGTAAGAATTTCTCTCTCTTTTCCTGTCTTTGTTTCATGGGTTTTTAAAAGTAATTTATTTTTATAATGGGGTTTAGCTGCTTTTCACGGCTGTGTTTATGCCGCTTTACACCCACTTGACACACTAACAGAGAGATATCAATACATAGGTTTTAAGATTATTACTAGTCAGATATATTCTTGTGCGGTGAATCGGGCGTGTTGAGTCCAGTTCTCTGAGCAAGGAGTAGGTCTTGTCTGTTACATATTGGGTTTCTGGAACGGTATCTGAGCTAATTTGAAACTCTTGTTTTATGTATCACCCCACCTCACCTTTCCCGTTAAGCAGCCATAGTGTGTTTTCTGCATGTGTGACTCTGTTCTGTTTTGTAATTCAGTTCAAGTGTAACGGTTTTTACATTCCCTCTATAAGTGACACCTTATGAGAAGTGTCCTTTTCTGTGTGACTTATTTCACTTAGAATCGTCGTACCTAAATCCACTCATCATGCTGCTACTAGCCTTATGACATTGATTTCATGGCTGAGTGATATTCCATTGTACATAAGGACCACCACTTCTTTATCCATTTTTCGCTTTCTTGGGATATTTAAGGTGGAATGAAGTGGAGGTCCTTGTCAACAGAGCAGCCCTAAACTTTGGGGTGCCTGTGTCTTGCTGATTTTCAATTTTCCCACTTTATACCCCCATGCGTGGAAGTGCCCTATGCTCTCTAAGCTGTGTATTTTAGATGTTTCAGGACACACCGTACCCTTCTCCAGAGTGGCTGTTGGCAATTTACATCCCGCCCATCAGTGTAGCAAGGCTCCCATTTCTCCATGGCCTGTCCTGCATTTCTGGTTTTGACACATTTTTCAGCATGGCCCTTTTGACCGATGGGATGCGAGACTTCTTTGTAGCGCTGATTTGCCTTTCCAGGTTGCTTGGTTGGCCAAAAAGGGCGTATGCGTTTTTTCCTGAATATATTCAGGAAAAAACGCATACGCCCTTTTTGGCCAAGGGCATCATTGTCAACGTTTTGCCGCTTTTCATGTGCTTTAAAGGCGATTGGAATCTACCTCCTGAAATCTGTTTCCTGCAATTCTGCCTTGATTTCAAATCCTCTTCTTTGCCTTCCCTAAATATATTTGTGGACGAGAGTTATCATTTATAACTCTGCAGGTTTGTGAATTGCAGTGCCCTGAAGCTCCATTTTACAACTCGCTTTTTTGGGAGCTGGCCGCAAAAGCGCAGGATGGCTTCAGGCCCTGTTCTGGTTCCGGGGGTCAGGCTGAGCCTGTGGTTAATTCTTCTTCCTGATGGGAAAATAGAGTGACCTGTGCCTGTCCCAACACCAAGAGCTAGTCTCTCATTGGTTCCCCGTCTTCCCGTTCATCCTCAGGACAAATTGCAACCTGTACGGAACAGGAGGTTAAAGGTTCTGATGCTCCAAGTAGGGAGATTGCTAGTAAAGTGGCTGGAATGGCGAAACCGAGCACAAGGAGATGAGAAATGAGGTGCGTTTTAGAAACCTTTCCCCATCACAACGTGTACCATCTTCTGGGTTTCTCATGCATGTTTTCGATGTAGGAAGATGCCCTTGAACCTGGAGATTTGGGAACCATGTGATGGGTAGCATGCAGTATTACTTTAAAGGGTCTGCGTTTGCTCACCCAACCTCACCAAACCTCTCAGCCCCAAGAGTGTCCACCCTTATGTCTCATCCAGCTGTGGGTCTAGATATGATCAATCCAGGTTGCATCACAGCCCCTGAACGAATTGTGTAAGAATTTCTCTCTCTTTTCCTGTCTTTGTTTCATGGGTTTTTAAAAGTAATTTATTTTTATAATGGGGTTTAGCTGCTTTTCACGGCTGTGTTTATGCCGCTTTACACCCACTTGACACACTAACAGAGAGATATCAATACATAGGTTTTAAGATTATTACTAGTCAGATATATTCTTGTGCGGTGAATCGGGCGTGTTGAGTCCAGTTCTCTGAGCAAGGAGTAGGTCTTGTCTGTTACATATTGGGTTTCTGGAACGGTATCTGAGCTAATTTGAAACTCTTGTTTTATGTATCACCCCACCTCACCTTTCCCGTTAAGCAGCCATAGTGTGTTTTCTGCATGTGTGACTCTGTTCTGTTTTGTAATTCAGTTCAAGTGTAACGGTTTTTACATTCCCTCTATAAGTGACACCTTATGAGAAGTGTCCTTTTCTGTGTGACTTATTTCACTTAGAATCGTCGTACCTAAATCCACTCATCATGCTGCTACTAGCCTTATGACATTGATTTCATGGCTGAGTGATATTCCATTGTACATAAGGACCACCACTTCTTTATCCATTTTTCGGTTTCTTGGGATATTTAAGGTGGAATGAAGTGGAGGTCCTTGTCAACACAGCAGCCCTAAACTTTGGGGTGCCTGTGTCTTGCTGATTTTCAATTTTCCCACTTTATACCCCCATGCGTGGAAGTGCCCTATGCTCTCTAAGCTGTGTATTTTAGATGTTTCAGGACACACCGTACCCTTCTCCAGAGTGGCTGTTGGCAATTTACATCCCGCCCATCAGTGTAGCAAGGCTCCCATTTCTCCATGGCCTGTCCTGCATTTCTGGTTTTGACACATTTTTCAGCATGGCCCTTTTAACCGATGGGATGCGAGACTTCTTTGTAGCGATGATTTGCCTTTCCAGGTTGCTTGGTTGGCCAAAAAGGGCGTATGCGTTTTTTCCTGAATATATTCAGGAAAAAACGGATACGCCCTTTTTGGCCAAGGGCATCATTGTCAACGTTTTGCCGCTTTTCATGTGCTTTAAAGGCGATTCGAATCTACCTCCTGAAATCTGTTTCCTGCAATTCTGCCTTGATTTCAAATCCTCTTCTTTGCCTTCCCTCAATATATTTGTGGACGAGAGTTATCATTTATAACTCTGCAGGTTTGTGAATTGCAGTGCCCTGAAGCTCCATTTTACAACTCGCTTTTTTGGGAGCTGGCCGCAAAAGCGCAGGATGGCTTCAGGCCCTGTTCTGGTTCCGGGGGTCAGGCTGAGCCTGTGGTTAATTCTTCTTCCTGATGGGAAAATAGAGTGACCTGTGCCTGTCCCAACACCAAGAGCTAGTCTCTCATTGGTTCCCCGTCTTCCCGTTCATCCTCAGGACAAATTGCAACCTGTACGGAACAGGAGGTTAAAGGTTCTGATGCTCCAAGTAGGGAGATTGCTAGTAAAGTGGCTGGAATGGCGAAACCGAGCACAAGGAGATGAGAAATGAGGTGCGTTTTAGAAACCTTTCCCCATCACAACGTGTACCATCTTCTGGGTTTCTCATGCATGTTTTCGATGTAGGAAGATGCCCTTGAACCTGGAGATTTGGGAACCATGTGATGGGTAGCATGCAGTATTACTTTAAAGGGTCTGCGTTTGCTCACCCAACCTCTCCAAACCTCTCAGCCCCAAGAGTGTCCACCCTTATGTCTCATCCAGCTGTGGGTCTAGATATGATCAATCCAGGTTGCATCACAGCCCCTGAACGAATTGTGTAAGAATTTCTCTCTCTTTTCCTGTCTTTGTTTCATGGGTTTTTAAAAGTAATTTATTTTTATAATGGGGTTTAGCTGCTTTTCACGGCTGTGTTTATGCCACTTTACACCCACTTGACACACTAACAGAGAGATATCAATACATAGGTTTTAAGATTATTACTAGTCAGATATATTCTTATGCGGTGAATCGGGCGTGTTGAGTCCAGTTCTCTGAGCAAGGAGTAGGTCTTGTCTGTTACATATTGGGTTTCTGGAACGGTATCTGAGCTAATTTGAAACTCTTGTTTTATGTATCACCCCACCTCACCTTTCCCGTTAAGCAGCCATAGTGTGTTTTCTGCATGTGTGACTCTGTTCTGTTTTGTAATTCAGTTCAAGTGTAACGGTTTTTACATTCCCTCTATAAGTGACACCTTATGAGAAGTGTCCTTTTCTGTGTGACTTATTTCACTTAGAATCGTCGTACCTAAAACCACTCATCATGCTGCTACTAGCCTTATGACATTGATTTCATGGCTGAGTGATATTCCATTGTACATAAGGACCACCACTTCTTTATCCATTTTTCGCTTTCTTGGGATATTTAAGGTGGAATGAAGTGGAGGTCCTTGTCAACAGAGCAGCCCTAAACTTTGGGGTGCCTGTGTCTTGCTGATTTTCAATTTTCCCACTTTATACCCCCATGCGTGGAAGTGCCCTATGCTCTCTAAGCTGTGTATTTTAGATGTTTCAGGACACACCGTACCCTTCTCCAGAGTGGCTGTTGGCAATTTACATCCCGCCCATCAGTGTAGCAAGGCTCCCATTTCTCCATGGCCTGTCCTGCATTTCTGGTTTTGACACATTTTTCAGCATGGCCCTTTTGACCGATGGGATGCGAGACTTCTTTGTAGCGCTGATTTGCTTTTCCAGGTTGCTTGGTTGGCCAAAAAGGGCGTATGCGTTTTTTCCTGAATATATTCAGGAAAAAACGCATACGCCCTTTTTGGCCAAGGGCATCATTGTCAACGTTTTGCCGCTTTTCATGTGCTTTAAAGGCGATTGGAATCTACCTCCTGAAATCTGTTTCCTGCAATTCTGCCTTGATTTCAAATCCTCTTCTTTGCCTTCCCTAAATATATTTGTGGACGAGAGTTATCATTTATAACTCTGCAGGTTTGTGAATTGCAGTGCCCTGAAGCTCCATTTTACAACTCGCTTTTTTGGGAGCTGGCCGCAAAAGCGCAGGATGGCTTCAGGCCCTGTTCTGGTTCCGGGGGTCAGGCTGAGCCTGTGGTTAATTCTTCTTCCTGATGGGAAAATAGAGCGACCTGTGCCTGTCCCAACACCAAGAGCTAGTCTCTCATTGGTTCCCCGTCTTCCCGTTCATCCTCAGGACAAATTGCAACCTGTACGGAACAGGAGGTTAAAGGTTCTGATGCTCCAAGTAGGGAGATTGCTAGTAAAGTGGCTGGAATGGCGAAACCGAGCACAAGGAGATGAGAAATGAGGTGCGTTTTAGAAACCTTTCCCCATCACAACGTGTACCATCTTCTGGGTTTCTCATGCATGTTTTCGATGTAGGAAGATGCCCTTGAACCTGGAGATTTGGGAACCATGTGATGGGTAGCATGCAGTATTACTTTAAAGGGTCTGCGTTTGCTCACCCAACCTCACCAAACCTCTCAGCCCCAAGAGTGTCCACCCTTATGTCTCATCCAGCTGTGGGTCTAGAGATGATCAATCCAGGTTGCATCACAGCCCCTGAACTAATTGTGTAAGAATTTCTCTCTCTTTTCCTGTCTTTGTTTCATGGGTTTTTAAAAGTAATTTATTTTTATAATGGGGTTTAGCTGCTTTTCACGGCTGTGTTTATGCCGCTTTACACCCACTTGACACACTAACAGAGAGATATCAATACATAGGTTTTAAGATTATTACTAGTCAGATATATTCTTGTGCGGTGAATCGGGCGTGTTGAGTCCAGTTCTCTGAGCAAGGAGTAGGTCTTGTCTGTTACATATTGGGTTTCTGGAACGGTATCTGAGCTAATTTGAAACTCTTGTTTTATGTATCACCCCACCTCACCTTTCCCGTTAAGCAGCCATAGTGTGTTTTCTGCATGTGTGACTCTGTTCTGTTTTGTAATTCAGTTCAAGTGTAACGGTTTTTACATTCCCTCTATAAGTGACACCTTATGAGAAGTGTCCTTTTCTGTGTGACTTATTTCACTTAGAATCGTCGTACCTAAATCCACTCATCATGCTGCTACTAGCCTTATGACATTGATTTCATGGCTGAGTGATATTCCATTGTACATAAGGACCACCACTTCTTTATCCATTTTTCGCTTTCTTGGGATATTTAAGGTGGAATGAAGTGGAGGTCCTTGTCAACAGAGCAGCCCTAAACTTTGGGGTGCCTGTGTCTTGCTGATTTTCAATTTTCCCACTTTATACCCCCATGCGTGGAAGTGCCCTATGCTCTCTAAGCTGTGTATTTTAGATGTTTCAGGACACACCGTACCCTTCTCCAGAGTGGCTGTTGGCAATTTACATCCCGCCCATCAGTGTAGCAAGGCTCCCATTTCTCCATGGCCTGTCCTGCATTTCTGGTTTTGACACATTTTTCAGCATGGCCCTTTTGACCGATGGGATGCGAGACTTCTTTGTAGCGCTGATTTGCCTTTCCAGGTTGCTTGGTTGGCCAAAAAGGGCGTATGCGTTTTTTCCTGAATATATTCAGGAAAAAACGCATACGCCCTTTTTGGCCAAGGGCATCATTGTCAACGTTTTGCCGCTTTTCATGTGCTTTAAAGGCGATTGGAATCTACCTCCTGAAATCTGTTTCCTGCAATTCTGCCTTGATTTCAAATCCTCTTCTTTGCCTTCCCTAAATATATTTGTGGACGAGAGTTATCATTTATAACTCTGCAGGTTTGTGAATTGCAGTGCCCTGAAGCTCCATTTTACAACTCGCTTTTTTGGGAGCTGGCCGCAAAAGCGCAGGATGGCTTCAGGCCCTGTTCTGGTTCCGGGGGTCAGGCTGAGCCTGTGGTTAATTCTTCTTCCTGATGGGAAAATAGAGCGACCTGTGCCTGTCCCAACACCAAGAGCTAGTCTCTCATTGGTTCCCCGTCTTCCCGTTCATCCTCAGGACAAATTGCAACCTGTACGGAACAGGAGGTTAAAGGTTCTGATGCTCCAAGTAGGGAGATTGCTAGTAAAGTGGCTGGAATGGCGAAACCGAGCACAAGGAGATGAGAAATGAGGTGCGTTTTAGAAACCTTTCCCCATCACAACGTGTACCATCTTCTGGGTTTCTCATGCATGTTTTCGATGTAGGAAGATGCCCTTGAACCTGGAGATTTGGGAACCATGTGATGGGTAGCATGCAGTATTACTTTAAAGGGTCTGCGTTTGCTCACCCAACCTCACCAAACCTCTCAGCCCCAAGAGTGTCCACCCTTATGTCTCATCCAGCTGTGGGTCTAGAGATGATCAATCCAGGTTGCATCACAGCCCCTGAACTAATTGTGTAAGAATTTCTCTCTCTTTTCCTGTCTTTGTTTCATGGGTTTTTAAAAGTAATTTATTTTTATAATGGGGTTTAGCTGCTTTTCACGGCTGTGTTTATGCCGCTTTACACCCACTTGACACACTAACAGAGAGATATCAATACATAGGTTTTAAGATTATTACTAGTCAGATATATTCTTGTGCGGTGAATCGGGCGTGTTGAGTCCAGTTCTCTGAGCAAGGAGTAGGTCTTGTCTGTTACATATTGGGTTTCTGGAACGGTATCTGAGCTAATTTGAAACTCTTGTTTTATGTATCACCCCACCTCACCTTTCCCGTTAAGCAGCCATAGTGTGTTTTCTGCATGTGTGACTCTGTTCTGTTTTGTAATTCAGTTCAAGTGTAACGGTTTTTACATTCCCTCTATAAGTGACACCTTATGAGAAGTGTCCTTTTCTGTGTGACTTATTTCACTTAGAATCGTCGTACCTAAATCCACTCATCATGCTGCTACTAGCCTTATGACATTGATTTCATGGCTGAGTGATATTCCATTGTACATAAGGACCACCACTTCTTTATCCATTTTTCGCTTTCTTGGGATATTTAAGGTGGAATGAAGTGGAGGTCCTTGTCAACAGAGCAGCCCTAAACTTTGGGGTGCCTGTGTCTTGCTGATTTTCAATTTTCCCACTTTATACCCCCATGCGTGGAAGTGCCCTATGCTCTCTAAGCTGTGTATTTTAGATGTTTCAGGACACACCGTACCCTTCTCCAGAGTGGCTGTTGGCAATTTACATCCCGCCCATCAGTGTAGCAAGGCTCCCATTTCTCCATGGCCTGTCCTGCATTTCTGGTTTTGACACATTTTTCAGCATGGCCCTTTTGACCGATGGGATGCGAGACTTCTTTGTAGCGCTGATTTGCCTTTCCAGGTTGCTTGGTTGGCCAAAAAGGGCGTATGCGTTTTTTCCTGAATATATTCAGGAAAAAACGCATACGACCTTTTTGGCCAAGGGCATCATTGTCAACGTTTTGCCGCTTTTCATGTGCTTTAAAGGCGATTGGAATCTACCTCCTGAAATCTGTTTCCTGCAATTCTGCCTTGATTTCAAATCCTCTTCTTTGCCTTCCCTAAATATATTTGTGGACGAGAGTTATCATTTATAACTCTGCAGGTTTGTGAATTGCAGTGCCCTGAAGCTCCATTTTACAACTCGCTTTTTTGGGAGCTGGCCGCAAAAGCGCAGGATGGCTTCACGCCCTGTTCTGGTTCCGGGGGTCAGGCTGAGCCTGTGGTTAATTCTTCTTCCTGATGGGAAAATAGAGCGACCTGTGCCTGTCCCAACACCAAGAGCTAGTCTCTCATTGGTTCCCCGTCTTCCCGTTCATCCTCAGGACAAATTGCAACCTGTACGGAACAGGAGGTTAAAGGTTCTGATGCTCCAAGTAGGGAGATTGCTAGTAAAGTGGCTGGAATGGCGAAACCGAGCACAAGGAGATGAGAAATGAGGTGCGTTTTAGAAACCTTTCCCCATCACAACGTGTACCATCTTCTGGGTTTCTCATGCATGTTTTCGATGTAGGAAGATGCCCTTGAACCTGGAGATTTGGGAACCATGTGATGGGTAGCATGCAGTATTACTTTAAAGGGTCTGCGTTTGCTCACCCAACCTCACCAAACCTCTCAGCCCCAAGAGTGTCCACCCTTATGTCTCATCCAGCTGTGGGTCTAGATATGATCAATCCAGGTTGCATCACAGCCCCTGAACGAATTGTGTAAGAATTTCTCTCTCTTTTCCTGTCTTTGTTTCATGGGTTTTTAAAAGTAATTTATTTTTATAATGGGGTTTAGCTGCTTTTCACGGCTGTGTTTATGCCGCTTTACACCCACTTGACACACTAACAGAGAGATATCAATACATAGGTTTTAAGATTATTACTAGTCAGATATATTCTTGTGCGGTGAATCGGGCGTGTTGAGTCCAGTTCTCTGAGCAAGGAGTAGGTCTTGTCTGTTACATATTGGGTTTCTGGAACGGTATCTGAGCTAATTTGAAACTCTTGTTTTATGTATCACCCCACCTCACCTTTCCCGTTAAGCAGCCATAGTGTGTTTTCTGCATGTGTGACTCTGTTCTGTTTTGTAATTCAGTTCAAGTGTAACGGTTTTTACATTCCCTCTATAAGTGACACCTTATGAGAAGTGTCCTTTTCTGTGTGACTTATTTCACTTAGAATCGTCGTACCTAAATCCACTCATCATGCTGCTACTCGCCTTATGACATTGATTTCATGGCTGAGTGATATTCCATTGTACATAAGGACCACCACTTCTTTATCCATTTTTCGCTTTCTTGGGATATTTAAGGTGGAATGAAGTGGAGGTCCTTGTCAACAGAGCAGCCCTAAACTTTGGGGTGCCTGTGTCTTGCTGATTTTCAATTTTCCCACTTTATACCCCCATGCGTGGAAGTGCCCTATGCTCTCTAAGCTGTGTTTTTTAGATGCTTCAGGA
The DNA here is from genome assembly GCF_965194825.1 of Balaenoptera physalus. Taxonomy (NCBI): domain Eukaryota; kingdom Metazoa; phylum Chordata; class Mammalia; order Artiodactyla; family Balaenopteridae; genus Balaenoptera; species Balaenoptera physalus. Next base: position 1,256,760 of record NW_028126427.1, read on the forward strand.
CACACCGTACCCTTCTCCAGAGTGGCTGTTGGCAATTTACATCCCGCCCATCAGTGTAGCAAGGCTCCCATTTCTCCATGGCCTGTCCTGCATTTCTGGTTTTGACACATTTTTCAGCATGGCCCTTTTGACCGATGGGAAGCGAGACTTCTTTGTAGCGCTGATTTGCCTTTCCAGGTTGCTTGGTTGGCCAAAAAGGGCGTATGCGTTTTTTCCTGAATATATTCAGGAAAAAACGCATACGCCCTTTTTGGCCAAGGGCATCATTGTCAACGTTTTGCCGCTTTTCATGTGCTTTAAAGGCGATTCGAATCTACCTCCTGAAATCTCTTTCCTGCAATTCTGCCTTGATTTCAAATCCTCTTCTTTGCCTTCCCTCAATATATTTGTGGACGAGAGTTATCATTTATAACTCTGCAGGTTTGTGAATTGCAGTGCCCTGAAGCTCCATTTTACAACTCGCTTTTTTGGGAGCTGGCCGCAAAAGCGCAGGGTGGCTTCAGGCCCTGTTCTGGTTCCGGGGGTCAGGCTGAGCCTGTGGTTAATTCTTCTTCCTGATGGGAAAATAGAGCGACCTGTGCCTGTCCCAACACCAAGAGCTAGTCTCTCATTGGTTCCCCGTCTTCCCGTTCATCCTCAGGACAAATTGCAACCTGTACGGAACAGGAGGTTAAAGGTTCTGATGCTCCAAGTAGGGAGATTGCTAGTAAAGTGGCTGGAATGGCGAAACCGAGCACAAGGAGATGAGAAATGAGGTGCGTTTTAGAAACCTTTCCCCATCACAACGTGTACCATCTTCTGGGTTTCTCATGCATGTTTTCGATGTAGGAAGATGCCCTTGAACCTGGAGATTTGGGAACCATGTGATGGGTAGCATGCAGTATTACTTTAAAGGGTCTGCGTTTGCTCACCCAACCTCACCAAACCTCTCAGCCCAGAGTGTCCACCCTTATGTCTCATCCAGCTGTGGGTCTAGATATGATCAATCCAGGTTGCATCACAGCCCCTGAACGAATTGTGTAAGAATTTCTCTCTCTTTTCCTGTCTTTGTTTCATGGGTTTTTAAAAGTAATTTATTTTTATAATGGGGTTTAGCTGCTTTTCACGGCTGTGTTTATGCCGCTTTACACCCACTTGACACACTAACAGAGAGATATCAATACATAGGTTTTAAGATTATTACTAGTCAGATATATTCTTGTGCGGTGAATCGGGCGTGTTGAGTCCAGTTCTCTGAGCAAGGAGTAGGTCTTGTCTGTTACATATTGGGTTTCTGGAACGGTATCTGAGCTAATTTGAAACTCTTGTTTTATGTATCACCCCACCTCACCTTTCCCGTTAAGCAGCCATAGTGTGTTTTCTGCATGTGTGACTCTGTTCTGTTTTGTAATTCAGTTCAAGTGTAACGGTTTTTACATTCCCTCTATAAGTGACACCTTATGAGAAGTGTCCTTTTCTGTGTGACTTATTTCACTTAGAATCGTCGTACCTAAATCCACTCATCATGCTGCTACTCGCCTTATGACATTGATTTCATGGCTGAGTGATATTCCATTGTACATAAGGACCACCACTTCTTTATCCATTTTTCGCTTTCTTGGGATATTTAAGGTGGAATGAAGTGGAGGTCCTTGTCAACAGAGCAGCCCTAAACTTTGGGGTGCCTGTGTCTTGCTGATTTTCAATTTTCCCACTTTATACCCCCATGCGTGGAAGTGCCCTATGCTCTCTAAGCTGTGTTTTTTAGATGCTTCAGGACACACCGTACCCTTCTCCAGAGTGGCTGTTGGCAATTTACATCCCGCCCATCAGTGTAGCAAGGCTCCCATTTCTCCATGGCCTGTCCTGCATTTCTGGTTTTGACACATTTTTCAGCATGGCCCTTTTGACCGATGGGAAGCGAGACTTCTTTGTAGCGCTGATTTGCCTTTCCAGGTTGCTTGGTTGGCCAAAAAGGGCGTATGCGTTTTTTCCTGAATATATTCAGGAAAAAACGCATACGCCCTTTTTGGCCAAGGGCATCATTGTCAACGTTTTGCCGCTTTTCATGTGCTTTAAAGGCGATTCGAATCTACCTCCTGAAATCTCTTTCCTGCAATTCTGCCTTGATTTCAAATCCTCTTCTTTGCCTTCCCTCAATATATTTGTGGACGAGAGTTATCATTTATAACTCTGCAGGTTTGTGAATTGCAGTGCCCTGAAGCTCCATTTTACAACTCGCTTTTTTGGGAGCTGGCCGCAAAAGCGCAGGGTGGCTTCAGGCCCTGTTCTGGTTCCGGGGGTCAGGCTGAGCCTGTGGTTAATTCTTCTTCCTGATGGGAAAATAGAGCGACCTGTGCCTGTCCCAACACCAAGAGCTAGTCTCTCATTGGTTCCCCGTCTTCCCGTTCATCCTCAGGACAAATTGCAACCTGTACGGAACAGGAGGTTAAAGGTTCTGATGCTCCAAGTAGGGAGATTGCTAGTAAAGTGGCTGGAATGGCGAAACCGAGCACAAGGAGATGAGAAATGAGGTGCGTTTTAGAAACCTTTCCCCATCACAACGTGTACCATCTTCTGGGTTTCTCATGCATGTTTTCGATGTAGGAAGATGCCCTTGAACCTGGAGATTTGGGAACCATGTGATGGGTAGCATGCAGTATTACTTTAAAGGGTCTGCGTTTGCTCACCCAACCTCACCAAACCTCTCAGCCCAGAGTGTCCACCCTTATGTCTCATCCAGCTGTGGGTCTAGATATGATCAATCCAGGTTGCATCACAGCCCCTGAACTAATTGTGTAAGAATTTCTCTCTCTTTTCCTGTCTTTGTTTCATGGGTTTTTAAAAGTAATTTATTTTTATAATGGGGTTTAGCTGCTTTTCACGGCTGTGTTTATGCCGCTTTACACCCACTTGACACACTAACAGAGAGATATCAATACATAGGTTTTAAGATTATTACTAGTCAGATATATTCTTGTGCGGTGAATCGGGCGTGTTGAGTCCAGTTCTCTGAGCAAGGAGTAGGTCTTGTCTGTTACATATTGGGTTTCTGGAACGGTATCTGAGCTAATTTGAAACTCTTGTTTTATGTATCACCCCACCTCACCTTTCCCGTTAAGCAGCCATAGTGTGTTTTCTGCATGTGTGACTCTGTTCTGTTTTGTAATTCAGTTCAAGTGTAACGGTTTTTACATTCCCTCTATAAGTGACACCTTATGAGAAGTGTCCTTTTCTGTGTGACTTATTTCACTTAGAATCGTCGTACCTAAATCCACTCATCATGCTGCTACTAGCCTTATGACATTGATTTCATGGCTGAGTGATATTCCATTGTACATAAGGACCACCACTTCTTTATCCATTTTTCGCTTTCTTGGGATATTTAAGGTGGAATGAAGTGGAGGTCCTTGTCAACAGAGCAGCCCTAAACTTTGGGGTGCCTGTGTCTTGCTGATTTTCAATTTTCCCACTTTATACCCCCATGCGTGGAAGTGCCCTATGCTCTCTAAGCTGTGTATTTTAGATGTTTCAGGACACACCGTACCCTTCTCCAGAGTGGCTGTTGGCAATTTACATCCCGCCCATCAGTGTAGCAAGGCTCCCATTTCTCCATGGCCTGTCCTGCATTTCTGGTTTTGACACATTTTTCAGCATGGCCCTTTTGACCGATGGGATGCGAGACTTCTTTGTAGCGCTGATTTGCCTTTCCAGGTTGCTTGGTTGGCCAAAAAGGGCGTATGCGTTTTTTCCTGAATATATTCAGGAAAAAACGCATACGCCCTTTTTGGCCAAGGGCATCATTGTCAACGTTTTGCCGCTTTTCATGTGCTTTAAAGGCGATTGGAATCTACCTCCTGAAATCTGTTTCCTGCAATTCTGCCTTGATTTCAAATCCTCTTCTTTGCCTTCCCTAAATATATTTGTGGACGAGAGTTATCATTTATAACTCTGCAGGTTTGTGAATTGCAGTGCCCTGAAGCTCCATTTTACAACTCGCTTTTTTGGGAGCTGGCCGCAAAAGCGCAGGATGGCTTCAGGCCCTGTTCTGGTTCCGGGGGTCAGGCTGAGCCTGTGGTTAATTCTTCTTCCTGATGGGAAAATAGAGTGACCTGTGCCTGTCCCAACACCAAGAGCTAGTCTCTCATTGGTTCCCCGTCTTCCCGTTCATCCTCAGGACAAATTGCAACCTGTACGGAACAGGAGGTTAAAGGTTCTGATGCTCCAAGTAGGGAGATTGCTAGTAAAGTGGCTGGAATGGCGAAACCGAGCACAAGGAGATGAGAAATGAGGTGCGTTTTAGAAACCTTTCCCCATCACAACGTGTACCATCTTCTGGGTTTCTCATGCATGTTTTCGATGTAGGAAGATGCCCTTGAACCTGGAGATTTGGGAACCATGTGATGGGTAGCATGCAGTATTACTTTAAAGGGTCTGCGTTTGCTCACCCAACCTCACCAAACCTCTCAGCCCCAAGAGTGTCCACCCTTATGTCTCATCCAGCTGTGGGTCTAGATATGATCAATCCAGGTTGCATCACAGCCCCTGAACGAATTGTGTAAGAATTTCTCTCTCTTTTCCTGTCTTTGTTTCATGGGTTTTTAAAAGTAATTTATTTTTATAATGGGGTTTAGCTGCTTTTCACGGCTGTGTTTATGCCGCTTTACACCCACTTGACACACTAACAGAGAGATATCAATACATAGGTTTTAAGATTATTACTAGTCAGATATATTCTTGTGCGGTGAATCGGGCGTGTTGAGTCCAGTTCTCTGAGCAAGGAGTAGGTCTTGTCTGTTACATATTGGGTTTCTGGAACGGTATCTGAGCTAATTTGAAACTCTTGTTTTATGTATCACCCCACCTCACCTTTCCCGTTAAGCAGCCATAGTGTGTTTTCTGCATGTGTGACTCTGTTCTGTTTTGTAATTCAGTTCAAGTGTAACGGTTTTTACATTCCCTCTATAAGTGACACCTTATGAGAAGTGTCCTTTTCTGTGTGACTTATTTCACTTAGAATCGTCGTACCTAAATCCACTCATCATGCTGCTACTAGCCTTATGACATTGATTTCATGGCTGAGTGATATTCCATTGTACATAAGGACCACCACTTCTTTATCCATTTTTCGGTTTCTTGGGATATTTAAGGTGGAATGAAGTGGAGGTCCTTGTCAACACAGCAGCCCTAAACTTTGGGGTGCCTGTGTCTTGCTGATTTTCAATTTTCCCACTTTATACCCCCATGCGTGGAAGTGCCCTATGCTCTCTAAGCTGTGTATTTTAGATGTTTCAGGACACACCGTACCCTTCTCCAGAGTGGCTGTTGGCAATTTACATCCCGCCCATCAGTGTAGCAAGGCTCCCATTTCTCCATGGCCTGTCCTGCATTTCTGGTTTTGACACATTTTTCAGCATGGCCCTTTTAACCGATGGGATGCGAGACTTCTTTGTAGCGATGATTTGCCTTTCCAGGTTGCTTGGTTGGCCAAAAAGGGCGTATGCGTTTTTTCCTGAATATATTCAGGAAAAAACGGATACGCCCTTTTTGGCCAAGGGCATCATTGTCAACGTTTTGCCGCTTTTCATGTGCTTTAAAGGCGATTCGAATCTACCTCCTGAAATCTGTTTCCTGCAATTCTGCCTTGATTTCAAATCCTCTTCTTTGCCTTCCCTCAATATATTTGTGGACGAGAGTTATCATTTATAACTCTGCAGGTTTGTGAATTGCAGTGCCCTGAAGCTCCATTTTACAACTCGCTTTTTTGGGAGCTGGCCGCAAAAGCGCAGGATGGCTTCAGGCCCTGTTCTGGTTCCGGGGGTCAGGCTGAGCCTGTGGTTAATTCTTCTTCCTGATGGGAAAATAGAGTGACCTGTGCCTGTCCCAACACCAAGAGCTAGTCTCTCATTGGTTCCCCGTCTTCCCGTTCATCCTCAGGACAAATTGCAACCTGTACGGAACAGGAGGTTAAAGGTTCTGATGCTCCAAGTAGGGAGATTGCTAGTAAAGTGGCTGGAATGGCGAAACCGAGCACAAGGAGATGAGAAATGAGGTGCGTTTTAGAAACCTTTCCCCATCACAACGTGTACCATCTTCTGGGTTTCTCATGCATGTTTTCGATGTAGGAAGATGCCCTTGAACCTGGAGATTTGGGAACCATGTGATGGGTAGCATGCAGTATTACTTTAAAGGGTCTGCGTTTGCTCACCCAACCTCTCCAAACCTCTCAGCCCCAAGAGTGTCCACCCTTATGTCTCATCCAGCTGTGGGTCTAGATATGATCAATCCAGGTTGCATCACAGCCCCTGAACGAATTGTGTAAGAATTTCTCTCTCTTTTCCTGTCTTTGTTTCATGGGTTTTTAAAAGTAATTTATTTTTATAATGGGGTTTAGCTGCTTTTCACGGCTGTGTTTATGCCACTTTACACCCACTTGACACACTAACAGAGAGATATCAATACATAGGTTTTAAGATTATTACTAGTCAGATATATTCTTATGCGGTGAATCGGGCGTGTTGAGTCCAGTTCTCTGAGCAAGGAGTAGGTCTTGTCTGTTACATATTGGGTTTCTGGAACGGTATCTGAGCTAATTTGAAACTCTTGTTTTATGTATCACCCCACCTCACCTTTCCCGTTAAGCAGCCATAGTGTGTTTTCTGCATGTGTGACTCTGTTCTGTTTTGTAATTCAGTTCAAGTGTAACGGTTTTTACATTCCCTCTATAAGTGACACCTTATGAGAAGTGTCCTTTTCTGTGTGACTTATTTCACTTAGAATCGTCGTACCTAAAACCACTCATCATGCTGCTACTAGCCTTATGACATTGATTTCATGGCTGAGTGATATTCCATTGTACATAAGGACCACCACTTCTTTATCCATTTTTCGCTTTCTTGGGATATTTAAGGTGGAATGAAGTGGAGGTCCTTGTCAACAGAGCAGCCCTAAACTTTGGGGTGCCTGTGTCTTGCTGATTTTCAATTTTCCCACTTTATACCCCCATGCGTGGAAGTGCCCTATGCTCTCTAAGCTGTGTATTTTAGATGTTTCAGGACACACCGTACCCTTCTCCAGAGTGGCTGTTGGCAATTTACATCCCGCCCATCAGTGTAGCAAGGCTCCCATTTCTCCATGGCCTGTCCTGCATTTCTGGTTTTGACACATTTTTCAGCATGGCCCTTTTGACCGATGGGATGCGAGACTTCTTTGTAGCGCTGATTTGCTTTTCCAGGTTGCTTGGTTGGCCAAAAAGGGCGTATGCGTTTTTTCCTGAATATATTCAGGAAAAAACGCATACGCCCTTTTTGGCCAAGGGCATCATTGTCAACGTTTTGCCGCTTTTCATGTGCTTTAAAGGCGATTGGAATCTACCTCCTGAAATCTGTTTCCTGCAATTCTGCCTTGATTTCAAATCCTCTTCTTTGCCTTCCCTAAATATATTTGTGGACGAGAGTTATCATTTATAACTCTGCAGGTTTGTGAATTGCAGTGCCCTGAAGCTCCATTTTACAACTCGCTTTTTTGGGAGCTGGCCGCAAAAGCGCAGGATGGCTTCAGGCCCTGTTCTGGTTCCGGGGGTCAGGCTGAGCCTGTGGTTAATTCTTCTTCCTGATGGGAAAATAGAGCGACCTGTGCCTGTCCCAACACCAAGAGCTAGTCTCTCATTGGTTCCCCGTCTTCCCGTTCATCCTCAGGACAAATTGCAACCTGTACGGAACAGGAGGTTAAAGGTTCTGATGCTCCAAGTAGGGAGATTGCTAGTAAAGTGGCTGGAATGGCGAAACCGAGCACAAGGAGATGAGAAATGAGGTGCGTTTTAGAAACCTTTCCCCATCACAACGTGTACCATCTTCTGGGTTTCTCATGCATGTTTTCGATGTAGGAAGATGCCCTTGAACCTGGAGATTTGGGAACCATGTGATGGGTAGCATGCAGTATTACTTTAAAGGGTCTGCGTTTGCTCACCCAACCTCACCAAACCTCTCAGCCCCAAGAGTGTCCACCCTTATGTCTCATCCAGCTGTGGGTCTAGAGATGATCAATCCAGGTTGCATCACAGCCCCTGAACTAATTGTGTAAGAATTTCTCTCTCTTTTCCTGTCTTTGTTTCATGGGTTTTTAAAAGTAATTTATTTTTATAATGGGGTTTAGCTGCTTTTCACGGCTGTGTTTATGCCGCTTTACACCCACTTGACACACTAACAGAGAGATATCAATACATAGGTTTTAAGATTATTACTAGTCAGATATATTCTTGTGCGGTGAATCGGGCGTGTTGAGTCCAGTTCTCTGAGCAAGGAGTAGGTCTTGTCTGTTACATATTGGGTTTCTGGAACGGTATCTGAGCTAATTTGAAACTCTTGTTTTATGTATCACCCCACCTCACCTTTCCCGTTAAGCAGCCATAGTGTGTTTTCTGCATGTGTGACTCTGTTCTGTTTTGTAATTCAGTTCAAGTGTAACGGTTTTTACATTCCCTCTATAAGTGACACCTTATGAGAAGTGTCCTTTTCTGTGTGACTTATTTCACTTAGAATCGTCGTACCTAAATCCACTCATCATGCTGCTACTAGCCTTATGACATTGATTTCATGGCTGAGTGATATTCCATTGTACATAAGGACCACCACTTCTTTATCCATTTTTCGCTTTCTTGGGATATTTAAGGTGGAATGAAGTGGAGGTCCTTGTCAACAGAGCAGCCCTAAACTTTGGGGTGCCTGTGTCTTGCTGATTTTCAATTTTCCCACTTTATACCCCCATGCGTGGAAGTGCCCTATGCTCTCTAAGCTGTGTATTTTAGATGTTTCAGGACACACCGTACCCTTCTCCAGAGTGGCTGTTGGCAATTTACATCCCGCCCATCAGTGTAGCAAGGCTCCCATTTCTCCATGGCCTGTCCTGCATTTCTGGTTTTGACACATTTTTCAGCATGGCCCTTTTGACCGATGGGATGCGAGACTTCTTTGTAGCGCTGATTTGCCTTTCCAGGTTGCTTGGTTGGCCAAAAAGGGCGTATGCGTTTTTTCCTGAATATATTCAGGAAAAAACGCATACGCCCTTTTTGGCCAAGGGCATCATTGTCAACGTTTTGCCGCTTTTCATGTGCTTTAAAGGCGATTGGAATCTACCTCCTGAAATCTGTTTCCTGCAATTCTGCCTTGATTTCAAATCCTCTTCTTTGCCTTCCCTAAATATATTTGTGGACGAGAGTTATCATTTATAACTCTGCAGGTTTGTGAATTGCAGTGCCCTGAAGCTCCATTTTACAACTCGCTTTTTTGGGAGCTGGCCGCAAAAGCGCAGGATGGCTTCAGGCCCTGTTCTGGTTCCGGGGGTCAGGCTGAGCCTGTGGTTAATTCTTCTTCCTGATGGGAAAATAGAGCGACCTGTGCCTGTCCCAACACCAAGAGCTAGTCTCTCATTGGTTCCCCGTCTTCCCGTTCATCCTCAGGACAAATTGCAACCTGTACGGAACAGGAGGTTAAAGGTTCTGATGCTCCAAGTAGGGAGATTGCTAGTAAAGTGGCTGGAATGGCGAAACCGAGCACAAGGAGATGAGAAATGAGGTGCGTTTTAGAAACCTTTCCCCATCACAACGTGTACCATCTTCTGGGTTTCTCATGCATGTTTTCGATGTAGGAAGATGCCCTTGAACCTGGAGATTTGGGAACCATGTGATGGGTAGCATGCAGTATTACTTTAAAGGGTCTGCGTTTGCTCACCCAACCTCACCAAACCTCTCAGCCCCAAGAGTGTCCACCCTTATGTCTCATCCAGCTGTGGGTCTAGATATGATCAATCCAGGTTGCATCACAGCCCCTGAACTAATTGTGTAAGAATTTCTCTCTCTTTTCCTGTCTTTGTTTCATGGGTTTTTAAAAGTAATTTATTTTTATAATGGGGTTTAGCTGCTTTTCACGGCTGTGTTTATGCCGCTTTACACCCACTTGACACACTAACAGAGAGATATCAATACATAGGTTTTAAGATTATTACTAGTCAGATATATTCTTGTGCGGTGAATCGGGCGTGTTGAGTCCAGTTCTCTGAGCAAGGAGTAGGTCTTGTCTGTTACATATTGGGTTTCTGGAACGGTATCTGAGCTAATTTGAAACTCTTGTTTTATGTATCACCCCACCTCACCTTTCCCGTTAAGCAGCCATAGTGTGTTTTCTGCATGTGTGACTCTGTTCTGTTTTGTAATTCAGTTCAAGTGTAACGGTTTTTACATTCCCTCTATAAGTGACACCTTATGAGAAGTGTCCTTTTCTGTGTGACTTATTTCACTTAGAATCGTCGTACCTAAATCCACTCATCATGCTGCTACTAGCCTTATGACATTGATTTCATGGCTGAGTGATATTCCATTGTACATAAGGACCACCACTTCTTTATCCATTTTTCGCTTTCTTGGGATATTTAAGGTGGAATGAAGTGGAGGTCCTTGTCAACAGAGCAGCCCTAAACTTTGGGGTGCCTGTGTCTTGCTGATTTTCAATTTTCCCACTTTATACCCCCATGCGTGGAAGTGCCCTATGCTCTCTAAGCTGTGTATTTTAGATGTTTCAGGACACACCGTACCCTTCTCCAGAGTGGCTGTTGGCAATTTACATCCCGCCCATCAGTGTAGCAAGGCTCCCATTTCTCCATGGCCTGTCCTGCATTTCTGGTTTTGACACATTTTTCAGCATGGCCCTTTTGACCGATGGGATGCGAGACTTCTTTGTAGCGCTGATTTGCCTTTCCAGGTTGCTTGGTTGGCCAAAAAGGGCGTATGCGTTTTTTCCTGAATATATTCAGGAAAAAACGCATACGACCTTTTTGGCCAAGGGCATCATTGTCAACGTTTTGCCGCTTTTCATGTGCTTTAAAGGCGATTGGAATCTACCTCCTGAAATCTGTTTCCTGCAATTCTGCCTTGATTTCAAATCCTCTTCTTTGCCTTCCCTAAATATATTTGTGGACGAGAGTTATCATTTATAACTCTGCAGGTTTGTGAATTGCAGTGCCCTGAAGCTCCATTTTACAACTCGCTTTTTTGGGAGCTGGCCGCAAAAGCGCAGGATGGCTTCACGCCCTGTTCTGGTTCCGGGGGTCAGGCTGAGCCTGTGGTTAATTCTTCTTCCTGATGGGAAAATAGAGCGACCTGTGCCTGTCCCAACACCAAGAGCTAGTCTCTCATTGGTTCCCCGTCTTCCCGTTCATCCTCAGGACAAATTGCAACCTGTACGGAACAGGAGGTTAAAGGTTCTGATGCTCCAAGTAGGGAGATTGCTAGTAAAGTGGCTGGAATGGCGAAACCGAGCACAAGGAGATGAGAAATGAGGTGCGTTTTAGAAACCTTTCCCCATCACAACGTGTACCATCTTCTGGGTTTCTCATGCATGTTTTCGATGTAGGAAGATGCCCTTGAACCTGGAGATTTGGGAACCATGTGATGGGTAGCATGCAGTATTACTTTAAAGGGTCTGCGTTTGCTCACCCAACCTCACCAAACCTCTCAGCCCCAAGAGTGTCCACCCTTATGTCTCATCCAGCTGTGGGTCTAGATATGATCAATCCAGGTTGCATCACAGCCCCTGAACGAATTGTGTAAGAATTTCTCTCTCTTTTCCTGTCTTTGTTTCATGGGTTTTTAAAAGTAATTTATTTTTATAATGGGGTTTAGCTGCTTTTCACGGCTGTGTTTATGCCGCTTTACACCCACTTGACACACTAACAGAGAGATATCAATACATAGGTTTTAAGATTATTACTAGTCAGATATATTCTTGTGCGGTGAATCGGGCGTGTTGAGTCCAGTTCTCTGAGCAAGGAGTAGGTCTTGTCTGTTACATATTGGGTTTCTGGAACGGTATCTGAGCTAATTTGAAACTCTTGTTTTATGTATCACCCCACCTCACCTTTCCCGTTAAGCAGCCATAGTGTGTTTTCTGCATGTGTGACTCTGTTCTGTTTTGTAATTCAGTTCAAGTGTAACGGTTTTTACATTCCCTCTATAAGTGACACCTTATGAGAAGTGTCCTTTTCTGTGTGACTTATTTCACTTAGAATCGTCGTACCTAAATCCACTCATCATGCTGCTACTCGCCTTATGACATTGATTTCATGGCTGAGTGATATTCCATTGTACATAAGGACCACCACTTCTTTATCCATTTTTCGCTTTCTTGGGATATTTAAGGTGGAATGAAGTGGAGGTCCTTGTCAACAGAGCAGCCCTAAACTTTGGGGTGCCTGTGTCTTGCTGATTTTCAATTTTCCCACTTTATACCCCCATGCGTGGAAGTGCCCTATGCTCTCTAAGCTGTGTTTTTTAGATGCTTCAGGACACACCGTACCCTTCTCCAGAGTGGCTGTTGGCAATTTACATCCCGCCCATCAGTGTAGCAAGGCTCCCATTTCTCCATGGCCTGTCCTGCATTTCTGGTTTTGACACATTTTTCAGCATGGCCCTTTTGACCGATGGGAAGCGAGACTTCTTTGTAGCGCTGATTTGCCTTTCCAGGTTGCTTGGTTGGCCAAAAAGGGCGTATGCGTTTTTTCCTGAATATATTCAGGAAAAAACGCATACGCCCTTTTTGGCCAAGGGCATCATTGTCAACGTTTTGCCGCTTTTCATGTGCTTTAAAGGCGATTCGAATCTACCTCCTGAAATCTCTTTCCTGCAATTCTGCCTTGATTTCAAATCCTCTTCTTTGCCTTCCCTCAATATATTTGTGGACGAGAGTTATCATTTATAACTCTGCAGGTTTGTGAATTGCAGTGCCCTGAAGCTCCATTTTACAACTCGCTTTTTTGGGAGCTGGCCGCAAAAGCGCAGGGTGGCTTCAGGCCCTGTTCTGGTTCCGGGGGTCAGGCTGAGCCTGTGGTTAATTCTTCTTCCTGATGGGAAAATAGAGCGACCTGTGCCTGTCCCAACACCAAGAGCTAGTCTCTCATTGGTTCCCCGTCTTCCCGTTCATCCTCAGGACAAATTGCAACCTGTACGGAACAGGAGGTTAAAGGTTCTGATGCTCCAAGTAGGGAGATTGCTAGTAAAGTGGCTGGAATGGCGAACCCGAGCACAAGGAGATGAGAAATGAGGTGCGTTTTAGAAACCTTTCCCCATCACAACGTGTACCATCTTCTGGGTTTCTCATGCATGTTTTCGATGTAGGAAGATACCCTTGAACCTGGAGATTTGGGACCCATGTGATGGGTAGCACGCAGTATTCCTTTAAAGGGTCTGCTTTTGCTCACCCAACCTCACCAAACCTCTCAGCCCCAAGAGTGTCCACTCTTATGTCTCATCCAGCTGTGGGTCTAGATATGATCAATCCAGGTTGCATCACAGCCCCTGAACGAATTGTGTAAGAATTTCTCTCTCTTTCCCTGTCTTTGTTTCATGGGTTTTTAAAAGTAATTTATTTTTATAATGGGGTTTAGCTGCTTTTCACGGCTGTGTTTATGCCGCTTTACACCCACTTGACACACTAACAGAGAGATATCAATACATAGGTTTTAAGATTATTACTAGTCAGATATATTCTTGTGCGGTGAATCAGGCGTGTTGAGTCCAGTTCTCTGAGCAAGGAGTAGGTCTTGTCTGTTACATATTGGGTTTATGGAACGGTATATGAGCTAATTTGAAACTCTTGTTTTCTGAATCACCCCACCTCACCTTTCCCGTTAAGCAGCCATAGTGTGTTTTCTGCATGTGTGATTCTGTTCTGTTTTGTAATTCAGTTCAAGTGTAACGGTTTTTACATTCCCTCTATAAGTGACACCTTATGAGAAATGTCCTTTTCTATGTGACTTATTTCACTTAGAATCGTCGTACCTAAATCTACTCATCATGCTGCTACTAGCCTTATGAAATTGATTTCATGGCTGAGTGATATTCCATTGTACATAAGGACCACCACTTCTTTATCCATTTTTCGCTTTCTTGGGATATTTAAGGTGGAATGAAGTGGAGGTCCTTGTCAACAGAGCAGCCCTAAACTTTGGGGTGCCTGTGTCTTGCTGATTTTCAATTTTCCCACTTTATACCCCCATGCGTGGAAGTGCCCTATGCTCTCTAAGCTGTGTATTTTAGATGTTTCAGGACACACCGTACCCTTCTCCAGAGTGGCTGTTGGCAATTTACATCCCGCCCATCAGTGTAGCAAGGCTCCCATTTCTCCATGGCCTGTCCTGCATTTCTGGTTTTGACACATTTTTCAGCATGGCCCTTTTGACCGATGGGATGCGAGACTTCTTTGTAGCGCTGATTTGCCTTTCCAGGTTGCTTCTTTGGCCAAAAAGGGCGTATTCGTTTTTTCCTGAATATATTCAGGAAAAAACGAATACGCCCTTTTTGGCCAAGGGCATCATTGTCAACGTTTTGCCGCTTTTCATGTGCTTTAAAGGCGATTCGAATCTACCTCCTGAAATCTGTTTCCTGCAATTCTGCCTTGATTTCAAATCCTCTTCTTTGCCTTCCCTCAATATATTTGTGGACGAGAGTTATCATTTATAACTCTGCAGGTTTGTGAATTGCAGTGCCCTGAAGCTCCATTTTACAACTCGCTTTTTTGGGAGCTGGCCGCAAAAGCGCAGGATGGCTTCAGGCCCTGTTCTGGTTACGGGGGGCAGGCTGAGCCTGTGGTTAATTCTTCTTCCTGATGGGAAAATAGAGTGACCTGTGCCTGTCCCAACACCAAGACCTAGTCTATCATTGGTTCCCCGTCTTCCCGTTCACCCTCAGGACAAATTGCAACCTGTACGGAACAGGAGGTTAAAGGTGCTGATGCTCCAAGTAGGGAGATTGCTAGTAAAGTGGCTGGAATGGCGAACCCGAGCACAAGGAGATGAGAAATGAGGTGCGTTTTAGAAACCATTCCCCCTCACACGGTGTACCATCTTCTGGGTTTCTCATGCATGTTTTCGATGTAGGAAGATGCCCTTGAAACTGGAGATTTGGGACCCATGCGATGGGTAGCACGCAGTAAAACTTTAAAGGGTCAGCGTTTGCTCACCCAACCTCACCAAACCTCTCAGCCCCAAGAGTGTCCACCCTTATATCTCATCCAGCTGTGGGTCTAGATATGGTCAATCCAGGTTGCATCACAGCCCCTGAACGAATTGTGTAAGAATTTCTCTCTCTTTCACTGTCTTTGTTTCATGGGTTTTTAAAAGTAATTTATTTTTATAATGGGGTTTAGTTGCTTTTCACGGCTCTGTTTATGCTGCTTTACACCCACTTGACACACTAACAGAGAGATATCAATACATAGGTTTTAAGATTATTACTAGTCAGATATATTCTTGTGCGGTGAATCGGGCGTGTTGAGTCCAGTTCTCTGAGCAAGGAGTAGGTCTTGTCTGTTACATATTGGGTTTATGGAATGGTATCTGAGCTAATTTGAAACTCTTGTTTTATGTATCACCCCACCTCACCTTTCCCGTTAAGCAGCCATAGTGTGTTTTCTGCATGTGTGACTCTGTTCTGTTTTGTAATTCAGTTCAAGTGTAACGGTTTTTACATTCCCTCTCTAAGTGACACCTTATGAGAAGTGTCCTTTTCTGTGTGACTTATTTCACTTAGAATCGTCGTACCTAAATCCACTCATCATGCTGCTACTAGCCTTATGACATTGATTTCATGGCTGAGTGATATTCCATTGTACATAAGGACCACCACTTCTTTATCCATTTTTCGCTTTCTTGGGATATTTAAGGTGGAATGAAGTGGAGGTCCTTGTCAACAGAGCAGCCCTAAACTTTGGGGTGCCTGTGTCTTGCTGATTTTCAATTTTCCCACTTTATACCCCCATGCGTGGAAGTGCCCTATGCTCTCTAAGCTGTGTTTTTTAGATGTTTCAGGACACACCGTACACTTCTCCAGAGTGGCTGTTGGCAATTTACATCCCGCCCATCAGTGTAGCAAGGCTCCCATTTCTCCATGGCCTGTCCTGCATTTCTGGTTTTGACACATTTTTCAGCATGGCCATTTTGACCGATGGGAAGCGAGACTTCTTTGTAGCGCTGATTTGCCTTTCCAGGTTGCTTGGTTGGCCAAAAAGGGCGTATGCGTTTTTTCCTGAATATATTCAGGAAAAAACGCATACGCCCTTTTTGGCCAAGGGCATCATTGTCAACGTTTTGCCGCTTTTCATGTGCTTTAAAGGCGATTCGTATCTACCTCCTGAAATCTGTTTCCTGCAATTCTGCCTTGATTTCAAATCCTCTTCTTTGCCTTCCCTCAATATATTTGTGGAGGAGAGTTATCATTTATAACTCTGCAGGTCTGTGAATTGCAGTGCCCTGAAGCTCCATTTTACAACTCGCTTTTTTGGGAGCTGGCCGCAAAAGCGCAGGATGGCTTCAGGCCCTGTTCTGCTTCCGGGGCGCAGGCTGAGCCTGTGGTTAATTCTTCTTCCTGATGGGAAAATAGAGTGACCTGTGCCGGTCCCAACACCAAGAGCTAGTCTCTCATTGGTTCCCCGTCTTCCCGTTCATCCTCAGGACAAATTGCAACCTGTACGGAACAGGAGGTTAAAGGTGCTGATGCTCCAAGTAGGGAGATTGCTAGTAAAGTGGCTGGAATGGCGAACCCGAGCACAAGGAGATGAGAAATGAGGTGCGTTTTAGAAACCTTTCCCCATCACAAGGTGTACCATCTTCTGGGTTTCTCATGCATGATTTCGATGTAGGAAGATGCCCTTGAACCTGGAGATTTGGGACCCATGCGATGGGTAGCACGCAGTATTACTTTAAAGGGTCTGCGTTTGCTCACCCAACCTCACCAAACCTCTCCTCCCCAAGAGTGTCCACCCTTATGTCTCATCCAGCTGTGGGTCTAGATATGATCAATCCAGGTTGCATCACAGCCCCTGAACGAATTGTGTAAGAATTTCTCTCTCTTTCCCTGTCTTTGTTTCATGGGTTTTTAAAAGTAATTTATTTTTATAATGGGGTTTAGCTGCTTTTCACGGCTGTGTTTATGCCGCTTTACACCCACTTGACACACTAACAGAGAGATATCAATACATAGGTTTTAAGATTATTACTAGTCAGATATATTCTTGTGCGGTGAATCGGGCGTGTTGAGTCCAGTTCTCTGAGCAAGGAGTAGGTCTTGTCTGTTACATATTGGGTTTATGGAACGGTATCTGAGCTAATTTGAAACTCTTGTTTTATGTATCACACCACCTCACCTTTCCCGTTAAGCAGCCATAGTGTGTTTTCTGCATGTGTGACTCTGTTCTGTTTTGTAATTCAGTTCAAGTGTAACGGTTTTTACATTCCCTCTATAAGTGACACCTTATGAGAAGTGTCCTTTTCTGTGTGACTTATTTCACTTAGAATCGTCGTACCTAAATCCACTCATCATGCTGCTACTAGCCTTATGACATTGATTTCATGGCTGAGTGATATTCCATTGTACATTAGGACCACCACTTTTTTATCCATTTTTCGCTTTCCTGGGATATTTAAGGTGGAATGAAGTGGAGGTCCTTGTCAACAGAGCAGCCCTAAACTTTGGGGTGCTTGTGTCTTGCTGATTTTCAATATCCCCACTTTATACCCCCATGCGTGGAAGTGCCCTATGCTCTCTAAGCTGTGTTTTTTAGATGTTTCAGGACACACCGTACCCTTCTCCAGAGTGGCTGTTGGCAATTTACATCCCGCCCATCAGTGTAGCAAGGCTCCCATTTCTCCATGGCCTGTCCTGCCTTTCTGGTTTTTATACTTTTTTCAGCATGGCCCTTTTGACCGATGGGAAGCGAGACTTCTTTGTAGCACTGATTTGCCTTTCCAGGTTGCTTGGTTGGCCAAAAAGGGCGTATGCGTTTTTTCCTGAATATATTCAGGAAAAAACGCATACGCCCTTTTTGGCCAAGGGCATCATTGTCAACGTTTTGCCGCTTTTCACGTGCTTTAAAGGCGAATCGAATCTACCTCCTGAAATCTGTTTCCTGCAATTCTGCCTTGATTTCAAATCCTCTTCTTTGCCTTCCCTCAATATATTTGTGGAGGAGAGTTATCATTTATAACTCTGCAGGTCTGTGAATTGCAGTGCCCTGAAGCTCCATTTTACAACTCGCTTTTTTGGGAGCTGGCCGCAAAAGCGCAGGATGGCTTCAGGCCCTGTTCTGCTTCCGGGGGGCAGGCTGAGCCTGTGGTTAATTCTTCTTCCTGATGGGAAAATAGAGTGACCTGTGCCGGTCCCAACACCAAGAGCTAGTCTCTCATTGGTTCCCCGTCTTCCCGTTCATCCTCAGGACAAATTGCAACCTGTACGGAACAGGAGGTTAAAGGTGCTGATGCTCCAAGTAGGGAGATTGCTAGTAAAGTGGCTGGAATGGCGAACCCGAGCACAAGGAGATGAGAAATGAGGGGCGTTTTAGAAACCTTTCCCCATCACAAGGTGTACCAT
The DNA here is from genome assembly GCF_965194825.1 of Balaenoptera physalus. Taxonomy (NCBI): domain Eukaryota; kingdom Metazoa; phylum Chordata; class Mammalia; order Artiodactyla; family Balaenopteridae; genus Balaenoptera; species Balaenoptera physalus. The sequence goes on from NW_028126427.1 coordinate 1,275,151, forward strand.
CTTCTGAGTTTCTCATGCATGTTTTCGATGTAGGAAGATGCCCTTGAACCTCGAGATTTGGGACCCATGCGATGGGTAGCACGCAGTATTACTTTAAAGGGTCTGCGTTTGCTCACCCAACCTCACCAAACCTCTCAGCCCCAAGAGTGTCCACCCTTATGTCTCATCCAGCTGTGGGTCTAGATATGATCAATCCAGGTTGCATCACAGCCCATGAACGAATTGTGTAAGACTATCTCTCTGTTTCCCTGTCTTTGTTTCATGGGTTTTTAAAAGTAATTTATTTTTATAATGGGGTTTAGCTGCTTTTCACGGCTGTGTTTATGCCGCTTTACACCCACTTGACACACTAACAGAGAGATATCAATACATAGGTTTTAAGATTTTTACTAGTCAGATATATTCTTGTGCGGTGAATCGGGCGTGTTGAGTCCAGTTCTCTGAGCAAGGAGTAGGTCTTGTCTGTTACATATTGGGTTTATGGAACGGTATCTGAGCTAATTTGAAACTCTTGTTTTATGTATCACACCACCTCACCTTTCCCGTTAAGCAGCCATAGTGTGTTTTCTGCATGTATGACTCTGTTCTGTTCTGTAATTCAGTTCAAGTGTAACGGTTTTTACATTCCCTCTATAAGTGACACCTTATGAGAAGTGTCCTTTTCTGTGTGACTTATTTCACTTAGAATCGTCGTACCTAAATCCACTCATTATGCTGCTACTAGCCTTATGACATTGATTACATGGCTGAATGATATTCCATTGTACATAAGGACCACCACTTTTTTATCCATTTTTCGCTTTCCTGGGATATTTAAGGTGGAATGAAGTGGAGGTCCTTGTCAACAGAGCAGCCCTAAACTTTGGGGTGCTTGTGTCTTGCTGATTTTCAATTTTCCCACTTTATACCCCCATGCGTGGAAGTGCCCTATGCTCTCTAAGCTGTGTTTTTTAGATGCTTCAGGACACACCGTACCCTTCTCCAGAGTGGCTGTTGGCAATTTACATCCCGCCCATCAGTGTAGCAAGGCTCCCATTTCTCCATGGCCTGTCCTGCATTTCTGGTTTTGACACATTTTTCAGCATGGCCCTTTTGACCGATGGGAAGCGAGACTTCTTTGTAGCGCTGATTTGCCTTTCCAGGTTGCTTGGTTGGCCAAAAAGGGCGTATGCGTTTTTTCCTGAATATATTCAGGAAAAAACGCATACGCCCTTTTTGGCCAAGGGCATCATTGTCAACGTTTTGCCGCTTTTCATGTGCTTTAAAGGCGATTCGAATCTACCTCCTGAAATCTCTTTCCTGCAATTCTGCCTTGATTTCAAATCCTCTTCTTTGCCTTCCCTCAATATATTTGTGGACGAGAGTTATCATTTATAACTCTGCAGGTTTGTGAATTGCAGTGCCCTGAAGCTCCATTTTACAACTCGCTTTTTTGGGAGCTGGCCGCAAAAGCGCAGGGTGGCTTCAGGCCCTGTTCTGGTTCCGGGGGTCAGGCTGAGCCTGTGGTTAATTCTTCTTCCTGATGGGAAAATAGAGCGACCTGTGCCTGTCCCAACACCAAGAGCTAGTCTCTCATTGGTTCCCCGTCTTCCCGTTCATCCTCAGGACAAATTGCAACCTGTACGGAACAGGAGGTTAAAGGTTCTGATGCTCCAAGTAGGGAGATTGCTAGTAAAGTGGCTGGAATGGCGAACCCGAGCACAAGGAGATGAGAAATGAGGTGCGTTTTAGAAACCTTTCCCCATCACAACGTGTACCATCTTCTGGGTTTCTCATGCATGTTTTCGATGTAGGAAGATACCCTTGAACCTGGAGATTTGGGACCCATGTGATGGGTAGCACGCAGTATTCCTTTAAAGGGTCTGCTTTTGCTCACCCAACCTCACCAAACCTCTCAGCCCCAAGAGTGTCCACTCTTATGTCTCATCCAGCTGTGGGTCTAGATATGATCAATCCAGGTTGCATCACAGCCCCTGAACGAATTGTGTAAGAATTTCTCTCTCTTTCCCTGTCTTTGTTTCATGGGTTTTTAAAAGTAATTTATTTTTATAATGGGGTTTAGCTGCTTTTCACGGCTGTGTTTATGCTGCTTTACACCCACTTGACACACTAACAGAGAGATATCAATACATAGGTTTTAAGATTATTACTAGTCAGATATATTCTTGTGCGGTGAATCGGGCGTGTTGAGTCCAGTTCTCTGAGCAAGGAGTAGGTCTTGTCTGTTACATATTGGGTTTATGGAACGGTATCTGAGCTAATTTGAAACTCTTGTTTTATGTATCACACCACCTCACCTTTCCCGTTAAGCAGCCATAGTGTGTTTTCTGCATGTGTGACTCTGTTCTGTTTTGTAATTCAGTTCAAGTGTAACGGTTTTTACATTCCCTCTATAAGTGACACCTTATGAGAAGTGTCCTTTTCTGTGTGACTTATTTCACTTAGAATCGTCGTACCTAAATCCACTCATCATGCTGCTACTAGCCTTATGACATTGATTTCATGGCTGAGTGATATTCCATTGTACATTAGGACCACCACTTTTTTATCCATTTTTCGCTTTCCTGGGATATTTAAGGTGGAATGAAGTGGAGGTCCTTGTCAACAGAGCAGCCCTAAACTTTGGGGTGCTTGTGTCTTGCTGATTTTCAATATCCCCACTTTATACCCCCATGCGTGGAAGTGCCCTATGCTCTCTAAGCTGTGTTTTTTAGATGTTTCAGGACACACCGTACCCTTCTCCAGAGTGGCTGTTGGCAATTTACATCCCGCCCATCAGTGTAGCAAGGCTCCCATTTCTCCATGGCCTGTCCTGCATTTCTGGTTTTGACACATTTTTCAGCATGGCCCTTTTAACCGATGGGATGCGAGACTTCTTTGTAGCGATGATTTGCCTTTCCAGGTTGCTTGGTTGGCCAAAAAGGGCGTATGCGTTTTTTCCTGAATATATTCAGGAAAAAACGGATACGCCCTTTTTGGCCAAGGGCATCATTGTCAACGTTTTGCCGCTTTTCATGTGCTTTAAAGGTGATTCGAATCTACCTCCTGAAATCTGTTTCCTGCAATTCTGCCTTGATTTCAAATCCTCTTCTTTGCCTTCCCTCAATATATTTGTGGACGAGAGTTATCATTTATAAGTCTGCAGGTTTGTGAATTGCAGTGCCCTGAAGCTCCATTTTACAACTCGCTTTTTTGGGAGCTGGCCGCAAAAGCGCAGGATGGCTTCAGGCCCTGTTCTGGTTCCGGGGGTCAGGCTGAGCCTGTGGTTAATTCTTCTTCCTGATGGGAAAGTAGAGTGACCTGTGCCTGTCCCAACACCAAGAGCTAGTCTCTCATTGGTTCCCCGTCTTCCCGTTCATCCTCAGGAGAAATTGCAACCTGTACGGAACAGGAGGTTAAAGGTTCTGATGCTCCAAGTAGGGAGATTGCTAGTAAAGTGGCTGGAATGGCGAAACCGAGCACAAGGAGATGAGAAATGAGGTGCGTTTTAGAAACCTTTCCCCATCACAACGTGTACCATCTTCTGGGTTTCTCATGCATGTTTTCGATGTAGGAAGATGCCCTTGAACCTGGAGATTTGGGAACCATGTGATGGGTAGCATGCAGTATTACTTTAAAGGGTCTGCGTTTGCTCACCCAACCTCTCCAAACCTCTCAGCCCCAAGAGTGTCCACCCTTATGTCTCATCCAGCTGTGGGTCTAGATATGATCAATCCAGGTTGCATCACAGCCCCTGAACGAATTGTGTAAGAATTTCTCTCTCTTTTCCTGTCTTTGTTTCATGGGTTTTTAAAAGTAATTTATTTTTATAATGGGGTTTAGCTGCTTTTCACGGCTGTGTTTATGCCACTTTACACCCACTTGACACACTAACAGAGAGATATCAATACATAGGTTTTAAGATTATTACTAGTCAGATATATTCTTATGCGGTGAATCGGGCGTGTTGAGTCCAGTTCTCTGAGCAAGGAGTAGGTCTTGTCTGTTACATATTGGGTTTCTGGAACGGTATCTGAGCTAATTTGAAACTCTTGTTTTATGTATCACCCCACCTCACCTTTCCCGTTAAGCAGCCATAGTGTGTTTTCTGCATGTGTGACTCTGTTCTGTTTTGTAATTCAGTTCAAGTGTAACGGTTTTTACATTCCCTCTATAAGTGACACCTTATGAGAAGTGTCCTTTTCTGTGTGACTTATTTCACTTAGAATCGTCGTACCTAAATCCACTCATCATGCTGCTACTAGCCTTATGACATTGATTTCATGGCTGAGTGATATTCCATTGTACATAAGGACCACCACTTCTTTATCCATTTTTCGCTTTCTTGGGATATTTAAGGTGGAATGAAGTGGAGGTCCTTGTCAACAGAGCAGCCCTAAACTTTGGGGTGCCTGTGTCTTGCTGATTTTCAATTTTCCCACTTTATACCCCCATGCGTGGAAGTGCCCTATGCTCTCTAAGCTGTGTATTTTAGATGTTTCAGGACACACCGTACCCTTCTCCAGAGTGGCTGTTGGCAATTTACATCCCGCCCATCAGTGTAGCAAGGCTCCCATTTCTCCATGGCCTGTCCTGCATTTCTGGTTTTGACACATTTTTCAGCATGGCCCTTTTGACCGATGGGATGCGAGACTTCTTTGTAGCGCTGATTTGCCTTTCCAGGTTGCTTGGTTGGCCAAAAAGGGCGTATGCGTTTTTACCTGAATATATTCAGGAAAAAACGCATACGCCCTTTTTGGCCAAGGGCATTATTGTCAACGTTTTGCCGCTTTTCATGTGCTTTAAAGGCGATTGGAATCTACCTCCTGAAATCTGTTTCCTGCAATTCTGCCTTGATTTCAAATCCTCTTCTTTGCCTTCCCTAAATATATTTGTGGACGAGAGTTATCATTTATAACTCTGCAGGTTTGTGAATTGCAGTGCCCTGAAGCTCCATTTTACAACTCGCTTTTTTGGGAGCTGGCCGCAAAAGCGCAGGATGGCTTCAGGCCCTGTTCTGGTTCCGGGGGTCAGGCTGAGCCTGTGGTTAATTCTTCTTCCTGATGGGAAAATAGAGTGACCTGTGCCTGTCCCAACACCAAGAGCTAGTCTCTCAGTGGTTCCCCGTCTTCCCGTTCATCCTCAGGACAAATTGCAACCTGTACGGAACAGGAGGTTAAAGGTGCTGATGCTCCAAGTAGGGAGATTGCTAGTAAAGTGGCTGGAATGGCGAACCCGAGCACAAGGAGATGAGAATTGAGGTGCGTTTTAGAAACCTTTCCCCATCACACTGTGTACCATCTTCTGGGTTTCTCATGCATGTTTTCGATGTAGGAAGATGCCCTTGAACCTGGAGATTTGGGACCCATGCGATGGGTAGCACGCAGTATTACTTTAAAGGGTCTGCGTTTGCTCACCCAACCTCACCAAACCTCTCAGCCCCAAGAGTGTCCACCCTTATGTCTCATCCAGCTGTGGGTCTAGATATGGTCAATCCAGGTTGCATCACATCCCCTGAACGAATTGTGTAAAAATTTCTCTCTCTTTCACTGTCTTTGTTTCATGGGTTTTTAAAAGTAATTTATTTTTATAATGGGGTTTAGCTGCTTTTCACGGCTGTGTTTATGCCGCTTTACACCCACTTGACACACTAACAGAGAGATATCAATACATAGGTTTTAAGATTATTACTAGTCAGATATATTCTTGTGCGGTGAATCGGGCGTGTTGAGTCCAGTTCTCTGAGCAAGGAGTAGGTCTTGTCTATTACATATTGGGTTTATGGAACGGTATCTGACCTAATTTGAAACTCTTCTTTTATGTATCACCCCAACTCACCTTTCCCGTTAAGCAGCCATAGTGTGTTTTCTGCATGTGTGACTCTGCTCTGTTTTGTAATTCATTTCAAGTGTAGCGGTTTTTACATTCCCTCTATAAGTGACACCTTATGAGAAGTGTCCTTTTCTGTGTGACTTATTTCACGTAGAATCGTCGTACCTAAATCCACTCATCATGCTGCTACTAGCCTTATGACATTGATTTCATGGTTGAGTGATATTCCATTGTACATAAGGACCACAACTTTTTTATCCATTTTGCGCTTTCCTGGGATATTTAAGGTGGAATGAAGTGGAGGTCCTTGTCAACAGAGCAGCCCTAAACTTTGGGGTGCTTGTGTCTTGCTGATTTTCAATTTTCCCACTTTATACCCCCATGCGTGGAAGTGCCCTATGCTCTCTAAGCTGTGTTTTTTAGATGTTTCAGGACACACCGTACCCTTCTCCAGGGTGGCTGTTGGCAATTTACATCCCGCCCATCAGTGTAGCAAGGCTCCCATTTCTCCATGGCCTGTCCTGCATTTCTGGTTTTGACACTTTTTTCAGCATGGCCCTTGTGACCGATGGGAAGCGAGACTTCTTTGTAGCGCTGATTTGCCTTTCCAGGTTGCTTGGTTGGCCAAAAAGGGCGTATGCGTTTTTTCCTGAATATATTCAGGAAAAAATGCATACGCCCTTTTTGGCCAAGGGCATCATTGTCAACGTTTTGCCGCGTTTCATGTGCTTTAAAGGCGATTCGAATCTACCTCCTGAAATCTGTTTCCTGCAATTCTGCCTTGATTTCAAATCCTCTTCTTTGCCTTCCCTCAATATATTTCTGGACGAGAGTTATCATTGATAACTCTGCAGGTTTGTGAATTGCAGTGCCCTGAAGCTCCATTTTACAACTCGCTTTTTTGGGAGCTGGCCGCAAAAGCGCAGGATGGCTTCAGGCCCTGTTCTGGTTCCGGGGGGCAGGCTGAGCCTGTGGTTAATTCTTCTTCCTGAATGGAAAATAGAGTCACCTGTGCCTGTCCCAACACCAAGAGCTAGTCTCTCATTGGTTCCCCGTCTTCCCGTTCATCCTCAGGACAAATTGCAACCTGTACGGAACAGGAGGTTAAAGGTGCTGATGCTCCAAGTAGGGAGATTGCTAGTAAAGTGGCTGCAATGGCGAACCCGAGCACAAGGAGATGAGAAATGAGGGGCGTTTTAGAAACCTTTCCCCATCACACGGTGTACCATCTTCTGGGTTTCTCATGCATGTTTTCGATGTAGGAAGATGCCCTTGAACCTGGAGATTTGGGACCCATGCGATGGGTAGCACGCAGTATTACTTTAAAGGGTCTGCGTTTGCTCACCCAACCTCACCAAACCTCTCAGCCCCAAGAGTGTCCACCCTTATGTCTCATCCAGCTGTGGGTCTAGATATGGTCAATCCATGTTGCATCACAGCCCCTGAACGAATTGTGTAAGAATTTCTCTCTCTTTCACTGTCTTTGTTTCATGGGTTTTTAAAAGTAATTTCTTTTTATAATGGGGTTTAGCTGCTTTTCACGGCTGTGTTTATGCTGCTTTACACCCACTTGACACACTAACAGAGAGATATCAATATATAGGTTTTAAGATTATTACTAGTCAGATATATTCTTGTGCGGTGAATCGGACGTGTTGAGTCCAGTTCTCTGAGCAAAGAGTAGGTCTTGTCTATTACATATTGGGTTTATGGAACGGTATCTGAGCTAATTTGAAACTCTTGTTTTATGTATCACCCCACCTCACCTTTCCCGTTAAGCAGCCATAGTGTGTTTTCTGCATGTGTGACTCTGTTCTGTTTTGTAATTCAGTTCAAGTGTAACGGTTTTTACATTCCCTCTATAAGTGACACCTTATGAGAAGTGTCCTTTTCTGTGTGACTTATTTCACTTAGAATCGTCGTACCTAAATCCACTCATCATGCTGCTACTAGCCTTATGACATTGATTTCATGGCTGAGTGATATTCCATTGTACATAAGGACCACCACTTCTTTATCCATTTTTCGCTTTCTTGGGATATTTAAGGTGGAATGAAGTGGAGGTCCTTGTCAACAGAGCAGCCCTAAACTTTGGGGTGCCTGTGTCTTGCTGATTTTCAATTTTCCCACTTTATACCCCCATGCGTGGAAGTGCCCTATGCTCTCTAAGCTGTGTATTTTAGATGTTTCAGGACACACCGTACCCTTCTCCAGAGTGGCTGTTGGCAATTTACATCCCGCCCATCAGTGTAGCAAGGCTCCCATTTCTCCATGGCCTGTCCTGCATTTCTGGTTTTGACACATTTTTCAGCATGGCCCTTTTGACCGATGGGATGCGAGACTTCTTTGTAGCGCTGATTTGCCTTTCCAGGTTGCTTGGTTGGCCAAAAAGGGCGTATGCGTTTTTTCCTGAATATATTCAGGAAAAAACGCATACGCCCTTTTTGGCCAAGGGCATCATTGTCAACGTTTTGCCGCTTTTCATGTGCTTTAAAGGCGATTGGAATCTACCTCCTGAAATCTGTTTCCTGCAATTCTGCCTTGATTTCAAATCCTCTTCTTTGCCTTCCCTAAATATATTTGTGGACGAGAGTTATCATTTATAACTCTGCAGGTTTGTGAATTGCAGTGCCCTGAAGCTCCATTTTACAACTCGCTTTTTTGGGAGCTGGCCGCAAAAGCGCAGGATGGCTTCAGGCCCTGTTCTGGTTCCGGGGGTCAGGCTGAGCCTGTGGTTAATTCTTCTTCCTGATGGGAAAATAGAGTGACCTGTGCCTGTCCCAACACCAAGAGCTAGTCTCTCATTGGTTCCCCGTCTTCCCGTTCATCCTCAGGACAAATTGCAACCTGTACGGAACAGGAGGTTAAAGGTTCTGATGCTCCAAGTAGGGAGATTGCTAGTAAAGTGGCTGCAATGGCGAACCCGAGCACAAGGAGATGAGAAATGAGGGGCGTTTTAGAAACCTTTCCCCATCACACGGTGTACCATCTTCTGGGTTTCTCATGCATGTTTTCGATGTAGGAAGATGCCCTTGAACCTGGAGATTTGGGACCCATGCGATGGGTATCACGCAGTATTACTTTAAAGGGTCTGCGTTTGCTCACCCAACCTCACCAAACCTCTCAGCCCCAAGAGTGTCCACCCTTATGTCTCATCCAGCTGTGGGTCTAGATATGGTCAATCCAGGTTGCATCACAGCCCCTGAACGAATTGTGTAAGAATTTCTCGCTCTTTCACTGTCTTTGTTTCATGGGTTTTTACAAGTAATTTCTTTTTATAATGGGGTTTAGCTGCTTTTCACGGCTGTGTTTATGCTGCTTTACACCCACTTGACACACTAACAGAGAGATATCAATATATAGGTTTTAAGTTTATTACTAGTCAGATATATTCTTGTGCGGTGAATCGGACGTGTTGAGTCCAGTTCTCTGAGCAAGGAGTAGGTCTTGTCTATTACATATTGGGTTTATGGAACGGTATCTGAGCTAATTTGAAACTCTTGTTTTATGTATCACCCCACCTCACCTTTCCCGTTAAGCAGCCATAGTGTGTTTTCTGCATGTGTGACTCTGTTCTGTTTTGTAATTCAGTTCAAGTGTAACGGTTTTTGCATTCCCTCTATAAGTGACACCTTATGAGAAGTGTACTTTTCTGTGTGACTTATTTCACTTAGAATCGTCGTACCTAAATCCACTCATCATGCTGCTACTCGCCTTATGACATTGATTTCATGGCTGAGTGATATTCCATTTTACATAAGGACCACCACTTTTTTATCCATTTTTCGCTTTCCTGGGATATTTAAGGTGGAATGAAGTGGAGGTCCTTGTCAACAGAGCAGCCCTAAACTTTGGTGTGCTTGTGTCTTGCCGATTTTCAATTTTCCCACTTTATACCCCCATGCGTGGAAGTGCCCTATGCTCTCTAAGCTGTGTTTTTTAGATGTTTCAGGATACAACGTACCCTTCTCCAGAGTGGCTGTTGGCAAATTACAACCCGCCCATCAGTGTAGCAAGGCTCCCATTTCTCCATGGCCTGTCCTGCATTTCTGGTTTTGACACTTTTTTCAGCATGGCCCTTTTGACCGATGGGAAGCGAGACTTCTTTGTAGCGCTGATTTGCCTTTCCAGGTTGCTTGGTTGGCCAAAAAGGGCGTATGCGTTTTTTCCTGAATATATTCAGGAAAAAACGCATACGCCCTTTTTGGCCAAGGGCATCATTGTCAACGTTTTGCCGCTTTTCACGTGCTTTAAAAGTGATTCGAATCTACCTCCCGAAATCTGTTTCCTGCAATTCTGCTTTGATTTCAAATCCTCTTCTTTGCCTTCCCTCAATATATTTTTGGACGAGAGTTATCATTTATAACTCTGCAGGTCTGTGAATTGCAGTGCCCTGAAGCTCCATTTTACAACTCGCTTTTTTGGGAGCTGGCCGCAAAAGCGCAGGATGGCTTCAGGCCCTGTTCTGGTTCCGGGGGTCAGGCTGAGCCTGTGGTTAATTCTTCTTCCTGATGGGAAAATAGAGTGACCTGTGCCTGTCCCAACACCAAGAGCTAGTCTCTCAGTGGTTCCCCGTCTTCCCGTTCATCCTCAGGACAAATTGCAACCTGTACGGAACAGGAGGTTAAAGGTGCTGATGCTCCAAGTAGGGAGATTGCTAGTAAAGTGGCTGGAATGGCGAACCCGAGCACAAGGAGATGAGAATTGAGGTGCGTTTTAGAAACCTTTCCCCATCACACTGTGTACCATCTTCTGGGTTTCTCATGCATGTTTTCGATGTAGGAAGATGCCCTTGAACCTGGAGATTTGGGACCCATGCGATGGGTATCACGCAGTATTACTTTAAAGGGTCTGCGTTTGCTCACCCAACCTCACCAAACCTCTCAGCCCCAAGAGTGTCCACCCTTATGTCTCATCCAGCTGTGGGTCTAGATATGGTCAATCCAGGTTGCATCACAGCCCCTGAACGAATTGTGTAAGAATTTCTCGCTCTTTCACTGTCTTTGTTTCATGGGTTTTTACAAGTAATTTCTTTTTATAATGGGGTTTAGCTGCTTTTCACGGCTGTGTTTATGCTGCTTTACACCCACTTGACACACTAACAGAGAGATATCAATATATAGGTTTTAAGATTATTACTAGTCAGATATATTCTTGTGCGGTGAATCGGACGTGTTGAGTCCAGTTCTCTGAGCAAGGAGTAGGTCTTGTCTATTACATATTGGGTTTATGGAACGGTATCTGAGCTAATTTGAAACTCTTGTTTTATGTATCACCCCACCTCACCTTTCCCATTAAGCAGCCATAGTGTGTTTTCTGCATGTGTGACTCTGTTCTGTTTTGTAATTCAGTTCAAGTGTAACGGTTTTTGCATTCCCTCTATAAGTGACACCTTATGAGAAGTGTACTTTTCTGTGTGACTTATTTCACTTAGAATCGTCGTACCTAAATCCACTCATCATGCTGCTACTCGCCTTATGACATTGATTTCATGGCTGAGTGATATTCCATTTTACATAAGGACCACCACTTTTTTATCCATTTTTCGCTTTCCTGGGATATTTAAGGTGGAATGAAGTGGAGGTCCTTGTCAACAGAGCAGCCCTAAACTTTGGTGTGCTTGTGTCTTGCCGATTTTCAATTTTCCCACTTTATACCCCCATGCGTGGAAGTGCCCTATGCTCTCTAAGCTGTGTTTTTTAGATGTTTCAGGATACAACGTACCCTTCTCCAGAGTGGCTGTTGGCAAATTACAACCCGCCCATCAGTGTAGCAAGGCTCCCATTTCTCCATGGCCTGTCCTGCATTTCTGGTTTTGACACTTTTTTCAGCATGGCCCTTTTGACCGATGGGAAGCGAGACTTCTTTGTAGCGCTGATTTGCCTTTCCAGGTTGCTTGGTTGGCCAAAAAGGGCGTATGCGTTTTTTCCTGAATATATTCAGGAAAAAACGCATACGCCCTTTTTGGCCAAGGGCATCATTGTCAACGTTTTGCCGCTTTTCACGTGCTTTAAAAGTGATTCGAATCTACCTCCCGAAATCTGTTTCCTGCAATTCTGCTTTGATTTCAAATCCTCTTCTTTGCCTTCCCTCAATATATTTTTGGACGAGAGTTATCATTTATAACTCTGCAGGTCTGTGAATTGCAGTGCCCTGAAGCTCCATTTTACAACTCGCTTTTTTGGGAGCTGGCCGCAAAAGCGCAGGATGGCTTCAGGCCCTGTTCTGGTTCCGGGGGTCAGGCTGAGCCTGTGGTTAATTCTTCTTCCTGATGGGAAAATAGAGTGACCTGTGCCTGTCCCAACACCAAGAGCTAGTCTCTCAGTGGTTCCCCGTCTTCCCGTTCATCCTCAGGACAAATTGCAACCTGTACGGAACAGGAGGTTAAAGGTGCTGATGCTCCAAGTAGGGAGATTGCTAGTAAAGTGGCTGGAATGGCGAACCCGAGCACAAGGAGATGAGAATTGAGGTGCGTTTTAGAAACCTTTCCCCATCACACTGTGTACCATCTTCTGGGTTTCTCATGCATGTTTTCGATGTAGGAAGATGCCCTTGAACCTGGAGATTTGGGACCCATGCGATGGGTAGCACGCAGTATTACTTTAAAGGGTCTGCGTTTGCTCACCCAACCTCACCAAACCTCTCAGCCCCAAGAGTGTCCACCCTTATGTCTCATCCAGCTGTGGGTCTAGATATGATCAATCCAGGTTGCATCACAGCCCCTGAACTAATTGTGTAAGAATTTCTCTCTCTTTTCCTGTCTTTGTTTCATGGGTTTTTAAAAGTAATTTATTTTTATAATGGGGTTTAGCTGCTTTTCACGGCTGTGTTTATGCCGCTTTACACCCACTTGACACACTAACAGAGAGATATCAATACATAGGTTTTAAGATTATTACTAGTCAGATATATTCTTGTGCGGTGAATCGGGCGTGTTGAGTCCAGTTCTCTGAGCAAGGAGTAGGTCTTGTCTATTACATATTGGGTTTATGGAACGGTATCTGACCTAATTTGAAACTCTTCTTTTATGTATCACCCCAACTCACCTTTCCCGTTAAGCAGCCATAGTGTGTTTTCTGCATGTGTGACTCTGCTCTGTTTTGTAATTCATTTCAAGTGTAGCGGTTTTTACATTCCCTCTATAAGTGACACCTTATGAGAAGTGTCCTTTTCTGTGTGACTTATTTCACGTAGAATCGTCGTACCTAAATCCATTCATCATGCTGCTACTAGCCTTATGACATTGATTTCATGGTTGAGTGATATTCCATTGTACATAAGGACCACAACTTTTTTATCCATTTTGCGCTTTCCTGGGATATTTAAGGTGGAATGAAGTGGAGGTCCTTGTCAACAGAGCAGCCCTAAACTTTGGGGTGCTTGTGTCTTGCTGATTTTCAATTTTCCCACTTTATACCCCCATGCGTGGAAGTGCCCTATGCTCTCTAAGCTGTGTTTTTTAGATGTTTCAGGACACACCGTACCCTTCTCCAGGGTGGCTGTTGGCAATTTACATCCCGCCCATCAGTGTAGCAAGGCTCCCATTTCTCCATGGCCTGTCCTGCATTTCTGGTTTTGACACTTTTTTCAGCATGGCCCTTGTGACCGATGGGAAGCGAGACTTCTTTGTAGCGCTGATTTGACTTTCCAGGTTGCTTGGTTGGCCAAAAAGGGCGTATGCGTTTTTTCCTGAATATATTCAGGAAAAAATGCATACGCCCTTTTTGGCCAAGGGCATCATTGTCAACGTTTTGCCGCGTTTCATGTGCTTTAAAGGCGATTCGAATCTACCTCCTGAAATCGGTTTCCTGCAATTCTGCCTTGATTTCAAATCCTCTTCTTTGCCTTCCCTCAATATATTTCTGGACGAGAGTTATCATTGATAACTCTGCAGGTTTGTGAATTGCAGTGCCCTGAAGCTCCATTTTACAACTCGCTTTTTTGGGAGCTGGCCGCAAAAGCGCAGGATGGCTTCAGGCCCTGTTCTGGTTCTGGGGGGCAGGCTGAGCCTGTGGTTAATTCTTCTTCCTGAATGGAAAATAGAGTCACCTATGCCTGTCCCAACACCAAGAGCTAGTCTCTCATTGGTTCCCCGTCTTCCCGTTCATCCTCAGGACAAATTGCAACCTGTACGGAACAGGAGGTTAAAGGTGCTGATGCTCCAAGTAGGGAGATTGCTAGTAAAGTGGCTGCAATGGCGAACCCGAGCACAAGGAGATGAGAAATGAGGGGCGTTTTAGAAACCTTTCCCCATCACACGGTGTACCATCTTCTGGGTTTCTCATGCATGTTTTCGATGTAGGAAGATGCCCTTGAACCTGGAGATTTGGGACCCATGCGATGGGTAGCACGCAGTATTACTTTAAAGGGTCTGCGTTTGCTCACCCAACCTCACCAAACCTCTCAGCCCCAAGAGTGTCCACCCTTATGTCTCATCCAGCTGTGGGTCTAGATATGGTCAATCCATGTTGCATCACAGCCCCTGAACGAATTGTGTAAGAATTTCTCTCTCTTTCACTGTCTTTGTTTCATGGGTTTTTAAAAGTAATTTCTTTTTATAATGGGGTTTAGCTGCTTTTCACGGCTGTGTTTATGCTGCTTTACACCCACTTGACACACTAACAGAGAGATATCAATATATAGGTTTTAAGATTATTACTAGTCAGATATATTCTTGTGCGGTGAATCGGACGTGTTGAGTCCAGTTCTCTGAGCAAAGAGTAGGTCTTGTCTATTACATATTGGGTTTATGGAACGGTATCTGAGCTAATTTGAAACTCTTGTTTTATGTATCACCCCACCTCACCTTTCCCGTTAAGCAGCCATAGTGTGTTTTCTGCATGTGTGACTCTGTTCTGTTTTGTAATTCAGTTCAAGTGTAACGGTTTTTACATTCCCTCTATAAGTGACACCTTATGAGAAGTGTCCTTTTCTGTGTGACTTATTTCACTTAGAATCGTCGTACCTAAATCCACTCATCATGCTGCTACTCGCCTTATGACATTGATTTCATGGCTGAGTGATATTCCATTTTACATAAGGACCACCACTTTTTTATCCATTTTTCGCTTTCCTGGGATATTTAAGGTGGAATGAAGTGGAGGTCCTTGTCAACAGAGCAGCCCTAAACTTTGGTGTGCTTGTGTCTTGCCGATTTTCAATTTTCCCACTTTATACCCCCATGCGTGGAAGTGCCCTATGCTCTCTAAGCTGTGTTTTTTAGATGTTTCAGGATACAACGTACCCTTCTCCAGAGTGGCTGTTGGCAAATTACAACCCGCCCATCAGTGTAGCAAGGCTCCCATTTCTCCATGGCCTGTCCTGCATTTCTGGTTTTGACACTTTTTTCAGCATGGCCCTTTTGACCGATGGGAAGCGAGACTTCTTTGTAGCGCTGATTTGCCTTTCCAGGTTGCTTGGTTGGCCAAAAAGGGCGTATGCGTTTTTTCCTGAATATATTCAGGAAAAAACGCATACGCCCTTTTTGGCCAAGGGCATCATTGTCAACGTTTTGCCGCTTTTCACGTGCTTTAAAAGTGATTCGAATCTACCTCCCGAAATCTGTTTCCTGCAATTCTGCTTTGATTTCAAATCCTCTTCTTTGCCTTCCCTCAATATATTTTTGGACGAGAGTTATCATTTATAACTCTGCAGGTCTGTGAATTGCAGTGCCCTGAAGCTCCATTTTACAACTCGCTTTTTTGGGAGCTGGCCGCAAAAGCGCAGGATGGCTTCAGGCCCTGCTCTGGTTCCGGGGGTCAGGCTGAGCCTGTGGTTAATTCTTCTTCCTGATGGGAAAATAGAGTGACCTGTGCCTGTCCCAACACCAAGAGCTAGTCTCTCAGTGGTTCCCCGTCTTCCCGTTCATCCTCAGGACAAATTGCAACCTGTACGGAACAGGAGGTTAAAGGTGCTGATGCTCCAAGTAGGGAGATTGCTAGTAAAGTGGCTGGAATGGCGAACCCGAGCACAAGGAGATGAGAATTGAGGTGCGTTTTAGAAACCTTTCCCCATCACACTGTGTACCATCTTCTGGGTTTCTCATGCATGTTTTCGATGTAGGAAGATGCCCTTGAACCTGGAGATTTGGGACCCATGCGATGGGTAGCACGCAGTATTACTTTAAAGGGTCTGCGTTTGCTCACCCAACCTCACCAAACCTCTCAGCCCCAAGAGTGTCCACCCTTATGTCTCATCCAGCTGTGGGTCTAGATATGGTCAATCCAGGTTGCATCACAGCCCCTGAACGAATTGTGTAAGAATTTCTCGCTCTTTCACTGTCTTTGTTTCATGGGTTTTTACAAGTAATTTCTTTTTATAATGGGGTTTAGCTGCTTTTCACGGCTGTGTTTATGCTGCTTTACACCCACTTGACACACTAACAGAGAGATATCAATATATAGGTTTTAAGATTATTACTAGTCAGATATATTCTTTTGCGGTGAATCGGACGTGTTGAGTCCAGTTCTCTGAGCAAGGAGTAGGTCTTGTCTATTACATATTGGGTTTATGGAACGGTATCTGAGCTAATTTGAAACTCTTGTTTTATGTATCACCCCACCTCACCTTTCCCGTTAAGCAGCCATAGTGTGTTTTCTGCATGTGTGACTCTGTTCTGTTTTGTAATTCAGTTCAAGTGTAACGGTTTTTGCATTCCCTCTATAAGTGACACCTTATGAGAAGTGTACTTTTCTGTGTGACTTATTTCACTTAGAATCGTCGTACCTAAATCCTCTCATCATGCTGCTACTCGCCTTATGACATTGATTTCATGGCTGAGTGATATTCCATTTTACATAAGGACCACCACTTTTTTATCCATTTTTCGCTTTCCTGGGATATTTAAGGTGGAATGAAGTGGAGGTCCTTGTCAACAGAGCAGCCCTAAACTTTGGTGTGCTTGTGTCTTGCCGATTTTCAATTTTCCCACTTTATACCCCCATGCGTGGAAGTGCCCTATGCTCTCTAAGCTGTGTTTTTTAGATGTTTCAGGATACAACGTACCCTTCTCCAGAGTGGCTGTTGGCAAATTACAACCCGCCCATCAGTGTAGCAAGGCTCCCATTTCTCCATGGCCTGTCCTGCATTTCTGGTTTTGACACTTTTTTCAGCATGGCCCTTTTGACCGATGGGAAGCGAGACTTCTTTGTAGCGCTGATTTGCCTTTCCAGGTTGCTTGGTTGGCCAAAAAGGGCGTATGCGTTTTTTCCTGAATATATTCAGGAAAAAACGCATACGCCCTTTTTGGCCAAGGGCATCATTGTCAACGTTTTGCCGCTTTTCACGTGCTTTAAAAGTGATTCGAATCTACCTCCCGAAATCTGTTTCCTGCAATTCTGCTTTGATTTCAAATCCTCTTCTTTGCCTTCCCTCAATATATTTTTGGACGAGAGTTATCATTTATAACTCTGCAGGTCTGTGAATTGCAGTGCCCTGAAGCTCCATTTTACAACTCGCTTTTTTGGGAGCTGGCCGCAAAAGCGCAGGATGGCTTCAGGCCCTGTTCTGGTTCCGGGGGTCAGGCTGAGCCTGTGGTTAATTCTTCTTCCTGATGGGAAAATAGAGTGACCTGTGCCTGTCCCAACACCAAGAGCTAGTCTCTCAGTGTTTCCCCGTCTTCCCGTTCATCCTCAGGACAAATTGCAACCTGTACGGAACAGGAGGTTAAAGGTGCTGATGCTCCAAGTAGGGAGATTGCTAGTAAAGTGGCTGGAATGGCGAACCCGAGCACAAGGAGATGAGAATTGAGGTGCGTTTTAGAAACCTTTCCCCATCACACTGTGTACCATCTTCTGGGTTTCTCATGCATGTTTTCGATGTAGGAAGATGCCCTTGAACCTGGAGATTTGGGACCCATGCGATGGGTATCACGCAGTATTACTTTAAAGGGTCTGCGTTTGCTCACCCAACCTCACCAAACCTCTCAGCCCCAAGAGTGTCCACCCTTATGTCTCATCCAGCTGTGGGTCTAGATATGGTCAATCCAGGTTGCATCACAGCCCCTGAACGAATTGTGTAAGAATTTCTCGCTCTTTCACTGTCTTTGTTTCATGGGTTTTTACAAGTAATTTCTTTTTATAATGGGGTTTAGCTGCTTTTCACGGCTGTGTTTATGCTGCTTTACACCCACTTGACACACTAACAGAGAGATATCAATATATAGGTTTTAAGATTATTACTAGTCAGATATATTCTTGTGCGGTGAATCGGACGTGTTGAGTCCAGTTCTCTGAGCAAGGAGTAGGTCTTGTCTATTACATATTGGGTTTATGGAACGGTATCTGAGCTAATTTGAAACTCTTGTTTTATGTATCACCCCACCTCACCTTTCCCGTTAAGCAGCCATAGTGTGTTTTCTGCATGTGTGACTCTGTTCTGTTTTGTAATTCAGTTCAAGTGTAACGGTTTTTGCATTCCCTCTATAAGTGACACCTTATGAGAAGTGTACTTTTCTGTGTGACTTATTTCACTTAGAATCGTCGTACCTAAATCCACTCATCATGCTGCTACTCGCCTTATGACATTGATTTCATGGCTGAGTGATATTCCATTTTACATAAGGACCACCACTTTTTTATCCATTTTTCGCTTTCCTGGGATATTTAAGGTGGAATGAAGTGGAGGTCCTTGTCAACAGAGCAGCCCTAAACTTTGGTGTGCTTGTGTCTTGCCGATTTTCAATTTTCCCACTTTATACCCCCATGCGTGGAAGTGCCCTATGCTCTCTAAGCTGTGTTTTTTAGATGTTTCAGGACACACCGTACCCTTCTCCAGGGTGGCTGTTGGCAATTTACATCCCGCCCATCAGTGTAGCAAGGCTCCCATTTCTCCATGGCCTGTCCTGCATTTCTGGTTTTGACACTTTTTTCAGCATGGCCCTTGTGACCGATGGGAAGCGAGACTTCTTTGTAGCGCTGATTTGCCTTTCCAGGTTGCTTGGTTGGCCAAAAAGGGCGTATGCGTTTTTTCCTGAATATATTCAGGAAAAAACGCATACGCCCTTTTTGGCCAAGGGCATCATTGTCAACGTTTTGCCGCTTTTCACGTGCTTTAAAAGTGATTCGAATCTATCTCCCGAAATCTGTTTCCTGCAATTCTGCTTTGATTTCAAATCCTCTTCTTTGCCTTCCCTCAATATATTTTTGGACGAGAGTTATCATTTATAACTCTGCAGGTCTGTGAATTGCAGTGCCCTGAAGCTCCATTTTACAACTCGCTTTTTTGGGAGCTGGCCGCAAAAGCGCAGGATGGCTTCAGGCCCTGTTCTGGTTCCGGGGGTCAGGCTGAGCCTGTGGTTAATTCTTCTTCCTGATGGGAAAATAAAGTGACCTGTGCCTGTCCCAACACCAAGAGCTAGTCTCTCAGTGGTTCCCCGTCTTCCCGTTCATCCTCAGGACAAATTGCAACCTGTACGGAACAGGAGGTTAAAGGTGCTGATGCTCCAAGTAGGGAGATTGCTAGTAAAGTGGCTGGAATGGCGAACCCGAGCACAAGGAGATGAGAATTGAGGTGCGTTTTAGAAACCTTTCCCCATCACACTGTGTACCATCTTCTGGGTTTCTCATGCATGTTTTCGATGTAGGAAGATGCCCTTGAACCTGGAGATTTGGGACCCATGCGATGGGTAGCACGCAGTATTACTTTAAAGGGTCTGCGTTTGCTCACCCAACCTCACCAAACCTCTCAGCCCCAAGAGTGTCCACCCTTATGTCTCATCCAGCTGTGGGTCTAGATATGGTCAATCCAGGTTGCATCACATCCCCTGAACGAATTGTGTAAAAATTTCTCTCTCTTTCACTGTCTTTGTTTCATGGGTTTTTAAAAGTAATTTATTTTTATAATGGGGTTTAGCTGCTTTTCACGGCTGTGTTTATGCCGCTTTACACCCACTTGACACACTAACAGAGAGATATCAATACATAGGTTTAAGATTATTACTAGTCAGATATATTCTTGTGCGGTGAATCGGGCGTGTTGAGTCCAGTTCTCTGAGCAAGGAGTAGGTCTTGTCTATTACATATTGGGTTTATGGAACGGTATCTGACCTAATTTGAAACTCTTCTTTTATGTATCACCCCAACTCACCTTTCCCGTTAAGCAGCCATAGTGTGTTTTCTGCATGTGTGACTCTGCTCTGTTTTGTAATTCATTTCAAGTGTAGCGGTTTTTACATTCCCTCTATAAGTGACACCTTATGAGAAGTGTCCTTTTCTGTGTGACTTATTTCACGTAGAATCGTCGTACCTAAATCCACTCATCATGCTGCTACTAGCCTTATGACATTGATTTCATGGTTGAGTGATATTCCATTGTACATAAGGACCACAACTTTTTTATCCATTTTGCGCTTTCCTGGGATATTTAAGGTGGAATGAAGTGGAGGTCCTTGTCAACAGAGCAGCCCTAAACTTTGGGGTGCTTGTGTCTTGCTGATTTTCAATTTTCCCACTTTATACCCCCATGCGTGGAAGTGCCCTATGCTCTCTAAGCTGTGTTTTTTAGATGTTTCAGGACACACCGTACCCTTCTCCAGGGTGGCTGTTGGCAATTTACATCCCGCCCATCAGTGTAGCAAGGCTCCCATTTCTCCATGGCCTGTCCTGCATTTCTGGTTTTGACACTTTTTTCAGCATGGCCCTTGTGACCGATGGGAAGCGAGACTTCTTTGTAGCGCTGATTTGCCTTTCCAGGTTGCTTGGTTGGCCAAAAAGGGCGTATGCGTTTTTTCCTGAATATATTCAGGAAAAAATGCATACGCCCTTTTTGGCCAAGGGCATCATTGTCAACGTTTTGCCGCGTTTCATGTGCTTTAAAGGCGATTCGAATCTACCTCCTGAAATCGGTTTCCTGCAATTCTGCCTTGATTTCAAATCCTCTTCTTTGCCTTCCCTCAATATATTTCTGGACGAGAGTTATCATTGATAACTCTGCAGGTTTGTGAATTGCAGTGCCCTGAAGCTCCATTTTACAACTCGCTTTTTTGGGAGCTGGCCGCAAAAGCGCAGGATGGCTTCAGGCCCTGTTCTGGTTCCTGGGGGCAGGCTGAGCCTGTGGTTAATTCTTCTTCCTGAATGGAAAATAGAGTCACCTGTGCCTGTCCCAACACCAAGAGCTAGTCTCTCATTGGTTCCCCGTCTTCCCGTTCATCCTCAGGACAAATTGCAACCTGTACGGAACAGGAGGTTAAAGGTGCTGATGCTCCAAGTAGGGAGATTGCTAGTAAAGTGGCTGCAATGGCGAACCCGAGCACAAGGAGATGAGAAATGAGGGGCGTTTTAGAAACCTTTCCCCATCACACGGTGTACCATCTTCTGGGTTTCTCATGCATGTTTTCGATGTAGGAAGATGCCCTTGAACCTGGAGATTTGGGACCCATGCGATGGGTAGCACGCAGTATTACTTTAAAGGGTCTGCGTTTGCTCACCCAACCTCACCAAACCTCTCAGCCCCAAGAGTGTCCACCCTTATGTCTCATCCAGCTGTGGGTCTAGATATGATCAATGCAGGTTGCATCACAGCCCATGAACGAATTGTGTAAGAATATCTCTCTGTTTCCCTGTCTTTGTTTCATGGGTTTTTAAAAGTAATTTATTTTTATAATGGGGTTTAGCTGCTTTTCACGGCTGTGTTTATGCCGCTTTACACCCACTTGACACACTAACAGAGAGATATCAATACATAGGTTTTAAGATTTTTACTAGTCAGATATATTCTTGTGCGGTGAATCGGGCGTGTTGAGTCCAGTTCTCTGAGCAAGGAGTAGGTCTTGTCTGTTACATATTGGGTTTATGGAACGGTATCTGAGCTAATTTGAAACTCTTGTTTTATGTATCACACCACCTCACCTTTCCCGTTAAGCAGCCATAGTGTGTTTTCTGCATGTATGACTCTGTTCTGTTTTGTAATTCAGTTCAAGTGTAACGGTTTTTACATTCCCTCTATAAGTGACACCTTATGAGAAGTGTCCTTTTCTGTGTGACTTATTTCACTTAGAATCGTCGTACCTAAATCCACTCATCATGCTGCTACTAGCCTTATGACATTGATTTCATGGCTGAGTGATATTCCATTGTACATAAGGACCACCACTTCTTTATCCATTTTTCGCTTTCCTGGGATATTTAAGGTGGAATGAAGTGGAGGTCCTTGTCAACAGAGCAGCCCTAAACTTTGGTGTGCTTGTGTCTTGCCGATTTTCAATTTTCCCACTTTATACCCCCATGCGTGGAAGTGCCCTATGCTCTCTAAGCTGTGTTTTTTAGATGTTTCAGGATACAACGTACCCTTCTCCAGAGTGGCTGTTGGCAAATTACAACCCGCCCATCAGTGTAGCAAGGCTCCCATTTCTCCATGGCCTGTCCTGCATTTCTGGTTTTGACACTTTTTTCAGCATGGCCCTTTTGACCGATGGGAAGCGAGACTTCTTTGTAGCGCTGATTTGCCTTTCCAGGTTGCTTGGTTGGCCAAAAAGGGCGTATGCGTTTTTTCCTGAATATATTCAGGAAAAAACGCATACGCCCTTTTTGGCCAAGGGCATCATTGTCAACGTTTTGCCGCTTTTCACGTGCTTTAAAAGTGATTCGAATCTACCTCCCGAAATCTGTTTCCTGCAATTCTGCTTTGATTTCAAATCCTCTTCTTTGCCTTCCCTCAATATATTTTTGGACGAGAGTTATCATTTATAACTCTGCAGGTCTGTGAATTGCAGTGCCCTGAAGCTCCATTTTACAACTCGCTTTTTTGGGAGCTGGCCGCAAAAGCGCAGGATGGCTTCAGGCCCTGTTCTGGTTCCGGGGGTCAGGCTGAGCCTGTGGTTAATTCTTCTTCCTGATGGGAAAATAGAGTGACCTGTGCCTGTCCCAACACCAAGAGCTAGTCTCTCAGTGGTTCCCCGTCTTCCCGTTCATCCTCAGGACAAATTGCAACCTGTACGGAACAGGAGGTTAAAGGTGCTGATGCTCCAAGTAGGGAGATTGCTAGTAAAGTGGCTGGAATGGCGAACCCGAGCACAAGGAGATGAGAATTGAGGTGCGTTTTAGAAACCTTTCCCCATCACACTGTGTACCATCTTCTGGGTTTCTCATGCATGTTTTCGATGTAGGAAGATGCCCTTGAACCTGGAGATTTGGGACCCATGCGATGGGTAGCACGCAGTATTACTTTAAAGGGTCTGCGTTTGCTCACCCAACCTCACCAAACCTCTCAGCCCCAAGAGTGTCCACCCTTATGTCTCATCCAGCTGTGGGTCTAGATATGATCAATCCAGGTTGCATCACAGCCCCTGAACTAATTGTGTAAGAATTTCTCTCTCTTTTCCTGTCTTTGTTTCATGGGTTTTTAAAAGTAATTTATTTTTATAATGGGGTTTAGCTGCTTTTCACGGCTGTGTTTATGCCGCTTTACACCCACTTGACACACTAACAGAGAGATATCAATACATAGGTTTTAAGATTATTACTAGTCAGATATATTCTTGTGCGGTGAATCGGGCGTGTTGAGTCCAGTTCTCTGAGCAAGGAGTAGGTCTTGTCTATTACATATTGGGTTTATGGAACGGTATCTGACCTAATTTGAAACTCTTCTTTTATGTATCACCCCAACTCACCTTTCCCGTTAAGCAGCCATAGTGTGTTTTCTGCATGTGTGACTCTGCTCTGTTTTGTAATTCATTTCAAGTGTAGCGGTTTTTACATTCCCTCTATAAGTGACACCTTATGAGAAGTGTCCTTTTCTGTGTGACTTATTTCACGTAGAATCGTCGTACCTAAATCCATTCATCATGCTGCTACTAGCCTTATGACATTGATTTCATGGTTGAGTGATATTCCATTGTACATAAGGACCACAACTTTTTTATCCATTTTGCGCTTTCCTGGGATATTTAAGGTGGAATGAAGTGGAGGTCCTTGTCAACAGAGCAGCCCTAAACTTTGGGGTGCTTGTGTCTTGCTGATTTTCAATTTTCCCACTTTATACCCCCATGCGTGGAAGTGCCCTATGCTCTCTAAGCTGTGTTTTTTAGATGTTTCAGGACACACCGTACCCTTCTCCAGGGTGGCTGTTGGCAATTTACATCCCGCCCATCAGTGTAGCAAGGCTCCCATTTCTCCATGGCCTGTCCTGCATTTCTGGTTTTGACACTTTTTTCAGCATGGCCCTTGTGACCGATGGGAAGCGAGACTTCTTTGTAGCGCTGATTTGACTTTCCAGGTTGCTTGGTTGGCCAAAAAGGGCGTATGCGTTTTTTCCTGAATATATTCAGGAAAAAATGCATACGCCCTTTTTGGCCAAGGGCATCATTGTCAACGTTTTGCCGCGTTTCATGTGCTTTAAAGGCGATTCGAATCTACCTCCTGAAATCGGTTTCCTGCAATTCTGCCTTGATTTCAAATCCTCTTCTTTGCCTTCCCTCAATATATTTCTGGACGAGAGTTATCATTGATAACTCTGCAGGTTTGTGAATTGCAGTGCCCTGAAGCTCCATTTTACAACTCGCTTTTTTGGGAGCTGGCCGCAAAAGCGCAGGATGGCTTCAGGCCCTGTTCTGGTTCTGGGGGGCAGGCTGAGCCTGTGGTTAATTCTTCTTCCTGAATGGAAAATAGAGTCACCTATGCCTGTCCCAACACCAAGAGCTAGTCTCTCATTGGTTCCCCGTCTTCCCGTTCATCCTCAGGACAAATTGCAACCTGTACGGAACAGGAGGTTAAAGGTGCTGATGCTCCAAGTAGGGAGATTGCTAGTAAAGTGGCTGCAATGGCGAACCCGAGCACAAGGAGATGAGAAATGAGGGGCGTTTTAGAAACCTTTCCCCATCACACGGTGTACCATCTTCTGGGTTTCTCATGCATGTTTTCGATGTAGGAAGATGCCCTTGAACCTGGAGATTTGGGACCCATGCGATGGGTAGCACGCAGTATTACTTTAAAGGGTCTGCGTTTGCTCACCCAACCTCACCAAACCTCTCAGCCCCAAGAGTGTCCACCCTTATGTCTCATCCAGCTGTGGGTCTAGATATGGTCAATCCATGTTGCATCACAGCCCCTGAACGAATTGTGTAAGAATTTCTCTCTCTTTCACTGTCTTTGTTTCATGGGTTTTTAAAAGTAATTTCTTTTTATAATGGGGTTTAGCTGCTTTTCACGGCTGTGTTTATGCTGCTTTACACCCACTTGACACACTAACAGAGAGATATCAATATATAGGTTTTAAGATTATTACTAGTCAGATATATTCTTGTGCGGTGAATCGGACGTGTTGAGTCCAGTTCTCTGAGCAAAGAGTAGGTCTTGTCTATTACATATTGGGTTTATGGAACGGTATCTGAGCTAATTTGAAACTCTTGTTTTATGTATCACCCCACCTCACCTTTCCCGTTAAGCAGCCATAGTGTGTTTTCTGCATGTGTGACTCTGTTCTGTTTTGTAATTCAGTTCAAGTGTAACGGTTTTTACATTCCCTCTATAAGTGACACCTTATGAGAAGTGTCCTTTTCTGTGTGACTTATTTCACTTAGAATCGTCGTACCTAAATCCACTCATCATGCTGCTACTCGCCTTATGACATTGATTTCATGGCTGAGTGATATTCCATTTTACATAAGGACCACCACTTTTTTATCCATTTTTCGCTTTCCTGGGATATTTAAGGTGGAATGAAGTGGAGGTCCTTGTCAACAGAGCAGCCCTAAACTTTGGTGTGCTTGTGTCTTGCCGATTTTCAATTTTCCCACTTTATACCCCCATGCGTGGAAGTGCCCTATGCTCTCTAAGCTGTGTTTTTTAGATGTTTCAGGATACAACGTACCCTTCTCCAGAGTGGCTGTTGGCAAATTACAACCCGCCCATCAGTGTAGCAAGGCTCCCATTTCTCCATGGCCTGTCCTGCATTTCTGGTTTTGACACTTTTTTCAGCATGGCCCTTTTGACCGATGGGAAGCGAGACTTCTTTGTAGCGCTGATTTGCCTTTCCAGGTTGCTTGGTTGGCCAAAAAGGGCGTATGCGTTTTTTCCTGAATATATTCAGGAAAAAACGCATACGCCCTTTTTGGCCAAGGGCATCATTGTCAACGTTTTGCCGCTTTTCACGTGCTTTAAAAGTGATTCGAATCTACCTCCCGAAATCTGTTTCCTGCAATTCTGCTTTGATTTCAAATCCTCTTCTTTGCCTTCCCTCAATATATTTTTGGACGAGAGTTATCATTTATAACTCTGCAGGTCTGTGAATTGCAGTGCCCTGAAGCTCCATTTTACAACTCGCTTTTTTGGGAGCTGGCCGCAAAAGCGCAGGATGGCTTCAGGCCCTGCTCTGGTTCCGGGGGTCAGGCTGAGCCTGTGGTTAATTCTTCTTCCTGATGGGAAAATAGAGTGACCTGTGCCTGTCCCAACACCAAGAGCTAGTCTCTCAGTGGTTCCCCGTCTTCCCGTTCATCCTCAGGACAAATTGCAACCTGTACGGAACAGGAGGTTAAAGGTGCTGATGCTCCAAGTAGGGAGATTGCTAGTAAAGTGGCTGGAATGGCGAACCCGAGCACAAGGAGATGAGAATTGAGGTGCGTTTTAGAAACCTTTCCCCATCACACTGTGTACCATCTTCTGGGTTTCTCATGCATGTTTTCGATGTAGGAAGATGCCCTTGAACCTGGAGATTTGGGACCCATGCGATGGGTAGCACGCAGTATTACTTTAAAGGGTCTGCGTTTGCTCACCCAACCTCACCAAACCTCTCAGCCCCAAGAGTGTCCACCCTTATGTCTCATCCAGCTGTGGGTCTAGATATGGTCAATCCAGGTTGCATCACAGCCCCTGAACGAATTGTGTAAGAATTTCTCGCTCTTTCACTGTCTTTGTTTCATGGGTTTTTACAAGTAATTTCTTTTTATAATGGGGTTTAGCTGCTTTTCACGGCTGTGTTTATGCTGCTTTACACCCACTTGACACACTAACAGAGAGATATCAATATATAGGTTTTAAGATTATTACTAGTCAGATATATTCTTGTGCGGTGAATCGGACGTGTTGAGTCCAGTTCTCTGAGCAAGGAGTAGGTCTTGTCTATTACATATTGGGTTTATGGAACGGTATCTGAGCTAATTTGAAACTCTTGTTTTATGTATCACCCCACCTCACCTTTCCCGTTAAGCAGCCATAGTGTGTTTTCTGCATGTGTGACTCTGTTCTGTTTTGTAATTCAGTTCAAGTGTAACGGTTTTTGCATTCCCTCTATAAGTGACACCTTATGAGAAGTGTACTTTTCTGTGTGACTTATTTCACTTAGAATCGTCGTACCTAAATCCACTCATCATGCTGCTACTCGCCTTATGACATTGATTTCATGGCTGAGTGATATTCCATTTTACATAAGGACCACCACTTTTTTATCCATTTTTCGCTTTCCTGGGATATTTAAGGTGGAATGAAGTGGAGGTCCTTGTCAACAGAGCAGCCCTAAACTTTGGTGTGCTTGTGTCTTGCCGATTTTCAATTTTCCCACTTTATACCCCCATGCGTGGAAGTGCCCTATGCTCTCTAAGCTGTGTTTTTTAGATGTTTCAGGATACAACGTACCCTTCTCCAGAGTGGCTGTTGGCAAATTACAACCCGCCCATCAGTGTAGCAAGGCTCCCATTTCTCCATGGCCTGTCCTGCATTTCTGGTTTTGACACTTTTTTCAGCATGGCCCTTTTGACCGATGGGAAGCGAGACTTCTTTGTAGCGCTGATTTGCCTTTCCAGGTTGCTTGGTTGGCCAAAAAGGGCGTATGCGTTTTTTCCTGAATATATTCAGGAAAAAACGCATACGCCCTTTTTGGCCAAGGGCATCATTGTCAACGTTTTGCCGCTTTTCACGTGCTTTAAAAGTGATTCGAATCTACCTCCCGAAATCTGTTTCCTGCAATTCTGCTTTGATTTCAAATCCTCTTCTTTGCCTTCCCTCAATATATTTTTGGACGAGAGTTATCATTTATAACTCTGCAGGTCTGTGAATTGCAGTGCCCTGAAGCTCCATTTTACAACTCGCTTTTTTGGGAGCTGGCCGCAAAAGCGCAGGATGGCTTCAGGCCCTGTTCTGGTTCCGGGGGTCAGGCTGAGCCTGTGGTTAATTCTTCTTCCTGATGGGAAAATAGAGTGACCTGTGCCTGTCCCAACACCAAGAGCTAGTCTCTCAGTGTTTCCCCGTCTTCCCGTTCATCCTCAGGACAAATTGCAACCTGTACGGAACAGGAGGTTAAAGGTGCTGATGCTCCAAGTAGGGAGATTGCTAGTAAAGTGGCTGGAATGGCGAACCCGAGCACAAGGAGATGAGAATTGAGGTGCGTTTTAGAAACCTTTCCCCATCACACTGTGTACCATCTTCTGGGTTTCTCATGCATGTTTTCGATGTAGGAAGATGCCCTTGAACCTGGAGATTTGGGACCCATGCGATGGGTATCACGCAGTATTACTTTAAAGGGTCTGCGTTTGCTCACCCAACCTCACCAAACCTCTCAGCCCCAAGAGTGTCCACCCTTATGTCTCATCCAGCTGTGGGTCTAGATATGGTCAATCCAGGTTGCATCACAGCCCCTGAACGAATTGTGTAAGAATTTCTCGCTCTTTCACTGTCTTTGTTTCATGGGTTTTTACAAGTAATTTCTTTTTATAATGGGGTTTAGCTGCTTTTCACGGCTGTGTTTATGCTGCTTTACACCCACTTGACACACTAACAGAGAGATATCAATATATAGGTTTTAAGATTATTACTAGTCAGATATATTCTTGTGCGGTGAATCGGACGTGTTGAGTCCAGTTCTCTGAGCAAGGAGTAGGTCTTGTCTATTACATATTGGGTTTATGGAACGGTATCTGAGCTAATTTGAAACTCTTGTTTTATGTATCACCCCACCTCACCTTTCCCGTTAAGCAGCCATAGTGTGTTTTCTGCATGTGTGACTCTGTTCTGTTTTGTAATTCAGTTCAAGTGTAACGGTTTTTGCATTCCCTCTATAAGTGACACCTTATGAGAAGTGTACTTTTCTGTGTGACTTATTTCACTTAGAATCGTCGTACCTAAATCCACTCATCATGCTGCTACTCGCCTTATGACATTGATTTCATGGCTGAGTGATATTCCATTTTACATAAGGACCACCACTTTTTTATCCATTTTTCGCTTTCCTGGGATATTTAAGGTGGAATGAAGTGGAGGTCCTTGTCAACAGAGCAGCCCTAAACTTTGGTGTGCTTGTGTCTTGCCGATTTTCAATTTTCCCACTTTATACCCCCATGCGTGGAAGTGCCCTATGCTCTCTAAGCTGTGTTTTTTAGATGTTTCAGGATACAACGTACCCTTCTCCAGAGTGGCTGTTGGCAAATTACAACCCGCCCATCAGTGTAGCAAGGCTCCCATTTCTCCATGGCCTGTCCTGCATTTCTGGTTTTGACACTTTTTTCAGCATGGCCCTTTTGACCGATGGGAAGCGAGACTTCTTTGTAGCGCTGATTTGCCTTTCCAGGTTGCTTGGTTGGCCAAAAAGGGCGTATGCGTTTTTTCCTGAATATATTCAGGAAAAAACGCATACGCCCTTTTTGGCCAAGGGCATCATTGTCAACGTTTTGCCGCTTTTCACGTGCTTTAAAAGTGATTCGAATCTACCTCCCGAAATCTGTTTCCTGCAATTCTGCTTTGATTTCAAATCCTCTTCTTTGCCTTCCCTCAATATATTTTTGGACGAGAGTTATCATTTATAACTCTGCAGGTCTGTGAATTGCAGTGCCCTGAAGCTCCATTTTACAACTCGCTTTTTTGGGAGCTGGCCGCAAAAGCGCAGGATGGCTTCAGGCCCTGTTCTGGTTCCGGGGGTCAGGCTGAGCCTGTGGTTAATTCTTCTTCCTGATGGGAAAATAGAGTGACCTGTGCCTGTCCCAACACCAAGAGCTAGTCTCTCAGTGTTTCCCCGTCTTCCCGTTCATCCTCAGGACAAATTGCAACCTGTACGGAACAGGAGGTTAAAGGTGCTGATGCTCCAAGTAGGGAGATTGCTAGTAAAGTGGCTGGAATGGCGAACCCGAGCACAAGGAGATGAGAATTGAGGTGCGTTTTAGAAACCTTTCCCCATCACACTGTGTACCATCTTCTGGGTTTCTCATGCATGTTTTCGATGTAGGAAGATGCCCTTGAACCTGGAGATTTGGGACCCATGCGATGGGTATCACGCAGTATTACTTTAAAGGGTCTGCGTTTGCTCACCCAACCTCACCAAACCTCTCAGCCCCAAGAGTGTCCACCCTTATGTCTCATCCAGCTGTGGGTCTAGATATGGTCAATCCAGGTTGCATCACAGCCCCTGAACGAATTGTGTAAGAATTTCTCGCTCTTTCACTGTCTTTGTTTCATGGGTTTTTACAAGTAATTTCTTTTTATAATGGGGTTTAGCTGCTTTTCACGGCTGTGTTTATGCTGCTTTACACCCACTTGACACACTAACAGAGAGATATCAATATATAGGTTTTAAGATTATTACTAGTCAGATATATTCTTGTGCGGTGAATCGGACGTGTTGAGTCCAGTTCTCTGAGCAAGGAGTAGGTCTTGTCTATTACATATTGGGTTTATGGAACGGTATCTGAGCTAATTTGAAACTCTTGTTTTATGTATCACCCCACCTCACCTTTCCCGTTAAGCAGCCATAGTGTGTTTTCTGCATGTGTGACTCTGTTCTGTTTTGTAATTCAGTTCAAGTGTAACGGTTTTTGCATTCCCTCTATAAGTGACACCTTATGAGAAGTGTACTTTTCTGTGTGACTTATTTCACTTAGAATCGTCGTACCTAAATCCACTCATCATGCTGCTACTCGCCTTATGACATTGATTTCATGGCTGAGTGATATTCCATTTTACATAAGGACCACCACTTTTTTATCCATTTTTCGCTTTCCTGGGATATTTAAGGTGGAATGAAGTGGAGGTCCTTGTCAACAGAGCAGCCCTAAACTTTGGTGTGCTTGTGTCTTGCCGATTTTCAATTTTCCCACTTTATACCCCCATGCGTGGAAGTGCCCTATGCTCTCTAAGCTGTGTTTTTTAGATGTTTCAGGACACACCGTACCCTTCTCCAGGGTGGCTGTTGGCAATTTACATCCCGCCCATCAGTGTAGCAAGGCTCCCATTTCTCCATGGCCTGTCCTGCATTTCTGGTTTTGACACTTTTTTCAGCATGGCCCTTGTGACCGATGGGAAGCGAGACTTCTTTGTAGCGCTGATTTGCCTTTCCAGGTTGCTTGGTTGGCCAAAAAGGGCGTATGCGTTTTTTCCTGAATATATTCAGGAAAAAACGCATACGCCCTTTTTGGCCAAGGGCATCATTGTCAACGTTTTGCCGCTTTTCACGTGCTTTAAAAGTGATTCGAATCTATCTCCCGAAATCTGTTTCCTGCAATTCTGCTTTGATTTCAAATCCTCTTCTTTGCCTTCCCTCAATATATTTTTGGACGAGAGTTATCATTTATAACTCTGCAGGTCTGTGAATTGCAGTGCCCTGAAGCTCCATTTTACAACTCGCTTTTTTGGGAGCTGGCCGCAAAAGCGCAGGATGGCTTCAGGCCCTGTTCTGGTTCCGGGGGTCAGGCTGAGCCTGTGGTTAATTCTTCTTCCTGATGGGAAAATAAAGTGACCTGTGCCTGTCCCAACACCAAGAGCTAGTCTCTCAGTGGTTCCCCGTCTTCCCGTTCATCCTCAGGACAAATTGCAACCTGTACGGAACAGGAGGTTAAAGGTGCTGATGCTCCAAGTAGGGAGATTGCTAGTAAAGTGGCTGGAATGGCGAACCCGAGCACAAGGAGATGAGAATTGAGGTGCGTTTTAGAAACCTTTCCCCATCACACTGTGTACCATCTTCTGGGTTTCTCATGCATGTTTTCGATGTAGGAAGATGCCCTTGAACCTGGAGATTTGGGACCCATGCGATGGGTAGCACGCAGTATTACTTTAAAGGGTCTGCGTTTGCTCACCCAACCTCACCAAACCTCTCAGCCCCAAGAGTGTCCACCCTTATGTCTCATCCAGCTGTGGGTCTAGATATGGTCAATCCAGGTTGCATCACATCCCCTGAACGAATTGTGTAAAAATTTCTCTCTCTTTCACTGTCTTTGTTTCATGGGTTTTTAAAAGTAATTTATTTTTATAATGGGGTTTAGCTGCTTTTCACGGCTGTGTTTATGCCGCTTTACACCCACTTGACACACTAACAGAGAGATATCAATACATAGGTTTAAGATTATTACTAGTCAGATATATTCTTGTGCGGTGAATCGGGCGTGTTGAGTCCAGTTCTCTGAGCAAGGAGTAGGTCTTGTCTATTACATATTGGGTTTATGGAACGGTATCTGACCTAATTTGAAACTCTTCTTTTATGTATCACCCCAACTCACCTTTCCCGTTAAGCAGCCATAGTGTGTTTTCTGCATGTGTGACTCTGCTCTGTTTTGTAATTCATTTCAAGTGTAGCGGTTTTTACATTCCCTCTATAAGTGACACCTTATGAGAAGTGTCCTTTTCTGTGTGACTTATTTCACGTAGAATCGTCGTACCTAAATCCACTCATCATGCTGCTACTAGCCTTATGACATTGATTTCATGGTTGAGTGATATTCCATTGTACATAAGGACCACAACTTTTTTATCCATTTTGCGCTTTCCTGGGATATTTAAGGTGGAATGAAGTGGAGGTCCTTGTCAACAGAGCAGCCCTAAACTTTGGGGTGCTTGTGTCTTGCTGATTTTCAATTTTCCCACTTTATACCCCCATGCGTGGAAGTGCCCTATGCTCTCTAAGCTGTGTTTTTTAGATGTTTCAGGACACACCGTACCCTTCTCCAGGGTGGCTGTTGGCAATTTACATCCCGCCCATCAGTGTAGCAAGGCTCCCATTTCTCCATGGCCTGTCCTGCATTTCTGGTT
This sequence comes from Balaenoptera physalus, assembly GCF_965194825.1. Taxonomy (NCBI): domain Eukaryota; kingdom Metazoa; phylum Chordata; class Mammalia; order Artiodactyla; family Balaenopteridae; genus Balaenoptera; species Balaenoptera physalus. Next base: position 1,307,895 of record NW_028126427.1, read on the forward strand.
TTGACACTTTTTTCAGCATGGCCCTTGTGACCGATGGGAAGCGAGACTTCTTTGTAGCGCTGATTTGCCTTTCCAGGTTGCTTGGTTGGCCAAAAAGGGCGTATGCGTTTTTTCCTGAATATATTCAGGAAAAAATGCATACGCCCTTTTTGGCCAAGGGCATCATTGTCAACGTTTTGCCGCGTTTCATGTGCTTTAAAGGCGATTCGAATCTACCTCCTGAAATCGGTTTCCTGCAATTCTGCCTTGATTTCAAATCCTCTTCTTTGCCTTCCCTCAATATATTTCTGGACGAGAGTTATCATTGATAACTCTGCAGGTTTGTGAATTGCAGTGCCCTGAAGCTCCATTTTACAACTCGCTTTTTTGGGAGCTGGCCGCAAAAGCGCAGGATGGCTTCAGGCCCTGTTCTGGTTCCTGGGGGCAGGCTGAGCCTGTGGTTAATTCTTCTTCCTGAATGGAAAATAGAGTCACCTGTGCCTGTCCCAACACCAAGAGCTAGTCTCTCATTGGTTCCCCGTCTTCCCGTTCATCCTCAGGACAAATTGCAACCTGTACGGAACAGGAGGTTAAAGGTGCTGATGCTCCAAGTAGGGAGATTGCTAGTAAAGTGGCTGCAATGGCGAACCCGAGCACAAGGAGATGAGAAATGAGGGGCGTTTTAGAAACCTTTCCCCATCACACGGTGTACCATCTTCTGGGTTTCTCATGCATGTTTTCGATGTAGGAAGATGCCCTTGAACCTGGAGATTTGGGACCCATGCGATGGGTAGCACGCAGTATTACTTTAAAGGGTCTGCGTTTGCTCACCCAACCTCACCAAACCTCTCAGCCCCAAGAGTGTCCACCCTTATGTCTCATCCAGCTGTGGGTCTAGATATGATCAATGCAGGTTGCATCACAGCCCATGAACGAATTGTGTAAGAATATCTCTCTGTTTCCCTGTCTTTGTTTCATGGGTTTTTAAAAGTAATTTATTTTTATAATGGGGTTTAGCTGCTTTTCACGGCTGTGTTTATGCCGCTTTACACCCACTTGACACACTAACAGAGAGATATCAATACATAGGTTTTAAGATTTTTACTAGTCAGATATATTCTTGTGCGGTGAATCGGGCGTGTTGAGTCCAGTTCTCTGAGCAAGGAGTAGGTCTTGTCTGTTACATATTGGGTTTATGGAACGGTATCTGAGCTAATTTGAAACTCTTGTTTTATGTATCACACCACCTCACCTTTCCCGTTAAGCAGCCATAGTGTGTTTTCTGCATGTATGACTCTGTTCTGTTTTGTAATTCAGTTCAAGTGTAACGGTTTTTACATTCCCTCTATAAGTGACACCTTATGAGAAGTGTCCTTTTCTGTGTGACTTATTTCACTTAGAATCGTCGTACCTAAATCCACTCATCATGCTGCTACTAGCCTTATGACATTGATTTCATGGCTGAGTGATATTCCATTGTACATAAGGACCACCACTTCTTTATCCATTTTTCGCTTTCCTGGGATATTTAAGGTGGAATGAAGTGGAGGTCCTTGTCAACAGAGCAGCCCTAAACTTTGGGGTGCCTGTGTCTTGCTGATTTTCAATTTTCCCACTTTATACCCCCATGCGTGGAAGTGCCCTATGCTCTCTAAGCTGTGTTTTTTAGATGTTTCAGGACACACCGTACCCTTCTCCAGAGTGGCTGTTGGCAATTTACATCCCGCCCATCAGTGTAGCAAGGCTCCCATTTCTCCATGGCCTGTCCTGCATTTCTGGTTTTGACACATTTTTCAGCATGGCCCTTTTGACCGATGGGAAGCGAGACTTCTTTGTAGCGCTGATTTGCCTTTCCAGGTTGCTTGGTTGGCCAAAAAGGGCGTATGCGTTTTTTCCTGAATATATTCAGGAAAAAACGCATACGCCCTTTTTGGCCAAGGGCATCATTGTCAACGTTTTGCCGCTTTTCATGTGCTTTAAAGGCGATTCGAATCTACCTCCTGAAATCTCTTTCCTGCAATTCTGCCTTGATTTCAAATCCTCTTCTTTGCCTTCCTTCAATATATTTGTGGACGAGAGTTATCATTTATAACTCTGCAGGTTTGTGAATTGCAGTGCCCTGAAGCTCCATTTTACAACTCGCTTTTTTGGGAGCTGGCCGCAAAAGCGCAGGATGGCTTCAGGCCCTGTTCTGCTTCCGGGGGTCAGGCTGAGCCTGTGGTTAATTCTTCTTCCTGATGGTAAAATAGAGTGACCTGTGCCTGTCCCAACACCAAGAGCTAGTCTCTCATTGGTTCCCCGTCTTCCCGTTCATCCTCAGGACAAATTGCAACCTGTACGGAACAGGAGGTTAAAGGTTCTGAATGCTCCAAGTAGGGAGATTGCTAGTAAAGTGGCTGGAATGGCGAAACCGAGCACAAGGAGATGAGAAATGAGGTGCGTTTTAGAAACCTTTCCCCATCACAACGTGTACCATCTTCTCGGTTTCTCATGCATGTTTTCGATGTAGGAAGATGCCCTTGAACCTGGAGATTTGGGAACCATGTGATGGGTAGCATGCAGTATTACTTTAAAGGGTTTGCGTTTGCTCACCCAACCTCACCAAACCTCTCAGCCCCAAGAGTGTCCACCCTTATGTCTCATCCAGCTGTGGGTCTAGATATGATCAATCCAGGTTGCATCACAGCCCCTGAACGAATTGTGTAAGAATTTCTCTCTCTTTTCCTGTCTTTGTTTCATGGGTTTTTAAAAGTAATTTATTTTTATAATGGGGTTTAGCTGCTTTTCACGGCTGTGTTTATGCCGCTTTACACCCACTTGACACACTAACAGAGAGATATCAATACATAGGCTTAAGATTATTACTAGTCAGATATATTCTTGTGCGGTGAATCGGGCGTGTTGAGTCCAGTTCTCTGAGCAAGGAGTAGGTCTTGTCTATTACATATTGGGTTTATGGAACGGTATCTGACCTAATTTGAAACTCTTCTTTTATGTATCACCCCAACTCACCTTTCCCGTTAAGCAGCCATAGTGTGTTTTCTGCATGTGTGACTCTGCTCTGTTTTGTAATTCATTTCAAGTGTAGCGGTTTTTACATTCCCTCTATAAGTGACACCTTATGAGAAGTGTCCTTTTCTGTGTGACTTATTTCACGTAGAATCGTCGTACCTAAATCCACTCATCATGCTGCTACTAGCCTTATGACATTGATTTCATGGTTGAGTGATATTCCATTGTACATAAGTACCACAACTTTTTTATCCATTTTGCGCTTTCCTGGGATATTTAAGGTGGAATGAAGTGGAGGTCCTTGTCAACAGAGCAGCCCTAAACTTTGGGGTGCTTGTGTCTTGCTGATTTTCAATTTTCCCACTTTATACCCCCATGCGTGGAAGTGCCCTATGCTCTCTAAGCTGTGTTTTTTAGATGTTTCAGGACACACCGTACACTTCTCCAGGGTGGCTGTTGGCAATTTACATCCCGCCCATCAGTGTAGCAAGGCTCCCATTTCTCCATGGCCTGTCCTGCATTTCTGGTTTTGACACTTTTTTCAGCATGGCCCTTGTGACCGATGGGAAGCGAGACTTCTTTGTAGCGCTGATTTGCCTTTCCAGGTTGCTTGGTTGGCCAAAAAGGGCGTATGCGTTTTTTCCTGAATATATTCAGGAAAAAATGCATACGCCCTTTTTGGCCAAGGGCATCATTGTCAACGTTTTGCCGCGTTTCATGTGCTTTAAAGGCGATTCGAATCTACCTCCTGAAATCGGTTTCCTGCAATTCTGCCTTGATTTCAAATCCTCTTCTTTGCCTTCCCTCAATATATTTCTGGACGAGAGTTATCATTGATAACTCTGCAGGTTTGTGAATTGCAGTGCCCTGAAGCTCCATTTTACAACTCGCTTTTTTGGGAGCTGGCCGCAAAAGCGCAGGATGGCTTCAGGCCCTGTTCTGGTTCCGGGGGGCAGGCTGAGCCTGTGGTTAATTCTTCTTCCTGAATGGAAAATAGAGTCACCTGTGCCTGTCCCAACACCAAGAGCTAGTCTCTCATTGGTTCCCCGTCTTCCCGTTCATCCTCAGGACAAATTGCAACCTGTACGGAACAGGAGGTTAAAGGTGCTGATGCTCCAAGTAGGGAGATTGCTAGTAAAGTGGCTGCAATGGCGAACCCGAGCACAAGGAGATGAGAAATGAGGGGCGTTTTAGAAACCTTTCCCCATCACACGGTGTACCATCTTCTGGGTTTCTCATGCATGTTTTCGATGTAGGAAGATGCCCTTGAACCTGGAGATTTGGGACCCATGCGATGGGTAGCACGCAGTATTACTTTAAAGGGTCTGCGTTTGCTCACCCAACCTCACCAAACCTCTCAGCCCCAAGAGTGTCCACCCTTATGTCTCATCCAGCTGTGGGTCTAGATATGATCAATCCAGGTTGCATCACAGCCCATGAAAGAATTGTGTAAGACTATCTCTCTGTTTCCCTGTCTTTGTTTCATGGGTTTTTAAAAGTAATTTATTTTTATAATGGGGTTTAGCTGCTTTTCACGGCTGTGTTTATGCCGCTTTACACCCACTTGACACACTAACAGAGAGATATCAATACATAGGTTTTAAGATTTTTACTAGTCAGATATATTCTTGTGCGGTGAATCGGGCGTGTTGAGTCCAGTTCTCTGAGCAAGGAGTAGGTCTTGTCTGTTACATATTGGGTTTATGGAACGGTATCTGAGCTAATTTGAAACTCTTGTTTTATGTATCACACCACCTCACCTTTCCCGTTAAGCAGCCATAGTGTGTTTTCTGCATGTATGACTCTGTTCTGTTTTGTAATTCAGTTCAAGTGTAACGGTTTTTACATTCCCTCTATAAGTGACACCTTATGAGAAGTGTCCTTTTCTGTGTGACTTATTTCACTTAGAATCGTCGTACCTAAATCCACTCATCATGCTGCTACTAGCCTTATGACATTGATTTCATGGCTGAGTGATATTCCATTGTACATAAGGACCACCACTTCTTTATCCATTTTTCGCTTTCCTGGGATATTTAAGGTGGAATGAAGTGGAGGTCCTTGTCAACAGAGCAGCCCTAAACTTTGGGGTGCCTGTGTCTTGCTGATTTTCAATTTTCCCACTTTATACCCCCATGCGTGGAAGTGCCCTATGCTCTCTAAGCTGTGTTTTTTAGATGTTTCAGGACACACCGTACCCTTCTCCAGAGTGGCTGTTGGCAATTTACATCCCGCCCATCAGTGTAGCAAGGCTCCCATTTCTCCATGGCCTGTCCTGCATTTCTGGTTTTGACACATTTTTCAGCATGGCCCTTTTGACCGATGGGAAGCGAGACTTCTTTGTAGCGCTGATTTGCCTTTCCAGGTTGCTTGGTTGGCCAAAAAGGGCGTATGCGTTTTTTCCTGAATATATTCAGGAAAAAACGCATACGCCCTTTTTGGCCAAGGGCATCATTGTCAACGTTTTGCCGCTTTTCATGTGCTTTAAAGGCGATTCGAATCTACCTCCTGAAATCTCTTTCCTGCAATTCTGCCTTGATTTCAAATCCTCTTCTTTGCCTTCCTTCAATATATTTGTGGACGAGAGTTATCATTTATAACTCTGCAGGTTTGTGAATTGCAGTGCCCTGAAGCTCCATTTTACAACTCGCTTTTTTGGGAGCTGGCCGCAAAAGCGCAGGATGGCTTCAGGCCCTGTTCTGCTTCCGGGGGTCAGGCTGAGCCTGTGGTTAATTCTTCTTCCTGATGGGAAAATAGAGTGACCTGTGCCTGTCCCAACACCAAGAGCTAGTCTCTCATTGGTTCCCCGTCTTCCCGTTCATCCTCAGGACAAATTGCAACCTGTACGGAACAGGAGGTTAAAGGTTCTGAATGCTCCAAGTAGGGAGATTGCTAGTAAAGTGGCTGGAATGGCGAAACCGAGCACAAGGAGATGAGAAATGAGGTGCGTTTTAGAAACCTTTCCCCATCACAACGTGTACCATCTTCTCGGTTTCTCATGCATGTTTTCGATGTAGGAAGATGCCCTTGAACCTGGAGATTTGGGAACCATGTGATGGGTAGCATGCAGTATTACTTTAAAGGGTTTGCGTTTGCTCACCCAACCTCACCAAACCTCTCAGCCCCAAGAGTGTCCACCCTTATGTCTCATCCAGCTGTGGGTCTAGATATGATCAATCCAGGTTGCATCACAGCCCCTGAACGAATTGTGTAAGAATTTCTCTCTCTTTTCCTGTCTTTGTTTCATGGGTTTTTAAAAGTAATTTATTTTTATAATGGGGTTTAGCTGCTTTTCACGGCTGTGTTTATGCCGCTTTACACCCACTTGACACACTAACAGAGAGATATCAATACATAGGTTTTAAGATTATTACTAGTCAGATATATTCTTGTGCGGTGAATCGGGCGTGTTGAGTCCAGTTCTGTGAGCAAGGATAGGTCTTGTCTGTTACATATTGGGTTTCTGGAACGGTATCTGAGCTAATTTGAAACTCTTGTTTTATGTATCACCCCACCTCACCTTTCCCGTTAAGCAGCCATAGTGTGTTTTCTGCATGTGTGACTCTGTTCTGTTTTGTAATTCAGTTCAAGTGTAACGGTTTTTACATTCCCTCTATAAGTGACACCTTATGAGAAGTGTCCTTTTCTGTGTGACTTATTTCACTTAGAATCGTCGTACCTAAATCCACTCATCATGCTGCTACTAGCCTTATGACATTGATTTCATGGCTGAGTGATATTCCATTGTACATAAGGACCACCACTTCTTTATCCATTTTGGGCTTTCTTGGGATATTTAAGGTGGAATGAAGTGGAGGTCCTTGTCAACAGAGCAGCCCTAAACTTTGGGGTGCCTGTGTCTTGCTGATTTTCAATTTTCCCACTTTATACCCCCATGCGTGGAAGTGCCCTATGCTCTCAAAGCTGTGTTTTTTAGATGTTTCAGGACACACCGTACCCTTCTCCAGAGTGGCTGTTGGCAATTTACATCCTGCCCATCAGTGTAGCAAGGCTCCCATTTCTCCATGGCCTGTCCAGCATTTCTGGTTTTGACACTTTTTTCAGCATGGCCCTTTTGACCGATGGGAAGCGAGACTTCTTTGTAGCGCTGATTTGCCTTCCCAGGTTGCTTGCTTGGCCAAAAAGGGCGTATGCGTTTTTTCCTGAATATATTCAGGAAAAAACGCATACGCCCTTTTTGGCCAAGGGCATCATTGCCAACATTTGCCACTTTTCATGTGCTTTAAAGGCGATTCGAATCTACCTCCCGAAATCTCTTTCCTGCAATTCTGCCTTGATTTCAAATCCTCTTCTTTGCCTTCCCTCAATATATTTGTGGACGAGAGTAATCATTTATAACTCTGCAGGTTTGTGAATTGCAGTGCCCTGAAGCTCCATTTTACAACTCGCTTTTTTGGGAGCTGGCCGCAAAAGCGCAGGATGGCTTCAGACCCTGTTCTGGTTCCGGGGGTCAGGCTGAGCCTGTGGTTAATTCTTCTTCCTGATGGGAAAATAGAGTGACCTGTGCCTGTCCCAACACCAAGAGCTAGTCTCTCATTGGTTCCCCGTCTTCCCGTTCATCCTCAGGACAAATTGCAACCTGTACGGAACAGGAGGTTAAAGGTTCTGATGCTCCAAGTAGGGAGATTGCTAGTAAAGTGGCTGGAATGGCGAACCCGAGCACAAGGAGATGAGAAATGAGGGGCGTTTTAGAAACCTTTCCCCATCACAAGGTGTACCATCTTCTGAGTTTCTCATGCATGTTTTCGATGTAGGAAGATGCCCTTGAACCTGGAGATTTGGGACCCATGCGATGGGTAGCACGCAGTATTACTTTAAAGGGTCTGCGTTTGCTCACCCAACCTCACCAAACCTCTCAGCCCCAAGAGTGTCCACCCTTATGTCTCATCCAGCTGTGGGTCTAGATATGATCAATCCAGGTTGCATCACAGCCCATGAAAGAATTGTGTAAGACTATCTCTCTGTTTCCCTGTCTTTGTTTCATGGGTTTTTAAAAGTAATTTATTTTTATAATGGGGTTTAGCTGCTTTTCACGGCTGTGTTTATGCCGCTTTACACCCACTTGACACACTAACAGAGAGATATCAATACATAGGTTTTAAGATTTTTACTAGTCAGATATATTCTTGTGCGGTGAATCGGGCGTGTTGAGTCCAGTTCTCTGAGCAAGGAGTAGGTCTTGTCTGTTACATATTGGGTTTATGGAACGGTATCTGAGCTAATTTGAAACTCTTGTTTTATGTATCACACCACCTCACCTTTCCCGTTAAGCAGCCATAGTGTGTTTTCTGCATGTATGACTCTGTTCTGTTTTGTAATTCAGTTCAAGTGTAACGGTTTTTACATTCCCTCTATAAGTGACACCTTATGAGAAGTGTCCTTTTCTGTGTGACTTATTTCACTTAGAATCGTCGTACCTAAATCCACTCATCATGCTGCTACTAGCCTTATGACATTGATTTCATGGCTGAGTGATATTCCATTGTACATAAGGACCACCACTTCTTTATCCATTTTTCGCTTTCCTGGGATATTTAAGGTGGAATGAAGTGGAGGTCCTTGTCAACAGAGCAGCCCTAAACTTTGGGGTGCCTGTGTCTTGCTGATTTTCAATTTTCCCACTTTATACCCCCATGCGTGGAAGTGCCCTATGCTCTCTAAGCTGTGTTTTTTAGATGTTTCAGGACACACCGTACCCTTCTCCAGAGTGGCTGTTGGCAATTTACATCCCGCCCATCAGTGTAGCAAGGCTCCCATTTCTCCATGGCCTGTCCTGCATTTCTGGTTTTGACACATTTTTCAGCATGGCCCTTTTGACCGATGGGAAGCGAGACTTCTTTGTAGCGCTGATTTGCCTTTCCAGGTTGCTTGGTTGGCCAAAAAGGGCGTATGCGTTTTTTCCTGAATATATTCAGGAAAAAACGCATACGCCCTTTTTGGCCAAGGGCATCATTGTCAACGTTTTGCCGCTTTTCATGTGCTTTAAAGGCGATTCGAATCTACCTCCTGAAATCTGTTTCCTGCAATTCTGCCTTGATTTCAAATCCTCTTCTTTGCCTTCCCTCAATATATTTGTGGACGAGAGTTATCATTTATAACTCTGCAGGTTTGTGAATTGCAGTGCCCTGAAGCTCCATTTTACAACTCGCTTTTTTGGGAGCTGGCCGCAAAAGCGCAGGATGGCTTCAGGCCCTGTTCTGGTTCCGGGGGTCAGGCTGAGCCTGTGGTTAATTCTTCTTCCTGATGGGAAAATAGAGTGACCTGTGCCTGTCCCAACACCAAGAGCTAGTCTCTCATTGGTTCCCCGTCTTCCCGTTCATCCTCAGGACAAATTGCAACCTGTACGGAACAGGAGGTTAAAGGTTCTGATGCTCCAAGTAGGGAGATTGCTAGTAAAGTGGCTGGAATGGCGAACCCGAGCACAAGGAGATGAGAAATGAGGGGCGTTTTAGAAACCTTTCCCCATCACAAGGTGTACCATCTTCTGAGTTTCTCATGCATGTTTTCGATGTAGGAAGATGCCCTTGAACCTGGAGATTTGGGACCCATGCGATGGGTAGCACGCAGTATTACTTTAAAGGGTCTGCGTTTGCTCACCCAACCTCACCAAACCTCTCAGCCCCAAGAGTGTCCACCCTTATGTCTCATCCAGCTGTGGGTCTAGATATGATCAATCCAGGTTGCATCACAGCCCATGAAAGAATTGTGTAAGACTATCTCTCTGTTTCCCTGTCTTTGTTTCATGGGTTTTTAAAAGTAATTTATTTTTATAATGGGGTTTAGCTGCTTTTCACGGCTGTGTTTATGCCGCTTTACACCCACTTGACACACTAACAGAGAGATATCAATACATAGGTTTTAAGATTTTTACTAGTCAGATATATTCTTGTGCGGTGAATCGGGCGTGTTGAGTCCAGTTCTCTGAGCAAGGAGTAGGTCTTGTCTGTTACATATTGGGTTTATGGAACGGTATCTGAGCTAATTTGAAACTCTTGTTTTATGTATCACACCACCTCACCTTTCCCGTTAAGCAGCCATAGTGTGTTTTCTGCATGTATGACTCTGTTCTGTTTTGTAATTCAGTTCAAGTGTAACGGTTTTTACATTCCCTCTATAAGTGACACCTTATGAGAAGTGTCCTTTTCTGTGTGACTTATTTCACTTAGAATCGTCGTACCTAAATCCACTCATCATGCTGCTACTAGCCTTATGACATTGATTTCATGGCTGAGTGATATTCCATTGTACATAAGGACCACCACTTCTTTATCCATTTTTCGCTTTCCTGGGATATTTAAGGTGGAATGAAGTGGAGGTCCTTGTCAACAGAGCAGCCCTAAACTTTGGGGTGCCTGTGTCTTGCTGATTTTCAATTTTCCCACTTTATACCCCCATGCGTGGAAGTGCCCTATGCTCTCTAAGCTGTGTTTTTTAGATGTTTCAGGACACACCGTACCCTTCTCCAGAGTGGCTGTTGGCAATTTACATCCCGCCCATCAGTGTAGCAAGGCTCCCATTTCTCCATGGCCTGTCCTGCATTTCTGGTTTTGACACATTTTTCAGCATGGCCCTTTTGACCGATGGGAAGCGAGACTTCTTTGTAGCGCTGATTTGCCTTTCCAGGTTGCTTGGTTGGCCAAAAAGGGCGTATGCGTTTTTTCCTGAATATATTCAGGAAAAAACGCATACGCCCTTTTTGGCCAAGGGCATCATTGTCAACGTTTTGCCGCTTTTCATGTGCTTTAAAGGCGATTCGAATCTACCTCCTGAAATCTGTTTCCTGCAATTCTGCCTTGATTTCAAATCCTCTTCTTTGCCTTCCCTCAATATATTTGTGGACGAGAGTTATCATTTATAACTCTGCAGGTTTGTGAATTGCAGTGCCCTGAAGCTCCATTTTACAACTCGCTTTTTTGGGAGCTGGCCGCAAAAGCGCAGGATGGCTTCAGGCCCTGTTCTGGTTCCGGGGGTCAGGCTGAGCCTGTGGTTAATTCTTCTTCCTGATGGGAAAATAGAGTGACCTGTGCCTGTCCCAACACCAAGAGCTAGTCTCTCATTGGTTCCCCGTCTTCCCGTTCATCCTCAGGACAAATTGCAACCTGTACGGAACAGGAGGTTAAAGGTTCTGATGCTCCAAGTAGGGAGATTGCTAGTAAAGTGGCTGGAATGGCGAAACCGAGCACAAGGAGATGAGAAATGAGGTGCGTTTTAGAAACCTTTCCCCATCACAACGTGTACCATCTTCTGGGTTTCTCATGCATGTTTTCGATGTAGGAAGATGCCCTTGAACCTGGAGATTTGGGAACCATGTGATGGGTAGCATGCAGTATTACTTTAAAGGTCTGCGTTTGCTCACCCAACCTCACCAAACCTCTCAGCCCCAAGAGTGTCCACCCTTATGTCTCATCCAGCTGTGGGTCTAGATATGATCAATCCAGGTTGCATCACAGCCCCTGAACGAATTGTGTAAGAATTTCTCTCTCTTTTCCTGTCTTTGTTTCATGGGTTTTTACAAGTAATTTATTTTTATAATGGGGTTTAGCTGCTTTTCACGGCTGTGTTTATGCCACTTTACACCCACTTGACACACTAACAGAGAGATATCAATACATAGGTTTTAAGATTATTACTAGTCAGATATATTCTTATGCGGTGAATCGGGCGTGTTGAGTCCAGTTCTCTGAGCAAGGAGTAGGTCTTGTCTGTTACATATTGGGTTTCTGGAACGGTATCTGAGCTAATTTGAAACTCTTGTTTTATGTATCACCCCACCTCACCTTTCCCGTTAAGCAGCCATAGTGTGTTTTCTGCATGTGTGACTCTGTTCTGTTTTGTAATTCAGTTCAAGTGTAACGGTTTTTACATTCCCTCTATAAGTGACACCTTATGAGAAGTGTCCTTTTCTGTGTGACTTATTTCACTTAGAATCGTCGTACCTAAATCCACTCATCATGCTGCTACTAGCCTTATGACATTGATTTCATGGCTGAGTGATATTCCATTGTACATAAGGACCACCACTTCTTTATCCATTTTTCGCTTTCTTGGGATATTTAAGGTGGAATGAAGTGGAGGTCCTTGTCAACAGAGCAGCCCTAAACTTTGGGGTGCCTGTGTCTTGCTGATTTTCAATTTTCCCACTTTATACCCCCATGCGTGGAAGTGCCCTATGCTCTCTAAGCTGTGTATTTTAGATGTTTCAGGACACACCGTACCCTTCTCCAGAGTGGCTGTTGGCAATTTACATCCCGCCCATAAGTGTAGCAAGGCTCCCATTTCTCCATGGCCTGTCCTGCATTTCTGGTTTTGACACATTTTTCAGCATGGCCCTTTTGACCGATGGGATGCGAGACTTCTTTGTAGCGCTGATTTGCCTTTCCAGGTTGCTTGGTTGGCCAAAAAGGGCGTATGCGTTTTTTCCTGAATATATTCAGGAAAAAACGAATACACCCTTTTTGGCCAAGGGCATCATTGTCAAAGTTTTGCCGCTTTTAATGTGCTTTAAAGGCGATTCGAATCTACCTCCTGAAATCTGTTTCCTGCAATTCTGCCTTGATTTCAAATCCTCTTCTTTGCCTTCCCTCAATATATTTGTGGACGAGAGTTATCATTTATAACTCTGCAGGTTTGTGAATTGCAGTGCCCTGAAGCTCCATTTTACAACTCGCTTTTTTGGGAGCTGGCCGCAAAAGCGCAGGATGGCTTCAGGCCCTGTTCTGGTTCCGGGGGTCAGGCTGAGCCTGTGGTTAATTCTTCTTCCTGATGGGAAAATAGAGTGACCTGTGCCTGTCCCAACACCAAGAGCTAGTCTCTCATTGGTTCCCCGTCTTCCCGTTCGTCCTCAGGAGAAATTGCAACCTGTACGGAACAGGAGGTTAAAGGTTCTGATGCTCCAAGTAGGGAGATTGCTAGTAAAGTGGCTGGAATGGCGAAACCGAGCACAAGGAGATGAGAAATGAGGTGCGTTTTAGAAACCTTTCCCCATCACAACGTGTACCATCTTCTGGGTTTCTCATGCATGTTTTCGATGTAGGAAGATGCCCTTGAACCTGGAGATTTGGGAACCATGTGATGGGTAGCATGCAGTATTACTTTAAAGGGTCTGCGTTTGCTCACCCAACCTCTCCAAACCTCTCAGCCCCAAGAGTGTCCACCCTTATGTCTCATCCAGCTGTGGGTCTAGATATGATCAATCCAGGTTGCATCACAGCCCCTGAACGAATTGTGTAAGAATTTCTCTCTCTTTTCCTGTCTTTGTTTCATGGGTTTTTAAAAGTAATTTATTTTTATAATGGGGTTTAGCTGCTTTTCACGGCTGTGTTTATGCCACTTTACACCCACTTGACACACTAACAGAGAGATATCAATACATAGGTTTTAAGATTATTACTAGTCAGATATATTCTTATGCGGTGAATCGGGCGTGTTGAGTCCAGTTCTCTGAGCAAGGAGTAGGTCTTGTCTGTTACATATTGGGTTTCTGGAACGGTATCTGAGCTAATTTGAAACTCTTGTTTTATGTATCACCCCACCTCACCTTTCCCGTTAAGCAGCCATAGTGTGTTTTCTGCATGTGTGACTCTGTTCTGTTTTGTAATTCAGTTCAAGTGTAACGGTTTTTACATTCCCTCTATAAGTGACACCTTATGAGAAGTGTCCTTTTCTGTGTGACTTATTTCACTTAGAATCGTCGTACCTAAATCCGCTCATCATGCTGCTACTAGCCTTATGACATTGATTTCATGGCTGAGTGATATTCCATTGTACATAAGGACCACCACTTCTTTATCCATTTTTCGCTTTCTTGGGATATTTAAGGTGGAATGAAGTGGAGGTCCTTGTCAACAGAGCAGCCCTAAACTTTGGGGTGCCTGTGTCTTGCTGATTTTCAATTTTCCCACTTTATACCCCCATGCGTGGAAGTGCCCTATGCTCTCTAAGCTGTGTATTTTAGATGTTTCAGGACACACCGTACCCTTCTCCAGAGTGGCTGTTGGCAATTTACATCCCGCCCATCAGTGTAGCAAGGCTCCCATTTCTCCATGGCCTGTCCTGCATTTCTGGTTTTGACACATTTTTCAGCATGGCCCTTTTGACCGATGGGATGCGAGACTTCTTTGTAGCGCTGATTTGCCTTTCCAGGTTGCTTGGTTGGCCAAAAAGGGCGTATGCGTTTTTACCTGAATATATTCAGGAAAAAACGCATACGCCCTTTTTGGCCAAGGGCATTATTGTCAACGTTTTGCCGCTTTTCATGTGCTTTAAAGGCGATTGGAATCTACCTCCTGAAATCTGTTTCCTGCAATTCTGCCTTGATTTCAAATCCTCTTCTTTGCCTTCCCTAAATATATTTGGGGACGAGAGTTATCATTTATAACTCTGCAGGTTTGTGAATTGCAGTGCCCTGAAGCTCCATTTTACAACTCGCTTTTTTGGGAGCTGGCCGCAAAAGCGCAGGATGGCTTCAGGCCCTGTTCTGGTTCCGGGGGTCAGGCTGAGCCTGTGGTTAATTCTTCTTCCTGATGGGAAAATAGAGTGACCTGTGCCTGTCCCAACACCAAGAGCTAGTCTCTCAGTGGTTCCCCGTCTTCCCGTTCATCCTCAGGACAAATTGCAACCTGTACGGAACAGGAGGTTAAAGGTGCTGATGCTCCAAGTAGGGAGATTGCTAGTAAAGTGGCTGGAATGGCGAACCCGAGCACAAGGAGATGAGAATTGAGGTGCGTTTTAGAAACCTTTCCCCATCACACTGTGTACCATCTTCTGGGTTTCTCATGCATGTTTTCGATGTAGGAAGATGCCCTTGAACCTGGAGATTTGGGACCCATGCGATGGGTAGCACGCAGTATTACTTTAAAGGGTCTGCGTTTGCTCACCCAACCTCACCAAACCTCTCAGCCCCAAGAGTGTCCACCCTTATGTCTCATCCAGCTGTGGGTGTAGATATGGTCAATCCAGGTTGCATCACATCCCCTGAACGAATTGTGTAAAAATTTCTCTCTCTTTCACTGTCTTTGTTTCATGGGTTTTTAAAAGTAATTTATTTTTATAATGGGGTTTAGCTGCTTTTCACGGCTGTGTTTATGCCGCTTTACACCCACTTGACACACTAACAGAGAGATATCAATACATAGGTTTTAAGATTATTACTAGTCAGATATATTCTTGTGCGGTGAATCGGGCGTGTTGAGTCCAGTTCTCTGAGCAAGGAGTAGGTCTTGTCTATTACATATTGGGTTTATGGAACGGTATCTGACCTAATTTGAAACTCTTCTTTTATGTATCACCCCAACTCACCTTTCCCGTTAAGCAGCCATAGTGTGTTTTCTGCATGTGTGACTCTGCTCTGTTTTGTAATTCATTTCAAGTGTAGCGGTTTTTACATTCCCTCTATAAGTGACACCTTATGAGAAGTGTCCTTTTCTGTGTGACTTATTTCACGTAGAATCGTCGTACCTAAATCCACTCATCATGCTGCTACTAGCCTTATGACATTGATTTCATGGTTGAGTGATATTCCATTGTACATAAGGACCACAACTTTTTTATCCATTTTGCGCTTTCCTGGGATATTTAAGGTGGAATGAAGTGGAGGTCCTTGTCAACAGAGCAGCCCTAAACTTTGGGGTGCTTGTGTCTTGCTGATTTTCAATTTTCCCACTTTATACCCCCATGCGTGGAAGTGCCCTATGCTCTCTAAGCTGTGTTTTTTAGATGTTTCAGGACACACCGTACCCTTCTCCAGGGTGGCTGTTGGCAATTTACATCCCGCCCATCAGTGTAGCAAGGCTCCCATTTCTCCATGGCCTGTCCTGCATTTCTGGTTTTGACACTTTTTTCAGCATGGCCCTTGTGACCGATGGGAAGCGAGACTTCTTTGTAGCGCTGATTTGCCTTTCCAGGTTGCTTGGTTGGCCAAAAAGGGCGTATGCGTTTTTTCCTGAATATATTCAGGAAAAAATGCATACGCCCTTTTTGGCCAAGGGCATCATTGTCAACGTTTTGCCGCGTTTCATGTGCTTTAAAGGCGATTCGAATCTACCTCCTGAAATCGGTTTCCTGCAATTCTGCCTTGATTTCAAATCCTCTTCTTTGCCTTCCCTCAATATATTTCTGGACGAGAGTTATCATTGATAACTCTGCAGGTTTGTGAATTGCAGTGCCCTGAAGCTCCATTTTACAACTCGCTTTTTTGGGAGCTGGCCGCAAAAGCGCAGGATGGCTTCAGGCCCTGTTCTGGTTCCGGGGGGCAGGCTGAGCCTGTGGTTAATTCTTCTTCCTGAATGGAAAATAGAGTCACCTGTGCCTGTCCCAACACCAAGAGCTAGTCTCTCATTGGTTCCCCGTCTTCCCGTTCATCCTCAGGACAAATTGCAACCTGTACGGAACAGGAGGTTAAAGGTGCTGATGCTCCAAGTAGGGAGATTGCTAGTAAAGTGGCTGCAATGGCGAACCCGAGCACAAGGAGATGAGAAATGAGGGGCGTTTTAGAAACCTTTCCCCATCACACGGTGTACCATCTTCTGGGTTTCTCATGCATGTTTTCGATGTAGGAAGATGCCCTTGAACCTGGAGATTTGGGACCCATGCGATGGGTAGCACGCAGTATTACTTTAAAGGGTCTGCGTTTGCTCA
The DNA here is from genome assembly GCF_965194825.1 of Balaenoptera physalus. Taxonomy (NCBI): domain Eukaryota; kingdom Metazoa; phylum Chordata; class Mammalia; order Artiodactyla; family Balaenopteridae; genus Balaenoptera; species Balaenoptera physalus. The sequence goes on from NW_028126427.1 coordinate 1,324,542, forward strand.
CCCAACCTCACCAAACCTCTCAGCCCCAAGAGTGTCCACCCTTATGTCTCATCCAGCTGTGGGTCTAGATATGGTCAATCCATGTTGCATCACAGCCCCTGAACGAATTGTGTAAGAATTTCTCTCTCTTTCACTGTCTTTGTTTCATGGGTTTTTAAAAGTAATTTCTTTTTATAATGGGGTTTAGCTGCTTTTCACGGCTGTGTTTATGCTGCTTTACACCCACTTGACACACTAACAGAGAGATATCAATATATAGGTTTTAAGATTATTACTAGTCAGATATATTCTTGTGCGGTGAATCGGACGTGTTGAGTCCAGTTCTCTGAGCAAAGAGTAGGTCTTGTCTATTACATATTGGGTTTATGGAACGGTATCTGAGCTAATTTGAAACTCTTGTTTTATGTATCACCCCACCTCACCTTTCCCGTTAAGCAGCCATAGTGTGTTTTCTGCATGTGTGACTCTGTTCTGTTTTGTAATTCAGTTCAAGTGTAACGGTTTTTACATTCCCTCTATAAGTGACACCTTATGAGAAGTGTCCTTTTCTGTGTGACTTATTTCACTTAGAATCGTCGTACCTAAATCCACTCATCATGCTGCTACTAGCCTTATGACATTGATTTCATGGCTGAGTGATATTCCATTGTACATAAGGACCACCACTTCTTTATCCATTTTTCGCTTTCTTGGGATATTTAAGGTGGAATGAAGTGGAGGTCCTTGTCAACAGAGCAGCCCTAAACTTTGGGGTGCCTGTGTCTTGCTGATTTTCAATTTTCCCACTTTATACCCCCATGCGTGGAAGTGCCCTATGCTCTCTAAGCTGTGTATTTTAGATGTTTCAGGACACACCGTACCCTTCTCCAGAGTGGCTGTTGGCAATTTACATCCCGCCCATCAGTGTAGCAAGGCTCCCATTTCTCCATGGCCTTTCCTGCATTTCTGGTTTTGACACATTTTTCAGCATGGCCCTTTTGACCGATGGGATGCGAGACTTCTTTGTAGCGCTGATTTGCCTTTCCAGGTTGCTTGGTTGGCCAAAAAGGGCGTATGCGTTTTTTCCTGAATATATTCAGGAAAAAACGCATACGCCCTTTTTGGCCAAGGGCATCATTGTCAACGTTTTGCCGCTTTTCATGTGCTTTAAAGGCGATTGGAATCTACCTCCTGAAATCTGTTTCCTGCAATTCTGCCTTGATTTCAAATCCTCTTCTTTGCCTTCCCTAAATATATTTGTGGACGAGAGTTATCATTTATAACTCTGCAGGTTTGTGAATTGCAGTGCCCTGAAGCTCCATTTTACAACTCGCTTTTTTGGGAGCTGGCCGCAAAAGCGCAGGATGGCTTCAGGCCCTGTTCTGGTTCCGGGGGTCAGGCTGAGCCTGTGGTTAATTCTTCTTCCTGATGGGAAAATAGAGTGACCTGTGCCTGTCCCAACACCAAGAGCTAGTCTCTCATTGGTTCCCCGTCTTCCCGTTCATCCTCAGGACAAATTGCAACCTGTACGGAACAGGAGGTTAAAGGTGCTGATGCTCCAAGTAGGGAGATTGCTAGTAAAGTGGCTGCAATGGCGAACCCGAGCACAAGGAGATGAGAAATGAGGGGCGTTTTAGAAACCTTTCCCCATCACACGGTGTACCATCTTCTGGGTTTCTCATGCATGTTTTCGATGTAGGAAGATGCCCTTGAACCTGGAGATTTGGGACCCATGCGATGGGTATCACGCAGTATTACTTTAAAGGGTCTGCGTTTGCTCACCCAACCTCACCAAACCTCTCAGCCCCAAGAGTGTCCACCCTTATGTCTCATCCAGCTGTGGGTCTAGATATGGTCAATCCAGGTTGCATCACAGCCCCTGAACGAATTGTGTAAGAATTTCTCGCTCTTTCACTGTCTTTGTTTCATGGGTTTTTACAAGTAATTTCTTTTTATAATGGGGTTTAGCTGCTTTTCACGGCTGTGTTTATGCTGCTTTACACCCACTTGACACACTAACAGAGAGATATCAATATATAGGTTTTAAGATTATTACTAGTCAGATATATTCTTGTGCGGTGAATCGGACGTGTTGAGTCCAGTTCTCTGAGCAAGGAGTAGGTCTTGTCTATTACATATTGGGTTTATGGAACGGTATCTGAGCTAATTTGAAACTCTTGTTTTATGTATCACCCCACCTCACCTTTCCCGTTAAGCAGCCATAGTGTGTTTTCTGCATGTGTGACTCTGTTCTGTTTTGTAATTCAGTTCAAGTGTAACGGTTTTTGCATTCCCTCTATAAGTGACACCTTATGAGAAGTGTACTTTTCTGTGTGACTTATTTCACTTAGAATCGTCCTACCTAAATCCACTCATCATGCTGCTACTCGCCTTATGACATTGATTTCATGGCTGAGTGATATTCCATTTTACATAAGGACCACCACTTTTTTATCCATTTTTCGCTTTCCTGGGATATTTAAGGTGGAATGAAGTGGAGGTCCTTGTCAACAGAGCAGCCCTAAACTTTGGTGTGCTTGTGTCTTGCCGATTTTCAATTTTCCCACTTTATACCCCCATGCGTGGAAGTGCCCTATGCTCTCTAAGCTGTGTTTTTTAGATGTTTCAGGATACAACGTACCCTTCTCCAGAGTGGCTGTTGGCAAATTACAACCCGCCCATCAGTGTAGCAAGGCTCCCATTTCTCCATGGCCTGTCCTGCATTTCTGGTTTTGACACTTTTTTCAGCATGGCCCTTTTGACCGATGGGAAGCGAGACTTCTTTGTAGCGCTGATTTGCCTTTCCAGGTTGCTTGGTTGGCCAAAAAGGGCGTATGCGTTTTTTCCTGAATATATTCAGGAAAAAACGCATACGCCCTTTTTGGCCAAGGGCATCATTGTCAACGTTTTGCCGCTTTTCACGTGCTTTAAAAGTGATTCGAATCTACCTCCCGAAATCTGTTTCCTGCAATTCTGCTTTGATTTCAAATCCTCTTCTTTGCCTTCCCTCAATATATTTTTGGACGAGAGTTATCATTTATAACTCTGCAGGTCTGTGAATTGCAGTGCCCTGAAGCTCCATTTTACAACTCGCTTTTTTGGGAGCTGGCCGCAAAAGCGCAGGATGGCTTCAGGCCCTGTTCTGGTTCCGGGGGTCAGGCTGAGCCTGTGGTTAATTCTTCTTCCTGATGGGAAAATAGAGTGACCTGTGCCTGTCCCAACACCAAGAGCTAGTCTCTCAGTGGTTCCCCGTCTTCCCGTTCATCCTCAGGACAAATTGCAACCTGTACGGAACAGGAGGTTAAAGGTGCTGATGCTCCAAGTAGGGAGATTGCTAGTAAAGTGGCTGGAATGGCGAACCCGAGCACAAGGAGATGAGAATTGAGGTGCGTTTTAGAAACCTTTCCCCATCACACTGTGTACCATCTTCTGGGTTTCTCATGCATGTTTTCGATGTAGGAAGATGCCCTTGAACCTGGAGATTTGGGACCCATGCGATGGGTAGCACGCAGTATTACTTTAAAGGGTCTGCGTTTGCTCACCCAACCTCACCAAACCTCTCAGCCCCAAGAGTGTCCACCCTTATGTCTCATCCAGCTGTGGGTCTAGATATGGTCAATCCAGGTTGCATCACAGCCCCTGAACGAATTGTGTAAGAATTTCTCGCTCTTTCACTGTCTTTGTTTCATGGGTTTTTACAAGTAATTTCTTTTTATAATGGGGTTTAGCTGCTTTTCACGGCTGTGTTTATGCTGCTTTACACCCACTTGACACACTAACAGAGAGATATCAATATATAGGTTTTAAGATTATTACTAGTCAGATATATTCTTGTGCGGTGAATCGGACGTGTTGAGTCCAGTTCTCTGAGCAAGGAGTAGGTCTTGTCTATTACATATTGGGTTTATGGAACGGTATCTGAGCTAATTTGAAACTCTTGTTTTATGTATCACCCCACCTCACCTTTCCCGTTAAGCAGCCATAGTGTGTTTTCTGCATGTGTGACTCTGTTCTGTTTTGTAATTCAGTTCAAGTGTAACGGTTTTTGCATTCCCTCTATAAGTGACACCTTATGAGAAGTGTACTTTTCTGTGTGACTTATTTCACTTAGAATCGTCCTACCTAAATCCACTCATCATGCTGCTACTCGCCTTATGACATTGATTTCATGGCTGAGTGATATTCCATTTTACATAAGGACCACCACTTTTTTATCCATTTTTCGCTTTCCTGGGATATTTAAGGTGGAATGAAGTGGAGGTCCTTGTCAACAGAGCAGCCCTAAACTTTGGTGTGCTTGTGTCTTGCCGATTTTCAATTTTCCCACTTTATACCCCCATGCGTGGAAGTGCCCTATGCTCTCTAAGCTGTGTTTTTTAGATGTTTCAGGATACAACGTACCCTTCTCCAGAGTGGCTGTTGGCAAATTACAACCCGCCCATCAGTGTAGCAAGGCTCCCATTTCTCCATGGCCTGTCCTGCATTTCTGGTTTTGACACTTTTTTCAGCATGGCCCTTTTGACCGATGGGAAGCGAGACTTCTTTGTAGCGCTGATTTGCCTTTCCAGGTTGCTTGGTTGGCCAAAAAGGGCGTATGCGTTTTTTCCTGAATATATTCAGGAAAAAACGCATACGCCCTTTTTGGCCAAGGGCATCATTGTCAACGTTTTGCCGCTTTTCACGTGCTTTAAAAGTGATTCGAATCTACCTCCCGAAATCTGTTTCCTGCAATTCTGCTTTGATTTCAAATCCTCTTCTTTGCCTTCCCTCAATATATTTTTGGACGAGAGTTATCATTTATAACTCTGCAGGTCTGTGAATTGCAGTGCCCTGAAGCTCCATTTTACAACTCGCTTTTTTGGGAGCTGGCCGCAAAAGCGCAGGATGGCTTCAGGCCCTGTTCTGGTTCCGGGGGTCAGGCTGAGCCTGTGGTTAATTCTTCTTCCTGATGGGAAAATAGAGTGACCTGTGCCTGTCCCAACACCAAGAGCTAGTCTCTCAGTGGTTCCCCGTCTTCCCGTTCATCCTCAGGACAAATTGCAACCTGTACGGAACAGGAGGTTAAAGGTGCTGATGCTCCAAGTAGGGAGATTGCTAGTAAAGTGGCTGGAATGGCGAACCCGAGCACAAGGAGATGAGAATTGAGGTGCGTTTTAGAAACCTTTCCCCATCACACTGTGTACCATCTTCTGGGTTTCTCATGCATGTTTTCGATGTAGGAAGATGCCCTTGAACCTGGAGATTTGGGACCCATGCGATGGGTATCACGCAGTATTACTTTAAAGGGTCTGCGTTTGCTCACCCAACCTCACCAAACCTCTCAGCCCCAAGAGTGTCCACCCTTATGTCTCATCCAGCTGTGGGTCTAGATATGGTCAATCCAGGTTGCATCACAGCCCCTGAACGAATTGTGTAAGAATTTCTCGCTCTTTCACTGTCTTTGTTTCATGGGTTTTTACAAGTAATTTCTTTTTATAATGGGGTTTAGCTGCTTTTCACGGCTGTGTTTATGCTGCTTTACACCCACTTGACACACTAACAGAGAGATATCAATATATAGGTTTTAAGATTATTACTAGTCAGATATATTCTTGTGCGGTGAATCGGACGTGTTGAGTCCAGTTCTCTGAGCAAGGAGTAGGTCTTGTCTATTACATATTGGGTTTATGGAACGGTATCTGAGCTAATTTGAAACTCTTGTTTTATGTATCACCCCACCTCACCTTTCCCGTTAAGCAGCCATAGTGTGTTTTCTGCATGTGTGACTCTGTTCTGTTTTGTAATTCAGTTCAAGTGTAACGGTTTTTGCATTCCCTCTATAAGTGACACCTTATGAGAAGTGTACTTTTCTGTGTGACTTATTTCACTTAGAATCGTCGTACCTAAATCCACTCATCATGCTGCTACTCGCCTTATGACATTGATTTCATGGCTGAGTGATATTCCATTTTACATAAGGACCACCACTTTTTTATCCATTTTTCGCTTTCCTGGGATATTTAAGGTGGAATGAAGTGGAGGTCCTTGTCAACAGAGCAGCCCTAAACTTTGGTGTGCTTGTGTCTTGCCGATTTTCAATTTTCCCACTTTATACCCCCATGCGTGGAAGTGCCCTATGCTCTCTAAGCTGTGTTTTTTAGATGTTTCAGGATACAACGTACCCTTCTCCAGAGTGGCTGTTGGCAAATTACAACCCGCCCATCAGTGTAGCAAGGCTCCCATTTCTCCATGGCCTGTCCTGCATTTCTGGTTTTGACACTTTTTTCAGCATGGCCCTTTTGACCGATGGGAAGCGAGACTTCTTTGTAGCGCTGATTTGCCTTTCCAGGTTGCTTGGTTGGCCAAAAAGGGCGTATGCGTTTTTTCCTGAATATATTCAGGAAAAAACGCATACGCCCTTTTTGGCCAAGGGCATCATTGTCAACGTTTTGCCGCTTTTCACGTGCTTTAAAAGTGATTCGAATCTACCTCCCGAAATCTGTTTCCTGCAATTCTGCTTTGATTTCAAATCCTCTTCTTTGCCTTCCCTCAATATATTTTTGGACGAGAGTTATCATTTATAACTCTGCAGGTCTGTGAATTGCAGTGCCCTGAAGCTCCATTTTACAACTCGCTTTTTTGGGAGCTGGCCGCAAAAGCGCAGGATGGCTTCAGGCCCTGTTCTGGTTCCGGGGGTCAGGCTGAGCCTGTGGTTAATTCTTCTTCCTGATGGGAAAATAGAGTGACCTGTGCCTGTCCCAACACCAAGAGCTAGTCTCTCAGTGGTTCCCCGTCTTCCCGTTCATCCTCAGGACAAATTGCAACCTGTACGGAACAGGAGGTTAAAGGTGCTGATGCTCCAAGTAGGGAGATTGCTAGTAAAGTGGCTGGAATGGCGAACCCGAGCACAAGGAGATGAGAATTGAGGTGCGTTTTAGAAACCTTTCCCCATCACACTGTGTACCATCTTCTGGGTTTCTCATGCATGTTTTCGATGTAGGAAGATGCCCTTGAACCTGGAGATTTGGGACCCATGCGATGGGTAGCACGCAGTATTACTTTAAAGGGTCTGCGTTTGCTCACCCAACCTCACCAAACCTCTCAGCCCCAAGAGTGTCCACCCTTATGTCTCATCCAGCTGTGGGTCTAGATATGATCAATCCAGGTTGCATCACAGCCCCTGAACTAATTGTGTAAGAATTTCTCTCTCTTTTCCTGTCTTTGTTTCATGGGTTTTTAAAAGTAATTTATTTTTATAATGGGGTTTAGCTGCTTTTCACGGCTGTGTTTATGCCGCTTTCCACCCACTTGACACACTAACAGAGAGATATCAATACATAGGTTTTAAGATTATTACTAGTCAGATATATTCTTGTGCGGTGAATCGGGCGTGTTGAGTCCAGTTCTCTGAGCAAGGAGTAGGTCTTGTCTATTACATATTGGGTTTATGGAACGGTATCTGACCTAATTTGAAACTCTTCTTTTATGTATCACCCCAACTCACCTTTCCCGTTAAGCAGCCATAGTGTGTTTTCTGCATGTGTGACTCTGCTCTGTTTTGTAATTCATTTCAAGTGTAGCGGTTTTTACATTCCCTCTATAAGTGACACCTTATGAGAAGTGTCCTTTTCTGTGTGACTTATTTCACGTAGAATCGTCGTACCTAAATCCACTCATCATGCTGCTACTAGCCTTATGACATTGATTTCATGGTTGAGTGATATTCCATTGTACATAAGGACCACAACTTTTTTATCCATTTTGCGCTTTCCTGGGATATTTAAGGTGGAATGAAGTGGAGGTCCTTGTCAACAGAGCAGCCCTAAACTTTGGGGTGCTTGTGTCTTGCTGATTTTCAATTTTCCCACTTTATACCCCCATGCGTGGAAGTGCCCTATGCTCTCTAAGCTGTGTTTTTTAGATGTTTCAGGACACACCGTACCCTTCTCCAGGGTGGCTGTTGGCAATTTACATCCCGCCCATCAGTGTAGCAAGGCTCCCATTTCTCCATGGCCTGTCCTGCATTTCTGGTTTTGACACTTTTTTCAGCATGGCCCTTGTGACCGATGGGAAGCGAGACTTCTTTGTAGCGCTGATTTGCCTTTCCAGGTTGCTTGGTTGGCCAAAAAGGGCGTATGCGTTTTTTCCTGAATATATTCAGGAAAAAATGCATACGCCCTTTTTGGCCAAGGGCATCATTGTCAACGTTTTGCCGCGTTTCATGTGCTTTAAAGGCGATTCGAATCTACCTCCTGAAATCGGTTTCCTGCAATTCTGCCTTGATTTCAAATCCTCTTCTTTGCCTTCCCTCAATATATTTCTGGACGAGAGTTATCATTGATAACTCTGCAGGTATGTGAATTGCAGTGCCCTGAAGCTCCATTTTACAACTCGCTTTTTTGGGAGCTGGCCGCAAAAGCGTAGGATGGCTTCAGGCCCTGTTCTGGTTCCGGGGGGCAGGCTGAGCCTGTGGTTAATTCTTCTTCCTGAATGGAAAATAGAGTCACCTGTGCCTGTCCCAACACCAAGAGCTAGTCTCTCATTGGTTCCCCGTCTTCCCGTTCATCCTCAGGACAAATTGCAACCTGTACGGAACAGGAGGTTAAAGGTGCTGATGCTCCAAGTAGGGAGATTGCTAGTAAAGTGGCTGCAATGGCGAACCCGAGCACAAGGAGATGAGAAATGAGGGGCGTTTTAGAAACCTTTCCCCATCACACGGTGTACCATCTTCTGGGTTTCTCATGCATGTTTTCGATGTAGGAAGATGCCCTTGAACCTGGAGATTTGGGACCCATGCGATGGGTAGCACGCAGTATTACTTTAAAGGGTCTGCGTTTGCTCACCCAACCTCACCAAACCTCTCAGCCCCAAGAGTGTCCACCCTTATGTCTCATCCAGCTGTGGGTCTAGATATGGTCAATCCATGTTGCATCACAGCCCCTGAACGAATTGTGTAAGAATTTCTCTCTCTTTCACTGTCTTTGTTTCATGGGTTTTTAAAAGTAATTTCTTTTTATAATGGGGTTTAGCTGCTTTTCACGGCTGTGTTTATGCTGCTTTACACCCACTTGACACACTAACAGAGAGATATCAATATATAGGTTTTAAGATTATTACTAGTCAGATATATTCTTGTGCGGTGAATCGGACGTGTTGAGTCCAGTTCTCTGAGCAAAGAGTAGGTCTTGTCTATTACATATTGGGTTTATGGAACGGTATCTGAGCTAATTTGAAACTCTTGTTTTATGTATCACCCCACCTCACCTTTCCCGTTAAGCAGCCATAGTGTGTTTTCTGCATGTGTGACTCTGTTCTGTTTTGTAATTCAGTTCAAGTGTAACGGTTTTTACATTCCCTCTATAAGTGACACCTTATGAGAAGTGTCCTTTTCTGTGTGACTTATTTCACGTAGAATCGTCGTACCTAAATCCACTCATCATGCTGCTACTAGCCTTATGACATTGATTTCATGGCTGAGTGATATTCCATTGTACATAAGGACCACCACTTCTTTATCCATTTTTCGCTTTCTTGGGATATTTAAGGTGGAATGAAGTGGAGGTCCTTGTCAACAGAGCAGCCCTAAACTTTGGGGTGCCTGTGTCTTGCTGATTTTCAATTTTCCCACTTTATACCCCCATGCGTGGAAGTGCCCTATGCTCTCTAAGCTGTGTATTTTAGATGTTTCAGGACACACCGTACCCTTCTCCAGAGTGGCTGTTGGCAATTTACATCCCGCCCATCAGTGTAGCAAGGCTCCCATTTCTCCATGGCCTTTCCTGCATTTCTGGTTTTGACACATTTTTCAGCATGGCCCTTTTGACCGATGGGATGCGAGACTTCTTTGTAGCGCTGATTTGCCTTTCCAGGTTGCTTGGTTGGCCAAAAAGGGCGTATGCGTTTTTTCCTGAATATATTCAGGAAAAAACGCATACGCCCTTTTTGGCCAAGGGCATCATTGTCAACGTTTTGCCGCTTTTCATGTGCTTTAAAGGCGATTGGAATCTACCTCCTGAAATCTGTTTCCTGCAATTCTGCCTTGATTTCAAATCCTCTTCTTTGCCTTCCCTAAATATATTTGTGGACGAGAGTTATCATTTATAACTCTGCAGGTTTGTGAATTGCAGTGCCCTGAAGCTCCATTTTACAACTCGCTTTTTTGGGAGCTGGCCGCAAAAGCGCAGGATGGCTTCAGGCCCTGTTCTGGTTCCGGGGGTCAGGCTGAGCCTGTGGTTAATTCTTCTTCCTGATGGGAAAATAGAGTGACCTGTGCCTGTCCCAACACCAAGAGCTAGTCTCTCATTGGTTCCCCGTCTTCCCGTTCATCCTCAGGACAAATTGCAACCTGTACGGAACAGGAGGTTAAAGGTTCTGATGCTCCAAGTAGGGAGATTGCTAGTAAAGTGGCTGCAATGGCGAACCCGAGCACAAGGAGATGAGAAATGAGGGGCGTTTTAGAAACCTTTCCCCATCACACGGTGTACCATCTTCTGGGTTTCTCATGCATGTTTTCGATGTAGGAAGATGCCCTTGAACCTGGAGATTTGGGACCCATGCGATGGGTATCACGCAGTATTACTTTAAAGGGTCTGCGTTTGCTCACCCAACCTCACCAAACCTCTCAGCCCCAAGAGTGTCCACCCTTATGTCTCATCCAGCTGTGGGTCTAGATATGGTCAATCCAGGTTGCATCACAGCCCCTGAACGAATTGTGTAAGAATTTCTCGCTCTTTCACTGTCTTTGTTTCATGGGTTTTTACAAGTAATTTCTTTTTATAATGGGGTTTAGCTGCTTTTCACGGCTGTGTTTATGCTGCTTTACACCCACTTGACACACTAACAGAGAGATATCAATATATAGGTTTTAAGATTATTACTAGTCAGATATATTCTTGTGCGGTGAATCGGACGTGTTGAGTCCAGTTCTCTGAGCAAGGAGTAGGTCTTGTCTATTACATATTGGGTTTATGGAACGGTATCTGAGCTAATTTGAAACTCTTGTTTTATGTATCACCCCACCTCACCTTTCCCGTTAAGCAGCCATAGTGTGTTTTCTGCATGTGTGACTCTGTTCTGTTTTGTAATTCAGTTCAAGTGTAACGGTTTTTGCATTCCCTCTATAAGTGACACCTTATGAGAAGTGTACTTTTCTGTGTGACTTATTTCACTTAGAATCGTCGTACCTAAATCCACTCATCATGCTGCTACTCGCCTTATGACATTGATTTCATGGCTGAGTGATATTCCATTTTACATAAGGACCACCACTTTTTTATCCATTTTTCGCTTTCCTGGGATATTTAAGGTGGAATGAAGTGGAGGTCCTTGTCAACAGAGCAGCCCTAAACTTTGGTGTGCTTGTGTCTTGCCGATTTTCAATTTTCCCACTTTATACCCCCATGCGTGGAAGTGCCCTATGCTCTCTAAGCTGTGTTTTTTAGATGTTTCAGGATACAACGTACCCTTCTCCAGAGTGGCTGTTGGCAAATTACAACCCGCCCATCAGTGTAGCAAGGCTCCCATTTCTCCATGGCCTGTCCTGCATTTCTGGTTTTGACACTTTTTTCAGCATGGCCCTTTTGACCGATGGGAAGCGAGACTTCTTTGTAGCGCTGATTTGCCTTTCCAGGTTGCTTGGTTGGCCAAAAAGGGCGTATGCGTTTTTTCCTGAATATATTCAGGAAAAAACGCATACGCCCTTTTTGGCCAAGGGCATCATTGTCAACGTTTTGCCGCTTTTCACGTGCTTTAAAAGTGATTCGAATCTACCTCCCGAAATCTGTTTCCTGCAATTCTGCTTTGATTTCAAATCCTCTTCTTTGCCTTCCCTCAATATATTTTTGGACGAGAGTTATCATTTATAACTCTGCAGGTCTGTGAATTGCAGTGCCCTGAAGCTCCATTTTACAACTCGCTTTTTTGGGAGCTGGCCGCAAAAGCGCAGGATGGCTTCAGGCCCTGTTCTGGTTCCGGGAGTCAGGCTGAGCCTGTGGTTAATTCTTCTTCCTGATGGGAAAATAGAGTGACCTGTGCCTGTCCCAACACCAAGAGCTAGTCTCTCAGTGGTTCCCCGTCTTCCCGTTCATCCTCAGGACAAATTGCAACCTGTACGGAACAGGAGGTTAAAGGTGCTGATGCTCCAAGTAGGGAGATTGCTAGTAAAGTGGCTGGAATGGCGAACCCGAGCACAAGGAGATGAGAATTGAGGTGCGTTTTAGAAACCTTTCCCCATCACACTGTGTACCATCTTCTGGGTTTCTCATGCATGTTTTCGATGTAGGAAGATGCCCTTGAACCTGGAGATTTGGGACCCATGCGATGGGTATCACGCAGTATTACTTTAAAGGGTCTGCGTTTGCTCACCCAACCTCACCAAACCTCTCAGCCCCAAGAGTGTCCACCCTTATGTCTCATCCAGCTGTGGGTCTAGATATGGTCAATCCAGGTTGCATCACAGCCCCTGAACGAATTGTGTAAGAATTTCTCGCTCTTTCACTGTCTTTGTTTCATGGGTTTTTACAAGTAATTTCTTTTTATAATGGGGTTTAGCTGCTTTTCACGGCTGTGTTTATGCTGCTTTACACCCACTTGACACACTAACAGAGAGATATCAATATATAGGTTTTAAGATTATTACTAGTCAGATATATTCTTGTGCGGTGAATCGGACGTGTTGAGTCCAGTTCTCTGAGCAAGGAGTAGGTCTTGTCTATTACATATTGGGTTTATGGAACGGTATCTGAGCTAATTTGAAACTCTTGTTTTATGTATCACCCCACCTCACCTTTCCCGTTAAGCAGCCATAGTGTGTTTTCTGCATGTGTGACTCTGTTCTGTTTTGTAATTCAGTTCAAGTGTAACGGTTTTTGCATTCCCTCTATAAGTGACACCTTATGAGAAGTGTACTTTTCTGTGTGACTTATTTCACTTAGAATCGTCGTACCTAAATCCACTCATCATGCTGCTACTCGCCTTATGACATTGATTTCATGGCTGAGTGATATTCCATTTTACATAAGGACCACCACTTTTTTATCCATTTTTCGCTTTCCTGGGATATTTAAGGTGGAATGAAGTGGAGGTCCTTGTCAACAGAGCAGCCCTAAACTTTGGTGTGCTTGTGTCTTGCCGATTTTCAATTTTCCCACTTTATACCCCCATGCGTGGAAGTGCCCTATGCTCTCTAAGCTGTGTTTTTTAGATGTTTCAGGATACAACGTACCCTTCTCCAGAGTGGCTGTTGGCAAATTACAACCCGCCCATCAGTGTAGCAAGGCTCCCATTTCTCCATGGCCTGTCCTGCATTTCTGGTTTTGACACTTTTTTCAGCATGGCCCTTTTGACCGATGGGAAGCGAGACTTCTTTGTAGCGCTGATTTGCCTTTCCAGGTTGCTTGGTTGGCCAAAAAGGGCGTATGCGTTTTTTCCTGAATATATTCAGGAAAAAACGCATACGCCCTTTTTGGCCAAGGGCATCATTGTCAACGTTTTGCCGCTTTTCACGTGCTTTAAAAGTGATTCGAATCTACCTCCCGAAATCTGTTTCCTGCAATTCTGCTTTGATTTCAAATCCTCTTCTTTGCCTTCCCTCAATATATTTTTGGACGAGAGTTATCATTTATAACTCTGCAGGTCTGTGAATTGCAGTGCCCTGAAGCTCCATTTTACAACTCGCTTTTTTGGGAGCTGGCCGCAAAAGCGCAGGATGGCTTCAGGCCCTGTTCTGGTTCCGGGGGTCAGGCTGAGCCTGTGGTTAATTCTTCTTCCTGATGGGAAAATAGAGTGACCTGTGCCTGTCCCAACACCAAGAGCTAGTCTCTCAGTGGTTCCCCGTCTTCCCGTTCATCCTCAGGACAAATTGCAACCTGTACGGAACAGGAGGTTAAAGGTGCTGATGCTCCAAGTAGGGAGATTGCTAGTAAAGTGGCTGGAATGGCGAACCCGAGCACAAGGAGATGAGAATTGAGGTGCGTTTTAGAAACCTTTCCCCATCACACTGTGTACCATCTTCTGGGTTTCTCATGCATGTTTTCGATGTAGGAAGATGCCCTTGAACCTGGAGATTTGGGACCCATGCGATGGGTAGCACGCAGTATTACTTTAAAGGGTCTGCGTTTGCTCACCCAACCTCACCAAACCTCTCAGCCCCAAGAGTGTCCACCCTTATGTCTCATCCAGCTGTGGGTCTAGATATGATCAATCCAGGTTGCATCACAGCCCCTGAACTAATTGTGTAAGAATTTCTCTCTCTTTTCCTGTCTTTGTTTCATGGGTTTTTAAAAGTAATTTATTTTTATAATGGGGTTTAGCTGCTTTTCACGGCTGTGTTTATGCCGCTTTCCACCCACTTGACACACTAACAGAGAGATATCAATACATAGGTTTTAAGATTATTACTAGTCAGATATATTCTTGTGCGGTGAATCGGGCGTGTTGAGTCCAGTTCTCTGAGCAAGGAGTAGGTCTTGTCTATTACATATTGGGTTTATGGAACGGTATCTGACCTAATTTGAAACTCTTCTTTTATGTATCACCCCAACTCACCTTTCCCTTTAAGCAGCCATAGTGTGTTTTCTGCATGTGTGACTCTGCTCTGTTTTGTAATTCATTTCAAGTGTAGCGGTTTTTACATTCCCTCTATAAGTGACACCTTATGAGAAGTGTCCTTTTCTGTGTGACTTATTTCACGTAGAATCGTCGTACCTAAATCCACTCATCATGCTGCTACTAGCCTTATGACATTGATTTCATGGTTGAGTGATATTCCATTGTACATAAGGACCACAACTTTTTTATCCATTTTGCGCTTTCCTGGGATATTTAAGGTGGAATGAAGTGGAGGTCCTTGTCAACAGAGCAGCCCTAAACTTTGGGGTGCTTGTGTCTTGCTGATTTTCAATTTTCCCACTTTATACCCCCATGCGTGGAAGTGCCCTATGCTCTCTAAGCTGTGTTTTTTAGATGTTTCAGGACACACCGTACCCTTTTCCAGGGTGGCTGTTGGCAATTTACATCCCGCCCATCAGTGTAGCAAGGCTCCCATTTCTCCATGGCCTGTCCTGCATTTCTGGTTTTGACAGTTTTTTCAGCGTGGCCCTTGTGACCGATGGGAAGCGAGACTTCTTTGTAGCGCTGATTTGCCTTTCCAGGTTGCTTGGTTGGCCAAAAAGGGCGTATGCGTTTTTTCCTGAATATATTCAGGAAAAAATGCATACGCCCTTTTTGGCCAAGGGCATCATTGTCAACGTTTTGCCGCGTTTCATGTGCTTTAAAGGCGATTCGAATCTACCTCCTGAAATCGGTTTCCTGCAATTCTGCCTTGATTTCAAATCCTCTTCTTTGCCTTCCCTCAATATATTTCTGGACGAGAGTTATCATTGATAACTCTGCAGGTATGTGAATTGCAGTGCCCTGAAGCTCCATTTTACAACTCGCTTTTTTGGGAGCTGGCCGCAAAAGCGTAGGATGGCTTCAGGCCCTGTTCTGGTTCCGGGGGGCAGGCTGAGCCTGTGGTTAATTCTTCTTCCTGAATGGAAAATAGAGTCACCTGTGCCTGTCCCAACACCAAGAGCTAGTCTCTCATTGGTTCCCCGTCTTCCCGTTCATCCTCAGGACAAATTGCAACCTGTACGGAACAGGAGGTTAAAGGTGCTGATGCTCCAAGTAGGGAGATTGCTAGTAAAGTGGCTGCAATGGCGAACCCGAGCACAAGGAGATGAGAAATGAGGGGCGTTTTAGAAACCTTTCCCCATCACACGGTGTACCATCTTCTGGGTTTCTCATGCATGTTTTCGATGTAGGAAGATGCCCTTGAACCTGGAGATTTGGGACCCATGCGATGGGTAGCACGCAGTATTACTTTAAAGGGTCTGCGTTTGCTCACCCAACCTCACCAAACCTCTCAGCCCCAAGAGTGTCCACCCTTATGTCTCATCCAGCTGTGGGTCTAGATATGGTCAATCCATGTTGCATCACAGCCCCTGAACGAATTGTGTAAGAATTTCTCTCTCTTTCACTGTCTTTGTTTCATGGGTTTTTAAAAGTAATTTCTTTTTATAATGGGGTTTAGCTGCTTTTCACGGCTGTGTTTATGCTGCTTTACACCCACTTGACACACTAACAGAGAGATATCAATATATAGGTTTTAAGATTATTACTAGTCAGATATATTCTTGTGCGGTGAATCGGACGTGTTGAGTCCAGTTCTCTGAGCAAAGAGTAGGTCTTGTCTATTACATATTGGGTTTATGGAACGGTATCTGAGCTAATTTGAAACTCTTGTTTTATGTATCACCCCACCTCACCTTTCCCGTTAAGCAGCCATAGTGTGTTTTCTGCATGTGTGACTCTGTTCTGTTTTGTAATTCAGTTCAAGTGTAACGGTTTTTACATTCCCTCCATAAGTGACACCTTATGAGAAGTGTCCTTTTCTGTGTGACTTATTTCACTTAGAATCGTCGTACCTAAATCCACTCATCATGCTGCTACTAGCCTTATGACATTGATTTCATGGCTGAGTGATATTCCATTGTACATAAGGACCACCACTTCTTTATCCATTTTTCGCTTTCTTGGGATATTTAAGGTGGAATGAAGTGGAGGTCCTTGTCAACAGAGCAGCCCTAAACTTTGGGGTGCCTGTGTCTTGCTGATTTTCAATTTTCCCACTTTATACCCCCATGCGTGGAAGTGCCCTATGCTCTCTAAGCTGTGTATTTTAGATGTTTCAGGACACACCGTACCCTTCTCCAGAGTGGCTGTTGGCAATTTACATCCCGCCCATCAGTGTAGCAAGGCTCCCATTTCTCCATGGCCTTTCCTGCATTTCTGGTTTTGACACATTTTTCAGCATGGCCCTTTTGACCGATGGGATGCGAGACTTCTTTGTAGCGCTGATTTGCCTTTCCAGGTTGCTTGGTTGGCCAAAAAGGGCGTATGCGTTTTTTCCTGAATATATTCAGGAAAAAACGCATACGCCCTTTTTGGCCAAGGGCATCATTGTCAACGTTTTGCCGCTTTTCATGTGCTTTAAAGGCGATTGGAATCTACCTCCTGAAATCTGTTTCCTGCAATTCTGCCTTGATTTCAAATCCTCTTCTTTGCCTTCCCTAAATATATTTGTGGACGAGAGTTATCATTTATAACTCTGCAGGTTTGTGAATTGCAGTGCCCTGAAGCTCCATTTTACAACTCGCTTTTTTGGGAGCTGGCCGCAAAAGCGCAGGATGGCTTCAGGCCCTGTTCTGGTTCCGGGGGTCAGGCTGAGCCTGTGGTTAATTCTTCTTCCTGATGGGAAAATAGAGTGACCTGTGCCTGTCCCAACACCAAGAGCTAGTCTCTCATTGGTTCCCCGTCTTCCCGTTCATCCTCAGGACAAATTGCAACCTGTACGGAACAGGAGGTTAAAGGTTCTGATGCTCCAAGTAGGGAGATTGCTAGTAAAGTGGCTGCAATGGCGAACCCGAGCACAAGGAGATGAGAAATGAGGGGCGTTTTAGAAACCTTTCCCCATCACACGGTGTACCATCTTCTGGGTTTCTCATGCATGTTTTCGATGTAGGAAGATGCCCTTGAACCTGGAGATTTGGGACCCATGCGATGGGTATCACGCAGTATTACTTTAAAGGGTCTGCGTTTGCTCACCCAACCTCACCAAACCTCTCAGCCCCAAGAGTGTCCACCCTTATGTCTCATCCAGCTGTGGGTCTAGATATGGTCAATCCAGGTTGCATCACAGCCCCTGAACGAATTGTGTAAGAATTTCTCGCTCTTTCACTGTCTTTGTTTCATGGGTTTTTACAAGTAATTTCTTTTTATAATGGGGTTTAGCTGCTTTTCACGGCTGTGTTTATGCTGCTTTACACCCACTTGACACACTAACAGAGAGATATCAATATATAGGTTTTAAGATTATTACTAGTCAGATATATTCTTGTGCGGTGAATCGGACGTGTTGAGTCCAGTTCTCTGAGCAAGGAGTAGGTCTTGTCTATTACATATTGGGTTTATGGAACGGTATCTGAGCTAATTTGAAACTCTTGTTTTATGTATCACCCCACCTCACCTTTCCCGTTAAGCAGCCATAGTGTGTTTTCTGCATGTGTGACTCTGTTCTGTTTTGTAATTCAGTTCAAGTGTAACGGTTTTTGCATTCCCTCTATAAGTGACACCTTATGAGAAGTGTACTTTTCTGTGTGACTTATTTCACTTAGAATCGTCGTACCTAAATCCACTCATCATGCTGCTACTCGCCTTATGACATTGATTTCATGGCTGAGTGATATTCCATTTTACATAAGGACCACCACTTTTTTATCCATTTTTCGCTTTCCTGGGATATTTAAGGTGGAATGAAGTGGAGGTCCTTGTCAACAGAGCAGCCCTAAACTTTGGTGTGCTTGTGTCTTGCCGATTTTCAATTTTCCCACTTTATACCCCCATGCGTGGAAGTGCCCTATGCTCTCTAAGCTGTGTTTTTTAGATGTTTCAGGATACAACGTACCCTTCTCCAGAGTGGCTGTTGGCAAATTACAACCCGCCCATCAGTGTAGCAAGGCTCCCATTTCTCCATGGCCTGTCCTGCATTTCTGGTTTTGACACTTTTTTCAGCATGGCCCTTTTGACCGATGGGAAGCGAGACTTCTTTGTAGCGCTGATTTGCCTTTCCAGGTTGCTTGGTTGGCCAAAAAGGGCGTATGCGTTTTTTCCTGAATATATTCAGGAAAAAACGCATACGCCCTTTTTGGCCAAGGGCATCATTGTCAACGTTTTGCCGCTTTTCACGTGCTTTAAAAGTGATTCGAATCTACCTCCCGAAATCTGTTTCCTGCAATTCTGCTTTGATTTCAAATCCTCTTCTTTGCCTTCCCTCAATATATTTTTGGACGAGAGTTATCATTTATAACTCTGCAGGTCTGTGAATTGCAGTGCCCTGAAGCTCCATTTTACAACTCGCTTTTTTGGGAGCTGGCCGCAAAAGCGCAGGATGGCTTCAGGCCCTGTTCTGGTTCCGGGGGTCAGGCTGAGCCTGTGGTTAATTCTTCTTCCTGATGGGAAAATAGAGTGACCTGTGCCTGTCCCAACACCAAGAGCTAGTCTCTCAGTGGTTCCCCGTCTTCCCGTTCATCCTCAGGACAAATTGCAACCTGTACGGAACAGGAGGTTAAAGGTGCTGATGCTCCAAGTAGGGAGATTGCTAGTAAAGTGGCTGGAATGGCGAACCCGAGCACAAGGAGATGAGAATTGAGGTGCGTTTTAGAAACCTTTCCCCATCACACTGTGTACCATCTTCTGGGTTTCTCATGCATGTTTTCGATGTAGGAAGATGCCCTTGAACCTGGAGATTTGGGACCCATGCGATGGGTAGCACGCAGTATTACTTTAAAGGGTCTGCGTTTGCTCACCCAACCTCACCAAACCTCTCAGCCCCAAGAGTGTCCACCCTTATGTCTCATCCAGCTGTGGGTCTAGATATGGTCAATCCAGGTTGCATCACAGCCCCTGAACGAATTGTGTAAGAATTTCTCGCTCTTTCACTGTCTTTGTTTCATGGGTTTTTACAAGTAATTTCTTTTTATAATGGGGTTTAGCTGCTTTTCACGGCTGTGTTTATGCTGCTTTACACCCACTTGACACACTAACAGAGAGATATCAATATATAGGTTTTAAGATTATTACTAGTCAGATATATTCTTGTGCGGTGAATCGGACGTGTTGAGTCCAGTTCTCTGAGCAAGGAGTAGGTCTTGTCTATTACATATTGGGTTTATGGAACGGTATCTGAGCTAATTTGAAACTCTTGTTTTATGTATCACCCCACCTCACCTTTCCCGTTAAGCAGCCATAGTGTGTTTTCTGCATGTGTGACTCTGTTCTGTTTTGTAATTCAGTTCAAGTGTAACGGTTTTTGCATTCCCTCTATAAGTGACACCTTATGAGAAGTGTACTTTTCTGTGTGACTTATTTCACTTAGAATCGTCGTACCTAAATCCACTCATCATGCTGCTACTCGCCTTATGACATTGATTTCATGGCTGAGTGATATTCCATTTTACATAAGGACCACCACTTTTTTATCCATTTTTCGCTTTCCTGGGATATTTAAGGTGGAATGAAGTGGAGGTCCTTGTCAACAGAGCAGCCCTAAACTTTGGTGTGCTTGTGTCTTGCCGATTTTCAATTTTCCCACTTTATACCCCCATGCGTGGAAGTGCCCTATGCTCTCTAAGCTGTGTTTTTTAGATGTTTCAGGATACAACGTACCCTTCTCCAGAGTGGCTGTTGGCAAATTACAACCCGCCCATCAGTGTAGCAAGGCTCCCATTTCTCCATGGCCTGTCCTGCATTTCTGGTTTTGACACATTTTTCAGCATGGCCCTTTTGACCGATGGGATGCGAGACTTCTTTGTAGCGCTGATTTGCCTTTCCAGGTTGCTTGGTTGGCCAAAAAGGGCGTATGCGTTTTTTCCTGAATATATTCAGGAAAAAACGCATACGCCCTTTTTGGCCAAGGGCATCATTGTCAACGTTTTGCCGCTTTTCATGTGCTTTAAAGGCGATTGGAATCTACCTCCTGAAATCTGTTTCCTGCAATTCTGCCTTGATTTCAAATCCTCTTCTTTGCCTTCCCTAAATATATTTGTGGACGAGAGTTATCATTTATAACTCTGCAGGTTTGTGAATTGCAGTGCCCTGAAGCTCCATTTTACAACTCGCTTTTTTGGGAGCTGGCCGCAAAAGCGCAGGATGGCTTCAGGCCCTGTTCTGGTTCCGGGGGTCAGGCTGAGCCTGTGGTTAATTCTTCTTCCTGATGGGAAAATAGAGTGACCTGTGCCTGTCCCAACACCAAGAGCTAGTCTCTCATTGGTTCCCCGTCTTCCCGTTCATCCTCAGGACAAATTGCAACCTGTACGGAACAGGAGGTTAAAGGTTCTGATGCTCCAAGTAGGGAGATTGCTAGTAAAGTGGCTGCAATGGCGAACCCGAGCACAAGGAGATGAGAAATGAGGGGCGTTTTAGAAACCTTTCCCCATCACACGGTGTACCATCTTCTGGGTTTCTCATGCATGTTTTCGATGTAGGAAGATGCCCTTGAACCTGGAGATTTGGGACCCATGCGATGGGTAGCACGCAGTATTACTTTAAAGGGTCTGCGTTTGCTCACCCAACCTCACCAAACCTCTCAGCCCCAAGAGTGTCCACCCTTATGTCTCATCCAGCTGTGGGTCTAGATATGGTCAATCCAGGTTGCATCACAGCCCCTGAACGAATTGTGTAAGAATTTCTCGCTCTTTCACTGTCTTTGTTTCATGGGTGTTTACAAGTAATTTCTTTTTATAATGGGGTTTAGCTGCTTTTCACGGCTGTGTTTATGCTGCTTTACACCCACTTGACACACTAACAGAGAGATATCAATATATAGGTTTTAAGATTATTACTAGTCAGATATATTCTTGTGCGGTGAATCGGACGTGTTGAGTCCAGTTCTCTGAGCAAGGAGTAGGTCTTGTCTATTACATATTGGGTTTATGGAACGGTATCTGAGCTAATTTGAAACTCTTGTTTTATGTATCACCCCACCTCACCTTTCCCGTTAAGCAGCCATAGTGTGTTTTCTGCATGTGTGACTCTGTTCTGTTTTGTAATTCAGTTCAAGTGTAACGGTTTTTGCATTCCCTCTATAAGTGACACCTTATGAGAAGTGTACTTTTCTGTGTGACTTATTTCACTTAGAATCGTCGTACCTAAATCCACTCATCATGCTGCTACTCGCCTTATGACATTGATTTCATGGCTGAGTGATATTCCATTTTACATAAGGACCACCACTTTTTTATCCATTTTTCGCTTTCCTGGGATATTTAAGGTGGAATGAAGTGGAGGTCCTTGTCAACAGAGCAGCCCTAAACTTTGGTGTGCTTGTGTCTTGCCGATTTTCAATTTTCCCACTTTATACCCCCATGCGTGGAAGTGCCCTATGCTCTCTAAGCTGTGTTTTTTAGATGTTTCAGGATACAACGTACCCTTCTCCAGAGTGGCTGTTGGCAAATTACAACCCGCCCATCAGTGTAGCAAGGCTCCCATTTCTCCATGGCCTGTCCTGCATTTCTGGTTTTGACACTTTTTTCAGCATGGCCCTTTTGACCGATGGGAAGCGAGACTTCTTTGTAGCGCTGATTTGCCTTTCCAGGTTGCTTGGTTGGCCAAAAAGGGCGTATGCGTTTTTTCCTGAATATATTCAGGAAAAAACGCATACGCCCTTTTTGGCCAAGGGCATCATTGTCAACGTTTTGCCGCTTTTCACGTGCTTTAAAAGTGATTCGAATCTACCTCCCGAAATCTGTTTCCTGCAATTCTGCTTTGATTTCAAATCCTCTTCTTTGCCTTCCCTCAATATATTTTTGGACGAGAGTTATCATTTATAACTCTGCAGGTCTGTGAATTGCAGTGCCCTGAAGCTCCATTTTACAACTCGCTTTTTTGGGAGCTGGCCGCAAAAGCGCAGGATGGCTTCAGGCCCTGTTCTGGTTCCGGGGGTCAGGCTGAGCCTGTGGTTAATTCTTCTTCCTGATGGGAAAATAGAGTGACCTGTGCCTGTCCCAACACCAAGAGCTAGTCTCTCAGTGGTTCCCCGTCTTCCCGTTCATCCTCAGGACAAATTGCAACCTGTA